>NC_090445.1:993669697-994919697 GCF_031143425.1 Pleurodeles waltl | reverse complement strand
AAGACACACTTAAAACTATACAGCACCGCGATGTAAAGCTATTACATGTTGAAACTTATTATTATTAAAGTGCTGCCATTTTCCCATGTAGTCCATTGGTGAAAGGTGACTGTCTCATCATTTTTTGCCATATGTCATGGATACAGGTGATGTTACCATAACATCCTTTCAGATATAAAGGCTCCATTATCATTAGTCCCCTATTGACCATAAGCACTAATTTCTAGCCGAAACTGGATCACAGTTTTCTAGGTTTTAATGCACCGGCGATTGCTAGTTGTGATAAAACCCATGCACAGCCCCACCAGGTGAAGGTCATGCACAAATACAAAGCCTGATGAAGGACCAAATACGAGACAAATGTTTTAATTTCGCGTTCTGCATTTTATTCTTCATTACGAGGCCAAAAGTCACAATTGAATGGTAATAGTCGGCTGCTACTCTACAGAAATGGGAATTTCGGGCAGGGATTTACCATCATGCTTACCATGCACCTCCTAATCTACTGCTAAGAAGTGTTAGAAAATTGCTGTTAGCGATCTTGCTTTATTTTTAAAAAAATAACTCGATTTCATAAATATTTTCAACCTGGAATTCTCTGAAGCAGAGGAATGAGTCAGATTGCGTAAAGATCACAGGTACTGTCAATCACTGCCTTTTTACATTATCAGTGGCATAAAAGTAGGACTAATAACTTGGATGAATTATTTGCTTAGGTAAGCAATATGAGCTGTGTGATATTTAGTCAGTTCTCGGCTTTCTAAAATGGCAAAGTCAAAAGAAACATTGCTAGCTGGAAAAGATCAATAGGAAGTCAGTTGTGAGAACATGTCAGCAGTCGACTTTCAAGATACCTTTCAAAGTAGTTTTTTTTTAGAAGAGAATAACCATTCCAGTTCATTGATCTTTCATAAGTTTTGTAGAATGTGCATACTGCATGTGATATTATTACTATGATAAGAAGCATGGCTGCAATGTGGTAGCAGATGTGAAAGTGACTGCAAACAGCTAGAGCAGTGGTTCCCAACCTTTTGACTTCTGTGGACCCCCCACTTTACCATTACTGGAACCCGGGGACCCCCACTGAATCATTATTGGAATTCGGGGTCCCCCCCCCCCCACTGACTCATTACTGAAAGCTGGGGACCTAATCTGTTAAAATGATTACATTTTCTAGGCATGCGTGGACCCCCTGAGTCGGCTTTGTGGACACCTCGGTGTCCCCGGACCACAGGTTGGGAACCACTGAGCTGGAGGAGTGTGAACAGAGTTACACTGAGAAACAAGAGGCCACATTTTATCAAAGTTACAGCTCTGGGAAGAAATGCAGTACATTAGGCACAATGTGTGCCTGAAGTACAATACACATGGTAGAATGTGTGCATGAAAGCAGTCCCAACAAAATTATTTTCCCAGAACATGTTATCACTGAGAGAAAGGAGATAGAGGATGTGCAAGATAGAAAACATGAGAGTAGGGGGAAAAAAACGAGAGAAGGGAAAATGAATAGACGGGTGTGCATGAAAAAGAGGATGTGACAGAAATTAAATAATGTGCAGTGATGAAAACAATAATATGCCATGAATGCCAAAGGAGGAGGTAGAGGTAAATAGGGAAAGGGGACCTTGCACCACAGATAAAGAGAAATTTGAAAGGTGCGATGGTTTTGGGTAAGTTTTCCTTTGAGAGACATTGGTGAAGTGTGAGAGAGCGTGCAATAGAGTGAGCTAGATAGAGACAAAGACAAAGAGTGTGAGGTGCGGAGATGTGTGTGTGCGAGAGAGCGTTAAACGTACAGAAAGACTGTAAAAACGCGAGAGATGCAAAAAGAAAGAGGGCAAAAAAGTGCACAAAATGAATACTTTGAAAGAAAATAGGGTGAGAGAGAAAATTAAAATATTCCTGGTAAGTAGCAAGATAAGGTGGGGTGCTTTACATAGAAAGAAAGAGAGGGACATATGTGGGGTGAGACATATGCCATAATTCTCCGGAGAGCAGAAAGCGGAGAGGGAATTGATGTGTGTGTGGATGAAAGAGATTGATGGAGAGAGAGTGAAATTGAAGTGGAGTGATGGCTGAAATCCGATGAGCATCCGCTTCCCTGCTTCTGAAGGGCACACGACAGCCAATCAGTATCTTATGACGAGGTAGCCATGCTTGTGTTCTGCCCTTAATTGCCATTTCTCGCCCGTTGTCAGCTTGCAACAATGTCAAACTTTTAAACGCCTTAGCCCCATTGCCTGCCACCTTTTGTGCTTAATGTGCCCCGTGCTCCGAGCAGCAAGAGCAGCACAGGGACTGATACATATGACTGCTGTTCCAACAAAATCAGTCTATTATAGAATCAATATGGAAACACTTATTCAGCTGCCTTCGAGGACTCCATTGATTTTACAATATGTCCACTTAATGTGTAAACTACAATGGTTACAGCTGTATTGCAACCTACACAAAGGAGACTTTAACCCTCATGTGTTGGCCTAATGGCTCAATAATATGTAGTATTGATTCGATAGGAGTTCCTACTACATCACAACATATGCACGATAATGGTAAAGTCGTTAACATTAAACTAACATTCACCGCTGGGTACCAGTGACCCCTTTACTCATTAATGGGCCCTAATGGGAGCTTCTTATTGTATTTAGTTGTTCTTTCCCTGGCCCTTTCTGTGATTACCCTATTGTGCAGCTTTCAGAATGGCGTTAGGGACAGGGAATTACAGCCTCGTTAGTGATCGAGATTACTGCAAGCCAGATCACGGGGCCCAATGAGACAAGACCATTGAATATCTGTGAGATATAGATTACCCAGGGACCTCTTGTTCGGTGGCAGAACGCAAAACAACGCCCCCTGCAGATTGGGAGGAGGGGGCCATGAGTCTCATACCTTAAAAGATATTCATTGGCCTTCGGCTTAACAGGAGGCCGCTACAGACTCCTAGAAGGTCGGGGGCACTTCCGTAGGCCCCGACCCTCATCACATTCTGCAGGAGGGCTCCCACATTTGTGCCACTGATGTATTGTAAATAAACAGTGACTGCGAAATGGTGAGAAGAAAGATTTATATCTGTCAAAATGATGTGCTTGTTTCTTAAGCCATGAGGCCAAAGCTGTAGAGGTGCAACAGTCACTTCTGCCTGAAAGGATTCCGTGCCCCTCGTGCTGTTTGCAGATGGCCGTGTTCCAAATTTGTAATATAAAAAACAACGCACAGTCAAAGATGCAAAAGGTGTCTGAACAACACAAGCCGGCCGGGTAGTGGATTTCTATTTATGCACTCTTGGAAAAAAACTCGACAGACAAACTCCAGACTTCATTTTTGTGACAAAGGAACGTAATGAAATACAATTTTGCAATTCAAAGCTACGAAAAATCACTTTGCTGGAGGCATACAGGCGATAAAAGCTGTAATTAGTAAAGTAACATTTTCACGACAAAAGAGTGATTTAGGGCAGGATAGTTTTCCTTCCTTTTTACACCTAAGCTTCTTGGCCATGCTTCAAGCAACCAGAGGCCTTCACGGTGTAATGTCATGTTTAGGAGTTGCTTGGTTATTTAAAACGGCCTTTGTATACCACTGAAGGAACACTGTTTGCACACCAACTTTTTGCGCAAACATGTGGGCGCAGGCAAGCTTGAACAGAGTAAGGAACTACCATCTAACTTGTACTTCATCTAGATTTTTTTGATTCGCTGCTTGTGGACCCCCACTGGGGCTACATGATTGAAATTATTCTTCAACCATGAGGAGTTATGTGTTAAGGATTATACCTTTCTCCTGCTTACAGTCACACTGTCACAATTAGTGTGGTCTCACAAAGGTCTGATCTGCAGCCTCATGTGAAAAGCTTTTCTTGCGGTTACAAATGGCCCGATTTGGAGATTCGGGTTGTTTGCAACCACAAACAAAGCATTTTGTTACATACAGAAGTCAAATTGCGATTGGGTAAATTGTTAGTGTGCTGCAGTTTGGTTTTGCAATTCCTTATTTGGAAGGGGTGTGTTTAGGGCGTCCCTTCCAATTACCAAATCACTTTGGTATGTATTAATGTTAAGCAACTGAGTTCTGGTCTCAAAACATTAACAATTTACCACCTCTTTGAAGAAGGTGGGGACCCATTAGCGAATTAGAAGGGGCTCCCGTAGAGACCCCTTCCTGTTTACTTTTAAGAATGTAAAAAGAAATAAATTTTAAGAGCAGGCAGTGGTCCCACTGCCTACATAAAAAAAAAAGAAACTTAAAACTTTAGCTTCCTGTGTTTTTAATGCATCCTGTTTTGCTTAAGGAAAAATAGCATACATTTATAAGAAGATTGCTTTATTTAGAAGCTATCAGAGACATGCCGCCATCCCTTTGATGGCCATCATTCCTCATGGGTCACAAACTTTGACCTACAGCATTAATATTCATGAGTTATGTTGATTTGCGACCCACTAGGAATAGATTATTAAAAGCACAAATGTTTCTCACAATTGGAATTGCGATTTCCTAATTGTGATTTTGTAAGAATTGAAATTTGGAAATCACAATTCCTATTTTTTGGACATCTGACCCTTGGTCGAATTCACTTGAGGATGTTGTGCTTCTATCAGAAATTCACCACCTAAATGAGAAGTGTCGATACACAAAGGGCAAGGGACTGAGACTGCGCACAGTGTAATGCTGTTATATGCTCTTCTGAATGGAAGAGTCACTACACAGGACCCAGGTAATCACAAAGAGCATATATTACATTATAGATAAGGAATACAGCAACTCTTGAAAGGAGACACACAATCACTTCAGGAACTGATAAATATGAAATCCTGAGCTCCGCCAAAAGTTCTCTTAAGAACTGATATGTCACGTTTTATGGTTGACTCAGAGAAATGTTGTTAGGGGGCCTGTTCATTATGGGCATCTGCCACTACAGAAGTTCACAGACGAAAACCAGGCCAAACCCTCTATGCATGGTGAAAGGCAACTTGTCCGCCCAAGATAGGTTTCCTGGAGCTGCTGTGCAAGTGGTCATGTACCTTCTACTCCCAGCACAACTGCTGACCATGAGATGGCAGAACTCCTCATCGAACTGCCCATGTCTTATCTTTATCAGTGTAGTCTTTGCGGTCGTAGGTGCAGCAAGAGCTGGTCCCACCATGATTGCCAGGACAAGACAGTGAAATGACAAAAGTGATGAATGCACCAATCCGACAAGTGAGAGAAAGACAAATATTACAGAACACAACCATATTCTGACCAATGGAAACACAATAGGTTTATTATTCCAATAAATATCATTCGTAAAAACATCAATCGAAAATCTGAATTGTTTTTGCAGATGCATTGAATTTCTCATCCAGTGCGTCCATTAAGCCCCTGGCTAATTGTTTTGTAATCCTTGAGTATTGCCTAATTGTTACATTCACTGGTGTTTAGAAAACTGTCTTCATATTGATTTTTTGTTGTGCTAATTGATGGGTCTTGGGAACTCAGGAATAGTGTTTGTTTACACAAAGCAAACAAATACATTTACAGGCGTGACATGCATTCAATTAAAATGAACATTGTACTTTACTGCAATGCTAATCCATCCGGAAAGTGTAATATTTATGATTTGTTGCTGACTCACTCTCAGAAAGAAAGGTTTTACTTACGCAGATAGCACCATGTAATTTGTATTGAATCTCAAAAACATAATTTTTTATATGATTGTTAAAAGCCAATATGCCTGAGTCACCAAACAAATTGTAAAAGTAGGGCCTAAGCTCAATGACACTGCAAGAACATACTTTACACTTTTTTTATTATTCACAAAGTAGGTGTAATAATATACCTGTAAACTGTGCTAGTTGCAGGTTTCCGGGCTCACTGCTACACCTGCCATGTGACTTTTTTAAGGCTGAATATTCCACCTGTGCTGCATTGTACCTAGTGTACAACTCCCCACAGACGGCCAAATATGCAAACATGCATTTTGTTTTCTTATTTTGTTTTTCTGAAGGGAAAACTCCATTTGGAAAAAGCTCTTTAACTGTACCCTCAGCAAATTGGTGGGTTATTCGTTTCCATTCTCATCCTAAAAGAAGAGTTGGTAATTTTCCAACCATTTCCAGGATGAGAAAGAGTTGGATTGGAGCTTGTGAATGGCCACAAGCGTACCTGTTCCTTTGTGTTTTCAAACTTATCAGGCAAAACATGATTGGTGAAGCCCCTTCCCACCACTTATATGTGACTGACTACTACTGATTTCCAAAGTAATAAGTGCATTTACACTTACTAGTAATCCTTTTATGAAGTGCTGGGAGTAGGGCCCAATTTTGTTAACCAACAACATGTTTAAAATAATGGACCTTTTATTGAATGAAGTGGTAGTAAGAGGCAGTAGTGGTGGGCAAAGGAGTAGTTCACAGGTCCTGTTGTTTTCTCATCTTATTTCTGCAAAAGTTGTTCAATGGAAAATAATGCAGAATTTGAGGACAGAACTGTTTCAGTATGAAGCTCAGGCATTGGTCTTACATCGTGCCCGTCTTTGAAAGAGCAAGAAAGACACAAAGCTCATATCCACCCAGGTAAAATTAACTGCCAGAGATGCAGAAAGTTTTAGGGAAAGAGGGTTGACTTTAACGGTTGGGTTAAGTTAGGAGGGGGTTTATTGGGATGCTGTGCAGGGTTGGACTGGGATAGAAAATAGGCCAGAGCACCAAAATAAAAAATGACCACAATTAGTGAATTAGATTGATAAAAAGGTGGCCCATGTTTGCAAATGTGGGTACTTTTGAACATGTAAAGACATGCTAAGTAAGTGTTTAGCAAGGTATGACAAACTGCATAGATTTGAGCTTGCTGCAGACAGCATTTGTTTTAGTATCTGGCCTCATGGACCATAAAACTGGCACACAAATGGCCAAAAAAACAGCCCACACATTGACTTTTGAGACTAACCTGTCAGGCACTGCCTAAGTGCCCTACAGGTCAGTCTGACAAAGATGCTATACTCATTTAGGGGCATATTTATTAAAAAAAAGTATGCAGCCCGGTGCTGCAAGCCATCTTGCTGCACCGAGCTGCTCCATTAGGATAGTGCAGGGATGTATCGTATTTACAGCAATACGATGTATTCCTGTACTTAGCTCAGTGCTGGTGCACAATTGGCAGCCAAGCACCATAGAAGCACCCTTGCACCATGGTGCAAGGGTGCCTGCATTGCAGAGATGTTGGATTATGTGCAGGAAGGAAGGGACACCTTCCTGCACATAAACAATCATTAATGGCGTTTTCCTCCTTCTAATGCAGCACACAGAAAGAGGAAAACCCATGGAGAAATAAATCTATTTCTCCCCGTTGCCCCACTTTTACGCCACCCCTCGGGTGACATAGGGATCTGATGCATTCTCAGCCTTGTAAACCTGGCATCAGATTCCTTTGGCAATGCGCTGGAACACCCACAGCAAACACCGATGGAACGCCCCTTTCACACAAAGCAATTCATTAACCCCTTCTGTGCCGCGGACGTAGTGGTTACGTCCTGCGGCACAGTGCTGCTGTGCCGAGGACGTAACCACTACGTCCTCGGCACACAGCCCAGAGGGAGCGCTCTCGCTCCCTCTGTGGGGTTCCCCCCCACCCCCCCAAGTCAGGGATGGAAGGGGAAGCCCTTCCCCTCCCACCCCCGACCCCCCCCAACCCCCCCTGTGACGTCAGCGCGCGAGCGCGCGCTGATTAGTCACAGGGTCTCCCCCATCGCGCTGGAAGCAGAGCTTCCAGCGCGATTGAAAAAGAAATGCTTTTGCATTTCTTTTTCAATCCCATGGGGGAGGCCCTGAGAGGCTTCAAAGGGAAGGAAATGTATTTCCTTCCCTTTGAAGTCTCTCACAGGTTTCAAAAGCTGGATTGCTTGCAATCCGGCTTTTGAAACCCCACTAGACACCAGGGATTTTTTTTTTTTTCTTGAAATTGGCAAAAGGGAGCGACCCCTTGGGCAAGGGTCGCTCCCAGGGGGGCATTTTTTTAGGAAGGCCTTTTCTGCCCCCCCTGGGGGCAGATTGGCCTATTATTAGGCCGATCTGCCCCCAGGGGGGGCAGAAACCTCTAGGCACCAGAGACCATTTTTTTTTTTTTTTTGTGATGAATTCTTTTTTTTTAGGTGGGGAGCGATCCCTTAGGCAAGGGTCGCTCCCCTACGGGGCAATATATATTTAGGCCATTTCTGCCCCCCTTGGGGGCAGATTGGCCTATTTTGATAAGGCCAATCTGCCCCCAAGGGGGGCAGAAACCATTAGACACCAGGGAGTTTGTTTTTGCGCGCGAATGTCACGCAACAAAGCGACCCCTTTGGCAAGGGTCGCTCCCAGGGGGGGCAATTTTTTGGGAAGGCCTTTTCTGCCCTCCCTGGGGGCAGATCAGCCTCTAATTAGGCCGATCTGCCCCCAGGGGGGGAAGAAACCTCTAGGCGCCAGGGCAATTTTTTTTTTGTGTTTTTTTTTTTTGTTCTTTTTTTTTTTTTAGAGATGGGGAGCGACCCATCAGGCAAGGGTCGCTCCCCTGGGGGGCAAATTGTATTTAGACCATTTCTGCCCCCCTGGGGGCAGATTGGCCGATTTTAGGTCAATCTGCCCCCAAGGGGGCAGAAACCACTAGGCACCGGGGATTTGTTTTTTGGCGCCAATGTCACGCAGGGGGAGCGACCCCGTAGGCAAGGGTCGCTCCCGGGGGGGGGTGGGGGGGGCAAATTTATTTTAGACCATTTCTGCCCCCCCGGGGGACAGATCGGCCTATTATTAGGCCGAACTGCCCCCGGGGGGGGGCAGAACACTCTAGGCGCCAGGGCAATTTTTTTTTTGTGTTTTTTTTTTTTGTTGTTTCTTTTTTTAGAGATGGGGAGCGACCCATCAGGCAAGGGTCGCTCCCCTGGGGGGGCAAATTGTATTTAGACCATTTCTGCCCCCCTGGGGGCAGATTGGCCAATTTTAGGTCAATCTGCCCCCAAGGGGGCAGAAACCACAAGGCACCGGGGATTTGTTTTTTGGCGCCAATGTCACGCAGGGGGAGCGACCCCGTAGGCAAGGGTCGCTCCCGGGGGGGGGGTGTGCCGGTTGGGGGGGCAAATTTATTTTAGGCCATTTCTGCCCCCCCCGGGGGACAGATCGGCCTATTTTTAGGCCGAACTGCCCCCGGGGGGGGGGCAGAACACTCTAGGCGCCAGGGCAATTTTTTTTTTGTGTTTTTTTTTTTTGTTGTTTCTTTTTTTAGAGATGGGGAGCGACCCATCAGGCAAGGGTCGCTCCCCTGGGGGGGCAAATTGTATTTAGACCATTTCTGCCCCCCTGGGGGCAGATTGGCCAATTTTAGGTCAATCTGCCCCCTAGGGGGCAGAAACCACTAGGCACCGGGGATTTGTTTTTTGACGCCAATGTCACGCAGGGGGAGCGACCCCGTAGGCAAGGGTCGCTCCCGGGGGGGGGGTGTGGGGGTTGGGGGGGGGCAAATTTATTTTAGGCCATTTCTGCCCCCCGGGGGACAGATCGGCCTATTATTAGGCCGAACTGCCCCCGGGGGGGGGGGGGGCAGAACACTCTAGGCACCAGGGCAATTTTTTTTTTTGTGTTTTTTTTTTTTGTTGTTTCTTTTTTTAGAGATGGGGAGCGACCCATCAGGCAAGGGTCGCTCCCCTGGGGGGGCAAATTGTATTTAGACCATTTCTGCCCCCCTGGGGGCAGATTGGCCAATTTTGGGTCAATCTGCCCCCAAGGGGGCAGAAACCACAAGGCACCGGGGATTTGTTTTTTGGCGCCAATGTCACGCAGGGGGAGCGACCCCGTAGGCAAGGGTCGCTCCCGGGGGGGGGGTGTGGGGGTTGGGGGGGCAAATTTATTTTAGGCCATTTCTGCCCCCCCGGGGGACAGATCGGCCTATTTTTAGGCCGAACTGCCCCCGGGGGGGGGCAGAACACTCTAGGCGCCAGGGCAATTTTTTTTTTGTGTTTTTTTTTTTGTTGTTTCTTTTTTTAGAGATGGGGAGCGACCCATCAGGCAAGGGTCGCTCCCCTGGGGGGGCAAATTGTATTTAGACCATTTCTGCCCCCCTGGGGGCAGATTGGCCAATTTTAGGTCAATCTGCCCCCAAGGGGGCAGAAACCACTAGGCACCGGGGATTTGTTTTTTGGCGCCAATGTCACGCAGGGGGAGCGACCCCGTAGGCAAGGGTCGCTCCCGGGGGGGCGGTCGGGGTTGGGGGGGCAAATTTATTTTAGGCCATTTCTGCCCCCCCGGGGGACAGATCGGCCTATTATTAGGCCGAACTGCCCCCGGGGGGGGGGGGCAGAACACTCTAGGCGCCAGGGCAATTTTTTTTTTGTGTTTTTTTTTTTGTTGTTTCTTTTTTTAGAGATGGGGAGCGACCCATCAGGCAAGGGTCGCTCCCCTGGGGGGGCAAATTGTATTTAGACCATTTCTGCCCCCCTGGGGGCAGATTGGCCAATTTTAGGTCAATCTGCCCCCAAGGGGGCAGAAACCACTAGGCACCGGGGATTTGTTTTTTAGCGCCAATGTCACGCAGGGGGAGCGACCCCGTAGGCAAGGGTCGCTCCCGGGGGGGTGGTGGGGGTTGGGGGGGCAAATTTATTTTAGGCCATTTCTGCCCCCCCGGGGGACAGATCGGCCTATTATTAGGCCGAACTGCCCCCGGGGGGGGGGGGGCAGAAACCTCTAGGCGCCAGGGGAATTTTTCTTTTTTTTCTTTGGTTTTTTTTTTTAGAGATGGGGAGCGACCCATCAGGCAAAAGTCGCTCCCCTGGGGGACAAATTGTATTTAGGCCATTTCTGCCCCCCTTGGGGGCAGATTGGCTGAGTTTAGGTCAACCTGCCCCCAAGGGGGCAGAAACCACTAGGCACCGGGGATTTGTTTTTTGGTGCCAATGTCACGCAGGGGGAGCGACCCCGTAGGCAAGGGTCGCTCCCGGCGGGGGAGGGTGGGGGTTGGGGGGGCAAATTTATTTTAGGGCATTTCTGCCCCCCCCCCCTGGGGCCGGCTGAGCTACAGGCCAAACACCACAGGTAGGCACCTTGCAAAAAACACCTCTGTTTTCTGTGAAAAAATATGTTGTGTCCACGTTGTGTTTTGGGCCATTTCCTTTTGTGGGCGCTAGGCCTACCCACAGAAGTGATGTACCATTTTTATCGAGAGACTTAGGGGAACGCTGGGTGGAAGGAAATTTGTGGCTCCTCTCAGATTCCAGAACTTTCTGTCACCGAAATGAGAGGAAAAAGTGTTTTTTGGGCCAAATTTTGATGTTTGCAAAGGATTCTGGGTAACATAACCTGGTCAGAGCCCCGCAAGTCACCCCATCTTGGATTCCCCTGGGTTTCTAGTTTTCAAAAATGCACTGGTTTGCTAGGTTTCCTCAGGTGTCGGCTGAGCTACAGGCCAAAATCCACAGGTAGGCACTGCTTTTTATAAAAAAATGTGATGTGTCCACGTTGTGTTTTGGGCCCTTTCCTTTCGTGGGCGCTAGTCCTACCCACACAAGTGAGGTATCATTTTTATCGGGAGACTTGGGGGAACGCTGGGTAGAAGGAAATTTGTGGCTCCTCTCAGATTCCAGAACTTTCTGCCACAGAAATGTGAGTAACATGTGTATTTTTAGCCAAATTTTGAGGTTTGCAAAGGATTCTGGGTAACAGAACCTGGTCCGAGCCCCGCAAGTCACCCCTCCTTGGATTCCCCTAGGTCTCTAGTTTTCAGAAATGCACAGGTTTGGTAGGTTTCCCTAGGTGCCGGCTGAGCTAGAGGCCAAAATCTACAGGTAGGCACTTCGCAAAAAACACCTCTGTTTTTTTCCAAAATTTAGGATGTGTCCACGTTGCGCTTTGGGGTGTTTCCTGTCGCCGGCGCTAGGCCTACCCACGCAAGTGAGGTATCATTTTTATCGGGAGACTTGGGGGAATGCTGGGTAGAAGGAAATTTGTGGCTCCTCTCAGATTCCAGAACTTTCTGCCACAGAAATGTGAGTAACATGTGTATTTTTAGCCAAATTTTGAGGTTTGCAAAGGATTCTGGGTAACAGAACCTGGTCCGAGCCCCGCAAGTCACCCCTCCTTGGATTCCCCTAGGTCTCTAGTTTTCAGAAATGCACAGGTTTGGTAGGTTTCCCTAGGTGCCGGCTGAGCTAGAGGCCAAAATCTACAGGTAGGCACTTTGCAAAAAACACCTCTGTTTTTTTCCAAAATTTAGGATGTGTCCACGTTGCGCTTTGGGGTGTTTCCTGTCGCCGGCGCTAGGCCTACCCACGCAAGTGAGGTATCATTTTTATCGGGAGACTTGGGGGAACGCTGGGTGGAAGGAAATTTGTAGCTCCTCTCAGATTCCAGAACTTTCTGCCACAGAAATGTGAGGGACATGTGTTTTTTTAGCCAAATTTTGAGGTTTGCAAAGGATTCTGGGTAACAGAACCTGGTCCGAGCCACACAAGTCACCCCTCCTTGGATTCCCCTAGGTCTCTAGTTTTCAGAAATGTACAGGTTTGGTAGGTTTCCCTAGGTGGCGGCTGAGCTAGAGGCCAAAATCTCCAGGTAGTCACTTTGCTAAAAACAGCTCTGTTTTCTGTGATGTGTCCACGTTGTGTTTTGGGGCATATCCTGTCGCGGGCGCTAGGCCTACCCACACAAGTGAGGTATCATTTTTATCGGGAGACGTGGGGGAACGCTGGGTGGAAGGAAATTTGTGGCTCCTCTCAGATTCCAGAACTTTCTGCCACAGAAATGTGAGGAACATGTGTTTTTTTAGCCAAATTTTGAGATTTGTAAAGGATTCTGGGTAACAGAACCTGGTCCGAGCCCCGCAAGTCACCCCTCCTTGGATTCCCCTAGGTCTCTAGTTTTCAGAAATGCACAGGTTTGGTAGGTTTCCCTAGGTGGCGGCTGAGCTAGAGGCCAAAATCTACAGGTAGTCACTTTGCTAAAAACAGCTCTGTTTTCTGTGATATGTCCACGTTGTGTTTTGGGGCATATCCTGTCGCGGGCGCTAGGCCTACCCACACAAGTGAGGTATCATTTTTATCGGGAGACTTGGGGGAACGCTGGGTAGAAGGAAATTTGTGGCTCCTCTCAGATTCCAGAACTTTCTGCCACAGAAATGTGAGTAACATGTGTATTTTTAGCCAAATTTTGAGGTTTGCAAAGGATTCTGGGTAACAGAACCTGGTCCGAGCCCCGCAAGTCACCCCTCCTTGGATTCCCCTAGGTCTCTAGTTTTCAGAAATGCACAGGTTTGGTAGGTTTCCCTAGGTGCCGGCTGAGCTAGAGGCCAAAATCTACAGGTAGGCACTTTGCAAAAAACACCTCTGTTTTTTTCCAAAATTTAGGATGTGTCCACGTTGCGCTTTGGGGTGTTTCCTGTCGCCGGCGCTAGGCCTACCCACGCAAGTGAGGTATCATTTTTATCGGGAGACTTGGGGGAACGCTGGGTGGAAGGAAATTTGTAGCTCCTCTCAGATTCCAGAACTTTCTGCCACAGAAATGTGAGGGACATGTGTTTTTTTAGCCAAATTTTGAGGTTTGCAAAGGATTCTGGGTAACAGAACCTGGTCCGAGCCACACAAGTCACCCCTCCTTGGATTCCCCTAGGTCTCTAGTTTTCAGAAATGTACAGGTTTGGTAGGTTTCCCTAGGTGCCGGCTGAGCTAGAGGCCAAAATCTACAGGTAGTCACTTTGCTAAAAACAGCTCTGTTTTCTGTGATATGTCCACGTTGTGTTTTGGGGCATATCCTGTCGCGGGCGCTAGGCCTACCCACACAAGTGAGGTATCATTTTTATCGGGAGACGTGGGGGAACGCTGGGTGGAAGGAAATTTGTGGCTCCTCTCAGATTCCAGAACTTTCTGCCACAGAAATGTGAGGAACATGTGTTTTTTTAGCCAAATTTTGAGGTTTGCAAAGGATTCTGGGTAACAGAACCTGGTCCGAGCCCCGCAAGTCACCCCTCCTTGGATTCTCCTAGGTCTCTAGTTTTCAGAAATGCACAGGTTTGGTAGGTTTCCCTAGGTGGCGGCTGAGCTAGAGGCCAAAATCTACAGGTAGTCACTTTGCTAAAAACAGCTCTGTTTTCTGTGATATGTCCACGTTGTGTTTTGGGGCATATCCTGTCGCGGGCGCTAGGCCTACCCACACAAGTGAGGTATCATTTTTATCGGGAGACGTGGGGGAACGCTGGGTGGAAGGAAATTTGTGGCTCCTCTCAGATTCCAGAACTTTCTGCCACAGAAATGTGAGGAACATGTGTTTTTTTAGCCAAATTTTGAGATTTGCAAAGGATTCTGGGTAACAGAACCTGGTCCGAGCCCCGCAAGTCACCCCTCCTTGGATTCCCCTAGGTCTCTAGTTTTCAGAAATGCACAGGTTTGGTAGGTTTCCCTAGGTGGCGGCTGAGCTAGAGGCCAAAATCTACATGTAGTGACTTTGCTAAAAACAGCTCTGTTTTCTGTGATATGTCCACGTTGTGTTTTGGGGCATATCCTGTCGCGGGCGCTAGGCCTACCCACACAAGTGAGGTATCATTTTTATCGGGAGACATGGGGGAACGCTGGGTGGAAGGAAATTTGTGGCTCCTCTCAGATTCCAGAACTTTCTGCCACAGAAATGTGTGGAACATGTGTTTTTTTAGCCAAATTTTGAGGTTTGCAAAGGATTCTGGGTAACAGAACCTGGTCCGAGCCCCGCAAGTCTCCCCTCCTTGGATTCCCCTAGGTCTCTAGTTTTCAGAAATGCACAGGTTTGGTAGGTTTTCCTAGGTGGCGGCTGAGCTAGAGGCCATAATCTACAGGTAGTCACTTTGCGAAAAACAGCTCTGTTTTCTGTGATATGTCCACGTTGTGTTTTGGGGCATATCCTGTCGCGGGCGCTAGGCCTACCCACACAAGTGAGGTATCATTTTTATCGGGAGACGTGGGGGAACGCTGGGTGGAAGGAAATTTGTGGCTCCTCTCAGATTCCAGAACTTTCTGCCACAGAAATGTGAGGAACATGTGTTTTTTTAGCGAAATTTTGAGGTTTGCAAAGGATTCTGGGTAACAGAACCTGGTCCGAGCCCCGCAAGTCACCCCTCCTTGGATTCCCCTAGGTCTCTAGTTTTCAGAAATGCACAGGTTTGGTAGGTTTCCCTAGGTGGCGGCTGAGCTAGAGGCCAAAATCTACAGGTAGTCACTTTGCTAAAAACAGCTCTGTTTTCTGTGATATGTCCACGTTGTGTTTTGGGGCATATCCTGTCGCGGGCGCTAGGCCTACCCACACAAGTGAGGTATCATTTTTATCGGGAGACGTGGGGGAACGCTGGGTGGAAGGAAATTTGTGGCTCCTCTCAGATTCCAGAACTTTCTGCCACAGAAATGTGAGGAACATGTGTTTTTTTAGCCAAATTTTGAGGTTTGCAAAGGATTCTGGGTAACAGAACCTGGTCCGAGCCCCGCAAGTCACCCCTCCTTGGATTCCCCTATGTCTCTAGTTTTCAGAAATGCACAGGTTTGGTAGGTTTCCCTAGGTGGCGGCTGAGCTAGAGGCCAAAATCTACAGGTAGTCACTTTGCTAAAAACAGCTCTGTTTTCTGTGATATGTCCACGTTGTGTTTTGGGGCATATCCTGTCGCGGGCGCTAGGCCTACCCACACAAGTGAGGTATCATTTTTATCGGGAGACATGGGGGAACGCTGGGTGGAAGGAAATTTGTGGCTCCTCTCAGATTCCAGAACTTTCTGCCACAGAAATGTGAGGAACATGTGTTTTTTTAGCCAAATTTTGAGGTTTGCAAAGGATTCTGGGTAACAGAACCTGGTCCGAGCCCCGCAAGTCACCCCTCCTTGGATTCCCCTAGGTCTCTAGTTTTCAGAAATGCACAGGTTTGGTAGGTTTCCCTAGGTGGCGGCTGAGCTAGAGGCCAAAATCTACAGGTAGTCACTTTGCTAAAAACAGCTCTGTTTTCTGTGATATGTCCACGTTGTGTTTTGGGGCATATCCTGTCGCGGGCGCTAGGCCTACCCACACAAGTGAGGTATCATTTTTATCGGGAGAAGTGGGGGAACGCTGGGTGGAAGGAAATTTGTGGCTCCTCTCAGATTCCAGAACTTTCTGCCACAGAAATGTGAGGAACATGTGTTTTTTTAGCAAAATTTTGAGGTTTGCAAAGGATTCTAGGTAACAGAACCTGGTCCGAGCCCCGCAAGTCACCCCTCCTTGGATTCCCCTAGGTCTCTAGTTTTCAGAAATGCACAGGTTTGGTAGGTTTCCCTAGGTGGCGGCTGAGCTAGAGGCCAAAATCTACAGGTAGTCACTTTGCTAAAAACAGCTCTGTTTTCTGTGATATGTCCACGTTGTGTTTTGGGGTATATCCTGTCGCGGGCGCTAGGCCTACCCACACAAGTGAGGTATCATTTTTATCGGGAGACGTGGGGGAACGCTGGGTGGAAGGAAATTTGTGGCTCCTCTCAGATTCCAGAACTTTCTGCCACAGAAATGTGAGGAACATGTGTTTTTTTAGCCAAATTTTGAGGTTTGCAAAGGATTCTGGGTAACAGAACCTGGTCCGAGCCACACAAGTCACCCCTCCTTGGATTCCCCTAGGTCTCTAGTTTTCAGAAATGCACAGGTTTGGTAGGTTTCCCTAGGTGGCGGCTGAGCTAGAGGCCAAAATCTACAGGTAGTCACTTTGCTAAAAACAGCTCTGTTTTCTGTGATGTGTCCACGTTGTGTTTTGGGGCATATCCTGTCGCGGGTGCTAGGCCTACCCACACAAGTGAGGTATCATTTTTATCGGGAGACGTGGGGGAACGATGGGTGGAAGGAAATTTGTGGCTCCTCTCAGATTCCATAACTTTCTGCCACAGAAATGTGAGGAACATGTGTTTTTTTAGCCAAATTTTGAGGTTTGCAAAGGATTCTGGGTAACAGAACCTGGTCCGAGCCACACAAGTCACCCCTCCTTGGATTCCCCTAGGTCTCTAGTTTTCAGAAATGTACAGGTTTGGTAGGTTTCCCTAGGTGCCGGCTGAGCTAGAGGCCAAAATCTACAGGTAGTCACTTTGCTAAAAACAGCTCTGTTTTCTGTGATATGTCCACGTTGTGTTTTGGGGCATATCCTGTCGCGGGCGCTAGGCCTACCCACACAAGTGAGGTATCATTTTTATCGGGAGACGTGGGGGAACGCTGGGTGGAAGGAAATTTGTGGCTCCTCTCAGATTCCAGAACTTTCTGCCACAGAAATGTGAGGAACATGTGTTTTTTTAGCCAAATTTTGAGGTTTGCAAAGGATTCTGGGTAACAGAACCTGGTCCGAGCCCCGCAAGTCACCCCTCCTTGGATTCCCCTAGGTCTCTAGTTTTCAGAAATACACAGGTTTGGTAGGTTTCCCTAGGTGGCGGCTGAGCTAGAGGCCAAAATCTACAGGTAGTCACTTTGCTAAAAACAGCTCTGTTTTCTGTGATATGTCCACGTTGTGTTTTGGGGCATATCCTGTCGCGGGCGCTAGGCCTACCCACACAAGTGAGGTATCATTTTTATCGGGAGACGTGGGGGAACGCTGGGTGGAAGGAAATTTGTGGCTCCTCTCAGATTCCAGAACTTTCTGCCACAGAAATGTGAGGAACATGTGTTTTTTTAGCCAAATTTTGAGATTTGCAAAGGATTCTGGGTAACAGAACCTGGTCCGAGCCCCGCAAGTCACCCCTCCTTGGATTCCCCTAGGTCTCTAGTTTTCAGAAATGCACAGGTTTGGTAGGTTTCCCTTGGTGGCGGCTGAGCTAGAGGCCAAAATCTACAGGTAGTCACTTTGCTAAAAACAGCTCTGTTTTCTGTGATATGTCCACGTTGTGTTTTGGGGCATATCCTGTCGCGGGCGCTAGGCCTACCCACACAAGTGAGGTATCATTTTTATCGGGAGACATGGGGGAACGCTGGGTGGAAGGAAATTTGTGGCTCCTCTCAGATTCCAGAACTTTCTGCCACAGAAATGTGTGGAACATGTGTTTTTTTAGCCAAATTTTGAGGTTTGCAAAGGATTCTGGGTAACAGAACCTGGTCCGAGCCCCGCAAGTCACCCCTCCTTGGATTCCCCTAGGTCTCTAGTTTTCAGAAATGCACAGGTTTGGTAGGTTTCCCTAGGTGGCGGCTGAGCTAGAGGCCAAAATCTACAGGTAGTAACTTTGCGAAAAACAGCTCTGTTTTCTGTGATATGTCCACGTTGTGTTTTGGGGCATATCCTGTCGCGGGCGCTAGGCCTACCCACACAAGTGAGGTATCATTTTTATCGGGAGACGTGGGGGAACGCTGGGTGGAAGGAAATTTGTGGCTCCTCTCAGATTCCAGAACTTTCTGCCACAGAAATGTGAGGAACATGTGTTTTTTTAGCCAAATTTTGAGATTTGCAAAGGATTCTGGGTAACAGAACCTGGTCCGAGCCCCGCAAGTCACCCCTCCTTGGATTCCCCTAGGTCTCTAGTTTTCAGAAATGCACAGGTTTGGTAGGTTTCCCTAGGTGGCGGCTGAGCTAGAGGCCAAAATCTACAGGTAGTCACTTTGCTAAAAACAGCTCTGTTTTCTGTGATATGTCCACGTTGTGTTTTGGGGCATATCCTGTCGCGGGCGCTAGGCCTACCCACACAAGTGAGGTATCATTTTTATCGGGAGACATGGGGGAACGCTGGGTGGAAGGAAATTTGTGGCTCCTCTCAGATTCCAGAACTTTCTGCCACAGAAATGTGTGGAACATGTGTTTTTTTAGCCAAATTTTGAGGTTTGCAAAGGATTCTGGGTAACAGAACCTGGTCCGAGCCCCGCAAGTCACCCCTCCTTGGATTCCCCTAGGTCTCTAGTTTTCAGAAATGCACAGGTTTGGTAGGTTTCCCTAGGTGGCGGCTGAGCTAGAGGCCAAAATCTACAGGTAGTAACTTTGCGAAAAACAGCTCTGTTTTCTGTGATATGTCCACGTTGTGTTTTGGGGCATATCCTGTCGCGGGCGCTAGGCCTACCCACACAAGTGAGGTATCATTTTTATCGGGAGACGTGGGGGAACGCTGGGTGGAAGGAAATTTGTGGCTCCTCTCAGATTCCAGAACTTTCTGCCACAGAAATGTGAGGAACATGTGTTTTTTTAGCCAAATTTTGAGGTTTGCAAAGGATTCTGGGTAACAGAACCTGGTCCGAGCCCCGCAAGTCACCCCTCCTTGGATTCCCCTAGGTCTCTAGTTTTCAGAAATACACAGGTTTGGTAGGTTTCCCTAGGTGGCGGCTGAGCTAGAGGCCAAAATCTACAGGTAGTCACTTTGCTAAAAACAGCTCTGTTTTCTGTGATATGTCCACGTTGTGTTTTGGGGCATATCCTGTCGCGGGCGCTAGGCCTACCCACACAAGTGAGGTATCATTTTTATCGGGAGACGTGGGGGAACGCTGGGTGGAAGGAAATTTGTGGCTCCTCTCAGATTCCAGAACTTTCTGCCACAGAAATGTGAGGAACATGTGTTTTTTTAGCCAAATTTTGAGATTTGCAAAGGATTCTGGGTAACAGAACCTGGTCCGAGCCCCGCAAGTCACCCCTCCTTGGATTCCCCTAGGTCTCTAGTTTTCAGAAATGCACAGGTTTGGTAGGTTTCCCTAGGTGGCGGCTGAGCTAGAGGCCAAAATCTACAGGTAGTCACTTTGCTAAAAACAGCTCTGTTTTCTGTGATATGTCCACGTTGTGTTTTGGGGCATATCCTGTCGCGGGCGCTAGGCCTACCCACACAAGTGAGGTATCATTTTTATCGGGAGACATGGGGGAACGCTGGGTGGAAGGAAATTTGTGGCTCCTCTCAGATTCCAGAACTTTCTGCCACAGAAATGTGTGGAACATGTGTTTTTTTAGCCAAATTTTGAGGTTTGCAAAGGATTCTGGGTAACAGAACCTGGTCCGAGCCCCGCAAGTCACCCCTCCTTGGATTCCCCTAGGTCTCTAGTTTTCAGAAATGCACAGGTTTGGTAGGTTTCCCTAGGTGGCGGCTGAGCTAGAGGCCAAAATCTACAGGTAGTAACTTTGCGAAAAACAGCTCTGTTTTCTGTGATATGTCCACGTTGTGTTTTGGGGCATATCCTGTCGCGGGCGCTAGGCCTACCCACACAAGTGAGGTATCATTTTTATCGGGAGACGTGGGGGAACGCTGGGTGGAAGGAAATTTGTGGCTCCTCTCAGATTCCAGAACTTTCTGCCACAGAAATGTGAGGAACATGTGTTTTTTTAGCCAAATTTTGAGATTTGCAAAGGATTCTGGGTAACAGAACCTGGTCCGAGCCCCGCAAGTCACCCCTCCTTGGATTCCCCTAGGTCTCTAGTTTTCAGAAATGCACAGGTTTGGTAGGTTTCCCTAGGTGGCGGCTGAGCTAGAGGCCAAAATCTACAGGTAGTCACTTTGCTAAAAACAGCTCTGTTTTCTGTGATATGTCCACGTTGTGTTTTGGGGCATATCCTGTCGCGGGCTCTAGGCCTACCCACACAAGTGAGGTATCATTTTTATCGGGAGACATGGGGGAACGCTGGGTGGAAGGAAATTTGTGGCTCCTCTCAGATTCCAGAACTTTCTGCCACAGAAATGTGTGGAACATGTGTTTTTTTAGCCAAATTTTGAGGTTTGCAAAGGATTCTGGGTAACAGAACCTGGTCCGAGCCCCGCAAGTCACCCCTCCTTGGATTCCCCTAGGTCTCTAGTTTTCAGAAATGCACAGGTTTGGTAGGTTTCCCTAGGTGGCGGCTGAGCTAGAGGCCAAAATCTACAGGTAGTAACTTTGCGAAAAACAGCTCTGTTTTCTGTGATATGTCCACGTTGTGTTTTGGGGCATATCCTGTCGCGGGCGCTAGGCCTACCCACACAAGTGAGGTATCATTTTTATCGGGAGACGTGGGGGAACGCTGGGTGGAAGGAAATTTGTGGCTCCTCTCAGATTCCAGAACTTTCTGCCACAGAAATGTGAGGAACATGTGTTTTTTTAGCGAAATTTTGAGGTTTGCAAAGGATTCTGGGTAACAGAACCTGGTCCGAGCCCCGCAAGTCACCCCTCCTTGGATTCCCCTAGGTCTCTAGTTTTCAGAAATGCACAGGTTTGGTAGGTTTCCCTAGGTGGCGGCTGAGCTAGAGGCCAAAATCTACAGGTAGTCACTTTGCTAAAAACAGCTCTGTTTTCTGTGATATGTCCACGTTGTGTTTTGGGGCATATCCTGTCGCGGGCGCTAGGCCTACCCACACAAGTGAGGTATCATTTTTATCGGGAGACGTGTGGGAACGCTGGGTGGAAGGAAATTTGTGGCTCCTCTCAGATTCCAGAACTTTCTGCCACAGAAATGTGAGGAACATGTGTTTTTTTAGCCAAATTTTGAGGTTTGCAAAGGATTCTGGGTAACAGAACCTGGTCCGAGCCCCGCAAGTCACCCCTCCTTGGATTCCCCTAGGTCTCTAGTTTTCAGAAATGCACAGGTTTGGTAGGTTTCCCTAGGTGGCGGCTGAGCTAGAGGCCAAAATCTACAGGTAGTCACTTTGCTAAAAACAGCTCTGTTTTCTGTGATATGTCCACGTTGTGTTTTGGGGCATATCCTGTCGCGGGCGCTAGGCCTACCCACACAAGTGAGGTATCATTTTTATCGGGAGACGTGGGGGAACGCTGGGTGGAAGGAAATTTGTGGCTCCTCTCAGATTCCAGAACTTTCTGCCACAGAAATGTGAGGAACATGTGTTTTTTTAGCGAAATTTTGAGGTTTGCAAAGGATTCTGGGTAACAGAACCTGGTCCGAGCCCCGCAAGTCACCCCTCCTTGGATTCCCCTAGGTCTCTAGTTTTCAGAAATGCACAGGTTTGGTAGGTTTCCCTAGGTGGCGGCTGAGCTAGAGGCCAAAATCTACAGGTAGTCACTTTGCTAAAAACAGCTCTGTTTTCTGTGATATGTCCACGTTGTGTTTTGGGGCATATCCTGTCGCGGGCGCTAGGCCTACCCACACAAGTGAGGTATCATTTTTATCGGGAGACGTGTGGGAACGCTGGGTGGAAGGAAATTTGTGGCTCCTCTCAGATTCCAGAACTTTCTGCCACAGAAATGTGAGGAACATGTGTTTTTTTAGCCAAATTTTGAGGTTTGCAAAGGATTCTGGGTAACAGAACCTGGTCCGAGCCCCGCAAGTCACCCCTCCTTGGATTCCCCTAGGTCTCTAGTTTTCAGAAATGCACAGGTTTGGTAGGTTTCCCTAGGTGGCGGCTGAGCTAGAGGCCAAAATCTACAGGTAGTCACTTTGCTAAAAACAGCTCTGTTTTCTGTGATATGTCCACGTTGTGTTTTGGGGCATATCCTGTCGCGGGCGCTAGGCCTACCCACACAAGTGAGGTATCATTTTTATCGGGAGACGTGGGGGAACGCTGGGTGGAAGGAAATTTGTGGCTCCTCTCAGATTCCAGAACTTTCTGCCACAGAAATGTGAGGAACATGTGTTTTTTTAGCCAAATTTTGAGGTTTGCAAAGGATTCTGGGTAACAGAACCTGGTCCGAGCCCCGCAAGTCACCCCTCCTTGGATTCCCCTAGGTCTCTAGTTTTCAGAAATGCACAGGTTTGGTAGGTTTCCCTAGGTGGCGGCTGAGCTAGAGGCCAAAATCTACAGGTAGTCACTTTGCTAAAAACAGCTCTGTTTTCTGTGATATGTCCACGTTGTGTTTTGGGGCATATCCTGTCGCGGGCGCTAGGCCTACCCACACAAGTGAGGTATCATTTTTATCGGGAGACGTGGGGGAACGCTGGGTGGAAGGAAATTTGTGGCTCCTCTCAGATTCCAGAACTTTCTGCCACAGAAATGTGAGGAACATGTGTTTTTTTAGCGAAATTTTGAGGTTTGCAAAGGATTCTGGGTAACAGAACCTGGTCCGAGCCCCGCAAGTCACCCCTCCTTGGATTCCCCTAGGTCTCTAGTTTTCAGAAATGCACAGGTTTGGTAGGTTTCCCTAGGTGGCGGCTGAGCTAGAGGCCAAAATCTACAGGTAGTCACTTTGCTAAAAACAGCTCTGTTTTCTGTGATATGTCCACGTTGTGTTTTGGGGTATATCCTGTCGCGGGCGCTAGGCCTACCCACACAAGTGAGGTATCATTTTTATCGGGAGACGTGGGGGAACGCTGGGTGGAAGGAAATTTGTGGCTCCTCTCAGATTCCAGAACTTTCTGCCACAGAAATTTGAGGAACATGTGTTTTTTTAGCCAAATTTTGAGGTTTGCAAAGGATTCTGGGTAACAGAACCTGGTCCGAGCCACACAAGTCACCCCTCCTTGGATTCCCCTAGGTCTCTAGTTTTCAGAAATGCACAGGTTTGGTAGGTTTCCCTAGGTGGCGGCTGAGCTAGAGGCCAAAATCTACAGGTAGTCACTTTGCTAAAAACAGCTCTGTTTTCTGTGATGTGTCCACGTTGTGTTTTGGGGCATATCCTGTCGCGGGCGCTAGGCCTACCCACACAAGTGAGGTATCATTTTTATCGGGAGACGTGGGGGAACGCTGGGTGGAAGGAAATTTGTGGCTCCTCTCAGATTCCAGAACTTTCTGCCACAGAAATGTGAGGAACATGTGTTTTTTTAGCCAAATTTTGAGGTTTGCAAAGGATTCTGGGTAACAGAACCTGGTCCGAGCCACACAAGTCACCCCTCCTTGGATTCCCCTAGGTCTCTAGTTTTCAGAAATGCACAGGTTTGGTAGGTTTCCCTAGGTGGCGGCTGAGCTAGAGGCCAAAATCTACAGGTAGTCACTTTGCTAAAAACAGCTCTGTTTTCTGTGATGTGTCCATGTTGTGTTTTGGGGCATATCCTGTCGCGGGTGCTAGGCCTACCCACACAAGTGAGGTACCATTTTTATCGGGAGACTTGGGGGAACATAGATTAGCAAAACAAGTACTATTGCCCCTTGTCTTTCTCTACATTTTTTCCTTCCAAATATAGGAGTGTGTGTAAAAAAGACATCTATTTGAGAAATTCCCTGTAATTCACGTGCTACTATGGTCACCCCGGAATTCAGAGATGTGCAAATAACCACTGCTCCTCAACACCTTATCTTGTGCCCTTTTTGGAAATGCAAAGGTTTTCTTGATAGCAATTTTTTACTCCTTATATTTCAGCAAATGAATTGCTGTATACCCGGTATAGAATGAAAACGCACTGCAGGGTGCAGCTCATTTATTGGCTCTGGGTTCCTCGGGTTCTTGATGAACCTACAAGCCCTATATATCCCCGCAACCAGAGGAGTCCAGCAGACGTAACGGTATATTGCTTTCGATAATCTGACATTGCAGGGAAAAGTTACAGAGTAAAACGTAGAGAAAAATTGATGGTTTTTTCACCTCAATTTCAATATTTTTCTTTTTCAGCTGTTATTTTCTGTAGGAAACCCTTGTAGGATCTACACAAATGACCCCTTGCTGAATTCAGAATTTTGTCTACTTTTCAGAAATGTTTAGGTTTCTGGGATCCAGCATTGGTTTCATGACCATTCCTGTCACTGACTGGAAGGAGGCTGAAAGCACAAAAAATTGCACAAATGGGGTATGCCCCAGTAAAATGCCAAAATTGTGTTGAAAAATTGGGTTTTCTGATTCAAGTCTGCCTGTTCCTGAAAGCTGGGAAGCTGCTGAGTTTAGCACCGCAAACCCTTTGTTGATGCCATTTGTCAGGGGAAAAACCACAAGCCTTCTTCTGCAGCCACTTTTTCCAATTTTTTTGAAAAAAACGAAATTTTCACTGTATTTTGGCCAATTTCTTGGCCTCCTTCAAGGGAACCCACAAAGTCTGGGTACCTCTAGAATCCCTAGGATGTTGGAAAAAAAGGACGCAAATTTGGCTTGGTTAGCTTATGTGGACAAAAAGTTATGAGGGCCTAAGCGCGAACTGCCCCAAATAGGCAAAAAAAGGCCCGGCACAGGAGGGGGAAAAGGCCTGGCAGCGAAGGGGTTAAAAAGGGGCCATATTTATAAGGCCATGAAAAGCCATGCAAGGTGGCTTTGCGTTACCTTGTAACTGTGGGCCGGCACCTTGCGCCACCGGGGCATCAAAAAGAGTGATGCTCCGGTGGCACTAAAGACTTGTAAATATGCCTCTTAGTGCGGTGCAGGAATGGCCCCCACTCTATGGTCTCTATGTTACTGAGGACTGTGCTTCTTTGGTTGCTTTTTCTGCATGAACTTTGGATGCTAGGACACTTTTAAGTCCACGTTCTTCCTCTCTCTCTCTCTCTATTTGATGTATTTTAGATGAGATTTCATGAGATTTGGAGACGTACGGTAACAGTGAATGTATATTTATGTCAACTTTCTGCTGACAACAGGTCCCTTTATCTGACAGAATCTCTTTCAGAAAAATATGCTAACGTTGTTTAAAAAAATTGACACCAAAAGTAAACTTTAGGACTCTCCTGCAGTCTTTGGGTGTCTCAATGAAAGAGAGAACGGAGGAAGGGATCCCACACGCTCGACCTCATTATATTATTTTCTGGAACGCTTAACTCCACCCACTAATTTGAACATCTTTAATGTAAAGCTCATTTAATCAAGCTGCGATGGGCGTATTAGTGATGGGCCTTGTTTAAGTGTTCAGTGACACCTTGCTTCGAATTATTGAAGAGGAACCCCTCCTGATCACTTGGTCCTCTGAGATGGTACATTGAAGATCATGCATGTGGACAGGATATTAGAACTTGCACCAGGTGGTTGGAAAACCATGCAGCGTTATTCTGACTTCTGTCAGTAGAAGGTTTAACTAAAATATTTTCTCATCTAAAGAATAATCATAATTGCAACCTCTATTTTGGAAACGACCAGTTATTTAAATGTTTGCCAATTTAGTAAGTAATAGATATTAATTCTTACAATTGTCAGAATTTTGAGCAGCCTTGCCCTGTTCACATTTCAGCTTCTTATGAGTTGTTTTGGCTATTAATGGTCTCATTGTGACCGCATCGGTAAATCTGTAATATAATAGCTAGCTTCGTTCCTGGTTCTAAGGTGGGCAAATTCGGAATGTGCAAAGTGTGCCGGCGAAAATCTCGTGGGTATATTCCGACCTCTGGTGCGCATTATGCAGCTAGATCGGCAGTTTGCGCTCGATTTAGGTCCTGTGTTCCACATAAAATAAGGGCCTAACTTTGCTATTTTTTCTGTTTCATTTAAGTCTTTCTTCTTTTCATGTACAACTATAATGGTCACGATTTGTTGTAAACTACAATATGTACGTTTAAGAACAACAGTTTGATTTCTTATAGAGATATAATTTACATTGTTTTTTCTTTAAGTAATACTACAGGAGCAAACAAGTTCACAGCATAGTTTGCTCATAGCTAGTCCACTCTTCTTCACCAGGCCTTTCCAAAGAGTTCTCACTGAGGGTCCATAGGAATTATGTGGCCCAGGAGGTGCAACATTTTTGGCAGAGTAGACTAAATTATGCAGCACAAAAAACAAATTGTGCGGCATAATGTAGCAAATTTTGTGGGTGTATTGCTTTGTTATTCTGCCATTTTTACACAAGGTAACACTGTCTGGGGAAACATTCCCCCATTTTAGAGTTTGTTTAACGCTCAGAAAATACAGTAGTAGGCAATTGAAAGATGACCAGTCCACCTTTGGACACGTCACTACGATTCAGTAACTTTTGTTCCATTTGAGCTTGAAATATATATATTTTTTTTCTTCTGGAAATCTTTAGATTATACAGCAACCTATGGATTGTTTGACAAATCCATTATCAAGCAGCAAAAATCACAGCTGCAGACTCCCATGATTCCAGTGGCTCTAACAGGTTTGCAAATTCATACTGGAAATGAAAACTGAAATGCTAATTTCGTTACAACACACAAAGTAGTAGCTTTTGAGTATTCACACATTTTTGGCAACGTGCCTAATCGTTTATGAGCCCATAATTTGCACTGGTTATGGAGTGCGAAACACATAGGCAATTACATCAACTAGTTCTATTACATTTGATTGTGTTTGGTAAGAGGTGCCATACATTTAAAATGTATTTTATCACAGGGAAAATGAGAAAATGTAAAACAAAAATGATAGTTCTATAATATTCCGAAACTCTTATTCACTATGTAAATTACACGCAGGTAGTGCTGGGGAAATTGATGTAAAACGTCAATGTATGATTTACATGAGTATCAGTATTTTTTAGACTGAAATCCACATTATGCTCGAGCCACAAGGTAAATTACCTGAATTGCAGAAAGTTTATAAAGTTCGTAATTTAATGGTATTTTTCGACACCTTTATCAATCAGCCACTGAATGCATGAGTACTAACGTGGTTTCACTTATAAAATTAGAGGTGTTTTGTCCTCTGTTACTTGTTGTACCAGCTATGGTGTGGGAGTTGGTGGTCTCTGCATTTAAAAATAATCACTATCTGTGGTGCACCAATATACACTAGCCACACACTATGATACATCACATGACCATAGAGTTTACGTAACCCTTTTTTATCACATAGTGATTAGTTTCACTAAGACATGCTTTCGATGGTAGAAACAGGTGTGAGTTACATAAATAAAAACATGAATTTAGGAATTTGTTTGAGGACAGTAGGTTGATCAGTATCTGGAACGGATTCTGTGGGTGTTTCTAGAAAGCATACATGGCCACTGACTGACCTTGCAGTGTGTTATAGTTCATGTGCTCCCATAATACTTTGGGGCTTAATTACAAGGCCTTTGCGCTGCCACAGTGTGATTTTGTTTAATGCAGTGGCGGCGAGAAAACAACTCCAAATCTACAAAGTGATGCTAGAGGCCTCTAGTGTCACTTTTCACCCTGGGTGCCAGCTCCTGGCAATGATATGCAAGGTAGGAGTTCCCTGTCAAAAAGCCAAACAGAACTGATGCAGTGAAATTTACAACATTTCACTGTGTTGTTCTGCGAATTCACTGTGCCAAAAATATAATGCCTGCTCGGAGCAGGTGTTAAACTGACGCAGGGCTTTTTCCTAAGACAGCCTTACTCGCATTGCTGAAGTTATGTCATTTTTTTTATGCTAGCACAGCAATGCATCAGATTAGTGCCAACAGATGCATCGGAATTTCTGAAGCATCTGTGAAAACGTGCACCATGAAGCTCTGTATTGTAAATACAGCGCATCCATGGTATCTTTAGGGGGTCGTAGGACTACGCAAGAAATATGACGCATCATAGCTGATCCGTCAGTTTCTTGTAAATGAGGCCTTTTGTTTTCATTAAAAATATAAATGAATAAAATGTTTTGCCTCTGCAATAACAAGACTCAGAATTGCATTGATTGGCTCTCAAGACTTGCCAGATCTCCCATTCCTAAAGAAATCTACACTACACCACGATGACCTCATCAACTACTGGCTCACCTGCATTCATTGGCAAGATCATTAAAAAAGCAGTGTATGTTGATTAACAAGATCACATCAATTCTAATCTTCTCCTCCACGACTACCAGTCTGCTTTCAGATCCTACCAGTCTGCTTTCAGATCACGTTTTATTGTGGAGACTGCACCTTACACATTGTACGCTTTGCCCTCTTGACCACAGGTAAAGTTGACCTCCAGCTGCTGATATTGCTGGACACAGTCGACCACCTGTCCCTCAAACCCACCCTTAAGTCACAAATGGAATTCACAAGCACTTTAGGGGTTTCTGATATGCATGCAGAATCTTTTGATTGCTCCATGGCTAATCAGACTGTTGAAGGTCTAGTAACTCTTAACCTATTACAACTGTGTCACATTCCAATCTTTTAGACAGGCATACTTGGCCCTGCCTGGCAGTGGGTAAATTCCTTCTTGTCAGATTTAAGACTGTGCACCTTCCACCTCATTCCTCAGTACCTATGTCTTTGTGATATGGTGTCCCGCAGGATTCGGAACTTAGGCCTATGCTGCTTAATATCTATCTTACAACACTGGCACACATTATTCAACCTTTCAACTTGAAGGTGATATCTTATGCAGATAATACTCAGCTTCTATTCACTATCAAAGAGGTGATTCATAATCTACAAGAGGCATTTATTTTTTGTCTTACGCAGTTTGCTGGCTGGATGAAGAACTGTTTAAAACTTCAGATAAATCAGACATATTGTTTTTCAAAGCCTCCCACTCTAAAAGGACCAGCGCCTGGGGGCTTCCAGAACTAGGGGTCCAATTCACTCCAGTGGATGTAGAAAAAAACCTAGGCATAAAAATAAACAAATGTCTCATCTTCCAGTGTCTAGTTAAGCAGTAGCAAGGCCCCGTGTTATGCTGTTGAAGAGTCTAAAGAACATCTTCAATCGTGTTCTGGAAAATACTTGAAAGACCATTACTCATGTGTTGATGAATTCACTTCTTGACTATGCTAACATACCTTTAGGCTTACATATCTGATACAACATTTACAGATTGTACATAATGCTGTGCCAAGGCTCCTGTTTAATTTGCCTAGGCAGGAATCAGTTACTATGCACCTAAAGTCCCTGCTTTGGCTACCAGTACTCAAATGCATTGTTTTCAATTGTGTGCTGTTAACTTTTCAAGCTTATAATGGGAGAGTACCTAAATGCATAAGGGAAAGGATTATTCCTTGTCAGCCGACTAGATCTCTCAGAAACTATAGCCAGCTTCTAATACAAAAACCCAGATTGAGATGTGCCTGAACTGGTGGTCGTTTTTTCTCCACTCTGTGTCTCAAATTTTGAACACACTTCCACTGGCTATACAAAGCTGTGAGTCAGAGCAGAATTTCAAATCTCATCTAAAAACCTACCTTTTTTGTACCAATTAACTGGTCGATGTGGTCTTTTACTAGCTAGCGCCAGGGCACCTTTGGGCCAACTAAGCACTCTACAAATATGTCATTCATTCACTCGTTCATTCATTCCTGTTCTTCACTGGTTGTCATACTTTCACAAATGACATCAGTGTGATCATATGGGCACATCCAGGTCACAAAAGATCCCTCGCACCTTTGGAGACTCCATAGTTCAATGGTGTCTCCTGTCATCTTCGATCTTCACATGGAGCCACTTGGTGCTCTGCTCACAAATAACAGCACCAAGATCCACCAATATTAGAATGATGATGCACAGCTCTACTTGAAAGTCCCTAATGCTTCAGACACCCAAAGCAACGCATATTTCTTACACATCATCCGGACTTGGATGTTCAGCACCTATCTGAAACTCAACCAAGCCAAAAGAGTGCCTGTCATTTGCCAAGAACAACAAACAAGGCACAGTACAAATTTGACCCAATGATATTAACTTTGAAAGCTTTGAACCTCAACTCTCACCAACCGCCAAGTCTCTTGGATTCACACAGAGCACCAATCTGACCATTGAGGAACAAATTGCAAAAAACACAAAGACTGTTTGGTACTAGCTCTCTCTTCTAAAGAAAGTCAAACCATTTCTTCCTGAAAGTGACTTAAGAACTGCAGATCAAGCCCTTGTTCTCTCGCATCTAAATGGTGTTAATGCCCAACCGATGACTTCCCAGGCTCCACACTGGCACTTGTTAGGGGCATCCTACATACTGAGCACATAATTTATGGTATGAAGAAAACGATCACATCACTCCATCCTGATGGAAATCAGTTGGCTTCCCATGAAGGCCCACACCATCTTCTAAACCAGCTGCATCATGTACAAAATCATTATTTCCAGCACCCCCACTTATCTTGCAGTTAAGCTCACTATCTCTGGAGACTCCTGGAACAACCGCATCCAGGGCAGCATCAACTTTCAGATTGAGAAGTGTCAAAAAGAACAAAGAACAAGATAATAAACATATTCCATTCATGCACCAAGGATCATGAATAACATACTGGTATCCATCAGAACCACTCTACCACTGTTCCAATTTAGGAGAAAGTTGAAGGCTCAGCTCTTTAAGAACATTGCATCATGATGCATTAACCGAACACAACCCAGCTTCCTCTCCTATTACTCTTTGACTTTAAGCTTCCTGCTGATCATAAACATATACTTTTGACTAGGTAAGCACTACAGAAATAGCATATACATACATACATGAACTACTACTAAAGAAGCTGCATCAATGAAATGTGTGCAACAACCCTCCTTTAGCACATGTGTGTTAGTCTGTGGGGATATCAGAAAGTGGACATTGGTTAATCATTATTACAGTGTTTCGGTTTCTACTTCTCGGTCACCAACATTTACCAATTTACAGTCTAGAGTGCATATACTAGCTTGGTATCTAAGTTAATGCATGAGTTTCAAAGAAGGCAGCTTGGAATGTGTTGCCTACAGATAATCATGATTCATTTTTGGTCCCCTGTGCAGTGTCAGCACGGGATCATGATACTACGTAAGGTGAAGTTGAAACATGCATGCATTTATGCCTATTGGCAGTGTTAGCTCTTTGCAGGAATGAATGTAAAAGTAAACAGAATAGAGAGAGAATAAAGAGAGAGACATTCAGACATTTTGTAGTGTGTTTTTGAACTTCTGAGTGGGCTAAAAAAGTATTCGGTCTCCCTGAATCAAAACAGCTGGCCAGATCATGTCTAAAAATGACCATTCTCTACTCGTTCCACCTTCATCTCTTCCCATTGCCTCTCCTTGTTCTTCTTCTCTCATTTCCACACCTTCAACAGCCCCCTAAGCCCCTAGCAAGCTGGCCTTCATGTAAATCCCATTACTCAAGCCTGGCATTTTGTTGGAGTGAAATTTATGTTTTAGACCAGGTCAGAGCTGGTGCACACAGGTCATAGGATTGTTCACAAGAGAACATAAATAGCTAGAAGTCTTATCCATGTACCTAACCACCTGAGAACCCCTTTAGATTGTGAGGAGAATCACCTCATCTTAGATGGCTGTTATGTGAACATGATGTTATGGTGTCCATAGTACATGAGGCATTTCCCTGACAACCTGATGCTACTCCTACAGCTCTAGGGGCAGCTCCCAGTTCATCAGGAAGTGCTTGGCACGTGTTCCTCTCTCCTTTCCAGCCCTACTCCATGGGTTGGTGGTTAGTTCGCTGCAATGTGTGGATAGCCTGTCTTCAGGGGTGTATACATATATTTTCTGAAGAGGTGTTTTAAAGATGGTTTATAAAGATTTGGCAGTGGGTCTCCTGATAAGATTTCAGAGTAGGGAACTGTAGGGCTGTTTCATGGGAGGCCTGCTGCAGTGGCTCGTGTACAATGTTTTTGATATGTCCCTCTCGGGGAGTGTGAGTGCGGGACATTCAAGGATACTACAAAGCTGGTGTCCAGAGGCTTGTCAGAAGATCACATACAGAAGTTTTCAGTGAGAAGAACTCACAGGAAACGTGCATGTGGGTAGATCGCTGGGTGTGTAATGAGTGGTAGAGAAGACAAACTCTCGGAAATAGTGGATTCTTTTCCCTAGCTTATTTACTACCTGTATTGCGGACATTGTTTGCCAAACAGCAACTTTCATGCTTTTTAGCAATGATATTGCAGCAACAAGTCCGAAATAGGCATCAACACAGACAATTTAGCTGTCTTTCGAGGGCTAATAAATACATAATTGTGTTATGTAAATGATTTTGCATGTGTTGTCACATTGAAGACAGACCTATTGCCTTTGCCAAAGCTTGCTTTACAAGGCATACGCTCTGATGAATGACAACCAGTCCTTAGCAAGGCATCCTTATTGCTACTGTATAAGATCGGTGGTTTCCTTTATTGCTTCTGCCCGAGTCAGTTAAGCAAATGCAATTGCCTTTTTCATGTGGAAACTGGAAAATACTTTCGGAATCGGGCTCCGCCTTACTGAAGTACCACTTTCTCAAGTTTAAATCTAATTAACCAAGCCCGTGGGCGAGGAGATGAAGGTCTCTAGGGGTTCGATACTTCAATAAACTCGAACTGAAGGAGGAAGGCGGCAATAAAACTGCCCATGGCTGCAATAAATCTCCTCCCACCTGTTTACTACTGCTGAAAAGAAGCGACGTGAAAACGAATTCTGATGCAGTCCTATTTCTAAAGCTACAAACTGAGCAGGATTTTGATGTAAATAAGTGGAAACATACATTGGCTAAGAGATACCAATATTAACAAATGTTTCAAAGAGGAAGAGCTCTAGGGTTTGTTGAAGAGGCTGTGACTGCATTGCCACGGTTAAGCCCTCATGATTGGGCCCGTTTTTGGTGCGATCATTATCCCACTGAATAAAAGCCAGCAGCCATGGTTGCGGAATTTATCAAATGCTATAATTTTCGCTTATTGGAAATTTCCCTGTAAAACGGGCAGTGACATGCAGATTTTAAGGGTGCTGCACCAAAAATCAGTGTGCCCTAGTTTTACTGCCATTTCCCCCAGATAAATATTGCCAAGCTTGATCTGTTATTTATCTGGGGAATACAGGTTTCATAGCAAAATGTATAATTCTGATATGGGTGTTGTTAGACCTGGCTTCTTAGACGTGGTTTCCCTGCAAACCTTTTGGCATCAACCCCCCTGTTTTGCTGACTTTACTTTTGCTGGCTTTAGAACGCTGCACACTTTACTGCTCCTAACCAGTGCTAAAATGCTTGTGCTCTCTCCTTCAAGCATGGAAGAACTGGCTTATACACAATTGTCCTATTTAATTTATTTGTAAGACCCTAATAAAGTAGTGCTAAGTGCACCCAGGAGCTGTAAATTATCTGCTACTAATGGGCCTGCAGCACTGATTTTGCTACCCACTTGATTTGCCCTTTTCTCAGGTCTGCCTTTGCAGCCTGTGGGTGCAGTATTAAAACTGACATTTCGACATGGCAAAATAAACCTGTTGCCAAGCCCAAACCTTCCTTTTAAAAACATATAAGTCACCACTATGGTAGGCCCTGGAAACCCAGAGGACAGGGTGCAGTATATTTAAAATGTTTGACATTTACTTTTAAGAATTACATATCCTGGTAGTGGAAACCTCTTAAAATTGTTTTTACTACTACAAGGCCTACCTTTCCCATTAGATAACATCAGAGTTAGCATTTCGTAAGCTGTACCTTCCAACTGGAAACCAGTGACCAGTCATGGTTGGTGTCATTGGAATTGTAATGAAAAATCATCTCTTATGGTAAAGTTGGCTTTTAAATCACAATTTTCAATATGCCACTTTTAGAAAGTTGACATTTTTTCTGCCATTTAGTACCTTTAGCCTGTCACTGGGTCACATTACTGGGAGTAGTTGGCAGTTGGGCATTGTGTTTTCCTCCCAGACAGTCACATGCAATAGAGGGCTTAGTTGTGCCTAGGTGGGCAATCTCTGGCAGTATAGGAGGGTGGAGCTGGGCACAACTCTACTTACACTTGATAGGCTGTATCCTGCCTCAACACAAAGGGCTACATACCCTGTAGTTAGTCTGGAGCCAGGACACTGGAGGCAGAATACCTGTGCACTTCAAAGCAAAACCTCAAGAAGATTCTCCCACTTCTAAAAACGCACATAGTATAAATATTGGACCTCAGGCACCAACTCTTCAGTACACTTCTGGACCTGTGGAGACCTCTGGACTGCTGCCTTGCTGGATTGCTTTCCTGCACCTGAACTCAGGACTTCCAGAGTGGTTTCAAGGGCAAATCTGCTGGCCTCCTGTTCAGAGCCACCGGGATCTAATAGGCTCACAACCACCTGAACCAGCATCCAGATCCAGCTGGATGAAGCAACTGACCACCCAAGTGGTGCTGCTCAGGTCCCAGACCCTTGCTGTGGCCTCAGAGAGGCTGAATTGTTGTTTTTGAGATCTTTGAGAATGCAAACAGACCCATTTACACCAAAATCATGTGTTCTGCACAACCCGCCTGTTAGAAATGGGGTCTTTGGTTGGCAGTCAGGTTATACCCTGTCCAAGCAAGGACCCTCACTCTAGTCAGGGTAAGTCACACACAATCCAAATTATCTGGTGCCCACCCTCTGGTAGCTTGGCACTGAGCAGTCAGGCTTAACTTAGAAGGCAATGTGTAAAGTATTTGTGCAATAAATCATAAAATAACACGATATAGCACCACAAAAATAGTCCACACAGTGTTTAGAAAAATATATAATATTTATGTGGATAAATGCAGGTCAAAACGATAAAAGATGCAATAAGTAAATGTAGAGATATCACTGAAAATTGATATAAAGTGTTTTTAGTCTTATAAAAGCAAACAATGTCTATTTCAAGCACAAAGTACCTGGTTTGCGTGAAAAATCTCTGCAAAGGGCCACAGAGGAGGAGATGCGTGGAAACAAAACGGTGTGCGTTGATTTCTCGGGCCGCACACGGCAATGTGTCATTTAGTTTTCACGCAGGGACGGCTGTGCGTCGATTTCAGATGCTCAGTCATGGATCCTCTTCGGGTTGTGGAGTTTTCAGACGCCCCAGGGACGATGCGTGGATTTCCGGCGCTGCGAGGGCGAGGTCACAGGGGCTGCGTTGATCCAGTAGGCGTTGCGTCGAATTTTCTACCGCACGGCAGGTGCTGCGTCGATTCCTCTCTGGATGTTGGTCTGCGTAATTCCAGCTCGGCTATGCGTCGATCCGGTGAGGCCGTGCGTCGAAGTTCCAGTCGCTGTGCTGGTGCTGCATTGATCTTCTTGTTGCGAAGTCGGGCTGCGTCATTCCGGTTCGGCGTGTGGTGACATTTTCACAGTGAGGCAGGCTGTGCGTCGTTCCTGGCAGGCTGTGCATCGATTTTTCACCACAAAAGGAGGCCTTCTTGTAGAGGTGAAGTCTTTTTGGTCCAGAGACTTTAGGGACCAGGAGGCAAGCTCTATTGAAGCCCTTGGAGATCATTTCTTCACCACAGCCAGAGAGCAGCAAGGCAGCAGGGCAGCAGCAAGGAAGCAGTCCTTCACAGAAAGCAGATAGGTGAGTCATTTGAGCAGCCAGGCAGGTCTTCTTGGCAGGATGCAGGTTCTGGCTCAGGTTCTCTTCTCCAGGATGTGTCTGAGTTGGTAGGGGCAGAGGCCCTGTTTTTATACACAAATGTGCCTTTGAAGTGGGGGAGACTTCAAAGAGTGGCTTAGAAGTGCACCAGGTCCCCTTTCAGTTCAATCTTGTCTGCCAGGGTCCCAGTAGAGGGTGTGCAGTCCTTTATGTGAGAGCAGGCCCTCCACCCTCCCAGCCCAGGAAGACCCATTAAAAATGAAGATGTATGCAAGTGAGGCTGAGTATCCTGTGTTTAGGGTGTGTCTGAGTGCATGCACAAGGAGCTGTCAGCTAAACCCAGCCAGACGTGAATTGTAAGGCACAGAAATATTTAAGTGCAGAGAAATGCTCACTTTCTAAAACTGGCATTTCTAAAATAGTAATATTAAATCCAACTTCAACAGTCAGCAGGATTTTGTATCACCATTCAGGCCATACTAAATATGACCTTCCTACTCCTTTCAGATCAGCAGCTACCACTCAAACAATGTATAAATGGAGCAGGCCTCACAGCAGTGTAACAATGAATTTAGGAGTTTTACACTACCAGGACATGTAAACTACATAGGTTCATGTCCTGACTTTTGCCTACACAGCACCCTGCCCTAGGGGTTACCCAGGGCACGCCTTAGGGGTGACTTATATGGAGAAAAAGGGGAGTTTTAGGCTTGACAAGTACTTTTAAATGCCAAGTCGAATTGGCAGTGGCACTGCACACATAGGCCTTGCAATGGCAGGCCTGGGGCAAGGTTAAGGGGGTACTTAAGTGGGTGGCACAATCAGTGCTGCAGGCCCACTAGTAGCCTTTAATCCACAGGCCTGGGGCATATATTGGCCCATATTTATACTTTTTTGCACCGCATTTGCGTCATTTTTTGACGCAGAAGTGGCACAAACTTACAAAATACAATTGTGGTGGCGCTAAAAAAGTATAAATATGGGCCACTGTGTGCTCTACTAGGGACTTATAAGTAAATAATAAGTAAATTAAATAAACCAATTGGGTACGATCCAATGTTACCATGTTTAAAGGGAGAGAGCACACACGCAGAGTCTAAAAACCAGCAAAAACAGAATCTCAAAGGCAAAAAGTTATTGGTGACCACCCTAAGGCTGTCAGGTCTAACACCGCCCACACAAACTTTTGGCAGCCAGACTCTTCAAGCTACAGCATTGACCATTCGCGGGGAGCCCCATCGCAAAGTTCTGGCCCACCCACGTGTAATGAAAACAGGATGTTCATGGTACAGCGATGACTATCCATGACGCCAGGGCCTGCTCTTCATGCTATATCGACAACCGTCTGTGACACTTCTCTGCTCCTATCAGCCCTCCTCCATTATGAGCGAGACTCTGCACTGGACTGAGAAGATATATTTTCTATGGGACTAACTTGGTTCCTGCATCAAACCCATGCTCCATCGCAGTCAGCCTGAACTTGTGACTTTCTCTCAGTCTCTCGGTCTTGCATGACCCGATAGCAGCGAGTGGCACATTGAACATTTGGGCGCTATTTTATCTTAAATCTTTAAAATTACATATCTTTGGTTCTACTAAATGGATTTGTTTTTGTTTTGGTGTCAAATTATTTATTACATTTTGCTCTATGCTTCTAATTTGGTGTGGGATTTTTCTTTTGTTGTTTTCTCACTGTATTACCATTTGAAGTGCTGCATAAATACTTTACACTTTACCTCAAAGCTAAGAGTTAAGCCTGACTGCTCTGTACCAAGCTACCAGACGGTTGATCACAGATTATTTTGGGGTTTGATTGTGTCTCACCGTGACAAGCATTGTAGTTGCTGCTTGAGTAGGGTTTCACCCCCTCAACAAGCAACCCAATTTCTCACAGGAGTAAAAAAAAGGAGTTACTACACATTTCAGGCCACTTGTAATGAGAGCTTTAATGTGAGATTGGAAAAGTAGTACAGACTGCATTGCATAGCTGTTGCTGTCAATCCAGCACATTCATCTTGTTGATACTGGAAAATGTAGGGTAGCCTTTTCTTCCATTCATGGTACTAATGCATGCCTTATTTGTTTGGTTTATTGATGTTGCATGCTGTACCATGCAACACATTCCCTCATTCTGATTCTTATTTGCTTTCTTCAAGTCATGAAGCTGTATGGTCAAAATTGTTTATAAACACTCGTGGTTAGCTTTTCAGTGGCAACTCAATGATTTGATTCAGAATAGTAAAAACAACCCTCCCAGCAAATCAACAGGGAGCTTGTACACTTTCTGTACGTCCTTAACTATGAGTCAGACATGAAGATCAACCAGATAAGTGATAGAAAGGCTGCTACATTTGTACAAGGAGCTCCTTTAAATAGACCAGGCTACGATGGTATGTGTGATATAGGGCGTGAGTTAACAATTCCCACTTTACACTTGAAATGATGAGAGTAAGGTGTGTGTGATTGTTTTTTCTTCTTGTAGGAGTCTATAAATAGTCATTGTAGGCAATTCACCCTATGTTTCTTCAGGCAAAGAAAGGTTCCTTGATATTTTTTATATGAATGACAGATGCACTGACTATCATTGTACTTCTGACCCATAATATAATGGGAACACACTTAAGCATGGAAGTGACTAAATTAAGAACTGTACATGATTAAAATGTTATACTTATGTCGTTGCACCCAAATCATTCATAGGAAGCAGGGAGGGCAAATGGTTTGGTAGCACAGTGAGCTATGAATTCAATGTTGAAATGTTGCATTAGCTGCAAGTCAAGTAATCAAATCTAAACAAAGCCAACCCAACCTTTTGTCTCTTATAGTATATTTTGCTCTTGTCCAAGTGTGTGTTCAAGGGCATTGCTACGTGGGCATTCCCTAATTTGCTCAATGCAAATAAGTGCACACCTTTGCTATACATATGTACTATCAGCAGAGAGACCCTCAACGGATGTCCTAAATTTGTGCCCCCCAGGAGGTAGTGTCTCATTTGAAAGACGTAATTGTCCATGGACTCTTCCTTCGGACATTTCCACTGGGGCATACAGTCACTAACTGCATCACCGCTGGAAGGATTTTTTCATTGGCCAAGGCCTGTAGTGGAGCATGGTGTAGAAGGAGAATTGTGATTTCAACCTAAAGATTTTTGAGACATTGAAATGCAAAGGTTGATGTTGTAGAATTTTCATAACACAAACCCTGTTTCTTGTGGGTGCTCCTTCCTTTGGAATAAAAATTTTAAAAAAATAACGTTTACATCACCTACATTAAAATATGCAATGTATGCTTCAAATTTTTTTTTGTGTTGACAACTTCTTAGCACTTTTTCCTCCCAAAATCCCCTATTGCTGTCATGCTAATTGTGATTGATAATGCTGAAAGATTGTCTAGCTACCTTATAAACCAATGGATATCTAATGTCATGTTATGTCCTAATCACCTGGGAAGGCATACTTCAAATTGACTAACCACCAATTGGTATATTCAGCGACTGGGTTCGAGGAAATATGGAAAACCTATCTGACATCAGCAAGGTATAAATCGGACTGAAACTGAAATCCTTCATTTGAATAAACAAGATTTATCTTTGATGACAAAGAGCGGCACTATCTAGATGTGCACTGCGCCATGATTTATGTATGGGGTATTGCATCTTATAATAATCTGCACTAAATGGGTTCAAATCATGATTCACAATTTATGCACACACCTTTTAGATTGAGTGATTTAAAAAACTAGCATTACAATTGAAAGACTGGAATTCTGTAAGTCCAAAGATGAATTTGACTATCCTGATGCTAAAATTTTCCCCCAAAGCTTCATTTTATAACCTTCTAGAGACTGGTTGTCTTTTGAGATTGGAGATTAACGTCATTGTTTTTGGCGTTAAAATTGCCCAATGAGGTCAAAATCTCTGGGCCTTATTTATGGGGTGGCGCAAAGCATGCACTGCGCCACTGTGTAACACCTCGTGCTATATTATGCTTGTGCCAGACATAATGTATGCAAAGGGGGGCATTTCCCCTGGTATGGGAGCCTGAAAAATGGTGTAAGGAAATCTATGAGATTTCCTTACACCATTTTTTACGGCACCTTTAACGCCTTCTCGAGAGCAGGCGTTGAAAGGGCCTTTCATTCTTTAGAATGGGGCCCTATGTACTCTGCTTAAGTAGCACCAATATTTTGTACATCAATAGCACCATGAAAAATTACGCTATTGCCCCCTACCCTGCACCATGGTGCGCCGTATTTTAAATATGGCACACACATGGTGGCAGTAGGGGGGATGCTAAATGGTGCAGCTGCCTGTAATACTGTCTGTTTTGGTTGTGGCTGACATGAACCCATTGGAAGCTCCAGGTGGATACTGTTATTACTGGATCTCAAACATCCTAGTTATTGCCAAATATTTTTTAAGATTTTTGAAAACGTTTCTCTGAATGTAACATTGTGGAATAGGGCAATCACTTGTCTGTCCAAGGGTCACTTGAAAAAGTGGCATAAAACCTAATGCATTATGATTCTACATAGAAGAATATGTGGAACAACTATTCGGACCTCTACAATTCAATCTCTCACAGGTGTAACACTTTAGTCGAACCATGTATGAATGCTTGAACCACTCATTACTTCTTTCCCTGCTTTTCATTTAGTGTGCTCTCTTGAGGCCAGATTTATCATAGTGTTGTGTCCCCTTGTGCCACGGAAGGGGGCGCAAGGTCAGTGCAGCACTAAAGTCAGATTTATTAAACCATACAAGACCGCTTTGCATGGCCCTGCATGGCTCGATAAATCTGGAGTAACGCAGGCAATGGCAAACTGCTGCCTTGCATTACTCTGCTCCAGGGAGGCATTAAACGGGTGGAGCATGGATGTTCCTACACATCCACCTGTGGATTTTGGCGCATTCACAGATTTATCATTAGTGGTAGCCCTGGGAATACATCAAAATGCATTGCCTCCCGAGATGAGGTGTAAGGAGGAGAAATATCTTTATTTCCCCTTGTTTTTTCCTCTTCTACGTGGGCTGTAATCTCCAGCCCACAACTGAAAGAGGAAAATGCCTCTCAGGATTGCTTTCGTGCTGGAAGGTGTCCCATAGTGAAAGGGTGCCTGCGTTGGTGCTAGGAAGCCAAAAGTGTGCCAGTGCCAGGAAAAGAGGAATGCCCGTGTGATCTTAAATATGGCGGGTACATTAAATATGTCTTATGCATTAAATATGATCTTAAATATACCCTTTCCCCTTCATGCAATGCAGCAAGGCAACTTGCTGAGTTGCCCTGTGTGAAAGTATGATAACTATGCCTCTTATTGTGTACAGCTAACATGCTGATTATTGCACTGGTATAAATATATTATTCTTGGAATATTATAAAATGTAACTGTCAACAGCTCCAAAAAAAACATATACAGCAAATGGGCTGAAAGTAAAATGTTCAATATTGTGAATTGCTGGCCTTTCTGGACTAGCGTAACAAACCAGATAGGGTACGTGTTTTAGAAGCAAATACCTTCTAAGAAACGAGACAGACAAGGAAATGTGTAGGAAACCATAAAACATTGCAGGGAGGACGCGAATGTTTAGCGTGAGGAGTAAAATAAAGGAACCTTTGTTAACATCGAGCGGATGAAGGTGTACATTTCTGCTCATGTGAAGTTGTGGGATTTATTTGTGAGCACTAAACAGACATCTGCCCTCCATAATGTAGCGCGAGCAGTACGTCTGTAGCGATGTTGTGTCTACAATCCCGATGCATCGGGACCATGCTTACAAAGAGTCTGCAAAGGAGACAGAATGCGTCTGCAGTATTGGTGCAATGGGCTTCAAGCTTGCAATGAAACCTTAATGAAGAATAAGAATACAGAAAGAGAGGTATTCCTGTTTCCTGTTCTGCGCGACTTTACACTTTTCAATAACTCATTTGTGTCGATATACTCTGCCAAACAGCAGTTTTATTGACATGAAATATCCGGTGTGTTTACTCCCTTTGCAGGCCTTCAAACTCTCTGCGCAGAGAAGAAAATCAATTAAAATGCTTTGCTCCTGCGAAAGAAAACCAATGTTTTTAGTTACCGAATGCAATACATTTCCACGACTTCTGTGGAAAATCGTTTGAGTGGCAATGCTACTGTACATTACCATAAACAGATTAGAAAACGGAGAACGAAACATATTTAGTAATAATTATTTGAAGTCATTTCTAGAAGCCTATTTCTGATAATGGCATCCTGCATCGCCTTATCACCATGGCAATTCCTGGTCACAGTTCTCAAGGAACAGCAAATATATTATTTTTAATAAGCTGGTTCCATATTGTCAAGGAGATAAGCAGCAATTCCAGTGCCTCTTATAATCTCTGTGCGTGGTGGTGGCTATTGATGCCGACTATTCCTCGTGGAGGGGAAAACCAACCCTTTCTTGAATTTCCGTTTGTGTTCTAAAGATTTGTTTACTTCATCTCTCACTCTAACCAACAATGGCACTTTCCACAACATTCAGCAGCACAAAGATTTAAGCTTGTCTTTTATGAAGCTAAAGGTTCTGCAGCCCGACAATCTAGTGTGCATGTTAAATGTGAAGGGGGCGATGTGGCTGCCATATTTCTTAGTGAATTATAACTTGGATTGTGGAAGTCACCTGACATCTTGCTACCAACCTCAGATTCTCTCCCTTCGATCTTCTACCCTTCCTGCAATTGAGCAACCCTGACATAGAAGTGAGTTGTTCCTTACATTCCATAGCTAGTGAAAGGACCTACTTAATGAACTGATCTATTACAGGAAAGCGAATTACTTTGGTTGTGAGATCTATCAAAGGAGATTGAGGCTAGCAGGAAAGAAAGGTAGAGAAATGTGAGTCGGGAGGATTGTCGCTATGACACCAAACTCAGGATTATGCTTTAGGCTTATTGAATAAACGTGTTACAAGTTATCACACTCACCCCCCACAAAGAAAATACATTAGAGCAGTGGTTCCCAACCTGTGGGCCGGGGACCCCTGGGGGTCTGCGAAGCCTCCTCAGGGGGTCCGCGACTGCTTAGAAAATGTAATAATATTAGGTTCCAACTATCAGTAATGACTTAGTGGGGGTCCCCGGATTCCAATAATGAGTCAGTGGGCGTCCCCGGGATCCAGTATTGATAAGATGGGGGTCCACAGAAGTCAAAAGGTTGGGAACCACTGCATTAGAGTGTTTAAAAATGGATCTATAATTATTATATGTTCAACAATAAACGTTAACATTTTTAGCATTAGTTAAACCATCATCTGAATTACATTCTTTACATATGTTTTAAAAACAGCAGCCGCAATAAAGTTGATATAAGTTCAGAATTTTAATGCAAACAACACGAGTGAAAAAATCAGTTAAACAATCACCTTTCCATTTACTTCCTTTTTTCTTTAAGCAGAGAATTTTTTTGTGAATATGTTCACCTAGCTCCCATATTTATGTATGTTTGTATGCACCTACAGCATATCTTTATCCATATCTCACATTTATTTTTTTCATCTGGCCTCATTTTGCATCTTTATCACGGCAACACCAGTGCTTAGTTTGTGCTTGTTGTTTCCGGTGCTAAGCACCAGCAGTTATTGTTGAGGGCCGGCGCTTATTTTTATGTCTCAAGCATTTACTGCCAGCAAAAGACACATATGGGAAAGGCAGAGTAAGAGAAAAACAAAAAAGCGCCACAAAGGTAGAAAACAGAAAGCTGCAAGAGTGAGCTGAAGGGGCAGGGAGTGGCTTTAAATAGATAGAAGAGGCCTGAGATGGATTCAGGATTACGCTCCCTCAGTATTCCGTGCTCGCACCTTTAATTGCGGCAGCCGCATATTTAAGAGAAGTTTGAGCACCGGTACGTTTTAATTTACAAATTAAGCACTGGGCAACACTATGGTATGCTCTCTACTCAAAGATGCTATACTTTTTCCAAATTTTGAGTGCTCTTAAGCCACTTCCTTGGTATAATTAGATTTCTAGTGTGTGCATGTTGTATTTCAACAGTTAACCTTACTTCTGAAGTTGAAGGGATACTACACGGGAGAGCTGACAAGCAGGCAGCTCAGCAGCACTTGCCCATAACTTGATGTGCTGTTGCAAACGTTTGACCAGGGGACCCATCTGCCATGGAGCTGTCAAGTCTCAGTGGTGGTTGCCCCACCCTATTAAAGGTGGGACGACAGCCACTGATTTTTACTGCCTGCAACCGTCATGTGAAGCATGATGGTTTTGGGTAAGAAAATAGAAAAAAGTCCCTAATGTACAGGTAGAATGCTCCAAAAACACCAGGGACATTGTATTTTGTTCTGTCCAAAGGATCCTACAATTTTGGACATTCATTGTGCAAAATCAACAAGTATGCCCGCTCCACTTTGTCTCTGCTGGCAGAGATTAGCATGTTACTCCACTCAGGGATAACTTCTGTGCTCACTTTGCTAAGGGAGAGATGAAACCTCTGGGACACCAAAACATTCAAGATGTGCAAAGGGACCGCTGTTGATGCGGTCACTGGATAACATGGATTTTGTAATAATGATTTAACATTTGAAGCCTTTATCTGACATAGATATCTTATATGGTTTTAAAACGATGAAGTAATTTATTTATTCAAAATTCTGTAGCACTTTTCCTCTATGATACAGAGGCATTTTAAACAGAACTAAAAACCACATGCAGATTGAGGAACTAGTGAAAGAGAGATAAAGTGTAGAAACATATCAGAAACGTCAGACACCAGAGGCATTTAAGTAGAGTTATTTTTAGATCGAAAGAGTAAAATAGAATAAGTCTTAGATGTCATAGGGGAATCATCTCTAGTGAACAACCAGGTCTTTTTGGTACTCGAAAGACAGTCTTTCTCCTGTTTTTATGCTTCAGTTGGCTAGTATCACATATGTTTTCAGGATTTAATGTAGCGAAAATAAGAAGTGAGTATTCCATAACTCCAGATTATTTTATGAAGAGATTATAAATTAAACATCCATAACAGTTTAATTGAGATGATCATTGTTTTATCAAATTGCAAATAAGGTTGACATAGACTAGTGCTCCAAAGTGAGGAATCTTCAGGTGGTGGTAAATACGTAGTAGTACACAGAGAAAGCGCAGGACCATTTTCAAAAGATGCAGTGGAACTGATCTTGGATGAAGACTTAGTGCATAATAAATTCATCCGAAAAATCATATGTATCATGGATCGTGCTCCCTGGTTCATGCATTGTTCAGTGCTGTGTTTTAATTACACAAATCACACTATGTGGTTGTGCACCTACAATGGTCCCTTGACTGCTGTGTCTGCCAGTTAGGCTGCAAACCACGGCACTCGGTTAACAGACTTTTCCACCTTCTACCTAGATTTCAGCTGCCTTAATAACATATGGACGCATGCCCCTGCGATAAATGACTCAGTGATATAAGGGCTGTGATAACAGGTCATTTTCAAGTGTATGTAATATCCATTTTAGTGACGGCAGAGACCCACTAACTTGAACTTTTATTGAGATTGCAAAGCTTCTGAAATGGAAACTCAAGGTCAGTGCTACAGTACGTGAAACCTTATTTTTTTACATTCGCCAAATTATTCTCAAACCCAGTAAGACTGAATGTATATTTGGCTTCTTCTACTTTCTCTCTTACTAAGTGCCTATAAGCTCTTCTTCCTGGTGTCTTCAAAAGAAATAGAGAAATCTGATTTTGTGATACCTTTAGTGAGGTTTATACTCAGCTTTCTCAGGGATAACAATGCGGTAACAGTCCACTTCTGCTAACCCGCAACCCTCCAGTCACTTTCTGACTTATCAGAGACACTGCTAATTCGTCAATTAAGCTTGAATAGTCTATTTGCATTCCCTGCTAGAGAAACTTTCTTGAGACAAGCATCAAATATTGCCTTTCATATGTTCTCAAACAATTCAGTAACTACACCTTTGGGGTGGGTAAAGGATGATTTCACTTCCATCGACTCTCTTACCTCATTTTAAGGGCGACAACACCTAGAATCATCTAACATATGAGAGCTGGGAAACGAGAATCAGCCTGAGAAAACACTGAGCCTGAACCAATCACCAAAGTAAACCAACGGACAGCATTTTTATCCTGGCGCATCTCAAACTGGAAGCCTGGTGTAGCTCCAGGCCAGCTAATCTGGGGCGCAGACCCCAACATTCCCTTGTAGACACAGTGGCACTGCTAGTCATTGGCTATTGCAAACAAGCATTGTCAAAGTTGACAGGTATGGATTGCATTTTGAGTTCTGAGTAAAACAAACAAATAATAATTCAGGGGCGTTCTGGGAAATGCCTGGCAAAATGGAGGTGGAGTGGAGCTGGAATGCAGAACAGAGACGGAAAATGCAATTGGTGAGGTCTGAGAGAGTCTCTCTGACTAATTGAATCATAGCTTTGAAAGGATTTGCTTGAAGATTCAAACTGGCTATCTAGCCATGCCTTAGCCTGGACACAAAGAACCTGTTAGTGCTGTCTTCTCTTTTTATACAAGTATGGAGTCTGTGGCTGCATAGGACCAGCATCAGTATCTAAGTTGTTTCAAAATGGCCCACCTTTGGAAATGATGCACCACAAACGGGAGACTCCTCTCAGGCTATAATCAAAAACAGTGTTGTTTATGCTATATCTATATAAAGCCATTCATGGTCTTAAAATAAGCTCCTTTTGAACATGCCCCCTCACAAAATACTGAAATAAACGAACACCCGTCCTATGATTTTTAGCACACTTTTTGTCGCACTATTGGAAAAAGGTCTTCTTATCTTTTGGTTTAGAAAATTTGTGCTCTCTTTAGCTATCTTTTACTTGCTACTTTTGTTTTTTAATGTTCTGGGAGGAAGGACAAACTTCCTAATGCTTATTTCACGTATGCTTACAGGACGGATAACATTAAGACCCTTTTGATTCTCATTAAATTGCAAATCACATAATTTGTACAGTCATATGTTTGTAATTATTATACAAGTGTGCATTGGCTAAGCAATAATTAGGGTTTCCACATTAGTCCACTGAGGACCGCAATTTGTCAAATATATTTTAAAAATTAGCATGTAATATATTTCATTGGGTTAGAGAGAATTCTGTTGCCTGTCAAGTGATATGTTGCTAATTAACTGCCACGACTGTCTCCAAGCTAGAGCTAAGGGACACTTCGGTACTGGTGAGCCCCCGCCAAAGAGGGGTCCCATCATTGTCTGTATCAGTAATACTAGGGATGCCAAGTTACAGCGCTCCAGTCTTCTAAAAATCAAGCCCATTTATTCAGCATAAGAATTGCCATAACCCCTACCCATCTCTTTACAGATATCAAATACAAAACCAGCAGTGCCAAAGTATAAAGCACATTGATTTTTTAAAATGAGCAAGACTGTTATTACAACTGTTAACAGCTTGCCATTAGAATTAAACCAAGCTCTTAATTATTTCATGTTGAAAATACACCTGAAGGTAATTATTAGAGCATAATGCAAGTCTTTATGCTCATAGGTGTTAAAGTGGTGTAGCACATGGTGAGATAGGCATTAACTTGTTACCGTACTTGGAAATAAGTATTCTGGTATTTATAGCTTTTATGCCTGAGCACTGGGACCTTATGAAAGAAAATCCCCATGGGGTGCCTCTGGGCATATTAGCGGCAAAAAGAGATCCGATATCACTGGAAAACAGATATTTCATGTAATTCCAAGCAGCCAAGTCCCATTCAGTTTGAATGTCTTTGTTTTCTGAGCAGAAGCTAGAGGTATCATTCAGGTTTTGTCTACAGTAGTCCAAGAATCAATAGTATATTGTTGGTTTGCACAATGGGTCATGTGCAAGCCCGTAGGATTATCTAGCTGCCTTCAAAGTTGTACATTGGAAACATGAATAAGTCTGCATAGGTGTTCACAATCTAAAAACTCTCACTTTCTCAAAGGCTATTGTGTGCTGTCCATCTTTTGTATTAGAAAATGATTTTAATGATGTACTTTAGTACAGCTTTTCAGGCAAAAGTAATGGCCGCAAATGAATACAAATTAAAAAAAACTCATGGGTACAGAATTTTTGTTATCAAATCCGCAGTATTTAATTAAACTTGAGGTTCGTCGCAGCAAGGGAAAATGGAAGCCATGAGAAAGTAAACTGCATTGAGCACAAAATTCTTTATGAAACAAATATATAGCCTTATAAATTCCGTATAAGGAGACTTGCAGTGATGTGTTATAACATCCTGATATTTAAAGAAGAATGAACTAGGAACAAATTAAGCCTGCTCTATATTTTCATAGACATTATTTCAAAAGCAGCAGGACCCCAGAAAGGTAAACGGGTTCATATAGTAAACTTTTAAAAAACTGAATTACACCCAAATATCCTTTTCAAATATTCTGTTCCTTTATGTTAATTCAGATCACTCACCAAAAGTTTTGCAGAGAAGATATGTTTTGTGATTGTCAAGGCCGGGGTCACAATCACCTATCGGTCAGTGAAGAAGCTCGCCTTCTTCAGACATCTTTGTAGTTGTATATACACATGCCAGTTGGTGGTCCACTGATACTTTTATGATATCAGTAAATGAACCGTAAAATTACCAGTTTACTTTCTATATTTTGGCTTTTGAAATATTGAAATCGAATAGAGTGTGTTGCCTCATTAGAGCAGTGGCATAGCAAAAGTGGATCTAATCCTAGCAAGGTAAATAGTTTTTTTCCGCCCATTTGGGTAATATAAGGCATCTGTGTTTGTAGTGCAGTCTGTCCTCTTATTCATTGCTTTATTTGTAAAAAAAAAAAAAAGAGAAATTGCTTGGGCTCAGGGTAAATTTTGGTACACCAAAATAGCTGGCACCACTTACTGCCCAAGACAGTGCTGCTGGAATACTAGTGTGAGCACTAGTTACTAAAGATCTTACTCCGAAAAATAGCTCCCTTCATGTTGGATTTCTAATGTATTTAATTAAAACATAAACAAGCATCGCCACTGTGTGGTGAACGGCAGTATGTAAGTGCTGGCAAACACCTGCACAAGTTGAGCACTGCTCTCAATAATGATAACTCGGTGCCTTCACTTGGCAGCATTTTCTGGAAACCACCACGCATTGCTCTAATCGAAAAAATCAAATATTATATTGTCTGTTGAATAATGGAAAACAGTTAAAAGGATTTATGAGGGTTTAGCTGTGAAAATGATCTTCCTATGCACCGCTTCTGCATTAGTATTGAAAATATGGAATTGATTTTGGAAACATAAGCAACTGACTCAACAGAGCTAGTAGTTTAACATGAAAATGCATGGAGGATTGTTGGGATATTCAAAACTCAAATGCTAGCTCATGTGTGATAGAGAGAATTTTTGTGTTTAGAAAGTGGCAGATTGTTAACACTTTGGATTGCAGAAGGGTAGGACAAAGTGGAGCTAGAAGAAACTATTGTGTCAATAATAGGTCAGGAAGAAAAAGATGTTGGGCTTATTATGATTTCATCGGATGGAAAAGCCCATCTGCCGAAGTCATGACGGGTAAGTTGCCACCAGTGCCCTCCCCCCGGGCCCATTACGAGTTTCATGCTGGGTTAGCCGGCGGAAACCCAGTTTCCGCCCACCCCCTTGGAAATGGCCTACTGCATTGCTGTAATGCGTAGGGTGCACCAGCACCAGTCGCAGTGTTTACTGTTTGCAAAGCAGACATGGCTGCCCGGGGGGGCCCCTGCACTGCCCATGCATGGGCAGTGCACGTACCACCTGGAGTACCCTGCACTCTGCACCCTGTCTCTGCCAGCCTTTGCATGGCAGGGTTACCGCCATGAAATTGCTGGCGGAGAAGGGGGTCGTAATCTTCATGGCGGCGCTGCTTGCAGTGCCGCCCTGGTGGATTTGGACAGCCAGCACCGCCAGACTGTTGGACAAATCTGGCGGTGCTGGCTGTCCGACTGCCGTGCTTCCACCGCGGTCGTAATGTGGCACTCGGACCTCTGCATTGGCGGTGGTCTGACTGCCACCACGACCCTGGTGTCATTAGCCCACCAGGGTTGTAATGAGGCCCTATGAGTAGTTGAGAGAGGAGCAAAGTAGAAATAGATAAGGTGGCCCTGGCAATGATCAATAATTTACAGCTCTGTATTTTGTCAGTCAGTTGGTCAGATATGGAGGCTTGTTTAGGAAGATTGCTTGGAAAGAAAAAGTTCCAATTTTTTATTACATTCCTCTTTCACCTCTGGCTTGTTTAGGAGCCACACATTTGATTAACTGTGTGTACTGAAAAGGATCGTTTCCAGATTTAGGGCCATATGAATCTTTGTGCTGTCAGCTGTGCAATCCCCCACGCTGGTGCTATAAAGGAGGCCAGTAGTTTCTTTCCACAGCACACATTTTCTGACCATGTTTTAGATGATTTCTCTCAGTCTGGCTAATGCGCCATGTGACGAAGACTGTCTGTCAGAACACTGTTAACAAAATTATCGTCTGATATAAACACTGAATTCTAAATATTGTTGAGAAAGTTGGGGCCATATTTATACTTTTCGACGCACAACTGCGCCAACGCAGTTGTGCGTCAAAAAATCTAACGCCGGCTAACGCCATTCTGAAGCACCATGCGGGCGCCGTATTTATTCAATGACGTTAGCCGGCGTTAGCCGGCGGAGCTGCCTGGTGTGCGTCAAAAAAAATGACTTACACCAGGCAGCGCCGGCGTAGGGGAATATGGAGCTTGGGCGTCAAAAAATGGGGCAAGTCAGGCTGAGGCAAAATTTTCGCCTCAACCCGATTTGCGCCCTTTTTTTTTACTCCCAACCCCCATTGAAATGACTCCTGTCTTAGCAAAGACAGGAGTCATGCCCCCTTGCCCAATGGCCATGCCCAGGGGACTTCTGTCCCCTGGGCATGGTCATTGGGCATAGTGGCATGTAGGGGGGCACAAATCAGGCCCCCCTATGCCACCAAAAAAAAATAAAAAAAATACTTACCTGAACTTACCTTAAGTTCCCTGGGATGGGTCCCTCCATCCTTGGGCGTCCTCCTGGGGTGGGCAAGGGTGGCAGGGGGTGTCCCTGGGGGCATGGGAGGGCACTTCTGGGCTCCTTCCGAGCCCACAGGTCCCTTAACGCCTGCCCTGACCAGGCGCCTAAAAAAAGACGCAAAAGTGGCTGGACGTCATTTTTTTTGACCCGCCCACTCCCGGGCGTCATTTTTGCCCGGGAGTGTAAATACGGCGCACATGCCTCGGAGTCATTTTTTAGAAGGGAACGCCTACCTTGCATATCATTAACGCAAAGTAGGTGTCCACGCTAAAAAATTACGCAAACTCCATGAACTTTGGCGCTAGACGCGTCTAACGCCAGAGTCTAAATATGGAGTTCGTTTTGCGTCGAATTTGCGTAAAAAAAAAACTACGCAAATCCGGCGCAAACAGAGTATAAATAAGGCCCTTGGTGTCCTAATAGGTGAAGATTTGCTATTATTAATTCTAATGAGGAGATATTTTTTCGACCTATATTTAGGACAGGATATTTTTGTAACCCAGCATTATGGCTATGATAGGCTGGTGCCATATTTTGAGGGAACATACTAGAGCAGATGCACTACTTAAAAGGAGTGCATAATGCAGACAACACCAGAGGAGCTCATTTTAGCCATATTTGTTTTTTTTTTACTTAAAATAAAGGTCACTTGGTACATAGTGACATAAGATAACACGTCCTTCCGGCTTGTGCACATACTCATTTTTCAGAGAATATCCGGCAATCATGCCTGCCCAATTTTAATTGGTTAACAATTAATAAAGCTATTAACAAATATTTCTGAAATATTCAATTAAAAATTACTAGGTTTTCACGTGAAAGGTAAAGTCATTGCGTTCCACATGTCAAAGCGCTCATTTACGCAGCTTACAAAGAATTTAAGTAAAAAAGTAATTATCAGGTGAGGAAATCTGACACACGTCAGTCAAAACCAGAAATACAAATACAGGTAGCAGTCCCATTGTTTTCAGCTGCATTGAGGTCATTTCAGAGCCTCTAAATGCTATCTCTAGAAGATCAGAAAGGCTATTAATCGAAGTTCATGGACAATGATATTCCCATTGCATCCAAACCTGGGACCTTTGTTCCATTTGGCATCCTTTTCAGCCTATTGCATGAAGTTAAGATGTGATTGGTTCCCTTTGAGGAGATAACATAGTCCAAGAGCCAATCTTAAGCTAAGGAATTCCTTGTTCAGTTATTAGACGATGGCAATTTCCAGGTGCAGGATTTGGTTCTGTTTTTAAAGGAAAGATGAACTATTTGTTTCCGGCATATGTGTAGTAAGACAGAGTACTCAAATCACAATAATACAGTGTCTCAGTTAAAAATTATTTGGAATGCCACTGAAGTCATTTTATATATTTTAGATGCTGTTATGCATTTCAAAGATCTGTTTTATTCTGCTAACATCCAACAAATTTAGAAGATCATCTCTCTATTCTCCTAGTCTGCTCCAACTTCATACCTTGGGTTCTGACAATGAAGTTAAGATTGATTTGAGTGCTGAAGTGTCATGAAAGGTAGTGTGCAGGGTTTGGTCACTGTGTTGAGAGGTGATGAGAGGTACCACACCCACCAGTATGGTTGAAATCTTTTACTAATGTCCAGGCACAATAAAGCACAAGGTGCATTGGGCTCAGACACACCAGTTCCTTCCAGATATTTATGCTTGAACTCTGTATGCTTTTTTTCTGGTTTGTTTTGTAACATCCTTGAGACCCCATTGCCTTCCATTTTATACACATAGTTATTTTGTTTTTCTAAGGAAGGCATTGCCATTATGATTATGATTTGAGTCAGAGTGCAGGCCACAAACCACTAAAATTAACTCGCTAATTGGTTGCTAGCAGTCTGCAAGTACTGTGTGCTTCATGTAACACACACTTTGCATCCTTTAATACACAGTCAACAAATAACTTAGCAACCTCCTAGATAGGGTAGCAATAGTGATTTATGAAGCCTAAAAAGAGGATTTCATATAATTTATGAATCTGCTTATTGTACCAATACAGCCATTAAAAGAAGTGCAAGTGAGGTTTCATTTATGGGAAATAAGATTAAGGATGCACGGCAAAGTTATTATTAGCAGGAGATTAAGGGCTGCTTGCTGCCCTAATATACCGCGAGAATAGTTTGCTAATTCCAAGGTCATGCCAGCAAGGAGCAGAAATCCACTCTGCAAATGGTTTTCATTTGAAGATAGTAGAACAATATTTCAGAAGTCCATTCTTGACACAAGCAACAATTCAAGCGCCTCTGATCTAACATTTCTTTTTTTCATAAACCTGTAGTTTTACACCAAAAATGCATCTCATAGGAAGATGTCCTGGGGAAAGTTATTTTGCCAGTGGTGAGCCTCCCTTTAGCAAAATGATAGTATAAAATCATGCTCAATCTATTTGAGTAAGAAGTTGGAAAAGAAACAGGAGGTGAAGAGATGACTGTCAGGAAATCAATTGGAATGTTTTCCAGCGGAAATTGCCAAAGTTAAGAAGGAGACAAATAATCTTGTTAGAGTTTACATGAAATTTTATAGTAACTTATGCATCATGAATGTCTACATGGGAAGCATGGAATGTTCTACGAAACACAAACTAGGCCTGGTGTGATATAGAGTAGGTATCAGAGAGGCACAGAAGTGACATTTGAAGTTGGTTAAATTGAGAGGACATATCCACACACTTTCTTCTGATATGTGTGCAAGTGTTTTTTATGAAGATTGTGCGTAGGAATCTTTGACTGCAGAAAATTCCCTAACGCTTCAATGCTATCATGGACCTTACAAAATTTGATGGCATGCTAGCAGTGAGAGAAAATAAATTTAAAGAAGGAGGAATGTGATCTTTTTGAGCATAACAAATGTTCAGTAGGGTTAATTCTTCATGTCCATGTATAGATTGAAGAGCATCACGTCACTATCGTAAAATATTCTTCCAAATCCAGCACTTATGATATGTTCAGAAGATATGTTCATTTTAAATTGAGATTTTCCTAGCCTTGGTGTCTGAAAGGCTAGATTTTATTAAAGACACGGAGGCGAGTATTATGCAGTCTTTTCTTGCTTTAATTACGAACAGCAGCCAAGCAAGAACTACAGTATCCAGAAACAAAAGAACTACAAAATGACCTCATAGTGTAGTAACCAATGGGATATCACAATGCACTACTAATATCTTAACTGCGAGCAACAAGTCCTCTTTTCTTGATGCGAACTAAAGAGGAGAAGTAACCAAAACAATCACATAGAACATAAAAACCAAAGTCATAAAGTCCATGCAACCATCTCGAAGATGACGGAGACCGAAGGACGACTGGAAGGTATAGTCGATGTCGCACAAATCCAAGCTTGGTAAGAGACGTTGGTGTGTATCACCCTGAGCCAACACCGGAAGAGGGAGTTGGTACTGAAAGAGAGAAACAGGGCGGGTTAAATCGTGGTGGGATAATACTCGCCTCCGTGTCTTTAATAAAATCTAGCCTTTCAGACACCAAGGCTAGGAAAATCTCAATTTTATTACAAGACCGGAGGCTCCTATTATGCATGTTCAAAGCATTGCAATCACAGAATCTGAGACATGAGAAATCGGTTTACAATAAAAAGTTCTAAACGTATTTTCATTCGACCAGTCTGCAGATCTGAGAATATCCTGTAAAGAGGAACCTGCCCAAAAAGCACGAGAGGCCATAGCCCCCCTGGCCGAATGGGCACCAAAGGCACTAATATCAATGCCAGCAAGGGACATAACCCATTTAACCCAACGAGCCAGGGTAGGGGAAGACACAGGAAGGTGAGGTTTCTGAAAGGAAATAAGTAGTTGGGATGAAGAGGATGATCTCAAATCTGCAGTACGGGTTACATAAGTTTTTAAGCAATTTGCAACACATATATTGGGTTGAGAGGGAAAATATGGATAATTAATACTAGACAAGTTAGTTTTCGTACGTTTTTTTGATCTGAAACGAAACACCAAGGGGAGAAAAGAAAAAGGAAGTAACATCCAGTGCTCTAACATCTGAGATCCGCTTGATAGAAACTAAACATAAAAGGATGGTTAACTTAGCCGAAAGCTGTTTGAGAGATAATAATTCATTATCAGGCCACGAGGTAAGAAAACGCAACACCAGAGTAACATCCCACATAACATTATATTTAGGAGACGGTGTATTAACGTATCTTACTCCCTTTAACAATTGACAGACCAGGGGATGCTCTCCAACTGGCCTACCATCAACTCTTTGATGTTCCGCAGAAATGGCAGATCTATACAAATTAATAGTGCGATAAGCCTTACCTTGAGAAGCCAAAGAAGCCAAAAAATTTATAATTAATACTACATTCGCTGAAAAGGGATCTGAATTCCTGTCCAGGCACCAGCTGCACCAAAGGGACCAAGCTGACTTATAGGCCCTGGAAGTTCCCGGGGCTCTGGCCTGCTGGATAAATTTAACAGCGTCCTCCGAAATTCCTGGGACTCCCCAGGACGACCCGAAACTTTCCAAGCTATGAGGAACAGGGATCCGTCGAGAATCAACTGATGTTGATGGCCCTGAGGATTCAAGAGGAGATCGGGAAATTGGGGCAGCCAAAGAGGCGGAGCGATCGCCAGCTCTAATAGAGTCGGATACCACGGTTGGGTCTGCCAGAAAGGAGTTACAATCACCAGAATAGACCGTTGCCTGCGCACCTGAGCGAGGACTCTGGGGATGAGAAGGAAAGGGGGAAAAGCATATAGAAGGGAAGTCGGCCAAATCTGAAGAAAGGCATCTGTGGCCAGGGCTTGTGGATCTGGCCTCCAACTGAAATATGAAGGAAGGTGAGAATTGAGGCGAGAAGCAAACAGATCTATAGACATTTCTCCAAAGACAAAAGAAAGGTGACTGAACACTGAAGGGTGCAGTTGCCAATCGCTGGAATCGTGAAGGTGTCTCGAATACCAATCCGCTACTGTATTGAATCTGCCTGGCAGGAAAACCGCCTTGACTGAAATCCGACGAGGCAGACAATATTCCCAAAGATGTTTTGCCAGAGAGGAGAGTATCTTTGACCTGGTACCTCCTAGGTGATTGATGTATCTGACCGCGGACAAATTGTCCATTCTGAGAAGGATGGTGCAACTTACCCTGTTCTTTGCAAAAGTGCGGATGGCAAAGGAACCTGCAAGCATCTCTAAACTGTTGATGTGCAAGAAGGACTCCTTCAGAGACCATGCGCCCCCAGTCGAGAACTGACCACATCTCGCGCCCCAACCCGTCCGACTTGCATCGGATTCTAATACAAGATCTGGGGCGGCAGAGAAGATAGTTCTGCCGTTCCAGGCATCTAGATGGGTTAGCCACCACTGAAGCTCTTCTTTGGATTCGGCATCTAAGACCAAGGGATCCGAATAAGCGAGACCCTTGTGAAGATGACGTATTTTGAGCCGTTGCAGGGCTCGATAATGTAAAGGACCTGGGAAGATTGCCTGAATGGAAGAAGCTAACAGACCTACTAGGCGTGCCAGATTTCTGAGAGAGATCTGCGGAAGGGAAAGGGAGTGGCGAATCTCCTTCTTGATCAATGAAACCTTGTGTTGCGGGAGCTGCAACACCGATAGAGTGGTATTTATTCGAAAACCGAGAAACTCCAAAGATTGAGTCGGAACTAAAACCGACTTTTGCACATTGATGAGAAAACCTAAATCGCGAAGGAGGTTTAGACACAGTTGAAGATGATCTAGAAGTAGATTTTTGTCCTGTGCCATCAAAAGGAAGTCGTCCAAATAGAGAATTAAACGCACCCCGTGAGACCGGAGAAAGGCTGCAACGGGTTTGAGAATCTTGGTGAAACACCAAGGAGCGGAAGAAAGGCCGAAGGGAAGAACTCGAAAGCGGTAAAAAGAGTCCTGCCATTGGAATTGAAGAAACTTCCTGTGTGAATGATGAATTGGGACTGTGAGATAGGCGTCTTGCAGATCCAGTCTGATTAGCCAATCTCGGTGAAGCAGAATGTCCCTGAGATGGAGAATAGTCTCCATCTTGAAGTGACGATAGATTATAAAATTGTTGAAAGCCTTGAGATTCAACACCAGACGAAATTTGTGATTCTTCTTCTGAACTAGAAAGATGGTGCTGAGGAAGCCCGAAGAGTCGAATTGAACAGGCTCTATTGCGCCCTTGGCCAGGAGAGATTGGATTTCGACGCGCAAAAGCTCGTTTTGCTCTTGGGAAAAAACTAGGGGTATAGGGACGCGACTCTGAACTGGCATCTGATAGAATTCTAACTGGTACCCTTGAACAGATTGAATCACCCAGGGATCTGAGGTGAGAGAACGCCATGAATCGAGACACAGAGCTAATCTGCCCCCTACAGGAGGAAGGCCAGAAGCGGAAATACTTACCGGAGGTTTGGTCTCCCCTGCTGGAGTAACCTCTGGACCGGTAGCCTCTTGAACGACGGGGATAGAACTTCGGTTTGTATCCTGAATAGGATTCAGGTTGAGATTGCTGGTTGAAGGAGTCTCTGTTGGAATATTGATTCCTGATGGAGCGGCCGGCAAAGCGACTCCTGCCTTTGCCGGCCCTGGCAAAAACCCGAGACGAAAAAATTTTCTTCATCGAAAGCTGGGCCTTATCCAGAGAGGCAAAGGTGGACACATATTTGCCCAAATCTTTAATAAAAGAATCTCCAAATAACAGGCCTTTGGCCAAACGACCCTCATCTTTTGAGGCCAGAGAAGTTAATTTGGGATCGATCTTTAAAAGCAGACTCTTCCTCCTTTCAATCGAAAGTTGAGTGTTGGCGTTCCCCAGCATACAAATAGCACGTTGCGCCCAGTTTGAAAGGACCTCCGGATCAATAGGGTTACTATCCATTTTTGCTTCTTCCGCCAAATCAAAAATTCTGGTGAGAGGACCCACCAAATCAAGAAGCTTGTCCTGGCAACCCGACCAGGCTCTATCCACGCCCTTTTTGGGATCCTTGCCGAATTTTGAGAAGAACATCAGCATGTTAGGATCAATTACCGGAGTTGCTGTTATATTATCCGGAAGAGAGGGACGAGGACACTCTGACTTGAGTTTATTACGAGCGGCTTTATCCAGAGGGTGACGTAAAAAGAAAGAAACATAATCCGCCACATGCTCTGATGGGTACCACTCCTTTGAATTTGGATGGACCATGAAGGAGGGATCAAATAAGGGTTCACCAGCATGGTCGACTAAATCGTGAGACACTAGGTGTACGTCACCACCGTCAGGAGGAGAAATTCTACGCCTTTTCTCCAGAGGCCCATAAGAAACTGGATCTTCTGATCCGTCCACATCGCCCTCATGGCTGGAAACATTATCATCGTCATCCGTGTCTCTTAACTGCGAAATATATAAAGGAGAAGGAGGGGGACCCGATTTATAGACCTCTCGGGTGGAAGGACCAGAGGAAACGCCTTTGGACGTCATTGGGAGAGTGGTCGCACGTTTCCTGCTCTTATTAAAAGGCAATTTGGAAGAAGACATCATCTTTGAAACCGAGGCTTCAAAATTTTTGGTAACCTCAGACATGGAAACTGAGACTGCCTGCTGTACAGAGTCCCTTATGAAGGACTTCAAACTCTCCTGAAACACCTGGGAATCCTCTTCCCCAGCCATAATGTAAAAACACACTGGTCACCGAAGGGTTAATTTTTTGAGGAAAAAGAAAAAGGAGTGTCTGAAGGGGCGGGACCGAGCCAAGGGAGGCGGTTCAATGCAGTCGAAGTCGACTGACAGACGAGGGCAGGAGTTGAGAATGCCAAACGAGGCAAAGTGAGCCAATTATGCTCAAATAGCAAGCAAACCCGGTCGGAAATAAAGACGCGACGCGAGTATCAGCTGACAAGGTATGCCGGCCCAAAGAATGTGAGGAATGCTACGCGTGCGCTGAAAGGAATGCGCCGCGCTCGAGCGCGCGTCCTCAACGGCCGAAGACGGCCGTTGAGAGACGCTGTGTCGGAAGGACAGAAAAAAGGACGCGCGTTCCCTTATAATAACCGCGCGCTAAACACACAAGTTTCACCATGCAATAGTAATAACAGTAAGCACAATAAACAACCGAGCAAGTAATGTAGGTACTTATCTTGACTGCGAGCAGCAAGAAAAGAGAGGACTTGTTGCTCGCAGTTAAGATATTAGTAGTGCATTGTGATATCCCATTGGTTACTACACTATGAGGTCATTTTGTAGTTCTTTTGTTTCTGGATACTGTAGTTCTTGCTTGGCTGCTGTTCGTAATTAAAGCAAGAAAAGACTGCATAATAGGAGCCTCCGGTCTTGTAATAAAATTCATACATTTCTCCCAAAAAACAAAACAGTTTTTAGGGGATCATGACTGCAATGGATTGCTGGTCTTGTACTTTTGACAGTGCTAGGGCTCGGATAGTGAAGAGAAGTTTCTATGCAATATTTTCTACCCCTTTGCAGGATAGCAAAGTCTGTCGGCTTGCCAAAATAAAAATCTCTGCTGCAGAACAAAAAACGTTAAATGTGCAAAAGCATATTCAGACCATGTTTATGACTTGATCATTTTCTGCGTCCGTAAAACATACTCAAGTAAATATTACACATTTAATGAAATTCCCAATAATTGAGAACTGTGCTCCAAACGTGTAAATAATCAATTCCATGACAGTAGGAACATGACTCTTTAATCAGGCCACCATGTTGACATTAAAGCACCGTTCCTCCTATGAAATGACAGATGCAATAACTGCTTACATATCGTCTGATTTACAACATATGTATTAATATTGTTTGACTTTTTAAAAAATCAGATGATGAAATCAATTTCTATTTCAGGACTTGATTTAATAGAAGAATGTGTTTTGAGTTCTCCATTTGCAGCTTATGATTTTAACATTATGTAATGAGTTGTAATAAAATGTAAGGAAAGTTGCTAAAATACATCGGCCAAAATTAAGATAGATTAGATATTGAAATATAACATTGTCAAGCATTAAGGTCCCAACAACCAGATGACATAAGGTGGTTTCAACAATCATTGGTGGAAAAGCAGCCTGGCTGCTCGGGTATTATTTTGTACTTTTCTTCTAATTCACAACTTTCACTACCTCAAAACAAAATCTATCACACTCACCATCTCAAACTCCCAGCCCTGATATGATTTTGTCACTTTGAAGAGTCAATCACCAACTCAAAAGACTTTGGTAGATTTTCCCTGCTCCAAATAATACGTTTGAAAACATTTGGATTACTTGAAAATAATCCATAGCTCTGGAATTGTAAAACATGTTGTGTTGCAGAAGATATTTTTCTTTCTATTACTGTATTTGAAAGCAGTCGAACGTCTTAAGCCTTCTTCTACCAAAATCATAATACTCACAGATTTCTTTGTAGATTTCCTCTGGCACTTTAGGGATTTAGATATAAGCTTAGAAAATAAGACCCTGTTACAGCAGTCCAACCAGCTTGTGAAAGTTATTATTTCAAGGGCTTTCAGACAGATCTCAAGCTTTGTGGTGATTGGATCAAATTCAAACATTTCACACTTCAGGACCTTGTTATTCTGCTCCATTATCCCAAAGACACTCAATTTGTGGGGAAAAGAGATAAACCAAAAGGAAAGACAATGGATTTTTACATTTACTAAACAACTTCTACATGTTGATAACACATGCTGTCACAGTGAATACCAAGACTGTAAGGAAAATAATGTGATTACAACTAAAGGGGGTGTTTTGTGTGAGTTGTGTGATACTGCAAACTTAGGTGCCATTTACTCCCACATTCATGGAATCAGTGCAAATTACAATTGAACAAAATAGTATATAAATCCACATTCCTCATAAAATGCAATGTGTCCAACTTATAAGAATCTACTAAATAATATTATCAAGTAAATTTAAACAACAAAACACAGGCATTAGCAGTCATGAGCAGTGGTGTAACAAAACTGGAGGTGACCTCCTTGCAAAGTACATGTAGGGGGCTCTCCCTCCCTGGTCCTACACCTACCACATTTGCTGAGGGGGCCCCCTGGAGCTTGCCCCCCTCCCCTCACCGCAGGGGCTGTAGGGACTTCTGTTACTCCACTGCTGTTAAGAAGACTTCATTGGCAAGTCCTTTAATTCTATACCCATCTCTCCATTTGGAAAACAATAACAACATAGATTGGCACAAATGCTCTATATCAGACTCATCACCTGGTACGGCCACCACTTTTCTGGAATTTTTGTTGTTGTTCCCAGGAAGAAATCTCCAATTGTAGACACTTAATACAAATCACTTCAGGTCATGGTGCAAGCCAACTTTCTAAGAAAAGCCTTTCAATGTGAGTTTACCTGTTGTATAGAAGAAATGTGTTTTCTCACTCCTTTTTAAAAACACCCGTCCATGTGCATAGCTACCAAGTGACCAATGTCATGTCATCCACTTTTGAGCAGTGTTTTGCTCCTTTAGCCAATAGTACTTTACATTCTAGAACTTGTTGTTGTGCTTTGACTGTTTGAAGTATCACTTCAAAAATCCCAGCATGAACAATTGTGCTGATAGGAAAACAGACCTTGGTAAAAGCTTTGTTAGAAATGGGGTCTTTGGTTGGCAGTCAGGTTCCCCCCTGTCCGAGCAAGGACCCTCACTCTAGTCAGGGTAAAAGAGAATCTACTTCAGTTCACCCCCGCTCACCCCCTTGGTAGCTTGGCATGAGCAGGAGGCAATGTGTAAAATATATGTATCAACACACAGAGTATTACAGTGAAAACACAAAAAAATGGACACCACACCAGTTTAGAAAAATATGCAATAATTATCCTAATCAACCAAGACCAAAATGACAACAATCCAACAAACACAAGTCAAGATATGAATTTTCAAAATAATAAGAGTCTTAATCCATGGAAAACAGTGAGAATGTTGATTTTGCAGAAAGCACCTGGTTAATGTAAAAAATAAAGCTGCATGGGCAAGCGTGCATCGGAAAAAGCAACGTTGCGTTGATTCTTTCTTCGCAAGGGAGGGTGTGCATTGTTTCTTCTCCAGTCGGGTCAGCAAGGTTTCATTTCTTCTCCCTCGCAAGAGAGTGATGCGTCGATTTCGACGGGGCACCTCGGATCCACGCAGAGTCGGGTTGACTCTGACGCCCAGGGACGATGCATGGAAAATCCTGTCACATGGTGTTAGAAAACAGCGCTGCGTGGGGTTTGAATTGTTATCAGCAGCCAGAACTGGGTGTTGCGCATCGTTTCTGCAGCTATGATGTGTCAATCTCTAAGCCGCAATGCAGGTGGAGCATCGATTTTAGCTGCAAAGCCGGCAGCATGTTATGTATCAGCCGCGTTGCAGATGGTGCTTCAAACATTTTCCCGCACGGCATTCTGTGCGTAGATTTTCAGCTCTTGTCTGCCAAGTTCACCTTTCAAGGGCCCAGGGACTGGATAGGACACCACTTGGCAGGGCAGGAGTCTAAGCAGAGGGTACAGATGTTAGCAGAGGAAGTATTTGATGGCCCTGAGACTTCAAAACAGGAGACAAGCTCAACTCAAGCCCTTTGAGATTCTTCACAAGCAGGAATGCACAACAAAGTCCAGTTTTTGTCCTCTTTCCCAGGCAGACGCAGCAACAGAAGGATAGCCCAATAGAGCACAGTCACAGGCCGGGGCAGCACTTCTCCTCAGCTCTTCAGCTCTTCTCCTTGGCAGAGGTTCCTCTTGAATCCAGAAATGATCTTGAAGAAAATCTAAAGTCTGGGGTTTTGGGTCCCCTACTTACACCCCTTTCTGCCTTTGAAGTTGGCAAACTTCAAAAGGGAGTCTCTCTTGTTTGCAAGATCCTGCCTTGCCCAGGCCAGGCCCCAGACACACACCAGGGGTTTAGAGACGGCATTCTGAGAGGGCAGGCACAGCCCATCCAGGTGTAAGTGACCACTTCTCCCTCCACTCAGGCCCAGGTAGCCCATCAGGATATGCAGGCTACACCCAAGCTCCCTTTGCCTCACTTTCTAGAGGGGATTCACAAACAGCCCAATTGTCAAACTGACCCAGACAGGGAATCCACAAACAGGTCGAGTCACAGAATGGTTTAAGCAAGAAAATGCCTAGTGTCTAAAAGTGGCATTTTCAAACAAACAATCTAAAAACCAACTTCACTAAAAGATGTATTTTTAAATTGTGAGTTCAGAGACCCCAAACTCCACATTTCTATCTGCTCTCAAAGGGAATCTGCACTTTAATAATATTTAAAGGCTGACCCCATGTTAACCTATGAGAGAGATAGGCCTTGCAACAGAGAAAACAGAATTTAGCAGTATTTCACTGTTAGGACATGTAAACACACCAGTGCATGTCCCACCTTTAATATGCACTGCACCATGCCCATGGGGCTACCTAGGGCCTACCTTAGGGGTGTCTTACCTGTATAAAAAGGGAAGGTTTAGGCCTGGCAAATGGATACACTTGTCATGTCGAATTGGCAGTTTAAAACTAAACACACAGACACTGCAGTGGCAGGTCTAAGCCATGTTTACAGGGCTACTAATGTGGGTGGCTCAATCGGTGCTGCAGGCCCACTAGTAGAATTTGATTTACATGTCCAGGGCACCTCTAGTGCACTTTACTAGGGACATTCTTGTAAATCACATATGCCAATCCAGGAGAGACCAATCAACGATGTAATTTACACAGAGAGCATATGCACTTTAGCACTGGTTAGCGGTGGTAAAGTGCCCAGAGTCCTAAAGCCAACAAAAACAGGTCTGAAAAATTAGGAGGAAGGAGGCAAAAAGTTTATGGATGACCCTTCTAAAAGGGCCATTGCCGACAGGCTTCATATATTGTAGAGATCACAAGAACATGTACCCCCGATGTACATCACCATATACCCGAGTTGACATTACACTTTACCTCCTGATGCATATCACACTGTTCCCCATAAAAAAAAACAGTCCAGTGTCCCGCAACTCTACATTACCTAGTGCTCCCATGAGGCACATCACTCAAAACTCACATGAGGCACGTCACCTAATGGTTCCATCTGGCACCTGTGCCCCTGAAACACTTCACCCAGACCTCCCATGTGGTATATCGCAAGTACTCCCCTGGTGCACAGTACCCTATCCTCCACTGCTGCACTCTGTTTGTGCCCCTTGCTGCACATCATACTCTTCTCTACTGATGCATATCATCCTGGGCCCCACTGAGTCATGGCTGGATGGAAATACTGATAAAGTATTTAATAAAATAAATAAACATTTTCTGATCTGTGTGCATGGATGCCTGTGTATTTGCTGCACTTGTGAAAATTGATGTGCATGGGTTTGGTATGTGTGCATGCTCTGTTTGTACAGGAGTGCCTTTATGTTTTGTTCATGCATGTACACATGAGAAACATGTGGGATTGATTAATCAAGGATCCTAATTGATCACCGACCTGTTGTTCGAAATGACAGTAAGCAAATTGTTTTGAAGTCACCATTCATTGGATAACACTTTGCTGCAATCCACAGATCCTTGGTCAGTCCACAAAACTACAATAACACATGGTACTAAAAAGTGACACACTACTTTAAACAGTATCTCCATTTCATAGAATTGTTTGCATTCTGGCCTGGACTCCTAAAATAAGGCATTTCATCCAAACGGGGATGCTCAGCTATTATAGAACTCCCATTTCTTCGAAGTGGTCCAAAGTGAATGCGCATGTCGGGCACCATTAATGGTTCATATTTTGTTTTCATCATGAGATAATAGAACTGGAGATTGACTTCCTTCCATCATCTTCAGTTATCCTGTTCAGAGCTGTAGCTTTCCTGCTACGTCTGCTTCAGGGTTCATCATTATCCTTTGGATTTGCTCTCGGCAAATATAAAATGATGCTGTTTAATAAATGAATTGATGTACATCGGTTCACTTGAAGCATATGTCACCAGGCAAGAACAGGATTTCCATCAGTCAGGGCGTCAGCACTGTTCCATCTTTGAAGACAACCTGCTTTCCTCTCCTCAGACTCCAGACAAGAGACAAAAAAACCTCTTAAAGTGCAATTACAGAAAAGACCATGGGTAGTATGATATGTATAACTGCATAGTAAGGCCCCATCTTATTCCCAATAGGGCGATCTGATTATGTGACTAGAAACATACAGCTTTTCTGCAAACCAATGCCCTCATTACGAGTGGCCTGGGAAATAGTCTGGATTTTCCCCACCCTCTGGGTCATCAGTAACTCCATGGGCAGGGAATTCTGGGCTATTACAAGTAGGACACCAAGGGCCTGATTACAAGTATAGGTGCTAATATTCACACCTGATCAACAATAACACGATGGGGTACATTATTTATCCGGTGCGATAAATAGCACCTGTTGCTATTTTCTGGGGAAGAACATGCAGATTTTGGTGTTTAACCACCAAAAGCCGAATTATTGGGTGAACAACATAAGCTTTTACCCTGTTAAATTTCAGCAGATTGGACCTGCAGAAATTTAACAGTGGCTGAGATATGTTACACAATTCATAAATAACATTCATCCTATAATTCCGACTGCGCTTAAACAGGGGTTTATGCAGGGGTCAGAAATAAAAAAAACACTTGTCACAGGCCGTGAGCGTTATCAATAATTTTGGGTCTGATTACCCCAGTCATTCCTCATTTCTCCCAGATCTCTACGTATTCTCCCAGATCTCTACGTATGCAGAAACACCATGGATCTCACAGTCTGATGTGACCGGTAACTGCTGTTACCGTCTCTCTCCGAACTAGAAGCCACTTGTAATGAGAGCCATAGACTCATTTCCTGATTATAACAGCGTTGACATTGTACACTGCACACCACATTAGGAAATTGTTGTCTTTGAATGTGTTTAAAATTTCAGCAGCTTTTAAATTTACCAGTTGTCATATTTGACAGTCCTAGGTTCATCTCACTGATGCTGTGACAGCTAATTGGTCCAGCAAGTTATAGGCTCCCCACTGAGTGCCTGGATTAATGAAAGACTTCAACACTGTTGAAGTAATTCTCTGGCATGCTTAAGTGCTGCTGAAAAAAATGATTCCCCGAAGCAATTTATTTGAAAATACGAAAAAGCATCTTAGTTTGATTGCAGGCGCTCTACTATGTTAATCAAGCGCAAGCTCAGGGGAGCTAGGGAATGTCTCTTTTCTGCATAAGTCAACAGGCACAGTCTTTGCTCTCATTCCCGTAGATCACAGTGAATGATATGAAGACATATCTTCATTGGCTGTCAGAGGAGGGACCGCCTTCAGGGGTATGCGTCAGGATTGCTAGGTCAACATACAACAAATTCAGGTGCTAGCCAGAAGCTGTCAGCTCTCTGGTGTCCAACCTTTTCAAATGCAAGCTTACATAGAAAAATACAGATTTACATTCCACGAAGGTATCAAGCTTAATGATGATAAATGTGTACTAAATATGAGCAGAATGATGAAGGGCCCACCATTAAGGTAATTTCCATGTGATGTTAATTTCTGTGAAATTCTGGCTCAGTTATTAACTGTGTCAGTTCTTCCTCTTACAGACTAGGGAGCACTGCACTTGGAGATGACAGGAGTGGGCATCTTGAAAAGAAAGTATGGAAAACAAAGCTTTGCTCTCTCATCGCAAACCTAATCTGCACAAATATATGACAAAAACGGTCACCTAGTAAAAAGAATGACAAGGAAACAAGTCCCTTCAATAATGCTTACACATCAGTGCCTTAAGTGTGTGACCTCTGAGTAGAGAAAAATGTTATTGACACGCCATCGTGGTCTGAATAAATGTTGATTGACATATGACTATATTTTGACCTACAAAATACCCAAATTCTGATGAAAGTGAAGATATGATATCTCAGTATTTTTTCAGTGAGACAGAAGTTTCATAACCACACAATTTAGATAAATCGATGAGCATCTCGGTGGGGTAGTGGATCAGCGTACCTGATAAATAATTCAGATGAAAATTATCTCTGTCCATTTCTTTGATACTTGAGGTGCTTCGCGTTGTTGGCATCATGTTAAGAAATACGTAGTGCCTGATTCACACACATATTTAGACTAATGAGGGTCACTTATTCACGTACTGAAATAAAGTTTCTGTCTGCGACACAGAATCCAGGCTCTACAGAAACGGAGCTTTAGCACTAGTAATTAATTTTCTCTGGCGGAAAAGCCTGGTCTCGAGGCAGACTTTTATGCAGGAGTAAATGAGCATGCGGGTGAGTACAAGCGAGGCTAGGGTGTGACGGTGCTTGAACAGCCTGGCTCGCATTCAGGAAGGTGCGGGTATGCACGAAGATCTTCCACGAAGTTTCCCTCCATGAAACTGACCAAATGTTCTTGCACAAAACAAAGGAATACGTTTGTTTTCTCAACGGGGTGCAGCATCAACACATCGATTTTACAGAGGATGGGTCCCGGGGTTTCTCTCGAGGGAAAAAAAATATTTTCTCTCTGCAGTAAATACGAAGATAACAAAACTGGCGGATTGCTTACCTGCAGATAATACACCTGTTATAGATGTAGTTCATAACATTACATCGTCTGGCACATAAATGAAAATACTGCTACATGCATTCTCTTGCACATGCCTTTAACTCAACTCCTGTGGGTCCGGTGCAAGGGTGGAAGTCCCTATGAGCCAACGCTTGTAAGCAATGGCAGCTGGTGCACTGTGAACGTGGTGAGGTGGGGATACCACCTCAGATTTCCTGAGTGATTGAAGTGGGTTGAGTCCAATCTCTATTTATGAAACCTCAGGAGGGGATTCTCCCCTAAGAATTTGTTGGAAAAACAGCGGCAAATGGTGAATTTTAAAAGATAAGATTACCAATCAATACATTGAAACTTAACACTATTGTGTAGAATTATGTCAAGAATCCTCACATTAGGGTATGTGGTGGCAAAAGGATAAATTCTGAACACTGAGGCGAACAAACAAAGCCCATGATGGTAATGTAGATGAAAACAAAGGATTTTTGCATGGAGGTGCAGAGCTATATTTTACTGCAGAGGCTGCCCCAGAAATTTCACAAAATGTTGGAAACTTAGAGGGAACAGATAGGCCTGATGAGTACAGGACAGAAGCGGAGGGGAGGAAGAGGGTGGCATGCAGTTGGAAGAAGCTGTGAAGACATGCAAGACGGAAGGTAGGGAAAGTGCAAAATAAGTGTCTCTATAGGACAGAGATCGCCAAAGAAGCAAATTGCAGGTGATGATACATCGCACGTATTATTATTTTGTACAAAAAACAATAAGACAGATATTATTAAAAATGGTTGCAATGATTGGAACTTAAAACACTGCAGTAAACATACTGAGCAAGCAAAGTGAAATCCAGCCGTCTACAAGTGGGACACCAAAGGGTATTAATGCCACCCAGGCTGGCTAAAAGTGTAGATATAAAAGGCATTAGCGCTACCACCCTTTGTAGTGGTACTTTTAGCCCACTATGGGCCATAGTTATGACCCAGTTTGTGTCGCTCTTGCGCCACGCAATGCCACTTTGCGTTGCTCTGAGTTGCTTCAAAAATCTCGAGTAAGGCAATGCAGTACAAATCGTTACATCGCCTGTCTCTGTGCTAGGGAGGTATTGCGTGGGCGTTGCATGGGTGTTCTCATGCAAATCCCATGGATTCGGAAGCATCCCCAGATTTACAAGAACTAGTAATCCTGGGTATGACCAAAATCTTATGCCTCCCCAGGGGAGGCTCAACGAGGAGAAACATCTTTAGTTCTCCTCATTTCTTTCTCTAAGTGTGCTGCATCAGGCAGCATGCATAGCAAGAAGAATGTGCCTCCCTGGAGTGTTTTTGTGCAGGAATGTGTGCCTTCTGGCACAAAAACATTTCTGCATGCATTACAAGCACCCTTGCACCACGGTGCAAGGGTGCGGGCGCTGACGCTAGGCAGCCCATTGCGCACCAGTGCAGGAGGAAAGGACAGGAATGTGCCATATGCCTTAAATATGGTGCATTTCTGACATTTCACCGGCACACAGTGCAGCGCAGGAAGGTTACTTGCTGCGCTGCACTGTGTGACAATCACAGAGACTGCAAGTTCTGCTGTTGTGACACTTCACATCATGCAATGGTTAGTTTACATCCCCACAGGCGGTTTTGGTGGACCTGTACAATTACTGGTGTACCCAGCAAGGTTACTCTTTCCCTGCGATTTGATATTTTTAAGTGACAATTTCAATGCATACAGCTACAATTTTCTGGTATGGTAGCTTATTTCAAAGAAATATTTTTACCTTTTGTAGCGTTTCCACCTTAATTAACATATGCCACCCCAATTTTGGAAAGGTGCTACTATGAATAAGTGTTTTTGCATCTATCAATATCAGCAACTCCTACTTTTAACTCCTTGGAAGCCATTCCATCTTTATCTTCCTTTTGTGTGCCCACAGGCCATTCTTTAGGTCTTAGCCGGGCTCTTAGTTTGCTTTCATCAGGCATCACTCCTCTGTTGTGTCTTATGAATTCATAAGTGTCCATTGGTTTTCCACCCAGTGTTTTCTGTCCTCTTTTCCTTCCTTCAAGAACTGACAGATAGCACATCCTTTGAGAATGTCATACCTCCATGAATACCTAATTTGTTCGATCATCTCGATTTTGTAATGCTCTTTCTTCTTTTCCAACTGTCTCATCTGGCTTTCCTTCTAATTTTCAGTCCTGATGATGACCCACTCAGTTCTCCGGGTTGAAAATTAATCAACTTGTCCCATATAATCCAACATTGACATACTCAAGTCGGTTTTGAAATGGGCTGATTTTTGGATACAAATCAAGTCTGTTATTGTTTGGTCTTCTGGTCTCTCCTTCTTTTTTACGGTGCTTAAATTTCAAATGTTTTGTGGTATTCACTAGGGCACGGAGCACGTTTTTCTGCAAAGTTCACTTTTCGCTGATCCATGCTTGTAAATGGTACAAAAAAAATCTCTGTTTTCCAGGCACTCAATAATATATATTTTCTAACATAAGGCTGATATTTGTCTGAAAGCATCAGTCATGAGTGTGAATTGGCATTAATTCTGCCCTGAAATTGCATACCTCTCAAATAACGTCATCCCACTCACTGTTTCATCCTATTTCTAGAGTGAGCCGATTACTTGCCCTGAGCCTCAGAATAATTTTTGCTTTTGTCAGCGATTTCTCACCATTTCGCCACTTTACAGACACACACACTAGAGGTGCTTGAATTGGGCAATATTTAGGATGAATACTCCAAATACTAGATGGCACAAACACACAGACTATCCCACAGGAGAGCAGTACTCCAGATTGTGAACCTCCTCCTCCTCCTCATTTTTATGGGCGAGCGCAAAGCGCTCTGTCCATTCTATAATCTCTCTTTGTGCTTCAAACCACGCCCATGTCACGTCAGTCACTTACATTGGTTCGTGGGCTTGCCTTTTAAAATCCGCTTGCTTTAATTTGTGAAAGGCATGCATACGTCATGCCTTTGCCGGTGTTTAGCCCACCTACACAGCACTGGCAAACTACTAAAAACATGCAAGGCTCGATGTTTTCAGCCTGGGGTCTGGACTACTTTATCTGTTTATTTTCCACGCAGTGCGATCGCGCTGCATTTTTATTCTTTACAACGCTAAGAGCTCTAACTCGAGCAAATACGAGACCCGTTGCATTGAAAATGCTTGTTTACACTTGTTGTAGTTGTATTGGCTCACGACCTAATGCTGAGATCACTTCTCCTTGTTAGAACTGTGGGATTCGGACTGCTGTTCTAATATACACGGTGAGCTTGCCTAAACCTATGATGGCATCACCTGCACTTTAAACACACCTTTCCCAGCCCACTGGACTGAATGTGGATCAGAACCTACAGGTTCAGAAAAAACAGCAAGTGTATTCTGTCTTTTAAGAATATTTAATGATATTTTTTTCATATCTGTCCCTCTATATGTAAAAGTTTAAAAAGGGTACTAAAATATTAAAACAAGCATTGGTGAAGCCTATAGGACTGGCGTTGGTGGAGAGCCTTTTCTCTTAGCCAATTCTTGTTTTGTTTTTTCATAGTTTTTGCTAAACTGAATTGTTAATGAAGCTGCTGGGCCCCTTTCAAACTAAAAGAAAAATATTGGCTATAAGCAAAAATATTTGCTGGTCTCAAGAAGCCCACCTTGTCATAGTAGGCCCGTACACTGACTGAAACTACTCTGTGTGGATCTCCTCCTTGTGAATGGGCAGAATGTCTTCACTCAAAGTGACATTGCCAAAAACTGAAGTGAGATGACCCACTGCCCATTGTTGTATGCTGAAGTGGGTGGAGGAAGAAAGTAATGACTGAAGACCAATGCATGAAGAGGGCCGGCTGAAAGCCCCTTTAAATTTGTATATCACATATACAGTTTGTAAAATTGGCACTAATCTACAAAATGTTCTTTCTTAACAGCCTGATTACTCTACGATTTTTAGTTTAGGGTCGGTGGCAGTGTTGCTCGCCATTATGTCAATGAACTCACATTTGTTATTCGAGGCTTCCCATTCCAAAATGTAAGAACTTTCATTACACTTTCTATTACACCACCACATATTTTGGGGCTTTGGTTTGTCCATTCACAAGCCATTCTCATCTCTTTTTGGCATCTAGCTACAGGGGAATGTGTTTCACATGTGATACGTAAGAGCTCATAGCATTCTGCGGATGATTACTCTGTGCCTTTGACTGTACATCATAGTGATGTGGAATAGTAGTTCTATGCAGCACAAGCAGCCAGAGCAACATTAGAAGCAGTTTATTCATCTCTGATTGGGCTTCACATCAGAGACGCTCAGCCCTACTACTGACACTCGCCCATCCCACTCCTGCCAAAGGTACTTCTCACTGAGTAACGTTAGACTCTCCACACAGTGCAAACATAGGAGCATATTTAAGAAAACTTTTCTTGTGCCCTGTAGCTTCCCCCTACCGCTTCGATGTGTGCGCCGTATTTAAAATATGGGGCACCATGGTGGAAGGTAGGGGCCAATAGCGTCAATTTTTTATAATGCTGTTGATGTACTCTTCAGGAGTGGCACCAAAATGTTGGTGCTACTTCTACAGAGTACATAGGGGCACATTGTAAACAATGGTGTGCTCCCTTTTCACGCCTGCTCTGAGCAGGTGTTAAAAGTGCTGAAACAAATGATGCAAAGAAATCTGTTAGATTTCCGTACACCACTTTTTCAGCACCCCCTAATGGGTGAACAGCCCCTTTGCATACATTATTCCTGGTGCAGGCATAATGTAGCGCAAAGGGATACAAAGTGGCGCAATGCATGCATTTCGCCAGTTTGTAAATATGACACAGCATTTTTGCCCTTCTAACGCCACATTAACGTAAAAAAATGACACCAATGTGGCGTTAGAATGGCACTAAGGGCTCTTAAATATGCCCTCAAATGTCTTGGCTTTGCCAGTGCTTTTTCTTCAGGATTTTACATGTGCACCCGCCATAACAGAAGGAAACTTCTCCTTTGTGCATGCATCTCACATAGAGGAGAGATATGGCACACACACATACAAGGAGTACACATCATCTTGCTCCGGGAGGCTGCATATTGCACATTGCAGAGCCATGTAATTGACTCTACCAGGCACAGTTACGTTGCCTTGACTTAGTGGAAACGTACTATATGTGATAAGAGCCCCTCTGTTCTTGCACCATGTAAAGAGAGTAATATTTTGCGTCATTCATTAAGTACCAAGAAGCCGATCACATACATGGGAAGAAGTAACGTCCAACACCATATATTTATTTTGCCCCCATTCCTCTGGTACAGCGTGTAACTACCTTGATATTATTTTTTCTATTGTAACATTTGTCCCATACCATTTTGGCTATTGTAGATTTTCACTTATGTTACTTTAATGTTTTTTAAAATCATCGTTATTGGTTCTTAGTAAGAAATGCAACGTTTAGTATCAATGACAGAGGCAACTAGTGAATTCACAATTAGCATTAGAGGTACTACTAACAGTATGCGTTCCTCATTGTTACACATTATTCCATGGTCATGTTTTTGTGTAGTTCTGTAGCAACATGATATGTAGCAACATTCGTTAAAAAAAACAATTATTAAACAAACATATATAAAGGTGCAGGTTAATATTGCTTGCCATGGCCTTTTTGTGGGCCAGTTAACTCATGTTGTGCCTAAATGTCTGCAATTAAGGGCATTCAGAATCACCCATTAAAGTGTGAACCATGTCATCCAGCGTGTGGCAATTGGGTATTTTCTCGGTCCTCTCAGTTTTCCATAGGGAGTGTATTTTACCCAGCCTCCACCACATTGTTACTGTATGGGGGCCAATGGATTTCCATCTCGTTTTGATGGACATTCTGTGCGAGCAGCGAGGCTAAATGCAGGAGCGTCATCTTTGTAGTTCTCCAGGAGGCATAGGTTTGTGAGGCGAGCCATAGCTGTTAATCTATCAGGAGGCGTACGTTTGTGAGGCGAGCCATAGCTGTCAATCTATCAGGAGGCGTACGTTTGTGAGGCGAGCCATAGCTGTCAATCTATCAGGAGGCGTACGTTTGTGAGGCGAGCCATAGCTGTCAATCTATCAGGAGGCGTACGTTTGTGAGGGGAGCCATAGCTGTCAATCTATCAGGAGGCGTAGGTTTGTAAGGCGAGCCATAGCTGCCAATCTATCAGGAGGCGTACGTTTGTGAGGAATGTTATAGCTGTCAATCTATCAGTCAACCCCACTCATTACTGATTAGAGCGGGCCAGTCCTACATCATGTGCTGGTATCCTGATTGTGCTGTGTGAAATCGGGGACAATTGACTCCAGTACATAACCTATTTATTTTTTTGGTATCAGATAGATTATATGAAACAGATACAATTGGATGTATTTGAAGTTGGCATTATGAGAAACTGTATATGTAGGTAAGCTAAAACCACTTCCTTTCTTTATCCTGAAGGGCTCAGCCTATCTCACTTCTTCAGGTCTCCCAGAGTAGCAGTAGCAACACAGTCATGTGAGATTAGATTGCTTCACGCAGTCAGCTGACTGTTCTTCTACCATTATTCAAAGTGTCTATAGCATGGACTAGAGAATGTGGTTGTGTTCCTCATCTAGAATTTTCCAAGTAAAGTACTTTGAACAGAGCTCTGTGAGGTAAGAAATGCCTTCTAGTGAAGTCAGACGGCTCTGTCAATGTCTCAAATATGATCAGGCCTCGCTCTGGGAGAAGTACTTCTAATGTGGATAGGCCTGCTTCCACCCACCGGCTCAATTCCCCGTACAATTGCCCTTGGTATTTAGGAATGTCCAATAGAGGACTTGAAGGAGCATAACAAGAGGTATAACGGGTGATTATTAGACATCGCCTGTAGCATCCCAGAGGCATTCGTGCCAAGCAAAATACATTTTTATGAATCCCAGGGTTTAGGAGAAAGAGTTAATTTAGTTGATCATCCAGCAGGTGCACTTGGAAGATATTAGGTAAGTTGGACAGCTGGATAGCAATGCTCAAAATTCAGAGTGATGAGTTAGGAGGTTTAATTTGTCTAGTGCCACCTGATGCCTGCTATTTTTCCAAGTTCTTCCTAACATCATGTTTCTGTCCTGAAAAAAACTTTAGCATGAGTAATTGTGAGAGCTTTGCAAAATACTAGAAAAGATAGTGGGAGCATAACAATCTTTGCTAGTGCAATCTGCCCTGTTATTGACAGTGACAGGTTCTTCCAGAATGAGATATGGGTCCTTAACATCAGCAGTTGCCTCCGCAAATCTCAAGGGGAGGGCTCGGTAGGGGGGATGGGGAAGAGGGATAAAAATAATAATATTAAAAAACAACTTACCTTCACTGACGCTGCCGGCCGCCTCACAGTCCTCTTCTCTTCTGGTGTCCCAGCATTCACTCCGACACCAGCACCGGCTCCCCAGCAATCCTGGCCTGAGTTGGCCAACCAAACACACATGCGCACTTAGGTTTCTCCTTCCTCCGGTGTGTTGAACAGCCGGACTGGAGAAACTGCACGGGCCCCAGGGTTGTGTCTGAGCAGCATTCCAAGCCACTCAGCCCAATCCTGATGCTGCTCTCATGCTTGGTTTAGCATGAGAGCAGTGCCAGGATTGCTGGAGAGCCTGTGCTGGTGCCCCAGTGAATGCTGGGACACCAGAAGAGAAGAGGACCGTGAGGCGGCCAGCGGCGTCAGTGAAAGTACGTTTTTTTTTTATATTATTATTTTTTATCCTACCCTCTGCCCCCTCCCTCCCCTCCCTGAACACGCTGCTGGCTGAGCCAGCAGATGAAAGATAAAACGATAATGGAATATTGTTTTATCTTTCAGCTCCTGGCTCTTAACCAGGGGGTGACGTTCCTTCGCCTTTGTGAAGGAGCCGCCCCTGCTTAACGTGGTCATGGCTTTGGTCAAACTACCATGAAGTAGGTCTTACTCAATCTTACCACCAGGTAGCAGAAGATCATGCTTTTCCATTTGACTCCTTCCCTGAGACCTGCTGCGTTCACCTGGTGGAATCATAAGAATTAGAGCAGCACCAGGATGTGGCCTGGTGCTGCTCTAATGGTTTAGATTCCTGCACCCTCAAACAGTAAGTCTGGCAATGCCCACCTAGGTATTCAGTGACATGTACAATCAAACTAGCAAGTAGTTCTGAAAACAAAAGAATGCTTTACCAATAGTAACACAAATTACATTCCCATCTGCTCTCTGCTTAGTGACAAATGAGTGAAGCGTTGCTGCTCTTGAGCTCTGTTCTCAGTAGACATGTGCTGTCTTCATTGCAGCTGCCATCACGTTTACCTCTAAATGGAATACTTCAGGGGAAGAATATTTTGGAAGTAATGTGAATGCCTATCAATGAATGTATAAAAACTCCCAACCACACAACTGACCCTCTAAAGATTTCCACACACAAACACAATAAGATTAAGGCACAATTGAATTGTCAGCCTACAGGGCAATTGATTACTGTATCATTGCATTATTGATTAATCGAAAATTGATGTATTGCATTCTTGTATTGCATTATCCACGTGTTACCAGTGGGGCTCTTGTTGGCATGTGTTGGTAGGCAGATTAACTCCGCCCTCCATTGACCCATCCATATACCCCCCGCCATCTCCCCCTGTGTCCTCCATACTCCCCGTCACACATGTTAACTCCCCCCTCAATCCTTAACACAGCTCAGTAGGCGGCAAAACCTGGCTAGTTGTATTCTTTAGCTTTCCTCCTACTGGCTTTCTCCCTCATGCGCTAATGTTCTTGGATTGAACAACTGAGATTCTTATCTGAACATTTTCCTGTAAAAATGTACAGGGCATTTCTTACGTTCGTAATTAATAGCTAACCAAAATGGTGCAAAAAAAAGGAATGAGGCACATTTGAAGTTCATTGTGAGGAAAAATGAACAACCAGCTTTTTTAAAGGAATATTGGAAATTAAAGGCACCCCGTCATTTCAGTTCCATTTCATTCGTTTAAATAATTATTAAAATAGTTTGATCGTTAGAAAGTGTTTCTCCGGTTATGAAGGGTGCCGTAACAGACAGGATTGATGGAAAACTCTTTGAGGGCGCAATAAGTCGATGTTTCCAAGCCAGTGCTGTGCTCTGTTTCCCCGTTTGCTGATTTGCATATGTTATGACATAAAGAACTAGGAAGCGGCGTTGTCGCTCTTCAGCACTCGCCATCTGTTCCGCTCTTTAGAAACTTCAGCTGAAAAGGGCTATAAAAAAGTGGGACTCAGTAGAATTTGCCGTGAATGTGTCCAAACCTAGATGGCTTCGAAGAACAAAGTATCGGAGAGATTTCTTGACTCAATCGGGGTCACTGACACTTACATGGGCCTTCTTCCTACTAATCGGTTTCTCTCCTTTGTGCCACTCTAGACAAAAACCAGCCTTATGTAAATCAGTCTGGCCACGCCCCTATAGCTAAGAGGATGTGGTGTAAGGGCCAGAGTTGCTGGCTTTGGAGCTGGGGAACCAGGTTGGAGTCTGGCATGTTGGCTCAACATTCGGTGATTCTAGGCAAATCCATAATCTCCTCCTGCCTAAAAAATGAATGTTTCCTAATGAAATATAATTGGTGCTCATGTAAGTGTTCCAATACCTTTGTGTTGAGTCTGCCTATATAAAACTGCAAAGAAAAAAATATAGACAGTCCAGTTCAAACTGCCCGCCCAGGTCCCCTCTGCACAGAAATTTGTGCAACCCAGTGCTTAATTTGTGCTTATTGTTTCCGGTGCTAAGCACCAGCACCTATTTTTGAGGGTCGGGGCTTATTCTTCTGCCTCAAGTATTTACTGCGAGCAAAAGACACATATGGGAAAGACGGAGGAAGGGAAAAACGAAAAAGCGTTACAAAGAAAGAAAGCAGAAAGCTGCAAGAGTGAGCTGAAGGGGCAGGGAGTGGCTTAATATGGATTTAAGAGGCCCGAGATGGCTTCATGATTCCGCTGCCTCAGTATTCTGTGTTCACACATTTAATTGCAGCAGCCCCGTGTTTAAGAGGAGGGCTTTGGGCACCGGCACCTTTTTATTAAGCACTGGTGCAACCCCAGACCGGTTTGGACCAGCCTACTCAAAGCATCATCCTCAAACTTTTAGCTGCTATCCAGTAGTACATATATAGCTCTGAAAAGGTGCAGAAGCATCTGCAGTGGACATGTCCCACTCAAAATTTTGCATTTTGCACCACCGGGGACAGGTCAGTGGAATAAATATAGACTTTGATTCTCTGACACCGTCTGATAAAACATGTCACTTCGGGCATCTTCTTGTCCACTCTCCACACAGATCTCCTTTCAATTGACAGAACTGAAAACAACTGGTGTAAAAAAAACAGGATTACAGAGCATCTCGAAAATACAGTTTGTTCATTCCTTAAAAACGGTGCAATTTTAAAACATGCTTGTAATAAAATAACTAAAGAAAATTATCACTAGGAAAAACACATTTCACATAACATCCATGCAGTGAATCTTAGAATAGGAAGTCAATTTTTTGCCAATCATACGTAATTGTTCTTGATAAATGAAAATCATTTCAGTCCTGTTAGGACCAAATCGTACTCAATTTGTTTAGTTTTCAAGCAATGACGGAAGTCCTTTTGTTTTAACATAAGGAGTGCTGAAGGCATTTGCCTTTGCCTGTGGCTTGCATAATTTCAAGAGGCAAATGACCTCTCCGAGACCAAGGATGTTATCGTCATAATCATCATCAAACCTTACTTGGCTAAACATAGCCTTACAAGTGTACATCACTAAAAGCAGTTCATGCTGTGTATAATTAGGAAAATACACAATAAACCAAAAAATCACAATTAAATCAGTTCTTGTACCTATTCACAGGGTGAATACATTTAATTCAAAGGATGTCATTTAGGAGCAGCCAGAGGCAACTCTGGCACTGTCCTTGATACCTCAGGGGTAATGGAGACAGTGGTAGGAAAAGAAAGTAGGCGAGGCTGTAAGACGGTTTATTTTCTGTAGTTTCTTTGCCCTGCTTTTACCCTGTTTCCTTAGCTGCAAATTGGAGTCTGTTGATGGACTCAGCGTGAGACAAGGGTTTGACCCTGCATTGTCATATTGTGTCAGAGGGTGTGTGATTAGTTACGAGGTTCCAAACCTGCAGTGACTCTCCACCCTTTGTAAAGCAAAAGCTTGGAACTGCATAACTGACTACAAAGTAAACGTAAGAAGCCAGGTTTGTGAGTTAATCAGTCGACAATTTAGGTGACCACCTTGTCTTTTTTAACTTCGTCAGTAGTTTTTCTTTATTATGAGAGTTAATTTATGAGGATAACTTATAAGTGTAAGAACCGATACACATGCTCCTTGCGCAAAACGTGATGTAAAACGTTGAGAATAAGTTGATGCCAAAGGAGCTGTGCCTATGTGCCCTTAAATCATTGCATCCAGTAGGAGTTCTGCTGGCCTCAGGTGTTGTTTATGGATGAATAGAATTTTATATACTGAGCCATAAAATCTTGCGTCATCCGCCCTGATATTCAACCTGGAGCAATAATGATTAATCCACTTTATACCTTGAAGCAGACAACTCGCCTAACACTGTGATACGGTGTCTGTTGTTGATGTGGGCGGCCTGGCCTGGTCGCTCTCCTACACTACAAAGATGGAGAAAGATAAACTCCTGTACCATGGTCTCAGCCCAAAATGGACAAATTCACCCTAAGCACTGAAGCTGTCAGGGGAATGGCAAGCAGAGCTCCTTCCCGATGCTTTCTGTATCTCCAGATGCACATCAAATCTTACAAGCTATCCAGGAAACCCTAGAGCCCAAGACAGGAGAAGTTGGCATTGATGTGGCCCTGTTGCAGCAACATCTCTGTAATCTGGTGGGGGAGTGACATAGGTTGAGAGCTGGATGTCTACCGTTAAAGATGACTCCTCTCACCTGAAAACCAAAGTGACTGCACTGCTTACAACCATTCGTACCTTGGAGGCTAGGGCTGAAGATGCCAAAAATCACTCCTGCAGGAGCAGTCTGCACTTGGTGGGTTTTCCCAAGGGATTTGAGGCCCACACCCAGTGACTTCTATGGAGAATTGGTTTTGCTCCTAGATGCCGGAAGGGTCTTTGTCACCATGGTTCATGGTGGAAAGGGCACATCGATCCTTGGTGTAAAGATCCCCTCCCGGGGGCCCTCCTTGGCCAAATATCATCAAGTTCCTAAACTTCCAATAGTGGGACATCATCCTGTGGTAAGCTTCAGTTTCAGTCCTCCAACATCATGATCTTTCTGGACTATTCATGATAAACACAACTACAGCATTAATCATTTGATGCAGTAAAACAGATACTCAGGGATGCACATTCCATACATGTTAATTTTCCTTGCAAGGTTGCGAGTTGTTCATGTGATCCCAGGTGGCCTAGGAGTGGGCAACTGCACAAAGATCTCTTAGATGTTACAAGCCTCCTGGTGAGGAAGCCCAGGCAATCCCTGGACCCTCATAACCATTCACCGCTTGCTTCCAAACTCGCAATCACCCTAAATCCAAGGGTAGATGGGGGGTGGATGTGGCCGCTCTCCTGCTCCTTAAGAAATCAACCTTATTAGGTCCAGCCAGAGACTATAACCACCATTGCTCCCCTGGTGCTCACTGCCATGTTGGAGATTGCTGGTGATCCTGCTTTCCCTGCAGAGGATCCTCTGCTGGGGCCAGTGTAACTCCAGACTATTCATAATGCTGCTTAGCACCAACCCCTGACCCAGTGTGTCTGTTAAATTCCAAATGTCCTTTAAATTTGGATCCTACATTTGAGGAGGTCCAACTCTAATGCCCAATTATGTTCTTTGTTTTTGTTGTACGGTGTTGTTGGGTGAAAGATTCTTCAGGGATAGAAGTGTATAATTATAAATATATAAAAAAAAATTAATTACCTTTATTCGCGCCACTCCATCAGCTCTGCTCTGTCTTGCATTGTAGGCACAGGCTCCCAGCCTGCCCTGCGTCCAATCCTGCTGCTGCTTTCATGCTGTCAACAGCATGAAAGCAGCAGCAGTATTGGACAGAACGCCCAGCCAGGGCAGTCCGAGGCAGAGTGGGACCAGCCTCTGTCTGCTCTATCCAACACGGCAACCCATTGCAGGGTTAGAGAGAGCCTAGTACGCATGTATGTTTGGCCAGCCTGAGATGGCTGACCAAACATACATGCACACTGAGGGGAAGTGCTGTGCCCTCCCCCTCTGTCCCTGTCATGCCCGTGGTCCCGCACCTTTAATAGTAAAAGCATAATAAACAGGGTTTATTATGCTTTTAATGTAAATGATTTTCAGCTGCTGCTGTTGGCGGGGGTGCGACGCTCCTCCGCCACAGCGAAGGAGCCGCCCTTGAGTGAATGCAACATTCTTTTTAGCAATGAGACTGGAATTATTCAGAAAAACTATAAGAATTAGATAAAATTCAATTGTCATAAAATTGGAAGGAGTTGTATTCACAAGGCATCATTACAGAATGCTCGCCCACCTCCTTTGCTATATATGTAGAGCATGCAGGTGGTAATCGTAGCATTACCACCTGCGTGGCATTTTGGCTCTGATTGTACTTGTGGTGTACAATCTTCATCTGTCTACTGAGTAATGAGAGAAACCAAATTCACAAATCATGCTACTGTCAGGGAATAAGGAGATTTGTTTTGGTTATGGAATTCTCATGCTGTGGTCTTGGAATAATTATGATGTGGTGCACAATTCAGGTGGCTTTTTGTTTGAACACAATTTGCTTGTATACAAAAAGGCCTGTAGTCAATGAAATCTGAAATGCTAAGCATATCATAGCAGAGATAAATCTAGGTCTGACAGCGCCAATGCTCTATATCGATCTTTCACCTAAGGTTACCCAGATTTCTCTTTCCGTAACTTGAACATCTATCATGTCTTTGTGAGCCTCCACTCCTAAACTTATTCTAACAGTTCTGTGCAAGATATCTGCATCTCTTACATATCATCAATGTCAATTGGGCCCCTTGAACGCCCAGATACCAACATGTACACAAGTCTCCAGAGTAGATTTGTGTTTAATTTCTAGTGCAAAGGCTTTTTGATCTTCAGGTAAAAAGATTTTTTTTGCTTTAGCTTTTCCTTTCCCATGCCAAAAAAGTCACTTTCGGTCAGTTCTTTCAATCTGGCACTCACTCTCACATAGGCACCATAAAGGAGCTGCCTAAAATGGCTTTAGAGTAGCACCAACCTGGATACTGGCTTCTTAGATGAGAGCAGTGGTGGTCAATTGCTTTCACCAATTCTTATAAGTGAAACTGTGCTATAATTCTCGAGAGCCAAAGATCATCCCACAGTCATTACAGCTTCGGTGAACTTTAGCCTGGCTGATGCCTTCTAGAAAGACCTTCTAAGAGAAGGGGCAATTTAGCTTACATGACTCAAGAGCTAAACAATGGAAATCAATTTCACCTCCCCCACTTTTCACTGGCCCACAGAGGATTCTTATAGTTTCTTCTTTGGGATGTGATAGCCTAGTCTAACTGTCTGTTTGCCTTTGCTCATTGGTTATGATGGTTGTTGGGTAAAACCTAGGTTGGAAAGATCGTAAGACTTGGTTATGGGCTATGAATACTTATCCATGAAATGAAGTGATGATGATATCTTCTTGAGGTTCTCTCTCTCTCTCTGGAGAACAGTCTCTACTATTCTTCATTCTCCTCCTATTCACCTGTGGTTCCAGTAGGCCCTACAGAGCAACCTGGATGTAACATTTCTATTTTTATATGATATAATGTTTCCTTGCCTTCTGGCCATCGCCTTTGTTGCATGCACAACATAAACAGCAAATCAGATCAGATCATTATCACTCGCCGCTAGTGATGAATACCTGTGTTATCTGTGGAATAGTTCCATGGTCCTAAATGTATGAGGTGTGGTATTGCAAGACGATGCACCAAAAGGTAGGAGTGCCCGCTAAACTGCCCGTCTTGTTTCTTCCAACTCTTCTTAAAGATGGGAAGTGACCGCAAAACCTTATTTCTGAATTCAATGTGGTAACCAAGAGAGTTGAGGCAGGCTCAGACTGTCACTAAAATGCCGGAGGGTCCCTGTGCTAATTGCAGCTCCTAATTTTCAGGTGTCTTTTCTACTTTCAAGGAATACAGAGTGCTGTATATGACGACTGGCCATTTTAAAAAAAATTAGGCAATCGGGTGGTAACCCAATATAAAGAGGTCCGCAAATTAATTTCCACATTGATATAGGTACCATTTAAATGGAATAGACACTGCCTTTAACATCTAAGAAAAGTAAAGTACAAAATGTGTGCACAAATTTGAATCTGGTATACAGGGAGTGCAGAATTATTAGGCAAATGAGTATTTTGACCACATCATCCTCTTTATGCATGTTGTCTCACTCCAAGCTGTATAGGCTCGAAAGCCTACTACCAATTAAGCATATTAGGTGATGTGCATCTCTGTAATGAGAAGGGGTGTGGTCTAATGACATCAACACCCTATATCAGGTGTGCATAATTATTAGGCAACTTCCTTTCCTTTGGCAAAATGGGTCAAAAGAAGGACTTGACAGGCTCAGAAAAGTAAAAAATAGTGAGATATCTTGCAGAGGGATGCAGCACTCTTAAAATTGCAAAGCTTCTGAAGCGTGATCATCGAACAATCAAGCGTTTCATTCAAAATAGTCAACAGGGTCGCAAGAAGCGTGTGGAAAAACCAAGGCGCAAAATAACTGCCCATGAACTGAGAAAAGTCAAGCGTGCAGCTGCCACGATGCCACTTGCCACCAGTTTGGCCATATTTCAGAGCTGCAACATCACTGGAGTGCCCAAAAGCACAAGGTGTGCAATACTCAGAGACATGGCCAAGGTAAGAAAGGCTGAAAGACGACCACCACTGAACAAGACACACAAGCTGAAACGTCAAGACTGGGCCAAGAAATATCTCAAGACTGATTTTTCTAAGGTTTTATGGACTGATGAAATGAGAGTGAGTCTTGATGGGCCAGATGGATGGGCCCGTGGCTGGATTGGTAAAGGGCAGAGAGCTCCAGTCCGACTCAGACGCCAGCAAGGTGGAGGTGGAGTACTGGTTTGGGCTGGTATCATCAAAGATGAGCTTGTAGGGCCTTTTCGGGTTGAGGATGGAGTCAAGCTCAACTTCCAGTCCTACTGCCAGTTCCTGGAAGACACCTTCTTCAAGCAGTGGTACAGGAAGAAGTCTGCATCCTTCAAGAAAAACATGATTTTCATGCAGGACAATGCTCCATCACACGCGTCCAAGTACTCCACAGCCTGGCTGGCAAGAAAGGGTATAAAAGAAGGAAATCTAATGACATGGCCTCCTTGTTCACCTGATCTGAACCCCATTGAGAACCTGTGGTCCATCATCAAATGTGAGATTTACAAGGAGGGAAAACAGTACACCTCTCTGAACAGTGTCTGGGAGGCTGTGGTTGCTGCTGCACGCAATGTTGATGGTGAACAGATCAAAACACTGACAGAATCCATGGATGGCAGGCTTTTGAGTGTCCTTGCAAAGAAAGGTGGCTATATTGGTCACTGATTTGTTTTTGTTTTGTTTTTGAATGTCAGAAATGTATATTTGTGAATGTTGAGATGTTATATTGGTTTCACTGGTAATAATAAATAATTGAAATGGGTATATATTTTTTTTTGTTAAGTTGCCTAATAATTATGCACAGTGATAGTCACCTGCACACACAGATATCCCCCTAACATAGCTAAAACTAAAAACAAACTAAAAACTACTTCCAAAAATATTCAGCTTTGATATTAATGAGTTTTTTGGGTTCATTGAGAACATGGTTGTTGTTCAATAATAAAATTAATCCTCAAAAATACAACTTGCCTAATAATTCTGCACTCCCTGTACAAACGGCCTTTTATCATTCTGAGAACGATAGCTGAATAACAATAAATTGTGTAAAACACTTATATACAGCGCTTAGAAACAACAAAACAGTAAGAGGAAGCACTACATATAAACTGAAGTGGTTATCAGAAATCTCCCGAACAATCTTATGGTACAGTAAGGCTCTTAAGGCACAGGCCAAAGCCACTTTCAAGGCTTCATAGAACTTGAATCCACTCTTGACTCCCGCCACTCACCTGCCGCCAAAAGTCAGCTTAACATAGCCCTGTCCCCAACACCAAAAGAGCTGACCACGTGGGAGCTGAGTGAAGGCTTCTGGGACCAGAAATAGCGGCTCTTTGAAACACTTTCATAAAACGCGCTGACAGCTCCAACGCGGCCTCCTTCGGAAAGCGCGCACTATTCCCTCTCTCCTGGATTTCGCTTTAGTTTAGTGCTTTAATTGCGATACTTCGTTACTCCTCACTGGAGACGGCTTTTGGAAATTATACCACCACGCTCTCCTAGACCCACAATTGATTCCATTTTCTATTATTGGATGTCAAGCACAATTAAACATTATCTGGAGATCTCAGTCCTGCAGCAGAACCATTTTCAAATCTCGGCAAAACACTAAATCATTTCGTGTTTGGCTGTTGTGCTTAATCCGCCTGCCAGCGTGCGGTGACATCTTCGATGAGCCCTGACAGGCCTCCCCGGACGCGGAGGCTGACATGTGTCCCAATATTTTCTGTGCTACTGCACCAGCTACAGCGTGGTTCCTTTCGCGCCTGGGGGTGGCGTGCTGGCCGGGTGACCACACTCCTTTATAAGAGCAGTCTTTGTTAAGGAGTAGCCGGCAACGCCACCTCTGCCGTCAATATGTTCATATGCATCTTCCACCAGACATTTCATATCCGGTTTCAGAAGTGCATTCTGCCGTATATACCCGAGACACTATAAAAGATGTCTGCCTGAAGGGTAAAGGAAAGTGTTGCCAGGAAGCCAATTCTGATGTTGCCAGAAACACAGTGATTGGATTTTCGTTTTGCATTCATGGACCTTTTCACTACTGTCTTAAAAGCCTGTCTGCCCGCCATGATGGTCCGAGTATTTGTTATTTGTATGTGAGAGTTGATACATAAATCGAGGGGTGTTACAATCAGACTCTGCCTCTCAATAATTTACAATGTCTGACTCACGTCATGCATAACGGCCTTAGACAGCCAACACGCTTTGAGGGGGGCGGCCATCTTTTTTTCATTCATGTCGCGAACTAAAACCGGAATAAAAAAAAAAACATTGTGCTGGAAGTAAAAGGGGAATGGCGTTTTGAGCCCTTCATGTATTGAAGAGTGCGGGAAATAATTATTTGACTCACTTTCCTTATAAACCTGCATAATGTTGTAGGCATGGCGATTCATCAAGACTGGATGAAGCTTCCTATATCTTTAGAGATGCTCCCGAGACCGCATCGCTCGTGCCATCAGGATGCAGTGCCCTTGGAACGCATATGTTAGCTGATTGTGCGCGCACCTGTGCTTTCATTACAAGTGAGTGAAATATGCAGCTGTTTTTAATTCAACACCTGTGTATGATACAAAAAGCAACAACTACATATCACAGAAATTCAAGAATATGAAGAGAGAGAAGTCGGTTGTTCCAGTGTTGATACTGCCTGTGACGTTTAGTGTGGAATAAAACAAAGCCATGCTTGGCACTGCAGCCTATCATTCTCTGACTTTATGTTCCAAAGCCTGCCTCTTGCCAGCAAGCCAATGTTGGCACTGTGCGCAGGAGGGCAGATTGCGCATTTCTAAGCACTCTATTGTTGAAAGAGTGCCCCATGTCGATGAAAGTTGGCATTCAGTCGCTGTGGAAACCGCAGCATCCTGGTGGCGATATCAAAAGGGATCAATCAAACAGATGCTACGTGGTTATTCAGATGGTAAAAGCCAGAACGGCAGGGGTCGTCTGAATGTTTTGCTCTATGAAATGAAATTCCAAAACTGAATGTGTGTTGCGCAGAGAGGGGTGTGTCATTTAAAGCAAGTGTTCCCCATAACTGTTCATTTAATGTTACGTGGAAGCCGGTATTGAGTATTAGGTAAGGTTGTGGAAGAACACGTCCACTGTCATATATTTGACTTTGATAAAGTTACTACAGAAGATCTCAAGGAATGGCTATACCACTAGAAGTGTGTGTTTGAGTCTATGCTGTTTTTATGCGTGTGCACGTCAGCATGTGTCTGTGTGTCTGTGTGCTCTCGTTTGATCACCATGGGGACCCGTCTGGCCTCATAAAGATGGTAAACCACGGCAAAGTCAGACAAACACCATCTCTGTCAGGACCACTGAGGTACAGGGTCCTGTCCCCAAAATAGTTTGCTGAGGTGTTCAGGTTGTGAGACATAAGATTATGGCTAGTGTTAACCACTTATTCTGGAAGCATGCTTATCAACAGAAAGAATTTAGGATTTCTCAATTTATGAATTAACGTTGCTCAAATGTGGTCCTAAGGAAATGCAAGGCCTGCATGCCCATACAACCTATTTGTGGAAACTTTGTACTCGCACATTAGTGGAGCACTAGATGTCCATCACCTCTGGTCATTAATTACCAAGTTGGTGCTGGATACAAAAAAAGGCTATTGAACAGAGCTTTGATATTAGCACAGGTTTATGTGGCCTTCTCCAGCTTGATAAGATGTGTATCATTCATGTGATGTAATTTACAACATGACAAGTTCAGATTGTTTATGTCTTCTAGTGTTAGACAGGCCTATCAGGCACTCCAACACTGTCAGAAGGGCCAGCTTGATATGGCCAAATTGTGAGATGCTTTTTAGGGTCGAGCACGAGCATGCGCTCTGGCCCCTGTTGTACTCTCTCTGTGGGCTTTTAACCACACCCATCAGTTTGGTTGGTTCGTGGGCTTGCCTTTTAAAATTCACTTGATTTCATCAGTGAAAGGCATGCATACGTCATGCCTTTTCTGGTGTTTACCCCTCTTCTACAGCATCGGTAAACTACTGAAAACATACGAGACTCATTGTTTTCCGAATGGTTTCTGCACTATATCTTTTTATTTCCTACGAAGCGCCATTTTGCTAGGCAGTAGTCAAGCGCTTTTCATGACATCGACCCTGTTACATGGATAATTCTACTTTTGCTGGTTACATGGATACTTCTACTTTTGCCGGTTAAAAGGATAATCGCACGTTTGCAGATTCCTTTCACTGCGAGCAAACTTGTTTCCTTTTCTGTGTCTCCTGCACAGTCATAGCAACCGTCGGCTCACATATGTGAAACTGTTTTACTATTCATTATTAGTTTATGTTGCAAGTAAAGTCCGGTTAGATGTTTACAATGCTAATAGCTCTAACTCGAGCAAATGCGAGACCCATTGCATTGCAAATGCTTGTTTATTTTTCATCTAGTGGGCTTGGACGGGACCCAAAAATAAAGGCACACAGACACACTGGTCCTTTCAAGCCTGCCAATCCTGCAGGGCCATTGCCAGTGTGTCCTATAGACCAGTCAAACTATAATGTTTCCTGTAGCTTTCTAGATTTGATAAGGTACCCATAAATTATTTTCTATCAGGAATGCTTTTAGTGATATGAATGTGAAATGCTGCCAGTGAATGGCATATTGCTTCCACTCCCAATCTGAAATGCAGATGAGGTAAAAAGCCTTGTGGTTATTTTCCCAATCTGAGCGGAAGAGTGCTTCAGTTGCGGGTTTCCTGTATCCTCACTTAACCAGTCTGCATGGTTTATTAGCTGTTTTTACATCTGCTTATACATCCATTGGTCCAGGCAAGAATAAAGATCATTGAAAAAAAGCTATGGCATACTGACAGATACACATTTTTTGTTATTTTCATATAATTGTAGCATTATTACCTATATAATAGATAATAGACTGTGACATTGGAAAGCTTAGCACCTTAATCATGATATATTGTGGAATTAGGTTGTGCTGGCTCGCTAGCATTCGATACATATCGCTGCCAACACAATAGATGCCAACGACCCAAACCATTTTTCTTCTGAAAGAAAGTGGCTGCTTCAAAGCCTTGCTCTTTGGACTCCTTTTCATTTAGAAAAATCAATAGCTTTGGTGTGAGGCCAAACACGGCTTGCATTGAAGAGTAACAATGGGTAGATGATAACACAGGCAGGGTCAGCGGTAAGAGCAGTGCAGGCATGGCAGTCACTTCCAGGAAGATGAATTGAAAAACACATGCATGTTTATGAACTAACTGTGAAAAGTCATCAGCTCTATCTGCCTTTAAAGCTTTTGACCCTCACCAAAACAGATCCCTAAAATGCTGCTACTTCAAAGATTATGCTATAGGATATTTTTTTTAACTCTAAAGGTGGTTAGTTCAGAGCAGACATTTACTCCCTCCAGCTTCGGGTACATTTGGGGAATATTTTGTTTGCGGAAGTCACAGGGTACCCCGGAGGAAAAACAAAGGCCCCTGCAGCACCACTGGTGCAGGGGGTCCCTCAGCTCTCTAGAGGGTGCCTCCACCCATCATGTGGGACCCTCTTAGTCCAAAGTCAATGAATATTTGTGAGATATGAAATACTTAAGTGTTCCTCGTTACATTCTGCTGGGGCCCCCCAGCATTTTGCATTACGCCACTTGATAACTCATGAGTACACCTGTGACAGTCTCAGTTTTCGAAGAGTAGCTTTGGATTTTTTTGTGAACTCTTGCGGCCAGATGTATCAAAGGGTTTTACCCATTCTGTGTCTATGGGAAAATGTGTTCGTACATATGGCCCTTGGTGTCTCACATACAAAACATTTTCATATGGCTAAATGTAACTGATGTATATTTACACAAACGTTAATACTTTGGAAAGTGCAATTGCTTTTTGAACCTTTATTTTCACCAACGGGAAAGTACATTTCTCGTTCAGTTATAAACATCCAGGGTATTGAACCTTTTTTATTCTACACTGCAAACCGAATCACATTTTAGCGCAATGAACATGCACTACATTTGCTATCTCACCAGAGACAAATTCACTGATCGTGGGTGAATTGAAAAGCAACTTAACTCACTGAACACACTAGGGTTCAATGTGCAGCATCCATACTAAAGCCTTTAAATGCAGCACATGCACCATCCCAAACAACTGTATCGTCAGTGGTATGTTGCTAAACTAAAGCAAATCAGCCAGTTAAAAAACAAACATTGGCAAAGCCAATCGGTCTCGCCTATGCAAGAGCTATTGGCTTTTCCAATGTGCCATAGCCATATTGTACACCAGCGTGGCTGCTGTGCAGCATTACAAAAAATGGCATAGAGTAGAGGTCAAAGAGTGGAGTAGAGTGTTGAGTCATGAAATGGAGAGTGTACTGTGCAATAAAGTGTTGTAGAATGGCATAGAGTGGTGTGGTGTGGAGTAGAGCTGTAGAGTGGATTAAAGTCTAGTGGCATCGCCTATTCCAGTGGTTCCCAACGTTTTGATTTCTGTGGACCCCCACTTCATCATTAATGGAACCCAGGGACCCCACTGAATCATAATTGGAATCCTAGGACTCCCCACTGAGTCATTACTGAAAGCTGGGGATCTAATCTGTTTATATTATTTAATTTTCTAAGCAGTCGCGGACCCTCTGAGGAGGCTTTGCCGACCCCCATCAGTCCCAAGACCACAGGTTGGGAACCACTGGCTTACTCTATTCTTTCTATTCTTTGGGATTTGTAGAGTGCATGGCTACCCAGAAAGGCCTTGCAGTGCTAAACAGCTAAGGTGGTATGCTGTGGCCTAGAGTGAAATGGCATAAAATGTACCAGCATAGAGTGAAGTAAAGTGGCATGGAGTGCCCCAAAGCGGAGAGCTATAGAATGGCCTAGTGTGCAGTGACATAGAGTGGCATAGAGTGGAGTGCGATGGAGTGTCGTGGAGTAGTGTGTCGTAAAGCTTTGTAGAGTAGAGTAGCTTAGGGTGGAGGGGCATAGAGTGGCGTAGCGTGTTGTGAAGTGACATAGTGTGGGGTATGCATGGGTTGGAAGCGCCAATACAGACAACACGTTTTTGGGGGTGTGGCTTAACAGTTTTAGTAATAAAACTATACAGAACGGACAACAGTATTGTGTGGAAATAGCATCGCCTAGTATGCTAATTTGTTTTGATCAGATTAAAATATTTGTTTCAATCACACTTCCAAATTACAAAAAAGTGCTTCATTTGTGCTTTTGTAATTCTGATATTCTGACATTTTTTCACAGTTAATTTACAGACATTTACATTTTACTGTCTGCTTGAAAAGAACCTTTTCTTTCCCAATACAGACAAGATTGTCACATAAATCCTCTCACTGTGAAATCAGAGAGCGGCAAGTAAACACCAAGCTCCCAGAAGACAGAGCCTGACATTTGACTACTGTCTTTCAACGCACAGCAAATGTGACAAAATAAGAACAAAATTTAAAGGCCTGTTTACTGAAAGCGAAGACTCTTGGAAGAAATCAAGGAACGATGATGAACAAGGTTTGTTCTACGAGAGCAACAAAGATATGCTGGACAGCCTAAAAGGACTAAGACAGCAAATAGAAAGCCAGAAAATGTGGGCTACAAACTGCAAAGCCAATGGTAAGGAATGTGCAGAATGCATGCTTAGGAAAGCTTTCTAAATGCCCACAAAAAGTGTTTTTGCAACCAGAGATCTGTGATTTCTGGTAGGCAAAGACCTAGTGAGCATCCTGCTTTAAAAGACTGTTCCTGACAGCAACTCTGGTAATCCAAATTTTCACCACCACTGCACGCCATGTTGTCGAGAAACATGTTTCATGCTTCGGCAAGCATGAGAAATCAAATAAACCAGCATAATGGTAGACTTGGTAATCCCAAAGTTTAACAGCATATTTAGGCCAACCGGAAACATAAGCCTGGACTACTGCGTTAAATTCACAAGAAATGCACTTTTCGGAGCAATTTGAATCATGAAAAGTAAGAGATTTTTCATTTGAATTTGTAGTTAGAAGCAGTGGCTTAACAAAACATGAGAGGTTCTCCTGCAAAGTACCTGATGGGGGCCACTCCCACCTGGACCAAGTCAGAGGTCTGCCGCCTGTGCACAGTGTACTGTGCTGAGGGGGCCCCCTGGAGCATGGGTCCCCGGCACTGCGGAGGCAATGGGGACATTTGTTACACCACTGGTCAGAAGCACCCAAGTGAAATTAATTAATGCATGCAACAATTGACCGCAGACTGAAGTACACGAAACTCGTACCAAGCAGTTTGAAAGTTTGTTATTATTGAAATACTCCAGATTGATAATCTGGTAAAATTGCCAAAGGACCAGAATTCAACTTCTATTATGAAATGGTTTGCAAGATGAGTCAAGTCCACATTCAGCATACCTAAGGAAAGAAGGAGCCAGGAAGAAAACAATGAAATTATCTTGACAATTTAGCAAATGTCTTTGTAACTCAGAGGGGACTAAAACATAAACATGGTCCGTTGCTTCCCAAAACTGTCTAAACATTGCACATGGATGTAAAAAGCACCCGGTTCTTTCTCTATGAAAATAAACATGAACTTCATATTTGGCCGCAGTCAAAACTTGCATCATACATCTCTATGTAAGAGGGATAGGTGATATGTCTTAAATTTGATTCTTAATTGGCTCTTCTCCAGGGGTTGTTGCACAGAGAGGATATTTGTGTAATTTCCAAATTTCAAAAGACAAGCTTAAATCTCAGCAAAACTTGAATTTTCTTTCAGTGAATTGGAAAGCTTTGACATGGCTAACAGTGACACCGGTGCCATGCAGGGGTGTAGTTCTTATAATTAACTTCATGTTGTGTTAGAGGTTTCATTGCTGCTCTGATGTTTGCTCAACTGTGCCCAGCTCTCCAATGTACATCTCTTGAGTGTGGAGGTGCCTCGTTGCGGCACATGGAGCCGAGGGAGACAAATGGACCTGGTTCAAGATTTTGCAGATCGTCTTGACCCTGGTTAACGTCATATTCCGCCAGAGGCGTTTGAGGAAACCTGCTGAGTATGTTTGACATCTCACTGCAGCTAACACCTTGCAGGTGAGAAACAGGGCGTGCTGGTGCAATCTCTACAGGCCGTGAGGCATCTTTTTATAGCCTGTCTCACGACTGTCAGCCTTTTTTATATTGATTCTTACCCCCCACCACAGGGAATCACTATTTAGCTACACTAAATTTCCTTTACACAAGTGTAATTTTGTTTAATTTTAGTAATTTCATGTTACTCTTGTTCTGCAAAAGTCTTGTAATTACACTATTATACCACATTGCATAATTACTTGACATTCAAGGCAAATATTTAGCAAGGGCCCATGGTAACAACACAATGTTTTAGCACAAAATACGACTAAGGTGCATTTCACACTAAACCATTGCACCAAATGTCATTTTGAATTCCATGTATTTATACCTAATATTACATACCTTTTCAAAATGTTCACGTAATACACAAACGCAAATTACATACATTTTACCCTCTCCTAAACTACACCTAGAGTGTATCAGATTATGTTGTGGATCAGCTCTTCTATGTTGAGAAAGGCTACCCCAGCAAACACCTTTCTTTATTCCTTGTTTTGTAATACCACTTGTGTGGCAAGGTCTAATATCTTATATTTTTGTGAGCCTTGTCCCTGTGAAATTTCCCTTTAGAATATGCTGCCACCTCCATCAATATCACAGAAAGATGTCTTCTTTAATACCTACAATCTATCAACAGGCAACTATTCTAAATGCCAGTTTTGCTCTGAAGGTAGCTTGGGACCATTTTCTATAATTAGCCTTCAGATCTTTTAACAATAAGCAATACGGACATGTCTGGCCTTCCCTCATCTCCAGTGCTTTAAATGGAAAAATAGAAGTGCAGGTACTCTGTAATAGAGTACCTGCTTGTTTCTCAGAAGTGCCGGTACTCTCCAATTAAAAGTATTAAATTTTTCTTGAGATAAGCCGGTACTCTCCCTCTCAAAATAAAAAAGTGCCGGTACTCAGTACCGGAGAGTACCGGCCCATTTAAAGCACTGCTCATCTCTTTACATTAGCTAGTTTGAAGCTATTCTGTCTTCATCATTTTCTTCTTAACTTCACCTATAACTCCACCCATAATTCACTTACTAAAATTAATTCATTCTTCCAACTAGTCATTTTTCAGTACTTTTCGTGAATCAATTTCGGTGTAGTCTCTCACTCTTCTGAACTCCACTTTCCATATGAATGTTGGGTAATAGCCACAGGGTTGGTTAACATATTTTAAAAAATCAAATGGTCCATAGTACTGTAATTAAAATAGTCACAAGAAATGTGTAAGATCACATACATATTTACATATCCCCATGTGCAGTTTCATTATCAGTAGAAGAATCATTGTAATTTATGAAGGTATTTAGTGTTAATTTTGATAACACATTATTGTTAGATAGCAAAATAATCAAATACTGTTAACGGAAACCACATTTCACATTATTAAATAAATATATACCTAGATCTTCCCAATACTAACATTTCCAGCACACCTTGAACAAGACATGGCATGAAATGGAAGGGGGAGGACAACGTTCAAATAGAGTGCAGTGTAGCTGAGTTAAATTCTGTTCGATGTCCAAGAAATTCTACAAGATTCTGTTGAAGATATGTGATTTCTCATTTTGCCCATCACCCCTTGAATCTGGATTACCTTTGCCATTTCCAAAATCCATGTTTCAATAGAAGGTTCACATCCTGACTTCTAGTTTCTTGGTGTGGTCCAGTAGAATAGTCACTCTTGGTAATGATTTTACCTGCGCTGTTGGATGTAAGCATAATGAAGGCGTACATTTTTGGGTATGTGCTGTAGGATGTGGAACACAAATAATTTATCTTATTTACTTGATAAAAGTGGACACTCCTTAGATGTCACGAATGCCGGCATTATTAAGACAAATGACCTGCTAGGTTTCCCTTGGGACAGGACAGCGCTTGGTAATATATTAAAGGCACACACTCATGGAATCAAAAAAAATAGTCTTACAGAAAACGTTATAACAGTCCCCTGTTTGAACACCAATAATTCTACCAGATTCCTTTACATTTTTCTAATCCAACTTCCTTACAACTTCTTCATGCTCCCATTAGTCAGAGCTCATCTAGTTGTTCTCAGCAGTATACGCGATTGTTAGACCTGTCAGCCTTAAAGTGATTTTCCCCCTAACCTTTTACCTTCCTCCTCTATTTTTCTGACCTTGTTTTTGCTGGTATTTGGACTCTGTGCACTTTACCACTGCTGAACAGTACTAAAGTGCCTGTGCTCCTTCCTCTAAAACATGATAGCATTGGCTTATCCTCATTTGGCATATTTAATTTAATAATAAGTCCCTAGCAAAGTGCACTACATGTGCCCAGGGCCTGTAAATTAAATGCTACTAGTGGGCCTGCACCACTGATATTGCCAGCCACTTAAGTAGCTCTTTAAACATGGCTCAGGCCTGGCATTGCAGACCCTGTATGTGCAGTGTTAAACTGCCATTTTGACCTAGCAAAATAAACCTTTTGCCAGGCCCAAACTTTCATTTCAAAACATATGTCACCCCTATGGTAGGCCCTGATCAGCCCCAAGGGTGGTGTACAATGTATTTAAAAAGTGGGACATGTACGTTTTAGATTTTACATGTCTTGGTTGTGAAAACTCTTAGATTCGTTTTCACTACTATAAGGCCTATTTCTCCCATTGGAAAATATTGGAGTTGCGTTATTATATTTTATAACCAATCAGTCAATCAATCAATCAATCAATAAGTGGCCTTTGTAAAGCACATAGCTGTTTCATCAAAAGCATCCCAGCGCTCCAAGCTTAGGAAGGCTGATATCAAGGGGTATCTATTATTATTAGCTAATTAATGTCAAACAAAAACTTTTTAAATTCTTTTTGGAAGATAGAGACTGGTGGTGCTCTGCGAAGATTGACGGCAAGAGCATTTCTCAGTTTAGCAGTTAAGACCATAAAGGAGCTGTCTCCTTGTTTAACTTTAGAAAATTTTGGGACCTGCATCAGGCTTAGATTATATGACCTAAGTGATATGTGTTGCTTATACAGGTGAAGTCTGTCTCTCGAATAGGATGGACTTTCCACTGTAAAAGCACTACACGCCAGCATAAGCACCTTAAATTTAAGGCGCTTGACAACTGGTAGACAATGTAGCAGCTTCAAATGGGGAGAGATGGGCTGTTGAAAAGGAACTTGCCGAAGATCTATCTGCTGCAGTTTGAATGATCTAGAGTATTTGAATTCGAAAAGCGGAATGGCCCAACTAAAAACTGTTAGCGTAGTCCAGGCAGGAGGTAACCATTGTATGGACCACTGTTTTTGTGTATTCTCAGGTACAAGGTGCAGCAGTTTCCTTAAGGCTTTTAGTTTGGAGAAGCAAGGAGATGAAATTTACCTAATGTGAGCAGAAAAAGAAAGGCTGAGTCAAAGACTATACCCAAATTTCTGGCAGAGGCCACAGGAGACGGAGGATGATTGAGATCTTCTGCTCACCAGAGGTTCAAGGGGTGAGGGACTACTGGACCAAAAAAGAGAACTTCTGTTTTATCTGAGTTCAGCTTAAGGAAGTTCACCTCCATCCATCCGGCAACTCCCTTAAGACACTCTTTAGGTTTGTTAAGAGCATCCTCCAAATGTTCCTAAAAGGATAGTAAGAGGCTGGGTGTCATCTTTATAAGATATGACCTTCACACTCCAAGATTCAATCTGGCCCACAAAATAATCCAGATATAAACTGAATACATTTGGGATCAAGACTGATCCCTGTGGAAGTCCATATAAAAGAGTTTTGGGGAAGGGGTGAAAAAGGGTGGAGATGCACCCTTTGAGATCTGCTTCCAAGAAGGATTTTAACCATAAGAGAGTCTTACCCTGAATGCCATTCTGTCTTAGTCTATTAAAAAGGGTGATATGAGAAACTGTATTGAACATGGCTGACAACTCCAACAGGACCACCATGGCTGACTGACCACCATCTAAATTCTCTTTGATAAGCTCCGAAACCTCAAGTAGTGCATTTTCGTTACTGACGCTTGACTGGAAGCCCTACTGGGAGTCATGGATGAGGTCATTTTTTCACAAAAGAAGATAACTGATAAGTGTAGCTTCTTAATTGGAAGAGATAATTCCTTCAAGCTTCATTTCTCCCGAACCACAATTTAAAATCCTAACTTATGGTGGAGTTGTATTTTAAATTGTAATTCTGAAAATGCCACTTTTAGAAATTTCCATTTTTTTGCCTTTGGAATTTGATGCCTGCAGGCTGTCTTGGGTCACATGACTGGGTGTATTTGGCAGTTGTGATTTATGTTTTCTTCCTAGACACCCACACAAAATGGGAGTTCAGGTGTTACTTGATGGGAAATCCTGGGCAGGACTGGAGGGAGTAGCTGGACTGAGGCTCATTTGTTCCTGAACAGGCTGGGCTTGTCCACACGCAAAGGGCTTAACAACCCTGTATTGTCACTCCAGACATTTCTCCCACCTGCCAGAACCAGGGCACCAGGGTATAAAAGATGCACCTCAGACACCACCATTTCAGTATTCTTCCTGACTTGCGGGTACCCTATGAGGAAGAAGAATGCTGTGGTGTTGAAGGGCTGCCACTCTGCTGAGCTTCACTCACCTGGACTCTTGGTTTGCTGCCATGCTGCCTTGTGCTCACTTGCCTGGGTGAGAAAGACCAGATCTGCATTTCTTGAACCCAGAGTGATTCCAAGGGCTAGTTGATTGGCCTGTGAAGTCTCTGGAACTTAAATATCTTCTAACCACCCTGCTTCTGCACCTGGATATGCCATCTTAGAGTCTACCCTGCCCAGTGGTGCCACCCAGTTCTTGACCTTTGAAAGTGGGCCTAAGGTCCTTGCCAGCAGAAAAGATACATCCTCTCTGTTGAGTAATGTATCCCCCAGCAGAGCCAACGCATCTCCTTCACTGAGTGGCACATCCTCGAGTAGAACTGGTGCATCGCCTCTGCTGCATTGATTGGAGCAGTCGTAAAAGACTTGCATCGCCGCCACACCCCACATCTTGGGTCTGAGGCATCACCTTTGAACTGCTGCTGCATGACACTTTCCTGGATCAATTCCTCTCATCACTTTTCGATGTCAGCCTCGATGACTCTGGAGCTCTGCATCAAAGCTTCACCGCTTATCAGAACCGACGCATTGTCTCAGTTTTTTTCATTGCTGCATTAATCAGTCGTGTGATTACTCGCGGCGTGAACAACGAAAATTGAGACAAAAGAACTAGGCGAGTGCAGTGCACAGTTCAGCGGCTCGCTAGAATGACTACTTAATCCATGATGCTTCACATCCACGAGATACCGTATATGCAGCACAAGTTGTAGAAATCGTTAAGGTAATATTGTCCGCTCTAGTCCTGATGAGGCCCAGAATAGAAGGGGCCGAAACGCGTCAACACCTTTTTGGATTGTGGCGAGGATTGGTAATAAGCGAAGTAGATTTCTTCGAAGCATATTACACAGTGCAAGGAACCCTAAGAAGAAATTAAATAGGCTCTATCATACGTGGAGCTTGCTAGCCATAACCATCGCCTCCGAGTGGAGTACAAGTTTAAGTTAACTTGGTACCACAACCTCCAATGGAGGAAATCTTACTGGGACAATTTCCAGACAATATATCGCTGTTATGTTTGTCATTAATGTATATGTAAATATTTGTTGTATATTTTGTTGTTAATTCATAAGCATTTTCCCGGCATGATGGAACAGTATCCCGTGTGAGTTTGTTTTTCTATGTCCTGCGTGAACTAATGTAAATAAATAATGTAAAGAAATGATTTCTTGAAGAGAGTATTTATGACTCTTCTTTGCAGTAAATAGAGCTATTTATCCCGGCCTTTCGACCAATATTGTGTTATGCATTGCCTCATTTGCGCAGCGCATCTTTGACACCAGCCTCGCACATCTTGGAAAATGACTCATCGCCTCGGCTGCACGATGCATCTTTGACAATGATCCATGGAATGCTCCACAATCAGGATTTAAGATACATTGTTCAGCAGGTCTAACTGGAACCCATTGCTGACCCGTACCCCATCTCAGTTAGCATGAACTTGTGACTTTGTTCCACACCAGCGCGACAAGATATCCCCAACAGCGCTCTGTGCTTTTTGGTACTATTTTTACTTAAAATTTAAAAATGTCTTTGGTTAATCTTTGGTTCTACTAATTTTTAATTTTTTTTGGTTTTGTTTTGCTTATTTTTATCTACTCTATTTTGCTAATCCTGTTTTGGTCTCCTTTTGTGGAATGTCTTAACTGTGTTACTGTTTGAAGTGTTGCACAAATACTTTACTATTGCCTCTAAGATAAGCCTTACTGGCCTGTGCCAAGCTACCAGTGGTTGAGCACAGGATAATTTGGGGATTACTTCTGCTGTATGCTGACAAGGATTGTGGTTGCTGCTTGACCAGGGTTCCCACCCACCACAATCAACCAACAACCCAATTTCTTACAGCAATCATGTGCACAGTGAAGAAGCTGCAGTTTTAACACAGCCTCTGAGGACAACTGGGAGCCCTCAGATATATGAGGGGTCCGCAACTCTACTGAGCCCTATAGGCAATGTCTTTGAGGCAGATTGTAAAGGGGATTAAGAACTGCACAATCGTAAATCAAGAACATTCAATTTAGTTCAAATAGAGTCAATAATCAGAGTTTGGGTTCTATTTTCAAGATTATATTAAATCATTAGTCATCGATTTGTTTATTAGCAAATCATTATTCACACTAAAAATCACAGAATAAAGCATATAGGATGTCCATTAACATCTACACTCTAATCTAATCTAGTTTCCAAGAAATTTAGAACCCATAAAGAGCTCTGGTCTCCGATGTAAAAGCATATGTTTTTCTAGTAGTGCATCTCATAGAAAAGAGACTGTAATTTCAGTCGAGTCTCTCAGCAATAAGTTTAGGCAGAATAAAGTGGGTCTCGGAATGAATCCAAAACATAACACCAAAGAGAATAAGGCAATGTGTGAGAGAGCTCTGAAAAGCCTCTCTGCCAGCTTGTGGCTGCCGTCCATCAAAGGAAAGGGTCTCTCTCCCTGTCTAGTCTAAAAACACTCTTATATAACATTGTATGCTGCAACAAATGTAAAAATCTTGGGTAGACAATCTTCAGCTGTGTTCAGTCAGAGCTTGATGTTTTCATATGAAGAGGACAGCTTTCATTGAGATGGTAAGTTTTACGAATAACATTCTAAGCACAATACATTTACCTATTATCTAAAGTAATGTGAAACATGATGGTTTATTTTCACCAATTGTTATCTATAAGGCAAAAACAGTCAAGGTAAGTATGACACAAATGTGAAATGATCTCACTTCTGTTTTCATATGCTGTTCTGACAGAGCCTATTAATAAAGAAACAGCTTTTTAAATTCATCTAACATCACAGTAATTATTTTCATACACTAGATGGCCAAGAAACAAAGCTTTTGCACTCTTTCTGTTCATTAACTGGTTACCATAGAATATTTGTGTCATGAAATGTACTTATAACTATGGGACAAGTCCAAAACTAACAACGAGGAAAGAAGGAACAAAAGATATAAGAATTTGTGGTTGTCAGCAGTTCTACCAAGTACATGTCTTTTCGTGCAAGGTTCTACTGCAAAGTCAAGTTTAAAATGCAGTGTTCAGTTAAGGCCTACAAAACCCTTTTGTACAGGTTAATTATATAATGATTTTATTCTTATAAAAGACTCTCTATCAAAAGCAGCAATTCTACATACTGGCAGTGAGTTAAAACTTTAACCCAGCATGCTTTAAGTACGAAACATCTAGGTAGACCTAGGTGAATCCTTGACATAATCTTTATATTACAAGGAAAGACCTCATAATAATAAGTGAGCTCCCTCAAAATGGGCCATGCTGTTCTCCAGACCCACCATGGGAACTACATTTGCAAAAAGAATTAGAGTGAGTACTGATACCTTGCCAGCTTGAGGTCTGCATGTCTCTTTTTGTGATCATGTATCCCCCTTTCATAAAAAGTATGCAATCAATGTGATGTCACATTTATTTGCTACAACTTAAATATCCGTTCAAATTTGGAGCTCTTAGACAAAGAACAATACAAGCATTAAGAACTACATCATAAAATTAGGCCATTGCGAAATGTCTGTTAGGTGAATGTGATCTTATGCAATTTTGGTAATTTTGCATTATGCTTGTTACGTGCATGTCTCCATGTCACTTAGGCCCATATTTATACTTTTTGACGCTAAACTGCGCTAACGCAGTTTAGCGTCAAAAAGTTTTGCGCCGTCTAACGCCATTCTGAAGCGCCATGCGGGCGCCGTATTTATGGAATGGCGTTAGACGGCGCAATCAGACCGGCGCTGCCTGGTTTGCGTGGGAAAAAACCACGTAGACCAGACAGCGCCGGCGTAGGGGGAAAATGGCGCATGGGCGTCTTAAAATGGGGCAAGTCAGGTTACGTCGAAAAAATCGTCTTAACCCGACTTGCGCCATTTTTTAACGACGCCCATCCCCCATCAACATGACTCCTATCATTGTAAAGATAGGAGTCATGCCCCCTTGCCCAATGGCCATGCCCAGGGGACTTCTGTCCCCTGGGCATGGTCATTGGGCATAGTGGCATGTAGGGGGGCACAAATAAGGCCCCCCTATGCCACCAAAACAAAATATAAAAAAAAAAAAATTATACTTACCTGAACTTACCTGAATGTCCCTGGGGTGGGTCCCTCCATCCTTGGGGGTCCTCCTGGGGTGGGCAAGGGTGGCAGGGGGGGTCCCTGGGGGCATGGGAGGGCACCTGTGGGCTCATTTTGAGCCCACAGGCCCCTTAACGCCTGCCCTGAGCAGGCGTTAAAAAGTGGCGCAAATGCGCCGTTTTTAGCCACGCCAACTCCCGGGCGTCTCTTTTGCCCGGGAGTATAAATACCACGTAAAGGCCTGGGAGTCATTTTTTAGACGGGAACGCCTCCCTTGCATATCATTAACGCAAGGAAGGGGTTCACGCTAAAAAATGACGCACATTCCGGGAACTTTGGCGCTATTCGCCTCTAACGCCATAGTATAAATATGGCGTTAGTTGGCGTTAGTTTTGCGTCGAAATTGCGTCAAAAAAAACGACGCAATTTCGGCGCAAACGGAGTATAAATATGGCCCTTAATTACATGTGATTCACTGCAAAAATTGAGCGCGAGCTAGTGCTAGCACACAACACAAATGACCAGAATGCAAGTGGCTACTATTTGCAACACTTGTGTTTTCATGCTGTTTTATTAGTGGGAAATGTGCTCTTGTGTATAAAATGGACACCAGGATGTGTTTTGCACTAAAAAAAATAATGCCAAGTGCTGATTTTGTATGTGACCTAATTAGGTATAATTTAATGTAATTTTTCCAAAATTTACAAAATTAAATTAGGCAAATTATTCACGTCCTTATATCTTGCCAGTTACCAATTTGTATGAACTCCATTGTTCTTCACACGTTTATTTGATTTCTTAAAAATGTGCCGCACAGAACAAACACCCGCAAGACCTATTTTTATAAGGCACAGGACCAAAGGTGACAGTTGCATAGCTAGGACGTAACTGACCAGCAAGGTTGATAAATGACGATGCATGGTATGTCTGTGTCTAAATATCAGTAAAGACGTGTTTAGCTGGTAACCATCGCTATGGCAACAAGCAATCGGACACAGCTGGGTACACAAGTAAAACAAGATTAAGGGGCACTGCGGTAATCTAGTCTCAGCAGGTCGGCATGAACCCTGAATCGCTGGTGCATTTAATTGAATGGCCTTCGGTGGTTGTCTATTTGTAGCCTAGGTATTCTGAAGTAGTCTTCTTGGAAAAAGTGAAGAGAGCTGACACATTCCTTACCTATGTAGAAGTGGTATTTGATTTTTAATGGCATGCTGGCCTGGAAGGGGTACCTTTGTGACTGACTACTACAATACTGCTCAAGCACCAAAATCAAGCAAAACATAAGAGTTGGGAGTCAAAGTTAAAACGTGTTTCGTGTGATAACTGTATTTACCCCTACTGACTCTTAAGAATTATAATAAGTAATTAACATAGCACGAAACAGTCTCCAGGCACTTATGAGGACATGTATTAGTGTCACTCAGGTCGGTAATTCTAAATTAATTGAACCTGGAAGAAAAAAGGCAAAGGCATCTTACCCCTGCAAGCATACCTTGGTAAAGGGTCCTCCGTCCTCTGAGCAGCCTAACTAACTGCACCTAACCAGTGTATTCATTTATCGAAAACAACTGCCCTCCTACTGCTAACCTGATGTATAGACTTGAGGTTTATAAAGATCTGTTGCATACATTCATGTTGGTAAGACTGGATTCTTTCAGATGTAATAGATACACTGCTACATCAAGAATGATACATATTTTATTTCTTCTTGTGACTCTCGAAATAAGAACAATGTCAGCATTGTGTAAGTGGAGAATAAAGAAGTGGAGAATGGTGACTTGTTGCAAAGTCAGAAAGAATTGATGAGACACTGGATATTATAGAGGGCACTGACAATTCAATAGCGGAGAGGAAATTCTTTTGAGATAAGTAGACCAGAGTCACGTAAGTGAAGAAAATACATCTGTGATAGAATGAAGGTGCAGGTGACAGAGAGACACATGACCTCTATTGACCATGAACTTTGTGATGTGGTGGAGGTGAGACAGTATGCTACCCTTGCAAAATGTTCAAACTGGCCCCACCAAGAGGCTATGAATAGAGGGAGACCACTGGGGCACGGTTGAGTTATGGAAACTCACTCCAGCTCTGAAAACAGGACGCTAATATGTCAGAGAGGCAGAATTCCCAAGTCCAGCCCTGTCACTAAAGTCACTGAAATGTAAAGCTCAAATAAGTAGCATCTGATTTCACACACACATTTTTATAAACATAAGTTTCATTTAATCTCACAAAAGGATTTGTCCATAAGCAGAAATGCTAGATCATCATTCATCAAATCCAGATCTCACATGCTGAGTCTCAACTTCGGTTTACTAACGTTTCAGCTGCAGGGTGCTACCTCCTGCATTGCACTGTTGCTTGTACACATGATCACAGACTCTCAGAGAGGCAGCCTGAATTTCTGGTGGGGTTCTTCCTAAACGTTGATAAGCGGCAGTCACCACTGCCAATCTCTTAGATCAGAAAAAAATGTAAAGAGTTTTGTGCACAGCATCCAAAATAGGAAGTGGTAAAAATTAGGGGTGAGCCATGAATTCTGCTCTGCTGGCGATGTTCGCAGAGTTTTGCCCACTCTGTGCTCTGTATGGAATGCTGAGTTCTCAATAACTACTCATAGTGGAGTTTTTCGTCTTTTTGCGGCTCGCCAATGTTAGGTTGGCAAGGAACAAAAATCACACGCTAGACCACCTCCTGGTGAGATTTCTCAATGCGGGCAGTTGCGGCAGGTCGCTACCGCTCGCGTTGATAAACCTACTGCTCACCTTGTGGAAAGCTGCATCTTGAGTAGAAAATCTTCTTGAATGTCAGAAAGAAACAGCGCCCTTTTGTGCTGCATGTTGTGCCATTTGTGCTGTAAAATCCTGGCACAAAAAATCAGCGCGAGCAGCGCAACTTTCCGCACTCTGCTTCTCAAGGAACTCCAGTGATCGTGGCTGATTTTTTTCACACTTCACGGAGTTCCTCATAGCAGACCTCCACCCAGGCCTAGTAAAAATGGAGGTGGCTCTGTTTATGACAAAAAGGGGTTAATTACAGGTTAAACTGGTTTGTTGATTTGAATGACCTAAATCACTTGTTCTTAACTTGTGGTTCATGGATACTCAAGGCATCTAATAACTTTATAAAGGTTGGTCTTCCTATGAGGATAATATCTTCATGAAGTAACAATAATACTTACTTGAAGCCTACCATAGTGCCTCGCCAATGTATTGGTTGTATTAATAAAATCAATTAAGCATTTTAATAACATTTCTACTCAGAAGCTGATTGCTAGTTCAGGATGGAGCGCATGTGAATGTGTGCAGTCACTGTTCTCATAAAATGCTCTGATCAGCACTAGCAATCGGCTTCTAGTTAAAACACTTCTGAGATTCTCATGATTTTCTAGAAAACCATACACATCTGCACACCTGACGATTTCAGTGTTTTAACTGCTCAGTGATCTCCGCAGGTATGCCAGATAAACTTTCTAAAAGGCCAATGCAGTTTGCTTGTTCTTCCATCCACAGCTTACATGGTCAGGTATTTACAGACCCCAAGCACCTACACTTCTTGTATTGGAATGAGGACATGCTTGCTCTTTTACTAATGAAATAAGGATAAATGGTCAAGTACATCGATAAAGATGTTTCTCTAATTGTATCACCAAAAATGTGATATATTGCATCAAGTGCCCGTGTGAACTGGTGTACATCGGTCAAACATTGCAAGCAGTGAAGATGAGAATACTCCAACACAGATCAAGGATTAAACGCGGAATCAGAGGTGCCCCTTTGGTTGAACATTATGAAGAATTGAATCATAAACCAGATGAGATCTGGTGGACAGTTGTGCAAGTGAGATACCTGAATAAAGAGGGTCAAGGACTTCATAGAAAGCTGAGTATGACTGAGGCAAGAAATATTGAGAAATATGGTATAGCAAGAGGTGGCCTGAATGACCAGGATGAACTATGGTCTTTAATTTAATTGCCAATTATGCCACCATGGAGTCAAACATGTTATATGGATTTATGTCTACTAGTACATAGATGGGAAATATGTAACCCTTGCCTTTTGGGTCCAAGGAGTTATAGAGCCTAAGGATGTGCATATTAAAGAAGGGGTAATGAATACAATAATTTGTGCTATATGTCTATATCTCAGATTCTCCTATATCCTTTCAACATAAGGTGCTGTATAAGCAAGTAACGAGTGCCCATAGAGAGTTTCTCTTTGCAGACAGTATGAAGTGTTTTTTTAAAAAAAGAATAGCTGAAGAAACACTTGATTACATATTTTGATGACTGGTAATGTTTTCGCTTTACAAATAACTCTGCTATAACAGTGATAACCAGTCCCCTCAAATTTGTTTAAGTTAATCTTCTAGAACTGTTTCATTGGTATTCTGATTGCGTTAACAAACAATGACATGGTAAGATTTTGCAATGTTTTGTACCTTTTGACTTAAGTCCTCAACCAGCTTAAGATGGCCACTAGTGATATTTGTACTTTTTCCATAGTTAAGATGGCTGCCATTATAACCTTTTTCATAACGATTATCAAATATGCTTCCTTTTGGACCCCAAAGAAAGTTAGGGTCATTTGATAAAAGGAGAGGCATGAAGCTAGAAGAGGAGACAGCCTGGTTGTCTTATAATGAAAACTGTTGGTGTGTTTGAAAACTTGATGCAATTAAATAATTTGCCAATAGTTAGGATGGCCCGCGATCATTGGCATAGGAATATACTTTTCCTGTTCTAAAATGGCTGCCGCCACAGCCATAACTAAGAACGACAAGTACGCGTTTGGCGCGTAGGAGGAATGATTTGTAGACGAAAGACATTAGTTAGAAGAGGAGAAAGCTGAGCCTTGTAACATTTAAAACTGCTTGGGTTTTAGAAAACGGGGTGCATTCTAATAAGCGGCCAGCAGTTAAGATGGCCGCTGCGATTACTTCCCATTTCTAATATGGCCGCAGCCACAGCCAGGACTAACAGCGACGGGAACACGCGCAGGAGGGCTGATTTGCCAAACAATTGGCAGACTTTTCATAAAGAAAGAAGTAAGTCCATGTAAACACTTTCCTGGTTTACAAAGTTTGACTAGTGATTTTGCATTTGATTCCAGACAACAATAAAGTTGTTTCCTTTACTTGTAGATACATAGAGGCTGCTAGTTTTGAGTATCTCGGGCTCATATTGTAAAACAGTTCATATCTTGGATTAATCAAGATGGTCAGTTGGTTATCTATAGTTTATCTTTTCTTTAAGAAATTTAAATCACATTTTTTGCAGGGATTTGTTAACTGCACAAATGAATAGAGAGCCCTTTAATTATATGTTTCTCTCTCTCCTTTTAGTATACTAAACCACATTAGTGACTGTGATTTTTGATTGCACAAAGAGATGGAGAGTATGTTAATCATTAAAAAACTAACAACACCACATATGGGTGTGATACATCATGGATAATTCGTCAGGGTGAAGGTATTCTCTGGAATAATTTTTAAATAATTTTTATGAAAGTCAAATTTGATTTTGTATATAATTTATAGGTCTTTATCTCTCCATGAGTCCTGAAGAGGCCCATATGTGGAGGGGCTGAAACACGTTGACTTTTTGATAGGGAGGTTGCAAGAAATATTGAGTGTATGGACTACGATTAGAGCACACATCTCTCCTTTAACAAGTAGTTGAGGAAAATAGAAATGTATGATGTGATAGCTATCGCAACCATCTCTCCTATGTGGATTGGAGTTTTAATAAATTTTGACAACCACATTTTTCAAAAAATCTTTGAGAATGATCAAGACAGTTTCTGTTACGATTATGTATATGTTTCTGTAGGTAATTGTGATGCAAGTCTACTGTGTATTATACATATGTTGTATGTGTGTCATTTTGTTTTTTATATCCAAAAAATGAACCGAATAATTTTGCTGTAATTAAAGTACATCTTTCAATGACCAATTAAGAAGCTCATTGTGAATAAATTAGTTTTTAGATTTGTCCCTACTATTGTACCACTTGTGTTAATAGACTGCACTTTTCAGCACAGCTGAACTATTTCTATTAGCAGACTACCACTTCCTAGTTAGCAGCTTGTACACTGGGAAGAGTGCCTGATCTTCTAGGTTTTATACAATCAGTGAAGTTTTTACCCACTGGCACAAAGTCCCTGCATGGTCCATACCAAACTCAATAGCTGACATATGGCTGTCCGAGGCCAATGCCAGTCAAGTTGCTTCTTCTGCCCACCACTTCCGATGAGAGCTCTTAATATTTTTTTTATACATCTTTTTATTGATTTTATAACATAGTCTTATACCAACAGTATAAGGTTATATACTTTTAGGAAACATACAAAAATATTGTAGTGGACTTGAGCCATGGATTCCCTTTCATCCAAGTAGTCAGTAGGTGTCGTTCCCTTTGTCCCCAATGAGCAGGAAAATGTCATGGAAAGAACAGTATACCTGCTCTGCGAAGCTCATGCCCCCCACATTTTTCGCATGCTTTTTAGAACCGCCTCTCCACTTATACGCCTGTTTTGTGACATTACAGCAGCAGTTCAAACCTTTCTGCCAGGTAGATAACGGCGGAGGGTTTGGTGACCTCCAGTGCTGGGTGATGTCTTGTTTAGCCACAAGATATCCAATACCTATAAACACCCTATGGCCTGTAGTATCTGTCCAACCATCCATTATCCCTAGAAGCACCACCACTTGGTTCTCACGCCATACCCACTTCCCACGTACACGTAATCTGTATATGAACTGAGGCCCAATATGCTTTTATAATGTGGCAGGATCAAACAACATTATAGAGAGACCCTCTGTGGTCGCCACATCATGTGCAACTAGGTGAGCTTGCACACCCTATCTTCCAGAGCCTGTCCTGGCTATAATATGTACGGTGAAAAAATGAAAATTGAATGAGCCAGAGATTCGAGGGTATAGTAAGTGCACGCAAAATATCTTCATGTCTCGCCAGTCCTCATCATCGAGTTCCCCCAAGTCAATCATCCAAAAGAACTCCTATTTTTAAAGATGCAGTCGCAGAGGAAAATAGATGCGCTGAGTTCATATATTGTGTACTTGTTAATGTATATTTTTGTGTGTTATTGTTGTGATTCAAATTGTTGAACTGACTTGGTGGTCCCGGCTTCCAATTGCAATTCAGTGGGGACACCAGAAGGACTACTGATAGAAAACAAAGATCGTATGTTTTTCCACAGGAAAATAGGAGCAGCCTTCTGTCTCCCCTCCGGTGGTCTATAAATTGCAGTCTTCATGTAAGTATGCAGCAGTTTGTCAGCAGGATTTCTCACAATCTTCAGCGCCCACCCCCAGGGAGAAATTACCTCTGCATCTGTCCCCACCCGTCTCAGAGCCTGAGTAAAACTGTAGTGCTCTGAGGTTTTGTGGCTGGTATAAGTGGCCACCGAAAACAACAAGAATGATACTCCAGCCAGATTGTCACTGAAATCTATATTATGTGTAACAATCTGCATTCTTCCAATCTTTATTAAAATGACACAGCTACCATGCTCCAAAGCTCTAAACAGCAAATGCCCAGCCTGCTCGAATCATATAGAGCACCTAGAAGAACTTGCAAACCAGCTATGACAAGAAGCGAAGCAACATAGTAAGAATGAAGTAAACATTCAAGGATACCAATTACACACACAAATTATAGCTATCCATTGCAGATGTTTAGAGACACAGCAGGGGGCCACCAAATAAAACATTAGATCTAAATGCACACATTGACGTTTTGCAACCATCAGCCACACATCTGGTTGGCAGTGTGCAATTTATGCAGGGAGCATCCTTTGTGCTTCCACCACATCAGCTGACATTGTTTTTAAGGGCACTGCATTACGGAAACAGTTCTGTTTAGGACGAGCGTACATATCCGCAAAGGCAGCTCATTAAAAACCTCTAGTTTGCAAGGGTGTTGATTTGTTTCGTATGAACATTACAAACCCAGGCAAAAATATGCATTTATTCAGTAGGCGGCAAGCGCAACCTATGCGGGCCTTTCAGAGGGGTTGTTTTATTCTGCTAATGCTGCTGTCTGGTCAGGGCATTTTTGTGAAGTTGTAAATTATCCGGACCAATTTAATATTCTGCTGCTGTCCTGTCTATCCCTTATGCTGGAAGGAGACAGATAGAAGTCTAATGTTTTTTCCCTGTAAGATACAAACCTGTAATTACTTCTTGACTCTTCTATAAACTGCTGACCTGCTGTACTTGAAATAAAATATGCAAAAGGCATATTTTATAATCCTACTTTTTCCATAATCTAAAAAGAAATTGAGGCCGCATATTTGGCAATAAACACTATACAAACAGAAAACAGAATGATTTCATCAAAATGTAAGGTTATTTCTATTTGCTGAGTGGGTGACTCCTATTCATTGAGTAACACAATTCTTTTAATTGGTAGAAAGATAGAGCATGCCTGCACACACAAAAATTAATACAATTAAGAAAGGCTAGTACTTACTACTCCCCCCTGTATTATTGGATTTTTAGGACCAATGCTGCAAAGCGAATTTTTAATTTGGGATCGTGAAAAAGTTACAATTCTTGTAAACGAGAAAGACTTACTATTTCTTCTAGCAAGGCAGCACACATCCATGTAAAATACAATATGTAGAAACAAGGGTGGCGCCCAGACAGTGCAAAGTGGACATTTCCTCTTTGTGTGGCAACTGGCTGTGTGCTTTTGCCATATTACGATCATAAGCATATAGGAAAGAAGGCCATCAATGAATGTATTAATTATGCACCATCTTGAGTATTGCACATGGAAATGCACTACCCTAACCACCATTTGGATAAAGAGTTTCCCAGTGACACACCAGAAGGCGTGCAGTGACCTAAAAAACAGGAGTCTATGCACCAGTTTCTATAAACTGGAGGAGTGTTGTCCTCCACCCCCTACCAGCAGCAGCAGTTGCAAAAACTTTTAAAGAAAACCATAATAAACTATGTTTATTATGTTTCTTTTTGGGAAAAAAAAAACCTTTGGAAGGGGCAGGGCTACGGGGGTGACGTGCACTGAGGGGGAGTGCTCAGCACTCCCTCCTCACAGCGCATGTGTGTTTGGCTGGCTGTCTTGGGCTGGCCAAACACATATGCGCTGTAGGCTCTCTCCAGCCCAGCCCAGGTTGCAAAGTAGAGCACATGCTCCCAGTCTGCCTGGCTTGGCGCTCTCAGCCAATCCTCACGCTGCTCTGAGCAGTGTCAGGATTGCTGCAGAGCAGTCTGGGAGCCTGCAGCGAGGAGCGCTGAGGGACGGAGGAGCGGCAGAGGAGGTACATTAAAAAAAATTAATTAATTAAATGTTTATTCTCTCCCCGCCCCTTCCGCGGCCCGCGAGTCACTACTGATGATGAGTAAATCATTTCAGATACTTGAACATCCTCTAAGATTGCCTTATGACTAAACTCAAACACCACTGGCTGCGGGACAGCTAGTGTTGGAGATTCCCTGCTGCCTACATGGAAACAGATCATAGGCAAAGAAAGGAATAATTTTTACTATGTCTTAAGAAAACACTTTTCAGCTGAAATGAAGTCCTTATCATTGCGTTCACTTTTTATTCACTAGTTTCACACGAGAGGCGTGATATTGGACAGCATGCATGCTAGTGGTTGGAGGGAGATGTTTAGAGCACCATACTTAAGAGCGCCAGGTGCACTAACTCACAGATTGTAAATCAGGGCAAGGCATCTTCGTTAAGCTACACACTGCTTATTTCCACATCAATTGGGACTTATTTTAAAACTGTGTTTAAAACTGTATCTTAATTGGGGCTTTGTTTGATGTTTCTGGGCGTTGTTGGGATGAGAAGACTCTCTGTCCTCTTTGATTCACTGAGAGAGCACTCCAATTGGCACCCATTTTTATTTCTTCCTGGTTGCAAAGTAGAGGCACCATATTGGTCAGCGTGCACGCTAGTGCTTGGGAGAAGAGGCTTAGAGCCCCCTACTTGGGGATAGCAGGTGCACGCCACACCACGTGTGACCAAAGGCATGCAAAAGTCAAGCCTGTCTGCACCAATCCGTGTCCTGTGTCATCCATGCTGCTCCTTTTTGTTTCAGATCTGTCTCCCAGGCCGTCTAGTTCTGCTCAATGATTAGGGGAACTCGGGCCTTTTATCCGTTTCACACTGAGTTAAACGTCTCGACCCTTGTGAGGCCTATTTTGTGATTGCACTGTCACACTCTCCTGAGTAGCTGAAACTTTCTTTAGAGTAGCCAGTGTAAAACCGTCACACACCTAACAATAAGTACGAGAATTAAGTGCAACTAGCAGTGTGTTTCCAACTGACGCTCAGAACCTAAGCATGCATTTGATATTTAGGAAATCTATCCGTAACCAATGTGGGTTTAATGTTTCTGGCAGAAACAGGGATCCGTGAGTCCTCTAATGTAGGTGGTGTGCAAGCTGTATCTCACGGGTATTCCATAATACAACAAGATAGACAAGAGGTCAAAGGTGGAGGGTTGGCTATGTCTATCGTTCTCCCTTCTAATGCACCTACCAAATGAAATAATCCTAATGTGGCGGAACAGAGCCCTAATGGATCCGCCCGGGGCAATTCTTCTGAGTTTAGTAAATTCCTGGAGAATGCTATTGCTACTTTTTTGTACAATAATCCAATTTTTAAGTACTAGAAGACTTCAACATACATGTAGATAATAATAGCAATGCCCTAGCACAGCCTTTAGTAGACCTTTGAATGTAGTACAACTAGCTACTTAACCCACTCACATAGCAGGACATACTATTGACCTATTTTGTCTAACTTGCAGTCTTTGGTTGCCGGGTCTGTGCAACCACTTGTTGGTTCAGATCATTCACTTATTTTATTTACTTTCAATTAAATTAAAGAGCCTGTACGCTCAAAGGTGCAGGTCAAATTGAACTGTCCCTGTAATAGGATTAAAGAACATTAACTTACTCCGATGTTGGTACCTACCACTTCTTCGCTGATGAGCTTTAAGGCTGTGGACGTAATAAATCAGTGGCTCACCACTGCCACTAACCACAGGGCTTTTCTCTAAACTTTTCAATCGCCATAACTAGCAGCTTCAGCCCCTTTGGTTCTTGCAGGCACTTGCAACACAAAAACAGAAACGTACAAATGTGGAAAGATATAGCAGGGGCTTTATCCCTTTGATAAAGAGGCCTATAGGGCAGGCTTAAAATATACCATAAATCAATCAAACAAGTCCAATCTATTTTTTTCTCACAGAAAATGAAAACGCCTAACAATGCCCCACAAGAAATATTTCAAATTATTAGGTCTTTTTCAGTCCTGTAACACTGACAGCGTTCCATCACTAGAATTATGTGAGGATATTTTCTGTGGGTTTTTCAGAAAAAAATAAACAAAAATCACTAAGGGGCATATTTATACTCCGTTTGCGCCAGAATTGCGTCGTTTTTTTTGACGCAATTTAGATGCAAAACTAACTCCATATTTATACTTTGGCGTTAGACGCGCCTAGCGCCAAAGTCCATGGAGTTTGCGTAATTTTTTAGCGTGGACACCTACTTTGCGTTAATGAGATGCAAGGTAGGCGCTCACGTCTAAAAAATCGACTCCGAGGCATGTGCGTCGGATTTATACTCCCGGCCAAAATTCACGCCCTGGAGTGGGCGGGTCCAAAAAAATGACGTACGGCCGCTTTTGCGCCGTTTTTTAGCGCCTGCAAAAGGCAGGCGTTAAGGGACCTGTGGGCTCTGAAGGAGCCCAGAGGTGCCCTCCCATGCCCCCAGGGACACCCCCTGTCACCCTTGCCCACCCCAGGAGGACACCCAAGGCTGGAGGGACCCATCCCAGGGACATTAAGGTAAGTTCAGGTAAGTGTTTTTTTTATTTTATTTTTGTGGCATAGGGGGGCCTGATTTGTGCCCCCCTACATGCCACTATGCCCAATGACCATGCCCAGGGGACATAAGTCCCCTGGGCATGGCCATTGGGCAAGGGGGCATGACTCCTGTCTTTGCTAAGACAGGAGTCATTTCTATGGGGGTTGGGAGAGAAAAAAAATGGCGCAGATCGGGTTGAGGCGAAAAAATTGCCTCAACCTGACTTGCCCCATTTCTTGACGCCCAAGCTCCATTTTCCCCTACGCCGGCGCTGCCTGGTGTACGTCGTTTTTTTTTAACGCACACCAGACGGCGCAGGCGGCTAACGACGGCTAACGTCATTCAATAAATACGGCGCCCGCATGGCGCTTCAGAATGGCGTTAGCCGGCGCTAATTTTTTGGACGCAAAACTGCGTTAGCGCAGTTTTGCGTCAAAAAGTATAAATATGGGCCTAAGAATTTACTGGTCCTTTGAATGATCTTACGGGCTAAGAGCTGCCATCACAGTCAAGCTCTACTGAGAGCAATACTCTCGCCAACTTTAATTACACTATACTGGAGGATACATTCTATTCGTAACTAAAAATCTGTTCCCCTAATGATCCGTGCCCACCTTGAGTTCTTTCGAGATGGCTGTGCAAGCACATAACACCAGTTTTTAAGGTGTAATTGAATTAATCAAGGCACACTATCACCATCTCCAATGCATGGAAACATACTAAGAGGGTGCCATTATTGAAAACATCCTCTGCAGACCCCACATTTCTGTCTAACTTTATGCCTATCTCTCCTTCCAATAGATGTCAGAGAAGCTAATTAATAAAGACGTATTTGATTATTTAGGACATCATGGACTTTTCCATTCTGCCCAGTTTGGTTTTTGGCCTAGACACAGTATGAAACAATTTTGCTGGAATTCTCTGAATTCATTCAAATCAGTTTAGATCAAGACGAGACTGCCACCTTGATATTACTTTACCTATTGGTGCTGTTTGATACAGCGTCCCATACAATACTTGTGCAACTTTTAGCGGACGTAGGGGGTCTGTGACAATGCTCTGTTGGTGATATAGGGGGTTATTCTAACTTTGGAGGAGTGTTAATCCGTCCCAAAAGTGACGGTAAAGTGACGGATATACCACCAGCCGTATTACGAGTTCCATAGGATATAATGGACTCGTAATATGGCTGGTGGTAAATCCGTCACTTTTACGTCACTTTTGGGACGGATTAACACCTCCTCCAAAGTTAGAATAACCCCCATAGTCTTTCCTGGGCAACAGTCGTCAATCTTTGTCTCTTTCTGCTTACTCCTTTGGAAAAGAATACTTCAATATCTCTTAGTCCAACACTATTTAATTTTGTATATGGCTGCACTAGCATCTTTCATTTACTCTGTTGACACTAATGTTGTCTTAAATGCGGATGACACTCAGTTATTTTTTTCAATTGGAAAGAACCCAGTTACAACTTAAGGGGCTTCGAAAGCATACCTAATCAAATTGATTGATTGGAGGAAAAAGAGCAGTCTGAAATGTAATTCAGATAAAACTAAATTCTTGTATTTTGAAAATACCAACAATTTGTGGTCTAATAACAGGTGGCCAACTGAACTGGGAGTTCTGGCAGCCCCAAAAACGGCAATAAAAAAGTGGGAGTCAAATTTGACTCTGATCTATTATTTTGCCCTCAGATTTTGTCAGTCACAGTCACATGTTTCTCTTTTCTATGATCATTGAAGAAGCTATTGTATATCCTTCTGGTACAGACCCACAGAATTATAGTCCACACCATTATAACAGCCTGGCTGGACTATGCCAATGTGGTATACCTGGGTCTACTTATTATCTGTTTGATCACCTCCAGGTCCTAGAGAATACAGCGGGAAGGTTAAGTCTGAAAATTCCTTGTTGTCAAGCAATTTCTAACCATCTCAAAGAATTACAGTGGCTGCCATTTACAAAAAAAGAATCCTCTTTGGTTAAAGCCTATAGAGCATTTCACAAGTCAAGTTCTAATTACCTGGTTGAAAGTCTGTTTAATTTTTGGCAATGTAGGGTTTTCCGATCTTCTGATGGAAATCTGTTAAATAACCCCAGGTTTAGGTTGCTTAGAGAGGGGAGCATTCATTTACCTTTTCGTCAGCTGAAGCTTGGAACAGGATTCCATCTTCATTACACTTTACTACTGAAGAGCCTCACTTTGGAAAGCAGTTAAAATGTGGTTATTCATTGTGGATTAATCAATAATGAGAAAGTCTGTCTTTGACTTACATTAGCACTTGGAAGCCCTTTCAGGGCAGCTGCTGTACTCTATAGGATGCTTAATTCATTAATTCATCAGCATAACATCATCATCATCATCATAACAATTATTTGGGCAGCATACCATCCCTCCCAACAGGCCCCTGCCCATGCCGTAGTTTGTAGATTCTGACTTCTGCTACTGTAACTGCCCTCCCAGCAGTGGGTGGACAAAACTGCATGTAGTTGTGCTGTGCACCCAGTGTAATTTCACAACATCTCACTTTTGGCTAAAGACTGTGCAGGAGAATCTCAACCATATATGATACAAATAATCCACATTGGCTGTATGCTCTAATACATGCCTGTTCATGCAGTATCTTGAGTACAGTACACAGCAGATCTGAAAACACTGATACTGGCCTGGCTGAGGATTAACATTTTGGCCGATTGAAGTGCAATATCCCTTAATAATTTACACAGACTTCCATTTCTGTCCATAAAACAGTGCTGTGTGTATCCGTCAGGCATGTGATTGTTCTGATACGTATTTAGACGTTACACCTGTTTAAAAGCTATTCACAAATAAAAATAATTGGAATATATTAGGGTGACTGAAATATTTTGCGAACTAGACATGAGGGTGAGGGAAGCTGGATTTATTAAGGTACTGAAAGCTCAATCGAGACAGACATGGCCATAGATAGGTATTAAAAATTGTTCTCGTAGTCTCTCGACCAAAGTGCATGCCATGCTGCCCTCTAAAATGATTGCCAAATATTAAAGACTGCTTTCATTTTATGACATTTGAAGACTACTTTTGAAATATTTATCTTTGCAAAATGTAAATTGTAAAGTAATGTAAATGGTTTAAACATTGACACAGCTGCTTATATTCTCCTGTTCTGCAAATCCTTTAACACAAGTCCTAGCTCAATAAAACAAAACCCTTTTTAGGTAGTGGAAAGATATGCAGTTATAATCCAGCCACTTCTCATTCCTTCCTCGACCGGAAATCTAGCGATTTCAGTGCCGAGCAAAGCTTCAGGGACCAGAGGTGTAACAAAAGTTGAAGGGCCTCCCTGCAAAGTACAGGAAGGGGGGGCAGACTTAGTCAGGAGCTCTGAGGTGAAGGTCCTGTGTTATGGGGGTCCCCCTGGAGTTCAGGGTCCTTCCGCACCGCCGTGGCTGTGGAGGCTAATGTTACACCACTGCCAAGGACCTGCACTGCACATAAGCATTTTAAATAGGTTTCGGGACAGGATGGTTACAAATCAAGGCCCTGATTTATACTTTTTTGCACTGCATTTGCGTAATTTTTTGACGCAAAATCAGTTTACGTTTACAAAATACTATTGTATTTGTAAGTTTACGCTGCTTTTGCATCAAAAAATTGTGCAAATGCGGTGCAAAAAAAAAAGTATAAATCAGGGCCCAAATACGCTAGAAGGTGAAGAAATCTCTCCACGGGGGCTGGTACTACAAAAAATAATATGCTTCATCCTTACCTTGATGTAGCTCCATGGGCTCCCTTTTGCCAGCTTTCACCATCTTTAAAACTAGCGGCATCGTCTGCAAAGCCATCATAAGAGGCACAATTGCCTATCTGGTAGACAACCTCCCATCGTTACGTTATTCACAGGTACTGCCAAAAACACTAACAACAAACAGAGGCAAGGAAATAAAAGTACCTCATAGGAACTAATCTTAAAAAGTAGTTACAAGACTTCATCATTAAATATATATGTTATAAAATCTATTCTTAAAATATATATGTTAAAATTATATATCTTTAATAAATAGTTATTTTAATATTTGAAATGTCAATAATAAACTGCATTTAAAAATAGCGTGAACATTTAAACGTTTATTTAAAAATTAAACCCTCATTTAAATGAATTAAATACATACTAAGTCTAACACATATTGAATACAAATATTAGTGAAAGTGAGAATCATTGTATTTTTGTTTACACATTATTTATTCATTAAAGTAATATATTTACTGTTATTGTTGATAAACATTTATTCTGATAAGTTTATGTAACATATTTTATTAGCTTGCTGTTAGAAATGCAGATTTAAAATCATTAACATTTATATTTTACATGAAACTAGTTTTCATGGGTATAAAAACTAGTAAACTTGACTTTTTTTTTTCCCTTTCAGTTTCTCACAAGGAGATACCCACCCTAGTATTCAGAGATACTAACAGTGACTTTATACTCATAAATCTATTTGCACAGGACAGCAGCCCATTACTTCATGGTGAAGATATGTAAAGCTATATTCAGGTGTAAATCTACACATGAAATGCTGAATAGCAAAGATGTGTAGAATTACCCCTATGTGTAGTAAAATGTATACATGGGTGAATATACATTTGTATATCTACCTTTGTGAATAGGACCCATTGTGTGCAAATATTCAATGGGGGGTTATCATCATCAAAATGTAATGCCGTTGCATCTTACCACATCTCAGTGTAAATATGTCATGTTGCTCTGTGTTTATAATAAGCTAAACATCAATAAAGCTATCCAAGAAGGGTGAGGTTCAGATTGTTTTAGAGGGCACCAATGTAGGCATTTGACTTGTCTCAGGGTTGAAGGACGGCAAAACACTTCAGATAGGTAAGAGTTAATGTTTTATTACTTCCCAGTAATCTTTATTACTCCTGGTCCTGTGGTCCTCATCCCATTCATTACTAATGGAGATGATTTCTATCTCCACGCCAGAAAAAAGAGCACAAGGAACTCTGGAAACCCTCACCCCAACCCCTACCACTGGGAGTACATAATGCATACTTACCCAGCATTCGTTCTGAACTACCAAGCCCCAGAAATGAAGGCTGGTCATCCTGCGTAATGAATGGGATGAGACTACAAGACCAGAAGTAACAAAGATTACCGGTAAGTAATAGGAACCTAGCCCCCGGCCCCTCCAGACCTTGTCCCATTAATTTCTAATGGAGAATCTCAAACCAGAAACCGAGCCTTCAAAGACAAAGAACGTGAAACCACAAAAGGACCCAACACCATAAAGCAGCACCCAAAAGTGGCTTAATAACAGAATAACAGGTGTAACACAGCCAGATTAGGAGCAGATGGCCTGCAAAACTCCTAGACCAAAATTTGTATCCTCCTCCAACCAACACAATCTGGAGATGATAATGCCTATCCATCTACAAATTGTAATGGAGGCTGCCCTGGTAACCACCCACCAAACCAAAGAAAAGGACACCCCAGTAATTCAGCCCAGAAAACTACCACCCTCTGGTCGAGCACCCCTGCACCACCACCGGAGGAGGAACCCCAGCCAAAGAATATGTCAATTCAATCATCTGCCTGATCCATGATCTTACAAAAAAGAGGCTTTGTCCGCCCTGGAGGAGGTCCCAAAAGACACAAACAAGGAACCAGACTTCTGGAAAGGCCTAGTCCATTCCAAATAAACCTGCAAAGCCTGCTTCACATCCAACCAGGACCAAGCCAAGTCCCCCTCTCCCTCAGCTCCGGCAACAAACACAGGCAACACCATCTCCTGGGAATCACCCCATTGTCCACCCCCTCACATGAACTGCCACCAATAACTGAATATGCCTCTCCCTCCACTGGGACAAGGGCAGAGCCCTATCATGGAGGGATTTGGAGCGTATCACCCCTGGATGTTGAGATACGCCACAGTCACCTTGTTATCCGAGGTACCACCAAGTTGTGCCTCACCAGAATATGACAAAACCCCATGAATTCCCTGAAACAATCCATCAATTCCCTCCAATTAGACAAGCATCTCCCCTCTGGAAGAAACCACAGAGCCTGCAGAGACCTGTCCTCCAGGGTTACTCTCCAACCACAGATGCTGGCATCCGTAGTCAGGACCAGTGAAGGATCTGGCTAAAAGGGAACATCCCTGGAGAGACTGTCCCATGCTGTCCACCATCCGAACTCTGGAAATATTGCCAGAGCCCCCGGAACCAACATTGCAAAGTCCCTGGAGCATGGACCCCAAAAGGACAGCAGATGTACCCACAAAGGCTGTAGGTGATACCAAATCCAAGGAGCTGTGAAGACTGCCATCGCCATGTATCCCAACAGACAAAGCCACCTGTGGACTGGAACTGAAGACAGGACCATCACTTCCTTAGCCAAGGACACTAAGGCCACAGACCTGGGAACTGGAAGGAAGATCTTGTTGAGGTTCAGTGCGAAACCGAGCCCCAATACACATCAGATCTTCAGAAGGAAGCAGCAGACATCTTTCCCAGTTCAGCAAAAAGCTGTGGACTTTGAGAGAGGCACACAACTCCTTGAGGTCCTGAAGAATAAGCTCCCTCCATGGGGTGTGAACCAGCCAATCGTCCACATTGAGGTACAGGCGGATCCCCCGGAGATTGAGAGAAGTAAGCAGAGGATCCACCACCTTGGTAAAGTCCCTTGGAGATGGCTGAAAGGGAAAACCCTGAACTGATAATCAGTTCCATGGACACAGAACCTCAGAAACTGTTGGGAGAGAGGATGGACTGGGACATGGTAATAGGCATCCTGCAGATCCAGGGTGCACATCAGATGATCTTTGACCACCAAATGGAATTAATTGTTGCAACGTCACCATCTTGAAGGAAACATGATTCACAAACGTGTTTAGGGCTTTTAAGTCTAAAACCAGCTGTAAGCCTTCGTTAGATTTTGCCACCAGGAAGTTGTTGGAATAGAAACCCCTACCCTTCTCCAGAAGAGGAACCTCCAGAATGGCACTCTTCTGAAGCAGAGAGCAAATTTTGTGGTCCAAAGCTTCCCTCTTCAAACAGTTCGAGGGCCACGGAGTTAGTCACACTCCTGAAGCAGGAGGGGCTTCCTCAAACTGAATCTTGTAGCTGTGTTGCAAGACACCCAAAACCCAAGCGTCTGAATTAGATTCCATCGAGGACTGGACGGAAAGCTGCAGGTGAACCCCTACTGCACTATCCTGTACCTCCAAATAATCAGGAACAAGGCTTTGAAGGAGTAGACTATCATGACCTCATCCAGCAGGAAACCTCCCCTGGGATCAGACAAACTGTCTCCGTGATGGACGAAAAAGAGGAGACTTGCATGTAGGTGACTACCTGTCACGACAGACCAACATCAGAGAGGAGGATCGTTTTTTCTCCTTGAATAGTTTGTGAAGTTTATCCTCCAGCTCGTCCCCAAATAAGACATTCCCCTGGGATGGCAGTCAGGGGGCAGAAGACTTCTGGCCTGCATCAATTCTGCAGTCTTTCAATACCAGATTATGTGGAGCTGCCACCCAGGCCCCACCAGAGAAAGCCAAAACCTTCACAGCATCAAATGGCATGTCAGAAAGATATTCCACTCAGTGCTCAATATGCTCCAGCAACCCCGACTAGCTGAGGAATCATCCAAGGCCATATATACAGATTTAAGATCCAAAATCAGGAACTGTGCTATGTATGTGCCATAGATACCAGTTCGAACGGCCAGATGGCACCTTCTTGAGGTACAGATCAACCTTTTTGTCCTTGATAACTGCATCCTCTGTCCTACCCACCATACTTGTCACAAAGGAATCAAATGGAGTCAGGCGAATCCTTCTGCATATCCTTCAACTGATGCAATTTGGCCATAATGCAGGGCAGCAGAATTTTGTCAGGATCCCTCCACTCCCTCTTGTGAACCTCCTAGATGTAGGGGTGCACAGTTACATTCACTGATGCAGTGCTCTAAAACAAATGCAGCAATGCAGCAAGGACACACACGAGGTTTCAGGCATCTCCTCCTCTGGAAACCCCCTGTTAGATGTAATGTGTCTAATAAGATCAGGCAACATCCCTTTGGAGATATACTTCCCCTTCTGTTCCTCAGGGCCCGGCCCCTCATCATCTGATCCTAAGGACTGGAAAGAAAAGCCAGGGACAGCACCCCTCAGCCGGCAGGACTCCCCCATCTCAAGCAAGGTCTCTTTAATGAGCATTTTCAAACCAGCATCCTCCTCCTTGTGTTTCTTAGATCGAGGCGGGGAAGGGGAGGAAGCTGAGGAATAAATGGAGGCAGAAAAAGATTCCACAACATGCTTCTGTTTTTGTGTATAGCCTTGTAAACTAAGCACACCACAGACATCAAAAAATGACCTGCACAAACTCTCTTGATGGCAGACAATGGAAAAGCAGGACTCTGCTATATGGTACTTACTCCCAGAGCCCCCTGCATACAAGGCTTCGAAAGTTGCAGTCAGCAGAAAACCCTGCAACTGCATTACTGGCCAGGGCCCAGCCCGCCTCACGCCTGTGCAGGAGCATCCGTTTCACCCGGAAGCCAGGCAGTTCATCCAACAGTGGTGAGCAGAACAAGCAGCATGCTGGCCCCTGGCAGTCCTGCAGCCCAGGAGATGTGCTGAACAGTGCAGACCTCGGAAGCACTCAAACAGGACCAGAGCAACAGGCCCAACCAGCAGCCATCCGGCCCACAGCAACGTTGACCTCACCGCATAGCAGGAGGACAGGCAGCATTAACTACTGATACCCCTCCACCCCTGCAGGAGCAGCTCCCCCAATCTTCGTACCATTCTGGCGCAGGAAGGAAGAAAGAACAGAATGAATGCTGGATAAGCATGCATTATGCACTCTCCGTAGACGGGGGTGGGGTAGGGGTATCCAGCATTCCTATGTTCTTTTTTCTGTCACTGAAATAGGGATTTTCCCCATTAGTAATGAATGGAACAAGGACTGGAGGGACCTGGGAGAAATGTATTTACAGCTCTGTGTAAAGAAACACCTTCTCGCACTGCGTGAGCCTATCTGATTTCAGATAGCTGTTTATAAATAATTTACTGTACACAAAAGTAGGCCATTCTACTTGTGTGAACGTTCAGGGTACTCCCAGAAGTTATGAAAGAGTTCCACGAACAGGCCCTAGGCGAAAGGTGAATTCCTCAAAGTACCTCCATTATTTAAACTCTCCATGTCTTGCTATTTAAAAAGCAGTGTGTAATTGCCAAATTATAAACTAGCATTCAGTCTTCAGCTGTGATTGACAAATTAACCTTCATTTAACTAAACTGGAGATTTGCATCTTTAGCATCGTGAGTTTATTTCTGTTTGTGCCTCGTTCAGTGAGTTAAATGTGAAACAAAACGCCAGGTGCTAACGAAGAAGTCTGATGTGAAATCTAATTTCATTAATTCTTACGAACCCATTGCTGTAGACTGCCTTGACAGGATGCGCCTGTGTAATTGCCTTTCAAATGGAACAATAATGGGGGCGCTCCTTTAGCAAGACAGAAATGATGTGATTCACAGCAGGATGCCATACATCCTTGCTTAGGAAAAAAGAAAAAGGCAATTCAATATTACTAGTAAATAGATTCTAAAAAGCACGTCAAATACAGTGGAGTGTTAACTCTGAATTGTCTACATCTTATGCAACTTGGTAAACTTTATTTGAACCGATATTTCCCGGAGTTTAGCAATATCAAGGAAACTATGACTGATGTGTATGCACTTATATGAGGGTGTTATTACACTGCCTTACTGTATGTAATAGATGGTTTGCTCTCTAAAAGCATTTGTTGGCCACCTCAAATTGCATGACAAAAAAAATGTTTTTGATCTATTTACCCTTTACGGTGCACTACTTACCACATCATTTTCGTAGAAATCAGTGATTAAGTCACACCAAATTCGGGTGTAAGTTAAAACTACTTACTTTGGATCTGAGTATTTTCTGCGAGTAGATTGTCTTGTTTCCAACGTAAGTGTGGCCTACTCGGGGGCGACTCCTCTATTAGGGCCGAGGAGCATCACCCCTCCCCCGCCAGCAGCAGCAGCTGAAAAACCTTTAAAAGAAAAGACCAATAAACTTTGTTTATTGGTCTTTTCTTTTAAAGGGGCCACGGGGGTAAAGAGCAGCGAGGAGGAGTACTTAGTTTTGCTTTCCGGCCGGCCAAGCACACATGCTTGGTAGGCTGAGAGAGCCTACACAGGCTCCCAGTGTGCCTGGGAGCGCCCTCACTGGGCGTTCCCAGCCAATCATGACGCTGCTTTGAGCAGTGTCATGATTGGCTTCAGGGCAGGCTGGAAGCCTGTGCCTGCAGCACTGACAAGGGACAGAGGAGCGGTGCACGGCGGTAAGAGTTTTCATTTTTATTTTTTCTTTAATTTTTATTTACAACCCCCCTGCGCGTGCACCGCCCCGTCCCTTACCGGTGCCGCGAGCCGTGACTGGACCTAATTAACAATTTCCAGCAGGAGGAGGCGCTTCAATACCTCAACATGGGTGGCATGTGCTATATGAATGCAATTTCTATATGCTTACTCATTAAAAATAAAAATAAAAATAAAATATATATATATATATATATATATATATATATATATATACATTTGTAAATCTGGTTCGCTAACAGGCATTTCTTATTTCTACAAATGCACATATACATCCTTAGTGAGGCACACACAGTGATCATGGGGTAAAAAACATATGGGCAGAGAAGTTTTTTTAGGAGGCTAAATGCCAAAGTTACTTTGCCTGGATTCTAAACTTATTCCTCTTGATTGCACTACTCTACACTTCCTGCCTCTATCTCACTTTTTCAGGTTCCTTTTCAATCCTACTTTCTACCTCTGTCATAGTTTCACGTTCTTTCTTCCTTCTTTCACCCTCTTCTTTCTTTATCACTCTTGCTCCAGGCCAAATCCTAATGATGAAAAATTAGTCTGACTCCTCCTATTGAGGGCCAATCCACACCTAATGAAACCACAGGCACACATTAATCACTGGCACAACAACTAAGAACAAACCTCTTTGGAAATCGGGCCTTATAGTCCTGTTTTCTGCTGTATTTGAGAAAAACACGTCGTGTTACTCCTTGAGCCGTATATATAACGGTTGTGCAGGTTTATGAAAGGGCCCCACAGAGCTTTTGCAATTATAAAATTCTTCATTATTTCATATTGGTCAAATGCAATATCTACAACATCGAAAACTATGGCGTCAATTACACCACTAAGAGTAAGTGAAATGTACATAAGCCCATTATTATTACCACATAAAATAGGATATTTTAATGGATAAATGTAAATCCAGCAGCACATAATTAGCATTTATGCAGGAAACGAGGCTCTTAGACACATTGTCAGGTTCAAGGGCCAACAGAGCAATATTATAGAACTGTGGGTGTTTTTACCACTGAGTTTGACAATTATAGAAGGGGCTGGATAATAGTTAATGGAGGTGCAATATTTGCTAGGTCATCATTAATTAAATATATTGGGGGTGATTCTGACCGCGGCGGTCGGCGGTCGCCGTCCGCCAAGCGGTTCCCGCCGAAAGACCGCGGCGGTCATTCTGGCTTTCCCGCGGGGCCGGCGGGCGACCGCCAGAAGACCGCCGGCCGGCCCAGCGGGAAAGCCCCGTCAACAAGGAAGCCGGCTCAGAATTGAGCCGGTGGAGTTGAAGGGGTGCGACGGGTGCAGTGGCACCCGTCGCGATTTTCACTGTCTGCATAGCAGACAGTGAAAATCTTTGTGGGGCCCTCTTACGGGGGCCCCTGCAGTGCCCATGCCATTGGCATGGGCACTGCAGGGGCCCCCACGGGCCCCTCGACACCCCATACCGCCATCCTGTTCCTGGCGGGCGAACCGCCAGGAACAGGATGGCGGTATGGGGTGTCAGAATCCCCATGGCGGCGCAGCAAGCTGTGCCGCCATGGCGGATTCCCATGGGCAGCGGAAAGTCGGCGGTACACCGCCGGCTTTCCGCTTCTGGCCGCGGCTGTACCGCCGCGGTCAGAATGCCCGGCGGAGCACCGCCAGCCTGTTGGCGGTGCTACCACCAACCTCCGCCCTGGCGGTATTTACCGCCAGGGTCAGAATGACCCCCATAGTGGTGACGATCAAGAGGCTTTCTTTGTGGGTAGCAATGTACAGAGCACTGCACAGTGTGACATTTCTGGAGCTTAGACAGGGTGCTAGGAGAGTCCCACTGATACTTTCAGTGACTAATTCCAGAATGAGGTTCTCTAAAAAAGAAGGCTTAGGAGTGCACACCCACAGAAATTCAGAGGTGTAGCTTTAGTCTTCACCGGGATTACTAGCTACATTAGGTTCACTGCAAAAGTAGGTGAATTTTCCAGTTTAGAATTTTGGACCAAAACCAGGGTGCCTGCCTCTCTCACACTATGGAAGATGTGACTAGGTTTGCCCCAGGCACCTGGGTGCAAGAGCCATCCGTCCCTATATAGTCAGACACAATAAGTAGTTATGCATCGGGAACAAAACATATATTCTATATCCGGCTCATAGATATCTGCACATTTTAATAATATTGGGCAGAGCAATAAAAAGTATGAACAGGAAGTGATGATTTAAACTTGATTTTGCACTGACTGGTGTCTTATATATACTGAACAGTACTATTTGCCATCTTAGGACTTGGTAGATCGTTGCTTGTCACAGTAACTCTCAATGTATGTGCTGCGTTTGGTGGAAAATGTAGCAACATTTGTTGACATATCTAAAGTAGACAACATAACACTATAGCATACACAAAGCAATTTACCATCACAATTAAAACATAAAAGAACACAGCACAACAAAACATTCAAAACTGATTGTAACATAACAACCACTGCACCAAAGACATCACATTTCAATAATGCCTCACAGAACACACCAGCACAAAAACCAAAAGAACACAGCACCACTGCAGTAAAATGAAGTCAAAAATATGCTTCATGTCATGTACTCTCATCTCTAGAACCTGCTTTCACAATACAGTGGTACAAGATGTTTGCATCAAACACTGCCTTACTTTACCATCAAGGATATGAAATAGCATCAGGGAAAACGTTTTGTTTGGCCCTTTGTGATGTAGAGAATGCTTGCATTAAATACATTTCGCAACACTATACTGTTATTTACAGTTTTCACTCATTGAGAGTTAACTTCAATGAATGTACAGAAAGAACTATTCATTACACATAATATATGACATATCTATTAGTTGTTCTAAGGCAAATGAGAGTATTTCGGGAACAAATTCACTCCTATCACTAATGTCTTCCACTAGGTTTCTGTAAGTCGTTTAGTAGGACACATGGAATTCCTCCTCCATCATCTGTTTTAAGATTTCCTTATGTAAGCACTCACATTTGGCCTGTGTGGCTAAAGCCAGTGCATTGTTACCTGTCTCCTGGCTCATAAACGTGCCATTCCGGTGAGCCTGCTCTAGCTTTAGCAATGTGGCTAACACTTCATTCCAAATCTCAACTCCTGCTGAAGAGCACCAGATCATGTGGTAGAAATCAGCATCCTCTACCTTGCACTTTGGGGCACGCAGATCAGGGTATGTTTTATGCAAGACTGCAGGTGTTAAGTACATCCTAGACAAAACATTACTTTGCACCCATGGGCAGATCCTCCATTAGGGCCGAGGAGTGTCGTCCCCCTGCAAACAGCAGCAGCTGCAAACCTTTTACTAAAACACAATAATAAACTGTTTATTATAATTTTTTAGTAATAGGGGTGGGGCCACGGGGGTGACGAGCAGTGAGGGGGAGTGCACAGCAGTGTGGCTGTCTCGGGCCAGCCAAACATACATGCACACAGGGCTCTCGCTAGCCCAGCAACACAGTTGCTGGGCTGGAGAGAGCCTTCGCAGGCTCCCAGTCTCCCTGGGAGTGTCCTGGCTGGGCGCTCCCAGACAATCCTGACACTGCTCTGAGCAGCGTAAGGATTGGCCACAGGGCAGGCTGTGGGAGCCTGTGCCTACCTGCAGCCAGCATAGGAGAGTAACAGAGTGCGACGGTGAGAAGGTAAGTGTTTATTCTTTTTTGTAATTAATTTAATTTTTATTTCCCTATTCTCCACCCCTCGCGCCGCAAGCTACCACTGATTGCACCATATTAAGTTGGGCCTTCCTGGAGTCTTTCCTCATGTGCGGGCGTGACATGTCATATCCTGCCGCTGTTATTGTTGTGATGTAACCAAATCTTCCACTTAAGTATCTGATGTCTAGCTCCGATTTACGTGTCTCATTCTATTTAGAGCATCCTTATCTCCGCTTTGTTTTGCTATTTGTTCCTTACCAGGAGTTTATAGATGGTTTGGAAACAAATAACTCCCTTTCACTTGCTATTGGCAGTGTGCTCAGCAGAGAAAATTCTATACTAAGCAACTTTTCAAAAAAGTCTTCCAATAAAGCTAAGGGAGAAAGATAATATGGATTGAAAGTCATGCTGCTGACCTTTTCAAAAAGGTATTTCTTAAAACTGCCCCCAAACGGTAAAATTGAACTTTCCTCTATAGTCAGCAAGACCAATAATACTGCATCAGCCTCATGACAGGGCACTGAGGAGTCTTTCAGTTGTTTCGGATTTATACTGCATGCCACCGACGATCGATTGTGAGGTGCAATGTGTTTTTCTTTGGAAGACGTCTTACTGTGTGTAAACCGTGGTTTGGAAAGTGCTTTCCAATGATCTTTAAAATTACAAACTGTGATAAATTCCAGTTTCCAAGAGAACTAGAAGAGACATGTGCCACTTCTGAGACCTGACTTTCAGGAAAGCAACCTCATACCTGCCAATGGACCGGATTCTGTAGGGAGACTACCGATTTTTGAAGCAAAAAGTGCTTGGATTTGTCTGTCTTCCGCCTGAAATTGCATCTGCTACAAGAGATGTTAATAGGGGAAATACAGTATTATAGGATTATTTTTTTAACTCTCCCACTTTCCTCTTCTAAAATGTAGGCATGTATGCAATCACCTTACGCGACTCACCTGTATCCAAAGAGAGATAGAAGTATCTTTTGGTCCCTCCTCTGCTTGGAACCTGGAAGGAACTGACGGACAGGCCTTCTGTGGCACACTAGGGTATATATAACCTAAAGACCTCAGGATAGGAAGCTTTGGATTCTGTTCTCCATCTCATTCTGATGGCTGTATTTTTGATTATTTGAGAATATGACAGTACAAGAGTTTGTATTTTTTGAAAGTGTATCTTCTACATCTTTCTATTCTATATCTGCCGATTTTAAGACACTACCTCTTGTCAACAGTGATGTTACTTGTGATTGCATTGTGGACAGTTGCCACGTGATGTCGTGTCTGCAACCACAGTGTTTTTAGTGACGTCATTAGAGTGGATAAACCGACAAATCTATAGTCTAGCCCCTCCTAGATGCGGGATCATTGTTGAGTTCATACCTTATCTTGCCCATATCGATTAACATGAACACCAATATAAATAAATACTGAGTATTGCGCACAGACAAATCCACACTGTGTGAGTCTTTTTTACTTTTCAAAGTAATCTGTCACTTCAGTGGAAAATTCCAGATATTTACATAATGTGTTCAACAAAGTGGGTTGAAAGACCCAATCTCAGACACTGGTTACACATTTTTTTGTTTGAGCACGTTTCTTTGTGTTAGAACATTTCGACCTAAAATATTAGTCAACTTTAACGGTAATGTGGCCGTGTGATGATATGATAAAAAGTAATACCCACACTAATAATAGCTTACTTTAAATGCCACTTTAAACCACACAATGTCCATTTGCCATAGATCAATATAAAAGAGCCAACTTTTCGGCCCTACCTTCCACTTGTGGCTGTGGAAAAACAATCCACTTAGCTAACTTTCCACTTCTACTGATTCTGTAATGTACCTTATGAAATTTCTAGGGAGGGCCTTAAGTACGAGTAATGCAGTAGGTAAAAGGGGTCGCAATTTGTGCACAGACTTTTACCATATGCATTATTTTGTGAACTCGCCTATTTACTAAAAGGTTGGTTCACAAAATATAGAACCGTAGTGGGTTGCAATGCAACCTATCTCTTAAATATTAATGAACTAGTTTGCAGGTTGGGTCCCACTGTAATTAGTTGCAATCACAGGTACGGGTCAGCAAACCACAACATGTGTATGATTGCTGTTAATTAAAGCAATCTTTTTTTTTCTTTTTTTATTCAGCCTGTTTTTTTAAATGGAAAATGTATTGCGATAAAAAAAAGGAACATACAAATTTAAAAAAAATGTATTTTCACCATTCACAAAGGGGAAGGTGCACCTTGAGGACTCCTTCCCATTTATGAATGAGTTAGCACTACCTTTGAGTTCCCATAAAATATTAGTATTTTGTGACTGGATTTTAGTTGCAAAACATTAATACATAAATTAAGGAATCAATATTTGGAAGGAACATCTTTAAACTCTTCTTCTAAATACCCATTCAATAATGTTTCCTAAGCCCAGTTAATGATCAGTGTTAGAAATGGGGTCTTTGGTTGGCAGTCAGGTTACCAACTGTTCAAGCAAGGACCCTCACTCTAGTCCGAGTAAAAGAGAATCACCCTCACCTAACCCCTGTTTACCTCCTTGGTAGCTCTGCACGAGCAGTAGGCTTAACTTCAGAGTGCTAGGTGTAAAGTATTTGTACCAACACACACAGTAACGTAATAAAAACACTACAAAATGACACAACACAGGTTTAGAAAATAGAGAATATTTATGTAAACAAACAAAGACCAAAACAACAAAAATCCACAATACACAAGTCAAGTTATCAATTAAAAAGCAAAAAGAGTTTTTGTGTAGTTTTAAACATACACTAACACTGTTCGCGTGAAAATGTACCTTGGGTGCATCACAAATAACCCTGCACGGGCAAGTGTGCATCAAAAAGGGCTTGCAATGCGTCAATTTCACTCACGAGCGAGACCTTGCGTCATTTCTCCTTTCGTCGTGTCGGGACACGTCGTTTCTTCTCTCCGCAGTAGAGCGATGCGTCGATCCGGTCAGCACCCTCGGGTCCAGGCAGGCCTTGTGTTGTTTTTACACACCCAGCGGTACATGAATCAGAAATTCAGCTGCACAATGATCCGAAAACCACCCAGCGTGGGTTGCGATCACACCAGCCTCCATCAGCGATGATGCACATTGTTTCAACAGCTCCGTGTGTCAATTCTTCGGTCGCGTTACAGGCAAGTGTTGATTTTCAGCCACGAAGCTGGCGGCGCGTTAATTTCCCAGCCGCAGATCAAAGTTGTGTCGTCCTTTCCCCCCACGGCATTCTGTGCGTGGATTTCTTCCTCTTAGGCTGCCAGCTTCTCCTTTCAGGGTACCAGGAACTGGATGGGCAACACAGGACAGAGTAGGAGTCTCTCCAGAGACTCCATGTGCTGCCAGAGAGAAGTCTTTGCTGCCCCTGAGACTTCAAACAAAGGAGGCAAGCTCTAAATCAAGCCCTTGGAGATCTTCACAAGATGGAAGGCACACAAAGTCCAGTCTTTGCCCTCTTACTCTGGCAGAAGCAGCAACTGCAGGATAGCTCCACAAAGCACAGTCACAGGCAGGGCAGCTCTTCTTACTCAGCTCTTCTCTAGGCAGAGGTTCCTCTTGGTTTCCAGAAGTGTTCTAAAGTCTATGGTTTTGGGTGCCCTTCTTACACCCAATTTCTCCTTTGAAGTAGGTCTACTTCAAAGCAAAGTCTCTCTTGAATGTGAAATCCTGCCTTGCCCAGGTCAGGCCCCAGACAGTCACCAGGGGGTTGGAGACTGCATTGTGTGAGGACAGGCACAGCCCTTTCAGTTGTGAGTGACCATTCCTCTCCGCCGTCTAGCACAGATGGCTCATCAGGAAATGCAGACTACACCCCAGCTCCCTTTGTGTCACTGTCTAGTGTGAGGTGCAACCAGCCCAACTGTCATACTGACACAGACAGGGAATCCACAAACAGGCAGAGTCACAGAAATGGTATAAGCAAGAAAATGCTCACTTTCTAAAAGTGGCATTTCCAAACAAACAATCTGAAAATCAACTTTACCAAAAGATGTATTTTTATATTGTGAGCTCAGAGACCCCAAACTTCAGATGTCCATCTGCTCCCAAAGGGAATCTACACTTTAATCATATTTGAAGGTATCCCCATGTTAACCTGTGAGAGGGACAGGCCTTGCAACAGTGAAAAAAGAATTTAGCAATATTTCACTGTCAGGATATATAAAACACATTACTATATGTCCTACCTTAACCATACACTGCACCCTACCCCTGGTGCTGCCTAGGGCCTACCTTAGGGGTGCCTTACATGTACAAAAAGGGAAGGTTTAGGCTTGGCAAGTGGGTACACTTGCCAAGTCGAATTTACAGTTAAAAACTGCACACACAGACACTGCAGTGACAGGTCTGAGACATGGTTACTGAGCTACTTATGTGGGTGGCACAACCAATGTTGCAGACCCACTAGTAGCATTTGATTTACAAGCCCTGGGCATCTCTAGTGCACTTTACTAGGGATTTACTAGTAAATAAAATATGCCAATCATGGTTAAGCCAATTACATACACATTGTGTAAAGGAGCACTTGCACTTTAGCACTGTTTAGCTGTGGTAAAGTGCCAAGAGTAACATAAACAGCAAAATCAGAGTCCAGCTCACATCAACAACCTGGGAAACAGAGGCAAAAAGTTAAGAGAGACCACCCCAAGGATGAAAAAGTCTAACAATCAGGAAATCTTTTTTTTCTGAATCATTAAATGGGGTTAGTAGGTCTCTAAAGATTTTGTGCATAAGTCAATGCACACTCACAGACTGAGCCCTCTAAGGTATAAGAATGCCAAGGTGACTTCTTACAAACTTTCTATGGTCTTTCATCTAGTTTACAAACAATAATCGAAGTCCGACTTAAATTCCTAAAGATCACACACATGTCTTCAGTTCTAGTAGATTTTTAACTCTCACTTCGATACCAGTGTTATTTTTCCTTTGAAAGCAGTTTGCTCCAATCTTTCTGCATTGCCCTTTCCATCGAGTTCAACTTGCTTCGGAATTGCTCTTAATTTCTTAAGATATTAAACAAGCAATGCTCATTACCCGTTATTTTATGACGTTAATAAAATGCCCACAAAAGACATTTAATGATTTAATGGGAGCAGAGGCCGGTAGCCTTGATGTTGGGAATCAGACCTGGGTTTTTTGTTTCTTTTTCTAGGAGGGAAACAGCAGCCTGATCGGTGTCGCTTGCAGAAGGCATCTGTCACTGGCAAAGCGTCACCTCTAATCTTGACTAAGCAGCTCCCTGTGCTGAGCTGAATGTGAAGTAAAGTTGTGCTGGATGTGCAGGGTGATAGAATGTCGTTTAATGTCAGCCATTTCGACAACAGCAGCGGAATTCTCACTTAGCTGCTGCTTAAGCCAAGATTCGTGTTTACATTAAAACCCAATGGGCCTGACTGAGTGCAGGGTTTATATTTCCATTTCAGGCCATATGTTCAGCTGATGTTTTCCATTAGCTCAGTGTAAATGAAGGCGACTTCATACCGCACTTCGCAGGAGCAGTCTCTTGCACTTTATTGCTGTTCGGGGTGGTCAGTGCAGCTTTCATTTGTGCAGCAGGCGCAGTGTCAACGGGACCCAGAGACCTCAGGGGCCCTGCGAACCCTGATTTTTGCTGTATTCTATCTTTCAAACAGCAGCAAGGGTGGTGTATTTCCCTCCTGGCTATGGGGCTACGGTACTGTAGAATCAGCAAATCACTTCTGCCAGGTATCCTGGTTCATTTTGTGCACGCAATAAAAGTCCATTAAAAATATAAATGCAGGTGTCCGCTGTACAAATCCATTTGCACCATCCTTAACTGTAGAGTAAAGTTCAATTGAGCAAATGTCATTGATATGACAGCAGAACATGGAACAACTAAATGAAGGTCACATGATTTACGGAATTTATATGGTATGCATGCAAGATAGATTTACTACACTTTTCAGTTGTGAAATGTGTAGGGTGTTTCAGGAAATATGTGAATTTTCTTCTTATTGGAAAAAGCTGAAAACGTTTAGAAAATGTTTGCTTTTAGGAAACGTTATTTATGGATTATTATTTGTTTGGTAAAATCTCTGACCCACTTAAAGGTCGTTGCTTCACGGTTTATTTTTTCTATTGCTGCCTGGAGTAGTAATCTTTTTGTGATATGAACTTGTGCAAAATCTGTAGTAGATAAACAGAAAAATTGCTGCTAACTCAGGGCACTCTTTTTTGTACGAATGCAAATTTTCAGTCACAAGGCCCCATATTTTTAGCCAACAACACTGTTCACACATGGCTCATAGGCCCATATTAAAAATGTCTGAATTTAAGCCCATGGTGGGTGTGTTAACACACAGGAACCAGTAGAAAAACCCCTAATGTCACACGGGCCCATTGGCAGCTTAAAGAAATGTATTCCACAACAAACTGTATACTTGAGAAATATTTCACTCTAGGAAACTGTAAATCGAAAATAAAAAGTGTCATGCCACCCTGACTTCTCTTGGTTATATGTGGATAATTGTATTTTTACTCAGATGGCATCAGCTGTCCCGCATTTTACAGACAGTCCACTTCTTCAACATTGCTAGGGCTCAAGAGGTGTTCAATAGCAATAGAAGCCAACACAAGACACACAATAATGAAATACCAATCATCCATAAAAGAACACACTACTACTACATTATCAACAATAGCCCACACCACCATATACCAAGATGAACTCACACCCATTATCACACAAATCATGGACCACAGTATACCAGCATTAAAGCACATTCTACAGGAGAGGCCTTCAAACTGGGGGGGGGGGCTAAGAGGGGGCTCAAGTGACCCCAGGCGGGGCACCAGGATCTGGCCAAAAGAAGCATTATACAGATAACAGGGCTTTGTTTTAAGTAGGAGACAGAACCTGTTGCAGAATGTTATTGCATTTTTTAAAGGTAACTGTACATAACTGCAATGTTTAAATAGGTCTAGACATATTTTATCATTGCCATCTTTATAATGTAATTGTGAAAAATGCTGAGGGGGGGCCCAATAATTTTTACTTTACAACTCGGGGCGAGGCATTAAAAAGTTTGGATACCATTGTACTACAGCATAGCTAATGTTGACAAGACTCTCATCTTTGCAACTGTTCAAACCTGATGGACATGCCATTTCAAAAAGAGCACAATAATTTATACCTTATTTCCTGGAAAAAGATGGCACAATTGAACATTAACAACTACTCTGTCACAACCTGACGGATATTCCATTCACCTTATTAGAAATGCCATGGGATATAATGCACTTGTAACAAGGTAGACGGGCCATCTGCCACATTGCAATGGAGTAATGTTTCCACCAAACTCTAAATCGGGCCCACAGCTTGGTTCGCTGTGGCCTTCAGCATGCCTGTGCCCCTAATCTCTATGAGGCATCAGCCAAGACACACAAAATGTGTTTCTTTGATGCATCCAGTGCTCATCTGACAAACACCTTCCACAATTGACAGAATGGCCCTTCAGCATGAAGAGAGGACAATAATTAAAAAATCTGAGATCAACGACCCCACCTTTAGAAGCAACTTCTAAATCAATCTGTTATGAATCATCCATGTATCTGCTATGGTCAACCAGGAAATGCCACAGCGAGTCATTTTGCATAGCCACTGTGTAACTATTTTTAATTGATTTGTTTGTTAAGTCATTCACTCATTCAGTCGTTCAGGTAGAGCAGAGTGCCAGATAGAACAGAGTGCTTACATGAAGAATGTAACCCTCTAAATATACAAAGTGCTTTGGGCCAGGTGGACTCAGTAAAATGCAGAGTTTGTGACCTCAAAACTCCTTTTGAATATGCATTAAGCACACTTTGTGATCGGAAAGCTTTTTGAATCACAAACTGGATTTAGAAATCATTAATTGCAATATGGAAGCAGTGTGGTATGGGTGTCCCTTCCAAACTGCAATTCGGTAACCTATATAATATTTGTTTGCAACCGTAATTCCTATCATTGATCAGTTACCAACTGCCAAGTCGGGGTGATAACTGATTTGCAAAGGGGAAGAGGTCCCCGTTAGGCCCTTTCTTCTTTGGGAATCAGAGGTGCAACTTCAGAGGGAGTAGGTAGTGGTTCAGAGGAGTACTGCCAGCTGACAAAAAGGAATTTCAAAATGGAAAACCTTTTTTTGTTTTTTAAAACATCTCTGTTTCTTGAAGGAGCTTGGGCAGTCACAGGGACGATCGTCTGCTGTCCTCTTGCATGCTTCCACATCTGCGATTGTAACTGGTTACAGGGGTCACAAAGTGCGACCTGACTAATGAATAATATTCGGCAGATTGTTATGCAAACCCTTATTAATTTGTGAACTGCCCTTTGGCTACCTAGATAGGTTTGCAGAATAAAATAATGTTCGCAAAAAGTTGGCATGTAAATTGTGACATATTTTTGCGACCACTATTACAGTTCGTTTGGCCCTATGCCGTTCATGACCTGCGCCTGATGTGCTACTCCCAATATACCATTCATTCATGCGCATACTGATCTTAGTCTTTTATTATTCCTTGGGTGGTCTTGAGTGGCACTAGGTTTGCCATAAAAAAAGGCAATAGAGTTTATGGTTGCCGAAATGAACAAAAAGCATTTGTATGCGAGGTCAAGGGTCAAAGTTTTGCGTAATAGTACACAAGTTCGTGAGTGAAAGCCTACTGAAACAGTACAGGGCAGTGCTGTATCATGGTGTCTTTTCAAAGTGCAGGACTGAGTCCCATACTTAATTAAGCTGTTTAGATAACAACAGATGGGTGGTGATTAGAGCTAATGGTTCATCAAGGAAATTGTGTTATTTCCGGGGGGTGATGAATGAAAGCGAAATGGATGGTTCCTTCAGGAACTTGATTTCACTAGCAATAGTTGTTTTTCACAGGATGTGTGCCGTCCTGGTATGATGGCTGTGGATGAAACAGGCGCATGTGAAAGAGTGCAAGTGACTACACGTCTCTTGCCTGATTGCTTAGTCATGTTAGCACATTGAGATATAGGTGATGTCCATTAGCCCATTCTACCAGTCACATTGTGATGGTCAATATTGGTTATGTTTTAAACTTCTATTTCCATGAATAGCCCGTCGCGTAATGTTGCACAGTGATTTCACTACCAATCACGGTCACTGTGAAAAATAAGGCTTTTTAAGGGCTCGCCTTCTATCAATCACATGCGCATTCTTTCATTTAATTTCTATTTGTTATAATAATTCCACGCATGACAGCTCTGTATTGGATGAGACTCCAGGTTTTTCAAGAGATAATCAACCCACATATTTTCCAATCTCGATTTCAAAATGAAAAGCCGATCAAATTAGCTCTGAATGTTAGCGTTCTGTAACTCTAAAATGTATTGCTTTGACTTGAGAATAATATATAATCATTCAGTTGTGGCAACCCATTAAGCGTTAGTTTGGCAATTACTGTAGCTATTCAAAATGGCTCATTAGATTGGACGGCATATTAGTTTAACTCTATTTGTAGATAAGACTCCGAAAATCTTTTGTTTTGATCGGTGCGTCATGACTGACTCTCCTCATTGTAAACAAGCTCATTGATTAGAGAATGAGGAGCACATGATAGCACTGACTCGGTCATTTATGGAGCCAGGCAAAGCTAATCAATTACCGTGGCGAGTTTTTTTAAACAAAATAAAGTGGCCTATGCATAAATTGTTTTTTATCTCAGCCTCGGTGACCAAAGAAAATCAGATATACAGGGAAACCAACTATGGATATCTTTTTTTAATTTTTATTATAACATCTTCCTAAAAAGAAAAAAACATTGGCAAAGCCAATAGGTATGGTTCTAATATACAACAGTAACATATTAGAAAGCACAAATGTTAGGGAGTCAGCAGAAGCAGACAAAGAAGTCTCTAGTTCTGAAGTAGTCATCACACAGTTTAGTGCTAGCACTCAAATGCAAGCATAAGGTTACTCCCAAACAGCCACTAACATTAAGTGAGAGATGAATACCTTACAAGGTAGAGCAAAGACATGATTGACAAAGTCTTAAGCCAATGGCTGAAAGAGTCTGGTCAAAGAAAGCCAGTGATTGAAAGTGGTGGGCCCAAAGCCCACTTTATACCCAGGTGCTGGGACCCAAATATATGCTTAGAAGCTGACGCTATCAAATGTCTGGGTTTGAATACCAAGTCTGTGTATTCTTGACTACACCCCATGCCTCTTTCAACCATCACCAGAAAGTCCCTGGCCATTGCAGGACGTTTTTCATCCCTGCTTTCTTGCATTGTCACTGTTTTTCAGTCTTTCTTTCCTCTGTTTTTTTTTCACTTTTGCTTTTTGTCTTCATTTTGCTCTCCATTAAAGTCTGATGGGGAAAATTAAGTGCTGGTCCCCAAAAATTAGTGCTTGGGCCCCACCTGCAAACACTGGCTCAAATTAAGCACACACTGTTAGCAATGCGTCTGTTTGACCCTGCTCTGTCACAATCCAGAACCAAGAATACATGTCTTCCGAAGTTCATTCTATGAAGGCTACGATCGTGCCATCGTTTTGTACAACAATTTGAGCTATTTTTACTCGAAATGAGACTCATTTACATGGTCATTGGTGATCCTAAATCCTTGTGGTAAATGATGAATGGAATTTAACAGCTCTGGTACTGACTCACACTGTCCTCTGACAAATTCCCTTTCTGAAATTGGGTAAATATGATATTATAACCTGTCATACCTTGCAGTACTTGTACTGGGAGGATCAAAATCCAAGAAGGATATACTAAGTTGGTAGGTAATATAATTCCTGCAGTCTGGAAGTGTGATATTACTCTTGGATTTTTAAACTTGTAGTAAAGCCTTTAGCACAGTGTGTACTAAAATCCTTCCGCTGGCAATGACCATTCATGGTATTTATATAATTCTACGAAGTAATACCTAGTCCCAGTAAGTTTGTATATGCTTAGTGACTTGAACATCACACATTTGTTCACTTCTGCAACTCTCTAAATAAAGCTGTTAATATCTGTTCATGAAAACGCATGGTTACTTTTTTAGAAACAATCTTTACTGTGGTTTTGTGTGTGTGTGTGTGTGTGTGTGTGAGGAGAAAGACCTTGATTCACTGTGTAATATAACATTGTATGATTTACCTCAAATGCGCATGACATCACAATGGGCTTGTCCCCTGCGGAAGGTGTAATGAGACATAATTAAGCACATGTAAATGTAAATTAGTGAATGCCAGCTGAATATCAGTGACATAACTATAGGGCGCCTACGCTTGAACACAATTACAGTGAGCAGGGGTGGTCATAACCAGTCTCACCCTTAATGTTCTTACCCTAAAATGCCTAGGAAATAGGACCCTTGCTGTCTGTTTTTCTTTTGTACACCCAGCTCTGGACAGAAAGTAATCTAAACATGCCAAAGTCTTTAACAGCTGGTGGCTAGAGCGAAAAAAATAATTTGAGATAAATACTGAGCATGCCTCTAAATCTTGCAGTGCTGGAATTAACCGAGATGCTTATGTTTCAGAAGTCTAACCCCAAGGAAGCAACTTCACAGTGCGCTGTGTTATCTGATAAGCTGCTGAAACCCTCCACGGCGTAAAAAATGGATGCCCTGCTTTGCCTTTTATCATCATGTTGTGTAGAGACAAGAATAAACAATTTATTCTGAGGTCTCACGGTGTGCGCTGTGCTCCTCATCTATCTCAACCAGACCTTTATCTCCATTTAATATGGTGTATCATCCAAATGCCAGAGTTTTGACATCCATCAGAAACATCGGTTTTGTTGAAGTATTTCGTAATGTTAAGAAAAAACCCTTGATTTTGCACCAATTGGTTAATTATTGTTGATGTACACTCATTTATAATTATCACTTTTCTGAACAGCAAACAAAACTGCTACAGTTCTTTTAATGTGTTCCTATAATATTTAGTTCATGTCTTCAAATAAGGGTAACCTTTGTCTAGTGTAGGGAAAGCCATAATTTGTGTGTGATCCCACCTGATTCACCTCAAAGTAATGCTTCAAGTGCTGAAATAGGCACATATTTATCAGCCACAAGCCAACCCCCAAGGGCAATCAACCATACTAGAATATCCTTATGCTGGCCATCTTGTTGACGGAATTCACAACTAGTTCAAAGTTTACTTGACGGCCCTGTCAGTATGCTCCCCGAGCACAGGCTGTGCTTTGCCAGGGATGGTGTGCACTGAAATCTGAGAGACAGTGCTATTCCATGTCATGCCACTGTAATTGATTTTGACTTATTCACTGCTTCTCCTCGGGCAGGTTGCACATAATTATATGCTAAAGGTATGAATGGAGCAGTTATTGAGTACAGTAGGGCATTAACAGGAGCATGAACACCTGTATGGAACAGAAGGCTGAGCCTTTTTAGGATAGAATCAATGGAAAAACCTAATTTCGGTTAACTATTTTTGGCTAGAAATGTATGAGGTTCCGAGGTCCATACGGTATAGATACTTAAGATAGACACGATCTTGGTACTGAGTAATATTAGGGGGTGTTTAATTTGATTGTAACATAAGTACTTTGCATTCCTTTTCATCTACTGTTATTTTTATAGTATTAGGTGCCATAAATTGAATAACCGGTACTCCTGAAGAAGCGCTACAAGTTTGAAATTCATTGGGGATCACAACAATATGTACATAGGCATGTGAAAACAATCAAAATATAGAGTACCTATTGTGAAACAAACCAAAATTTGTGTGGTATTAAATAAATAAATATATGGAATATTTCAATAATGTTATTAGGAACATTGTTAAAAAATGTGCGGGCCTTCAGTGTAGTGCCCGACTCACAAAATCCTGCACAGGGGTATAGTACTATAGTCACTGACTATCAAAGCCAGCAAGTGCCAGATTGTGTATGTGTCTATGGTGTTCTTGGGCAATCAAACTGGCAGGGACTGGTGCGGCACATCCAGGACAAGAGCCATACCATCAAGAGGATGGAGCCTCACAAGACAATGGTACAGGTAAAATACTTCTTGGGCCTCACTGGGTATTATCGCTGGTTTCCTAATGGGTACAGAACAAGGTTACACCTCTCACAGAGTTGACATTGAAGAAACAACCCAAAAAGATGACCTGGTCAGGGGAGTGTTAGAAGACCTTTGACACCCTGAAGGAGGCACTGTGTACGGCACCGGTAAGTAGGTTGTCAGACAGATGCTTCAGAGCATGGCAGGGGGGCAGTTCTTTCTTAGCTAAAATATGAAGTGCAGTCTGTGGGTCCGAGGAACGTCAGACTCATAATGAGGGCCTATGTCTGAAGGTAAATCGTTATACTGGGATGCTGGTGCAAATATATCCAACTGGCAAAACATGCTTGGTTGTCCGAAAACCCACCTTTGTGTCTCTAGGAGCTTTCAGTGCCAATGCCAGCTGCTTTAGCCAGAGCTGGACGACAACGTATCCGGGTTTGAGGGACCTCCATCAGAAGGTAAAATCCATGTCCAGCATGACCCACTTTGCTTATTCGACCTTTAATCCATCACAGTTGGCCTGAAATTTCACGCAGGTCCTTGCCAACCGCAAACTGTTGTTTGTCAATGGCACTTTTTGCTTTAAAATTGTAGAAATTCATATATATGGTTCTCCTTATGCTATTTTAATGATCTTGGGGTTTTCTTTTCACACTAATTTTACTTCTGTTTGAAAATTGATTTGCACATTTTACTGTGCTGTGTTAGTTACTTCAAAATTGTTGTTATGGCTTGGACTTAACACACCTTTCTAGGGATTGCTTGTTTTTCCTATCATAGCTACCATGGTTGACACAGATTTTCTAAGAACTGTGTGTTGACCTAACCAGATAGTTTTTAAGGTAGTAGGGTCCCCTATCCCAAATGAATAGCCTCTTTTCTGGCATCAGTGAAGATTAGAAAGTGTGAAATAAATCATAAAAATAAGGTGTGCATTTTGACAATCCTGTCAAAAAAGTGTGTCAAAACAAACGAAACCTTTGAGGTAGTTACCAATTGAAGAAATAAGGAGGCTAGACTGCAATTTGCTGTCTCAACAAAGGCACAAAGTACTTCAAACGTGGAGACATAAAATTCAGACATGGCATAAAATGCATCTTTGGTGTAATGCACCATCATAACAGTAGTGGGTAAACACATTGAAACAAGCCCCATCTCTCAGGGAAAAGATATCATGTGTGGCAGTAAGTTACACTCATACACATTGCGAACGAAACCTTACATGGTTCCAGAGCTTCATTTTAATAATCATTTACAACCTCAATGGAGATTTTGCAGTTTCTACAGTCTCCCTTCGTAATCACCTTTGACATAAAATGATACATATGGATTTTATTTATAAAAAGAGCTAGACTTATGGGCATCAGTTGTTACTAATGTGCTAAATGGTTGCTCTCCTATCCCTACCTCAATTGTTATGCAAGTCATTTGTGCAGGCTTCATCCTGGCACAAGTAACTTGCAGATGAAGATATATTCAATGGATGCACACCATTTTGTCAATTAGGGATAAAGGTGCCTTTATAGTTCATTATTCTAAAGTTGCTTGTTTGCCTACTATTCAATACCTCAGGTTTTACAATACAGTATAAACAAATACTCAAAATGTAAATACAAAATGGTATGTGCATCCACAGGTTTGTTTTATATTCTACTTTATACGTTGCCCAAAATGTTCTACCCATTGGTTGAAAGTGGACCTTTGCTTTGAAAATGTGATCAAGAGTGTTAGACTTTGAGTCTCTTGCATGTGACTAGATGTGTCACAATTTTCTGTTTCTATTTTATTTCTGGTTATCACTGTGACCAAATCTGCTTGGAGGGCTGAGCTCATGAAGTATTGAACCCATGCTCACTGCTGTTGGGTAAGCGGCTACCTCTTCGTGCATGGTCATGGGATAGCTTGTGCAGAGGAGAGCTTTGTGCGCCTCAAAGGCAGCTCATTAAACACATATTTTGCTTGCTGTTAAGTGATTTATGGATAACTTTGGTTTACATAGTCCTTTGAAGAGGATTTGAAAATATGATTTATTCTGTGATTAACTTCCCACAAAAGGTCTTCCCAAAAACGTTAGACAGCCTCAGATTTAATAGGTAAGGCACTGTCTCTTCTCACACGAGAGATTTCTGTCACAAAAACGTATTTTTAAACATGAATTTAGAATTAACAACTCCGTAGCATATCAGGGAAGAGAGCTGAAGTTTGATGACTTTAGAAAACCTGAAGATGTAAAATTGCAGATAGTCACGGCAGAAAGCCAGCAAACATGATTCAGACATGGAAGAGTCTTATAAAATATGAGAGCAGCATGACCACGGTGGATATTCTCATTAGTATGCCCTTTGTTAGCTCTGTCTGACTCGGTTTCTTACAAATATCATTGACATTGTAAAAGAAGGTCACTCCATTGTTAAAACTTTACATCATCATTTTACACTGCAGAGATATTTCAAAAACTCTATACTAATCAATTAGACCTTGTCATTCAGACCCGGAGTCAACTAGGGCAGATCGATAAAAAAGCAACATATATTTTAAAAGAAAAGTTCACCAACATGTTTGCCACTAGTGTAGAAAAAGGTGTGCTGTATTTTTTGCAAAGCCCTCTCATCAGGCACATAAGGGTAACTTGTAAATAGCGGCACAATTGAATTATGCCTCTTATAGTGCTGCCCTTACAGTGAAAAAGACAATCATCCTGCCTATTTCAGTAATTTAGCTCCATGCCTAGGTGGCACGCAAGGCTGCTGCCTTACCTCACATTTTCAAAGCACCACCGTATCCTAAATGTAAACAGAAAAGTGTAATAATCTGTGATATACATGAACCCGAGATTCTGATTTTAGAAAGCAGTTCTGTTTTTGTGTACATATTAATGTTTCTGTAGCCCCGCAACATAAAGAACGCCCAATGGTTCACCCCTGAACTCCAAGACTCCAAGCGCAAATGCCCCCAAGCTCAGAAAATATGGCGACTAGAACCCTCTACAACCAACTTCTCCACCCTCAAAACCACCATTCGCACCCATCACCAACTCATACCCAGCGCCAAAAGAGATCACTACAAGACACGCCTTGACAACAACTCTCAAAACAGCAAAGAACTCTTCATCATCATTAATGAACTTGCCAAACCCATAGCGAGAAACATAGACCCCTCACACACACAGCCCCTATGTGACGCCCTTTCCAACCACTTCCTCCACAAAATCCTGGACATCCACAACAGCTTCATACCACACACACCCACCACACACACCCCTCACTCACCCAACCCAACCCCCACTCTTGACCCCCCCACCACACTCTCCACCTGGACCCCCACCACACATGAAGAAACCGAAAAAAACATGAACTCCATCCACTCCGGATCCCCTTCTGACCCCTGCCCACATCGCATCTACAACAAAGCCAGACCAACCATCGCCCCCTTACTCCGCAACATAATCAACTCCTCTTTCGACTCCGCCATCTACCCAGACCCCTGGAAGCACGCGGAAATCACAGCTCTCCTAAAAAAAAACAAGCCGACCCGGAGATCCTCTCCAACTACCGCCCCATCTCCCTCCACCCTTTCCCCGCCAAGGTTGCCGAGAAACTAGTCAACGTCCGCCTATCCCACTTCCTCGAAGCAAACACCACTCTTGACCCCTCACAATCCGGGTTCTGCAAGAACCACCGCACGGAAACCGCCCTCATCGCATGCACTGACGACATCAGGACCAAAGTCGACAAAGGCGAGACCGTCGCACTCATCCTCCTAGACCTCTCCGCAGCCTTTGACACCACATTCGGCACACTCCTCCACAACATAGGAATTTGCCACAAAGCCCTAGACTGGCTCACCTCCTTCCTCACCGACCGGACCCAGAGAGTCTGCCTTCCACCCTGCCACTCTAACACTTCCAAGATCACCTGCGGAGTCCCCCAAGGGTCCTCCCTCAGCCCCACACTCTTCAACATCTACATGATCCCCCTAGCCAACATCCTCCGAGCACACGGAATCACTATCCTCTCCTACGCAGATGACACCTAACTCATCCTCTCCCTCCCCCGCAACCCCACCACCGCCAAAACCAACCTACACGCTGCTCTCCTCGACACCGCCAACTGGATGACCACTAGCCACCTCAAGCTCAACTCCAACAAAACCGAGATCATCATCTTCGGCCCCAACAAAACCACATGGGACAACTCCTGGTGGCCCACCACCCTAGGCCCCGCACCCACCCCCGCAAACCATGCACGCAACCTCAGCATCATCCTGGACCCCTCCCTCTCCATGACACAGCAAATCAATGCTCTAACCTCCTCCTGCTTCCACACACTCCGCACTCCAAAATCCTTCAAATTGATTCCCCCAGAGACGATGAAGACAGTCACCCACGCACTCATCAGCAGCAGACTTGACTACGGTAACGCCCTCTACGCCGGCACCACACTCAAACTCAAACTCAAACGCAAACTCCAGAGAATCCAGAACACAGCCGCACGCCTTGTCCTTGGCCTCCCCCGCCACTAACGAATCTCACCACAACTCAAATCCCTTCACTGGCTCCCCATAGACAAGAGAATCACATTCAAGTTCCTCATCCACGCACACAAATCCCTCCACAACACCGGCCCAACCTACCTCAACGAAAGAGTGAACTTCCACACTCCCACACGCAACCTCCGATCAGCTGACCTCACCCTAGCCACAGTCCCCCACATCCAACGCACCACCACAGGAGGCAGGTCCTTCTCCTACCTCGCCCCCAAAACCTGGAACTCCCTCCCCACCAACCTTCGCAAAACCAAAGACCTCCTGCTCTTCAGAAAGAACCTCAAGACGTGCTTGTTCGAACAGTGACACTCCCACCCCCCTTCATTCCCCCCCCAGCGCCTTGAGACCCTCACGGGTGAGTAGCGCGCTCTATACATTTTTTTGATTGATTGATTGATTGATTGTAGGCAGTTCAAGCATCAAGTGTCACCATGATCACTTAAGTCTTTACCTTTATTTTTTTCATTAATTTCTTCTTTCATTTTCCTCCTTCAGCAACATTGATACATCATCCTCCTTTTTTCCAACCCCGACCTAAATCCCTGAATATAATCTCTCGATCAGTTACTCACTCTTCCTGCTTCCAAGTTCGTACTGCATGGGGTGCGTATTTGGAAGAGGCCACCCTCCCTTCTTCATACACGCCATTTTTACACATTGTCTCTTTTCCTACACATTCTCTTTACGTGCAACCAAATGGTACTTCTTTTCCTCATTAACCTCAATTTTTGTCTTTAACCTTTGTCATATTTTTCTAGTATTATCAGGGTTTTCTTCTGAGATGCCACTTCTCCCTTTTCATTATCCGTTTTACTGTTTCTCTTTTCTTTTGAATAAGGTCTCTAAGTCTCTACCTTATGCATCAATGGTTTTTCTTCTCTTTTCCCTTATACCTCCATGCACGAACCATCATTTCCTCACCCTCAGTCACTTCTTCTCAAAAGTATTTCCTTGCTTCTATATTTTTTCCAGCTGCTTCTACTGAATAATATTCTCTGTCATACCAATACCCACCCACTTCTCCCTGTTGTCCACTGTGCCTTATGTGTCTCGTCAATATATGCTTTTCCACTGTGTTATTTTCCCATCAGTCTTCAAAGCAGCATCTTTTGGCCCTCTCTGCATAATGCAAAGTTTGATGCTTTTCACCCAACTATCCAGAGCATCATCTGTCGCCCTTATTTTCATTCTAAAATTCTCATTTGTGATGTTCACTGTTAGCTGATTTCTAACCTGAATCTTCACTTTCATTCCTGCATCTGTACCAGTTAACATTTTTTTTTCTCTCGGATATGATTCAACAGTTGTACCTAATTTTCATCCATTTCAATCTTTTTTTTCTTGTTTTGAGATGGTGGATCATATTTTTCGCTCCACTTCCACATCTCTCAACCTTCGAGTCTGCTTTTTATGGTTTCACATGCAATGCAGCGAGCAAGGAGCCCATGTCTGGGCATATCCTGACCATGTGGAGCGCACATAGCTCCACCACAAAATAAGTGTTTGAAAAGTTTCAGCAGTCCGGCCATCATCTTGTTGTGTTGCTATGTTCGCCCTAAGTGGCCAGGGTATGGTCAGATGTGGGGACCTTGCTCCCTGTGCCACTGGATTCATGCTAGCCTGGCTGATGAGGGGTGTTACTCTGAAACCAGTCCTAGGATGCTTGTTTCCAGTCTAGGGAGGACCTAGCCCGGCAGTTCCTTGCTGGACGTTTCCCATGGGGATTAGGGTCAAGACTGATTGGCATATAGCTGGGTCCAAACTGGGGAGGCATTCTGAGCAAAAGAACAATTAATTTAACCCATGTCTGTGATTATGGTTGAGCATTTGAAAAGTTGCATCTCTCTTTCCATCATCTTTTTTGTGTTGCTATGTTCGCCCTTGAGTGGCCAGAGTATGGCCAGACATGGGTCCCCTGCTTATTGTGCCACTGGATTCAAGCTAGCCTGGCTGATGAGGGGTGCTACCCCAAAACTGGTCCTAGGATGCTTGTGTCCGGTCCAGGCAGGACCTGGTCTCGCAGTTCGGACTGGATTGTTCACATGAGGAACAGGATCAAGACCGATTTGACTATGGCTTGGTCCAAACAGATTTGACATGTTGCGCAAAAGAACAAAGGATTTAACTCAGATCTGTGACTGGGGGTGAGTGTTTGAAACGTTTTAGCACCCTGTCCATCATCTTGTTGTGTTGCTATACTAGAAACACATCCATGTCCCTCTCATTTACATAGTAGACATAAATTACTGGCTATTGTTTAATTTTCTCAAACAAATCATTTTACACCAATGCAAGGTTATGCTGCAGGGTATTTATGAATTTGTCAGTTTGTCAGACAGACGTTTGAATGGCCCATCAGAATATTCAACAAACCATGCTGGGGGTGTAACATAAAATTAGCATGTTGTTGCTGCACACATTAAAATGGATAACTAGCTGCTGCTAAGTTTTGCAAAGGTTAATGCTTTCTAACATCTCAAACTTGAAGTCCCCTGCGAGTCCTCTCTGATATCTCTCTATTAGCTTCAAAGCAATTAGAGCCAGCTTTTTGATATAAATATTAATTTTTGAAATCATTATGCATGTGCCAGAGAAGAATAGGTCTTTGCAAATAGAGATACTGCACCAGCATGTATAATGGAGCTGGATATTCAATTTGTAAGTCATTATATTTCTAGACCCACAGAAAAGTTTCAGTTAGCAGACCGCTCTCGCCATTTCTATGCCTTATTCAACATAAAGCACATTAACAGGCTTTAGTTTGTGTATAGACATTATTTGCACTGGACAGTTGGTGCTAGAGTTTCAATGTGGCCCTAATAAATATTCTGTATTTCAAAAGTTAGAATTTTCCAGGCCTCAGGTTGCCACAGAGGAGAATTCAGGGCACTCCCCTGTAGGTATCACTCCACACTATGTCAGCCTCAGAAAGCACTACTTCTGTTGCAAATCATGGGACCTATTCACAAAGGCATTTTGGAATCTGTGCAGAAATACTTCTGTAGCACACTTTTATATATTCTTACATCTTTTTGAATTGAATTAAAATGTGAATATTTAGAGAACCTTAATATACAATTAGTACAAATAGAAAGGGCAGCATCCTCTTTCCACTTTTGCTAAAACGGAGTTGGACATGTTGGTGCTATTCACAAAGGCATGCAAGGGTGGATAAGAGGTTGCTTGTATAGTACTACTTCCTGCAAGCATTAATGCTTTTGTGAAACAGCTACTTAGTTAGATAGTGCTGACAGTGAATTACTTGTACTGTATGAGAAGCTGTAAATCAGTCACAGACGTGTAATACCAAAATGCTGAGCATTTGGTTGGCTGTGAGACACTCAATATCTGCTGGAGAAAATGATAACAGTTAGCTCAGACAATCTAAGTCACAGACACAACCAACATGTCAGTAACTCCTGGTTACACTACCTGTCTTTGAAGATTATACTCTGTGGGCAAGTAACACGCTGTGTAATCTAGGTGACATTTCAAATACTCAACATTTAATGGTCATTTAGATGAGACCTCCAAAATAGATGCCTGTTCCATTCCCTCTCAGGGGAAGTTTCATATTCCACCGCCATTTCTTTGTCAGTATTACATCAGAAGCCAGGAGAGACAACTGTACCCCAACTTACCGAAAAGAGTGCAGCAGAGATATCTTTCAAGTGAACGTCTGCTAAAGCAGTACCAGCCATAAACATCTGATTTGTCATTGTAATCTTTGCAAGCAGAGGTCATTCCTTGGGTCCAAATGGCTGCCCAGGAGTGTCCTAATCTTGGACATTGTTTAAGGGTTCCACAATGATTGAGTAGTATCTAGGGTCAGAGATATAGAAATATTCTTGAAGTTGCGTTAAGATAAACAAAGTCATGCCATGTCCTGGGCCTGTCCTTCGACTCATACCAAATACAATTGCTTAAGATGCTTTTTGAGGGAAATTCTTAAAAAAAAAAAAAATCTTATTGGTCTTAAAGTTTGCAATGATCTTTCGTGTATAAGAGGTCGATCTACAACTGCCATGCCATTGTGTGTGCCCACACATATCAATTATCAAAGTAAATCCATTACATGTTAAGGATGAAGAACTAGGATCTCGTTTTATGAAAACTCTGTCCTTCTTCTTTTACCATCTATCAACTATTAGGCATGCAGCTAGAGGTACAATATTGATGCCTGTAATCCCATACTTTAATACATTTCTTCAGGCAGCTCCTATTCATGTGTAAAACCTTTTTACAGGATATTCACTAGTCCATATGGGAGCACCAAGATTCTGCTCACAACACCTCCTCGTCACGTCAGATTCTCACCAGTTTTTCACCAATCACCACCAATCCATGTTTGCCTAGAGTGTTTCTGAGAAGGGCTCAGGTCTTGATCTCCACATATTTTCAAGAAGGCAGCACTTGATAAACAATAATGTCAAAACCTATATGTGTCTGTAAGTAGTGTTAGGGCCTGATCTAGAGTTTGGCAGGGAGGATACTCCATAGCAACTGTCCAGAATTCTGTGGCACACCTAGTCCTGATCTTATCATGTACACTGTCTCATTTCATTTTGAAAAAAAGGTTTCCAAGGTTAAAGCTCTAAATATGGGACAGAAAGCTCTGCTGAACACGGGACCTACCTACTTAAGAAAAAAAGTGCAGCTCTACTAACCCAAGTGCACCATACAGTTTTCTCTTCTAAGCTTGTGGAATTTTCCCACAATGAAAAAATCCGGAATTGGTGCTGTTCTTTCCCGTGTTCTAGCCTCCAAGGTCTAAAATGCTTGACCTATTTCACTTAAATCCACTTGATGTTCTGCCCCATTAAGGAAAATCTTAAAACCTGGCTTATCTAATAACTTTATTAACCCTGCTGTGATCTTCCTGTTTACTTCCTCTCTCGTAGCGTTGGGACACTTTTATAGGTATTTGTGGTGCTGTATAAACTGAATACCATAACATTTTAAGGGTAACTCTTACAAAGTAACTCAGTACTACTTGCACTTCCAAAATATTGGGAGCACATGTAATTAGGAGAATGGGAAACAACACTAATAACGCGGTCAATGCAACAATATGCATTGACCACGCTGCTGTTACCACTCATATGTGTTTACTACGCATGCGTTTACCACGCATATGCGTGGTAAGGGTAGAGAGAACAGTAGGGCGGAAGGAAGGAGGCAAACAGGAAGGAGCAGCGACCAGAGGAGAGAGGTAAGTGGGGCCTGGGTTGGAAAGGTAGGGATGGTTGTGGTAGTTTTTAGGACAGGGTGGGGGATCGGAGTAGGTTTCAGGGCAGGGTAGGTTTTAGGGTGAGGTGGTGGGATGGGGTAGTTTTTAGGACAGGGTGGGATACATTTTAGGGTTTAGAACAAGGCTCGAGTTGTTTTTAGGACAGAACGGTCTAAGTTTTAGGACAGGGTAAGGGTAGGTTTTAGGGTTTAGGGTGAAGGCGGGGGTCGGGGTAGTTTTTAGGACAGTGTGGGCAGGTTTTAAGATTCAGGGTGGGGCAGGGGGATAGGGTAGTTTTTAGGATAGGGTGGGGTAGGTTTTAGGGCAGGGTAGGTTTTAGGGTGTAGAGCGGGTCGGGTAGTTTTTAGGACAGAGTGGGGAATGATTTAGGACAAGGTAGGGTTTTAGGGTTTTGGGTGGGGTGGGGGATTGGGTAGTTTTTAGGACAGGGTGGGGTAGGTTTTAGGATAGGGTAGGTTTTAGGGTTTAGAGCAGGTTGGGTAGTTCTTAGGACAGGGCGGGTAGGTTTTAGGACAGGACAGGGTAGGTTTTAGCGTTCAGGATGGGGCGGGGCAGGGTAGTTTTTAGTTCTGGACAGTGTAGGTTTTAGGGTTTAGGGCAGGGGGTCAGGTAGTTTTTAGGACAGGGTGGGGAAGGTTTTTAGGACAGGGTAGGTTTTAGGGTTTAGGGCAAGTGGTCAGGGTAGTTTTTAGGACAGCGCAAGGTAAGTTTTAGGACAGGAGTAGGGTAGGTTTTAAAGTGAAGGCGGGAGTCAGGGTAGTTTTTAGGACAGGGTGGGGTAGGTTTTAGGACAGGGTAGGTGTTAGGGTTTAGAGTGGGAGTTGGGTAGTTTTTAGGACAAAGCGGGATAGGTTTTAGGACAAGGTGGGGTAGGTTTTAGGATGGGGCAGGGGTTGGGGTAGTTTTTAGGAGAGGACAGTGTAGGTTTTAGGGTAGGGGTCAGGTAGTTTTTAGGATAGGGCGGTGTAGGTTTTGGGACAGGGCAAGGTAGCTTTTAGGGTTTAGGGCAAAGGCAGTGGGTTGGGGTAGTTTTTAGGACAGGGCAGGGTAGGGTTTAGGGTCCAGGATGGGTGCTCGTGTAGTTTTTAGGAAAGGATGGGGTAGTTTTTAGGACAGGGTAGGTTTTAAGGCTTAGGGTGGGGGCCGGGTAGTTTTTAGGACAGGGCAGGGTAGGTTTTAGGTCAGGGTAGCTTTTAGGGTTCTGGGAGGGAGGTGTAGTTTTTAGGACAGGGCAGCTTAGGTTTTTAGGGTTTAGGGCAGGGGGTTGAGTAGTTTTTAGTACAGGGCGGGGTAGGTTTTAAGACAGGGAAGATTTTAGGGTTTAGGGCAGGGGTTTGGGGTAGTTTTTGGGACAGGGCGGGGTAGATTTTAGGTTTCAAGGCGAGGGTGGGTGTCATTTTTAGGGCAGGAAAGAGCAGTTTTTAGGCCAGGGTAGGTTTTACGGTTTAGGGTGGGGGTCAGGCTAGTTTTTAGGACAGATGGGGTCGTTTTTGGGCCAGGGTAGGTTTTAGAGTTTAGGGCAGGATGGGGGGTCGGGTAGTTTTTAGGAAAGTTTGGGACAGGTTTTAGGACTGATCAGGGTAGGCCAGGGGGTTAGGGCTCTGGGCAGGGATTGGAAGGGGCAGTTTTAAGGGCACCTGGGAAGGTGGAGTATGATGTCAGGTTTAGGGGGCAGGGCAGGGGAGAATTTACCAAGCATGTTACTTTACCAAACATGCTTTTACAACTAAATTCGTTGTAAAGGCATGTGTGGTAAAGTCTTGCGTGGTAAAGATGCGGTCATTGTAAAGACCACGTTGTAAAGGCATGCATTGTAAACGCATTCGTTGTTCCATCATACATCCTTAGTGTTAGACCTGACAGCTTTAGGGTAGTCACCCCTAACTTTTTGCCTGCCTCCCTCCACTTTTTGAACACTGTTTTTGCTGGTTTATAGACTCTGCGCACTTTACCCCTGCTAACCAGGGCTTAAGTGCATATGCTCTCTCCCCTAAAAACATGGTAACCTGGAATCATACCTGATTGGACTATTAATTTACTTATAAGTCCCTAATAAGGTGCACTCTATGTGCATAGGGCTGGTAAATTAAATGCTACTAGTGGGCCAGCAGCACTGGTTGTGCCACCCACTTAAGTAGCCCCTTCTCCTGGTCTCAGGCCTGCCATTGGAAGGCCTGTGTGTGCAGTTTCACTGCCACATCGACTTGGCATTTAAAAGTTCTTGCCAAGCCTAGAACTCCCCTTTTTCTACATATAAGCCACCCTTAATATGTGCCCTAGGTAACCCCTAGGGCAGGGTGCTGTGTAGGTAAAAGGCAGGACATGTACCTGGGTAGTTATATGTCCTGGTAGTGTAAAACTCCTAAATTCGTTTTCACACTACTGTGAGGCCTGCTCCCTTCATAAGCTAACATTGGGGCTGCCCTCATACACTGTTGAAGTAGCAGCTGCTGATCTGAAAGGAGCAGGAAGGTCATATTTAGTATGGCCAGAATGGTAATACAAAATCCTACTGACTGGTGAAGTCGGATTTAATATTACTATTCTAGAAATGCCACTTTTAGAAAATGTGCATTTCTTTGCACTTAAATCCTTCTGTGCCTTACAATCCACGTCTGGCTGGGCTTGGTTGACAGCTCCTTGTGCATTCACTCAGACACACCCCAAACACAGGGTACTCAGCCTCACTTGCATACATCTGCATTTTAAATGGGTCTTCCTGGGCTGGGAAGGTGGAGGGCCTGCTCTCACACAAAGGACTGCCACACCCCCTACTGGGACCCTGGCAGACAGGATTGAACTGAAAGGGGACCTGGGGCACTTCTTAGCCACTCTTTGTAGTCTCCCCCACTTCAAAGGCACATTTGGGTATAAAACAGGGCCTCTGCCCTACCTCATCAGACACTTGCTGGAGAAGAAACCTGAACCAGAAACTACATCCTGCCAAGAAGAACTGCCTGGCTGCTCAAAGGACTCACCTGTCTGCTTTCTACAAAGGACTGCTGCCTTGCTGTTGCCCTGCTGCCTTGCTGAACTCTTGTCTGGCTGTGAAAGTGCTCTCCAAGGGCTTGGATAGAGCTTGCCTCCTGTTCCCTGAAGTCTCAGGACCAAAAAGACTTCTCTCTTTTACTTGGACGCTCCGTGCGCCGAAAATTTAGACGCACAGCTTGTTTCGCGGCGAGAAAAACGCCGCACTCCGACGCTGATCGACGTGACGCTCTTGGGACGATCGAAGATCCGACGCACGGCCTCGCAAGAACAACGCCGCCCGACCTCTAGAGGAGAAATCGACGCAACGCCTGCCGTGGGATCGTAATTTCAACGCGCAGCTCCGCAGATCGAAGTCTAGAGGAGAAATCGACGCGACGCCTGCCGTGAGATCGTAATTTTGACGCGCAGCCCCGCAGACCGACGCGCAGCCGGAGAACAAGCAGGAAAATCCACTCACAGACCCGGGACATCTGGTAATCCCTGCGATCCACAGAAAGAGACTGTCCGCGCGCTGGAAAACGTCACCCGACTTCCCCGCGTGAAAAATAACGACGCAAGTCCGTGTGTGCTGGGGAGAAATCGACGCACACACCCTTTTTCCACGCACCTCTTCTCGTGTGGCCCTCTGAGGAGATTTTTCCACTCCCAACCAGGTACTTGTGCTTGAAAGAAACTTTGTTTATATTCTAAAGACTTAAGACACTGTATATCACTTCCCTGTGATATTTCTACAATTTTCCATTGCAACTTTATTCTTTTTGACCTACAATTATCCTGATAAATATTATATATTTTTCTAAACACTGTGTGGTGTATTTTTGTGGTGCTATATGGTGGTATTGTATGATTTATTGCACAAATACTTTACACATTGCCTTCTAAGTTAAGCCTGACTGCTCGTGCCAAGCTACCAGAGGGTGGGCACAGGATAATCTTGGATAGTGTGTGACTTACCCTGACTAGAGTGAGGGCTTTTGCTTGGACAGAGGGTAACCTGACTGCCAACCAAAAACCCAATTTCTAACATTGGTGATCAGCGGTGAGGATAGGACTTGTATTTGTGCAGTGACATACAGTAGCTAAGTATTTCACTACCTACCCACAGTTGAAGGTCAACTTGGTTTTTATCTCTTTTTTGAAAATCCGATTTGTTTTCCTGACAATTTTCAAAAAAAACTTAATCCTCACTCAACATGTCTCTGACTGGGTCTCAGACAGGGGACTTTGACCTAGTCCAGTTGGATACATATACGGTCAAACAACTAAGAGGATTCTGCAGGGCATTGAGGGTACCCACCCAAGGGGCCTCCAGAAAGGAGGACTTTCAAGTGGCGCTGAGGACCTGGGCAGAAGCCCATTTAGAGGATGATGAGGAAGAGGAGCCAGAACATGGCCCCTCAGAGGAATTTTCACTATCTGTGGATGGTGTTACCACTGCAATTGTGCCCCCTTCCAGACCAGGGAGCAGTGTCTCTATGCAAAGCCTGACCGCAGAGGAAAGGAGAGAGGAAAGGGAGTTCCAATTGCAAATGGCAAAACTGAAAATTGAGGCTCAACAGGAGGAGAGGAGGGCAGAAAGAGAAGCCAAACAAGCTGAGGCTGAAAGAACAGCCAAACAGATTCAAGAGGAAGCTGAAAGAGCAGCCAAACAGGTGGAAGCTGAAAGAGCTTTGGCTGAAAAGAAACTATTGTTGGCTCATGAACTGAGTCTCAAAGAATTGGAGATCAAGGCGAGACAGTCTGAATCCAGCAATAATGGTGGCAGCATACAGACAGGACCTGCTGGAGAAAAAAAGGTTTGTATACCCAAAAATGTGGTGCCCAGTTTTGTGGTGGGAGATGACATAGATAAATGGTTAGCTGCTTATGAAGTTGCACTAAGGGCTCATGAGGTTCCTGAAGGGCAATGGGAGGTAGCTATGTGGGGTTATGTGCCGCCATTGGGGAGGGACACACTTCTCACATTGGATCAACCTGATCAAAACACATACCCACTTCAGAAAGCCACTTTACTTGCCAAGTTTGGGCTGACCCCTGAGGGATACCGTCAGAGGTTCAGGGACAGCACCAAACAAACCACACAAACATGGGTAGATTTCTTTGATTTCTCCAGTAAGGCACTGAATGGATGGGTGCGGGGCAACAAAGTCGCAGATTATAAAGTTTTATATAACTTGATTCTGAGAGAGCATATGCTTGATACTACTTATACAGATTTGCGCCAGCACCTAGTGGATAGTAAGCTGACTGATCCCAGGAAGCTTGCTGAGGAGGCGGACCTCTGGGTTAGCACCAGAGTGTCCAAGAAGGTACCTGGGGGGGACTCCCACAAAGGTGGTCAGGGTTCCCAACAGAAGAAAGAGGGGGGAGATAAACTTGCAGATAAGGAACTCTCCAAAGGCCCCCAAAAGAATTCCCAGGGAGGGGGTGGCAACCCTTCCTTTTCCAAATTTGGGAAAAAGCCAGGGACATATGACAAGTCAGGGAAATCTAGCCCCAAATGCATGGAGTGTTACCAGTATGGTCACTACAAAGGCGATCCACAGTGCCCCAAGAGGGCACCGTCCACTACCGGACAGGCACCTGGGTTGACTAGTGTAGCGCTCGGGGGGGAGATGGACCCAAATAGCTTTGGGGAGCAGGTAGAGATTTCCCTAGTGTCCCTGGGAGAAGGAGAAATGGTGCCCAAGGCCCACATGCCCGGAAATACTTCCAAGTACCGGCAGTGGGTCACCATTGATGGGCAGAAGGTGGAGGCTCTGCGTGACACAGGAGCCAGTATGACTACTATCAAGAGTCAGCTGGTGTCAACAGAGCAGATAGTACCTAATACATTCCACCAGGTCAGAGTCGCTGACAATCGCGAGAGCCACCTACCGGTGGCTCTGGTTCCCTTTGAGTGGGGGGGGGTCTCTGGTACTCTGAAAGTAGCTGTGAGTCCTGCCATGCCTGTAGATTGTCTGTTAGGCAATGATCTTGAGCACACTGCTTGGAAAGAAGTGGAGCTCAGGTCTCACCTGGAGATGTTAGGGTTACCTGAGTGGGTCTGCATGACCACACGGTCCATGGCTGACCGAGAGGGAAGTCAAGGGCATCTGGAGCCTGGAACGATGGCCCAGAGAGCTGCCAGGAGGAGGGACCAGGGGCGCGGGAAACCGGCCCCAGAAGTTCCCACAGTGGCTGACGGGGCTCCTGAGGAGGAGGCTCCCGAGCCAACTGGGGAAGACATTGCCGCCCTAGGTGACTTACCTGAGCTTGCTGGCTGGCAAGTTGAGGGTGGACCCACCAGGGAGGAATTCTGCGAGGCGCAGAAGGAATGTCCCACTCTGGAAGGTTTGAGGAAGCAAGCCTCAAACCAGGCAGCAGGCGACGCCTCTGGCGGTCACCACCTATATTGGGAGAATGATCTCCTCTACAGTGAGCCTAAGGTTCCGGCCTTTGGGGCAGCACGTATGCTGGTGGTCCCCCAATGTTACCGAACCTTCCTACTGGGTCTGGCTCACGACATTCCCCTGGCAGGACATTTGGGGCAGGGCAAGACCTTTAACAGGCTTGTCACCCACTTTTATTGGCCCAAAATGAGGACACACTCAGATAAGTTCTGCAGATCTTGTCCTACCTGCCAGGCCAGTGGTAAAGCAGGAAAAAGGGTTAAAACCCCCCTGATTCACCTTCCTGTCATTGGCACCCCCTTTGAAAGGGTGGGCATCAACATTGTTGGTCCCTTGGACCCCAAAACTGCCTTAGGCAACAGGTTCATCCTGGTTTTGGTGGACCATGCCACCCGTTACCCAGAGGCAATCCCTCTGAGGACCGTAACTGCACAGGTGGTGGCCAGAACCCTGATGGGGATATTTACCCGTGTGGGATTCCCCAAGGAAATAGTGTCTGACAGAGGCACTAACTTCATGTCTGCATACATGAAGTCTCTGTGGGATGCGTGTGGTGTAACTTACAAGTTCACCACACCCTATCACCCCCAGTCTAATGGTCTTGTGGAGAGATTCAACAAGACCCTGAAAGGCATGATTGGTGGCCTCCCTGAGGCCATGAGGCGTAAGTGGGACGTCCTCTTACCATGCCTTCTCTTTGCTTACAGAGAGGTCCCCCAGAGGGGGGTAGGGTTCAGTCCCTTTGAGCTTCTCTACGGGTACCCTGTCAGGGGACCCTTAAGCATTGTCCAGGAGGGATTGGAGAAAGCTCCAAAGACACCCCCTCATGATGTGGTCAGCTATATGTTGGCCCTCCGCAACCAGATGACCCGCTTCTGGAAAGAGGCCCAAAGTAACCTTGAGGCCAGTCAAGAGGTGATGAAACACTGGTATGACCAGAAGGCCACCCTGGTAGAGTTTCAACCTGGAGACAAAGTGTGGGTAATGGAGCCAGTAGAGCCCAGAGCTCTCCAGGACCGCTGGTCTGGCCCATTTGAAATAAAGGAGCGGAAAGGGGAGGCCACTTACCTAGTGGACCTCCAAACCCCTAGGAATCCCCTAAAGGTGCTCCATGTGAACCGACTAAAAGCTCATTTTGAGAGGTCGGAGATCAACATGCTTCTGGTCACAGATGAAGGAACGGAAGAGGAGAGTGAACCTCTCCCCGACCTCCTCTCTGCCCAAGAAGGTGATGGGTCAGTAAGCGGGGTCATTCTATCTGACTCCCTGACTCTAAACCAGAAAGGAGACTGGTATGAGCTGTTGGAGCAGTTCTCCCCCCTGTTCTCCCTTACTCCTGGACTGACCCACCTCTGTGTTCATGATATTGACACTGGTGACAGTCTCCCTGTGAAGAACAAAATTTACAGGTTGTCGGATAAGGTGAAGGCCAGCATCAAGGATGAGGTCTCCAAGATGTTGACTCTAGGGGTTATCGAGAAATCCAGTAGTCCCTGGGCCAGCCCAGTGGTGTTGGTCCCTAAGGCTACTGCCCCAGGTGCGAAGCCAGAACTCTGGTTCTGTGTGGACTACCGGGGTCTCAACTCAGTCACACGGACTGATGCTCACCCCATCCCCCGAGCTGATGAGCTTGTGGACAGCCTAGGCGCTGCCAAGTTCCTGAGTACGTTTGATCTTACTTCAGGGTACTGGCAGATCGCCCTGACTGAGGGGCCAAGGAAAGATCTGCATTTTCAACCCCTGATGGCCATTACCAGTTCCGGGTGATGCCGTTCGGGTTGAAAAATGCCCCCGCTACCTTCCAACGGTTGGTAAACGGGGTCCTAGCTGGCAAGGATGCCTTCTGTGCAGCCTACCTGGATGACATAGCTGTCTACAGTTCCAGCTGGGAGGAACACCTGCTTCACCTCGAGGAGGTGCTTCAGGCCCTGCAACAGGCAGGCCTGACCATCAAGGCTAGTAAGTGCCAGATTGGGCAGGGTTCCGTGGTGTACTTGGGACACCTAGTGGGTGGTGGCAAGGTGCAGCCACTCCAGGCCAAGATTGAAACTGTCAAGGCCTGGCAACCACCGCGAACGCAGACTGAGGTGAGAGCCTTTCTAGGCCTCACAGGATACTACCGCAGATTTGTCAAGGGCTATGGCACCATTGTAACACCCTTGACAGAACTCACTTCCAAGAAACAACCTAGGTTGGTGAATTGGACAGAGGCTTGTCAGAAAGCCTTTGACGCCCTGAAGGAAGCCATGTGCACGGCCCCCGTGCTCATGGCCCCTGACTACTCCCAGGAATTTATCGTGCAGACAGACGCTTCAGAGCATGGCATAGGGGCAGTCCTAGCACAGCTGAATGAGGAGGGCAGAGATCAACCGGTAGTCTTTATTCGCAGAAGGCTATTACCACGGGAACAGAGGTGGAGTGCTATTGAGAGAGAAGCTTTTGCTGTGGTCTGGGCACTGAAGAAGCTAAGACCCTACCTGTTTGGGACTCACTTCCGGGTTCAGACAGACCACAGGCCCCTCAGATGGCTCATGCAGATGAGGGGTGAGAATCCAAAACTCTTGAGGTGGTCCATTTCCCTACAGGGGATGGACTTTACGGTGGAACATCGCCCAGGGGTTGACCACGCCAATGCTGATGGTCTCTCCAGGTACTTCCGCCTTAGCGATGAGAGCTGCCAGGAGGTCGGGTAGCTCTCCCCACTTTCAGCTGGGGGGGACACATGTTAGACCTGACAGCTTTAGGGTAGTCACCCCTAACTTTTTGCCTGCCTCCCTCCACTTTTTGAACACTGTTTTTGCTGGTTTATAGACTCTGCGCACTTTACCCCTGCTAACCAGGGCTAAAGTGCATATGCTCTCTCCCCTAAAAACATGGTAACCTGGAATCATACCTGATTGGACTATTAATTTACTTATAAGTCCCTAGTAAGGTGCACTCTACAGGGAGTGCAGAATTATTAGGCAAGTTGTATTTTTGAGGATTAATTTTATTATTGAACAACAACCATGTTCTCAATGAACCCAAAAAACTCATTAATATCAAAGCTGAATATTTGTGGAAGTAGTTTTTAGTTTGTTTTTTAGTTTTAGCTATGTTAGGGGGACATCTGTGTGTGCAGGTGACTATTACTGTGCATAATTATTAGGCAACTTAACAAAAAAAAAATATATACCCATTTCAATTATTTATTATTACCAGTGAAACCAATATAACATCTCAACATTCACAAATATACATTTCTGACATTCAAAAACAAAACAAAAACAAATCAGTGACCAATATAGCCACCTTTCTTTGCAAGGACACTCAAAAGCCTGCCATCCATGGATTCTGTCAGTGTTTTGATCTGTTCACCATCAACATTGCGTGCAGCAGCAACCACAGCCTCCCAGACACTGTTCAGAGAGGTGTACTGTTTTCCCTCCTTGTAAATCTCACATTTGATGATGGACCACAGGTTCTCAATGGGGTTCAGATCAGGTGAACAAGGAGGCCATGTCATTAGATTTCCTTCTTTTATACCCTTTCTTGCCAGCCACGCTGTGGAGTACTTGGACGCGTGTGATGGAGCATTGTCCTGCATGAAAATCATGTTTTTCTTGAAGGATGCAGACTTCTTCCTGTACCACTGCTTGAAGAAGGTGTCTTCCAGGAACTGGCAGTAGGACTGGGAGTTGAGCTTGACTCCATCCTCAACCCGAAAAGGCCCCACAAGCTCATCTTTGATGATACCAGCCCAAACCAGTACTCCACCTCCACCTTGCTGGCGTCTGAGTCAGACTGGAGCTCTTTGCCCTTTACCAATCCAGCCACGGGCCCATCCATCTGGCCCATCAAGACTCACTCTCATTTCATCAGTCCATAAAACCTTAGAAAAATCAGTCTTGAGATATTTCTTGGCCCAGTCTTGACGTTTCAGCTTGTGTGTCTTGTTCAGTGGTGGTCGTCTTTCAGCCTATTGCACACCTTGTGCTTTTGGGCACTCCAGTGATGTTGCAGCTCTGAAATATGGCCAAACTGGTGGCAAGTGGCATCGTGGCAGCTGCACGCTTGACTTTTCTCAGTTCATGGGCAGTTATTTTGCGCCTTGGTTTTTCCACACGCTTCTTGCGACCCTGTTGACTATTTTGAATGAAACGCTTGATTGTTCGATGATCACGCTTCAGAAGCTTTGCAATTTTAAGAGTGCTGCATCCCTCTGCAAGATATCTCACTATTTTTGACTTTTCTGAGCCTGTCAAGTCCTTCTTTTGACCCATTTTGCCAAAGGAAAGGAAGTTGCCTAATAATTATGCACACCTGATATAGGGTGTTGATGTCATTAGACCACACCCCTTCTCATTACAGAGATGCACATCACCTAATATGCTTAATTGGTAGTAGGCTTTCGAGCCTATACAGCTTGGAGTAAGACAACATGCATAAAGAGGATGATGTGGTCAAAATACTCATTTGCCTAATAATTCTGCACTCCCTGTATGTGCATAGGGCTGGTAAATTAAATGCTACTAGTGGGCCAGCAGCACTGGTTGTGCCACCCACTTAAGTAGCCCCTTCTCCTGGTCTCAGGCCTGCCATTGGAAGGCCTGTGTGTGCAGTTTCACTGCCACATCGACTTGGCATTTAAAAGTTCTTGCCAAGCCTAGAACTCCCTTTTTTCTACATATAAGCCACCCTTAATATGTGCCCTAGGTAACCCCTAGGGCAGGGTGCTGTGTAGGTAAAAGGCAGGACATGTACCTGGGTAGTTATATGTCCTGGTAGTGTAAAACTCCTAAATTCGTTTTCACACTACTGTGAGGCCTGCTCCCTTCATAAGCTAACATTGGGGCTGCCCTCATACACTGTTGAAGTGGCAGCTGCTGATCTGAAAGGAGCAGGAAGTTCATATTTAGTATGGCCAGAATGGTAATACAAAATCCTACTGACTGGTGAAGTCGGATTTAATATTACTATTCTAGAAATGCCACTTTTAGAAAATGTGCATTTCTTTGCACTTAAATCCTTCTGTGCCTTACAATCCACGTCTGGCTGGGCTTGGTTGACAGCTCCTTGTGCATTCACTCAGACACACCCCAAACACAGGGTACTCAGCCTCACTTGCATACATCTGCATTTTGAATGGGTCTTCCTGGGCTGGGAAGGTGGAGGGCCTGCTCTCACACAAAGGACTGCCACACCCCCTACTGGGACCCTGGCAGACAGGATTGAACTGAAAGGGGACCTGGGGCACTTCTTAGCCACTCTTTGTAGTCTCCCCCACTTCAAAGGCACATTTGGGTATAAAACAGGGCCTCTGCCCTACCTCATCAGACACTTGCTGGAGAAGAAACCTGAACCAGAAACTACATCCTGCCAAGAAGAACTGCCTGGCTGCTCAAAGGACTCACCTGTCTGCTTTCTACAAAGGACTGCTGCCTTGCTGTTGCCCTGCTGCCTTGCTGAACTCTTGTCTGGCTGTGAAAGTGCTCTCCAAGGGCTTGGATAGAGCTTGCCTCCTGTTCCCTGAAGTCTCAGGACCAAAAAGACTTCTCTCTTTTACTTGGACGCTCCGTGCGCCGAAAATTTCGACGCACAGCTTGTTTCGCGGCGAGAAAAACGCCGCACTCCGACGCTGATCGACGCAACGCTCTTGGGACGATCGAAGATCCGACGCACGGCCTCGCAAGGACAACGCTGCCCGACCTCTAGAGGAGAAATCGACGCGACGCCTGCCGTGGGATCGTAATTTCAACGCGCAGCTCCGCAGATCGAAGTCTAGAGGACAAATCGACGCGACGCCTGCCGTGAGATCGTAATTTTGACGCGCAGCCCTGCAGACCGACGCGCAGCCGGAGAACAAACAGGAAAATCCACGCACAGACCCGGGACATCTGGTAATCCCCGCGATCCACAGAAAGAGACTGTCCGCGCGCCGGAAAACGACGCCCGACTTCCCCGCGTGAAAAATAACGACGCAAGTCCGTGTGTGCTGGGGAGAAATCGACGCACACACCCTTTTTCCACGCACCTCTTCTCGTGTGGCCCTCTGAGGAGATTTTTCCACTCCCAACCAGGTACTTGTGCTTGAAAGAGACTTTGTTTATATTCTAAAGACTTAAGACACTGTATATCACTTCCCTGTGATATTTCTACAATTTTCCATTGCAACTTTATTCTTTTTGACCTACAATTATCCTGATAAATATTATATATTTTTCTAAACACTGTGTGGTGTATTTTTGTGGTGCTATATGGTGGTATTGTATGATTTATTGCACAAATACTTTACACATTGCCTTCTAAGTTAAGCCTGACTGCTCGTGCCAAGCTACCAGGGGGTGGGCACAGGATAATCTTGGATAGTGTGTGACTTACCCTGACTAGAGTGAGGGCTTTTGCTTGGACAGAGGGTAACCTGACTGCCAACCAAAAAACCCATTTCTAACATTTAGGAGAACTTCAGAGACTGTATCCATAAGTAACCCAGGTCAAAATCCATTGTACTGCAAAGACCTTGTGAGAAAAACATCAATTGGCCAGTGAGGAAATTATTTTTGGGACACGCAGTTGTAATAGGCCAGTATTTCGATTTTGGACTATATTTGTACAGCAGAAAACATAAAAGGAATCTCTACTGAAAATGATAATTGAAAGCAGTAGACACTAACAGCTTCTTCCCCGATGCAACTGGAATTAAATAAATGTGTCTTAAATTCAGCTGGTAGACTCCAGATCGATTTGGTCAACTGGAGTAGCTACCAAGAGCAGCCTACACTGCTTCCCACTTAAAAGGGACATCCAAACAGTTCACTCCTAAGGTCACATAATTGTCTTTTGCATCTGCAATCGCTGTGGCCTTATAGAACCTCATGTTGACGTTCCAGAAATGGCCCAGCAGATGATGTAATACATTAGGAGAATAGATAATAAGACCTTAGCACTCATGAAACCCTTCTGATTTCACTAATCGTTCCTGCTGCAATGAATATTTTCTCCTTCTTCTCTCTATTTCCCGGGGGTCTGTGGAAAAGAAAGCGAACCTTGCCGCAGTGCCAAAGGGCAAAGTTGAAAATAGTTTATGGTCTGAGGCCATATTATCTGTTTGAAATGGTGATGAAAATGAATCACGCTTCACCCCAAAGCTCAAAGGGATGTTGGAGCACCTTCGGCTGAATGTTCTTAAAGTTAATGGAGTGTCAGATGCCTGTGGGATGATTGGGGTGATTTTCCTAGCAGTATGCCTTTGCCACAGGCGCAGTACGAATGCTCCAGGCTAAAATATAGATATTTTGAATACAATGCTCGCAATTCTGTAAGTATTCTGTTGACAATAAAAAGTAAATACTACGAGCACATTGTTATATATATACACACACACACCTACCTATATATTGATAAAAGGTCATGAGCTTGCTATTTATGAGAGTGGGGAAATGATATAAACACACAAACACATGCGTGGCCCAACAGCACATTGTTTAGAGCAATTGTACTAATAAAGGCACTGTCACATATTTATTACTATAGTATAAGGAAAAACACTGTTTTCTGCCTCGCTGATTGCATGGAGCACATAATCACAGAGAACTCCCCGAGTAGTCACAAGGCCTGCTTCATGTGATTCTGTGTCACCATATAAATTAAAGGCCTTACAATTTGGATCTGGATGGATATCTTTTGTTAAAATAAATACATATGAAAAAATACCTTAATGTAAACCGTATCTGCATATGTGCTGAGCGTAATATGGTATTTATTTTCATTGTTGAGGGTGGAGAAGGCATCATGACTCACTCTAGACTCACAAGAGACATAGCCTCAAGTGGATCATGATGCCCATTCCCAAAATACTGATGTCCCATGTTAATCAACATAGGAATGTTTAAGGAAGTAATACAGATAAGGCTGAAAGGAATTACACTAAATTTGGCAGAAATGTAGACCTTTTCTCAGAAACTGTGCTTTTCCCTAGAGGCCCAGAGAGAAATTACTGTGGTAAGGGGTATTGTGTTCTAGCCCCCATAGCTAAAAGGAGAGTGGTTTTGTTAAACATTGACCAGTAAAGGTTGGAACGTGTGCATGTAGCACCACAGGTGAGATTAGGCGTGGCTAATAGTTGGAGTGTGTGTCATATTCTCACCCTTGCTCCCTCTCTCTGTGTCTCCTTTTTATTGCCCCCACCACCTTTTCTAGGTGTGCTGACCTCTGGGTTACCTTGTATTTGGGATTGCACAGTAGCAACAATCTAGTGTGAACTCGTCTTAAAAATATTAATAAATGAACACATTAGGCTACATTGAGCTGGCCACAATGCTGCTACCTTACACAATATAGTGACAGACCGTTTGAGGAAATAGAATTAAATCAGCATGGTGGGTTTCCACTTGCTTGCAGTTGTGTCATTAGGTTTAACATGCTAAATTAGGTGAGGGGAAGCTATTAATGAGCCAGTAAGAGGTGGAATACAAGCACTCTTTCAGCAGAAGCCCATGACGTGTGCCCACACAAATGATGCAGGCAAGGTAATCAAAGTTCATCTTTCTGTATTGCTTCCTAAAGCCCTTTTTTTATATATGATTCCCATAATGTGTGGCAGTAGTTGTGCTGTTAAGGAAGTCCTAAAAAAGTTTGAAATGAACACCAAATGCAGGTTTAAGTGAACAAGAGTAAATTTCTGATTTGTTTTATGAATTAGGCCCTTACATGAGCCTTACAATCTGATGAGCTTAGTAATGGTAGTTACTGGGCCCATCGGAATTACAAGTTTTTGTTACAAGTAGCACCATTTATCACAAGGCCATGATACCCCAGGGCCTAAGTGCCCAATAACACATTATTTCCTATTGTGAAGTATGAATGTGAGAAAATGACCCATTATTTAGCACTTTTGTTCAATGTGGAATAGCACAATTTATATTACTTTACTGACACTGTTATGTTGATGCTTTCAAAAGTAATATGACAAGGAGATTTTGAATGCAAAAAAACAGGCAAAAGCAAGCTGTGAAAGAATGGGAAGAGTCTTGCAGAAACTATTGTAGAAATAATGATTTCCAGATATTGTTCTCCAAAATGTTGTATTTTATGTTATTTCCCCACTCCCAGAATTACCAGGACCCACGATAGTGGTACTTATGGGGCCAGTAATTAATGGGACTTTTAAGGGGTCTGTAGTAATCCAAGGCTACATGTCTAAAAATCCTTGGGGGACTGCGTGCTGTCAAAACGTTTTGTATTTCGTCATTTAACAATCCACTACAGCAGAAGAACTAAATATTTTTTAAGTAATTGAGAAGTTTTATTCATTATCTAATCTCTTTCTAAACTAAGATGCTCACAGTGTTTTATTAATGCATTTTCTTAGACAATTGTTTGAAGAACAGAAGATTCAACGCATACATATGTTAACAGAAATCTCAGCAACTAAAAAACCTATGGTCTTTCATGACATTTTTCTTTTTTATTTAGTTGTAATTATTGAATGTTATCTGAGATGTACAATGCATACTGTCAATAAACCAATACAAGTAGCACCACTTATCACAAGGCCATGATATCCCAGGGCTTAAGTGCCCAATAACACATTATTTACTATTGTCAAGTATGAATGTGAGAAAATGATCCATCATTTAGCACTTTTGATCAATGCGGAATAGCACAATTTATATTTCTTTACTGACACTGTTATGTTGAAGCTTTCAAAAGGAATATGATTACAACAAGTTAAGGATAAAGAAGACAGTGCAAAAGAACGAGAGCGAATAAAAGAGAATTACGAGGAAAGCGAGAAAGGCAGGCAGAACAAATAATTGAACTTGGTCTAAGCACATTTTTCAAACATATTCCCAACATCTATATACGGTAAATGTGTATTGGTCAAACTGTATTTTGGTAGCATATTTCTCCTACATCAAGGCCAATCATACTAATAATTGGCAGTGTGCAATGGGAATATCTAATTTTTTCTCAACCCAACTAGATAATACAAAAAGAAGACAAATTCATAGTTAAGGCTATTTGTGTAATTAGGAACCCTTTGTGGTTGCTTGTGGTGTTACCCTAAGGCTTCTGCCTCCAGATGCCTAAATAATGCACACACCATTCTAATGTGCTGTGTTCTGAAAGAGAGTATAGATTACTGTAACAAAGTTGGTATTTGGCATTCAGGAGGTATTACACACCTATCATGGATATCATTGTGAACACGGCCACATAAGAATCAGCAGAAAGTCACAGTTACTTACACGTTTAGGGCAACGGTGCTTGATTTTATGCATGAATTCACAGTGTGTTCTCGAGGTCTGTTATTTCACCTTCATTCCCTGATGAGTCATATCCATTGTAATCATACAATTCACCAAAATATTTAACTCATTAACCAAAAAAAAGACCAGGGGGTTAGAGAAATGGTTAGAGTTGTGGAAAGGAGAAAAAGGAAAACAATGAAGTGCAGGTGGATTCACCCAAGTGTGCTCTGTAAGTAAATAGAGGGGGGTAGGGAAAAGTGTGATGCTGGGGTTCCTCCTCTAAAAATTCGATTACTGGGTGAGTCTAAAATAAATGTGGATAAATGCTAGACATCCAAACCCTCAAAGAACGTTGCCATTCTCTGAAGTTATTATTAATAGGATATGTAATCACATCATAATATAATTGGGTAATTTTGGAAAAAATCAATTAATTCCATCATGACCCAGTTTTAGGGCCAGGCTTGTCGTTCGGCCACAGTGGCATTACCCTGATAGAGTACAGGCCAGGGGGCTGTTCAGAGTATAATGAGCTGCCATGGACCAACCATGCCCTCGGGCAACGAAGTTTATTCAATTCTGGATTTGCTCAGATTTCTAAAGCTGGAATTGCGTGAAATCAGCACGCCTAGCGTAGAGAGACGTAGAGAGGAGAACATATTTTTCTGCGTTACTTCCTCTTTTTGTGAATGACACATTCTGTATCACACACAGAAAGAGGAAATTTCACTTTGGATTGATTTTGTGCAAGAAGGTGTACCTTCCTGCACAAAAGCAATCCTGCTTGTAACGCAGGTTCCCATGCAGCATGGCGCAAGGGTGCCTGTGTTTGTGCTAGGCAGCCACAAGTGTGCAACACTGGGAGAAAGCTGAGGAGCACCATATCTTGCAGCACTTTGTTGCGCTGCATAGCGTAAATTCTTAGTACATCCGTCCCCTGACTTTTAAGCACCAGGAGAACGGGTGAGCTGTGGAAAGGGTCAACATAATGCATATTCTGCTGTGCTCTTGCACCTAATTGCAATAACATTGATGCTAAAGCATAGAAGCTATTTGCACTGGGTTTGCTTCCTTTGCATTATTATACATAATGCACAGGAGACACGGTGACTGCAGATCTGACATGTTTGACAGATATGTAGAGGGCTCCTGATTGATGAACTAGGATGCTTGCAACCATATTCGCACTTTCATCAGGTGCTAATATTTCCATCTGTCGAATCTGCATGACATCACAATGTATCCCAGAAACCTCAGCTGACATCAACAAACAAACATGCTAGAATGCCTATTGTTGGTGAGTGTTAGAGTTGCAGGTGTAGCAAGGACTGGGGCGTAACACGAGCCCCTGGGGTCCCCGTGTCAGAGGGACCACCCCCATCCACCCTTGAAGAATGATGAATACTTGTGGGATACGGGAACCTCGGGGGCCCCTTCACCACATTCTGCGCGGTTACACCGCTAGGAAAGGAGGCCGGCTTGTTACTCTACACAAGATGGCCGCTATCATACTACTTTCATGCTGAGACAACATTCCTACTTTGTAAAGGATTGCCCCAATAATGCACTTGGCACACTAGCACGCATAATATTACCACATTAGGAAAATGCTTAGATGTTTGTAGAGAATGCCCTCATCTAAATGGTGGGTTCCCATGGCAACTCCTTTTACAGTGCCTAACTTTCTTTAACAAATAAACAACATATCGCTCACATTTAGGTATTGAGCTCGAATGGTCAATTAAGCAGAATTTCTGGCAAGTAAGCAACACAAATTATAGGTAATTAAGATAACCTTTAACTTCATTGGAGACCAGGACATGATTTCGTTTTCATTTTTTCCCTAATTGTTAACATTTTTCTCTTGGCACGCAGCCTGTGGGGTTATTAGCAAATAGCTTCACAAAACATTTGCTATCGTGACAAGAGAATTCTGCAAATGGAGTATATTGTTGTCAGCAGCAAGTTAGAAACCACGCGGCTCTGAAATGTGTTTTCTCTTAGTCATCTTATTGTAAATAGACACATTTTCGTAAGGTGCACCTGAAGTTGGCAGTTGTTATACTTTTTTACACCTACTTCTCTGCAAGCTGATTGAAACTTGTAATTAAATTGCCTCTGCTCGTGTAATCGCAAATTTGCAGGGGTGACACATCTGACTTTAGTAAATGTTTGATCTGTAACTTCCATTTGTCCTTATTAAAATGTGCTGAATTTGCCACATTCTGATTGCTGCTCCACAACCTTATATGTAGAGGTGAACGAAAGGATTTACTCAGCGTTTTTTGAGCACCCCAGAGTTGCCCATAAAACTTGGTGTCATTATTCCACCCTAACACGAATTGAATAAATGATGATTCAAGTCCGTTTAGGCCAAAAAGCTAACCTCGGAAAATACCAAGCAGGATCGGCTGACATAAAAAAGAATGATACGATTCTTTAAAATATTAAAATGATACTTCAAAGTATTAACATAAAGTGTGAAAAACATAAATGTATCCATGAAAACCCCCTGTGGCAGTACATTAATGAGTGCTACCACCCCTCCCTTGGGTACTCAGTCCCATTACTAGCTGTCGGTACCTACTGACAGAGACAATAAGGACTATCAAACGTTTCTGCTCCATTTGTCAAGCTCAGCCCACATTGCACAATAAGGTGATGTAAACAGAGAATGGAAGCTTATGCTGGAATTATTCCATAATAAAACTGTACTGCCATTGTGCCATCATATGGAAGACACTGCTATTGTTAGAAAGGTACTGTCATAATACACCAGGTACTGCTGTCACGTGCGCCATATGTCAGGCACAGCCACTGCTTGCATGTATACTGACATAATTAAGGACGATACTGATATTATGCATCATATTCCACGGCTACCATCATTTTTAGGTCTGGTGTTAGCAAAGACCTTTTGAGTTGACTAAAATTATTAATCCACTATACTTTTAGCCACTCTTCTTCATCCATTGGTTTGCTATTGTCAGATTTTTCTTCCACCCGCTACAGCATACATCATGGGGAAATGGGTCAGCCCACTTCAGCCATTGGATAACTTTACTGGGAGGGATGTAACCCTGCTCTTTCACAGAGCACATCCACAGATAAAGTAGATTACTTCACTTCAAAGGACTACTATGGCAATGTGTACTTTTTACAAAAGTAGTGCTTCCTTTTAGCTAATGTTTCTTTTATTGTCAACGGCTCAGCAGTTCCCCTAGCAATAAACTATGGCAAAACAAACCCATCATTGAAAAAGCCGCAATGCTGACAGGCAATGCCAGACCCGTTGGCTTTGCCAATGCTTCTTTAAAATGCTGTGGTAATATGCCAGAGACTACCATCATATTCAGAGTGCTGCCATTAAATGCAAAGGAAGCAACATGAGTCTGGGTGCGGCATTTTATTCAAGATGATGCAAATGTATGCATGTATTGCCATCGAATGCTAGTTCATGCCAGCAGAAAAGAATGCAGAGCCATCGAAAGCCCTATGTCAGGTTATGAAATTATACATGGCAATGTCACCATATTCGAAAGAACTACCATCATATGCAACCATCAAATGTCACATACTGCCATCACATCACAGACAGCCACTGTAATCATATATTAGATTATTGCTTTCATCGTTAGGCAGTTGGCATTATATGCCAGGATGTCGGCGGTAACTGACAGGGTATCAGTTTCATGTGAGGACACTACCATTATATGTGGGGCTCTGCAATTCTATGCCAGGCTACTGCTGGCATTTGTTTGAGTAATGGTGTTATATTGAAGGGTGCACCTGACTCCTTCCAGGAAACGTTCTTATTCACTGTATACTGTTACCATATGACAAAGGTGTTATCTGCACCCACTCTGCCTTTCTAACTTTGGGGTGAATCGGATGAGCTTCCTATGGGGTAGAGGCGCTCGCTGTTTGTTAAGCACGTGGAGCAAACTACACCATTGAAAGCAGGATATTTCACAGTCACAGCTCTTCAGCCGGCCACATACATTGAATTGCGGTTTTGTCCCAACCAGGATATAGTACTAGGATATAGTCAAATAAATATCGCCTGAGAAATTCATTGTTTCCTAAATATCTTTTATAAAATGTCACCCCATTGGAGTTAATAGCGTAAAGCTACAACTGATGAAGAATTGTTGAACTATATTTAAGTCACGATATACATGTCAGATGATATTGTTCTTATATCTGATTTACAGCACCACTCAGAGTCCAAGCAGGACATTAAGTGGCATTTTGCCACTTTTCGCAGAGGGTGGTTTTACATGCTATGTTGCATTGAAAGGTATACACGCATATGTCTTCAAACTGAATCAATAGAACACACAGTTAGGATGCATTAGCTGCCCACTGTAGATTCACAGCAGGTACACATTACATTACATATGAAGCGTATGAATGGCATTTTATTTGTTATTTAGTTTTACTTTACATGTTCTAAACTTCGAGGGTGCAGAACAATGCTTTGGGCTGTCTCTTGAATGAGAGAAGCACAGGGGAAAAAAGAAAATTAGTCAAAACAGTCCATCCAGTTATAATACTAATTCAAGGTTTGTCTGATCCACTTTTGGTTCTTTACTTTTATAAAACTGGAGCAGTGTAAAAGACATCTAGCTCTTACAGATGACAGATTTAAGGTATGAACTACTTTTATGCAACGTCGACTCTGTCTTTAAAACAGGCGATGCCGCTGTGTAAATAACCTGTTCATACGGTCGTTAACCTCACAGTATTTCATAGTGTTATCGTTTCTTACAGATATTATTCTCACTTTGTACTCTGAATGCCAAAAGACATTTTCGTTTTAATACCCTTTGGCACAGAGTAATGTTAAAATGTACTGCATTCCTAGATCTTTTGATACAAGCATTAACTCTTAAATAAAAGTTTAAACGGGCAGCCCAACCTGTCATGGCGTTCTTTTACCCCCTCCCCCACCCTCCAGCGTCAGTCCTGATCACAGCCTGACAGGGACTAATGCTGAAACTGCTTCAGGGAAATACATTCCAGGCCATAAATTACATCCACTGCTCAAGCCACATCTTCTCTCATTGCACGCAAAATAATAATAATCATATACTAGTTATGAATTATTATTATTAATAACGAAAACAACGATACAATTAACGACTGATATAGTGCGCACCAAGCACATAATTGTCTCCTTGTGTTGAAGGAATAAAGGCTAATACTAAGCACTCAATTTACATCTTTCCACTCACATTTTTCATTTGAGGTCTTGCACAGAACGTTTTGGACTACATTAAAATGAATAAGGCCCAGGTTTTTCGAAGGACACATTTTGCTCAATGGAAGTCGGGGTGTTTGAGATGCAGCTACAACGTCCCCCCACTGTGTTGTCAATTGCATACTCACATTGTGCGCGTTGTTCAGGCAAAGCACTCACATGGCAAAGCCCTTGTCCAACAGAGCCGTACAGCACATTTAAAAAATGGGCGCAATAACCCTCGATGATCCCCCCGCAACACCTTTAAGCTCCTCAACAGACCATGGAAAACTCCAAGTTTCAGTTGAAGGTCCTTTCTTTAGTGGTCTAAAATCTGATCACCAGGGGTGGTGTCAGTTCAGTACGTCATTCCTCTGCAAATGGGGAATGCAATGACCTGTTCACAATCGTCATCGGGCACTAGGGCGGGGAAGAAAGGTGCAATAAGAAATAGGTTAAGGTCTTGGAGGTTTGTTTGTGATGTGGAGGGGTTAAGGGGCCAAAATAAGTGTCTAAAGCTCTTGGCCAAGCCTGGAGAAGAGACTATCTTTGCATTGACGGACGACAAGTTGTCATTAACTCCGATCTTAATGATGGTGCCCTCACAAGACATTGACCTTCAAAACACTCTCTCCCTTGAGCCAACACTTTCGCATCTGTGGCCCTTTTAAAAAAATGATTGACCAAAACTATACTAAACTGTTGAGTACGCTGCATAATTAAGATTCCATAAAATAACCCCTCAAATACACTGAAAATGAAATGTTAGGTAAGGTACCTGGGGGCAACAATCTCTACGACAGAAAAGCCGCCTTGCCGTGAAATTTAGCAGTTAAGGCTAAGACAGTAATGTAACCTTAATTTCCATCCGCACCGTGCACTCTATAATAACACACGACTCACCTTCCATTCCACAATGCACAGTCATTTACTTCACTGATGATAATAACGGTTACCAAGAGGGAAAAAGAACTGGAACACCAACAGTAATACCAGCCTACAGGCTTTTATTGTCATGTAAGGACCCTTTCCTGCTTTGTGATGACACATGGTCGGGATATGGATCATGTCTTCCTTGTCACAAGCAAACAGCTGGGCAATTACCGAATAACTTATTCTGTGACTGCCCCAACTACATAATTCATTCATTCATTCAAACTATCTCACAGACATTAACTCTATAATTGATATATGCACTCCTCAAGATGGCATGAGATTTAATGTTACATTACTCCTTCAACTGGTGAATGTCCAGACCTTTTCGGTGTTGTGCAGTAAACATTATTGTCCTCACCATAAAACCTATATAAACCATAAATATGTTTTTCATTGAATATTTATATGCATTAGCATATCATTTCCAAAAGCATAAACCAATCATTTTTATGCACATCATCTAGCAAGTGCTGTGCACTAAACTTGACACAGCTGCTGAGAAGCTACTTCGAATTAATTATTCATATGATTGTTTTCAATGACTTGCACCTCTACAATAAAACCTCTCATCCAAGATATAAAAAGTCTTCATCAGAAATGGCATGCAACATTCATGTATAATTCATGTGTTCGACAGTGAAGAGGAAGCAAATGCACTGTTGACTGATTTATGTTGGAAAAACACTTATGGAATTTATCATCGATAATATATAATTTATCAAATACACAAAGCTGATATGGTCACTACTATTTTCTTCCACCAACCTGTCACTTGTAGCATTTTGAGAACTATAAATAACATTTTAATACAATGTATCCATCATTGGCGGTTTACACATACCGATTCATAATTTGTTTAAGAATTAATGTTTTCAATATCAACCTGAGGTTTAATTCTAACCAACTCTAATGTCCATCCGCTCATATAATTTAAACATTTATTACATTTATTGAACTTTTCCTTATTTTCTATATTGCACAGGCTTTCTCCTAGGGATGGGCAATAAACTCCGCTCTGCCAGCTAAGTTTAGTCCACTCCGGGTTACGTATGTAATGTGGAGTTTTGGCCAAATTCCGCGGACTGACGCATTGCCAAGTTTTTCTTCAAGTGTAGCTTGCCAATGGTACGTTGGTGAGTGTATGCGAGAATTGGGGTCCCCCAGCATGTTTTTCTGGTTTTAAGAGGACACCCGGTGAAATTTTACCAATGGGTGTACTCTCGAGCAGTCACAACCATTTTTATTGGGAATGCTGCTGCTCAAGTAGAAGATCCACCTGAGCTGCAGTAAAACCAACTTTAGCAGCAGGGCCCTCCGGCGCTCTACGTGGTGCCGTTCACACTGATTTCTCAGCGCCGAACAGCTTCTGGCGCTAAAAATAAGCACAATATACCATTTTTATCTAACTCTGTGGAATTCTACAAAGTGAAACTCCATGAGTTCTGGCCACCCCTATTTTGTGCTGGAGGACTACAATGATATTCATATTATTCACAGTTCACTATGAAATACCTTCTTATATTAATTAGAATGCTTAATATAATAGATTTATTGTTCAAAGAAATCTATAGCAAGAACCAGCCTTTAATATATTTTGGATACAGTTTCTATCCTCTGCATAAATATACATAGAGGACATATTTATGCATGTCGCTTATTCACTTAAGGCATGAAGTACACTGGTCAAAGGTGCCAGTGAATCATGTATCATGCTTTGAATCCTGCATCTATAAGCAGAACTGAATTATTTTCTAAACCTAAAGAAATGTGTCTAGCCGGGTTTAATGGTATGCAAGCTCAGTTGCAGACTCAAAGCTTGTCCAGGACAGATGGTGTCTTTACCCATTGAAAGAGTGCCCAAAAAACATGCTACCAAAAAGTACAAATTAAGTCTCAGATACTTTGATGACCAGGAAGGTCACCAGGAAATCAAACAACACAGATGACCTCCAGGGATGTCACCAGAAAGCATTCAACCATAGCTTTGAGTTTCAAACAAGAGATGCCTCACATTCTAGCTCAAGGTTCAAGTTACGAAACCCTACTGTCCAACCATTAACACAAAATAAATAATGGTTTGAGCATTACAATCTATAAAGTAGGACAACTAAAATGAAAATAATACAACACATAAGTGAGACTGTATATTTAGAACCAGAGGATAAAATATGATGCACATGAAGTAATAAAATAAAACAATATTTCACAAAAAAGGTGGTGGATCCATGGGGAACATTGGTGGAAGGAACAGGTATTAGAATCACATAGGCCAAGGGCAGATACAGAAAATGAGGTGAGTGACCTACAAGAATCTTTATGTTAAAACTAGGCACGACGACTGGAGGAGCACAATTTCCACTAGGGCATCAAATTATAATTTTCTGTACTGTCTGGGCAGTGCTGCATAATGAACAAATCAGTACAAGCAAGAAATCAGTGCACCTACAAAAGTAACTGACCTGCAGTTTGGTGGGGAATCAAATAAATGAGCAATGATAATAACTAGTGATATGGCTGATGGCATTTTCTTCCAAGCCACCATCTTGCATTAGAACTGTTACGTCAAAGTGTCATTTGCATGTTCAGTGCTGAGTTAGATGTGCATGGTAAAACTGAAAAATCTGGTCTGTAGTTTCACAACTGTAAATTAAATAATGGCTTGTTGAAGTAGTTAAAACTGTTATAGTAAACGAGGTTTATGACTGGATGGATGTGAAAATGGTATTGGTCTGTGCCTCTTGTCTGTGAATGCTAAATGTGGACACCTTGCTCTTATGGTAATTAAAGGAGAGTGGTAAATTACCCTGACATGTGAGGAATCTAAAGGCTTTGGTTGCTCAGATTTTGAAACATCAGAATATAACGTTTTCCTGTCTCTTAGAAAAAGTTACCTAGAAAATAGTTTGTAAATAAGAAAGTGGATGCTGACAGCAATATGAATGAGCCACAGTGTATGCACACGGATGAGTACATTCAAGTAGACGTACTATGAGTAGATATACAATGTAGTTAGCATAGTTTTGTATGTTTTACTAATTATTATGATCACTGAAAGAAATATTACTGTTGCAAACATTTACATTGCATGTAAAAAGCATATTGACGACGGCTTGCATATATAGCTCCCAAAACACGTCCCCCGCAAGCTAGACATCTAAGGGGGTGTCCAGTTCTCTGTGAAGGAGAAGCTGGGCTAAAGTCTCATCTTTGATATTAGTAATATTCATATCACTAGGAAAAATCGATTGTTCTCTAATTTCTCTCAAGAGGCATGCCTTATGTGGGGCTACCGTTTCCTCAAACACTTTCAGACACAAGATGAATGAACACTGACTGAAATTATGCAAAATATTTTGCAAGTCCCCTTGATTCCCCTTCTCATTTCACTATACTAGAGCCTAGGAGCTGTACTTGTAGGACATCAAACTGTCTTGATCCTAAATCTTTTCTCTTGTAAACCACTTGGCCTTTTCTTTCTAAAGAAACTTTCCGCAGAAGTCAAGAATGACAGTCCTTGTTTTAAAAAACATTGGCAACATTATCTGATGTTTGACTATAATCCATCATTCTTGAAGTGAAAAGGAAAAAAGCATGCAGAGGGATATTTAAATAATGACTCATTAGAATTCTGCCCTCTGTTTGCCAAAGATTCGAAGCTCTTGATATCCATTTCCCTTCAGGAAGTGAACACACTGGGCTCTGCCTTATTGACATGTGCTCCCCATGTTCTACACAGAGGTGCGCAGGTTTCAGATTTTATAAAGAGTCATCAAAATCGGGATGCAGCATTGCCACATGACTCTTGGAAAATACAAAAAACAATGATATCAGAATATTTAAAGAAAAGTAATATAAAGAGAAGAATCACTTTCTCTTACAATAATTTATACATGTTCAAAATCTGTTCAAACTCTTTATAATACCCTAGAGGAGGGGTTTTAAGCAGACATATGTCACTGCACTAATAAAAAGGTTACATTACTTAACTGCAATGTTTAAATACGTCTAGGCATATTTAAACATTGCCATCTTTATCAAATAATTGGGAAAAATTCTGAGGGGGCCCCAATGATTTTTATTTTTCAACTGGGGGGGCGCAGCATCAAAAGGTTTGGAGACCACTGCCCTAGAGTGTGCGGAACGGGGATATGGATGGGAAAATTGAATATGATCACATGGAAGGTTTTATTATCCCTTTTAGCACATTCAGTTACTTACTAAATATTAATAATGTTTGTATGTTCAACTGAAGTGTAGGGTATCTCGTTAGAACTCACTTTATGCTGCAGAACTCCTTCTCATGGGTGCACTGCTGGAGGATGGCCCGTGGTAACCCCCATCATTAAATATGCAGAAAAAAAGATCTGGAAGCATTAGAGGAGGATTGGTGTGGATTTATATCACATTTCTAAATGAGAGAACAGAACTAAGGCGAACTAAATCCGCTTAAACCCCTTTTATTTCTTTGACATTTCGGATTCTAGTCTGGTGCATTAGTCTTCCTATGGAGTTGATCTGCTGTTTGCACAATAGACTTTCAGTTTCAGGAGCCACATCTTATCCTGAAAAGGAAGTTGACTTGCTAATAAATGAGACAACCCCCACTGTGAACAGCCCTGTCAATCAAAGTACGCTCAGCAGTATTTTAGCAGCTTATGCTTTCACGGTAAACTTTTGTTGTGTACATATCTGAAGCTAATTGTGTGCACAGATTTATTTTCAGTCATTTTCCTTTTTGAAAATGTATCTGAAGTAAAGAAAAAAGTTTCTATCTCAGAAATGAAACCTGTGATGTTTGGCTAATAAAAACATAACAATGATTCAATTTTGTTTTACCAGATAAGGGAAGAATACAAATAAATCAAACGCATAACACAGGACACTCAATTTGTTCTATAATAACTGAGTGTTTCCATGGTTTGTTTTTTGGATGGTACACCGCGATAGTTAAAATGCATCGGACAAAGAGAAAGAATGCTCTGTGATTAAACCTGAGAATTACTAAAAGCAGCCCGATGATTAAAGTCATTTTCTCTTTCTTTTTTGGGCCTATCCACTTTTCGATATTTTCCAGTTTCCCGATTGTCATTGCTAAGGTTGCTCAGCCAGCAGAAATGATGATAGTTAAATATATTGGAAGACGTGGCGATGCATGTTAGAGACTAACAAATGTGAGACAAACGAGACAGTCTTAATTTTCACAGGTCTGGTGATGATGGAATTGCACAAAATTTCCTCGCAATTTAGCACTGCCTGAATCATCAAAGCTTCTTTAAAGTACATAAGACAATTTGTCTCCCTTGGCTAAACAGCCTAAGCACCTTTAATTAAAATTCCAATTGTAAGGGTTTTGCTATTTAAGTAACTCCTCCTTTTCTTACTGACAGATAATGAAAGGGACTAAAGCGTAAAGTATTTTGTGAATGGTGTTCCAAACACGGAAGAGGGAAAGTATTTTCAATAGAATCTTTAATAAACTAATGATCAGCCGAATTGTGAAGAATAGCTGTTGTCCTAAAGCTGAGCTGAATTTTAAATACCTACCTTTTTTTGCTGGTACACATTACCCTTTTGGAAAATCTCCTAACTGAAATGGCTTCAAGTGTTTTTGAAAGTTAAAACAATCAAAGACCTCAACATTTATAAGATTGTGGACCTCATTAGGCGTGGTGGGCTTATTGTGGAGACTGTATCGCATCTGGGAAATTTCAATAGCACAGGGTGCAGTTTTTATTGGGTGCAGTATTATTCCCCATTCGAGTTCTGCATCTTGCAAGGGGTTACACTGCAGTGATATCACGAGGACTTTACCTTATTCCAAACTACAAAATTCAGAATATTGTGGATTGTTCCTTCTCATATTCTGCAAGTGTGAGATTTGCAAGCTCATGATAATCCTGACACAGGCTCCAACTCCTCAGAATGACCTTCCATTTTGAAATGACGGTCACAAGTTTTGTATTGATTTCTAATTATTCTTAACCATACATCAATGTAAACATGACAATATACGTCCTTTCAAGGTACACAGATGTGGAATAAGAATAATAAATATATACCTATGTCTATATATTTACCTTGACGTGGTAGTATATATTCTACGCTCAATAGTGTTGCAAGACAATAACAAAAACTCAATATTACGATACAACACTATAGGGTGTTGCACACATAAGAGTGGCTTCATAAAGCAGAATCAGATGTCTTTTTGGTGCAGCAACAATAACAACACCAGCAGGTAACCACTAGTCACAGGGGCATAATAATTGCACATGCGCACTGATGAGGCAAATAAGTAAGCATCATATTTGTTGAGAAATATTCAGTGTTTTTTAAAGATCTAGGAAACGTGTGCAAGAATAATACTCCCTGCATTCACGTTTGCACAGTTCAACCTGAGGTGAAGATTAAGTGGACTTTGATCCTCACAATTTGTTTGATTGGTACATATGGATGATTGTACATATATAATTAATATTGAACATAGGAATGCAATGAAGCCCAACAGGTTGTCAATCTATTATTCAATTAGACTAGACTCCATTCGCCGAAAAACATTTTATCCCATACATTAAAAGTTCCAAATACATAGTTAAAATTAAATTCTTTTTTAGTACTAAGTAATTAAAAATTAAAAAAGACGAGCTGACAGGAAAACAAAACACAACACTGCATTTTCTAGTGAATCCCATGTGCATGTCCTCAAAATATGTTGTGATATTGTTTTTAATGTACTTATGTTTTGAAGTCCCTATAGTAGATCTCCTGTCTCTGTGATTTGATAAAAAAAACAGTTTCAACAGGATTTCAATGGAAATTGTAGGTAAATATTCATACACATTGGGTGCAAGTAGAAATGATTGTGCACTTTGAATACTTTTACGAATATGTAGATGACCTTTTTGGGCCAATTTACAAAGGCATGGAGGAATATGTAAAAGAGACTTCTATAATACTATTGTCCTTACTCGTAAATGCTTTTGTGAATGGGCTCCATTATGTGCAATGCATGGATATGTTTACATACAGATTTGATTGAACTGGGTCCACCTAACTCAGCTCCCTATGTTTTGTTTATTGAACAGTTGCTCTCTCTGGTCTTAAGCTTTTCTGAGACCAATCACAATTAAGCTTCTAAGGGCAAGTTTCACAAGAAGAAAACTTCTTCCAGATGGCATGCTCCTCTCAGTTTCTCAGTATGAAGGCTTCTTGAGGTAAATCCGTTTAGTGGATCTTCTCTTTATTGGATGGGTTCAAGAGACTCAGGTGATTACAGGCAGGTAAATGTCTCTCCCAATTCTAGATAGTAGTTCTGAAGGCAAAAGTACAGTCCAGAGAGTGGGGCAACTTCCTCGTGTTCTCAGGCAAGCAGGCAAAGATTATTCCTACAATAATGGAGGCCCTTCTTCAGATGTAAAAAGGTTCTCTCTTTGCTAGCAGAAGCAGGTGTTTTTTTAATTATAGGTCTTGTTAGTCATTTGTGGTGGTCCCTAGTCTAATCCCAAAACACTCTCACTTCCCACTCATACTTGTTAATCTGGGTAATTTGTTTACAACTGTATGACAATGCATTGTGGCACAAAATATTTCCCAGAACATTTTGTTCCAAATGTGCAGCAGAACAGCAGCCTGGCGCAGACACGTGGATTTCCCCTCTGTGTCTTAACCCAACCCATATCCCTTAAGATTTCCTATACACCACTAAGGCAAACTAACACAAGGCTCAGGACAAGATTTCTGTGTGCTGCAAATTTGTTTTTGATCTTTTTGATCAAAGACTTAAAATTAATATTTTTTGCGCCATGGCCGTAAGAATCGAGAGCAAGTCACATACGTTAAAAAAGTTTGGGATAACTTCCCTTGTACTACCATTTATGACCGCACATTCATCAGTTGAGGACTAGGTCCTGCATTTAAATAAATGTCTTTCAGAGACATATGTATGACATATCAGGTGGGAATTTGGGAAATCCATAGGTCCTCGGAAAGGGACATGGGTACCTCCCACTTGTTCAATGATGGTGGATCCCATGGCATAATTTTAACTAGGCTAAAGAAAGGAGTCCTCTTATCCATCTTGCAAGAATTACAGGAGAATGATTGTATCATGTTGCTTAAATTTTAGTCTGCAAAGGCCCTTAAAAATAGTTTTTAAAGTTAAGTGGGATTTCACATTTAGCATTTTTTTGATTTTCTGTATATAATTGAAATATATGTTTTCACGTTTTTCATTCCTCCCTGCTGCGCGCTTCAAGGAAATATTTGACATCTTCAGAGCTTATTGACAGTCATGCCTGTGAGACTCTGGAACTACAATATCTTGTGAGCACATCTAGGCATTTACAATGCAATACCATCTGGAGTATAACAGTGTGTTCCTGATGATCATCGATTAGTTGATTGATAACTTGGAAAGGAGAACTGGTCTATGTGCTAAAGACGTTGACAAAAACCTGATGGTAATAAAAAATAAACTTTTAATTTGAAAGAAAAGGTGAGGCTTTTGGAATTCAAAAAGAGCCGTGGTTCAAACTGCGAAAGGAAAATATTCCACTGTGTCTGAAGAAAAAGGTTTACTTTGGTGCTGGGCTTTCATCACTAAAGATGTCTCTCAGTGAGGCAGCCATCATATTGTTTACCCGGAATGAATGGAATCGAGAAGCTCGATCGAAGCATCATGAACATGCTCTTATTGTGAGAAGAAGCAGGGTTCCCACGGATTTGTAGCCAATTACCTGCATCATTTCTTTTAGCTCAGGATGTCAGTTAATAATAATAGTTCATATTATAGATATACATACTCTATTCTAAAGGCCATCTGTGCTGGAGCTGGCTCTGTTAATCCCCCTTGACAGAATGGACCCATATACGGGCTGTACTTTCACAAAGGAGCTGAGATAAAGGTCAACTTGCAAAAATTGATAAAACCCTTGAAAACTGGTCAGGCTTCAAGGAGAAACTGTGGTGCTTTCGAATGGTCATTTGCACCTAAATCAGATAAACAGGTTAATTCCTTTTACATTTCTTCTCAAATCCTCGAGTCTACATGTTAATATATCGTTTCAGCGCGTGATTGTTTGCTTGGTGCTTATCTTAAGACTTTGCTGAGATTTGTTTTGCCTATTTTGTTAGATTATCCGAAACCTGATGCTTTTGGTTTGAAAAAAAATATTTTCTGCTGAAGAACAGATTTTCTAAATCCACTTTTTACATATATATTTCTAAATACGTGGTTTAAACACCTGGGGGCATATTTATACTCTGTTTGTGCTGAATTAATGTCATTTTTTACACAAATTTATATTTTGACGCTAGACCCGTCTAGCATCCAAATATTGGAGTTAAAGTCCTTTTTTGGATGCGTGAAACCACCTTGCGTCAATGAGATGCAATTTATGCGTTCCCGTCCAAAAAATTACTCAGAGCCCCTAGCGCCTTATTTATCCTTCCGTGCAAAAAAGGTGCACAGGGGAAGGCGGGCCTAAATAATGGTGTTAAGCCTGCTTAGCACCATTATTTAATGCGAGGGTTCAGAGCAGGTGTTAGGGGACCTGTGGACCCATTTCCATGGCCAATCACCACTGAAAGAGCCCACAGGTGCCCACCCCAAGCCCCAGGAATACCCCCACCCACACCAGAGGGACACCAAAGGATGGGGCACCCCATCCCAGGTAAGTAGGGTAAATAGAGGTAAGTACTTAAAAAATATTTTTAATGGGCACCCCTACATGGCACTGGGTGCAGTGGCCCTGCCTAGGGTACCCTTCTTGTCCCCTGTGCTGGTTATTGGGGTGGTGGGCATGACTCGTGTGTTTTATTAGACAGGAGTCATGTGGTATGGATGGTTTTGTGTCCGAAAATGACGCTAGGCTGTTTTTTTGGCATTTTTTCTGCCTCTAACTAGCCTAACGTCATTGTTTGAGGCAAAACCCCCTTCCCCGTACCGCCACCCCCACCCAGCTAACGTAATTTTCCCAAATGCTAGCCCACTCTTACTTAGTGCCGGCTTGTGGGATTCCATAAATTTGGCACCCGGCTGGCGCTCTGGAATGACGCAAGCTGGTGCTATACTTTTTGATGCAAAACTGCATTTGCGCCCTTGTGCATATGGGCCCTTGTGTCACAAATTAGTTGTAATTCATTCAATAGCTTTCTTGTTACTTGCTTTTTAAATGTATGTGTAGGCATAATAAAACAGACTACACATTAAGCTATTGTAAAATAAAGCTAGTAGAAAGTTCAAAGGTCAGTGGAGACCAGTAATAGACTTCCATCTCTCCATAGAAGACTTCACGCTTTATATGTAAGAATAGGCTCAATTCTGATTTCTTTAAGCAAGAATATGAATCATGTTTCACCATCAAGTTTCCTTTTCAGTGATTTTCGTGGGCTCTTGTCAGAGGTCATTGCCTTGACATGCAGGATGCCAAGTACTTGTGTTTAGAGTACCACAGTGCACGAATTGCTGACTTGCTCAAATAGTACTGGGTACAGAGAATGGCCATTTACTTTTTAACTTTGTTTTTCATGTCCTGGAGGTTCTGTGAAAACCTGATTGCAAAACACATTGACATGGACATGGCTTTGAGCTGCTCGAGACAGACACACCAGAATTGGTTCTTTATTAGGTAGACCAAAACCACGGTCAGCTGGTGTATCTTTAATTAGATAATTTGATTTCACGTTCTTATGTTTATTTCACAGACAATAAACTAAGGTCCGTGAATAACAAACTACTCTACAAACCTTGCAACTAAAATATTACTTTGTTACTTTAAGGATATTCTAAACCTTTCTATGCCCAACTCACCTATGGAAGTAGTGTTTGGCCTTCGTGTACCCTTTTGACCCCGGCATATTTTTGCATGTACGAACACCTAGTACAGGTACTTGACCCTCAAAATGATTGGCAGAGCAAAAAGGATCCGCTTCACACAAAAGATCAGATGGCTACGGCAGATTCAACTTTGCATCTGCAATACGGGTGGCTGGAAACATGTTAACCAGACCAAAACACAAGTGTGAGTTAGATCAAATCTGATCTTTTGGTCCAAGATGTTGATCCAGCCAGTGTCTTTAGCATTACCACATTCTTATGGGAGTTTCATTTGCAAATGGAATATCTAGTGCCTCCTTTTCCCGTTTCCTTATCTGATCAATTAATATATTTTTCTCTTAGATGCTCTTTACTCATAGATACTTTTATCAAGTTTACTCAGATTTCACGATTGGGGCCAAAATTAACCGATTTCAAAATGCCTTTGCCATAGACTAACCACTTTAACAAGTACTACTGAGTCACTGTCACCATAGGTATATCAATGCATGTATAGAAGCATGAATGTATATTGTTAGCTACATAACCGTGTTTTCTATTGATAAAGGTCAGATGATTTCCGGAAGGTTCACTCATGCCAGTAGCAAAATTGAGACCCGGATAGGAATGATTACTCTTGCTCTAGACTCCTCCTGTAACGCTTATCCTTTCATTTTGATGCCGTAGTGACAGAAGAGAACAAGATACTAACCAAACAGAACTTAGAAAACAGGGAGAGGAATACTTTCTGTAATTTGATTGACTACATGCACAAGGTGGTTAAACATTCATGTCGCCGTTCCTCTATTGACACCTTTGCAGTTTCACTGCAAGCAGTCTATAATAAAAACAGGTGTCTTTATTAATGAATTCAGCTGAGTTTAATTAAGATACGTGGTTTTAATAAATGCTGCATGTAAGGAAGTTAGATCTTTCAGATTTTTCAAAACATTTGTCCAATTACAGTACTGCACAAGCTCTGCATTTATCTATAATATTCACCAACCAGTTTAATTTATTTTTTTCAGTCTAGTTTTTTTCCAATATAGTGAACTTTGGAAGGAAAGGGTTCCACATTGCTCAATATATTTCTGGTGTTTCCATCTCTTATCCCAGAACCCTCTACTGAAATGGCAATGGAGTGATATCACAGACTACAACCACTACTTGACAAATCTATCTTGCATATGATAGGCAATATTCCGTCAAGAAGAGCAGGGGCAAAACCTATTGATGGTGTCCACACATAACCTCTCTTACTCAGTTAATCCAGTGCCAGACAATTTGTTTGTTTGCTATCTGAGTTTATAGTACTTTTGTACTAAGCCGTAATGGGTCTTGCTGTTGCTGATTCAGTGCTAAAATCAACAGTTTTAAAATTGGACTCATCATTTCTGCAAGCAAAGATATTTAGAAGTTCTCTTACGATAATTTGAAGTTGGAAACTGAGATTTAAATCTTAAACTCCCTTTTCCTGCATTATTTTGCTTCATGGTGCAATGTACAGCAGTAGTATTTTTTAGCAGTAAGTAGTAACAAATAATCAACTAATGAATTGTAGCTATATTATAAAGTGCTACATTGTCTGCTGAATTTAAACATAATTATTTCCACCTGCCTCAACTGATAACGTATATATCTTGCACAGTGCGAGGTTCAGATCACTGTTTAGCTGCACTCCAGCGCAAAATCAAAGCATCATTCATTTTGTATAGACATGTCCATCAACCACGGTTCCACTGTATCAAATGTATTCAGCGATATGCTTCATCCCTCAAGGAAATGTCAAAGCATTTCAGCTAACGCCTTCCACTGAACACTCCCCCGTGCACATAAACACCTCAAATACATCATTAATCCTATGTCAATTGCTGTGACTATACACGTTGGATACATCAGTGTGACATCTTGTAATATGCAAATGAATCAATCAGCAGTTTAAATACACGAGGTCCCAAGATAGTTTGCAGGATGCACTTCTTTTAGCCTACATTTGATATAAAATATCTAAATACAAAAATGTCCACAGAAAATTCCAATGTTCAATTTAAATAACTCACTTATAGTCCACCAATAAAGTGACATATGCATATAAGTATCGACATTTCTACAGACATATGATAAAGTGACATATGCATAGAGATCTTAACATATTAACAGACATTCTATTTTTAATTGATCACAATATAGCTTCAATTTTTAGCTTAGGGATCAAAACATCCCGCTTCTCATTAGTCCTTTATCTATCACCACAGCTATATACATTAGAGACATGGATTCCACCATCTTACAGTTAAAAAATATTCGATTGACAGTCTTATACATGCAGAATCCCTAAAAAAATTAACACATTGCAATCCGTGCAGCATACATTTGAGTCTGGTATATAAAGTGCCATGTACGTCCACAAGAGCTACCTACATTTGATTTTAATAAAGTGCATGTACCTTGGCAAAAAAGTGACATGTGCAGATGAATCTTAACATTCTACAGACATTATGGGGGTTATTCTAACTTTGGAGGAGGTGTTAATCCGTCCCAAAAGTGACGGAAAAGTGACGGATTTACCACCAGCCGTATTACGAGTCCATTATATCCTATGGAACTCGTAATACGGCTGGTGGTATATCCGTCACTTTACCGTCACTTTTGGGACGGATTAACACTCCTCCAAAGTTAGAATAACCCCCTATGTTCTTTGCTAGTCACAATGCTGCCACACTTCTTAAATTGAAACATCCTTCTCCTTATTGATCTCATCCCAAATGAAAAAAATCCATATATTCCTTGCCTCGTGGTCCTTCACTGTAACCCATTGCCATATTTCCACATAAAATGTTGTATCAATGCAACCAATGTGTCTCATACCCGAGATATGAAGATTCCAGTACCACAGCAGTCTTAGATGGAATCACATAGCCCTTGTCAAATATACCCACTTAGAGTGACATGTGCCGTGCAAAGTACAATAAGTGCACTATGTCTGAATTATCCATATGTGCAAATGTACATCAAGTAAAGCTGACCCGTGCCATACAGCTAATATTTGCAAATCTTGTATTTCTCTCAATAACCTATTTAATGTGATCATAAGGATCAAGAAATTTTGAGATTAAAAGACCACTTATTCAAATTGAGTTCCATATACTACAAACAGAGCCTTCGTGCCTTACCTACATATGGCTCATACACTGTATAGCACTTTATTTTGTCTATCAACATGCTTAAATGATAGTGCATAGTGTTATTCACTATTTACAGTACTATTTCCCTCATGTTTTGTAGAGAACAATTTCACCTATTTCACACTGTCTCTATCTTTTAACTATCTGGCATCATCCTATTACATAAGATACTCAGCATATGATGTCTCCAAAGATAAGCAAATGATGATGTTCATAAACAATCAATTCAAAAATCAACATCCAAAAAATAAAAAGAACCCCAAACGTAGTTGTGAGACCCAACATTTAAAATAAATTTCAAGCATCAATCATCATAACTCTTATTTCATATCCAAAGTATATAGTCCACTAAGATGACACCCGGAGGACATCCTACATAGGTCATGCATCATTACATTTATAAGTGGAACAGTTCCCTCAAATGAAAGCAATGGATCTGTGCTCAGAATGGTGTAATGTCTCTTAAGTGTGACCTCTGTTCGCCCTCTATAAATCACATCTAATTCTGCATCCAAATTATGTCCCCATGGCTTTTCTGATCCCATTGTTAAAATCATTTTTGATTCAAATCTTCTTAATTCCAATGTTCTGTCTCCCATCCTCAGATCTGGCTTAATTTATTTAATGCCATAAAATGTCAGACTACTACAGTCCCCTTTGTGAACATCCCAAAAATTATTTGCTAGTGGAAAAGATTGATCTTGATTTTTAATGGCTCTGAGAAGTTGCAAGAATCTAGTCTTTAGTTTATGGATGGTACTACCCACATATTTTTTCTGACAGCCACACTGGAAAATGTAAATTACAAAATCAGTTTCACAGGTGATTCTCTCTGTAATGGACAGATCCTCCCCTCAAATGTCTCAAAGACTTGCATATTTACAGCATATTTAGAGGCTTTACAATGGCCACACCCCCAGAAGCCTAAACTCTTTTTCGTCAGCCATGATATTTTCTCTTGTTTCACAAATAGACTCCTATTTAACAAATACCCCAATGAACTAGCTTGCCGATATATAATCTGGGGATGCTGACCAAACTTAGTTTTTATATGTCGGTCTTGTTGCAAAACATGACAGTTACGATTTAATATGTCTTTTAGTGCCTGATGCTGAGAACTAAATTCCAAAAAGAGTCTAGGCTGAGAGATCTCATCATCCATCCGTTCCTTAAGGTGCTGCTGTTTAAAGAGCAAATCCACCCCTTTTCTTACAGTTCACCCTACTAAAGGTATCTGTAAGAACTTTCGGTGGATATCCTCGTTCCTGAAATCTCTGCATCGGCACCAGTATTTTATTCTCAAAACTTAACTCACTGGAACATATCCTGCGCACACGTAGAAATTGGCTGTAGGGAATGCTCCATTTCAAAGCCCTTGGATGCCCACTATTACCATGCAGTATACTACTTTCTCCATATAGGTAATTAACTCATCAGACCATGCCACTTCCTTCTACCACCATCCGATGTAGAGGTTGGCGTATGTTGGTGCATATGATGCTCCCATCCCTGCGCCATGTTTTTGAAGATAATACTCATTACTAAATAAGAAAATGTTGTGTGTTAAGCTCTATGGGACGAGTTCTTAGAAAGTTTCTACATGCTTCCATACCAAACTGATGCTTGATTGATGTATAAAGGAATGAGACACCCATTGTCACTAAAAGGTAACTGGATTGGCAAAGGTACTGCCTATCTTAGATAGAAAGTCTGTTGTATCCCATAAATAGGATGGGAGTTCAGTGACATAAGGACATAAAAAGAGGTCCAAAATCTGGCTAAATTCTCTAAGAGAAAGCCTATCATACTTACAGTTGGTCTCCCGTGGGGGGGGGGGGGCGCGACGCTGGTCTTTATGAATTTTAAGCAAAAAGTAGATACAGGGCATCTTTGGATGGTCCACTTTCAAGTTCTTATATTCATCTTGCTCAATATGTTGGCAGTACAATCACCCACTCAGCACCACAAAATGGCTTCTTTTGTGGTCTGAAATAGGATTTTGTTTGAGTTTCTCATAGTGTTTACCATTATTTAGTTGATTATGAGCTTCCTTTATTTATTGCTCCATGTCCATAATCACAATATTCCCACCTTTATCGGAGGGCCTATTGATCCCAGATTCATTGTTTCTGAGTTTATTGATTTCTTTCCAGTCATTGGTAGTAACGTTTCTATTGTTGTTATAGCCTTTGGATCCTTTAATCCTATTCTTTGTCATCCATAATTTATCAATGTCACTAAACACCAGCTCATGGAAAATGTCAATATGATTGCCTCTGGGTAACTGTGGATTAAATTTACTAGATGGCTTAAGATGACTAATAATTGAGTAGTCAGTGGCAAAGTCCATGGATCTCAACCTCTTGATGTCTCACTCACGGCACCAAGGTGTCCATCCTGTGCAATTTCTTCTGTCAAATCATTAATGGCCATAAGATCAGGAATATCTTTACTCTCAAACCCTGAAAGCTCAGTATGATGTATTTGTTATATTGTTTTCATGGGAATAGATTTCATTGTATAATATTTCATCAGGTGCTGTTTCTACACATACTTAGAGATCTCAATGCAGGTTTTGGCATAATCCCAATCTGTGATTGGACAAAAACTTAAGCCCAGATTCAGGATCCTCTCTTGATTAGTGGTGTTATATGGGAGATGTTAACAACCCTTGTATTCATCAAGTGTTCCATTTGGAGATTGGCCAGTTTAGCTTCTCCTTGACATTGGTCCCTCTTCCTTTTCCCCCACCTTGTCTTCTGCCACCGCAGCCTCGTCCTCTGCTTCTGATTGATTGTGACGTGGCCATTTGAATTAATCTCAATTCCCCTTGAAAACTCAGTTTGTTTAATGGTGCTTCATCTGCTGACAATCCTGGATCCAAACTCATATCTGTGTTACTATGCATGGCCCCACTTATATACTTTGAGTATATATACCCAAAAACAAATGATAGCAATACAAATATTGAAAAAGCCTGTTAGTTTCAATTCTTTGCACACTACAACTACATTGCATCATTAAGATTACATTTCAATAGAATGTATTATTACTGAAATAAAGGTCAATAAATGGAACTTGAACCTGTAGTAATTCTTTATTACTCAAATAAATCTACGAAAGGGTCTCAGCTGTGTACAGTTCATTTAATATTCATTCAAAATCATAAACTGTCCTTTGTGCATTGCTACTACTGTGGATCACTTGTTAACTGTAAGACATGTACTTATTTTGTAATATAAAAGATCTCACTATGATAACATTCAAAAGCATCACTTCATGCAAAGTTCAACTCATGGAGTTGCCATGCCCCTTTAATCAATATACTTGCGGTATTTTACTTTATTATATTTTTTATATCTTCTTGTGTTTTCTACAAATACTGTTCTTCTTCAAACACATCATGTACACAAATTATACAATGTTATTATTCAATTGGGAAGTTTCTGAACGGAGATGCTCTGCAAACCTAAAACACACTGCTCTCCTCTGTGGATTAAATGGACCACTCTCTAACTGACTCAAACGTTTTACAAGAGTCATCGCCAGTTCATGAAAGTTCATAAAAACTGGCCTTGACTGGCGTACAGACATGTCAGAGTTTACTTACAGTGGTCAGCATCCATTCACTGATTCTTTAGGCTATTTACGTATAAATTATTACCTGGCATTTTCCACACTCGTGGACACGTTGCAGTGTACGGCTATTTCATCTCACCTTCATTCATAGGGAGGAAGAGCTTAGGAGTTATGTGTTGATGCTTAGTAATGCACTTAAAAGACAGCAACCATGCAGACACTAGTTGGATGATGAGAAAGTTTCCTTTTGAAATCGTCTACCTTTATCCATCCTATACGTTTCCGTAGCATTCAAACTGTTGTCACACAATTACCAAGTAATATCAATGTGACATGAGAACAGTACACTCTTCCCAAATGGACCGGGAATTCCTTTCAATAAATCTGTCCCATGGAAATGCATTCATTACAGGAAGTGTTTTTATCACCCATCCCAGGAAGGGGGGGGGGGCAAGCTTATTTGGCATTACAGACCATTAACCCCACACGCTTTTCATATGTTCTGCTTGATTTTAGAAGCATATTCCTTCAGGAAACACTCGAAGGTATTTGCATCGGTGAAATTGCGGGTCGTGGTGCAAGTTGCTTAGACTTTAGCATGTCAGACTTGGTGCAAAGGTTATTTGTGACCTAGTCGATGTATAGCAAGCAACTCAGACTAACCCCGATAGTGGGTTTACATTGACGCTCTCTCATGTTTCTCATTTGACTTCCTGGACAGACCACACCTTCTGAGGTCTTGAGAAATGATACAGGATATAAAATACCCACTCGATTATTTCGGATGCATATTCTTTCTTAGTTATTTATTTTGCTAAAGAAATCTACAGCCTCAGTCCTTCATGTGAACTTAATTCCAGAATCTATCCAACTGTAGAGAATAGCCCCCAAAACTGTAATCAATGTAACAAATGTATTGTCTCTGCAAGATCTCATGTTGCGTTTTTAGCGTACTGATCTTTAAAAAACCTGCACTATTCATGTCTGCCTCTTGGTTAGAAAAATGTTGTTCAATCAAAAATAAAATTCTACATTTCAATGACTGAGCTGCAGAAAAGTCTATAACTACAGATAATAGTTTCCGATTAAATGTATGTCCATGTCTCCTTAATGGCTTCAGAACCAAAAACAAAATCATTTTTAAGGGTAAAGGCTGTTCAGTCACTGGAATAGCAATTTTTATAAATTGAGTTTCTAAAATCGTTTTCAATTTAGAGATGATCTGCGGCAGAAAATTAATTATCATACGGATACATGTGGGTGTGTAGTAGAAAATGGATTAGGCAAAATTCATGCAGTTTGTATTGCCTTTCTCAAAGAAAAAACATATTGACTCTGCAGGTCATCACTGCAGTCATATATGCACACAGTATGGCGTCACTGTAATAACTGACTGTGCCTCATGAATGCCTATTTGATGACTCTTGAGATTTCTTATTCTTAAACATGGGTGAGGCATAAAGCATATACTGCCTGATACACAAAACCTATTTCACGATTTGCAAAAAAGGCGGCTGGGGGATAGGTGTACTTGATGTGTGCAAAATGACTTGTATATGCACCTCATACAGGGTTAACATTTGCTCATAAGGTTGTGTCAAGGGAAGTGACAATCACAGGGTCCAGTGCATCTCTCATTCATATAGCGAATAGTACTGAAATCTGCACCTGGTGCAAATGCGTTCACGTTTACCAGCACTGAACTACCATCGGGCTATCGCAGAAGTAGTTGAGTGCATTCCGGGGGTAGAAATTGCTGTTGTCTAATATAGAGACCTACTGCGGCCGCCGAAAATCTCAAGGAGAGGAGCGGTGGGGGTGGAGGTGTGACAATAAATAACAAAATAAATGAATTATAATATATATATATATATTTTTACATGTACCTGTCCCGACGCAGCCAGCCCTCTTGCACTCCTCTTCTGATGGTGTCTCAGCAGTCCCTTGGGCACTAGCACAGACTTCCCATGCAATCCTGGTGTTGCTCTCATGCTATACCTAACATGAGAGCAGCACCAGGATTGTTCTGAGTGGCTTGGTCTGCAGCTTAGACACTGCATTGGAGTCTGTGCAGCTTTTCCAACCCAGCTGTTCAACACAGCCAGGTTGGAGAAACCTGACTGCTCATGTCAGTTTGGCTGGCCTAAAACGGCCGACCAAACTTACCTGCACACTTAGGCCCATATTTATACTTTTTTGGAGCCACAGTTGCATCATTTTTGTTACGCGAATGCGGTGCAAACTTACCTCCATATTTATATTTTGACGTTAAACACGTCTAACTGCAAAATTTTGGAGTTTTCACAATTTTTTAGATGTGTGAACCTACCTTGCGTCAATGAGATGCAAGGTAGGTGTTCCCATCTAAACAATGGTGCTAGCCCTATAGCCCCATATTCATTCCATGCTAAAATGACACACGGGTGGAGGAGGGGCCAAATAATGGTGCAAAGCTTGCTCTGAACCATTATTTAACGTCTGGGTTAGACCAGGCATTAAGGGACCTGTGGGCCCATATCCATGGTCAGACACCATGAGATGGATCCACAGGTGCCCTCCCCAAGCCCCAGAAACACCCCCAGCCCCTCCAGAGGGAAACCGGAGTAAGGTCCCAGGTAGAATCAGTAGAGTTAAGTATTTTAAAAACTTTTTTGAAGTGCCATTGGGGGCCATGTAATGGGCTGCCCTACATGGCACTGGGTGCAATGGCCATGTCTAGGGGACCATTGTCCCCTGTGCTGGCCATTGGGGTGGTGGGCATGACTCCTGTTTTTTTACAAGACAGGAGTCATGAAGTATGGATGGTTTTGTGTCAGAAAATGACGCTAGGCTGGTTAAAGGCATTTTGTTTCCCTCTAACCAGCCTAGCGTCATATTTTGGTGCAAAACCCCCTTCTACCATACCGCCACCCCCACCCAGTAATATTTTTGTACGCTAGCCCACTCTTTGCGCCGACTTGCGGGATTCCATAAATTTGGGGCCCAGCTGGCGCTCTGGAATTATGCAAGCTGGCGCAATACTCTTTGACACAAAACTGCATTTGCACAGTTTTGCATCAAAAAGTATAAGTATGGGCCTCAGTGTACTCACTCTGCTCCTCCTCTCCCCGCACCCCCCTCCCATGGCCCAGCCCTGCCCCCTCCCTTCACACACTGGCTTAGATGAGCCAGCAGCTGGAAAATAAAACAAAATATTGTTTTATTTTTCAGCTGCTGGCTCTTAGTCAGTGGGGCGACACTCCTTCGCCACCGCTGGTAGAGACTCTGTACTCCACTGTTCACACTTCAGCTATTGAAATATAAATCCAAGATTTACCATGGACAAGCTGGTAAGGGCCAGTACATGGTTACCATTGGTAATCTGGGATGCCAAAGCCTGCTGTCCTCAGATACTCCGTCACCATGTCCACAAGACTCATGGGACCCAATGCATGCCAGTGCAGCGTAACACCCAGAGCTAAGCTGCAAATGTGAGCACAGCATTATGACTCGCAAATAGACAACCCGATTCCACACAAGTTCTGATTATACAATTGGACCAGTAGGCGTTGTAACTGCAGCAGCATGTTTGCTAGGGGCAAAGTCTCTCTTTCACATTTATGCCACAGCTTTGTAAGGTGTCAAACATCTATATTACTTTTTGCACCACTTCTCTAAATATGGTATAATTGAATGTTGCTATTTGTTTTTATTGTACACCCAGCTTTTCCTCTCTGCATTCTATTTTTTCTCTGCATTATGTGCTCTATCCTGGAAGCATGAACATCTCCCCTTAAAATGTATCTTAAGTAGCAATGTACATAGTGCGTGTCAATAACCCTGTCTCTATCATTAATCACTGCCATCATTGCTCTGTGACAGCGGATCTTTCTTACTAAATCACTAAGGGGCATATTTATACTCTGTTTGCGCCGGAATTGCGTCATTTTTTTTGACGCAATTCCGACGCAAAACTAACTCCATATTTATACTTTGGCGTTAGACGCGTCTAGCGCCAAAGTCCATGGAGTTTGCGTCATTTTTTAGCGTGGACACCTACTTTGCGTTAATGATATACAAGGTAGGCGTTCCCGTCTAAAAAATTGATTCCGAGGCATGTGCGCCGTATTTACACTCCCGGGCAAAATTCACGCCCGGGAGTGGGCGGGTCAAAAAAAATGACGTACGGCTGCTTTTGCGCCGTTTTTTTGCACCTGGACAAGGCAGGCGTTAAGGGACCTGTGGGCTCGGAAGGAGCCAAGAGGTGCCCTCCCATGCCCCCAGGGACACCCCCTGTCACCCTTGCCCACCCCAGGAGGACACCCAAGGCTGGAGGGACCCATCCCAGGGACATTAAGGTAAGTTCCGGTAAGTATTTTTTTTTTTTTTTTTTGTGGCATAGGGGGGCCTGATTTGTGCCCCCCTACATGCCACTATGCCCAATGACCATGCCCAGGGGACAGAAGTCCCCTGGGCTTGGCCATTGGGCAAGGGGGCATTTCTATGGGGGTTGGGAGTCGGAAAAAATGGCGCAAATCGGGTTGAGGCGAAAAATTTGCCTCAGCCTGACTTGCCCCATTTTTTGGCGCCCAAGCTACGCCGGCGCTGCCTTGTGTACGTCGTTTTTTTCCACGCACACCAGGCAGTGCCGGCGGCTAACGCCGGCTAACGTCATTGATTAAATACGGCGCCCGCATGGCGCTTCAGAATGGCGTTACCCGGCGCTAATTGTGCTGTAGCACAATAGAGCCAGCAGGAGTGAACAGAAATGGCTAAAGCTGGAATGTCGCCACTCAAGCAGTTCAGTGCAAGCATTCGACTGGAGGTGAAAGGACACACTCATATAGTCAACTGAGAGCCAAAACCTCCTATGTGCTAGCCATGACATAAATGACTCAAGGCAAAGTCTGACAGAAGTTGGTGAATTCAGCATATTGTTGAAAGGGGCTGACACAAAGGCCACTCTATATATGCTAGAAATAGGTATGTTTGACAACTATCCTGTCAAAACCCATACCTAACAACAGAAGACTTACTGAAGCTTTTTACAAGCGGACTTCAACAGTAGTCTCAGAATTAGTTTTTTTCCAATATTTGTTAAATGCGTTTGTGCATCACATACATAAATATATGGGTCATGGAGGCTTCCTTGTCAGCCTTCCATACACTGGAAGCTGTTACAGGGGTCTCAACATACAGGAAAGATGGCCTATTTTCTAAAGTATGAGTATGTTTCTCGTATACATAAATACATATTGGGTTCTTCCTGTCATGTGTGTATGTAATGGTTTACTGATCATCAGCACAAGTGTGTACTGAATTATGCAGAGGTTAAGCATGCATAGAACAAAATTATCTTGACAGATTTTGCACTTGAGCATATCCCTGACCCTATGTCCTACTATTTTGCAGAAAATCTAAAACATAATGGAGTTTGGTTATTGTGCTATTATTGTGCTAGCCTGGGCTGAGTTGGTCTGCAGACGAGGCACACACTTTGCTAGTGGACACAGAAGTGCCTATTAGACACCAGTACAGAAATTACCTTCATATAAAGAGAGTAACATAATATAGCTTTAGAACCCGCCGCAGCGGGCTCTACCGGCCATTAAAGGCCCGCTTCCGCGTTAAAGTGCCTTTAATGGCCGATAGAGCCTGCTACAGTGGGTTCTATGGCTACTAGAACTTTCTGCCTCTAGAGGGCAGAATGCTCTATCAAATTAAATAAATTCCTCATAGCTGTTGCTGTGAACAAAGAACGATGGAATGTTGACGCTCTGGGCTTTCACCAGCCAGTAAAAGCCCGGAGCACTCCATTGTCTGCAATGGAGCCCCCAACATTCCAATGTTCTAATAACTTTTTATCAAAATAAAGACATATACTAGCAAGAAATGTCCACAAAAGATGTGCGAAACATGTGTAAACATTAATGATGATGAATATAGCCCCTCACCAGAGTATGCTGTTTGAATTTATGAATTCTTATGACGTGTCCAGTTTCTAAGTATATGTAAGCTTAGGAATTTCATTCAGTGAGTAAGCAGCCAGAAACCGATTCTTCTGGTATTAAAATGTATTTAAAAGAAATGTTTGTATGAATTTACCTTTTCTATCATTTTGTATAGAATGCAACAAAACAAGTTCACAGCCCAAAAGAAAAAAGACTGTTGTTGAGACATGTATGTGAGAAATCAACACACTGTTCTATTGATGCCCTGAAAATAAATCACATTAATTGAAGCATTTGTTCAACCCTATTCCTGTGTGCATTTTTAAACATGTATCAATCAATCAATCAATCATTCTATTTATAAAGCGCACTACATACCCTTGAGGGTTTCAAGGCGCTGGGGGGGTGCTGCTACTGCTCGAAGAGCCAGGTCTTGAGGTGTCTCCTGAAGGTGAGCAGGTCCTGGATCTGTCTTAGGTCAGACGGGAGGGTGTTCCAGGTCTTGGCGGCGAGGTAGGAGAAGGATCTGCTGCCGGAGGATTTGCGCTGGATGCAGGGGATGGAGGCGAGGGCGAGGTTGGCTGAGCGGAGTTGATGGGTGGGGGTGTAGAAGCTGAGTCGGTTGTTCAGGTAGGCTGGTCCGGTGATGTGGAGTGCTTTGTGTGTGTAGGTCAGGAGTTTGAAGGTGATCCTCTTGTCGACGGGGAGCCAGTGTAGGTCTCTCAGGTGGGGGGTGATGTGGCTGCGGCAGGGGATGTTGAGGATGAGTCGGGCGGAGGCGTTTTGGATGCGTTGGAGGCGTTGCAGGTGTTTGGACGGGATGCCTGCCTAGAGTACGTTGCCGTAGTCGAGTCTGCTGCAGACGAGGGCCTGAGTTACTGTTTTTCTTGTTTCGGTTGGGATCCATTTGTAGATTCTGCAAAGCATGCAGAGGGTGTTGTAGCAGGAGGAGGAGATGGCGTTGACTTGTTTAGACATTGAGAGGGATGAGTCGAGGATGAAGCCAAGGTTTCGTGCGTGGTCGGTTGGTGTCGGGGGGGTACCCAGCAAGGCTGGCCACCACGAGTCGTCCCAGGCGGAGGGGGTGGGCCCAAGGATGAGAATCTCCGTTTTGTCTGAGTTAAGTTTCAACCGGCTGCTTCTCATCCAGTCGGCGACGGCCTTCATGCCCTCGTGGAGGTTGGTTTTGGTGGTGTGTGGGTCCTTGGTGAGGGAGAGGATGAGTTGGGTGTCGTCGGCGTAGGAGATGATGTTGAGGTAGTGTTGACAAGCCACTTGTGCGAGGGGGTCCATGTAGATGTTGAACAGCGTTGGGCTGAGGGATGAGCCCTGGGGTATGCCGCAGATGATGTTGGTGGCTTCAGATTGGAATGGGGGAGGCAGACTCTCTGGGTTCTTCCAAAGAGAGAAATGATGTTGTCCAGTTGAGGGCTTGTTCTTGGATCCCTGCTTCGTGGAGGTGGCTTTTCAGAGTGTGGTGACAGACTGTGTCGAAGGCGGCTGACAGGTCTAGGATGATGAGGGCTGATGTTTCTCCATCGTCGAGATGGCTTCTCGTCCTGGTACACAGAAATAAGTTTAGCTTGTTAAATAAATTGTACACGTGGATGTTACAGAAATGGATGTCTACTGTACTTAGCAAAGAAATTACGCTGTCACCATTACGTCTGGCAGATTGGTGTGAAAATGGGCATTAATATGAAATCAGAAATGTTCAAAACATGAAACTTTTTTGGGTGTATCGTCAATCAGGTTCACAAAAATGCAAATTATGATTGAAAATTCCACATCTTCATTGGACATGGGTGTTTCCTTCTCTGGATAATCTTTTGAATTAGGAGTGGAAGGGCTTGCATTTGAATGTATGATGGAACAACGCAAGCTCGACCCACGCATGCCTTAACGTAGTCAGAACAACAACTGTGTTGTTTCTACGAATGTCTTTACCACGCATGCCTTTACAATGATTTTTTGTTGTAAAAGTGTGCCTAGTAAAGGCTTGTGTGGGAACGGCATGCATGGTTCTATCATGCCACCCCCACCCGCCCTAAGGCCCAAACGTACACCTCCCCTAATACTTAATCTGCTCCGACCCCCCCACCCGCCCCAAAAACAAAACTACCAATCCCCCTACCCCTAAAAACAAAACTACTCCCACCCCCCCACTCACACTAAGGCCCAAAAGTACCACACCCCTAATACTTAAACTACCCTGACCCCCTATCCACCTTAAAAACAAAACTACCCCAACTCCCACCCGCCCCTAAAACAAAACGACCCGACCCCCCACCTGCCCTAAAAGCAAAACTATCCCGACCTCCCCACCCGCCCTAAAAACAAAACTACCCTGACCCCACCACCTCGCCCCTTAAAACAAAACTACCCTGACCCCTCCACCCGCCCCTAAAAACTGAACTACCCCGTCACCCCCACCTACCTTGAGCCCTAAAACCTTGCCCAACCCCCATCCACCCTATAAACAACCGTCCCCCCACCAGCCCTAAAAACAAAATTACCCTGACGCCCCCACGCTGCCCCTAAAAACTAAACTACCCCCACACCACTCACCCACCCTAAGTCCTAAAACCTTCCCCGGCTCCCCACCTGCCTGAAAAACAACAGACCCCCCTCTCGCCCTAAAAACAAAATTAGCCTGACCCCTCTACTTGGCTGCTAAAAAAAAAAAAACCCAACCCCTCCTACACACCCCTAAAAACAAAACTACCCAGATCCACCAACCCCCGGCCTTAAAAACAAAACTACCTGACCCCGCATTCGCCCCTAAAAACGGAACCACCCCAACCCCCCACCATTAAAAAAAATAGCCCAACCCCACACCTCAAGCCCTCAATCCACCCCACCTCTAAAAACTACCTCCAACCCTGCCCCAGCCCCACTGACCGCACACTCTCCCGATCCACCATATAAAATAAACCCAAACATCCGCCCACCCCGCCCCTGAAAATAATTTGCCCAACCCACCACCCCAAGCCCGTTATCCACCCCACCCCTAAACACTACCCCCAACTCTGCGCAAGCCCCCACCCTAAGCCCTATCCTTAAAAAATTCCAACCACCTCCACCCTCGCATCTAAAAACAAAATAGCCCAACCTCCCACCCCAAGCCCTTTATCCAACCACAACCCTAAAAACTACCCCCAACCCCACTTACCTGACTGCATCCTCTCCTGATCCACTCTGCCCTTTGCTCTGCTTTAAACACGCATATGCATAGCTCAGCACATGCGTGGTTGAGGCAGAGAAAAAGCCATGCACTTTTCCTGCAAGCGTGGTTACACTTGCATGGGAAATAACCGCGCTGTTCAGGACATTTCCCCGGCATTCTATTGGATGAGGCGAGGTGGTGGCCATTGTAAATACTATGATCAACCATAAATCATATCTTTGTGAGTTTTCATGGATAACCAAATGGAGATTGCAACCAATTAAAATGCATATATCAAAAGCAGTTGGAATAAAAGCTTAATATGGGGTGAAATGTTGACTAAAGACCCCACTTTTCAAGGGGTGTGCAGGAGTGGTCTTTTCCTCAGGGAAAAAAATCTCTTATGATGAATTTTTTTTTAATTAAAAACTGGGTTGTTGATTGACTTGGGGGTAAGCCCTGGTCAAGCAGCAAACACAATCCTAGTCAGGGTAAAGCACAAACAAACCCTAAATTAACATGTGCTCACCCTCTGGTAGCTTGGCACAGAGCAGTCAGGCTTAATTTAGAGGCAATTTGTGAAGTGCACTTCAAACAGTAAAACAGTGAAACCACAACAAATAAATATCCTGCACCAGTCTAGATAAATAGAACAAAATATAATAAATAAAACAATACCAAAATGGCAAAAATCCAATAAGTAAAACTTGAGTTATGATTTTGTAAAGGATATACTGTTAAACACCGCTTAGAAGCAAAAAGCACCGGACCGGACAAAGGCAAAAGTTTAGGTTGACTGCAATAGAGCGCGGGCCAGCTACACGGACCCGTTTAGATGCACTGATCAAAAGTATCTTAAATCCTGGTTGCGGACTATTGCATTGTTCTGAACCATGCAGTAGAGGTAATATGTTGGTTCTGCTTAGCACAGCAGCAGCGATTCATTGGTTCTGAGATGCAGTGAGGCTGCAGAGCGAGTTCCTGCTGTGTCCTCATCAAAGCTGCCATTGACGACGATGTGAGGTACGTGTACTGGGAGAAATGTTATAAGGTAATCCCAATGTTATCCTATGGGAGAAATAGACTTTGCAGTAGTGATTTACGACTTTGGTAGTTTTTTACTACTGAGACATATAAAACTTAAAAGTACATGTTCTGCCTTTTAAAAACATTGCACCCTGTCCTCTGGGTTGTCTATGGTCTATACTAGGGGTGACTTATTCGTATAAAAATGGAAGGTTTGGGCCTGGCAAAAGTGTTATTTTGCCAGGTCGACTTGGCAGTGTAAAACTGCACATACAGGCTCTGCAATGGCAGGTCTGAGTCATGGGTAAAGGGCTGTTTAAGTGTGTGGCACAATCAGTGCTGCAGGCCCACTAGTAACATTAAATTTAGAGGCCTGAGCTACATGTAGTACTACTTTACTAGGGACTCATAAGTGAATTAAATATGCAGAGTGGAAATAGACCAATATGACCATGTTTAGGGCAGAGAGCATGAGCACTTTAGCACTGGCTTGCAGTGGTAAAGTGTGTAGAGTCATAAATAAAAGTCCAGCAAAAACAAGGTCAGAAAATGGAAATGGAGGTGGTAGGCAAAAGGTTGTAGGGCAAGACAACCCTAAGGTTGTCAGGGCTAACAAGCATGTTTGTCAATATGCACATTTCTTCCCAATAGACAATCCTCAAAAGCAAATATTGAGGAGAAAGATCACTCTTGAAAACCTTTAACTCTCCTAGAGTTTTGGGAGTGGTCCATTGTATCTCTGTGAATCCAAATAAAATGCAAAAATCTACCCTAAATTTAGAGGAATCCTAGGAAGACTCAACTATTTTCCTGAAACGTTTGTGAGATATCCTTAAATCAGGAAAGCTTGTGATGTAATGCTAACTTTATCTGTCTCTTTTCAAATTAAAATCCATGTCATTATGACAGATACCTTTACAGAAAGTCATTTTCACAGTTTTGTACCATAATAAACCCTTCAGCTCTCATGATGTTGCTTATGTTTCACAAACTTGCTTGAAGTTTTATTGATTTCGATCTGAAATTTAAAACAAAAATAGTTGATTTGTTAACAAGTATGTACACGGCTAAATTATGTTTGTGATGAGTCACATATAATTGTCGAGTAATCATTACTTATTTTAGCCTTGCTAAGTCAAAATATATTGTCTTGCAGAGAGAATCTGTTAGAAGATGATGGTTTGTGCATATTTCTGACTTCTAGAATTTGAAGGAGTGCATAGAACGTGACAATGAGAAAACGTATGGCCTTCTTTAGGCTTCTATCTCTTTCATACATTATTAGCTTAATAATGACTGCACTTTTCAGACCATCAAATAGCGTGCCTCTTCTTTGGCACACTGATGACATTCACATATTACCTGTTCTTGCATTTTTCACACTCCATTGATGTCCCATGATCGCCGACCAATCTTTCAACTGTTTACTCCAAACATAGTGTTACAATATCACTAATCAAGCCTAGTGTTTCCAAAGACATTACTCACTTGGAAACCAGGCATATCAGAATTCCATGGTTTCCGTTTTCCTCATCCACCCTTTAGTACTAAACAAAAGTGCATCAGAGAGTTGGCAACATGGGCGAGGCCATGGTGAATGAACACAGGAAACGATTTGCCATGCATCATTTGATGCATCATCACCGAACCTCTTTAGTGCATTAAACTATTCACAGATAAGTTAGGCCATGTTCAGGAAAATGTGTCCAATCTTTTAAAGACAACTGTCCAGAAGAGAGGCAGATGGATAACAAGACACATACAATTGCCTTGATGCAAATCCAAATCGTAGTCATCCACAGTCTTGCAAAAGCAACCAGGCAACTGGCAGCGGAGTTTAAGCAAAAACTGCAGCCATTCATGAAAACACTGGAAAGATTTTTGGGTTAGCTGATGTCATGGATCTTTTCTTTTGGAATATTGTAAGGCCACAAAACAAGGATTTTGTATCAGTGGCAGATTAGAATGATATTACGACACTGTCTCAAACTCAGAATGTCTCTTCAGTGAAAACTTTCATTTCATTTAGGTTAGATCTTGAAAACTATTTAAATGTTGCCCTCTCCAGAGCTTTAGCCTATTAAATATTTAGTGCATAGAACAAATTAATATATAAAAAGGGGTTAAAGTTGTAAGTTAGTGAGCAGCTAGGAAAATGTCCACCTATGAGAACAATGTTGGTGAGGAAATGGGTAGGAAATAGTGCATATGTGGGACTGTAGTTTGGTGGGCTAAAAACAGGGTGGAATATTGCATTACTGACAGACTGGGGTAGTGCAGGAAGTGGAATGTGGAGGAGGATGTGTCACTGCCTTATTGTGAGTTAGCGATGGGGTAGAATAAGGTGCATTAATGGGTGTTGTGTGGTAGGTAGGAGACAGGAAAATGAAGTGGTCGGAGAATATGTAACTGTCAGATTTGTGTATTGTGGGTTTGGGAGTGGAAGGGAGTGTAACATTAGCATTTCATCAATTACATATTGACATTTGTTTTGCATTCAATGGGATGTTATTTGGTCCTCTTATGTTTGTCCGACCTGCTGATTACAATCATGTTCTCCACCAGCCTCTTTATGGCGGTTCAACCACCATGAGAAGGCTGGCAGAGAACAGGTGCTGGAGGCCACAGGGGGAGCCCTGCACTTCCCACAACATTGTCATGGGAGGGCAGGGGCCCCCTCCCCAGCACCACCAGAATGCGTGATGTCTGCTCAGCAGACAGTGCACATTCTAAGGGTGCTAGGGAGGCCCCTGTATGACGGCATTGGACTCGACTCTATGTGGAGCCGAGTCCAATGCCACAGTACGTTTTCCACTGGGCTGATTGGCAAAAACCTTGGTTTCCGCCAGTTAGTTCAGTGGAAAATACTTAATTGGGCAGGTGGGGAGAACATCAGTTGCGCGACGGTTTCACCATGGGTCCGGCGGTCGGGTTTCTTACAGCTAAACTCGTAATCAGTCCCTTAGTCAGTGATGTTTCAGGAACATGGTTCTGGAAGATAAGTTCATTTCCACTCTTTTTCTTTCATTTGATACCAGTGATGGAATACTTTTAAGCCATCATATCTTTTCGAAAGCTAGGTTGTTTTTACTAGAGTGGTATCTGTTGCCTTATTCTGGTTGTAATTCCTGCATATGACCTGCTGTATTACTTGCTGTGGGAAATATTTAATTCATACCATTAGTGATCTGCCTACCCCCTCTCTGGAATGAGGACCATCATACCCTAGAAGTGTATATGTAGGATCTCTAGGTAGCAGCACATTTAAGTTCGGGACATTCTTTAACTCAGCCTTATGGATTGAAGTACAGAGAGGCTACAGTGAAGTGAGAGCACAATAAGCCTCAGTGAGTTTAAAATGAGTAGGTGCCTTATCTATAAGAAATCATCATGTTTATCATTCTACCCAGCTAATATAGTAACAACAGGTTTATTTAATTTACTATGTCCTATGATCCGCAGATTTAGAAAGCTGTGAGTAATCACGTGTGGTTAAATTTATAGGAGAAGAAAGCACAGCAAAAAATCTAACAAATAACCTAGCAAAACAGACTCCATATTCAACCGCATCACTTTCTGCAGTGTGCAGTGCATTAAACCAATTGATCCTAAATATTAATTTTAAGTATTGCAAATTCCATCCACACTGGTTTGTTGCGGAATTGCTAGAGGTGAGAAAGTCTTGCCTATCCTGTGCAAGGAATGTATGTCACAAGAAATCTCAACTGATTGAGAATAGGGTGGCATTCTGCCCTTGTTGAATCTTTTTTTTTTTTTTTTTTTTTTTTACAGCCCGTTGACATACTTTAACAAAATGTACATTATTACCACACTAGTAGGATGTACCATGGGCATTTAACTAGAGGACTTTGAAATACTAAACACTTATTGTCAATTCAATTGAGCACGTCCTCCAAAAAATAAACTAGACTAGTTGCTTAACTGATTCTGACACACTAAAGCAACCTTAAAATAAAATGATGAGATATATTATATTTCAAGATCTTCACAATAGGGCTCAGTTGTCATTTCACATCATTGTCAACGAAGGAGAAAACAGGAATCTGCATTTATAAGGGAGTTCAGATGTCTACCTGCTCCCAGGCTAGATTAGTCAAACACAGTGTAAGGGCTTATACCTAGAGGCCTCAATTTTACTGTAGATACCAAACTAAAATATTTGAACTGATAGAAGTTGTTTCTGTGTGCCGGCTCATTTTCAGAATTTACAGAGAGGCTGTTTAAGGGGATGATGTTTTTCTTGCCTGGGGTGAATTAATTTCTGTTACACTGCAAGCTCTTGTAATGAGACATTGTGTGACCTAAGGTAACCTGCTTATCCTACACACTGCTTGCTCTATTTTGACAGCTTTATCATTTTAGTCTATTTTAATACATTTTCGAAATTGAGATGGATGTATACTGCAAAGTAACTGAGATTACTCCTCTGTTGTAAACATTAATACACGAAGGTCCTTACTTATAGTTTGGCTGAACTGATCCTCCCTCAAAATGTCAAAACTCTAAATAGGGTGAACAACACTCTTAAATATCATATAGAAATGTACCAACATTTATCTGTAATGAATACTCATCTGAAGAGATTCAGAGCCACGTTTAGTATTTGTACTTCATAAGGGTTAAAAGGTCATTTTAATCAAACTAATATCAATGCTGAAAAGGTGTATTATGGAATGTAACATATACGTTGTTTTGTCCATCATAGTCTAAGAGAGATGGTTGACCTCCAGAGGCTATGCACAGAGTGGTTCCTACTACCCACCCTGAAGGCTATGCCACTCTTGCTAACCTCACTTGTTTGTGTAGGAAGGAAGAGTAATTGACCGGTACATGGGTAGGAGACAAAAAATATGCAAAGCATGGCAAACATATCGGAACCACTACATCACCCAAACCATTACCTCGCAAGCTATGTATAGTGTAAGTAGATGTGAAGTTAACAAGAGTAAATATACACTTACATTGTTGTTGTAGTGGTATGCAATGTAGGGAATGCAATTTGTTCTATATTAACAACCTATATATAATGTTATACATATGCTAGTACAATTTGTTAATCTAAAACAACAGACAAGCTTGAATTTATTGTTCCTGGACCCAGATGTCTTCTTTTTATTTCTCAAGATGTTCGCATACAATTTACCCTATTCTTCAAAGACTTTTTTTTATGAAAATGTACTCCTTTACTATTATATGGATATATGGATTGGAATATTTATATGTATAAGTATACTAAAATTTACAATAACAGATTCCAACATAGTACTCTTTAATGTGTCCCATCTTTTTCCATAATTTGTTTTGTTAAAGGAAGACCTCAGTCGCAAAGTTGGGAAGTGCAATATTTTACAGGAAGGGAAAAGAGGCATGGAATATATTTAAAACTATTGCCAGTTGACTTATATGGTAAGGTAAAAAAAAGAAGAAAAAAATGTGACTTGCACTTCTGACTGAGCTCCTCTTTTGTCAGTATGAAACACTGGGGTTAGGTGAAAGGGAGATTTTAAATTTACAATACAATGCTCGAAGGTTCTGGACTATGTTCATCAATCAAAGCAACTCTGAAGGTTTCTGAGGCCAAACCATGCCAAACAGGCCAACAAGAAAGAAAAGGATTGACTATTGATATGTGTAACGTGTAGTGAAAAGATTGAGTCTAATGCTTCATGGGATGATCATAGGGTTGTCTACCACTAATGTTATGAGATAAAATAAAGGAAACACACGATGTGCTCAGTTATGTCCTACATGTAGCTGTAAGAAATATGACTACTTACATATAGATATTACAATATTGTACTAGGACCACTTCAAATGCACACAAAATTCTCTTCTTTGATGTATACATAGAAGATTCTGCCTCAGACAATTTTCTGCAGGATTCACATGAATGAATGCACAGGGGAGCAAGTCAGATGCTCATGGTTAAGTAGTATAATGAATTTATGTACCGTCCTACAGTATGATTCAAGGCGACCTACAGACATAGCATTAACACTGATCAGTTATTCAAGGAGCTACTCAGGTGTGACCAACTCACTTAGAGGAATGGCAAATCTGTGCTTTTCTGTATAAGGCAAACGAATTATGAAAAGTAAGCAGCAGAAAATCTATCACAAGCTTAAGTACCACCAAAACATTTTCTCATAAATTCAAGTACCGGAGTTTGATCGCTAGCTTTTTTCTGCCCTTCTTCCATTTGCTTGAAAGTTTTTTAAAACTTAATAAATAGAATATTAAAAAATGAATGTCCAGACTCATTTTCAGAAAAAGTTAAATGACAAATCTCTGCACGCTTAGTTGGTCCTAAACACTGTGGCCCTCATTCTGACCTTGGCGGGCGGCGGAGGCCGCCCGCCAAAGTCCCGCCGTCAGGTTACCGTTCCGCGGTCGAAAGACCGCGGCGGTAATTCTGACTTTCCCGCTGGGCTGGCGGGCGGTCGCCTTCAGACCACCAGCCAGCCCAGCGGGAAAGAGGCTTCCACGATGAAGCCGGCTCGGAATCGAGCCGGCGGAGTGGAAGCTGTGCGACGGGTGCAGTTGCACCCGTCGCGTATTTCACTGTCTGCGCAGCAGACAGTGAAATACATGTAGGGGCCCTCTTACGGGGGCCCCTGCAATGCCCATGCCAGTGGCATGGGCACTGCAGGGGCCCCCAGGGGCCCCGCGACCCCCCCTACCGCCATCCGGATCTCGGCGGTCCGACCGCCGGGATCTGGATGGCGGTAGGGGGGGTCGGAATCCCCGCGGCGGTGCAGCAAGCTGCGCCGCCGCGGAGGATTCAATGGGGCCGCGGTACACTGGCGGGACCCCGCCAGTGGTGCCGGTCCGACCGCGGCTTTACCGCCGCGGTCGGAATCCCCATTGGAGCACCGCCGGCCTGTCGGCGGTGCTCCCGCGGTCCTCCGCCCTGGCGGTCAAAGACCGCCAGGGTCAGAATGACCACCTGTATCTCTTAAATGTCTTTTCACAAATGTCTAAATTTACATGTGAAAATAATCCAACAAGTAATATAGATTGCTGCAGATGTGTAGTTAATGACTTGGATAATCACTTTCATTTACTTGTGACTCTTAAATGATGCATTCACGTGCTAAGGCATGTGTAGTGTTTATATACCTTGATGACATACCCATTTTCCTATGAGAGTGTCACCCGTTTTCCTATGTGTATGTGTATGTAGATTAAAAACAATAACGATATGTATGGTATTTTTTCCTGAAAACCACTGTTTTTCACAAATCACCAATTCCGCTAGTTCCTGCATATAGTTGAAAAATTGACTTATTGGATGCTTCCTTTCACATTCTGCACTTCTAATCTCAGATCCTTTTGGGTATAAACTAGGTGTGCTGGTTGGTATGTCATTTCATACCTGATGTGTCTAAACGTCAAAACACTCTTCCTTGTATGAAGCTAACCATATAACTATTTTTTGTTTTGTTTTAATTACTTCTAAAAGAACTGAAAATTTAAACAAATGCTCAAGCCAAAAATATATATTTAACTTTCATTTAATTAAACCCAAACACTTCTTGTGACGAATTACTCCTCCCCCCGCAACCAGTGACAATTAAAAGAGGTCAAACAATTTGCTGTAAGCAGTGAAGCACAACGGGAGTGGCATATCATACTCTAACCCGCCATATTGCCAAGGCACCTTCCAACAGAATGCCGCAATAAGCACGGGAAGTTTGCCTGAGTGCATTCTGTCTTTTACCATTACCGGGCACTGTGGTTGGGTCCCACATTTTCCCGAGTTTTGAGGTGCAAGCTGTGGTCAGTCCTGTTCCACTTTTTAATTTAATGTGTTCATAACCTGGAATTAATCTGCAAAGCTCAGACTGTGCTAAATTACCTTGACATTTCTTTTTATTTTATTTTATATTTTTAGCGCCGCATTTGTGTCATTTTTTGATGCAAAAGCGGCGCAAACTTGCAAAATACAATTGTATTTTGTAAGTTTGCGCCGTTTTTGCGTCAAAAAGCGGCACACATGCGGCGCTAAAAAAGTATAAATATGGGCCTTAGTGCTGCAGACACGCTAGTAGCCTTTAATTTACAGGACCTGGGCACTTGTAGTGCATTTTACTGGGGACCTATTTGTAAATAAAATATGCTAATTGTGGATAAGCCAATGTTACCATGTTTTAAGCAGAGAGCACATGCACTTTAGCACTGGTTAGCAGAGGTAAAGTGCCCAGAGTCCTAAGCCAACAAAAACAATTTCAGCAAAAATGAAGCGGGAAGGCAAAACGTTTGCAGATGACTGTGCAGAAAGGGCCAGGTTCAACACCAGTGCATCAAATTCTTGCCCTTCCTTTGTGGGAGGACAAGAAATTGAAGCATTAACAGATGGCATAAGGAGCTGTTATTTGAACTCTGTCGCTGGGTTAACTAATTCTTCAAAAACAACAGGGGTATGCTGTTTCTCAACAAGGAAGTAGAGAGGAGGGTAAAAGCTGTCAGTCAGAAAAAAAGCTGATCAACAAAATTGGTAGGATCCTATTGATCAGAAGCAGTGGCCCTTAGACGCCCAAAGGGGTGTTATGCTTCATCATCGGGCAGTTGCTCGTTGGGCCAGCGCTGCAATGCCCAGTGGGCCTGTCGAGGGGACTCTTTGCCGGAGATCTTTAGAATAAGATGTTGTGAAGAAGTATGTGAGTGAAAGCGCGGTGAGGGTAGATTGGTAAATGAGTGATTAAAAATGACTACAGAATACTTTGTGAAATTTATTTTACTGGTCCCCTTGACATGAGTAAAAACAAACTAGAGGTGGCAATGAGGAGCTGTCCGATGATGGCGCATGACACCCCACTGGAGTGTCTGGGGGCTATTGCTCCTGATCAATCAGATCACACAAATCCTGTTGATCAGCTGTTTTGCCACTGACAGCTTTTGCCCTCTTCTGTACTTCCCTGCCGTAGAACAGCATATCTCTATGTTTTTTTTATGCATTTAAGGAGCACTTGTGCTGAACCTGAGAAAACACTCCTTGTCTCTCCTCTTTTCCTTAACTAATTCTTCACCACCAAGACAAGGTAATTGGCGCTGTTCCTTACTCCTTTGATGCTTATTTTATTCTGTTTGAATATGTCCAAATATTGTAAATATGGAAATGCACTCCCATTTCCGACAGCACTATGAAACACATTTGTGAGCAAATTAATTTAATGTGTTCATAACCTGGAATTAATCTGCAAAGCCCAGTCTGTGCTAAATTACCTTGACATTTCTTTTTTTATATTGTAATAAATCTTTTTATTGGCATTTTACTCATTACAGCAAAACACATTTCAGAAAGGTGGCTTTCCATGAACAACATTACTTTGCTTGTTAATCCGTGTTGACTTTCAACCTAGTTGTGTAAGAGGGGACGCGCCTCATTAGTACAAAAGTGTGAAGACTAAGGGGCATATTTACTTAAGTTTCACACAGGGCAGGAATGCAAAGTTGCTGTAGTGAGTTGGCTGAAACTGAGAGAGCAAAAATGTGCCATGTCTACTAAGTTTTACTTCTACTCCTTCCTTGTGCAGGAATTTGAGGCTGCATAGCACCAACACAAGCATCCCTGCTCCTGGCTGCAATGATGCCTGCATTACGAGCAGGATAGTTCTTGTGCAGGAAAGTGTAAAAACAATGTTTAAAGGCCCTTTTTCTATGTGTGATGTGGAATGCATCACACACAGAAAAAGGTAGAAACAAGGTGAAATACAAGTATTTCTCCTGATTAAGCCTGGGTCAGGCAGGCAGGCCCAGGATTGCTGACTTTAGCAAATATGGGCTTGTGTCAAACTCCATAAGTGGATGAATGTGAATGCCCATGCTCCACCCACTGAACACCTCCCTGATTCACTGCCTTGCATTATTTTGTATTTACTAAACCACACAAAACCATGTAAAGTGGTTTTACGTGTCTTAGTAAATCCCAGATAAATACCTGTGTTGCTTTGTGATGACTTGAGTTACGGAAGGGCAATGCATGTGCTTAGTAAATCTAGGCCTAAGTGAATATCCCTTGCATTCCTACCTTTCCATAGTAATTACTTCATTACTCCCAAATTTGTGAATACTGTTTTGCAACTCTGCACCCTGGATACTGATTCTTCTACCATGGAACATTTATCCATGCTTCTGAGCACCTTGTTTAGCTTTGGTGCCACTCTGTCTTTCTACCTGCATGCAACATCCCATTTCGCTATCAGGAGCCCTACTCCCACCAGGGTATGGGGCACTGTGAACCCTTCCCATTCATCCATGACACCCAGCAGTGACCTCTTTGGTTCTGGGGTGATGTGCTGTCCCTGAGGGACCGGTGGATCACCTTCCAGTATTGCATAATTACCGGGTACTTACATGTGACGTGTATGAAGTTAAATGTATTATGACTACACAGGAAACAAGCAAGGCTGGGGGCTTTACCCATTCATCATAACCTGGCTCAGTGATAACAAACCCTGTGGAGGAATTTGAATTTTATAAGTCTGAGCTTGACACATATGATCAAGGCTTTGCGGGGAGTGCGTCTGGGCTTCAGTCCAGTCCCAATCATGCAACTCTCATATGTCTCCCTAACACCCGGCTCACGGATCAACAAAAGCATCTGGCACATTTACTATTAATGCTCTGTGTACTCTAGAGACTCCCTTCTTGCCTAAGTTCTCTGTCATTAAGTTGGCCTCTAGGGATTTGAATTCAGTTCCCTGGCTCAGCTTCTCCTTGTAAGCTTCTAGTGTGTGGCAAACTTGCAAATAATGAAAGAATTGAGAGATAGAAAACCCAAATTCACTAGATAGCTTGTAAACTACTTGACATGAATCGATGGCATCACCTCTCCCAACTGTGAGATTTCAGTGAGATCCCACACCCAGAAGCCCTCCAGGCATGGAACCTGAGACTGACTAGTCACGCTCCAGAGGGGGGTTTTAACCGTGAGGGTTCTTTGCCACCCAGTACACCCCAGCGTGTCATGCCAGCATTGCAAAGACAGCCTTGTAATGAAAAGGAGCCAATGGGGATCCAGCAAACCATATGCTAGAGTATGTATTCCATATGGCCCAAGGTCCAATTACACTTTGATCACTGATCAAAGCCAGTCATTAAATGGGACCAAGTATGAGGCCAGAAATATGCCTGAATATCATAGGTCCACAGGTCCCCATTATACTGCAACTGTGTTCATTTCACTAGGTAGCTGCATGGCGGGCCCCCTCAGATAAAAAGCCACATCTGGGAGACTATAAATTCGGAAACAATTGGGGCGGCTGGGTGAATGGAACATTTTGCAATGTATATAGGACCCTCGCCAGGGAGACCATCTTAAAAAGGTCACTAAGTCCCATTATGTTCCGTAGCAAGGAGGCCCATCCCTCCACATCCAGGCCCATATTTACAAGAAAATGATGCAGCGTATGCCACACGCCAGCTTGTGGCACCACGCTGCACCATCAGGAAAGTGCAGGGATGTGTTGTATTTATAGTAATACGGTGCAACCTTGTACTTTCCTCTGCGCTGGTGCACAGTTCGCTGCCTAGCGCCAATGCAAGCACCCTTGCACCATAGTGCAGGGGTACCTGTGTTGCAGGAATGATTGTTTATGTGCAGGAAGGAACACTTTCCTGCACATAAACAATCATTAATAGCCTGTTTCCTCCTTCTATGTGTGCTACAGAATGCAGCACATTTAGAAAGAGATAAAACAAGGAGAACTAAAGGTATTTCTCCTTGTTGTGCCACTTTTATGCCACCCCTGGGGTGGCGTAGGAATCTGACATATTCCCAGGTGTAAAAAACATTGTAAATCTGGGACTGTATCAGATTCCATTGGTGTTCCATAGGAACACCCACAGCAACACCTAAGGAACGCTCCATTCACGGACAGTTATACGTGAAAGGGGGCCATATTTACAAGGCTATGAAAAGCCACGCGAAGTGGCTTTACTTTGCCTTTTAAATATGTGCCAGTACACTGCGTCGCAGAAGCATCACAAAAGTGACGCTCTGGCGGCGTTACTGTGCCACAGGTGCGTTGTAAATGTGACCCCCAATTTGGTGCGCATGAGCAGCAGAGCAATATTCAAGTCTCCTCTCCTGTCTGGGCCTCTTGTGACGCACATTCTTAAATTGGTGAAGTGACCATCAGCTACTTTAATTGGAAGGTGTCAAAGGCCTGAGAGAATATCTCTGTATCAGGAGGTCCACCTTTTGTTCCAATTGAATCCATTCCAGATGCTTTTCTTTTTCACAGGGTCATTACAACTGTGCTATTCTGGGTAGGGACATGTTTGGGAGGTTGTCCGCATACAACGGGACTATGTCTTTCTGCCTGTCACCCCATACCCTGGCATTTATAGTACAATAGAATACTTTGTGTCCCTGTACTTTTAACAAAAGGCCATTACGTGGAGCATTAGTGAGCCTTCTGCAGGTGTGAAAGAGAACATGGTAGTAAGTATGTGTAAAAGAAAAAGCATAATCCTGGATCATTAATGTTATTTTGCTACTTACTAGCCTGCTTTTCATGCAATTGGTCGGTAAATATGATTTTCAAAATACTCACACATTATTTGATTTCCATTTTGCTACGCTGACCTCGGAAGGAACAGAGCCATTCAAAGTTTCAAATGAATTACAGTGCAGCTATTAAATGAAACTCAGATTTGTTACATGGACATTCAAGGAAAATGAATGGGTGTTCTGCAGAGCTCTCCTTCGGGAGCGAATCATCATAATTTCATCTACTCTAGTGCCTGATGGTGTCTGAGTGTCTTTGAGTATGCAACTTCTGTTACGCATAATGTTATTCAGCAGATTTCAAGAAGATTTACAGCAGTTACAGAACTAGTATTAGCCGCCATTGGACACATCAGACAATTTGAATTGGGGTGTTTTTGATGTGAGTGAATAACTACAAGCCACAGAAAAAGTCATCATTGCTGGGAACCGAAAGGATATGTTTTGATTCATAGTTCTGCTATTGCTTGTGAGAAGCAGAGGCATTATATTATCTGGCTATGTAGAGAAAATGATATGGAAGTGCAGTAATGAGGCAGTATTTTAAATAACAGTATCAAAATGAATACTGATTTTCCATTGTGTACTTTCAGGAATAATAATAAAGAGGGATCAAAATGAATGTTGGGATCATTTTGCTGCAAGAACATAAACCTCCTTTAGTAACAAGCATTTGCAATGCAATAGGTCTTGCATTTGCTTCAGTTAGATCTATTTGCATTGTAAATGCATACCTGGACTTTTTTTCCAACATAAATTGGTCAACCTTGCCGCATAGTTTGGTCCTCTCTGCCACATAACTCTGTTGGCCCTACATATAAGTAAAGCACTTCCATTTACCTTCTTCCTATATCTACAGCAAAAAATGAAAATATTGCCATTAATTCTTCTATTTTTTTATATTATTATTTTGGGGTCCCCCGTGAGTTATGGACAAAAATGTTTTGTAAAAGGAATGCCCCGTAAAGCATTATGGGGTGAGTTTCAGAGTGCAGCAAATATTGTAGTATCTTGATCCAATGCTCAGAACACCCCCTAGAGGGCACCAATATAAACATAACATTTGTAACAAACATGGTCATGTAACCATATAGTCATCACCTAGAGCCATATGAAAACAGAATGGCAGAACATAATGCAGTGTACCCATATATTTAGCCCCTAGAGGGCATAGTGCAATGCACATTTTCAGGCCTAGCAGGACTACTAGAATAATATTACAAATAATAATATTACAAACAAGGCCCTTAAAACACAAACTACTCCAGATGTAAAACTAAAGTTCCAGCCATTAGAAAACTTAATAAGACACTGACTGGTGAGAGGGGTTACTATTTTGCAGTCACCCCAACCTAGTGCAGACCCAGAGATGCCCTAAACAGAAAGAATGTGTTGTGCTGAACATTTTGATGGTGGTCCAATTGTCCTAGGAGCACCACAGGGTGAGTTAGAGGCAAACGTGTTGTAAATGAAATGCCCCACAATGCGTTATGGTGCAAGTTTCTTAGTGCAGCAAATATTGTAGTATCTTGCTTGTAATGCTCAGAATAGCCCCTAGAGGACACCATAATTAAAATAACATCTGTAAGAAACATGGTCATGTAATCATGCAGTCAGCCCTTAGAGGACATAACAACATGATAACAAAATGGCAGAAAGTAATGCAGCGTAACCATATATGTAACCCTTAGAGGATGTAGTGCCTTACACATTTTCAGGCCTACCAGAAATTCGGCTATACTATTACAACAAAAGCCCTTAAAACACAAACTACTCCCAAATGTAAAACAAAAGTTCCAGCCATGAGAGAGCTTAAAAAGATATTAGATTGTGAGAGAGGTTTATATTTTGGGTTCCCCCCCAACCTAGTGTGGGGACCCAGAGATGATCTAGACAAAAAATACGCTTTGCGCAGAAAAGTTTGATGGTGGTCCCATTGTCGCAGGATCACCATAGGCTGAGTTAATGTTTTGAAAAAGAAATGCCCCACAGAGCATTACGGGGCGAGTTTCTCAGATGCAGTGAATATTGTAGTATCAGCTCTCCTACTGTGCCGGGAGAGCAGCTTTGAAGGTTTCTGTGCTTTTTCTGTGTTAAATGCTCCAGTTTGTATTTTTCTACTGATAAACTTGTTAAGTGGTACTCATATAAAGCGCTCCTTAGATCGAAGTCCAAATTAAAAAGAACTCCCTTCAGCTTATAGCCTTTGTGTGCAGACGCCACAAAGAAACAGCGGCATGCTAGTGAGCCACACTAAGATTTACGGCCGATCGTGCAATAATCCATGTAACAGGGTCAGTCTCCAAGGCGGTAACAAAGCAGCCTCAAGTCGGGGCAAACATAAAGCATTTACCTATGAAATCAAGGGAATTTTGAAAGGCAGGCCAAGGAACGAATGAACGTGATGGGCATGAGATGGGCATGTTACAAGCCCACAGATGTAGATTACAACATGTTGAGAGGCAGCGCTTGTGAGGTGGCTAGGCTCGACCTTAAAAAGACTAGTGAGGCTTTCTTGTTTTCCACGCCAAACCCTAAGAACATGATTTACACTATGATGCAACACTAGATGTAAAATATGACATCGGAACATAACACCACAGGGTATGCTGTTTATTTGGTGCCCCATTTGTGCACCATTCCAAGTTTTGGACCATGGAATGGGTGATAACGTGCTAATTGCACCTGGCTTCCTCTGTTCTGAAGTCTGCGAACTCAGATTTTGCGCCATTTGCCTGCAGGTTTTCCTTTTTTGCTATGAAAAAAACGTAATTGCAGAACTGTGCCCTAACTCGAAAAGGACTAATTCACAGAACACAAGACGATGATCTGAGAATGGCATCTGACATAGCAAATACAAAAATCAATGCCAGTCTGAAAGGAGATGGGGTTGGAACAGGGCTCCAAAAGAGATAAAAATATATATTTGCCCCATTGACCATTCGACAGACAGAATGCATTCATATGCATAATTTAGATACACATACCCCAAAAAAGCTCACCACAAAAAACGCGCGCCTTTTTGTATTGACAATTAAAAAACACAGCTGACAACACTAGACATGCAGATGGGTGATATGAGAGTGGCTTAATCAGATACCAGTTTTCATTATAGTGTATTTTTGACTTATTTTATTTTCAGGTTTTGGGGCCTTGGTGAAAAATAATGCATGTCGCAATTCTTTAATAAAGGAAGGCATTTCGTGTGTGTAACAGGATTAACCGTTTTCTAAATGTAAACGCTAACCTGAGATAAACAGGGCATTTATATGTTGGCATGAAACCACATCGCACGTGCAGATGGCCTTGTAAGTCAACACGACACAAAATATTAACAGGTGGGCCTGGCACAAGGTACACTTGGCACAGTGAATACATGTCCACATGATGACAAATGCATATTTCATTTTTTTTTGTACATGATTTGCCACTGCTATTAATTACCTACACAGCTCTTATGGCACATAATTATGTGATGATGCCTATGCAGCATCACATGTGTGTGTATCGAATGTGAAGAGATGCCACCCGTGCCCCCAATCCTTTCTTGCATTGAACAGATACCATGCCAAAGTGCATCATGCTTTTTGGCAGTGCCGCACACAGTACAGCAAACAAGTCGAGCACCGTTTTTCATACACATTCAGAATAAAGCTCCAAGAAGAAGACTCCTTGCTTCTGGTGGCCTGTAGACATTGGGACATATTTACAAGCCCTGGTGCCTCCTTCTGCCACATTAGCGTCATTTTTTTTACGCTACTGTGGCATTCAGGAGGCATTTTCGTTGCGCAATATTTACAAAGTGCTGCAATGCAAGTATGCAATGAAGGCCCAGACAAATGGTGCAGTGAAACTTATGAGATTTCACTGCGTCATTTTATGCATCATTTTTAATGCTTGCCTTAGACAGGTGTTAAAGTGACCTTTCCCATTGTATTCAATGGGCCTCCCTTAACTTTGGTGGATTAGCACAATAATTTTTTACACTAATCCACCGAAATGCCATAATAGGGTCAAAATTGTTGATGCTATTTACCTAATATGCACCTTGGTGCGCCATGCCATATTGTAAATACAGCACAGACATGGTGTCATTAGAGGGGATCAATGGGGCGCCACTTTCTTGTAAATATGCCCCATTGTGAGTTGAAAAAAGCCTTCAGTCGTGCTCTAGAAAAAAACATAAGAAAAAAACAAATCGGCCCAGGGTAGAGACACCCTGACCCCTTAGCCCTGGTGCTGGGGTCCCCCAAGAGCTGAAAAACATATATATTTAAAAAATGTTTGCCGTGACTCGCAGCAGATTTGGGGAAAATCCTGTGTTTCTTTTTTGTAGAGCTCCCAGGTGGGCCAGGCCCCATGGACATTTATTTGTATATGTGAGGGGGGAGACTGGCTCCACCGGATCCCCAGGAACCACCACCTTCCCGGGGCAAAAATTAACATGATGTGCAAGGGGGGGCCTTGTGCCTCCCCCTGCCGCCCCGGTGACCACCATCATCCCGGTGAATTGATTATATTGTCTGCGAGAGGCCTCACTGCCCTCTCACAACCCAGGAGACCAGCTCTTCCGCAGGCCAATTGTAAAAAAAAAAAGAGATGAGGAACCACCACCTCCCTGGGGCTATGTATTTTGGAGGGGAGCCCCTCTCAAGGACCCAATGATGGCCCTGGGGACTGCCGCCTGGCTATTGCTATGTCCCAGGGTGCCCACCTCAGGGACATAACTGTTTGCTGTGGCTTGGTGGCAAGCTTGAAGCTGCTGCCAAGTCACAGCAAAGACTTTGGTCTAATGAAAAGAGAGCTGTCAAACAGCTCTCCCGTCATTGGAGTGGAGGTGTCCTCTGTCTGCCTGCTCGTGAAGAGGCAGACAGAGGAAACAATGCTATCACAGAACAGCTCCCTCTATGTGACATTAATGTGCGCTCCACAGGAGGGGGGAGCCAGCTAGGACCGTGGGTGCCTTCAGGCTCCCCCAAGGCCCTAACATAGAGACCAGGTCACATGGTCGGTCCCCAGGGGATGGGGGTCCCTGGGGCTAAGATTGGCCCTGGGGAGGGAGGCCAAGCAGCCCTTGGCTAAAAAAAAGTTAGGCTAGGGGTTCTCAGGGCCAAGATCAGCCTGGGATGGCGCGCGGACCCATCCTCAAAAAAACAAAAAAATTATAGGGTGGACCACAGGGGATGGGGTCCTCAGGGACATGATTGGCCTGGGGAGGGTGGCCATACCACCCCTCTCACCCTAAAACAACTAAATAATTAGGCCGCACCCCTGGGGATGAGGTCCCCAGGGCTAAGATCGGCTTGGAGGGGCATGCGGCCACACTCCCAAAAAAAGAAGTAAATGTTTAGGGTGGCCCTGGGGAATGGGATCCCTGGGCAGAGATTGGCCTGAGGGGACCATGCGGCCCCACTCCCCTAAAATTTCAAAATTAATGTATAGGTTAAGCCCTGGGTGATGGGGTCACTGGGGCCAAAATCAGCCTTGGGAGGGGGGCTGCGAGGCCCTCTCCCCCAAATAAACTAAAAATGTAGGCCAAGCATGGGGGAACGGGGGATAGGGGCCCCAAGCCTGAGATCGGGTGGGTGGGCCACACAGCGCCCCCCCAAAGAATAATAATATTTAAGCAGGCCCCAGGGGGAAGGTGGTCCTTTATGGGAGCCAAAGTCAGTATTGTAGCACACCAGCTCCATCGGAATGCGCACTGTCTGCTTTGCTTTGCAGACAGTGTGCATTGCGATGGTGCTGGGCTTCCTACACTGGCTTTCTGCCAGTGTTTCAATGGGGGGGTCCCTCCCATGGGAAGGCTGGCGGAAGGCTGAGTTGTAATCACCGCTGTGGCTGAGTACAACTCAGACTGCCTTCAGGCCATCAGGAACCATGTTCCTGGCCGGGGCAGCAGTCCCCTGGCAGGTCTGCCTGCCACAGTTGTAATGTGGTAGTCCGACCATCTGGAGTGCAGTGGTCCGACCATCACACTCATAATGAGGCCCATAGTCTTTTTTCTGGAGGAATTTTCCTGTTAGTGAAGAAGGCTGGATGGATCTGACAGAGAGCTTGAAAATGGCAGGGTGCTGCTCAGTGTTGGCCCGAGTAAAAACTTCCATAATCAGACTTAGAAACTTTTCTGGAAGTTGAGCTGCTTTTAGCAGGGCAAACTACCAAGTTGAATCCGACCAGCAACAATGGTTGCTGGGATTCAGTAGTGGTACCATAGTAGCATCTAGGTCTTTTAGGAAAAAGTTCAGAAAAGTTTTTAAGTATTCACTTTTGCAATTTTGTGTAGGAGAGAGTACACTCTCACACCCGCCAAAGGACCAGGACCTTTTGGCCACCACTTAGTGAGATAGGACTCGATCTCCCAAAAAATACCCAAGGCAAATCCTGTTAGAACTGGTCAGCTGAGCTCTACTTTGTTACAGGATTCTGGCTCGTTTTGTGTTTCTGTAGTTTAACAGGAGGCTAGCCAACTAGCCATTGGAGTTCCCTTTTCTTTTTTGGGTTCAAATGTGAGCAGGTCCAGCTCTTGAGAATTTCTCTTTACAGGTAAAACCGAAGGCTTCGTCTTTTCTTCTGCTTTCCAGTCTTTTGTGTCAGCAGGCACAGTTCTTCTGCTTTCCAGTGTACTGAGGAAGGTAACTAGGGTTGCCACTCGGCATCCTGGCACTAGCTTGTGGGTGGGGGTGACTTCATAACAAACAGAGGAAAAGTTTGCAGGGGCAAGCATACCCACTTTGGCATCACTTCCTGGGGGATTGATGTTAAACAGTGCCACAGTGTATCACTCTGCCAAAACTCAAGCATGTCAAAACATTTCTTCTCTGGCTGAGAGCTATGGACACACCCCTGAGGTGTGTCTAGGGAAATGAGCATCTCCCCTGCAAAACCGTTTCTGAGACAGGTTTTCCCCTCTGGGCTTGTTGCCACTCTAGCTACTTATACGATGGCAGGAGCAGGCCTAGGTGTGGGATACCTCTGCCTGTGACAGGGGCTGCCCCTTTGAAGCTTGTACAGTTGGACACATAAACCGAGGCCATCCTGTCAAGAGGAGGTCACACCTCCTCCCAGTCAATGCCATTTTCACCCTTTCCTGAGAGCAGTTTTCACCTTCATGCTGCCATGTGACAGATAGGAATTATCTCTGAAAGGGCTACTGGAGACCTTAGGCAGAGAAAGGCAACCTTCTAAAAGTGGCACTTTCAGAATAGCAATTTTAAATCAGGCTTTGCCATTAGATTGGATTTTAAATTCCTGTGAATTTGACTCCTTGAATTATGGGTTTAGTTGTTCCCAACATGAAGTTATACATTTTAAGGTTTTATAATGTAACCAAGTGCTTTTATATGGGAGAGCCAGCCTTGCCACTGTAAAAAACGACTTTGGCATATAAAACTTAAAAACACAAGTCCAACTTTTTAAATGGCATGTACCCCACCTTATGGGCATTTGGGGCCTAACTTAGGGGTGATTTAGCAGTATTAAAAATAAATGAAGTTCTTGTCCTGGCAAATGGTGTATTTTGCCAAGTCGAATTTTTAGTTTAAAAAATAACACAATTAGCTTGCCATGTCAGGCCTAGGGGCAAGCTTCACTTGTCACTTTAGTTTTATTTACTGGCTCTGGTGAGTACCATGTGTTAGGTACTTTTAGCTAGGTTAAATATGTCAATCAGGTATAAGTTGGTTGTATATTCACTTTAGAGCTCCTAGACTGGGTGCTGGACATCAGCACCCCAGTTTTTCAGAGTCAGTACACTAGCACTAAATCTAGCAAAAAGTGGGGGTAATCCTGCAAAAAGTGTATTCCCTATCAGCAAGGATTGGAAAAGGCCTTTTATTAGTCAAACCCGATGATCTTGCGAGTTGCGGGGCTTGCCATCACAAATTGGATATATATTTAACACCCTGCTTACAGACTTGGAATTCCTTTTCTCATTCTATGTATGCAGTGTGTGAAGGATGTGTGACAAGGTAAGACAGGTGCTAAATGAAAAGTCTCCTCTATATTAGGTATGTCATACTGGAAATCTTTGACAGTTTATATTTAATGTGTAGAAATTCTGAGTAATTGGTGAAATCCATCACAAACAAAAGATGAGCCACAATTGTGTTTGTCCTGCACTTGCTGCAGTGGCATTTCTGTTTCCTGTGCAGTTCAAGGTTTTTAGCATTGAGACGCTTCCTTGGAGGCAGCTGTACGCTCTACAGAAAGATTTACAAATCCATATTGTATTATATTGTATTGTATTGGAAGAAGACTTTCAGGTACCCTAGACTCCAATAAATAACAGAAAACTGTGATTGCGAGGGTAAGTTGCACCTCACAAAATGTATTCCTTAAAGGAAAGGAAAGAAAAGGAAGATGTACAGCTAAGCGTATTTTGCAGATTAATTAAGTTTCTCAATAGGCCAAGAGTACAATGGACATGTTATCATGTACATACATACTTTAGGATTATTTGCGGGAGACTGTGTGATGCAGTTCATTCAGCAACTGTACATTCAAGGCCCTGCCAACTGTGCCTTTTTGTAGTTAAGTGAACCTGGTAAATTGGGAGTGTGCCCTGAGCTGGAAGACTATATTCCATAGACACTTGCCAAAAAATATCCTGGCAGTGCTCCAGACACAACCTTAGAAATCTACTTCATTCTTATTTTCCATGTAAAGAGGTAACATCCGACCTCAAACATTGAGTGGTAAAAGTTCTTCATTCTGATGCACTAAATGACATGGTCTACAGAATGGTGCTTTTTCATTCTAATTTTGGGTTGAACTAAGGTACAGTGTGCGGGACCTAGTGAAACTTGGGATGACTGAGAAATTGACGTTCTTGCAGGGGCGGCTCCTCCACTATGATGGAGGAGCGTCGCCACCGCTCCGCCAGCAGTAGCCACTGCAAACCTTTAGCAATGAAAGGATAATAAACAATGTTTATTATCCTTTCGCTGTAAAAGGGGCAAGGCCATGGGGGATGATGGAGACAAGAGGAATGCACTGTGCACTCCTGTTAGTGCGCATGTATGTTTAGCCAGCAGTCTTAGGCCGGCCAAACACACATGTGCACAGTGCTGTCTCCAGCTGGCACTGTGTTGCTGGGCTTGAGAGAGCAGGCACAGGCTCCCAGTCTGCCTGGGAGTGCCTGGGAGTGCCCTGGCTGCTCTGAGCAGCGTCAAGACTGGCCGAAGGGCAGGTTAGGAGCCTGTGCATGGAGTGATGAGGGAAAGAGGAGTTGCGCGACGGCAACAGAGCAGATACGGTTTTTTTTGTTTTTTGTTTTTTTATTAAATGTTTCCCCATCCCTTCCCACCAGCCGCACCCGCTCCATCCCTTCAGAGTGCAGCGAGCCAAGACTGCGTTCTTGCAAATATCAAATGAAATCATGAGCCACAATACTTAATGCTACTTGGAAGCAACAATAGCCCTGGCAAAAATGCTCAAAGCAGTTCTGTTCCTTTACTCTCCTCGCTCTTTCCATTAATCCATTTTCTCTCATTCTCCTTCCGTCTTCTCCGTTTCTGATCTCTCGCTCTCTCTCTATCCCTCTCTCCCCACCTCCTGCCCTCCTTTCTCATCAGTCGCCCTGTGATTGCTGCAGTTAACCTCGGGGAGCTGAGGAAAGAGACAGAAGCACCAGCAGCAGCCCCAGGCTTTCAAAGCCGGCCTCCAAGGCTCCAGCCCACTTGAGAAATAACCATTGAATATAAGGCCAGTCCAGTCCTCTAATGTGAGAATAGGATCAGTCACATTTCCACTTTGTTCTTGTGAAATTCATCACTCTATTATGTCTAACTTTAAAACTATTTTCAGGACAGTATTTTCAGGAAATGAATGATAAATCGACTTTAAGCTAGAAAGGCTTTTAGGTAGGTAGGTAGGGATAGATAGATAGATAGATAGATAGATAGATAGATAGATAGATAGATAGATAGATAGATAGATAGATAGATAGATAGATAGATAGATAGATAGATCTTTTTTCAGGACCAGGAAGCGGTCACATTCAAATATGTTCTGTTCTGTTCCTACCCATTCTGCTGATATCCTTTTCCTAAATTTCATTTCTAGCCAAAACACTGGGTAGCTTATTAGCAGGTATTCTAAAAGACCTAGACTGTCCCTGGGACACATTAATTTGAGCTTTCCCCAATCTCAAGGGCCTTCATTCTACGTGCTTCTCAGTCCTGCAAGATTACATTAGGTGAAGCAAATACGGTTTTAGTGCGGCACACCTAAATCACCCCCTAATATTTAAATGAGACCGGGATGTATAGTAATGGCTGGAGCAGGGGTATTTATGCTGCGCCTCCGCTTACTTCCTTAAATATGAATGAGATTGCAGCTTTAAGAGGACAAGGGCCGGGCTTGTTTATTGTGCTCTTTTCAATATCAAATTAAGATAGTAAATGGAGACTGGGCCATTGTTACACTGGACTGACTAAAGTGTAAACCCCTGATAAATCCTGACAGGCCTGCACATGTTTGCAGTAGTTATTAAAACTGCTCTTTTCCAGAAAGCCTGCCACAAAAGAACGATCCTGGAATTCATTTGTGTTCATTTTGTTGTGCTTTGAAATAGGTGAGACCAGATGAGCCTCTCCTCAGCTGTTATTTACTTGAAAAGACATTCGTGGATAGCCAGGATACACTGCGTGTGTCAAGTCCTTACGAGTGCCAATGTAATGCGGATTTTAAGATTGCTCAATAGATCAGCGTTCCACATAGACATTAGGCACCACCTTTTCTGCTTTGAGCTGACAACTACATGTTTGTTTACAATATGACCTTCACGATGAATCGATAAACTACTTACTAGAAATACAAAAAAATACACCATATTGCCTTGAAATGTTTGCCAAGAGAGCAGTCAAGCGCTGTTACATTTCATACATATGACAAATATTTCTTGCCGTCCAACAGCAGTTATTTGCATTACAAAGCTAATTAATATCAGGGGCGCAGGTGATATGCACGCAAGGCTTTTTTTAACGTCTTATGTTTTCAATTTTGTTGTATCATAGGTGCAAAACACTTTGACAAAGCGGATCTAAACAATAACAACAACCCATTGCCCGAAAAATATATACGTCCCTAGTATCAGTCCCAGGATGGCATATGCTTATAGCAAATACAGGCTAAATGGGATCTTGACGGCTGGCAAGTGGGTAACAGATCAGAAGGCAGATATAACAACACATGCAGTGTATTGTCAGATGCTTCCCAGCTGCGCCGGTTCATATCTCTTCCTCTGGGCTCATGTCTACCACTGATCCATCTGCATTATCAGCATAGGCCTGAAACCGCTCAAGTACCAAGGCCCAAGTAGCAATATCATCCTGAGCCATTTCATCATGCCTACACATCCTGTTATGTTGTTCTTCAGTCACAGGCTCCCCTGTGGCACCCAAGTACCAATCCAGCCAAATTCCACCCTGCTTTTGGCTAATAGAAGGGCAGGCTGTATAAACTTGTACAACATTTTCCTAACTCTGGCCAGGCCACCATGCGTAACAGACATGCATTTGGTGTGAGTCGGATCTGTAGCCCCAAAGACCCCTTTACCGTGGACCTACCTCAGCCCAAAACACTCCCATCTCATGACACTGCCAAGCTAAATGTAAAAATGTGGCACTGTCTTCCCTGCACCTGGGATAATTGGACACTTTTTGTGGGTAGATCATTCAGAGATCAAATGGGGTATTGTACGTATGATGATGGTAATTGAAATGTATGGGCTTGAACCTTCTCTTGTACGACACCTTGCTCACCAGCACACAGGCCTTGATGCAGTCTGCACCACCAAATGGTTAAGTTTACTTCCTTGGCACGCAGGACTTTATGTAGAATAAAAAAAATGGGGGTCTCTAAAAGGGGCGTGGCCCAGGTAATCAAGGGTGTGACTTAAGTATGTAAACAAACTTTCTGTCATTCCCATACTGCACCATCCGACTAGTAATTTGGTTCCTCCAGGCATTCTATTATAGTATCCAAATATGTAACACAACAACTGACATACAACTACAACCTTGCCTCTCGTTCACTTCTCCACCCCAAACACACAGTTCACCCACTCACCTGTAAGCACTGCATTTTCTTTTACTTTCACCTTGTTAATATTTTGACAGCTCTGTGTGGTCTTCACACACACTTCGACAGAATCACAATTGCAACTAGAAAATATGGCTATTGCTGAGTGCTCGGCAGAGAGGGCAAGGATTGGATGACAATGTATTCTAAACATACCTTTTTGACCCACTGGCATGTCTTGTGAGAAACAGGTGCTGCCTTCACCCTTGACTCCTGAGCGCTCTATAGCGACCCGTTATGAACACCCGGAGGTGACTCAGTTCAAACTATGCACCATTCAGTAGTAATATGGTAGAAGAAAAAAATTACAGAAACACAACATTCTGGAAATAGGTAACACTCTTAGGGAATGCAAAATTAAGCATAATTAATTATACACATATATTCATGACAAAACAGGTTAAACACAGGTTAAAATGACGTTGTAGTTAGTTGAACATGTCAATTAAAATGTACTATTTCAAGCTAACAAAACCACTGAAATGTAACAGTTACAGTTTTTTTTTTTTTTTAATTTTTCTTTATTATTTTTAACATCAGTACACAACAAGATACATTGTCACTTTCAGAAAATAAAACAAAAGAAAAAAAAGATCAACCAAGCTTGTCTACGAAATAATTTCCCCATATTTGAGAGAACTTTTTAACATTACCTATTCTCCTAGCATATCTCAGCTCCTGAAGTCTAACTTGGAGCATCCTATTATACCATCCTTGACTAGTAGGAGATAATTCAGACCGCCAGTTTCTCAGCAACAGTGACCTAGCCACCGCAGTGGCTATAAATACGAGCTTCTCCAATCGAGAGGAGAGTCTTGCCTCAGTATCATAGCCCAAGCTCAACAGGCGAATACTCAGAGATATGGGTACCAACACAATGGATGTTAACATTGCAAAAACCCCTTCCCAGTATCTCTGTATACATCTGCATGTCGCAATCGTATGTATCCAGCCTGCCGCCCCTATTTCCTTGCACCGAAAACACATATTTGGGTGGCCGATCCCCATACGAGATAGGGCTTGCGGGGTTCGATACAGCAACCATTTACTAAAAAAATATAATTCGATGCCAATTAGCCCCTCGTAGCACAGAGAAATTTAGACGGTTAATAGTCTCCCAGCAATCACTTGAGACCACCATGCCCTCCTGACTAACCCATTTCTTCTGAGCTCTAATCCCCAGATCCACTTTAATCCTTTCTGCCAAGAGCCGTCTCCATGCCCCTGCATTCCCTATCCGTGAAGATGTAACTAATTCTGATACCAATGATTGGGTATTAATGATAGAATTAATATCTAAGTCTTTAAAAACCTGCAGCAAAATATCATAGGATCTAACCAGCAAAAGATCATTGTTGACTGTGATCATGATTTTACATGGCGCTTCCCAGTTACCCTCAACACGAAAATCTCCAATTATACTAAATCCAGCGCGCTCCCACCTTTTCACCATGACTTTGTTAAGCTGAGTCCCTGAACCTAGAGAAATCTGTGAGAGTGGAGTTTCAAAATGTACAGAAGGGATTGAATATTTTCTAAAAAAAATCCACTCTTCTCTTGAGAAACCATTTAAGAATTTTATAACAAACTTTTTTAGGCGATTTGGTCAAGAGGGCTGGGTTCCAAATATTATGCTCTCTACACATTAGTACCCGAAAATCAGTAAAAAACTTGGAGCCCACGGAGTATTCTAATTTAAAGCTAGCATAATAGTGTGCAAAAAATGCATAATAATAATCTTTGAAATTGGGTAAGGCCAGTCCCCCCTTCTCCTTATCGGTGTACAGTATACTCAAAGCGGCTCGAGCCTTTCGGTTCTGCCAGATAAAGGAGCGAAATAGGGATTCCAGTTTTTTTTAAAAAGGTTGCGTTAAAACACACGGAATAGCCGCAAACAAGAAATTGAAAAGTGGTAAAATTGACATTTTAATTAATGCAGTGCGTCCTAATGTAGAGAGAGGGAGAGGCCTCCAACGAGTCAGTAAAGCCAGAGTTTTCTGAAGTAAATGAGTGAAATTCAGCTCATAGAGATCACTTATATTGGCCGAAAAATAAACCCCCAAGTATCTTTTTGGGTTGGGATTTACGCATTCTCTTAATTCAGGAAGAAGACAATTAGGAGTAGTGCCACAAAGAATGATGTCGGTCTTGGTCCTATTAATCTTATAGCCACTGATTTGCTGGAATTCTTTAAATAAATTAAAGACCGCTTCCTGAGAATAGTGTTTTATGTCCAAAAACAAAATAATATCATCTACATAAAGTTTAATCTTTCCCATTGATTTTAACGGTGCCTGAATCTGACTATTCTGTCTAATTTTAATGGCAAGTGGTTCAATAAAGAGGGCAAATAAAATAGAGGATAACGGGCACCCTTGTCTAGTCCCTCGTTGTATTTGAAGCTGTCCAACAGACTTTGAGTTTATAATAATATTAGCCTCAGCGTTTGAGTACAGCCTTTGAATTAAATAAATAACTTGAGTGGGTATCTTATAACTAGATAAAATTAAATAAAGCGTGTCCCAAACAACCAAATCAAAGGCTTTCTCTGCATCCAGCAAAAGAATAATAGCAGGGATTTTATTAGTCGTGAAATAATCAAGAGCCTCTGCTAAATAGTGCGTGTTTGTAGCCAGTTGTCCACCAGCCACGAAACCGTTTTGATCGGGATGCACCAATTTATTAATTACCCCATTGAGCCTATTAGCCAATAGTTTTGTCATTATTTTATAGTCTGTGTTTAACAATGAAATTGGACGGTAAGCATTTGGATCCTCCCTATCTTTATTTTTCTTAGGAAAGCTAACCACATTCCCTGTGTGCCAAGTTCTGGGGATTTCCTCGCCCTGTAATAAACCATTTAAAAGGGCTAAGAACTCCTCAGCAAATGCATTTATGAAAGTCTTATAGAACTCAGCCGGAAAGCCATCCGGACCGCAGGTTTTCCCTGTGGGGAGATTCTTAACTACGTCTAGAAGTTCCGGCTTTGTAAATGGTTGAGACAATTCCATAAGGTCCTCATCTGAAAGAGAAGGAATATTAAGGCCCGTCAGGAACATCTCAATAGTCCTGGAATCTATAACTGAAGCTTCACTATAGATTTGTTTATAATGCTCCAGCATAATTTGGTCAAGGTCTCGTGGGTCAGTGCGCCTAACCCCAGTAATCGAGCATCTTAAAGCGTGTATAACATTGCCAGCAATACGATCTCTAGCTTGCCATGACAAGAATTTTCCAGTAAAATTGCTTTCTTGATAACTTTTCTGTTTATAAGACCCATATTCTATATCAACTTAAAAAAAAAAAATCCCGCCAGCGCATTCTTGGCAGCTTCGAAAGCCTTCCTATTAATATCCGAAGGGGCATTCAAATAGGTGACTAAACACTTATGAACTACTTCTTTCAATACCGCAGTTTGTTGTTTCAGAGCCCGTTTATCAGCTACCTCTTTAACGATTACCCAGCCCCTGAAGTAGGCCTTAAATGCATCCCAGACTATTGCTGGGGTTGAAGACCCCTGATTGCGTTGAAAAAAATCCCTTATTTCAACCTGTGAAGTTTGTATCCACCCTTCTTCCGATAAAAGGCGGAGATTAAAAATCCACCTTCTAATCTGAGGTAGTTGAACTGTAGAGTGGTGTGAAATTTCCAGCAGCAAAAGGGCATGGTCTGAAAGACCAGAATGCTGGACCGATTGAGATCGATAGCACAATGTTTCAGAGATCAAAAAAAAATCTATACGCGAGGAACTTTTATACTGTGAAGAGATACATGTATATTCCCTCACGTCAGGTGTGTTTGTCCTCCAAGGATCACATAGTGCCAGCACCTTAACATAACCTCGAAACGTCTTTGCTATTTTAGGTTTATACTGTCTCTTGCCTTTTACGGTAGTGTCTAGAGCTGGGTCCTGAAGAAAGTTGAAATCTCCCCCAATAATAATTTTCCCTGTCAGCTGCAAAAGGGAGTGAAACAAGTCTATATACGGGGCCGGATCATCCGTCAGAGGGGCATAGAAACTAACAAAAGTGAATCTTTCCATTGCAATTGTACACTGAACCCAGCACCAACGCCCTTCAGGGTCGGAGAGAAAGTCCAGTGCTTGTGCATTCAGGGTTTTAGCTAAAAAAAACTGCCACCCCTCTATGAGCCGCTGAGGCTGCCGCAAGTACTTTAAAATCAGCCATTTTTTTAAACATTTGAAAACCCGAAACTTTATGAAATGGAATATGGGTTTCTTGAAGAAATATAACTGAGGGATTAAGATCTATTACCCTCTTTTCGATAGCGGACTTTTTCCTATGATTATTTAATCCATTAATATTCCAGGATAGAAATCTTAATGGCAAAAGCGATTGTGTCATTTAACTAAATTTTGAGCTAGTGTGCCTGTAGCCTCCCTAAGTCTGGAGAAAAATACCCTAATCAATCGTAACGATCCTTTGTATTGACAAAAACAGATCCTAATATCCATGCTTCCCCTCCCTCCCCCCCTCCTCCTTTCAGTGGCCCACACCTGGACCCCTCCCACCAGGACGACCCGGGGCCACATCCCTCCCCCACCCTTTGTCCCACTTCTTCCCTAACAAGGTGCCTTGTCATAGCACCCTAGGCCAGAGGCTAGAGAGAGAAAATTAGAATAGTCTGTCCAGACTCTGCGGCAAAAAAAAAATTAAAAAAAAAAAGGGGGGCTGGCCTCTACTATGATACTGTCATTTCTAGTATTCAATATATCACCTTATAGTCTTTATTACGTTCTTCCCCCGCCCCCCCCCTTTCTCGTGCCGACTGTTCGGAGTTTTGAATTACATGCAACAAAGTTTTAGCAGCATCAACCGTATGAATGAAATTTGAATGACCCTCAAAGAACACTTTAAGTTTTGATTGTTGCACAAGGCCTGCCTGCGCCCCTGCTCTTTGGAAAGCTGGAATCATGTCTTTTAGCTCTCTCCTTCGATGCGCTGCCACCACTAACATATCTGAGAAAATCTTGAATGCATAGAATCTGAAAAGTTTGGGTTCTGATTGCTTTCTGGAAAATCTGTTCCTTGATACGAAAGTCACCAAAATTCACTAGTATAGTTCGAGGATATTTAGAGTTTGATGGTTGGACTGCCGGGACCCGATGGGCCCTCATGATTGTTAGATCCGGATACTTATCCTCCGACCCTGTTGGAACATGACTTTTAATAAGATCTGTTACCAACTCCGTGACTGTATGACCATTTTTGCGCCCTTCAGGGACTCCCGTAAATCTCAAATTGGATCTTCGTGATCGATTTTCAGCATCATCCAGACGGGTTTGTAGATCTAGCAGGTCAGCTTGGCACTTTGCCAGAGAAGGTTCTACCATCACCCGAGTATCCTCAAGAACAGAGACTCGTTGTTCGATAACTGTAATTCGTGAGTTAAGTTGCTGGATGTTACTACAAATCAGGTTCAATTGAGATTCTGTTCTCTGATTTGCATCGTCCTGGGAGACTTTAAATGCTTTCAACTCACTTAGAATCTGCAGAAGTAAGTTGTCCGCAGGAACACCGGCATCTGCCATAACTATCACACCCTGTGCAGAGGCTTCACTTAGCACCTTATGCCCGGCCGAATCAACAGAAGAAGCAATAGAGGAGAAAATGTGGGTAGAAGATTCAGTTACTGCGTTTGCCCTGTCACTGTTGATCAATTCTTGTGCTGACAGTGAAGCTGAGTCAACCGGCTGCGGAGCGGGAGTGTGGCTGATGCTTGATACTGGATGATCTTCCTTACGATTCCTCCCACTTCCAAACAAAGGGAAAAAGGGTCTAGAGGCGGATCCAATGTTCACTATTGGATCGCAGGCAGTCTCAGAGCTGCTGCCAGCGATCGGCCGAGTCAGTAATGGTGAACCCTTAAATAACCCCGGATTAGGATCCAGATCAGATGGGGGGGCCCTTGAATCATCAGACGGACAATCCATGCTAAGGGGGGAGCTGGACGAATTGGCTTCTACGGGCGGAGGGCTGAGAGGGAGAGGTGAAAGACTAGAGACTGAATCCGTAACTGAGATTAAAGGAGGGGGGCAGAATCCGGAGCTTTGTGCAAGTGATTATCCAAAGGTGCTGGTCGCTTCTGTTTGGTAGTACAAGTTGCCCTGGGAACTCTGGCAGCAAAGAGTCCTGCAAAATGTGGAGACCGTCGCATTTTTCCTCTTCCCAAAAAAAAAAAGGAATCGGATTACAATAGCAAGTTAAGTGTCCAAATAGGGAGTCTGCCAAGAACCCCACCTCTAGATTGCCATGTTTACAAAAGCCCCCCCCAAAAAGGGGGGGGGGGGAGAAGGTGGGGTGAGACCTCTTTAAAAAAAAAAAAAAAAAAAAAGTCCTTTGCCAGCCTTAATACAGTCCCTTTCCGAGTCCTTTCAACCCCAAATTACTATTTTGGGTAGCGCTGAATACCGCAAGAGAGAGAGAAAGAAAAAAAAAACTATGTGCCAAGTGAAATGAGCCTTGAGTGCTAGGCAAATCAGGAACATTTTAAAATCAGACCCACCAATGTTCTTTCCAAAAAAAAAAAGAAAAAGACAAATAGAGAAGCAAAAGAAAATCTTGAATCAAAGATACACGGAAATATGACTCTCTGCTTCACCGCACCTTAAAACATTTCTTGGGCCGTTACCTCTCCTTGAGAAGAAAAGTCCTGGAAAAACGACCTCTGCTCCGTGCCTCCGATGTAGGTTTCTTGTAGTTTTCTTTCCAAGACTGGCCAGGACTCCCCCGATAGGGAGCTACACGTCTGTGCCTCAAGCCGCCCGGAATTCGACAAAGGAGTCGCTTGGAAAGGCCTCTGCGTTGATGCAGCGAGGAACACCTGGTTGGGTGTCCCTAGCAACCTTGCCCGGCTTCATTTCCAGCTCCGGGGCGGCTTCCGCATTCCGACATGAATGTCGGCGTTAATCCGGCGAGGAACGCCTAACTCGGCGTCCCTAGCAACCTAGCCCGGCTTCAATTACAGCTCCGGGGCAGCTTCCGCATTCCTCCAGCAAGCCGCAGCGCGTCCTGTCTTGGCGCGCTCTCCCTCCTACTGCCTCACACCCTTCAGCCGCAGAGCGTGACGGGAGCTCTCGCGGCCATCTCCCTTCACGTAACAGTTATAGTTATCTCAGGTTACTATAACTCATGCCCTGAAGCAACTAAAGTAACTATCTCATGCTGCTTCTAAATTCAGACACACACACATATATATATATATATATATATATATATATATATATATATATATATATATATACAAACTAAGTCAGTGACATGGGTTACCTTAACATTTTTTACATTCATTGTTAAAATGTCAAATCATTCAGTGATTTTGCCAGTAAAATTAAGTACATGAATATATGACCCAATAGGGACCCATTTCTATGTCTGTTTGTGATTACTACCCAGCCCACCTGAAGCCCTGTGTCAATATTCTATAAATGTACAAAGTAAGTCGGCTTGTGTTATTTTGTGACATTCACCAAGTACTGTGGGTGATGGAAGAGCCACTAAACACTCTTTGACTCCCAGTGACAACATCCGGTTCTCCCCTTAGCATGACAGCCATGAAACGACTTGCTTTTGAGGTGTGATCATAAGGGCAATGAGCATAAACTTTAGAAAGTAAACAGGAAACTCTAATTCCTTTCCTGTCGCTGCTTTCATAACTCATTAGACAAGGGACGGTAAGAGCAGAGCTGTCAACTGGAGATAAGGGATAGACGATGCCTCGAAATGATATCTACAGACTGCATGATAGAGAGTGTACTTACTCTTGTGGCAAACTCATGCCTCCTGCAGAAGCAAAAACACAAAAGTTGTTAAATCGACTCTTCTGGGTTCCACGAGTGTCAAAATTACGGCCACTGAAAAATGCAGAGCGATAAGTGGAAATGCATTAAAAAGGCAATTTCAAAAGGAAACATCACCCACTCAACATAAGATCAGAACTGACTTTACATGAAAAGGGTCTGAAGCAAGTGCTGCTACCCGACGTGTAGTCTTAGTGTGGCCACAAAATGCTAACATAATTGCATTATGTTATTTTTTGCTACATATTATTGAGCCTGTGATTCACATATCATTTCTGGCCAGTGATAATGTTTACACATTGTCACCAGTGGTAACTCTTTACCTGTGGAATTGATGGTGGTGTAAATTTTATCATTCTCAATGCCACTAGTATTGTTCTACACCCAACTGCTGGTAAAATATAATTTAATCACAACCAGCACCCAAGCTTATCTTGCAGACAAGCTCTCCATCTCTGGTGGTCTCTGCACATTAAAAACCAATATACTATCAGACTGAAGACTAAGAAGTGTAAATAAGCATTTTCAATGCAACAGGTCTTGCATTTGTTCGAGTTAGAGCTATTAGCGTTGAAAAGCAAAAAAAACGCAGCGCGATCACGCTATGTAGAATGCAGCACGATTGAACTGCATGGAAAATAAACAGATAAAGTAGTCCAGACTCCAGGCTGAAAACATCGAGCCTCGTATGCTTTTGGTACTTTACCGGTGCTGTCTAGGTGGGCTAAACACCGGAAAAGGAAAGACGTATGATTTTAAAAGGCAAGCCCACGAACCAATGTAAGTAACTGACATGACATGGGTGTGGTTTGAAGCCCACAGAGAGATTACAGAATGGAGGAGCGCTTTGTGCTCGCCCATAAAAAGGAACAAGACAGCAGGACTTTTCAGTATAGGCATCCAGCCAGAATCTGAAATAATACCCCTGTATTCATTAGGAGCACCCCAACGCTGCTTCAATTCAAGAAAGAGTTGAAGATTCTCCTCTTTAAAGACCACCACTGCATAATGCATTAAGCACTTACAAACCAGGTTTCAATCTGCTTTCTCACTGGCATTATTAATGTTTTTGACCATGTACACATTATAGTATAGTATAGAAGTACCATCTACATACAGGCATACATACAATTGCCACTGCAGTTGCTACAAGTTTGCTTAGTATTGTTTTTGGAGTCCACCATGTGCTTAGTTTTACAAACAAGTGAGTCTTTTAAGCCATGGTCTAAATAATTTTTACAAAACTGCACTTTATTGGCCATCTAGAGCCTTGGGCCCATATTTATACTTTTTTTACGCCGCATTTGCATCACTTTTTGACGCAAAAGTGAGGCAAACTTACAAAATTTAAATATACTTTGTGAGTTTGCGCTGCTTTTGGGTCAATAAATGACGCAATTGCGGTGCAAAAAAGTCTAAATATGGGGCTTGGTATCTCCAAGTTTATCAACGAGTGGACATCCATCTCTTTCTCTCTCTCTCTCTCTTCTGCCCTCTTGCTGGGAAGTCCTGCAGATTAAATCAGCGACCCACACATATACACCCTAAAATGTATCACAACCATGAGCAGAAAGTGCGTGATGATGCGTAGCTGTACTGACAATTACAAGAACATTACCGCAGCCTTTCCCTTTAATTGTAGGTTGTAGAGGTCTTTAAAAAGCCATATTTAAGATCAAGTGGGATTTCTCATTTCCTGTATACATTGGCAATGCATGTTTTCGGCCTTTCTCGATCCCGCTTATTGCTCTAGCGTGCTTGAAAGAAACGTGTGTCTTCTTCACAGCTCATTGGCACCAATGCCCGTGTGAACCTGCAAGCGAAATAAAATACCCTGTGAGCGTATCAGCGTAATTACTCTACAATCACATCTGGGATATAACACTGTGCTCCTGATGGCCATCCATTAGATTGATTTATAAGTCAAAATAATGTGTGGAAACTGTGACAACGTCCGTTTTAAGCCTTTTATAAAGCCTGTCAGTTATTCGCAGGCAGGGATCATCAGAGCTCATAGAGGGGAGGCAGGGACATTTCAATTTTGAGCGGCGAAGTTTGCATAAAACCTTCAAATGGCATTGTCAGAATAGTTTTGCTGCTGAAAGCCAGAGTGTGGTTCAGATCAGTAATAATCCGTGTAACTGGTAATGGCGATGACCACGTGGGTCATCCATCCGAGTGAGGGCAGAGTGACGAGCACGGAAGGCCTGTTTGAACTGCTACATGGGAGGCAACGAAATTGATTTGTAAGAATCAAGGACTGTATTTGTAAGCCATCAGTTTTCATAATATTTCTCAAAGCCTGCGAAATCTTTGTACCTATCAAACAATTTGAAATTATGAGTTTCCAATAAATTTTTCAGAATTATAGATTTTCTTTAACTGTAGGTCTTCGTGATCTGCTCACACCTGATGCTGGACAACAAAATATATGTGCAGCTACAAGCTAGAGGTGGGGCTTAAGAACGAGGCATAATGCATGCACAGAGCGTCTGGGGAGCCCAAATCCAGATGTTTATAAGCAGAGGTTATTCAAAGTCTCTATTAGGTATACTCTGGGTTTCTTTCGTAAGCTTATATACTTTATATTTTAACCTAAACAGATGTAACGTGGAATGTCATAAACCACAAGCTCAATGCAAAACAGTTGAGATAAGGAACTTATCATATAGATAAACATAAACGTAGTGAAAAGCCCTTAGCTAAAAGGTCAACCGAGAAAATATGAGCAACCAGAAAACAGTTCAAGTGAACTTTCTAGAGGTTTGGGTTTAGTTCTGATACAAATGCTTCAAAATGTTTTCGGATCACTTCAGCAACAATGAGGCAAAGGGCAAGGCTAGGCTGTGATTTTGCTAGATTAGCATTCAGTGGAGGTATGGCCCACTCGGATTATTCATGTGGGAGCAGCCAGTGCCTGGAGCACCCCCATTGGCTTGAATCTGTGTGACAATCACCCTCGCAAAAGAAATCTTGAAGTGATGGAAAAAATCCAGGTACCGCCAATGGGTGCAAAACCTATTTGATGTTGGGTTCGACATTATAAATCTCCCCATGATGGTTCTGCTATAAAAATAATTTTGGAGCTACGTTATCTCTAGTGGCTGGGTAATAAGTTGCAGGTAGTGCACAAAGTCAGGTAATCATCATTGATAATCTTAGTGGTTCATCATATTAAAGTTCTTTGACAATAAAGAAAATGGTCCACATGTGGAATGCTGCACCTGATAGTTTGATTAAGATGCAGTTTCCTCTGATGAAATTGGCAGTCTCTTCGGGTAAGTGTCTTGGTGGCTCTAAAATAACTCAGAATGGGATGACTGCAGAGTGTATCTAATGATTTTGCCACCACTTCGTTGATGATTGTCCTCAACCACACAAAAGGTTCTTCTGTGAATTTTCAAAATCTTTCGGACTGCAGGCTGTTAAGTACTGACAGATACATTCAACATTATGTGGCATCTTGGGGGGTAGAACGTTGTACTACTGGCAAGGAGACCTCCGTATCCCAAAGAGTGTTCTGGGCTGGAGCCCATATCTTAGTACTATAAAGTAAAAAATACAATATAAAGTGATGGAGTTCTAGGCCCAAAGGTAAAACTTGTATTTCACTGACAACGAGCACCTTGCCTGTGTTTACATCAGAAAGAGCTGAGGTAAACCCTAAGAGGAATGCTTTGCTTTCCACAGCAATCTCAAATCTGCTTTCCTCTTAGTAAAAAGGGCACCTTGAAAGTACCCTCAGGAGGTGTGCTATATATATTTGCACATCCAGTCTGAAGAACAAGAGGAATAGAATGTTCATTGTGCACTGAGTGCAAACTGAATCCGTCCTCAAATGGATAAGTCAGAGTGATCGACCAATCAAATGCGTAGAGGGTGCATAGAAACTGGTATTTAATAACCTCTAACCTCATCACTGTAACAAAGGATCAAAACCCTGGGAACATTTTAGAATTCCTATTATTTCATAAGCTCGCTAATACCACTAACAAGCACTTTGTTGTTCATCATCCCCTCTTTCATTGATTTGGAATTATCATTCTATTTTTAAACAACTACTAACATTAAAAACGGAATACAACACTGACTTAAAAACACAATAGGTTTAAATACAAACAGGACAGGTGTCCCAGCCTAAATATGTTTGTAGGTTTCCTAACTAAGTATAGCTTTCCAACACATATTGCAAGACATAACAAGGAAACAGTGACTGGTTAAAAACAACTGATTGTAACATGGCCAAATCCTTCTCCGTGCATTTGATTCTCCATGTTTGTTTTGACTAACACATTTCCAAAAGAAATTAAAGAAGCGTGTAATATGAAAGTAAAATCAGAACGATGCAAAAGTGACTGTGTCACTAAGTTTTTCCTTCTTCAACATCTGTTTATGATAATTTTATAAATGTGGTTGTAGTCTGCATCTACTTAAGCACCATCTACAGTGCTTCCGGTAGGGAACAGCAGCAATCCTTAAGATGGAGGAAAGCTGTGTGTTCCAAACACGTGCTCCCTGCACCGCACCAGGCCCCTCTCCTGAGCATGCAGAGGTCCCCCACCTCTGCAGCTGAACAGCACTCTGCGACTGAGAGAATAGATAAAACTATTCAGGCTGCTCAGTGCGCCTTGTATCACCTTGCAATTAGTACACCTATAAACTCCCTACTTCTAATTGTGTTTTTTAATGTCTCCATTTTGTGAACCAGAGGAGAGCGAGCAGGTAATTTCAGGATAGATATTAAAGCAAAGATGTGATGGCTGCTCTGAGCCACCGAGACTGTAGAAAATTGAATGTGACAGAACAAGTTAGATATTCCTTGCACTTCTGTTGAAAAACAAATGAGAACATTAGGTGTATATAAATTCTGCTAAATGAAGTATATATACATGTACTGTTGATTCCCAGTAGCTGAAAGTGTTTTTTAATTATTCTTGAATAACCAGATGCTGTTGTGAGGAAAGGCTATTTTTTGCAGTTTTATATCGCACAAACTTGGCTCAAGTGCATGAAGGCGCTTTCCATGAGCACCAGGTCACTCTACTAAAGGTCAGATTTGTGTTGCTTGGTAGTGATAGAGCATTTCTGTTATGCTTTAAACAAGGTCAATAAATATTTTTTCACCCAGCATGAAGAGGTGGAGAAAAAGTCTTCAAACAACACAATTTAAAATGACACTCTGAACCATTTGGCCATGCAAGGAAAACTCTAGTCTAGAAAAATGTCAAGGGTGTTATTACAGATTTAAACTCCGACTTATGTAAATAATTCTCAAAACAAGGTATGAAGATATAGAATCAACATGGGTTCACTAAGGCAACGAAAAAGAGTCAAGCAAACTAACATCAAAAGGACCACTCACTCGTCAATGGCAATACAAAACATCAAAAGGATAATCTCTGGGTAGAAAACAAATGCTATTCAGTTCTCTTGAGCATGAAGGCAATTTAAGTCATCTAGTTCAGCTAACTAAGGCAAGGGAATCCAGACAGATTAGCATGTCAAAATCTAACAATTGCTGGGCTAAAACACATGAGGACAAAAAAAAAAGAAAAAAGACAAAAAGAATTTAGAAAAATGACATTTGGGGCAAAAGGTGACCAAAGTCGGCAAAAAGTAAGTAAGAAAGGGGAAGGCATCAGCATTTCAGAAGCTCAGCAAGGGTCTTCTCGTTGGGACGGGGGGAAAATTCAAAGTCTCAGCAAAGCATTGAAAAAGAATAGGGGTAGAGAGGTCTGTACCTCTCAGAGTCCAAAGGATTCAAGAAAGGTAACTGTGGGCAAGCAGAGTGCTGAAGTGGGATCTAGAGAAAAATGCCACTGATCCAACTGGGGAACCGTATATAAAAGTCCAAAGTGACTAATGATTTGTCCATCACCTGCACAACATCAATCAGAAGATTCAAATGTCCAACTAAAGTTCATATCATTGGGGAAAGATTCCCAAGTCTATCATGAGAATGGCATACATCTTAGCTCATATGTATGATTTGAAACAAATATATATAGTCCATTTTCACAGTTTCTCAATATACTGGGCTCATGGTTACATGTTCAGGCTTACTAGTCATAAAACAATAGGACATCTATTTACAAGCTAACATTTCTTGGGAACAAAGTCTGAAAAGAATGACACCTTAGCAAGAACAACTAAACATTTTTCTACACAGTCAAGAAACAGGGCCTTGCAGGCCTCAGTAGGCTAACTAAAATGAATTAAAATGGCACATTCATTTATATCAAGCAAGGCACATATAACTTTCAAAATGATGAGTTCATCATTAAAAACATTTTTTATGGTTCATGTTACAGTAGATTTAAAATGAAATAAATGTTAATACATTTCATTAACTATAATGCAGATCTGCATTTTCCACATTTGCATGTATCATTTAAAACATTTCTTTTCAGATATTCATTTGCAATTTAGTGCAAACGAGTAATTAACATGATAAAGAAACACATGAAATCAAAACAAATTATTATACTTAAAGTTGTACAGCACCTATACCACATGACTCAACATTTCTATCCTACAGTCAATGCAAATTAATATAGGCTGTCAGTGCTTCACTTTATAATGAATGTTCTAGTGTCCCAACTAACAAAATGCAAAGATTGTCACATATAGATGATTACTGGGACATCAAAGTTAGCAATAACATCTCAGCTACTTCAGTAGGCACAGGAAGGTTAAGTGATTTGCACAGCCTCACAGGATGATCAGCTCAAGTGAGTCTCATACCAAGTTCTTCAGATCCATAGTCAGCAGCTCTGGCCATTAGCCAACATTTCCTCCTAGTTGGCTATTGACTATTGATTGCAATTATTGAGTGTGGTAAAGGGTGAATATGCCTACATTCACATTTTTGTTACTACTTTGTATTGTATTTAGCATTTATGTGAGATGTTGGTGACTCAGTTTTAGCCCTGAAGCAATAGGAAACATTCAACGTGAACAGTGTTACCACGGAGTAGGGAGGGATGGAAGGTAATGGTTCTGGGAGTGGAGGGAAATTATGTCATGCCTCAAGTGCACACTGAAATCTGTGCCAAAGAGGATTTTGCAGCTTAGGATGTTGCTGATTGAATGTATTGGCCAAAGAATGAAGTGAAGACACACATCACCAACACATCTATAGGTGGAAAAGCTCCAATGTAATAAAGGACTGAAACACAAGTTATTGGGCCTGGATGATGATACAGTTGCTGGTAGGGCTCCTGATGACCAAACAATAGGTGGAGCTAGGTAGATTCCACACTTGACATTTCAGATTGACACATTGAATGCTGATAAAAAGCTGCAACATGAGCTACACTACTAACTATAAACAGCAGGGTGAAGTATAAAATAGTATTGGGTAGGTTGGTATGGCATGAAGAAGGAATCAGGGAGTCATGGCAGGCAGTAAATTCACAGATTAGCACCATGGTGTGAAGATGTGGCCCGGTGGCCAGAATTGTGCCCTAATACATATGGGGCTAGGTTTGAATCCCAGACTCAGCTTAACATTCTGTGGGCAAATCACCTAAACTACCAGTGTCTAAAAAGAAACAAAACATGTAACTTTACCTACTTCTGTTGTAAAGTACTCAAATGCCTTTGGACCAGGTTTGTGCTATATGCATGCATCCGTTGTTAAACGTTTTGAAAATGCCTTATGGTTATGTTATAATATATTTGCAAAATATTTTTGTTCTGCATCACAAAATAGATGAGACCATGTGAAGCCTTTATCTTCTTCGGGTACATTTGCCACATACTCACAAAGGTCAGCCTCTACATGAGAGTGTCTTGCTTCACTCTCTCGCAAAACATGCAAACACCTACTGAACTTTATATCGTTACATTGTAGGTTGTTTGCGATGCTTATGTCTTATGCACAGGTCTTATTGGTTAGAACAGGTGTCACTCCTTCTCTCTAATAAACTCTTGCTATGCCAGATCAAGCTTGCTAGGGTAGCCTTTTCATCACAGAATCAGCCATTTGCACGCCTCCAAATTCTGCACTGATTGCGGTTCTTTGACATAGTAAAGGGGTGGATATGGGCACAGGTTGGGTAATATTGGCTTCCAGAGAGTTTCCCATCATTCACTCTACACTCTCAAAGGTGTTCATAGTGCCCTCTCATTCCATTCTTGAGGACCTATGAGTAACGCTTCACCAGGACTAGTGCAACTGTCCACTGCTCACTGGCTTTTCCCTTAGAATTCTATTGTGATGTTTAGTAGACTGGTCAGTGCATCAATATTTGTGGCAGTGCCCCTGACAGGGGTATATTTGGCAGAGGATTTGGAGGCATCTTTCAACACCCATGTTAGAACTCATGAGGCAAGCCAGCAACTCATCACTGGCAGCAGTGGCTTTACTTGAGTTCTCGATATTCCTGAATACAGACACACACACATTTGTATGTGGGTACCCCTTGTGGCCTGCTTGGTGGTTCATAATGTCTGCCTTTTATTTGCCTGTCAGATCAGTTGCCATCTTTAAAAAGTTGGTTCCAATTTTAAATGATTTTTTACATAGTTGATCAAAATAAAACAATGGGCCTGATTTAGAGTTTGGAGAATGGGTTACTCCATTACAAATGTGACAGATATCCAGTCCGCCGTATTATGATTCCCATAGGATATAATGGGACCGTAGTACGGGGCGGGGCATCTGTCATGTTTGTGACAAAGTAACCCCATCCACCAAACTATAAAACAGGCCCTTTATGTTTTCACCATTGTAAATGTTATTTTCTTTTATAAACAACTCTATATAATGTTTCTTTGTTGTCAGATGATAGCACTTTTTCCACCATTTACATTTGCTGAGAGGTTCTTTGTAAATCGAATTATGGGTGTCTGTTGATAGATGGGGTTGTACTTTTTGTGTGTCTATGTGTTTTAAGCAGTGAATATGTCTTGGGTCCTTTTTTAGATTGCTTTAATTGGGTATCCTGTTTCATGGGTAGGAACGTACTTGAATATGTGATGGGAAATGAGGGACTTGATTCCACATTGGTTTTGGGGAAGGTCATATAATCTTCTTGTTTAATTTATATTTTGATTTCAGTTGATAACGTTTGGGAACTTGTTGACTATGTCTGGCTATTCCATCGTTATTGCAGTTGGTGATGTAGATTTTATTTGTTTGGGCCTCAGGAGTTTAATATATATGAAGATCAGGCACACAATGATCTTGGCTCTACGCCTAGATTTTAATGACAGCTGTTATCTTAAATCTCCATTTAGTGTTAGTTCCTAACAACCTTTCAGTTTTGCGAAACCTTTTATTTTGTCCATTGCATCATTTTTTGTTTTTTTATGCACCATTTTAAGCATTTCCAAACCAGAAGGGTGATTGGTGGCAAACAAATTAGCAAAACTCAATTGTTACTCAAGTAAAGTTTACACATGTTTAACTCCAAAATGAGACAATTAAAAAATAAAAATAATGAGAAATATAAAATATGAAGAAATAAAGAATTGAGACCAACAGACAAACATATTTTGAAGGGACGGCTTAGTGTAGAAATTGAGGGGCTCATTCACAAAAGCATTTATGATTATGGAAGGCAGTACTACAGGGGTACTCATTTACAAACTTTTACACAGCATGGTGAATTGGCCTCAACTCGTCCACCTTCTTCTTAGTAAAAGTGTCAAGGGATACAGTCTTTTATATTGCCTTTAATCGTATATGAACAGTCCTGGAATATTCACATTTTAATTTTTGCCGTCAAAATGTGCGGGTATGGAAGAGTATGTAAAAAACAGGAGTATTACTTAACCTACTTCAGCATGCCTTCTGGACAGGCCCATTAGTGTCTACAGATCTACATTATTTTTGACTGGAGCACCTCTGATACACCTTTCTTTAAACAGCATGTATGCTGGGTGTTTTTGTACTCTTGTTCAATGTGGTTGTTTGATTCTGGATTCTGTCATCTCTTTTAATGTGTCAGGAAAATTAACGTTTCTTTAGGTATTGGTAGTGAATACAGAACACCATACACGTATACACATGTAATAATATCAATAATGTTTAAAAATCCAATTACCTTGCTAGACTTCATTGTACGAAAACATTGATTTTTAGCTCGGGCTAACTGCAAATATCAGATAGAATATGATTTGGCCTCTATACCTCTTTCAGTGGCTGGCAATCATGAACCCTAAGAAAAGAAAACATATTGTTGCCATACTCTAATGCAATGCACCCTCTGCTAATCTTTAAATGCAGCGCATGCGTATAGGTGGCACCTCACATCTCAATAATCTCCAGTTTAAAGCTAATGCCTTTATCTGTCACACAGAAGCATACACAAATAGCGAACCCCAGATAGCAGTGGGTGATTATATGGGGCTGTTGTTTCATATTTGTTATGAGTGGATTTTGTTTGCATTGGATTTTATGCACTTGAGTAGCTGTTTAAAAGCACATACATCCAAAAAAAAAAATATCACAAATGTGACTGGAACACATTATAAGTACGTTGGCTTTGTCAAATGAACCCCTCATTGATAAGCTGATGTGAGTGGATGCAGTAGTATCCATTTCAGATGACTAGATGCATGGGCGGCATTTTAAAAAGCATGGCGTGCTTTTTTTTTTTTTTTTTCCTGATCACACAATACAACTTCATGGAAATGTTTGGCTCTGCAGACTTGTTACGTCGGGTTATTGTGACCAGCAAATATTTATTTTTAGCTTTCTTGGTATCTACTTCCAAGAAGAGCAGGTCAATCTCTGCTTATGACCAAAAAGGAAAGGAAATTGTTCTTTCACTTACAATAGCGTTATTGTCCCAACAAGAACACTGTAACTCGGTGCTGCGATGCTAAGTCTCTACCAAGTCTTCTGCAGCTTCGCACCTTTACAGTGATTATTATAGGGTAACTGTAAAAATATGTATACATTTTGAATAAAAGTAACATGTCAATGTCAAAACAAGCATTTTCGTACGGTGACCTTTAGAAAATTAAAAATACAATGATTCAGCAATACACTTTTTGCTCAATATTTGGTTCAAATCTGCATTTCAGATCAGGACTCAAGTTTTATCGTGGAAAATAAAATATCAGCAAATTGGATAGCTTGTGATGTTGCACCGCATAACCATAAGTAATGTTCTTTTGAAAGCTGTCTTCTAAAGCTGGATAAATGCTTGATAAACTTCCTTATTCATCATTGAGCAAGATAAAAAGTTGTGGTTGGATGTCGTTGGACTATTATTAGACAATTGTCCTAATAACCTAAAGCAGTTCAACACTGGGGGGTGTAAGTCCACACACTTTCAGTATCTACCCACAGAATATTTGTTTTTTGCTGTCAGTGCAGTATTCCCTCAACATATATTCCAGACTAAACTCATATGGGAAAAAATGATAATATCATGTATTGATTGCGCTTAGTAATAACGGAAAGCACTCTGTTCCTCCCTCCCATTATACAAGTCATGCTTCTCTTACTGCCTCATAGAGAAAGACATAGGCGGTCATTCTGACCGCAGCGGGCGGCGGTCGCCGCCCGCCATGCGGTTACCGCTGAATGACCGCCCCGCGGTCAAAAGACCGCGGCGACCATTCCAACTTTCCCGCTGGGCCGGCGGGCGACCGCCAAAAGGCCGCCCGCCGGCCCAGCGGGAAAGCCCCTGCAACGAGGAAGCCGGCTCCGAATGGAGCCGGCGGAGTTGCAGGGGTGCGACGGGTGCAGTGGCACCCGTCGCGATTTTCACTGTCTGCTAAGCAGACAGTGAAAATCTGTATGGGGCCCTGTGAGGGGGCCCCTGCACTGCCCATGCCAGTGGCATGGGCAGTGCAGGGGCCCCCAGGGGCCCCACGACACCCGTTCCCGCCATCCTGGTTCTGGCGGTGAAGACCGCCAGAAACAGGCTGGCGGGAAGGGGGTCGGAATCCCCGTGGCGCGCTGCAAGCAGCGCCGCCATGGAGGATTCCCTGGGCCAGGGGAAAACCGGCGGCCCCTTTTCCTTTCTTTCAACAACAGTCATACTGGTGAACGGAGAAAAATTGTGAGCATTAACTTTGCAGGGTTAACCACAGTGGATTTTCATTGCTTCCCAGGAAAATACAAAGGGCATAAAAACTGGCAACATAATTCAGTGTTATTTTTCTGATTCACACTTCAAGAAGATTAATGCTCAAAACTCTAGTAGCAGCCAACAACATATGATCAGCTGTACTGTTCCTAGTCAAAAGGTATAAATGCATGAGTTGTGATTAGCCAAAAGTAGGGCAATATGAGTGGAGTGGTTTGTTCTGCAGAATTCCTACAATTTAAGTCATTTAGGGCTCGCAATACTTTTATCACAAGCATTACAATTTTACTGCAAGTGGCATATTGTTTAGATAATGAAAATTTTTCAAGTTCCCCCCTGTTAGTGATAATGTCATACTGCGGGCAATAATATAACAACAAATGCAATAATCTCCAATTTTCACGCCATGGAACTGCTTTTTGTGAAAGCAGTAAATGGACCTGTTATGCTCTCTGTAAGGGTGCTAAGTGTCTCATTCAAATAATTTCTTTGAATAAAAAAGTGTTTTTGATGGGACTCAAATATCAAAATCAAGCTATTAATTTGGATCTAAAAGAAAATTATTGTCATTTTGGTTGCTTTAGTCTTAGAAAAGGTTTTGGTTATTGCCAAAAATATAGAACCAGTACCAAATTGTGTGTTCTGATTTCAAGTTCCTGCAGGATAATATTGGAATTTAACCTTTTGTTTTTCAGCTCTCACAAACGTGAAACTTTGGGCTATTGATCGACAATGTTTTCAGACGATAATGATGAGGACTGGCCTTATAAAGCATACGGAGTATATGGAATTTTTAAGAAGGTTTGGCTTTTATTTATTTTCAAGATTTGAAATTTTACTAGGTTACAATCTCATGCAAAATAACCAGAAAAATTCCCAGCTCTGAAAGTATTTGGCATTATCTCATTTTACAAATTGTTTTATTGAATTAATTTTGTGTGCTAATAGTTTTAAATTTTACCTAAAATTTAATTTGAAGATCACTTCATTTGTGGTTCTATTATACTTGGTATAGTAAAATCACTGACAAGCATATGCCATATTCCTTGATTTTTTTAGAACCTTACAAAGTATTTAAAGTTATTCTTGACTTTCCTTTACTATGTTTTGTAATGACAGTGCAGACTGTGCCTAACTCAAACACCATAAAAAACAAACATTTAGAGAGACAATAGGGCCTATCCATAAAGCCAATTTAAGGTACATAAAGTATTACTCCACTTGTATTATATGTACTTTTACATGTCTTTGTGAGTTGGCCCCAAAGCACTCAAAAATCAAGTAGAAATGCGCCCTCTTTGAACCTTTATTAATAGGGAGTAGAATGTTTTGGAGCTGACTCATAAAGGCGTATAAACAAAAGTACAGTAATACCCTTGTTTTAATTACTTCCCATACTCATAAATGCTTTTGTGAATCTGCCCAATATATTGTAATAATCCTTCAATTAATATGCGCCCAGGGACACGGATGAAATAATTTGTACTGTCTGTGGAATTGATACAAATCCATCATAAACTCTAGTTTTACAATGTACAGACCATAATCCAGATTATAGGTGTAAATACATATTTGCATCACACATTGTGCTACATCAGACTTGTTCGTGCCACTCACAAGGTTGGCAATGACAGCTTTTCAAACCATTATCATCTTTTTCAGAGCACTTGGGACCCCGGTTCAGCAAGCTACTAGCTAAATACCCTTTCACAGGACCAGCAGTCAGTCTTCAAAGCAATCCAGACTCTTAGTTTCCTTCAGATGTTCCTGCCTAATTAAAATCACAGAACGCCAAATAATTTAGGAGCAATCTTTCCTTTCACATAACACGATTTTCTTCAGAACTGCCCCGGTAACACCAGGCAAAATATGAAACGTACTACAATATTTTTCAAATGTTGTCCTTTCTCATATTACTTCCATCACGTCTGATACAATATAGGAAAGGCCAGAGATTTAATGACCATGCAGTCTGCACTACTAGGGGAATAATGTAGTCCCCTGGAGAGCAAGGTGGGGTGCAATGAATATCTGTGAGATATAGGAGACTCAAGGGCCACTCATCATTTTGCGTTATGCCACTGTGCTCTACCTAGCTTCTCCACTTAGGGGTTTGTTGAACAAGTATGTGCAGTTTTTAACTCTTGCACTACAATGAAGGACTCTGGGGCCCAGCACTCTAGTTCTGATAGTATTTCAAGACATAAAATCAACATATAAGATGTTTTATAGCCATTGATCATGTGTCACTGTTGTGTCCTCTTCAGAAAATGGAGCCTTGTTTGATGCTTCTAGTAGTAACCTAGCATCAACTTGCTAAAGGCGCCCTAAGCAGCAGAGAGGTGTTGTCCTATCAAAGCATCATACCGACCCAGATGTCGCATGCTATCCTGTGTAAGAATGCTGAGTAGCTGTTACAATCCGCTTCTTTTGATTAGTGGAAGGCACGCATACTTCATGCCTTTTCTGTGGTTAGCCCTCATTGAGCGCAGCGAGCAAGTACAGAAAACATGAGTTCATAATTGCACTTTGTGTGAACTGTACAGCGCAATCGCGCTGTTTTTTTCTTTTAATGCAGGAAACATCCGGTTGGGAGTTTACAACAGCTGTAACTCCGACAAATGCGAGACCCTAGTGCACGGCAAATGCTTGTGTTATACTGCTGCGGATGTCGCACAGTTCTCCCGGGGGAGTCAGTTAGCCCTCATTTGTGCCCGTGGGATTCCCATAGGAGTCCAGGGGCCCTCACTGGCTCCTGAGGGACACAAGCTGGATTGCAAACTCCTCTCCCATTTTAAAAAATGTAGGCACAGGGGAAGGGGGACCCCTACCCTGCCCATTACATCTATTTTTTTAAAATCTTACCGGTGTCCTGAGATGGTGGCTAGAGTGCACAAGTGCATTTCACTCCTATGGGAGTGAGATGGCCAACAACCAAAAGAAAACCCTCTCATCCAATCAGATGACTCTTTTTTTATTTCACTTGACCAGAGTTGTTATTCCGTTAACAGAAATTTACTCACGAGATCCATAATGTTGTGTATATAATGTATATGCACAAAGAAATGTTTGATTCTAACTGTCATTCAAATTACTCCTGCAACAAAGTATTAACCACACCTTTTTCTGCTGTTCTCATAAATATTCAGAGCTGCTTTGGAGCTCCATTTGTAAGAAGTGATGAAATCGGTAGGAAATAAATCTAGGTCCCAAGAGAGCCGTTCTTAATCTTAAAGTGTGGCCATTGAGTTTACTTTACAGTGCAATCCCGGACATTTGAGGGGCTTCACGATGAGAAACGTGTTATACTTTGTGGTAAATCAAAACAAATAGTGATGTGACTAGTGGTGGAATAGTTTCCTTTTCCGAGAATGGGCCGAGATCATCTTGCACAGCTATAATGGCAAATGAAGTCCATAATAATCTGAGCAGGGGAATCAGTGCAAATCTGGGGGTGGTGTGTAAAGAATCATCTGGTATTGAGGGGCCAGTATAATTTGTTTTCATATGAGCAACATTTCTTCTACAGTTTCACATGAACAATTTAGAGTACTCCATGAAGCACTAAATTTTAGTTTGCATTGAGTGTTATGAACTAGGAGCCCAGTGCAGTCTATTGGGCTTGATCGTTTTGTTTCATGACCTAGCCACTACTGTAAAGGTTTATGATCAGAATAACCTTAGTGACCTCATTGTGCTGTCTCCATTAGACCTTTGGGCCTCCCAGTTTCCAGTGATGGCAAACGTTGCTCTAAGCGTAGCTCCCCCAAAGATTCACTGATAGGAGAGAAATTAAGTTAGTGATGAGAAAAGGCAAATAACTATTAATTCGATCCATGGAGTTGTTACAACAGTGAATAATCATTCTAGTTTCTGGCTACCCTATTGCTAATATTAAGATTGTCAGAATACACTGCAAAATGCCAGGTTATATATGGCAGAATTAATGCAGGAAAAACAGAGTTTTGAGGTTTGAAATTCAGAATGGTGAAAAACGTGCTATTATTACAGTATCCCGTGTCCTGACGTCTGAAATTCGTAATTAATCGGTCACTAATCTACTGGTATCAGTATTTATGGTGGTGCAATGTCTCTGCATATAAGTACAGACAATTTTCAACAATGCTTTATTGAGTAAACTTATGATTGACGTAATCAAAAGCAGCCGCAAAATCGATAAATAGGTTATTTGTGAAACTAATCCTAAAAGTAAAGGCTGCATGTCAAGAGTAGTACGACATCATTTTTGTATAAACTCCAGCTTTAAAGTCAGCTTACCCAGGTAGAAAAGCACATCATTTCACCTCTATTCATTTCAATGATTTGATCTTTGTTACAGATTTTTGATGAAAAGGTTGTCTTCATTCTCTAAATGAGAATAAGATAATCTCCATTTGTATCATTTTCAAATCAAAATACTAACTTGTAAAGGTTTAGTATATGGCCCATTTTTGCAATATTCTAGTACAAAGGGTATTAACGCAAAGATCCACAACTGGCAGTTGATGCAACAATTGTACCCATTTAAGGCCTTGCAAACTGGTACTTAACTGAGATGTACTACAAAGACATCTGATATCACACCCACGAGGACTCAACTATCAAGACATTGGGCCTGATAGAGTTTGGCAGAGGGTGTTACTCCGTCACAAATGTGATAGATATCCGGCCCGCCATATTACGATCCCATAATAGCCTGTGGAGATGATAATACGATGGACGGGGTAACCGTCACATTTAGGACGGTGTAACCCATCCTCCAAACTCTAATTCAGGCCCATTACTTGGCTCAGTGTAGTAATGGTATTAACTGCTTATTATTCTGTAAATCTATGGGATTAGGTGATTTATTGTGCTGGAGGTAATTATCTTGAGTTGGATCTTTGGTTTATCTTTGAAAGTTTCCTTAATGTGACTGACTATGTGTCATTCACAATGTTGAGTTTTCCCTCCAATTTTCTATTATTTTTGGATATGCAGCTTCTTTCAAACGAAATAATATTTTAATATATTTTGTAATGATTGGCTGCTGTTCTCTCTAATAAACACTACTATTCACACTGCTGTTTACATAAAAAGATCTAAAGTCTAAGGCGATGTTATGATCTCATAAATTAGAATATGATTGCATCATAATGAAACCATTGTATCAGTCTTACTATTTAGCCTATTAAGATAGCACAAACACATCAGACTTGATAAATTACTGAATTTAGAGTTAGAATGGGTACGCAGATTTGAAGAGACGCACAAACTCAGTTTTCATGGGGTACAGGTTCTCACAGCACCGTTTTGTAGACATTGAAGGTTTTAGAGAAGACACAAGGATGGTCTGGGGTAGGCACTGTTTGCAAAGTCGAGTCTGGAGAGAACTATTACCATTTTTTTACGTAAAATATGAGGAAAGGCCAAATATCAAAAGATCTTCACAATGAGGCAGAACTGGAGGACACCCCTCTGCACTACCACAAAAACCTGGGGTGTCATTGGCAGCTGGGTCAGTGATGAAAGATTTTTACATCTGGGAAGCAAATAGGGAAGATATCAATCTCAATTCCAAGGGCCAGAAGTCAGATGAGCCTTTCGCTATCATAATATTTTTTTGCCTAATCTTAATTTCAAGGATTCTTCAATATCTAAACTAGCAGTGAAGGTATTTCTTTCCACATGAGCTATGGTAAGGATTTGTATTATTAGCTCAGTGTAATCAGCTTAATTTAAAACGTTCACTCTGAAGGAGTGAATTGCTCCATGAAGAGGTTGAGAATACACGTTACAACAGAGAGCGGAGTGTGATGAGCCCTTGGGGGCTCCACTACCTAGAAGATTAGAAACGGGGAGTGGCAAGTGCCTTTCCCTGATGCCTATGAATGAACCCATCCCCCTTTCAGTACTTTGGTTAGTGCTCCAGCATTGTAACCACTTACTTTCAACATATTGGCCCTTATTACGAATTTGACGGAGGGGTTATCTCCATCACAAATGTGGCAAATATCCGTTCCGTAGTTTTATGATCCCATTATACTCAATGGAGATTGTAACATGGCGGATGGGATATCCGTCACATTTGTGATGGAGGAAACTCCTCCGTCAAGGTCATAATAAGGCTCATGGTCATACAGTCTAGCAGTCGTGTATGACTTAGTGCCTTTACCCAGCAAATTCTCAGGATGTGGTAACTCTTTCACATGTTGTGCCAACTCCCTCACAATGCATTTCTGATTTCAAATATTAAAGGACTTCTTCCTTCTCTGAAGGAGCTTCTGTAAACATGCAAAGGCATCTGGTCATAGTCCCAGAAATACGTGCAATGCAGTTGCATTTCTTGCAAAAGCAAGTACAGTGGTGTGAAACGTGAATCAATGTCACATTAAAACGTTTTAGAATATACAAAGAAATTAACCTCCTTCGTAATGTTTCGGTGGATGCCTGCTGCTCCTTCTTTTGGCTGGAGGATTTCTGTCTGACAACTGGGGCTTTCAGTAGGAGATGCTTATCTCCAAGGTGGGAAAGTCTGCTTTTGACCTTAAACGTTTGACTCACTGTTGTCAATGTGCGTGTTTTTTCAAAAGCATATAAAGTAAACAATGTGCAAAAGTGGATTTGACCCGATGCCCAAAAGCTTTATAAATTATGCAAATGACTGAAAAATGTTCCATTTGTTTAACTGGTAGCAAATAGCCATTGTTTATTAGAACTTGTTAGCAATACTTTTAAAAGGTACATATAAGAAGTGGTACTACAGAGAGAGTACGATTTTGGTCAGTCTATTTCAGCCATGGACTTTCATGGATTTTTCACGTTTTTCTATTGTGTGGATGGGATGGCCAGAGAGACCTAAGCATTTTGAGAATGATTAAATTGTCCCATGTGTATTCTCATTTTGATAGTTGTTAGACTTTTCATCCTTGGCGTGGTCTCCCTTAACTTTTTGCCTCTGTTTCCCAGATTGTTGATGTGTGCTGGACTCTGAGTTGACAGTTTTGTTACTCTGGGCACTTTACCACTGCTAACCAGTGCTACAGTGCAAGCGCTCCTTTACAAAATGTGTATGTAATTGGCTTATCCATGATTGGCATATTTGATTTATTAGTAAGTCCCTAGTACAGTGCACTATAGGTGCTTAGGGCCTGTAAATCAAATGCTACTAGTGAGCCTACAGCAATGGTTGTGCCACCCACATAAGTAGCTCTTTAATCATGCCTCAGACCTGCCACTGCAGTGTCTGCGTGTGCAGTTTTTAACTGTAAATTCGAGTTAACAAGTGTACCCACTTACTGGGCCTTAACCTTCTCCTTTTTTACGTGTAAGGCACCCCTACGGTAGGCCCTAGTTAGCCCCAAGGGCAGGGTGCAGTGTATGGTTAAGGTAGGACATATAGTAATGTGTTTTATATGTCCTGACAGTAAAATATTGCTAAATTCATTTTTCGCTGTTGCAAGGCCTATCCCTCTCCTAGGTTAACATGGGGGCTACCTTTAAATATGATTAAAGTGTAGATTCCCTTTGTGAGTGGATGGACATGTGGAGTTTGGGGTCTCTGTGCTCACAATTTAAAAATACATCTTTTAGTGAAGTTGATTTTAAGATTGTGTGTTTGAAAATGCCACTTTTAGAAAGTGAGCATTTTCTTGCTTATACCATTTCTTTGACTCTGCCTGTTTGTGGATTCCGTGTCTGGGTCAGTTTGGCAGTTGGACTGGTTGCACCTCACACTAGACAGTGACACAAAGAGAGCTGGGGTGTAGTCTGCATTTCCTGATGAGCTGGAGAAACGACTTCGCTGATGGAGGCTGGTGAGATTGCAATCCGCGCTGTGTGGTTTTCGGATCATCGTGCAGCTGGATTTCCGATGCAAGTACCGCTGGGTGTGTAAAAACAACGCAAGGCCTGCCCAGACCCGAGAGTGCTGACTGGATCGACGTATCGCTCTCCTGCGGAGAGAAGAAACGGCGCACCCAGCCCAGCGGTAGGAGAAACGACGCAAGGTAAAATCGACGCATCGCAAGCACTTTTTGATGCACAGTCGCCCGTACGGGGTTATTTGTGACGCACCCAACAGTGTTAGTGTGTGTTTAAAACTACATGAAGACTCTTTTTGCTTTTTAATTGATAATTTGACTTGTGTATTGTGGATTTTTGTATTTTTTGTCTTGTTTTGTTTAGATAAATATTTTCTATTTTTCTAAACTTGTGTTGTGTCATTTTGTAGTGTTTTCATTAAGTTACTGTGTGTGTTGGTACAAATACTTTACACCTAGCTCTCTGAAGTTTAGCCTACTGCTCGTGCTGAGCTACCAAGGGGGTAAGCAGGGGTTAGCTGAGGGTGATTCTCCTTTACCCTGAGTAGAGAGAGGGTTCTTGCTTGGACAGGGGTAACCTGACTGCCAACCAAAGACCCATTTCTAACAATAGTGTTAAAGTAGTTGTTTTGTTAGACTGTCAAAGCAACATGTAATCATAGCTTACAATTCAGTCAGTATGTGTTTTTTGATTAATAGACTTTACTGACATGACATTTCATTTGCTGGCTTATTGCTTTTTTGTTTTGGTAGAACATGATGTTTATCTTTCTGGCATGCTAAGGTTATTTGCTAATTACACTTGCTAGTTCATTTCTTTTATATTGGTGACTTTGTAGCTTCTTTGTACCTCCAATGTTTAGCAAACATCTCACCTAACAAAACGCCAGATCTATTAGCGTTACCTTTGCATGTTTAGGATAAATGGAACCTATATTCTCTGTCAAGCCATTTTTTTCTGGCCCAATTAACCTCACTTGGAGTTGCTGAATTTGTTTCTCCTTGGTCTCATCATTTAGAGTGCTACCAAAGCCTACTGTGCTCGAGACTATGGCCACCTCCTTATGACTGGAAGAGAAGAAAGGCAACGCTTTCCAAGTGTTAGCAAGAACACACCTCCTCTGACAGCTGGATTATTCTGAGCCCAAAATGGTGAATTAACATTAAAAATTACCACCATCTTGTGACATTTTATGAGGGGTAGAGTACATATCCTAGGGAGAATCATCAAGTAAAGAGGATTTGATGGGAGGAATAAACATAGCTTGCTTAAAAGGAAGATCACTGTTTATGCAAAATTGCGATGTAGCAACACTCTGTGAACTTCCCTTGACTGAGGTAACTCCCAAACGAAGTGAACTACTTTGTGCACATTAAAGTTTGCTCATCTGGTTATATAAATCACAACTATGGCCAAGATTATATACTTTGCTCTGGTGCTATATTGTACTATTTCTATTTGAAAAACATATTTAACATTAGAATTGATGCAATTTGAACGAGCAATTGAACCAATTTAAAGTCCAGAATATAATTTTTGTATGGGTCAGATGGTCCACGTGCCAATATTTTCACTTGTGTGGTTGTGCTAATTTCAGTTCAACATTTCTATGGCTGCACTTCAATTTTTCTAACCTGAGCACAGGGTCTGTATCCTGAAGATGTGCCTAGTTTCAGAATGGAGCTGTGCACCTCTTTTTTAACAGAATTTAGTGAGACTCGCCACACTAACTGAGAAACTCTTGCTAAATTCAGGGATTAGGGCATACGCTTCAGACAGCATATCTTAGAAACAAAAAGCTGCCTTGTGAGAAAATCCCTGTTTTTGCATGATTACCCCCATTTTTTGCTGACTAGTAATACTGGTTTTTGAACTCTGCATACTGGAACATTGTTGTTCACTCTTTAGTGTATGCGTTCTGACCCCTAAAACATGGTAAAGGTTTATAAACTCAGATTGACAAATTTTACTTTCCAGTAAGGCTAATGGCATGGAAAGGTAAAAATCCTCCATGCCAAAATCTTAAATAACCATTTTTAGAAAGGAAGGAACCACACATTTACATAATAGGTAAGTCAACCCAAAGTAGCCTTGTAGCCTACTAGGTAGAATGTCTTGTTTTTTTAAAATGAAACATGTAAGAATATCATGTTTGCGTGTTCTTATATTGTCTAACCCCCACAAGCTATTTGGACTGTAAATTGCTGTATCTGTTCCTACGAGAATAGCGAAAGTGCAAAAACAATCATATTCCTACTATCTTTGGTTTAGGATAAGCTCCAGAAATTATTCAACCCTGATCAAGTAGAAACCATAATTATTTTCAGAGTGAAGTTACAAGAAAACCCTAAATTAACCTGTGCTTAATCCTTCGCCAGCTTTGCACAGAGCAGTCAGGTTTAACTCAGAGGTGATGTGTAAGGCAAGGGTACTCACAAAAATGTTACCAGGGATCAAAACGTTTGAGACATGCAGGGTGGGGGTGAGGACATGGGGGTGTGGAAGATGAGCACAGCAGGAAACAAATCATCTACACAATGTACACAGTTGGTCATAGAGTTATTTTGAGGGCTTCTATACTATCCTTTAAATTAAGGCCCTAGTCTTTCTAAGTGTAATTGATTTAACAATACTGGTTTATGCTTTATCTAAGCCACTATCCCTTTACTGCACCCTGGTGTGAGCCTTCTCTGCTGGCTATCACTACCTTTGGTTAGCCAAGAATACAAAGGAAGTAACTTGATTATTGAATTGGAATGAAATAGAAATGCAATCCAACCTTGGGCCTCACAATCTCCTTATGCTTTTAGCCTCCTATTTGTAAACATCAGTAGTGCTTAGGAGCAGGGATCAAACCTTGGATCAGTCCTGGCTTCTCCACTTGACCAAACTATGTAATCCTAAACAATTGTTTTGTTTCGCTTTGCATAGTTTTTCTTCATTATTAATTAGTATTATTTTACATATATTATAATAACCTAGGCCACATAGAGAATGCACAAGACTTTTGTGCATTTTGGCTCACTAATGAGATCGTTGTCAGGGTGTTGATGGCATGAATGTTTCCAAGTTCATGGTTGAAAACTATCCCTTTTAAAAAAAAATGCCTTTCAATACAGTGATGTTCATTTTTTAATTTTGAAGAGCCTTCGTATTTTTACATGTTTGTTGCACGCTATCTTTAAAATGACGGTATTTCCAAAGAAAGGCAGGGAAGGACAGCTTTTTTGCTTCTTTTCCTTTTCCTTCACTTAATGTGTAAATAAATACTTACTGATTTAAAGCTTTCTGAGTGTCATTGCCAAGTCAAATAAAAAGCAGCCCAAGAGGGCTGCCGGAAAAGGTCAGGTGGGCCGCATGTGGTCCCCGGCAGTACTTTGAGCATCCCTGGTGTGAAGTAGAAGTTCAACACTTCAAACAGTAACACAGTGAAAACACACCACAAAAGGAGCCTCTAACAGAGTTTGAAAAACAGAGAAGACACTTATAGATAAAACAATACCAAAAGGACAAAACCCAATCAGTAGAACTGGAAACATTCAATTTGAAAATGTTGGTAAAAATAGTGCCACAAGGTAAAAGGCACCTACTGTAAATATCTGGGAACACCAGACCAGGACAATATCATAAGCATAGGCTGACCACGATCAAGGGTGGCCAGCTACATGGACGCAGTTAGGCCCACTGAACAAAGTACCTTTAATCCTGGTTTGCAGAGCTTTACGAGGATCCGCATTGAAGATAAGTCAGTTCTGAGATGTGGAAAGGTTGTGGTGAAGGTCATGTTGCATCGTAGTCGAGGATATTGTCAACGAGGGCTGGCAACACGAAGCCTGGAGTTAGAGATGTCTTGAGCAATCGGGACGATGCATTGGCTCAGCAGAGTTGCGAGGCTGTGATGCTGAGCACTGCATCATCATTGAGGCTGCTGTAGACAAGGGATGTGAGCGCCTGCACTGAGAATATGATGCACAGCAGTGATTACGATGTGGCATCGGACTGCGATGCGATGTGGTATTGCAGTGGTTCGAATCCAAGCAGTGCAGCGATGCATCAGTTCTGCTCAGTTTTGCTCTGCACAGCTGAAGAGAGGCATCGGTTCCCCTGGATCCACAGAGGCTGGCAGAGCACCTTAACCCCACTTTGAAGGGTCCAGGACTGGATGGCACCATTTGGTAGGGTAGATTCATAGATGGCAGAGCCCAGGTGCAGGTCCAAGGCTGCTTGAGCCTTGTGTTCCTCAGGCTTGAGGCAGGAGGCCAGCCAAGTAGCCCTTGGAGTCACTTTTGAGTTGTGGGTTCAAGAGATGCAGGTCCAGTCCTTCTCACCTAAGCAGGAGGGCAGCAGGTCAGTATAATAAAGTAATAGTCCAGCAGAGTGGCATTCCTTCAGCAGCACCACAGTCCTTCTTCCTGGCAGAGTATCCATAGGTCCAGACGTTTACTCAAGAGTTGGTGTCTGAGGTCCAGTATTTAAACCAAGTTGTGTTTTTGAATTAGGGGAGAGGCTTTTAGAGGTATCCCTTTGAAGTCTCCGGGCATCCTGCATCCCCTGCCCTAGATCCAGGCTAACTATAGAGGGTATGCAGCCCTTTGTGTGGAGGCAAGACACAGGTTTTCAAGTGTAAGTTGGGCTGTGCCTAGCTCCTCCTTCCCATCCTGCCAAGGATGGCCCATCTGGGGCACACCTAAGCTCCCTATTGTGCCTGGCTGTCTAGGTGGAATACACAAAGCTCAATTGTCAGCTACACCCAGTCATGTGACCCAGGTGCAGGCCACAGGCACTAAATTACTAAATTAGAAAAATGCCAGCTTCCAAAAAATTGCATTTTCAAAATTGTAGTGTAAAATCTGACTTCTCGATAAGTTAAGATTTTTCATTCCACAAAGACATCACACATGAACTGGTTACCTTGTCTCATTTGGAAATTACAGCTTAATAAATGTAATAAGGTAACTCCAATGTTAATCTATGTGAGACATAGGTCTTATGGTAGTTAAAAACAAATGTATTGTTTTTCACTACCAGGACATGTAAAACTTAAAAGTCGATGTCCTACCTTTTATACACACTGCACTCTGCCCTGTGGGCTGTCCAGGACCTATCCCCGGGCTGACTTATGTGTAGAAAAATGGAAGATTTGGCCCTGCAAAAGGTTTATTTTGCCAGGTCAACAAGGCAATTAAAACTGCACACACAGACAGCAATGGCAGGCCGGAGGCGTATTTAAAGGGTTACTCAAGTGGATGGCACATTCAGTGCGGCAGGTCCACTAGTAGCATTTAATTTATTTACAGGCCCTAGGCACATGTAGTGTCACTTTACTAGGGACTTACATGTGAACTAGGAACACCAATTTGGGGATAAGCCAATATTACCAAGCTTTAAGGAGTGAGCACACGTACTTTAGCACTGGTCAGCAGTGGTGAAGTGTGCAGAGTTCCAAATGCAAGCAAAAATGAGATCAGCAACAATGGAGGAGAAAGGCAAAAGGTTTGGGGGAAGACCACTCCAAGGCTGACAGGTCTAATAGACTATTTCTAAAAATCCAATCCAATGATGAAGTTTGATTTGTGAATTATATATGAAAAAAGTAATTTTTGCTGCCTGACAATCCAGTAGGCCAGTTGCCATTAGCCTGTCAAAACTCTGCTGCCTGTCAGTGCTTTCCACATAATGAGTTGTGAAAACAGCTTACAATCATAAGCAATGACAGAAAGAACTGCCAGGCTGCTATGTGACTCATTTCAGCTTTTGAGGGGCAGTGGGAGGCCAACAACTCCATTAGCTTGGAAGAGATTAGGGTGAGGCCATCCTTTTCATAGTTAAATGAAAAGTGAGACCTGGGGAAGCGAATCCCTTTGATCCCAGGGTAAAGTGTAGCCATCTTGACTCCAACCTAATGGGAAGGGGAGCTGGTGCTGGAGCTTGTTTGTAGTGGTTAAAGAGGAGGGGGCTGCTCGTTTCTCCAGACACGCCTGTGGGGGGATACCAGTCTCCTACAGAGGCAGATACAAACTTTCATGTTCCTAGGAATAGTGCACTGTGTGTTAGATTGTAATAAGGCACACAGGATGTGCACAAGACTGGAAATGTTTTCTCTTGAGAATGTTTTTTTCATTAAGGGGTGACCAGAAATTACCCTCAACCAGTGGCTAGTGATATTTATGAATTTGGCACTTCACCCCAGCTCTTCAGAGCACACCTGAAAGAATGGGAAATTAAGTGAAAGGGTAGGTCGCTCCCCCTGCCGCTGCAGCTCCTCCAAGTTCCCGAGTTCCTGTGTTCCTGAGACCCACCTAACTGTAAGTACCCCCCTCCTCCCAGCCCCTCGCCCTGCCCCGCGCCACTCACCTTCTCTCCTGCTCCTGCTTCTTTTCCTCCTCTCTGTCTCTTCCTCCTCGCTCCCCCTCTGCAATCTTCTTCTGTGTTCTTCTGTTCTTCTCTTCTGTTCTTCTGTTCTTCCCTTCTGTTCTTCTGTGTTCTTCCGGTCTTCTGTGTTCTTCTTCTCTGTTCTTCTCGGTGCTTCTGTGTTCTTCTTCTCGTTTCTTCTGTGTTCTTCTCTGTTCTTCTCTGTTCTTCTCTGTTCTTCTCTGTTCTTCTGCTCTTCCGATCTTCTGTGCTTCTGTCTTCTGTTCTTCTGTTCTTCTGTTCTTCTGTCTTCTGTTCTTCTGTTCTTCTGTCTTCTGCTCTTCCGGTCTTCTGTTCTTCTGTCTTCTGTTCTTCTGTCTTCTGTTCTCCTGTCTTCGGCTCTTCTACCTCCTCCGTCTTCTTCCCCCGAGCCTGCCCTCCTGCTCCTTCCTCATCCCCCTCCCTCACTCGCCTCCCCCTCTCTCACCCCTAGCTAACCCGTTCGCTATCTACCTCCCTCACTCCTCCTATCTTCCTATCTCTCTAGCTCCCTATCTCACTATCTAACTCCCCCACTCTCCACCTCCTCCTACCTACCTATCTGTCTATCTATCTATTTCCCTATCTATCGACTTCTCTATCTATTTTCTCTATCTATTTCTCTATCTCTCCCCCCCTCCCGCCACCCCCTCTACTACCTATCTCCCTATCCTCTCACTCTACCTCTCTCCCTCACCCACCTCTACAACCCCCCCTCCCCTATCTTCACAACCCTACTCCTATCTCTCTCCCTAATCTCCAAACCTCCTAACACTCACCCTCCTCCACCCTAAACCCCCTCCCCCAGCTCCTCTCACTCTACCTGTCCCCCCCTCCCTCGCGCTTTCCCGCCGCGACCTCCTGCACGCCCCCGCCCCCCAGCTCCCATTCGCCCCCAGCTGACCCCTCCCCCCCCTCCTACCTCTTATGGCGGCCGCTGCGCGACAGTGGTAGCGACCCTTGACCCAAGGGTAGGTCGCTCCCCCTGCCGCTGCAGCTCCTCCAAGTTCCCGAGTTCCTGTGTTCCTGAGACCCACCTAACTGTAAGTACCCCCCTCCTCCCAGCCCCTCGCCCTGCCCCGCGCCACTCACCTTCTCTCCTGCTCCTGCTTCTTTTCCTCCTCTCTGTCTCTTCCTCCCCGCTCCCCCTCTGCAATCTTCTTCTGTGTTCTTCTGTTCTTCTCTTCTGTTCTTCTGTTCTTCCCTTCTGTTCTTCTGTGTTCTTCCGGTCTTCTGTGTTCTTCTTCTCTGTTCTTCTCGGTGCTTCTGTGTTCTTCTTCTCGTTTCTTCTGTGTTCTTCTGTGTTCTTCTCTGTTCTTCTCTGTTCTTCTGCTCTTCCGATCTTCTGTGCTTCTGTCTTCTGTTCTTCTGTTCTTCTGTTCTTCTGTTCTTCTGTCTTCTGTTCTTCTGTTCTTCTGTCTTCTGCTCTTCCGGTCTTCTGTTCTTCTGTCTTCTGTTCTTCTGTCTTCTGTTCTCCTGTCTTCGGCTCTTCTACCTCCTCCGTCTTCTTCCCCCGAGCCTGCCCTCCTGCTCCTTCCTCATCCCCCTCCCTCACTCGCCTCCCCCTCTCTCACCCCTAGCTAACCCGTTCGCTATCTACCTCCCTCACTCCTCCTATCTTCCTATCTCTCTAGCTCCCTATCTCACTATCTAACTCCCCCACTCTCCACCTCCTCCTACCTACCTATCTGTCTATCTATCTATTTCCCTATCTATCGACTTCTCTATCTATTTTCTCTATCTATTTCTCTATCTCTCCCCCCCTCCCGCCACCCCCTCTACTACCTATCTCCCTATCCTCTCACTCTACCTCTCTCCCTCACCCACCTCTACAACCCCCCCTCCCCTATCTTTACAACCCTACTCCTATCTCTCTCCCTAATCTCCAAACCTCCTAACACTCACCCTCCTCCACCCTAAACCCCCTCCCCCAGCTCCTCTCACTCTACCTGTCCCCCCCCTCCCTCGCGCTTTCCCGCCGCGACCTCCTGCACGCCCCCGCCCCCCAGCTCCCATTCGCCCCCAGCTGAACCCTCCCCCCCCCTCCTACCTCTTATGGCGGCCGCTGCGCGACTGCGCAGCGGGTGCGCGCAGCGGGCACGCCGCTGGCGCGCCGGAGGCGCGCCAGAGGCAAGCCCGTCTGCGCCCGTCCGCGCCTGGCCCGCGCCCAGCGCCACGACCCCTGGTCCCCAGCTCCCCCAAGCCCTGCTGATCCGCTACGACCCCACCACCCTCCACGCCCTCAACCCAGGGCGCTCCAAAACCTGCTTCCTAGCTCACCCCAAACGCACCCATGGACCCTTCGCCTGCAACTCCTGCAAACGCATCTTCCACCACGCAACTACCACGACCACAAGCCCACGCGCCATCAACCACCTCAAGTGCATCCTGATCAACGCTCGTTCCGTCCACAAGCACGCCGTTGAACTTTGGGACCTCCTGGACTCCACAGCCCCGGACGTCGCCTTCATCACGGAGACATGGATGAACGCCTCCTCTGCTCCAGACATCGCTACCGCCATCCCCGAAGGCTACAAGATCTCCAGAAAAGACTGCACCAACCAAGTAGGAGGAGGTGTCGCCATCATCTTCAAAGACTCCATCAGCGTCACCACCTCCACCGAAGACCCCTCCCTCGCCGCTGAACACCTGCATTTTCAGATTTGCACCGACCCAAGGACCACCCTCAGAGGATCCCTCGTCTACCGTCCTCCCGGACCTCGCGCCTCTTTCAGCGACGCCATCGCCGACTTCATCTCCCCACACGCCCTCGCCTCACCGGACTACATCCTCCTAGGCGACCTCAACTTCCATCTGGAACAAAACAACGACCCCAACACCACCACCCTGCTCGACAACCTCGCCAACCTCGGCCTCAAACAACTGGTGAACACCGCCACCCACATCGCCGGACACACGCTCGACCCTATCTTCTCCGCCAGCAAACACGTCTTCTTCAGCCACACCTCTGCCCTACACTGGACCGACCACAGCTGCGTCCACTTCACATTCCGACGCGAGACCTCCCACCTCCGCACTCAACCCATCCCTCGTCGACAGTGGAACAAGATCCCTGAAGAGCAACTCTTCTCCGCTCTCGCCACCAACCAACCCACCCTCACCACCGACCCCAACGACGCAGCTCTCAACCTCACAAACTGGATCTCCAACTGCGCTGACAACCTTGCTCCCCTCAAACGCACGCATCGACAGACCAACACCAAAAAACCTCTCTGGTTCTCTGACACCCTCAAAGAATCAAAGAAAACTTGTCGTGCCCTTGAGAAGGCCTGGCGCAAGGACCACACCGCTGACAACATGACCGCCCTCAAGAACGCTACACGCGAACACCACCACCTGATCCGCACTGCCAAAAGGAACTTTTTCACCGACAGACTAGACAAAAACAGCCACAACAGCAGAGAACTCTTTAGCATCGTCAAAGAGTTCTCCAACCCCAGCGCCAGCGCCAACGCCGTCATGCCCTCACAGGATTTGTGCGAATCCCTCGCCACTTTCTTCCATCGCAAGATCAGCGACCTCCACGACAGCTTCGGACACCAGACCCAACCATACACCACTGAACCCGCTTCCCCGGACATCACCCTCAACAACTGGACCCACATCAACACGGAAGAAACCAAATCCATCATGAACTCTATCCACTCCGGCGCCCCTTCGGACCCCTGCCCGCACTTAATCTTTAACAAAGCCGACGACATCATCGCCCCGCACCTCCAGACCGTCATCAACTCTTCTTTTTCTTCTGCTACCTTCCCCGAATGCTGGAAGCACGCTGAAGTCAACGCCCTACTAAAGAAACCTACGGCTGACCCAAGCGACCTGAAAAACTTCCGCCCCATCTCTCTTCTACCTTTCCCAGCCAAGGTAATAGAAAAGACCGTCAACAAACAGCTGACCACCTTCCTGGAAGACAACAACCTGCTCGACCCTTCACAAACCGGATTCCGAACCAACCACAGCACGGAAACCGCCCTCATCTCAGTCACAGACGACATCAGAACCCTGATGGACAACGGTGAAACAGTCGCCCTCATTCTCCTCGACCTCTCGGCTGCCTTTGACACCGTCTGTCACCGCACCCTAATCACCCGCCTACGCTCCACCGGGATCCAAGGCCAGGCCCTGGACTGGATCGCCTCCTTCCTCGCTAACCGCTCCCAAAGAGTTTACCTCCCTCCGTTTCGCTCAGAACCCACCAAGATCATCTGCGGCGTACCTCAAGGCTCATCGCTCAGCCCGACACTCTTCAATGTCTACATGAGCCCCCTCGCCGACATCGTACGCAAGCACAACATCATCATCACCTCCTACGCCGACGACACCCAACTTGTACTCTCCCTCACCAAGGACCCCGCCAGCGCCAAGACCAACCTACAAGAGGGTATGAAGGACGTCGCAGATTGGATGAGGCTCAGCCGCCTAAAGCTGAACTCTGAAAAAACGGAAGTCCTCATCCTCGGCAACACCCCGTCCGCCTGGGACGACTCCTGGTGGCCCACGGCCCTCGGCACCGCACCGACCCCCGCAGACCACGCCGGCAACCTCGGCTTCATCTTGGACCCTCTTCTCACCATGACCAAGCAAGTCAACGCTGTGTCCTCCGCCTGCTTCCTCACTCTCCGCATGCTCCGCAAGATCTTCCGCTGGATCCCTGCCGACACCAGAAAAACCGTGACCCACGCCCTTGTCACGAGTCGCCTGGACTACGGCAACACCCTCTACGCCGGGACCACCGCCAAACTCCAAAACCGCCTGCAACGCATCCAAAACGCCTCGGCCCGCCTCATCCTCGACGTACCCCGCAACAGCCACATCTCCGCACACCTGAGACACCTGCATTGGCTCCCAGTCAGCAAAAGGATCACCTTCCGTCCTCTCACCCACGCACACAAAGCCCTCCACAACAAGGGACCGGAATACCTCAACAGACGCCTCAGCTTCTACGTCCCCACCCGCCCCCTCCGCTCCGCTGGCCTCGCACTTGCTGCCGTCCCTCGCACCCGCCGCTCCACGGCGGGTGGGAGATCTTTCTCCTTCCTGGCGGCCAAGACCTGGAACTCCCTCCCCACCAGCCTCAGGACCACCCAGGACCACTCCGCTTTCCGGAGACTCCTAAAGACTTGGCTGTTCGAGCAGCGATAACCCCCCCTTTCCCCCCTAGCGCCTTGAGACCCGCACGGGTGAGTAGCGCGCTTTATAAATGTTAATGATTTGATTTGATTTGAAGTTACCCTCTGTCTGTGAGCTAAATGGAGACCTGAAAGGCTAGTCTTGCCCCCACTTGTAACCAGCACTGTCAGTAGACCTCTAAGGATTAGTTGGTCAATCTCCTGTGTGGCTACAAAGACACAAGTGGCAAGATGCCTTATTCTCCTGGATTGACCAGCTGAGCAGTTGTCCTGCACTGGACTGTGCTGGTGGTCTCTTCCTAGAGGTATTGGCCCCTAAGTGCTGTCCCTGAGGTCCTAGCGATTAGAAGTGACCAAGAGGAGCTGCTTCAGAAAGTCTGAGAAGTTAGGACTTAGAAAATATTTGGACTTCTAAGATCACCAAACAGTCAGCAGGACCTCACGGCAAAAGTATACAGTTTTGACAGGACTTCATTGAATACAGCATTGGGCCTGCCAGACTTGAGGATTTTTAGCTTAAAAAAAGACTAAGGGTCTAATATGAAACTTGGCAGACATAATACTTTGTCTGCCATCGGAGCAAGAACATCAGAATGCTCACTCTATTTAGAGCAGATGGTCTGATGTATTTTTTATGTATTTGCCAGCCAGGAAAATCTTGGCAGCTATGGAAAAAAAATAATGAAACACGCACCCTAGTAGAAAGCTCAAAGGTTGTGTCTGGGTCATTGTTTTTTGTTTTTCATACACAAACTCCTTGTTTGGGAGTTTGTTTATCAACTGTTAGGTGAATCTCATGAAACTAGTTCCTCTGAAGGTACAGAGATCACTACTGCGCCACTAGTGATCTTGTAATTTGGGAGACAGGAGTTCAGCCGGAGTGGGGGTAATCTCTACAACCCTGGCTGACACTGGGTGTCTAACCCTACCTTAAATCAGGCTCTAAGTCTGAAGGTAGACATCCTGACTGGGTGAAAGCATTTGATCAATGAGATGACTTCAGCAGGCCTGTAATTTGAATGACCTCAGACAATGGCTACCCAACTTCAAGAGGTATTTGCCAGATAGAGCCTATAGCCTGTCCCTGCCAGAGGATTTTGACTTCTTTAAACAAGACTAAGGGTCTCATTTAGACTTTGGTGGAGGGGTTACTCTGTCATAAATGTGAGTGATGTCCTGTCCGTCGTATTACAAGTACCATAGGCTATAATGGAATTGAAATACAGCAGATTGGATATCCGTCACATTCGTGATGGAGAAACCCCCTCTGCCAAACTCTAAATCAGGCCCTAAGTCAGGTGGTAAAATCTTTGACTAAGTTGACCCACTTGCTGTATCTAACCTCAGCTTCATCACGGTTGGCCCAAAATCATGCCTAAGTTCAGGGGCATCGCCTCCACAATGTCAGAGGAGTGTCGGCCCACTGGCTAAGAGCCAGCAGCAGAAAAATAAAATGATACTGGAATATCGTTTTATGTTTCTGCTGATGGCTTAGCCAGCATGTGAAGGGAGAGGCGGGGCTGGGCCTCAGGAGGTGAGAGAAGGGAGGGGGGATGAGACTGGAGTGCACAAAGGGCCTGATTTATACTTTTTTAGAACTGCATATGCGTCATTTTTTTATGCAAAAGCGGTGCAAACTCACCAAATAAAAATGAATTTTGTACGTTTGTACCGCTTTTGTGACAAAAAATGACACACATGCAGTGCTAAAAAAGTATAAATAAGGACCTAAGTGCGTATGTCAGCCTTTGGACAGCCTAAGACGGCCAGCCAAAGACAGCCTAAGACGGCCAGCCAAACACACATGCGCACTTAGGTTTCTCCAGCCCGGCTGTATAAACAGCCAGGCTGGAGAAACTGCACAGGCCACCACGTTGTGTCTGAGGGGCAGTCACTGCCGCTCACACCAATCCTGGCTCTGCTTTCATGCCAGCTTTAGCATGAAAACAGTACCAGGATTGCTGGAGAACCTGCGGCGGCGGCAGCGAATGGTAAGTCTTTATTTTTTTATTTACCCCGCCCCCCCCTGTTGCCATCCCTCCCCTTGATATTTGTGGTAGACGCCACTGCTGAAGTCCCTGTCAATTGTGAACACTGACCTCTGACTGCTGCTTTACTTTTTCTTGGTACTTTCCCTCCAAAAACATTCATAAAAAAGTATATCTCTCATTCCCATTATTAACATTTAATAATTGTTGCCACTTTTCTAATTAACATTAAGTTAATTTTAAAAACTGGTTGTTTGATTTTTTTTCACGTTTTGACTTTTTAACTATCTTGCCACTGTTAGATACACTACACATCTTTCCTTAAGTTAAGCTTCTCTGCTCTGTGCCATAGCTCCCAGGGGTTGCGCCCAGATTTCTTTAATTAAACTTGTGTTGTCGACTAGACAAGATGTTGAACTTATTACTTGAGCAGGACTTAGGTCCACCCAAGCTAATAACCAATTACCTCACCACCAACTACACCAGGTTTCCAAGCTCTTCTGTCTACAGCTCATAGCCTCACTAGAGCAGTTACTGAGTTAGAGCATGCACATTTAGAAATCAAAGGTTTGACCAAAACACGTGCGCTGTAGTCATGATATGTACACAGATATTTATGGTTAGACACGCCAATATCGTATTTCAGTTGACACCGTCAGGTACACTAGTGTATGGCAGCAAAATTAGTGCAAGATCTGTGGTATGCTTTACTCGTGCATTCTCCTCTTAGTTCTTGGTATAAGTAGATTGCTTTTCCAAGACATACTTTCACACTTTGAAAGGAAACATAAACTACGTCACTTCTTAAGATTTGCTACAGGCTATAGTCTGAACTCATTGTTTCCTAGGTTTGTCTAGTGTCAGATAGATCTGGGCTTCTCTTTCAGACATGCCTACAGTCAGACATATGGTTTCTGAAAACTAGATACTGCAAGAGAGAGCAGACAAAAAGACGGTAAGCGGAAAGAAGCAAACATGAAGCATGCAATATGCTTTTGAAATTTTGGGTATGATGCCCACACGGCGCCCCGTGGCAAAAGACATAAACATTACGTGCCTTTCTCTTGGCCTTTATTACATTAGATACGTATGTCAAGAGGATTTTGCCAAATGCATTCAGTGAACTGAGGGATACTCGCATAAAGCACAAGTAAATGTGAAACAGAAAATAAGGTTACGATGACAGAATTAGAAATCTGCAGGAAAGATGTGTGTCAGTGTGGGCTCACATTTGCGTGTGTGAGCTCATGTGTGTATCTTTCATTGAGGGAAAGTAATACTCAATAAATTACAAACTAAGTCATTTGAAAATGTGACAATGTGATGCAGGGTGTTAGTAAAATATACGCCATTCAAAATGATTTTAATTTTCAATTAAATATTCTAATTTAATTATCGTAGCTTCTTCATGTCAAAATCTAACCTACGAAATTACAATGGGATTCTGCTGCGTTTTACAGCACTAAATGAATCACTGTGTCATGTTGGCACCAAAAAATTAATATTGATGTACCACAGATGTATAAAAACAAAGTAAGCTTTGTATGTTGCATGTGCTTTTATAATATTCATGACCACTTCTATTTTTTCACTGCCTCAAAAGTCATACTATAAAATGTTTACAAAAATATTTGCTTGAAATGTAATGGTTTAGTTGCATAATTAAAAGGTCTGAAGTAGTGTAAGAAATTGGGTTGTTGGTTGACTGAGGTGTGAGCCCTGGTCAAGCAGCAACCACAATCCTTACAGGATAAGACACAAGCAAACCCCAAATTAACCTGTGCTTGTCCTCCTGATAGCCAGACACTGGTAAGTCAGGCTTAACTTAGAGGCAATATGTAAGTATTTGTGCAACATTTCAAACAGTAATATAGTGAAAACACACCGCAAAAGGAGTTTTTGAAATTGGGTTTCTGGTTGGCAGAGGTATGCACCCTGTCCAAGTAAGAACCAAAATCCTAGTCATGGTAAGTGAGTTACACATGTTAAATTAAACTGTGCGCACCCTCAACTAGCTTGGCACAGAGTAGGCAGTCTTAACTTAGGAGGCAATGTGAAAAGTATTTGTGCAACACTTAAAACAGCAAAACAATGAAAACACCACACAAAAATAATCTGCACCAGGTTAGAAAACAAAACTGAAATGACAAATATCCAATAGGTAGAATCTGAGGTATGACTTTTTAAAGAATATCTGCAATTGTAATGCTTAGAAACTCAAAGAGACAACCGCAGCTATCTAGTCACGCTAGACTGTGGTAAATCCAAAGTTCAGGGTGACTGTAAAGGAGCACAGCCTGGCAACAGGGACCAAACTTGTCCTGCTAAAATAGTTCCTTGTATGGAGAGTTGCATCGAAGTAGGGAGCAGAGGACACGATGTGAAGGCGATGTGCAGTTGCGATTTATACAGAGGTGGATGCGTCATCATTGAGCCATGCAGTCATTGATAAGATGTCCTCGAGGTGCAGTGTTAAATCATTTTTGATAAAGGTTATGCATTGTCCTCGAGCTGGCAAGCCGACGATGTGAAACAATGATGATGGCGGGGCCAAGGGCAACGAGTTGATTCTGAGCCACGCATTTGGTGCTGCGATGTTCTTGTCCTCAGCAGAAGCAGCGATGCTTCTCTGTTGAGGCGAGACATGGCAGTTCCGATCAGCGCAGTGAATGAGATGCATGAATGTTTGTAGAGGACAGCTGCAGAACCCACTTCCAAGAGCTCATGACTGGATTGGAACCACTTGACATGGTAGGACTGACAGTTGGCATAGTCCAGAAGCTGTAGAAGAAATGGATGAAGTGTCTGGTGCTCCTGAGACTTCTGAACAGGAGGCCAGACGGCAAGCCCTTGGAGTCTCTTACTTTGGTTCTGGGGATGTAGAGAATCAGGTCCAGTCCTTCTCACTCCCAGGCAAGGAGGACAGCAAATCAGTAAGCCATCAAAATCCGGAAGAGTTCCAGCAGAGTGACAGTTGCTTCAGCAGCACATCAGTCCTTCTTCCTGGCAGAATGTCCTCAGGTCCAGAAGTATACTGATTTAGTGGAGTTTGAAGTCCAGTACTTATACCCAGTCCCACCTTTGAAGTGGGGGAGACAAAGTGACTGCCCTTCCTTCCCTGGCTCCAACACACTACAGGGGGATATATATTCCTTAGTGAGGGCTCAGGACCTAGCCTATTCAGGTGTATGTGTCAGCTCCTCCCTCCCATTCTGCCCAGGATGACCCATCAAGACGTTAATGGCCCATCGGGATGTGGATGGTACACGAGGCACACCTAGGCCCTCTTTGTGAGTCGCCATCTAGAGGGAATGCACAAGTGCCCAGCTGTCACCCACCCAAACGTATATTCAGAGACAAGCAGAGGCACAGAATGATTTAAGAAAAAAAAGCCAAGTTTTTAGAAGTGGCATTTTCAGACTTGCAATTTAACATACGATTGTACCATAAGTTGCGATTTTAAATTGTGAGTCCAGACAACAAACTCAAAATATCTATCTGGTTCCAATTACAAATTACACTCACAGAATTTAATAAGGTCATCACAAAGTTGACCTATGAGAGGGATAGGCCTTGCAGTAGTGAAAAATGTATGAGTTTTTCACTACCTGATGTGTAAAACTTAAAAGTACATGTCCAACATTTTAAACACACTGCACCCTGCCGATGGGGCTGCCTGTTCTTACCTTAGGGGTGACTTACATACATTAAAAAAGAAGGTTCAGACCTGGCAAGAGGGTTAACTTGCCAGGTTGACATGGCAGTTTAGAACTGTACACAGGCTCTGCATTGGCAGGCCTGAGTCGTGTTTGAAGGGCTACTGAAGTGAGTCGCACAATCAGTGCTGCAGGCCCACCAGTAGCATTTAATTTACAGGCTCTGGGCACATGTAAAGGACTTTACTAGGGACTTATAAATAAAATAAATATGACAATTGTGGATAAGCAAATGTTAAGATGTTTTAGGGAAAGAGAACATACACTTTAGCACTGGTCAGCAGGTGTAAAGTGTAAAGAATCCTACAGTCAGCGAAAAACAAAGTCAGCAAAATAGGAGGTGAGAAGGTAAAAAGGAATGGAAAACCACACCAATGATGCAAGGTCTATCAAGGAGCCCACAAAAGAGTTATAGAAATAAAGTACTTTTTAATAAATAAAACAAGACTAGAATGACAAACATCCAATCACTGGAACTGGAAATATGACATTTTTCAAGATTTCAATGAAAATAGAGCATAAAGGCACAAAGCTCAAAATGTGGTTGTCTGGTCACGCCGTAATGGGACAGAATTGCAAGTTTAGACTGGCCACGATGGAGAGCTGGCCAGCTACTGAGTCCCACCTAGGTCTGCTGAACACAGTACATTAAATCCTGGTGCGCGGTCTGCGTAATATTGCTTTGCAAGACTCCGCATCATCTGGCATTGTTTCCAAGGAAGCTGTGTGGTGAGGCTTTGCGGGCTTAGCATCGTTTTGCATCAGTTCTAATTAGCTAGAAACTGTGCAGCAAAGCATTGTGGGGCTTTGGCTGCTGTGCATTGATTCCAATGAGTCTGGCAGCTGTGTGGTGTGACGTTTTGAGGCTTTGTATTGCTCTGTGTCAGTTCTGATGAGGACCACAGCTGTGCTTGGCAGAAGCACCTTCAGACCCATTTCCAAGGGCCCAGGACTGAGGTGGCACCACTTGGGAATGCAGGACTCACAGATGGTAGAGTGCAGGTGCTGGGTTCAAGATTGTTCACAGCCCGTTATGTCCCTTAGGCTTCTGATCAGGAGGTGAGCCAACTAGCCATTTGATTCACCCTGGGTTCAAGAGATGCACGGCCAGTTCTTCTCACCAAGGGGAGGGAGCAGCAGGTAGTAGGCCAGCACAGCAGGGAAGAAGCCCTTCAGAACAGTAGTCCTCCACAGCAGAGGTCAAGCGGAGTTGCAGTACTTTGACCAGCACAGCAGTCCTTCTTCCCGGCAGAGTATCCACAGATCCAGAAGTGTACTGAAGAGTTGGTGTCTAAGGTCCTTTTATAAGCAGTTGTCCGTTTGAAGTGAGTAGAAGATTATAGAAACATGTTTAAAGTGCACAGATGCCCTGCATTCCTGGCCCTGGCTCCAGGGGGTATGCAGCCCTCTGTGTGGGCACATGACACAGCATATTCAAGTCTAAATGGTGCTTTATCCGGCTCCTCCCTCCCTTCCTGCCAGTGATGGCTCATTCAGTCACATCTAAGCTCCCTTTGTGTATGGCTGTCTAATAGGAATACCTAAAGACCAACTGTCAGCCTCACCCAGTGGTGTGATGCAGAGACAGGCTGCAGATACAAAATGGTAAAAACAAGAAAATGCCAACTTTCTACAAGAAGCATTTTCAGAATTATAATTTATAATCTGACTTCATAAAAAGTTAGGATTTTAAATTAGGATTCCAGAGACACCAAACCAGAATTGATTCTATGTAAAATGTAATGAGGCAACTCCAATGTTATCCTAGGCATCCTAGGCCTTGCAGTAGTGAAAAACAAATTTAAGAGTTTTTACTACCAGAACATGTAAAACTCAAAAGTACGTTTCCTGTTTTTCAATACACCACACCCTCTCCGGTGGCAGTTTAAACTTCACACAGGCTCTGCAATGGCAGGCCTGAGGCATGATTAAAAGGCTGCGTAATCCACTGTTAGCATTTAATTTACAGGCCTGGGCACAGGTAGTTCCATTTTACCAGGGACATCTAAGTAAATTAAATATGTAAATCAGGTATACGCCATTTCCACTATGCCTTATATATTTATAAAATGATCGCTGCAGACAGCAGACTACAAAAGTAGAACTAGAGACATCAGTGTCCTCTGCCATATCATGAGGGCTCACAAAAGCTATAAGAAGTTTGAGAATGGCTTAATAAGTTACGTTCCTACACTTAAGCAACAACACAGATTCCTGCACCCCTACTCTTTGTAGACACAATTTACTAAAAGCAAAACAAACAGCAGTGAAACTGGTTCGTGGAAGAGGAAAGAGAAGCAAGCATTTTAGAGACATGCTAATCTAATACACTACAATATTGTGCCAGCTAGCTTTGGATAAACCCAAGCTGTTACAGTGATGGTTCGTGCTATGGCCACTCACCTTGGTTGTGAAGGCAATGCTTAGTGGAATGCTGGGACTAAGTATAGTTTAGACAGTCCGGACCCAGACAGAGTAGTTAGAAAGAAAAGGCAGATACTTGTTTGCTTGCGCATTGGGTTTCCTTGGTTTAGCAGCTTAAGTCTTTCGAAAACCTAAATCCCAGACTCCAGACAGTGCTAAACACTGTGAGTGAAGACATTAGTGTTGTTCTAAGCTCTGGGATTGAGTGACTAAACTAGGTTTAGTAAATTGCCAACATTGATGAGTATGCAACAAATTCAAATAAGCCCTTGTTCCAGCATCTCACCTTTTCACACATTATTTTGTTACACATTGAAGACTACCTGTTTATAAAAAGAGAGCTGAAATGTGCCCATAAATAAATTGCAAAGCAAGCGTAAACTCAAATGACATTAGCAAAATACCTCCATAATCTCTTCCATTGGCCTAGATATCAAATATTTGTTGAAAGATCTTACAGTAGTCTCAGTTCCTGTGGTGGTTGTCAAGTGCTTTGGTGTTGGGGCCCTATATACATCCATGGACAACATACATTAGGCAGTAGAAAATGAAACAACCCCCCTGGTCCAGCACATTTCATCTTCCTGTCATGATACATGTGCTGGATGATGACATCTTTTGCCGTAGGCAAAGAATTGCCGCAACCCAGAAACTGGTCCACATTGTGACCTCCCTTTCGCTCTACAGGGGAATTTTGGATTTTGGGAAACACCAGACATGAGAGGTAACAGTCACTGACTGTCTATTTTCCAGTGGGAGTGGGGACAGTCCTTATAAATTCAATCACTTAATTCACTGGGGAAGAACAAAGAAACCTTGCTTGTCAGAAGGGAATCCCTGTGCTTCCCTGTTGAGGGAACCTGGAGTCAATGTAATGGTGAATGCATTCAGAAACTGCATCCCTTATAGGGACACTCATGTGCCATGCAATGTGAGAAACCTCTGCTGTATGAAGACATGAAGGATGATCTGCTTAACAGGAACACACTAATATATTGTGACTTTATTCTGCATCCAGGAATGCTGTTTGTATAATAAAGATCCTCAGACTGATGTCCAGTGGGCACCAGTGATTCAACCTGTGTCTGTTGCTCATTTGCGCATGACTACCTTTCAATAAAAAGTTGTGTTATGCTAAGGCATTAAGGTAGAAATGTTGTCACTGCATTGTTTTGATTGTTTTGATTGTCATTGTACAAAACAATACACATTGTTGTTAACCCCTTGAGTGTGGGCGTCGGGCACTACCTCCCTGATGTGGGTCAAGTCCAGTGGCCGACACCATGGAGGGGGTTAAAAAATCCTCGGGTGCGTCATGGAAACCCACTAGACACCAGGGCTTTCACCTTGGGGGGGTCCCCCACCTCAGCAAACGTGCCCCCCGTGGGCATATATTTTTTTTAAAAGGTAGGTGCCCCCCTGGGGGGGAGGGCGGTGCGATCGCACCCGATCACTAACACCTCCCCCCCCCAGGACTAAATAAAAAAAAAATACAAAAAACATTGACAGGAGACCCCTTGTGGGAGAATCCTTTTTTTTAGTAGTTGTATAGTTTCCCTGGGGGCCATTATAGCCCCCAAGGAAACCATACAACTACTAAAAAAATATATAGATCTACCTATGTAGATATATATATATATATATATGTATATACATATATATACATATATATTTGTCATCAGTTGTCTTGCCGTTGCAGCTTGCGTCTTCAAAGCAATGCACATACTTCAACTGATGCGTTTCAACTGTAGGTTTTAGGCAACAATAAAAAAGTCAAGTAAGTCTTGTGATTAGGTTTCTGCTACAAAAGGATTTGTCTAATGGCAGATTTGGTGCCATAAAGTACCGCAGAAGGTTTATATGCCTACTGCAAAGAGCAAATCTGTACTTTATGTAAATAGCTGAATACATTAGTAAAGTCAGCCATTACCTGCGCTATAATACAAATGAAATGTATGTGCGGGGCGGCTATGGAGAGATGAAGGACACTTTTGCTGGGTGGTAGTGAGGGAATCTGAGGAGGAGGACATGGGAGTGGGAGCACCAGTAATGATTGTTGGACTGGGCGCTAGAGGTGCTAAAGACTGTGACGATTGGTATGTGACAAGGTGTTTTTTGAGTGTCTTGAAAGAACGTGCTGATTGTGGGAAAAGGCGAAGGTAAGGTGACCTCTACTGTTGCACGTATCACACACACACACTAGCAATTTTGTGACTGTCTACGTAGGATAGTGTTTTAGAGCAACAGTTTAGCCAGTAGCAGAGATGGCATCTCGTTGGGTGACTGCTGCTCAAGCCCTCACTCGGGTTATAGAGGACAGCTCTGACATAGGATGAGAGACTGAGACAGCAGATACTAAGACAACATCTGAGGGATAGGACAATGGCGCAGACTCTCTGAGTGATTTTTCAGTCGGAGGAGTCCCATTCAATACCTCCTCTTCCAGTAATTATGAGGGAGGTGATGAGGACAGTCCTGCTGTCCCTTCGCGAGCACAGTATGTGCAACGGGACAATAGCGGGTTAGCCCACCCCAGAGAGCAGGTGCATGCAGCGGAAAGCACAGAGAGAGAGTGCTCTCTTGGGAGCTCTCCAATTTAGTTCAGCACCAAATTCCACCGCCCAAATCATATTGTGGAGACATCGAAATTATCTATCACAAAACAAACTGGTTTTGTAAGGCAGGCACCTGTGTTTTGGGTCCTGGGCTCAGCGGCCATATAGGGAAACATACTAAACCCAGACATTTCTGGAAATTAGACATTGCAGGGGAGTTCACAGAGGTGTGACTTATGTGGATTCCCCAACGTTTTCTTACCCAGAATACCCTGCAAAGCTGAAATGTTTAATAATTACTAAATTTTTTCGGGCATTTCTGTCACACAAACTACAGGAATATGCTGAGATCCACAAAATTCCTACCACACAGTGTTTCCCCGCCTGTTCTGATAAAAATACTACTGCACTTGAGTGCCTGTACCCAGAGACTGCATCAGGAATGGATCACCCCAGGGTCAACAGTTGCTCTCATGTAAGGACCAACATTGATCATTGTGTGATCTATTCTTGTTGCGGGCACTAGGCCTACCCACACAAGTAAGGTACCATTTTTATCGGGAGACTTGGGGGAATGCTGGGAGTCAGGAACTTTGTGGCTCCTCTCAGATTCCAGAACTTTCTGTCACCGAAATTTGAGGATAAAGTATTTTTTTGCCAAATTTTGATGTTTGCAAAGGTTTCTGGGTAACAGAACCTGGTGAGAGCTCCACAAGTCACCCCATCTTGGATTCCCCTAGGTGTTTAGTTTTCAAAAATGTGCAGGTTTGGTAGGTTTCCCTACGTGCCGGCTGAGCTAGAGGCCAAAATCCAGAGCTAGGCACTTTGTAAAAAACAGGTCTGTTTTCTTTGGGAGATTGTGATGTATCCACGTTGTGTTTTGGGGCATTTCCTGTTGCGGGCACTAGGCCTACCCACACAAGTGAGGTACCATTTTTATTGCGATACTTGGGGGAACATTGGGTGGAACGAAATTTGTGGCTCCTCTCAGATTCCAGAACTTTCTGTCATCCGAATTATGAGAAAAAAGTGTTGTTTTGGACAAATTTTGATGTTTGCAAAGGATTCTGGGTAACAGAACCTGGTGAGAGCCCTACAACTCACCCCATCTTGGGATCCCCTAGGTGTCGAGTTTAAAAAAAATGCGCAGGTTTGGTAGGTTTCCCTACGTGCCAGCTGAGCTAGAGGCCAAAATCCACAGCTAGTCACTTTCCAAAAAACAGCTCTGTTTTCTTTGGGAAAATGTGATGTGTCCACGTTGTGTTTTGGGGCATTTCCTGTCGCGGGCGCTAGGCCTGCGCACACAAGTGAGGTACCATTTTTATTGGGAGACTTGGGGGAACTCTGGGTGGAAGGACATTTGTGGCTCCTCTCAGATTCCAGAACTTTCTGTCACCAAAATGTGAGGAAAAAGTGTTTATTTACCCATCGTTTGAGGTTTGAAAAGGATTCTGGGTAGCAGTACCTGGTGAGAGTCCCATAAGTCACCTGGATTACAGAGTAAAACGTGAAGAAAATTGGCTGGTTTTTTTTCACCTCAATTTCAATATTTTTTTATTTCAGCTGTTATTTTCTGTAGGAAACCTTGTTGTAGGATCTACACAAATGACCCCTTGCTGAATTCAGAATTTTGTCTACTTTTCAGAAATATTTTGCTTTCTGGGATCCACCTTCGGTTTCACACCCATTCCTGTCACTAACTGGAAGCAGGCTGAATGCACAAAAAATAGTGAAAATGGGGTATGTCCCAGTAAAATGCCAAAATTGTGTTGAAAAATGTGGTTTTCTGATCCATGCCTGGCTGTTTCTGAAAGCTGGGAAAATTGTGATTTTAGCACCGCAAACTCTTTGTTGATGCCATTTTCAGGGAAATAACCACAAGCCTTCTTGGGCAGTTCTTTTTTCCATTTTTTTTTTAAACTAACTTTTCGCTGTATTTTGCCTAATTGCTTGGTCTCCTCCAGGGGAACCCACAAACTCTGGGTTCCTCTAAAATCCCTAGGATGTTGGAAAAAAGGACGCAAATTTGGCGTGGATAGCTTATGTGGACAAAAAGTTATGAAGGCCTAAGCGCGAACTACCCCAAATAGCCCAAAAAAGGGCTCAGCATGGGGGGGGGAAGGCCCAGCAGCTAAGAGGTTAAAAGGTATTATGGCTTATAGAATCCATGTACTAAATGCAACAAATAAAATAAACACAAAGTATGCATTTGCTGAAGCATTTTCATCCTTCGCAGGAGTCAATGCTCATTGACGCTGAAGTACTTTTAGGCCCTGCCATGAGTGTGATAGAACCATTGACACCATATGCAATACAAGTTAATAAAGTTATACAGTATGGCCCATTTGTCCATACAAGGAAAACTCCAGGCTGGAATAAAGTTAAGGGATTTATTACAAACCCAATCTCAGAGTCATGCACACTATTCTGAAAACAAAATTATAAAGATACAGAATCAAGGCAACGTAATAGGTTAGGGCGAACTAACATTAAAAGAACTAAACATTCAGTAAGAAAAGTACAAAACATTAACAAAACTAGTTGTGGTATAGAAATCACTGATTACTCAGGCTTAGCAAGCATCAGTCAGTTTCAAATCATCATAGTTCAATTTAGGTGGGCACAGAGAAGCCCTGTAATTAGCCAAATCAGGGAGGAACATGTGTGGGGCAGAACACATGTGGACAAAAATTGCAAAAAGGACAAAAAGGGCAAAAAGAATTAAGGAAAAGGCAATCTTGGGCAGCCTAGTACTTTCTAAGGTGGACAAATCTCTAAGTCTTGATAAGGCATCTCAAAGGGACAAAGTAGAGAGGAAGATACCTCTCCAAAGGGCTCAGCATTCAGGGATTCTTCATCAGCTGAGGTGTGGATGAAAGGCATGTGGAAATCTGACCAAAGTCCAACTGATCATCGAAATGTCAAAGTTCATGGAGCAATCTCATTCCCCAAAGGTGACAGTCTAAATTACATTGAAGGGACATCACTCAATAAAAATGTATCACACAGCACCAAACTGCAACATCAATCTCTATTCCCGGGTCTGTCATGGGAACCTCACCCATCCATGTAGTTCCACATAGGATTGAAACAATTGCATAATTTTTCATACTGTTGCTCAGGATGTTCCAAACTTAACGACACAGTTCTGCTTTCGCTCTATATCTAAACAATAGGGCCTACGATCAAAGCTAGTCATTTCATGGGAACAAAGTGAGAAAGAAAGCTCACATTATGAAAATGAATCAGCATTTGCTGCACAGTCATGAAATACAGATCTAAAGCAATGTATTTAATTAATATATTTTAATAAACACAATTTTTAATATGCAAACTTATTATTTCAATAATTTAATAATGCTTCACTAATATTCATATTACAGCAACTTTAGACGAAAAGACTGTTGACACATTTCAGTTGGTAGAACGCAGGACTGCATTTCTCTATTTTTGCACACGTATTTAAATCACTAGTCATTAGAAATTCGATATCGTTTCAATACGTTCTATTAGTCTAAGGTCTAAAAATAACATAATATCAATTAAATCTTACAAACCTTTGATTTTGAGAGATACCAACAGGGTTTCTAACTGTAGTTTAAACAAATGCACAGTTAAAATTACTTCTCATGACATTCTTCTATATTCAATCTATTAATACTTTGGTTAACATAATGCATATATTGTTAAGTATTGATGACTTTTGTGACACATATGGGGCAGCATCAATATTTCAACTACATCACATTCATATGCATTACATTTTATTGTTATTTTACTTGTGTCTCAATAAACCATCTCAAACCGTGTCAATAATATTGATGGATCAGAATATTGTATTACATTTTAATGATGTCCTGTCTATGATGTAATTCGTTCACTATGTTAGGAACTTTTTTTATTACTTCACTGGGGATCTCAAATGGAGAAGTAAACTGAGAATTGTTTTTATTTAATCTAAACTATGTATTCATTTATTTGTTCACTCAATTAAATAAATTGCAATACAATGCACAATTGTTCACTGACCTTAGCATTTGTTATCGTCTATATAACATTTAGATCTTTGTATTCATTTTGTTATAGTACCAATAGGGTACTTTATATAAGACCACACTGGAGGGAAAGCCAGTTGTTTAAAACATTAATGTTCCCTGACTGAAACATGTTTGTTTTTTAACTTGCGATTCCCTGTAGCTCAAAAACAAAACGTAAATGTAAGTGAATGAAACATAAGTAGTATTCAGAAGATGCACATATAAAGCTTGCAATCTTTGAGCTCTAGTAACACTTTGCCACTAGATTGTCTATTTAAATTTCATAACAATTCCTCAAATCGAATGTAAAGACAGATGGTGTAAGTCATACATAAAGGTTCTCCTTCACTGTGAATCTGCAGGCTGTCTGACACACCAACACAGCAATACTTTCCTTCATAAAAAATGCATTTTCAGCTCTGCGAGGACAACATTTCAATTTCCAAGAAGCATCATCACTACAATGTTTGCTAAACCTTTCAGGAGTATTTGTTCTAAATAAAGTCAGCTCTGCTCTAATACCAGTACTGGCATTGAGCAGCCTAGGAACTTTCTATATTTTATTGTGCTAAGCTCTAAAGAAACACACTGTAAAAAGAAACAAGCTGTAAAAAGAAACACGCGTATTTTGACTTAGTCAGTTGCCTTGCTAAGATACAGGATAATTGAAAGTTTGCTTTGGCATAAGGTCCCATTCTGTGACCAACGGAAGTCTATCACCAAAACACTGAATCATGAAGTAATCTTAGGTTTTTCAGTGCTGATGAAGAATCAGAGAGGATTAACATGTGCAGGAAATCTCTCTACTTCAGAATCCCAAGTATGAAACCTTTCTGGTCATGCATTGGACTTCACATAGAGGTTCTGCCCTTTGCATTTTTTCTAGAATGTGACCCCCGTCAGAACTCCAAGATGTTAGTCTTTCACGTATATGTATTTAACCTCAGGCAAAGCTTCTGCTCTGTGATTCTTTGCTAATTCAAGATATGAATCGTTTCTACTACCGTTCTAAAATGCTACTATGAAACTGTATAGTAAAATTTCAAAAGTGGCAGCTGGTTCATCACATTAAACTCGCAGGAATGTGCACACATTGCGGCCATCTTGGAATGGTCCGAATCCTAAAAATATCTGTTTGTATGACGGATACAACCATAAAACAAAGAATAAAGTGATGTTTAAAGATATGTTCATGAGGCTGTTCTTATTGCGAGCATGTCAGGTTTCTTAAAGTAGTTAGTAAAATCGAAGTTAAAATATTAAAATTAGTACTATAGTCTGTAAAATGAATAAAATAAACAGATGTCAGAAAATTAAAGAGGAAATAGTTAAGGAAGCACAAAGGTTGATTTATGCTGTACAAGAGAATTTAAAAGGATTTTAAGTGACTTTAAATACAGCAAATATCACTACTTTTTACAGAAAAATAAATGATACATAGCATAACCATTGTGAGATATTTATAAATCAGTACTGATTTTACTAAACAATCATAAATATTTATATTTTGAAACAACACTTACCAATGATTACTTACAAGCTTGAACAAGAACCTATACATACTTTGAAAAGTCAATTATTTCATTACTATACCTATGCTGCATCCACCTACCCCTATGTGGTATCACATGTGCATGTCCCATTTTATTAAAACCGGCACTTCTCATGTTGATTTGTAAGACTGCAGTGTGAGTTCTATCTGTTTTCTTCCTAGAAATATATGAGCACTCACAACAACAGCACATATTCTGCACTTTAAATCCCGGTTTATGTCGTTTACATAAAGTACTTCTAAAAAGGCATTTTAATTTTTTTTTTCAGTTACATGTAAACTTCCTGTTAATTCGCTGGAGTAGGAGATTCTTTAACTCATGTACAGTTTTGCCATTGACATTTCATATTTCCGAAGGACAGGTTTTCGAATTCATTCGGTTAACATTAAGTGCAAGAAGCTTATTGCAACCCAGTGATGTAATTTGCAGATGACAAGCTGAAGACACTTTTAGTTACTGTCAGAAATAGAGCGTGCAGCTTTCTAATCGTGTCGAACCGGTGCCTGCAACGAGAGTGCCAGCTTCTGTCCACATGAGTTTATCAATTTAAAAAAAGCTCAGCATTTTATCTGGTTGCTATGGTAAATATAATTCGGGAAATTGACAGGGAAAACGCCATTAGGTGTTAACATCTCTACAATTTCAAGGACTTAATTTTGTAATCAAGGTATGCAATTGCGGAGCTAACACGAAATAGGGGCAAATGTGGCAAGCGTCAGCAGTTATGCACGGCCGCCACAAGCCGGGCAAAAGCTTTTATCTCTGGTGTGTCTCATAAAGTTTGGTTTAGAGCGGGCTCTTCCCTGCCTTAGCCATTGCGCATCAGACATGCTGCACTTACGAATTCCCTCTAGTGACACGGGGGTGGAAAACCAGAGGTACCAGCCCGCATTTCTGTGCGCGTGCTGTGCAAAGATATTCTCTGAGTGACTTTACATATCACTTAGCTCGCCGCAGCCTTCAAGGAGTGTTAAGTTTCTTTTACAACAACGAAGACCATGATCTGAAGGTTGTGTCACTGTAATGACTGGATGAGTGAGGAAATGTGTTGGGGAGTGAATACGTGTGTGAGAGTAAGCAAGCAAATAAGTGCCGCAAACAACCTCTTGCAGCTAGAAAGAACATCTCTCACATATGTTTTTCAGGCATAATTCACATAGTTTGGGGCAGGTCAACTAAATATAGGATATATCCTTTGAATGACGCACTTGCAGTGTCATCCCAGCCCTCCGTGCATAACAGAGCAATGGATCTCTTACTATACAACTTGTTTGCTCCTACGAGTCATGCGGGCATGGTAATGGCATCTTTTTGTGCCAACAGATACGATGTATCCTAAAACCCCACATTCTCCTCAGTCTTTGGAGGAGGTCAGAAAAGTTATTTTCATCAACAGAAAAGTGTTCCCTTTGGCATACACAGATTGATATAAGAACACCTATAGCAATGACACATCAACCAAGCACCATGATTGCTTCTATACATGATTATTCTGGACATATATCCCTTATTAACTCTGGGTCTCATTTACAAGCAGCCAGTGCCACTAGTACATCACTTTTGTGATGCTCTCGTGGTGCAGTGTGCCCACATATATTTGCAAGGCCATGTAAAGCCACCTTGCGTGGCTTTTCATGGCCTTGTAAATGTGGTTCCCTTTCACGCATTACTCTGCGTGAAAGGGGCGTTCCATGGGTGTTGCTTTGGGTGTTCCTGTGCAACACCCATGGCATCTGACGCATTCACAGATTTACAAGGTTTTGTAAACCTTGGAAGGGTCAGTATCCTACGCCACCCCGGGGGTGGCATAAGGGTGGTGCAATGGGGAGAAATAACGTTATTTCTCCCAGTTTTTTCTCTTTCTATGTGTGCTGCGTTCTGCAGCACACATAGAAGGGGCGAAATGCCTCTCGTGATTGGTTTTGTGCAGGAAGGTGCCCCTTCCTGCACAAAAACAATCATCTCCGCAATGCAGGCATCCTTGCAGAATGGTGCAAGGGTGCCTGCATTGGCACATGGCAGCAATGTGTGCACCAGTGCCGGGGGTAAGGACAGGAATGTGCTGTATCGTGCAGATAAGCAGCATTTCTGCCATTTTGTTTTGACGCAGGGCAGCTCAGCAAAAAGTCTTGTGTCGCTGCCCTGTGCCAAAACTTTGTAAATGAGGCCCTCTGTTTTTACTGTGACATTGTTAGATGCAGCCCCAAGCAATCATTGTCAGTTTAGCTTACACCAACTTCAGCAAAGGATGTTAGTATTCTGCCATGGTTCTGATGACGCAGAAACGAAGGTTTTACATTTATTAGCGCATAAACGTAGTGCTGCAATAATCAAGTGTGACTTTAACCGAACTAATAAAGATTGTACGGGGACAAATGTGCCCTCAGAGTAGTTCACCAACATTTATAAGCGTGCTTTATATAACGTGAGGTATTAGAATTGTACTAATCTGACATAACCGTAAACGTGTGCCACGATTTGCTTGTTTGAAATGTTTTAACTTAGCATAACTTTAGTGGAGGCTTCGGCCTAGTTGCCTTGTCTCACGGTTTAGATGCTCTTGTTTTTCTAATGTGCTAATAAAACGTGCATTCTTGCTTGAAGCTGTACTTTTCCAGTGAGATCGGTTCACATGCTTATCTTTAAGGTTTCGTGCCAGCCTGGCATCTTCTTCTTTGCTCCAAGGTCAATCTGCAGGTGCAGACAATGGAAGCTCTGAAAGTGAGTTAATTGGTAAAATATGTTGCAACTTACGTTCCCGACTCCAAGGATAATGTATGCCTAGGTAGAAGCTTGTGAATTGTTGTTTTTGATTGGACAATTTGAAGCCAACCTATGAACCCTCCAATGGAAGACCCTACTGGATTTGAACTGTTGTCTATTTAAACCTGGTGCACAAGAAGAAAGCGGAGCCATTACCCATTGCACCCATTGAGAACATTAGACATTGTAGACATTATGGCCCATCTTGCCGACCTCGTCATTTTGCCATCTTTTACGATGCCAATTGATGTTCGACGCCATTTTGAATGAGACTTTGATGCTTTCTCTAATCGAGAGAAAGAGACTTTAAGTAATTCTCGCCCTAGAGACTTTAACTTTGATTCGTCCCTTTGCATGAAGTAGTAATTTTGTCTTTTATCTTGCCGCTGTGAGGCAATTGCCCCGTCCACCCTGCCCCTTTGCCCCGTCCCATGCTGATCGAAACTGGTACCTGTGAGACGAAGACTTCCTTGAATGCTGATTGAATTTGGTAAATATGAAAGGAAAATGTACAATTGCATTGTGTTTCTCTTTAGGTAACCAACTGCTGATTTTTGATAAGAGCCCTAGTTAGGAGTTTTCCAAATTAATGTTGCTAAATTGTTTTTGCATGAAGTCCCACATGCAGATGCTAATTTGAGGATAGATGAGGATTCATCTGTCGCACGATGCAATTTGAGACCTTGTTATGCTGACCAATGTATGCAATTAGCTCATTACAGATTATAGTTTTAGTGATTTGCATTGCTATTATAGAATGCATTGTTATTCAAATGCTGCATAGATTGCATCTGTTTCGTCGTTATGGACAGCTATTAATGTTCATCTACATATATCATTTGGTGTTGAGACATGTTTATATTGTGCTAGCTTTGTTAATATAGGGAAATAAATTCACTAACTTTGCAATAAACTGGTGTGGTTATTCATGACCGAAAGGTCATGGTTTCGTCGAAATGTATTCTGGATTAATTGTGAAGTGTTATGTTGATCAGGGTATTGCTTATGTTCGTTATTGATTATTGATTTGATTAAATTGATTACTCTCGGGTGAGGAGAGCCCCACTTGGTCAAAAGATTCATCGACCCAAGAGCGTTCAGATACAGGTAATTTATTAGTACGTAACGCTCTATCAGTTCTAACAGGGCCATAAGACTGTAAGACAGTTAGCATTTGTTAACAAGTGCCCCCTGGACCGGTAGAAGAGTAAGATAGGGAGTGCCCTTGCTAAGGCACATCACAGTCAAATGGAAGTTAGACGGTGCATCATGTCTGGTGTGAATGGATGCTCTTTCTAAACCTGGGAGCCAAAACCCAATGGCCTCAGCAACTCTAGGAATTTAGGCCTTTAGGACATTTGTCAGAATGTCATGTGAAAAGCACGTATCCACCCAATACCTACTTGTATCCATGAATTGGTCTCAGGCTACAACATTTTCTCCAGTAGGAAATAGAATTTGCCAACAGAAAAACATGGCTACTCGCATTAGAGTTTCCATCTTGAAAACACCCATAAATGCTGGCTTCTGGACATGCTTTGTCTAGGCAGAAACAGCGCATTCCATCCTGTGGTGGAGCAGTACTGCTATGTGCAAGAGCTCATGGTGTCTTGCTGCCAAATTTCCCAAAAACCAAGGCCCCAGCTTAATAATCTCCATTGCTTATACCCCAAATTCTTAATGTGAAAACTAGATATTTATTCTCAGCACATTGTAAATCCCTGAGTTTTGTCCATTTTGTGTAGGTGTGTTGTTTCACAGATGTTCCGATATGGGGTGCCCCGAGATTGTGCACGGTGGTGAATTTCCCTGTGCAGTATGGTGAAACAATGTGCCGAAAGTTCAATTTCATTTTAGTTCAGTGATAACACTTGGGGATTTCTGGGCATTCGATCTCTTATTGCAACCGGGAAGCTGCAAGATCATAATATGGTGCCAATGTTTCCCAACCTTTCACCTGCGTAATTTTAATCCGAAAGTGTTTTTCTGCAAAAATATTAGAAACCATAGTATAGTGTAAAATGTGACATTCAATGACATTCAACATATTTATGTTCAGTCAGGTGGGAGAAAATGATGTAAAATTATTGCTCGTGTTAAGGCGGCCGACTTAAGCACGATAGTGTGTACAGGCTTGTCGGCAGTCAAGTGCACGCAACTTCCGGTCCATCAGTTCCATTTATGCATGCACTGTTGCTTTAAAATCCAGTTGCTGTCAGCGCACATGGCCTTTTTTTTATTGTGACTCACATTTGCAGCCTGCTGACGGCACTGCTAAAGAATGGGTTTTTCGAAACCACAAGCCATGCCATTGGCAGCCAGTCCATTACCCAAGCAGATCTGAAATGAAGCTCAGCGCCCGCGATGTGCCACCGTGGAAAGAGCTGTCATTGGCGGACGGCTCTCGGAGATCCATTTATCTCCTTTACTACCACATAATGCTGATTGTTTTAGATGGCATGGAACAACAGGACATTCAGTGCCCAGCTCGGCTAATCACTGCATAGGCTGCATATTTCAGGAATACTCTGCAGTTGTCAGGTCCGTTGTGCAGAAATATCTGTTCTGAAAGGCAGTGAAGTGCCGGGCTCATAAGCAGAATTACTGCAGGCGAAGCCTACCGGGGGCTCCAAAAGAAATCACGACTGAGCCCGGAAGAAAACAGCAATTGATCGGGAAAGGCTCTCTGACGATGCTCAAGGAGGAGGACCTGGCTCAGTATACTTCTTAGCACAAGTTTATCCTAAGTTTCTGGATGTATTTACTCATTTATCAGCAACGTTGACATATTACGCTGTCTCAGGATGTTCTTCACTTGGGCAATAGCGATTGGATAACACTAAAGAGGTGACAGAATTCTTGGAAGTAACATAAGTAGACTGCTCAAAAGTAGAGTGAAGTAATTCTGAGAAACTGGGATAGACTAAGAGACTAGAGACTGACAATGATACGACACTGACTATATATATATATATATATATATATATATATATATATATATATATATATATGTATAACAACACAAATGACATGACGGACAGAGTGCTGAAACGTTTCAAACCCTCACCCCCAGTCACAGATCTGGGTTTAATCCATCGTTCTTTTGCTCACCATGCCAGCCCAGTTTGGACCCAGCCATATGCAAATCAGTGTCGACTTTGTTCGCCATGAGAACAGGCCAGCCTGAACTGCCATGTCAAGTCCTCCCTGGACCGGAAACTAGCATCCTGGGACCGGTTACGGAATGGATAATCAAAACACGGCCTGGGGGCCCCATGCGGCCCACTTGCCATTTACATGCGGCCCCCTGGACAACAGGAGTACAACACGAGTACAGGGTTGCTCTTCACTGGATCATAAAGAGGCAATTGTTTATTTCAAGGTTAACTGTGTTAAGGAAAGAAAGTAACCAGGGAGTCCTGAGCTTCACTTTAGAAGCAAGTTCATTTTTAAAGACATCTTGCAGCAAAAGTGTACAAATATGACAGTCACTTAAAAATTCAAAAAGTGTATTAAGTTAACACGCAGTCCACTTCACCTAAGTATAATTTATTGTATCAGTGGAATGAGAAGTATTAATTTAAATGTGATAGTTTTCAAATAAGAATTTAGAAACATTCATTTTCACTTCTACCCTGACAAATACACCATTAGTGAATTAAACAAGCAAGTCAGATGTTATGTGCACTTTTTGAGTGGCCTGGGTTCCTATTATAGATGAACAACATTATAGTTTATTAAATCAAACACAGAAGCAGATTTGTATGGTGCAGACCCTGAACCTAAAATAAAGCAATTGCCTAGGATCGCACAATTTGGAAAAGTGGGGAAGCTAAGATTAATCCCAGGTTTTCTAGTTTCATATTGCTCAATTCAGCCACTAGATATATACCCTTCTCTTCACCTACCAATACTTGACTGCCAGTCCTCCCAACCCGCTCACCCGACCGTCATTCCACTGGCATTGATGCGGCCCTCGGTCACATCACAGACCAAACTTTTTGGCCCCTGCGAAAATGTTTGCGAGTACCCATGGGTTATGGGGTGATGTGGCATGCAAAATAATGATGGATTCAACCCAGATCTGTGATTGGAGTGAGTGTTTGAAAAGTTCCAACACTCCATCCATCATTTTATTTTGTTTTTAGATGTTGCCCATATATATATATATATATACAGAGAGAGAAAGAGACACACAGTGTGTGGCAGTGACTTTCTAACACTGAAAATTGTTCTAACACTTATTCTTTCAAACTCTTCATTTACTTGGTTACATTTATATTACATTAGATATGGCAGGCCCGCACTCTGTGTCCAGCTGTCCTCCTCCACCAGCCCACTCTGCCTCCCATCTACTGAGAGCATGAAGCTGACCGACTTCTTTGCTGCCTGAAAGAAAAAGCTACCTTACTCGTTTCAAATGTTAGAGGCGTCTGTATAAAGAAGAACATAAGTTTCAGTTCTGCTTTGCTGCATGGCTTTATCTTTGTCACAAAAAATGGGGCATGTATTTAAATTGAGAAAAGCGTTAGGATGCCAGGATAGTTTCCTTGCATTAGGGCCATGTCACACAGGCTACGCCACTTAGACTAAGGAAGCAAGAGAGGTGTGAGGATATTACTTTTTGCAGTTTGACCTCAATTTTTTGCCCCACTTTCTATTGGGTGCTGGTGTAATGAGTCTGTAACACACTGGGTCCTGCGGACAAGGCCTCAGTCATGTGCTCTAGACTTTAAAGTGTATGGTTAATTGGCTTATACCCATTTGGCATATGTTAACCTACTCATAAGTCCCTAATACATGGTACCAGGAGTACCGGATGGGCTTGTAAGTTAAAGTGTCACTCATGGACTGCAGAACATACTGTGTGTCCACAAGTGTGAGAAAGCAAAAAACGACTCATAGCCCACCACTGCTTGCTGGAGGAACAGTCTTCAAACTGCTAACTTGACTTTGTCATTTAAAGTGATGACAAAATCAAGACCTTGCTTTCCAATATATATTTGCCACCCCTCAGGTAGGCCTATCGAGCTACAAAGCAAGGTGATTTATATTAAAAGGTAGGATATGTTTTTATATGTTGTTAGAAATTGGGGTACTGGTTGTCTGGGGAGTGAGCCTGGGTCAAGCAAACCAAATACAACTCATGGCTAGACACAAGCAAACACCAAATTAACCTGTGCTCACGCCCTTGGCACAGAGTAGTCAGGCTTAACTTACATGGAATGAGAAAAGTATTTGTGCAACACTCCAAACAGTAAAACAGTGAAAACACCACACAAAAGATTCCACACCAGATTAGAATTGAGCTTAATTAAATTAATTAAATAAGATAAAAATGACAAAAATGCAATCTGTAAAACCAGAGTTATGAATTTGTTAAGAATAAACTGTTTAATAGCATCTAAAAAGCAAAAAGCACCAATTGCGACTAACTGGTCATGCTGGACCGGGTCAAGTCAAACATTCAGGCTGACTGCCATGAAGCACATGTTAACTACAGTCCCAGATTAGTCCTGCGGAAGTTTTACCTTTTCAATTTTTTTGCCAAGTGTCTTGTTTGGGTTGAAGAGGGTTGCAGGGAGCAAGCAGAGTGTCATTGGTGGTGGTCAGCATGGTGGGAACAGCAGGCTGGGCGTTGGGAATGGAAGGCCCGGAGAGAAGAGTAGGCTGGGCGTTGTGGACAGACAGACTGGAGCTTCATAGTGGCAGTCCTTCGCCGGCGATTGATGTTTGGTGTGTGAACAGAGAGACTCGTGGCAGCTTGTGCTGATTTTCCATCAAGCCTCATGGTTCCAGTGTAAACAGGCCCAATTTTGGTTGGGAAGAGCCCACAAGCTTGAATTCAGGAGCCTGAGGGCCACAACACGGGTCCAAGACTTGGGAGGCATCACTTGTGGGTAAGGAACTACCTGTAGGTGAGTCCAGAAGTTGGTTGGGAAACCTTCAATGTCTCTGAGGCTCAGATCAGAAGGCCAGAAGATCAGCTATTTGAGTCACTCTGGGGGTCATTGGTTCAAGATGGTTGCGGGTCAAGGTCTTCTTCCTTAGGCAGGAGGAGAAGCAGGCAGCAGGTCAGCAGAGCAGGGCAGCAGTTCCTTTAGGGCAGTAGTCCAGCAGAGTGGCAGTCCTTGTCGCCACACAGCAGTCCTTCTATGTGGCAAAAAACCCACAGGTCCATAAGTGTAGAGAAGAGATGGTGTCCAAGGTCCTTTTTATACTATGGTACCCTGGTTCTGGATGGCATGAGAAGCTTGTAGGCAGTGGCTTTGAAATGCATGGAATTTCTCGGCTCCCCTGCCTTGGCACCAACCTACCTGAAGTAACAATGCAGGGTCTTTAGGCCCTTTGTGTGAAGGCAGAGCACATGCTATTAAGGTGTAAGGAGGGCTATGCTCAGCTCTGCCCCTCCTATCCTGATAAAAGATATGCTACTCAGGCTCACCAAATACTTCTACTGCGTGACTATCTGGGAGAAATTCACAAAGTCTAACTCTCTGTTACACCCAGTCATGTGACCCAGCCCAGGCTATAGGAAAAAAAAGAAAAATATCAACTTACTAAAAGTGGCAGTTTTAAACTTGAGATAAAAAACAGACTTTACCACTAAATAGGACTTTTCAATCTAATTCTAAAGACACCAAACATGAACTAGTTATCTCTTCCCATTTGGAAATTGCACCTATTCAGTCTAATAAGCAACTCCAATGTTATCCTATGGGAGAGATAGGCCTTGCAGGAGCGAAAAATGAATCTAAGAGTTCTTCACTATCAGGACATGTACAACTTAAAAGTACATGACCAACATTTTAAATACACTGCACCCTGCCCGTGGGGCTGTCCAGGGCCTACTTTAGGGATGACACACACACACATGACTCATGTTTAAAGGGCTCCTTAATGGAATGGCACAATCAGTGCTGCAGGCCCACTAGCATCATTTAATTTACAGGCCCTGTGTACATGTAGTACCATTTTATTAGGGACTTAGAAGAAAATTAGATATGCCAATTAGGTTTAAGCCAATCTAACATGTTTTGGAGAGAGAGCACAAGCACTTTAGCACTGGTTAGGAGTGGTAAAGTTCCAAGAGCCCCAAGGCCAACAAAAATAGGTTCAGCAAAATGGAGGAGGAGAGACAAACAGATATGGGGAAGACCAACTTTAGGCTGAGCGGTCTAACATACGGCCCAACAGTAAAAATACCCAAATTGTTATTTTTGCCATTGAAAGGCTGGTAGCCCCATTGGCAAGCAAAGGGTTATCCACTGACAACTCATTTGTGCTAACATTTGAATGAGACTACTAAAGTTGGTACTTCAATGTATTAAACAAATTGTTACATTAAACCTGACTTGATGCCCAAGTCTAATTTATTGCAAATTTTGAGTAAATTGCAAATTTAGAAAGTTGCCAGTCTTTTGCTAAAACGTTTTAGTGAATGTTTGTGGTTCCTGGTAACGAGACAGCCTTCTGTTCTCCTGCAGAGATGTGTGCTCGACTCCCTGGAAAGGAAACAAGATGTGCCTGCCATTGGAGAAGGTGTGCACGCTCCTTTGCAAAAAAGGCCAAAAGGGTGTGAGCCTAATATGCAAGCTTCAAAGGAGAAGCACCATTGAAGGCCAAATGTGGACAGACACAAGAAGGGCTGCTCTTTTGTTCTGGTAGACAGGTTGGCTCAGAGAAAGAGAAGGCAAAATAGTTGCCAAACCAGTTTTCCCATGCACCAGTAGCCTTCCTGGTAGCCGCACCTTAAGGTGAGAACTACCAAGCTCCTGGCACAGAGAGGAGGTTCTACAAACTTGGGAGTGTGCAGAATATATCATTGTGGAATAGCTAGAATCCACGCTTTGCAGGAAGTCATCATCAGGAAGAAGGGGACCTGGTAGCCTATTGGCTAGTAGTCACTGCATCCTCCAAGGTTAAGTTGTGGGCATAAAGTGGCACTTTTGGCAACTAGACCTTGGATCACTATACTGCACTGAAGAGATTACCCGAAAAAGGACTGTTCTGCTTTTTTCTGGATCCAACTAAGAGAGGCTGCACCAAAGACTGGACTACACCTGCTGGTCCTTGGGCAAAAAAAGAGAGGACTGTGCTTGTGGTACCCTGCTCAAGAAAAGGCATCCCTTAGTCCCAGACAGAAGAGGTGAACTCCAACAGCAGGTTGACTGATTTCCTGTTACAATCCCAGGACTACAAAACTGAAAAAGCATGTCTTTGCAGGTTGGTAGCCACAATCACTTGATCGCCACTGACTGCCGAAGTTTGTAGCCTAGGAGACTGAGCCTCTACTCTCAAAAGTTGCACCTAAGTCTGCTGGATACAGGCAAGGTAGTGTACAGTTTGGTCAGCCAAAATGGATACTAGCCTCAATTAAAAGGAATCCTGGGTTTTGTTGTAACCAGAGACAAGTAGAGTAGTGCCCTCTGGTTTTTGGCTGGACTTTACCTAGACTTCAAGGGGCATTGACACCCTGTGACCTAAGTTGTTGCAAAGTGTTCATGGAGCGAGAAATGTCCCCCAGGATAACCCCCATCAACCGGATCAGCATACACAGCACCCTTTAGCATCTTCAGCATTCTGTGTCCTTTGCATCAGGACCCCTCCTTTGTGGTTGTTGGCTTGCCCATAGAACCTGGAACTGGACTTGCGACTACTTTGACTGCAAGGTAATTGTCCTGCCAAGCCTTTTGAGACCCTGTGGCTTGCTCCCTGCTGGAGATGGTCATCCAAAGTGGGTTGGAGTAACCTAACAGAACTTTACAGAAATTTTCAAACATTTTCAAAGTAACCACTAACTGGTAGTTGGCGTTGATTGTTAGTGTTCTGAGTGAAAAACAGTGTTTTACGGGTTGCTTAATAATTTATATTTCTGGAGTAACCCTCTTGTGAATTTTCTTTGTTTTTGTCTAGAAATTCTCAAAAATACGAGTTATTTATATAAATTTGTGGCATACTTTCTTTGTGTTGTGTTTCTTTCTGGTTCAACCTTTTTGGTACTTTTAAATGCTTTTTACTTGTTCCTTTGACAAATCCTGACTGCTCTAAGCCACAGCTACCTAGGGTTGAGCTAAGGTCATGGAAACGAACCTGACTGGATCAAAGATCCACTGTGAGGTTGTACAACCACACTATATTATAAAACGCCTTCCTCGCAGAATTTCACAACACTCAGACTGAACTAGGAAGCAGGAGTTCACTTTGAGTGATGACTGACCTGGGTCCAATGTCACATCCTAAGGCCACCTTTAGATAGGGGCTACCTAATTTCTTACCAATGTGGGGCACAACAGATTCTGAATAGTTTGCAATTTCTGTGCAAGAATATATTATCAGGAATTTATATGTTATTCTAGCTTTTCATTTTTTTGCTGGATCTCCTAACAGAGATTCACCCATCAGCACTAGGACTCTTTCAATGTTCTGTATCATAGTTGCAATAACCCACAAACAATCATCTGCAGCGGTTCCAGGTTTAATTCTGAGCTACAACTCAGCAACAGAAAATGCAAGCAGTGGGCAGCTGGTGTGCTGTTGCTTCCCCCTTGATGTCCATCTGTGGGGCAATTTAAAGCTTTGCTAAAATGATGAATTGGTTTGTCTACTCGGAAACAGCTTTTTAAAGGGCTGCGGTCCCTTGAATAGAAACCATAGACGGTTCAACAAAGGCCACAGGTGGCACTCGGTAAGAGGGAGATGAAGCACGCTTGTGATTTCAGAGGCATTCGCTTTTTTTGAGGGGGTTTTCTTCATTTCTACACACTGGAATACAATTCCGTTTGCTAAGAGGATCGTTGGGTTAAACAAGCTCGTTTCTTTTCATTTCCAGTGAAAATTCCTTCGGAATCCTGCTTCAATATGTTCTTATATTGCACTGTGGTATAGCTAGTGTCGTCTCTAAAAGTGTGGCTTCTATTTTGTACACACCTGAAATGGATTTGCCCTTATACAATATCATTTTTACTGGTATGTAGCAAGACGTGAAAGTCAGAGATGATTAATCTGTGATGTGGGCAAGTGTGCTTCGATATTCATGCCCTCGATGAGGAGCTTTAGGGCCGTATTTATACTCTGGTTGCGCCGAATTTGCGTCGTTTTTTTCGACGCAAATTCGACGCTAAACTAACGCCAACTAACGCCATATTTATACTATGGCGTTAGACGCTTCGGGCGCCAAAGTGCCCGGAGTGTGCGTCATTTTTTAGCGTGAACCCCTTCCTTGCGTTAATGATATGCAAGGGAGGCGTTCCCGTCTTAAAAAATGCGTTAGCGCAGTTTAGCGTCAAAAAGTATAAATATGGGCCTTAATAACTTAGCCTCGACGTCTTTCCTTGTTCCTCAGGGGTAGTAATTGCCATGTCAATGAAATTACAATTATAATTCGTGTTTCAGCCAATAGAAAGGTAAAAAAATCATAATGCGACAAAGGCAAGAAATTCCAAAATTAAACTGAGAAGCTGTGCCATATACAAAACCATAAAGTTGTGGAGCAATCGTGATATTTTCTTGAAGTTTTGTGAAATACAATGAACGATACATTACATTTCACGAAATGTACCTGTTGGTATCCTGTATGAAAGTTGAACGATGAAGACTGTTTGAGGAAAAAACCTGTATTAGCTGCAGTTTTACTGACTTTTTTTGCTCAAACCAATGACCCTTGCAAAATCTAACATATTTTTGAGAAATTCAGATAACAGGAAATTGACAAATTTCTTAAAATTTGTCCTGCATAAATAATTTGGCCAGGATTAATAACGGATTGATTTGAGTAGAATGAATAACAACCCACAATTTGCTGCATTATGTTAGTCATCTGAAAATGGACACTTATGATTGACCTTTCTATTCCTATAATTTATACAAACTTATTTGTTTTTGTTTAAAACAAGTGAATGAACCGAAACGAAGCTACCCCATGTTTACAGATTTTTTTCTTTTCACTAGGAAATTATCTTTCTACGTAGGAATTAAATTGGATTTATACACGAATTTCAGCATTTATGTCCTATACATATTTGAACATTCACTGAGCGGCACAAGTCATGCATTTAGCTAATGCAAGTTGCAAGCCAACATTTTTCACTTCACCAGGCAAGTGACCTGTGGCACACAGGATGAGTGGTCAATGAAGGACATGCAAAAGGAGTCACAGTAAGTCTTGTATAAGAAGATAAACCAGTTCACACTTTTCACAGAGGCCTCCAAGTTCACAGTACACTACGACTAAGACTGCCAATCTTATCTACAGATTTTGTGTTTAAATTGAAGATTTTTGTTTTCTGGAAAAAGAATGAGCAGTAGAGGTGTATATGATTGGCTAACCCGATTACTGCACATTCACTAGCTTTAGAAAAATGTAGCACTTCAGCAGGAGCTCACAGAGTTACCATGATTGGTGTGGAAAAGCAAAAGGCTGAAAAAAGGACCCAATAGGGCATATTTTCAAGGCCCCTACGGCACAATAATGCCACTGGAGCATCACTTTTGTGACGCTCTGGCGGTGCAGTGTGACCGCATATTTAGAAAGCCACGTAAAGCTACCTTGCGTGGCTTTTAATGGCCTCGTAAATAAAAGGGACCTCATATAAAAAGAATCTTCTTTTCGTGTTGAAATATAATAACACTGAAGACCAATAAATGAAAGAGTGCTTTCAGAAAACAATAGCTTTGGTGGTTGTTGGAGGGAGGTGGGTTTCTGGAAAGACCAAACAGAGTGGCTGTTTGAGGGAAAAGTGTTATGCATTTTTTGCCATCACATTTGAAGGGTTGATTTGAAATTTACTTGACTGTGAATGTGAGTGTTGCCAACTTTAAAGCCTTCTGAGACTTCTAGTATGACCAGCGATGGGGGGCATGTTGGCCAAGTATGGGATATTGTGAATGTGTACAATTTTGTATGTGATACAGACCAGTTTGAAACTAATTATGGCCTTCAGTGAGAACCAAAGCAGATCTTAGAGGCTTGGGGTAATGTGATTACATTTTCTGGAATCAGCAGTGGGACTACCTGTATTATTAAGGCATAGTCTGAGAAGAGCCATGGCAGATATGGGAAGGCCTTCAAAGATAGCCTTTCCAGAGTTGATGTCAGATATTACCAGGACTGCTCTGGAGTGAGAAAAGGCTCTTTTTTTCTTCATATAGGTGGCCCGTTTCATGACATATTTGACATGCATACCCATTGTGAGATGAACTTTTAGCATAATACAGAGGGACTTTGAATCACAGAAAAATGATAGGGGAAACTCAATCAACAATTACTTCCGATAGCCACGGGGAGTCAAAGTTGGTGGTGTGTGTTGGATGTGTGGGTCATTTGCTGTACTGTCACGCCCATAAAGTCTAAAGAAACATGGAAAGCCACAAAGAAGAATTCTTTGTGTAACTCCTTATTGCTGGGCAATAGAGCCTCATTGGTTAAAGATAGCTCCTTCCAGATGATCTACTGTTAGACTATACTTTCATATCCTTCTGCCAAGGGCTATACTTCCAAGGGCTACTGGTCTGCGCTGAAGGTGAGGGCCTATAATGAGGGAGAGGGCCTTTACCACTGGTACATCTTGAGACAAAAGGGTTATACGGCTATTAGAACATTTCACCCCCTGATAGTAGAATCTTCTAAATTAAAAAGGGAGACACAGGAAGACAAACATTGGAATGTTGGAGCAGATGGCTTATACCAGTCATTATTAGCCCTGAGTCACCTCACTGTCTTCAATGGGCGCCCAACATTCCAATGTTCTACATGTTGTAGTAAGTCATGACAAATAGCGCTATAGCCCGCCTACTGAGCTATACTGGCCATTAAAGGGCCGCTCCAGTGTTAAAGGCCTGAGCCGAAGGTGAGGGCCTTTAACAAGGGAGCAAGCCTTTAAAGGCCTGTATAGCCCAGCTGTGGCGGGCTATAAGGATATTACAACATTCTGCCCCTACAGGGCAAAATATTCTAATGAGTAAAACAAAGGCCTAACAGAGCCTGAGGGGGTTGAAATCCCCTCAGTCTCTGTGAGGTCTTTATTCACAGCAACAGTTGTGAAAGACACACAGTGGAATGTTGATTCTCTGCTCTTCTACCAGCCATTAGAAGCTTGGAGCACTCCATTGTCTTTAATGGAGCGCTCAACATTCCAGTGATCTAAATCTGCATCTATCAATTTTTCCTATTTTCCTTCATGCTAAAGCCATTTAGATATCTAATTACTAATGTTACTGTAAATGACCAATCTTTATATTTCATTGTTTTAAAATTATTTGCACTGTAAATCACTTTAATCTATGACTGTATATTCCAAATGACAGACTTTTTGTTTATATTTCTTTTGCAATGCTCCTTTTTTCTGAATTTGGTATAGGTGACTTATTGGAGGTTGGTGAGGGAAGTACTCCACAATCTTTAGTGCTGTAATATCACCCATGCCCTTGACTCTTTCAATGTCATACAGTAAGACTAAAAGCCAGATTTAGAGTCACAATTTGATAGATATCTCATCCACCTTATTACAAGTAGCATAGGGCGTAATGTAGTTGAAATAAGGCGGACACGATATCCGTCAAGTTGGGACGGAGTAACCCAGCTGACACACTCCAAATCAGGTCTTAAGATTTGTAATGAAAACTCGAACAAGTGGTCAACCTTGGACCTTGGGGTCCTTTCACCTGTGGCAACGGTTAGTTCCTGCTACCACTGGTTTGTCATTTGTTACCCCTGCCAACTACTCTTTCACTGCTGATCTGAGTGTATAGAAGTCGTCAATAGGGACTGAAAGTAAGAAAGTCTCTAGGAAGCACGTTTTCATTCAGTAGTTTTCAGTCATTGTCCTTTACCTAACCCCCTTTGGCAGCAGCTGGAAGGATGCAGAGGAGTAAAGGCAGACCAGCTTATGGGACCAACTCCTTTTGGGGGCCCTGCGACAACGGATCAAAATAATATTGATTTGATGTTGAAAGAAAATTACAATCAAGCTTTCTTAAATTGTTTCCAGAAGATAGAAAAAATGAATCAACTCAAAGAAACGAAATCTTTACATTAAAGACTCTATAGAGAAAATACTGTATTAATGTAACGTACCCATTAACTACTTAAAGTACATCAACCATAAACATCAGATTCACATAACAGTTTGTCTCTGAAAAGCTCATCTTCTGTCAGCTGTCAGTTTGTAAAAATGTTGGTGCAAACTACCTACCTGTAATGTTTAGTTTTTTTAAATAAAATTGGTTTATTAAAGTTGTTGGTTGGTAAAACGTATTAGGAGGTAATTCGCGAGGGGGGGCCCCGAAACTTTGACTGTATAGGGGACTCCAAAGGGTTTAATCCGGCACTGAGTACAGGCTGGGACAACAGGCCATCCATGTAATGGCATTTTGGGTCAAAGGATGACTTATGTGGCTTTCACTACATACCTTGTACTAATGGGAATGTTCTGCAGGTTCACCTCCTTTTTCTCCTGTGAAAGACAAATCAGGAACGCAGTGGTGTGGACACAGCAGTAGACCGCAATGTCTCGAACTGTTTTGTGTAAACAGCTGTGTGGGTTCTATTAATACATGTAACTGAGACGGCAATGCTCTAATAAAGGCAAGATAGCACCAGTTTCGAAACTATCAGAAGTAGTTTTTGAAGTAGTCGAGATTGATTTGTTTGCATATAATGAAGATCAAGTAATTAACAACAAAGCAGCAAAGCCTCGGCTCCGAAACAGCCCTGAAAATATTTCATTGAAGACAATGTAATCAAAACAAATGTGCCATTTAGTGGTGCACTCCAGGCACCAGGCTGTCACATGCAGATATGTACAATGAAAGGAGACTACCAAAACGATGACCTTCACGTCATAGCACTGTAGACGGACTGGCAGGAGGCGGCAGTGCACAAAAAGCGATTAGTGTGGAAGCGGTTGGATGCTAAGTACAGGCTTCTTAAAAACACAAAGAGGCAGCCAGCAGGAGACAACATCTGTAAAGAAGAACTGGCAAGCAAGGTTGATGGGTCAGGCCTTGGCAAGCATGCAATCATTTTTATTTTATTTTGTTTTAATATAGGAATGAAATGTTTAAACCACCGGAAAAGACACAGACTGCGAAAAAATAATAAAATTAATGGAAAAGTAAAGCCCTGGCACTGATACAGGCTAATATGTGCACATGTAACCAGGACGTCTCAGAGCAGCAGAGTTAATGCCTGGAGTAGGTTCACTTATTGCCCCATACTATACGCTGTCAAGGGCGGATGCAAAATGTGACCAGCACTGGAAAAGATCAATGGATGCTGAGACTGACCCAAGGCCTCCACATATATATATATATATATATATATATATATATATATATATATATACGTTTTCTTTACTTACGAATGTTGATTAGGTATGCCGACGAAACAGCTGAACGCAATCTCCATCCATACCTAAATATGATCAACAGAAAGGATGTGGAAATGTAATATACCTACAAACAGAGGTGCATACGAGTAGCACAGTGTAGCAGACAACCACTTTGTCCACAGAAAATTGTTTACCTTCTATTCTTTCTTTTCTAAGGTTCCTCATCTCATTTTTTATCACTGTGGCTAACTTCCTTGTATCATCTGAACTAAACGAAAACACATATAGAGAATTAAAAAAAATAACATAGTACATCCAGTTGGGGTATATACTGTCAATCCGTGCAACTTTATCAAAAGAATATCGAATTATTCATTTATTTGACTCCCTCGATACTGAGTCATTACAGGCCACTTATTGGCATGCATACACAGAAAAATAAGTGTACATTATGTGCCCTACACACACATTTACTATAGTGTATTCTTTCGCCGCCAGTGTGGAGAAATCCAGAGTAGCAAATCCCACTCCAGGGGTGAGAAGTGAGTGTTTTGTTTCCAGGTATGGTTTACTCTAGAAGTTTGGAAACACCCACAAAGATACATACTTAGATCTGACCTCTTCCCACCCTGGAAATGGCCAGAGATTTACAGTGATTCCAGGAATGGAAGAGAAATAGATAACCCCCAGATTTGGTAGGGGTGTAAGAGAAGTGTTTTTTCCCACTGTGAAATATGTTGTGCCCACTAACTAAAAATGTGCATACAAGGGAGCCTCTATTTCCTCCTGTGCGAAATTCTGTACTATGTAGATTTCTGCTAGGGAAGAGTACCTCATGGATTATGGCACATGACAGTTGCAACAGTACCCCAAGAAACATGCACATGGTGTAGCTCTCCAGACATGCTACAGATAATGTTTGGGAAAGACAATTAAAATTGCATTGAGATGGATATGTAAATCTCTGGCAGTACTTATTTTTCCTGAGTAGCACTCTATATGTGCACAGGATCCTATGTATACAGACAGTAGGTACAGTAGCTTTGATCTGTAGTTGAACATACCTTTCACAAGTTTTAACCCATTCTGTTATTACTCAGATTCCCTTCCATCCATATCAGTCTACCATTGTGTGACTCTTGCCAGTCACGGGGCACACGCGATGCACACTGGCCAGGGAATGGGAGAAACTCTCTTCTCAATATTAATTCCAATTTCCGCAATAACCCCACAAATATGAAAGCTTTGTCTGATATTTAGTGAAAGTAATACGTTGATTTTTTTGATAATGATTTAAATACTTCTTGTAAAAGATGTCAGTCAGACTTCAGACAGTGTGACTCAGAAATAGGGCAACTGTGCAACTCTAAAGGACACTGGACATTTACAAATAACTGTTTATTTAAAGGGTTAGAAAAAAATACTAATTAAAAAAATAGAGAAAGAATCTCAAGGAGAATGCAATATTTTACAAAAAAACTAATAAATATTTATTCAGCAAACTGAACATATGCTCATAGTAATGAATTTAGAAGTCACAATGATATAAGACAACAAATCACTAAAAACGACATTTCAAAAAATCTAAATACAATATAGGACTACAAAATATTTAACAATCACATTCTACTGCACTTTCAATCACTTACTCTAACTTTACATGTTCTAAAATAGGAAAGTCTTTAGAAAAGTCAGTATTTTGCTGCCCATACAATTTCTTTTTAGGACTATAATCAGGACAAATTAGTGATCCTTGAATAAATGAAACCATTAGAATAACCAAAATAAATCAATAATCGCTCATCACTTAAAAATCGTAAATGATAGATACATTTTTTCTACAATTTTTACTAATAAACAATATTGTTTAAGCGGAACAAAATATTTGTGTATTTAATACCATCAGTTAATGAATGGGATAGATTCACTGGCCAGTCAAAATCCCTTGGTCTAGAGCTCTACCGTTATCAGTCAACCATCAGCCATGTGCCCCTGTAGACTGCCCCCTATGGGAATGCTTGCAACCACACAGCAATTTTGGTCTAGTTAGGCGTCTTCAGAAGGGTGTAACCTGAGTCCTCTGGTACAATGAGCATGGTAACCAGATCTGGGCGGTGCACTAAGGAAAACGAAATGCTGGTTGGAATGCTTAAATTCATCTGGTAATGACTCGGTCCGAATCCCAATTCACTGTTTTTTTATCATGCCACCTCAGACTGGAACCACTGATACGCAAATCAGACTTGTTCCAAAAGGAACATTATGCCTAGATTTTAGCTTTGTGCTCACCCTGGTTTTGAAATCAATCTGAACAGTGTGGGCCACCGGCACTCATTTTTTGGGGACTGGCACTTAATTTTCCTGATCGGACACTGCCCAAGCAACAGAGAGAAAAACACAGAATAGAGAAAGAAAGAGGAGTGTCATTTTGAAAAAACATTGCAAAAGCAGGGAATTGCAAAAAAAGACAAAAGGGAAGGGGGTGTCTGGTGGTGGAATAAAGAGGCATGAGGTAGATTGGAGACTATTCAGCCTTGGTATTCGGTGCACTGACATCGAATAGTGGTGAACGCTGCCTTCTGAGTAGAGCTTTGCACACCAGCACTCATTCTTTTACAAATTAAACACTGCTGAAGAGGACCAAATAGGACAAAACTGGTCTGGGGTTGCTTGTGTTTAGGCTCAGAATGGACCGTATCTGGCACTTCGGGCTGAACAGTTCCTTCCTGGCGCAAGACCAAGGCTGATTTGCATAGAACTAGGTCCTGTCTGAGGTGGTATGGTAAGAACAAAACGAACGACTCAGTTCCACGCCTGAGTGAATACCAGTGCTTAAGATTTATTCAAACATTCCTCCCATCACTTTTTGTTCTGACTACATTTCATGTCATTTTTAACAGACATTTCAAAAGCATCCCACGTAGCAGCATTTTTTTACCCACTTGCACACACACTTCTGCTTCACCTCACGGGTCTCGTTATCCTGTGGTGCACCACCCAAGCAGCCAGACATTTGAAGCAAATAAGCAATCCGCATGGAAGTCATCTGATCCTCAACCTTGTTTCTCCTTAACAGGTTCAGATTATCCAGTGCTCGGAAAGGACTGCTCATTGCTTTTAGCATAATACAACAGATTGACAACCCCTCGGCCTCCACTGTCTGCTTGTCTGTTTGAATCTAATACTGCTCTATATGCAGAAATCATCTTTGGTAATGCCATTGTGTGAAGGCCTGTGGGCCCGCCTCCTGTCCTTGACAAGGAAGCCAATGAGAGCCTTCAATATTCTGGAGCCGGTGAGTGAGCTTGACTCACTGATGCAGACAGTTACAGAACAAAATGTTACGTCTTTATTATGATTTGACTGTTCAGCTTTAACTTACAATGTCAATGGGACACGTTTTAAGAAAATTGTTAACGTTTTGGACATCATATTTCTCAGGAAAAAAACAGATTCGATCGGATTTGAGACTTTTGGAAACTGGGCTTGCAGATGCAGGGTTTATTTATGTTTAAAAAGTAATATGGAAAATCGTGGTGCTACAATTTCCATAAACACGTGCTCCTAATAATACTCGAAATATGACCCTATTTTATCCGTGACGTTAGCACGACGTACAAGCCATTGGTAGACCATAAAGGCAACCTGTACCGCGCATGCGTGCACGGCCCGCGAAAGAGTAAAAACCAATAATACCAACATCACGGACTCGTGTGGTAGTGCACACCCTGTGGTCCTGGAGGCGGAGGCCAACGAGACTCTCCCATTAGTACTTTCAGTTCGGGTTGTCAGAAACGTGTTTTTGTTTGCAAAGTGCTATGGTGAGCTATGCCTTCACACAAGCTATCCGTGCTATGGCAGCAGTTCACGGGTTTGTTATCTTATATTATGCTGTTATGTTATCTTATATGATTTTTTTAAGCGTGTGATTACCAGTGAGGTGTCCTGGCGCTGTTTACTGCTCTTGTGTAATTTACTTCTGCAAGTTTTCTTTTTGTTTTAATAGTTCTTTATAAGCGACATATATAGCATATCTGTCATTTATAGTATGCATGTTATAAGTTAATGACCTTACTATTCTTTTAATCATTTCCTGAAGGGCAAATGGTTATTAGTCAAAGGTGATGCTGCATTTCTCACTTTCTTTATTAGCGGAATAATTACAAGACGTGGATGAGGAACGCACTTTTCGAGATGAAACACAGAACTAAATTAATTTATTAGCAAGTTTGGGACAAGGACAATACATGACCTTGTGGCACATCTTAAAATCCTTACACCTATTTTTTTTTTAAATTGCTAGCAAGTGTACTTGGTCAAGCTACCCAGAGTTCGATATTCTGCAAGGCAGTTTCAGCGAACATTTTGGAACCATGTTTCAAATAATCGGCATTTCAAGTATTACACAACTTGGAAGGGCTAAGTGCAAAGAATTACGGTAGTACAGCCTTGAGCCTCGGTGGCCTATATGATTATATATCAATGTCTAGGACGTAGTAGAGGGACCTTTCTCTTTTTCTTAAATGAAGGAAGCAAGAACTAATTTTGCAATTCATGGTGTACAGTTCAATTTATTGTCTAAATGTAAACCCAAGGATGTGGACAATGTTAACAATAGTTGGACACGTCCCTAAGGATTTTGGCCACCACTAGGTTTTCCACACTGAAGAAGGGCCTCCCGTCATCAACACCTCCATCTTATTGGAGGTCAATTTTAAGCAGTTATTCCTCATCCAATGAGCTACAAAGGTCATACAGTTATTAATTACAGATTGTGCTTGATGCTGGTCATCATCCATTTGGATAACAATCTTTGTATTATTCAGACATGACATTTGATTGAAGCCATAGGATCACACTAGGTGTACCAAACAGCAACATATATATTTAACAATGTTGGCTCAGAGAGGACCCCTGCGGAGCCCGACATCCGAGTATAGGTTCTGTGGAAATAAAGGAAGGAAAGAGTCTGCTTGAGAGTGCTTACACAGAAAGGACTTCAGCCACTGTAAAGCTTGGCTACTTATGCCAATTTCTCTTAGTCAACTGAAGAGAATGGGGTTACATACTGTGCCAAAAGTTGTGGATAGATCCAGTATGAAAAAAGATGCCATTCCTGCTCTATACTGTATTATCCGCAGCTTAAGCATCATCACAGAAAGAGCTATCTCCATTCCATGTTGATCTTAAACCTGTCTGATAATTATCATGGCTAATGTTATCAATAACGCACTTGGACAATTAAAGATTTGCAGTCTTCTCTGGAACTTTCAAAATAAAAGGCAGTAATGAGATAAGTAAAAAGTTCTTATTAATAGTTGAGTCTGGAAGGTTTCTTCAATATTTGTTTTACAATAGATTTTTTCTCGTCTGAGGGGACTTTTCTAGTAAGAAATGAATGATTGATGAAGTCAGCCATGAAAGAGCTATAATTCACATGGCTGGATGAAAGATTTTGTAATGGCAAGATTGAAAGGCGATCCTAATTTTACTTTCATAACCATATTGAATACTATATCTACTGGAGCCTAGGTGAACTGTGAAAGACAGTAAATATAATTACTTGCATCAGTGTTATGATATTGGAAATGTAAATCCTCCTGTGTATAAAAAGAAGTCAGAAAGAATTTATAAATGAATTACCTTGTCCTAGGAATAGGTGATGAAAGCATCACATAACTCTTCAATATAATCTGTTTCATTAGCACAGCAAGCTATGTGTGCTAACTTATCTGAAATTTTAAAAACATCGCTCGATATATTGATAGCTGTTTGTATTCTGACTGCAAAGAACGCATCTTTTGTATTTTTGATTAGGTTTTATTTCAATTTAAGGCTTCAATATATCTTCTTTCGTCTTGAAAGTGATATTCTTTTCAAGAACCATTTTCTGAATCATTAAGAATCACTATACCAAGCCACTGAGGAATATTTCTGATAGGTCTTGCCCCTTTTTAGTAGTAATGGAGTTTATAGATTTGTAACCTAATATTTAGTGCTCTTTCCCACTCAATGTACATCATAAGTGTCAGATCAGAGTATTTCAATTAAGCTGCAGCTAATATTCTGCTCAGTGAGTTTAGTTAATGCTTAATACATAGTGTGTTTAAATTGATTTTTAAGCTGCTGGTCTGCATCAAAAAACATATCTTAGCTAGAATAAAATAATGATCTGTTCAAGTTAATATGATCACACGTTTAATATGTAGAAAGATAAGGAGTTGTTATATGAAAAAATGAGGTCAATACAACATCCTGTATTGTGTGATGTTTGCTGTACCAGTTTATCAAACAAAAAATTGTTAGGGAATCTAGAAGTTCTGTGGTTTCGATTAAATCTGTAAAATTTGCTTAACCATTAAAATCACCCAAACTAATACATTAACTTCAGTAAGAGCTAATGAAGCTGCCACTTGACTTAATAAAAGGATAAATTGTTTTCGCTTTGTGGGGTGGTCAATGCACAAGTAATTGATTTTTTGGCCAAAAACAATATATTCGCAGCTAATACTTCTTCTAAGAGACAATTAAATGGCAATATACACTGCCTAGTCTACTGCCTCAGGAAAATGAGAGAGTGAATTTGAAAAGAGGGAGAGTAGGAAGGACAAAAAGTTATTGTTCAGGAAGTTGATGGGTTTTTGCTAATCTAACAAAAAAGCATGACTAAATGAAAAAATGCTTTTGTTATCAAAAAAGTATAAGTTAACATAGAACTCCCTGGCAAAGAAGGGAAGTACTTTGTGTGTGAATGTGCTCATTGTGAAAGGGCAGCATGCTGTAATCATAGTGATAATAAAAAAAAATCAAAGAAGTAACAGGTTCCCTCTAGGTTTCACTTAACAACATCTACTTTAAATAGTTTATAGATTGTCAATAAATACAGTCATAGACATATACATGTCACTATAGATCTGAGCCCAGTACATAAGTCCTTTATGTATAAAATGGATTAAGAGATTCAAATTCATGCACTGTACAACAAGGATCAACAATAAACAATAATAGTGCTCTGTGAAAAGTGATCACAGTGCGATACAGGAATAGAGAGAAAAAAATAGGAGGTGACCAAGAAACAGGCAATAGATATCCACCTTTCTGGTTAGAGACTCAATCCTTTTGTGTCGGCGTACTCACACATGCGGCATTATTTACTAAATAAACTTATAGCAGTCCTACTAGTAAAATTCAGTCCACTCAAATAGCACATAACAAATGGCACCTTACTCCTGGAGGAAAACAACACAATATAAGCCTGTAAAAAGAAAATAGATCAAGTCACAGGATAGTAAATTTTCATAGACACTATGAGACAATATTACATTGGCTGAAGTCTTCCCACAAAAATGAATACTCTGAAGCACACTTGGCAAATAACTATGGCTAAATTGTAATCATGCACTGTTAATGGTGTATCAAGGAAAGCTGATGTGAATAAAACCCTTGTGTCAGAGAGAAGATTGCTATTAACGATAGACAGGGTATGGTCCAAGGAGAAAATGCATTGTAGGACACTTGATTGCTGTTGCAGATGGTTTGGTAAAGTAGTTGAGTATGGGTGTAAGCTGTGATGAGGTAGCAATGAATATGAAGGTTGTCAATTTGTGTAGAATGAACGGTCTACGTAAGGCATGGTGAAAAACATGACTACCTATTTGTGTCACTGACTTCACTACTGGATTCAAGAAGAACCTAACATCATAACTATGACACGGAGCTCAACAGAGACCAGGTTATCACCATGTACTAGCATCTTTAAGGGCCAACGTATAATGAAGTAAGGGATACCAGCGTAAAACAGATTTGAAGATGTAGGCCTTAAATCGATTGTGTAGGACAAGCAGATTTTGCTTTTTATAAAGTCTTCCATGACAGACTTTCATGATCTTGAATGCTAACTATGCCCATGGCTGAGCTATTGTTTTTTTTTTAGTGAGAAGGTTCATGAGATTGGGATTTTTACTTTGGCAGATGGCCTGCTGTGTTGTTAAGCACACTTGCTTCTGGTGCACAGTGGAGGACTTGACTGGCAGGGAGCTCACTGAGCCTTAGGTCAAACTGCTGGTGCAGAATATGTGCCTAAGGCAGAGCTGAATGCTCAGTTGGCCACCATGTTGAAGAGGCCCACTAAGCACCCGTTTTAATTTTGTGCAATGAACCTCCAAAAGCAGAGGTTTAATTACACAGAACACAACTGCTTGCTTGGAGTTTTCTCCCTGCATGTCAGGGATGTTCTTCTGTTCCTGACAACCATGTGTGCGTAACAAGGCTTCCACTCTTCCAACCTTTAAGTCCCTTATTGTTCTCAGATCAGACATATAACAGAGTGAAACTACGATGTTGACACTCTTCTATGCCTTCTGCATGTTTGAACACAACACAACTCATCTTTTTTTGTATCCTTACTATCCATATACTCATGTGTTAACCATGTACACGGAACCACCTGGTGTGGTCCCCTCCAGGCACAGCAATGAAAACATGGGCCATCTGGAACCTACTTTTCCAGTGTGGATCAGATACCTGCATGCTTACACCTACACTATTTGTTTGCCTCTGCGAGCTCTAAACATCCTTGTGAGCCCCCGTGACCTTGTTAATCAACATTTTTGACCCATACTTCTCTCTCCTCTTCATTCTCTGTATTACTCTAAGGCAGGGGTCTTCAAACTGGGGGGCGGGCCCCCCTAGGGGGGCCTCAAGTGATCCCAGGTGAGACGCCAGGGGCTGACCAAAAGGAGCATTATAGAGATAAAACTTATTTTTTTTTAGCAGAAACAAGTTATTTCATTTTTTAAGAGGTAACAGTACTTAACTGCAATGTTTAAATGAGTCTAGACATATTTAAACCATGTCAGCTTTAAAAAATACTTGAGAAAAATTCTGAGGGGGGCCCAATGGTTTTTATTTTTCAACTAGGGGGGGCGCAGCATTAAAAAGTTTGGAGATCACTGCTCTAAGGGCACCCTTTGACTGCTTCGACATACTATATAAATACTTAAAAATAAGCAAAATAATAAATAAATAGATTGCCAGACCATTCTAAAGTACTCTTCTGGGAGCTGTGGTTTCATCTTGTATTGAGGGTGATGCTGATAGAACAGCCAAGCCATTATGAGAATTTAGCAACTGACTGTTGCTTTGCTACATTAGAAAGGGCCTGACAGCAAGGACAATTGTGGGAGTGAAGCCAAAGAGGTTAATAAGGGTAAGAATTCGGTTTTACCCACTGGTGAATACCCTTAGTGGTGCATACTTTCTGTCAGTTTCAGCAGACAAAGATCTTGTTGCCACCTTCCAAACATCTCTTTAAAGCAACAAAGGTTATTTATGCTATGAATCCACTTGAAAGTGAGTGCAGACTTTACACAAAAGCAAGTTGTCATTTACATTTTCATGTATATTATCTTATGTAAAATAATCCAGAACTGAAAAAGAAAACAGAAAGCCCCTAGTTGTCTTGAATGGCATAATATTGCTTCTTGGGGCAAATTAAGACATTAAAGGAAATACCCGAGAAATAGCTCCGAAGTTTGCCTTAGGGTCACCAGGTTCACTCACTGCACTCGCTCACTGCTCTTTATTCAGGATATTTATGGCCCGCTGGTCCCAACACCTGTTTGACGCTATAGAAACATCAGTTATCTGTGGCATACCATCTACTGATTGCAAATTACAGAACAAAGACTGGAAATAATATGCACCAACTGTGTTACCTTAGTAGTAGCAATGTATTTAAAAGTATATTTTGACACTGTGACGCATATATTTATATTAACAATGCTTTTTTATTGATCGTCAGCTACAAATGTAAGTGTTTGCTTTCTACGAGTTTGACTTGCATAGTGCACATTTAGCTACAAAACAATGAAATGCTGTGCATGCTGGGAGTGTTCCGTCTCTAGGTACGAGAAAGGGTAAAGGGGCATGCTGCAGCATTGTCAGGGGAGAAAGAGAGAGGGTGAAAAGTTAAATATTCAGAGTAGGATCCACACATGGGTGGGCCATAATCTGGGATAAGGCGTTGCTTGAAAATACGAGGTTTCCAGCTTCTTGCAGAAGTAGAAAAGGTAAAGATACACAAATGTATTAGTTTACCTAAAGAGAGGTGATATTTTGTGTGAGGTGCACACGTTGCTACGAATTTGACCCTTCCTCTACCAAGTGTCTTTATTTATACATTTCAGATGGTTGTACACAGAAATTGAGAACGTTTGTGAACAGCCATGATGACCACCACTATGAAAAGAACAGGACCGAGAGTAGCAGTAGTGTTTCCATGGAGATCTTTTTTTTTGCCTAAATTATAAGGGGATCTAGGAGATTTAATGAATGAGAGCGGGCTTTGCAGCTTTTGGTTCACAACCCAATCGACTGTAACATCCTAATTAAAATTAATTATGTGACTAAAGCCAAGTTCTTATTGGCAGTGTTCCATGCTGCAAATCCATATGATGTATTTTGGCTTCCTGTTTCTGGGTTTGTCTAAAAAGGCCAGAATGTATTCCATTTTTTGAAAAAAGGTCAAACTACTTTCAGAATATTTTTCGAAATGCAGCACAATTTTAGAAACAAAAACATTTATAACTTGTTTGTGATTAATACTAAGTTCACAATTGTCCGATCGATGGACACTTTTTAATGCATACAAAATTATTTTAGGAGTGACTGTAGAAAAAATTGCAATAATAAAGTGCATCTTTCACTACTAGTAACTATTATTCGTCGTACAAAAAATCAGATTTTATTGGTTGCACATAAATGACAATGAAACTTCAAGCTTCTGGTTCTGAAATGTGCCCAAATATTACCCTACGCCATTTCAGAGTAATATACAAGAGAAAAGACAAACTTAAAAAAAGCAAATTAGACAGGTGTTTGACCTGATAGCCTTGGTGTGGTATTCCCCCAAGCATTTTGCCTTCACACCCTGATTTCTCTGAACTCGTTTTTGTTGATATTAAAACTCTGTACACTGCTAAAGTGCTGTGCTCTCACCTTGAAACATGGTAAAATTGGCCTAAATCGGATTAGTACATGTAATTTACTTATGATTCCCTAGTCCACTAAATTAGCACTTTAAAGCATGTCTCAGGCCTGCCATTGCAATCTGCTATGCAGTTTTAAAACGCCATTTCACCTGGCAAAAAATCTTTTGCTAGACCTAAACGTTCCTTTTTAAAATTTATGCCACTCCTAATGTAGGTCCTAATCACCTGTAGGGCAGGGTGCTTAGTATTTAAAAAGTAGGACATGCGTGGTTAAGTTTTACATGTCCTGGCACTGAAAAAAATCCAAAAGTCATTTTTCACTGTTGTAAGGCCTATCTCTTCCTTAAGCTAAAGCCAGGTATGTTATTAAATTTAATACGTGAAAACGTCTGACTGGGAGCAGTTTGAAATATGCTGTTTACACTCAAATGAGTTGTAATTAAAAATGCTCTTGTAGGGTAAAATCGGATTTTAGATTAGGTTTTTGAAAATACTACTTTTAAAAGTTGGCATTTTCTTGCTTCGAAGTTTCTGAGGCACTTCGAGGAGTTTTCAGCTGCATGGGTCTGTTAATTGTTCCCCCATCAAGAATGTGCAATGGTCCTAGACAGTGAATAATGGTACCTGGGCTTAGCTGGTAGAGGGTCACTCTTGCAGGATGGATGGGGAGGACCTGTGCCCCTGATTGCTTTTCAAACAACCTTGTCCACAGAATACTCAATCTAACCTGACACCATGCATACCCTTGCCTTTGGCCCCCTCTAAACAGTTTGGAGTCAGGACATGGGGAAGAACTGACCAGAACCAGTTTTCAGGCTAGGGCAGGGAATTTTCCGCAAAAGTAGTTGACACTATGTATAAAAATTTGAGTTAGTCCTGATCCCCAAGAGGTGCCCTAGCTTTTCCAGCCAGAATAACCCCTCTTCAAGTGGACTCCCAAAATACCATCTTCATTGTTGGGACACAGTTAAACCATTTGCACAAAGTTGAGGTTATTTGGAGTGGTTGTAGACTACTGGCTTAACAATCTTCTTAAATCGGAGACCTGGCCTTGCTCCTTTATTTCTACTTATATTTTCTATATAAGTCTCATTATCTTCAGACCTAAGTTTCTTTCAGACTCTCTAGCATGTTACGTTTTTAGACTGTGATTCTCTTTTCTGTTAATGCCGGTCTTATCTCTTAATGCATATGCTGTTGAATTTTAATTTATACAGCAAGTGATTACCGAGGAAATGAGTATCCTTTCGCTGGTCTGAAGGCAGGCTTACTGCAGCTAGATAGAAAATAAGTATGTTCTGATAGATTTATAAAAATGTCAGGCGTTTTTTAGTTGTGAGGTTGAGAAGGAGAGTATTCCAAGCTTTCGCTGTAACCAGCAAGGAGGCGGAACCTTCCATGCATGTCCTTCTGAATGTAGGGAAATGACCAAGATATAAAGGGTTGGAGCAGGGGTGTAAAATGAAAACAGTGAAGTAACATAATTACTGTAAAGAAGGCTGTAAAGAGCTTCATAACAAACGCAGAGTGATTGAAAAAAGCAGAGTGTCTGAATCTGCAACCAGTGTACTTGGAACAGATGGACCACAACATACAAATACTTTAGAGACCAGACGAACAGCGGAATTTTGAATTAGCTAAAGCTGAAGGATGGTCAAGGACAAGAATGTTGGTCTTATGTGTGATCAGTGTAAGAGAATTGGAAAATCAACAAGTTAGCTAAGGGACAGACAAATTGTTACAGATGTATATCCATATGATCAACTTGTATCCACACGTCTTTGCTGTAGTGACGTGACACCTAGTCCAACATGCCACTGAAGCTCAACAATCTAATAGAGGCAGAACTCCAGTGCGTATGAAAGAATCCCATCACATGTGAGGGGCTCAGTCGGCAAAGTTGCTCTTCTTGTCTCGGTCATGTATGTATCTAAAAATATGGCGTCACTGTCAACGTCAATGCTCCACCATCATCAAAGGGAGCTATTCATTTTTATTCAATCATTGATCATTACTCAAATTCAAATTAATAGAAGGACATCAAAAAAAGAACACAGACTTTTTAGTGTAGAAAAAACATTTCCGCTAGAAATACAAAGATTAAATACATAATTCATTGCCTTCCGCTAATTAGTGTGTAATCAAAACTTAATCTAATAATTGGAGCAGAGCAGAGAAAGTGACCTACGGGCTCGATCAATCTGAGGAAATAATGAATCGAAAAAACACATCTCCAAGTTGTTTAAGGCTTCCTCATTGTATTTCATGGCCCTCTGCTGCCTGACTCATCATAGACCAGACGCCTCATTTTGCTGCATCCAGTAGCCTAAGATTACTCATAATAATTCATGTTTTGTCGCCAAAGTAAACATGCAGGTCTGCATTTGATTCTCTTATGTAGAGTGCTAAATTTTTAAAATATATTTGTACTTATAGGGCCTGCGCAAAATAGTTTCTTGTGGACAAAAGTGTTCAGTGATGATATGCATATTAACATGGAAGGATCAAGCATAAACATAAATATGACAGCAATATCCCTATATGTCTATACATATGTCAAACACATACCATAGAGTCATGAACTTCCATTTCTGCCGGCTGATGCTAGGAGCAGAGGATCATTATTCTGGCTCGGCCAAACCAACATGTCTTTTTCCCTTCTTCAAAATCTGATTACCAGTGTAGAGAAATAGTAGACCAGGTTCAACTTGTAAATTACAAATCTATTGCAAGTGCTGGGAGGAAGAGAAAGCATACAGGCCTTACTCAACTGAAGTCCTGGATCAACTGCTGCTCTCACTCATTTTAAATAATCAACTATCAATCAATCAGTTTTTATAAAGTGCAACTACTCAACCGTGAGGGTCTCAAGGTGCTGGAGGCCTATGACATCACATCTTCTGAACCCCAACCTGGTAACAATCATAACACAGCAACACCACTGACAGAGATCGATTTTGGGTACAGGTTTCTTAGAAAATGAAAAAAATAATTATCCGACATCAAGACGTTGCACTACTAGTACACATTCCACAGTCGCTGCACTGGCAATACTGACGACACGCATAGTCAAGACTATGCCATAATGATCACATATTTAATACCCCACCTGGCCGGCCATGCATGACCCCAAAGAGGTGCATTTGTTCAGCATCCACTGACAACTGGAACGGGCCTGCCTCAGGTGCAAAGGGGTGTTTGTGGTACTCATCTCTAGGATATACCTTCTGACAACAGAACTAATAGGTTTTGCTCTGGGTTACATTTAAAACATTTACCCTGTTGACTATCTTTTTAGAGAGACACTGGTAGCACTCAGCTCCGTTACATGTTAATACTAATACTAAGAAGGTGTAAGTGTACATGACTCCTTTTCTTTTGCTTCATGTGCCACTTGGCGGGCTTTGTGTGATGGAAGCGGGACTTGCAATGTGTGATGTTATTTTTCAAATTTTCAAAACACTGACGTGTAACAAAAGCAGATAACATGAAAAGCTAAAAAAGTGGCTTTTCTTCTCATTTGAGTAGTGACATAAAGAGTCTGAGCCTATGACAGATCAATATACGAGCTAAGCAGGAATATTACACTACACTGTAAGGCAGATGTGAAGTCTATTTACATGTTTTGGGGACTAACGGAGAAGAAACTTAGGTGATGCATCCAATTGCTTAGGAAGAGGACTGTCATCCACCTATCGTGGCATGCTTTAACTTGAGGTGCTCTCCATGGCCAGGACTATATGTTGCCTGTCCAGGCTCACCATATGTTTGAAGCTCTGATGTATCATGGAACTAACAGGTATTGAGCATGTGTAAGAATATGTACGAGTATAAAGTTACTTAGTTTAACTGCAGAGTAATCTTTATTCAAAAGTTACTGGTATTATTAAAATAAATACAGAGGGATGAGCTGGCACATTAGCGTTTCTCACATCCTAACGTTGACATGTTTCAGCCATTCACTAAGTCCTACGGGTCAATGGCTCTCATCAGGACACACCATCCCGCCCACCTTATCTAAAGTTTGTTTAAGGGGTGGTGTGTAAAAACACATAATTAGAAAATTAGAAAAATTCTCAAACCCAAGAAGACTCAAAGTATTTCCCTTTTTTCAAGGTCTGTGGGCCCCAAAGAAGAAAGGAGGCAGTATCTCTTTATTTAAACAATCTTTAGCAAAATTTACCCTAAGGTGCACATATAGCCTTCAGATTCCTCTAATACTTGTTACCTGAGAGGATGCACAGGCAGTAGTTTCTTCTTTCTCTCACTTACAGACAAGATTATGAAGTAAACATCAATGCAATTTAGTTTTTCATTCAGGTAAAGTTGATCAGTCCTAATAGACATGCCAATATACAAAGGGCTAGATCTACAAGAAAGTAGCACATCGGTCCAGATGCGCCACTTTTCTAGCATCTCCCCTGCCTCCCCTAGCGACACCATGGTTGCACCGTAATTATAATACGGTGCACCATGGCTTTCGTTTCCACAATAGCGTCATAATTCATGATGCTATTGTGGCGCTGTGCTGGATTAGCACCATAAATTATGGTGCTAGTGCAGCAAAGCACTAAGGAGGCCTTGCGCCTCCCTGTAAATGTGGCGATGGAGAATGGCCTCCTTAATGCCACATTAGTGTAAAAAAATGAGGCTAGTTTTATCTCTAAGAGGTGCTAGGGCGTGTAAATCTGGCCCAGTGCTTCTTCTATCCATTTATTCCTGTAGACAGTGAATTAGTGACCAGAGATTAGAGCTGATAGAGAGGGAGTGACCTGTCCTGACGAATGCCCCTAACCCATGTAGGGCTTGATTGAGGCAGAAATATCTTGATCTGCACCAGGGAGCTTGCGTTGCACAACCAAGCCTGGGCTGTGGAGTTGAAGCATATTGTAGGGATGTTTGAGCATTGAAAGGAACAAACTAGTAATGCATGTTTATAGATTTTGTTAGAAATTGGGTTTTTGGTTGACAGTCAGGTTACCCCCTGTTCAAGCAAGGACCCTCGCTCTAGTCTGGGTAAAAGAGAATCACCCCCAGCTAACCCCTGCTTAACCCCTTGGTACCTTGGTAGAGCAGTAGGCTAAACTTCAGAGTGCTAGGTGTAAAGTATTTGTACCAACACACACAGTAACTTAATGAAAACACTACAAAATACCACAACAGCAGTTTAGAAAAATAGAAAATATTTATGTAAACTAAACAAGACCAAAATGACAAAAATCCACAATACATAAGTCAAGTTATCAATAAAAATGCAAAAAGAGTCTTTAAGTAGTTTTAAGAACACACTAACGCTGTCAGCGTGAAAAAGTACCTTGGGCGTGTCAAAAATAACCCCGCACGGTCGAGAGCGCGTCAAAAAAGGGCTTGCGATGCGTTGATTCCATTCACGAGCGGGACCGTGCGTCATTTCTCCTTTCGCCGGGTCGGGCGCATTGTTTCTTCTCCCTGCAGGAGAGTGATGTGTTGATCCGGTCAGCACTCTCGGGTCCGGACAGGCCTTGCGTTGTTTTTCCACGCACAGCGGTACTTTAGTCGGAAATTCAGCTGCACGATGATCCGAAAACCACACAGCGCAGTTTGCGATCTCCCAGCCTCCATCAGCGATGCCGCGTGTCGTTTCTCCAGCTCCGTGCATCGATTCTTCGGTCTCGTTTCCAGCGAGCATCGATTTTCATCCGCTGAGCCGGCGGCGTGTTGTTTCTTCAGCCGCAGATCAGAGTTGCGTCGATCTTTTCCCTGCACGCGCTCTGTGCGTGGATTTCTTCCTCTTAGGCTGCTAGCTTCTCCTTTCAGGGTCCTAGGAACTGGATGGGCACCACTTGGCAGAGTAGGTGCTGGCAGAGAGAAGTCTTTGCTGTCCCTGAGACTTCAAACAACAGGAGGCATGCTCTAAATCAAGCCCTTGGAGAGTTCTTCTCAAGATGGAAGGCACACAAAGTCCAGTCATTGGCCTCTTACTCTGGCAGAAGCAGCAACTGCAGGATAGCTCCACAAAGCACAGTCGCAGGCAGGGCAGCTGTTTCTCCAGGCAGAGGTTCCTCTTGTTTCCAGAAGTGTTCTAAAGTCTGTGGTTTTGGGTGCCCTTCTTATACCCAATTTCTCCTTTGAAGTAGGCCTACTTCAAAGTAAAGTTTCTTTTGAATGTGAAATTCTGCCTTTCCCAGGCCAGGCCCCAGACAATCAACGGGGGAGTTGGAGACTGCATTGTTTGAGGGCAGGCACAGCCCTTTCAGGTGCGAGTGACCACTCCTCCCCTCCCTCCTATCACAGATGGCTCATCAGGCTATGCAGGCTACACCCCATCTCCCTTTGTGTCACTGTCTAGTGTGAGGTGCAACCAACCCAACTGTCAAACTGACCCAGACAGGGAATCCACAAACAGGCAGCGTCACAGAAATGGTATAAGTAAGAAAATGCCCACTTTCTAAAAGTGGCATTTTCAAACACACAATCTTAAAATCAACTTTACTTAAAGATGTAGTTTTAAATTGTGAGCTTAGAGACCCCAAACTCCACATGTCCATCCGCTCCCAAAGAGAATCTACACTTTATTCAGATTTAAAGGTAGCCCCCATGTCAACTTATGAGAGGGACAGTCCTTGCAACAGTGACAAAACGAATTTAGCAATATTTCACTGTCAGTACATATAAAACACATTACTATATGTCCTACCTTAACCATACACTGCACCCTGCCCTTGGGGCTACCTAGGGCCTACCTTAGGGGTGCCTTACAAGTAACAAGAGGGAAGTGGGTACACTCGCCAAGTCGAATTTACAGTTAAAACTTCACACACAGACACGGCATTGGCAGGTCTGAGACATGATTACAGAGCTACTTCTGTGGGTGGCACAACCACTGCTGCAGGCCCAATAGTAGCATTTGATTTACAGGCCGTGGGCACCTCTAGTGCACTGTACTAGGGACTTACTAATAAATCAAATATGCCAATCATGGATAAGCCAATTACATCCACATTTTTTAAAGGAGCACATGCACTTTAGCACTGTTTAGCTGTGGTAAAGTGCTCAGAGTAACAAAAACAGCAAAATCAGAGTCCTGCACACATCAACAACCTGGGGAGCAGAGGCAAAAAGTTAAGGGCGACCACACCAAGGATGAAAAGTCTAACAACTCCTGATTTATTAAGCCATGCAGAGACATGCAAGGTGGCTTCGCGTGGCTTAGTAAATCTCACTGAAGCCCTTGCTTTGCCTTGTGCCACGGTGAGTGACTCAATGGCAATGCCAGGGCTTCGAAAATCTGGGCCACAGTGCACAACAGTAACATATTCCAAAATCGTGCAAATATGGCTACATGTGCCTTACAGGGAAGTAAGCAGCCAATGCTGTCCAAGTCACAATCACAAACTCAGGACAAGCCACCAAACTAATTTACAGATTGCTACAGTTCGTTCTTGCTTAGTCATATTCCTGAAATATAGCACATTTTGTCAGAGATGAGCCTAAAAGCCCCGACTGTAGCAAGTAAGCACGAGATTACCAAGTCACAGATTGTACGCGAGCACCTTTTAAACAGTTTATCACTTCCCTTTCTACATAAGCAGCCATGGGCAAGCATTACACTTCACCTGTAATTGTAAATCGCCGACAATCTCTCGGCATTTCCGTGTAGGGTAACAATTGAGCAGATGTGGCATCAATATACGCCCTGTCTTCAGTTTCTAATTGTCTCTGCGTTGAGTGCAGACACCTGTAGAAACACATAGATCGGATTGCCATTGGGAAGAAATTGATCCCGACGGCTGCTGGGACTCAGTCATGAAGATTAATAAGGTGTCGGCTGACTCCTGCGTTGTGAGTCTATTTGCTGCTTTACACATATCCTGCGTGTAAAATTGTCACTTTGCTGCCGAGCTGAAGCAATGTTTCCAAGGCTGTAAAATACGAAGATGGGAACAAGTGCATGTATCGCAAACAGAACATGGAAGTGAAGAGACACTGTAAAATTGTTTTCTACAACAAAGATCAAAAAGCGACACATTGAAGTGAGGAGGCGGTACCTGGGGCCTGCTGAAGCCATTAGTGCTGCGTAGAGCAGAAAGTATTCTTTAGCCACACATTTCTTGGCCTTGCTGTATTTGCCATGAGCAGATAGATCATCCTGTGTGGGAAGGAGACTGCATGAGTTTGAGTTAGTGTGAGAAAAAATTTAACCTCATCTTCCACTACCTTGTGCTACTTTGTGTAGTGATTGCGAAGGTAATAAAACTGTATTTGGGATTCACTGTTGTTTGGAGGTTAGCCAGCGGCATCTAAAGCAAGCTGAACAGAGTTCATAGTTCATCGGAGTGTAGTGACAAAAGAGAACTTGAGTCTACTATTTGATGATCAACAAATAGACATAAAAACATATTTTTTTCTTAAATGCCCTGGGATTATCAGTTGTTCGCCCTGGCAGCCTAAATCCACCATCATGTCACTTCGAAGTACGAGAACCTTATAAATTGGATGGGGCCGATACAATGTAGGTTCACAAGGGCTGGTCTCATGCCAAATTTTGAAGATAGCCACAAAAGATACATTAACATAAAAGTAATTTAGTTGTAGAAAAATCAGTTGTTGTCTTTTTCTTGAGAGTCTGTTGTGGATTACTGGGGGATCATCAACAGGATGTACTGGGCCCATCAATCATGAAAACTTAGCTCTGTTTATAATGAAACTGCTTAACAATACCGTCTGAAATGGAATTACAACAGATACTTTGAAGCAATCAAGCTTCATCCTTTCCAAAAGCAAATATTCTTAAATCCATCTGATACAACGAAATATTGTCTAATGTCATATATTCTGCTGATAATCTCAATAAAATGGTTTCATGATGGGAGAATATTTTAACCAAGATCAGTCTTGGATGGGTAGTGTCAGAAATTGGGTTATTAAATTTGAAAGATAATTTGGTTAGGTCACAACACAATTCAAGAAGGAATTTTTCTTAACCCCTGGCCGCTGCGTGCAAACATTAGTCAATACACAAGAGCAATACATGTTAAGTACATCCTAAGCTCATGCAGTACCAAGCAACACTAAAGGTAAGGACATAACACAATACAATTCCAAAACTAATTTAGAAAAATCAAGAACATTTTAAAATAACACAAAATGAATAAACATGGAATAAGGGAATCAGGATATGCTTTTGTCAAAGAATGCTCATAGGAACCATAATGGTGGAGACGTCACTGTTAGTCTACTATGTGCATTACTCTAAAACAGCCACCGAAGGTTGCTCCTGCACTGAAAAAAACAAGAAACAAAATAGCCAGTAAGCTAATTTGCCTCATGGAGGCCACAAGATGAGGGACATAGTTTGTACCATTCCACAATGGTACACTCTAATCCTATCAATCCAGTTAGTGCTCCGCTGTGGGTCTCCAGTCAAAGCTCAAACAAGTGATACAGATCTTTGACAGAGCTTCTTGCTACAGCTAAGAGTCCTACTTTTGTGTAACTACTGAAAAAGTGACTCATGATCTCTTCTACAGTCTAGGTCATGAGAGCAGGCTTTTAGGCACCGAGGGGCATATTTAAGAAAAGTGGCTGTTAGAATAGGGTCTTTGGTTGGCAGTCAGGTTTCCCCCTGTCCAAGCAAGGACCCTCACTCTAGTCAGAACAAAGGAGAAACACACCTGGCTAACCCCTACTCACCCCCTTGGTAGCTTGGCACAAGCAGTCAGGCTTAACTCAGAAGCAATGTTCAAAGTAATTTTACCAACACAACCAGTAATACAGTGATAACACTACAAAATGGACACCACACAATTTTAGAAAATAGGTAATATTTATTATCTAAATCAAACAAGACCAAAATGACAAAAATCCAACATACACAAGTTAAAATATGAATTTTCAAACGAATAAGAGCCTTACTCCATAAAAAACACTGGAAACGATGATTTTGCACAAAGTACCTGGTTAGTGTAAAAAATAAAGCTGCCTGGACGAGCGTGCATCGGAAAAGGCAGCGATGCGTAGACTCCTTCCTCGCAAGAGAGGCCGTGCAAAGTTTCTTCCCGGTCGGGTCGCGATGTGTCGTTTTTCTCCCTCGCAAGAGATCGATGCATCGATTTCCGGACGGGGCACCTCAGATCCGCGCAGAGTTAGGTTGACTTTGACACCAAAGACGATGTGTGGAAAATCCTGTTGCACAGTGTTAGAAAACCACGCTGTGTGGGGTTTGCGTCGCTATCAGCAGCCGCAAGCGGGTCGTATCTCCAGCCGAGATGCGTTGATCTCCCAGCCGCGATGCAGGTGGAGTGTCGATTTTAGCCACAAAGCCAGTGGCTCGTTCTTTTATCAGGCGTGTTGCAGATGGTGCGTCAAAAAGTTCCCCACACGGCGTGTTGTGCATGGATTTTTAGCTCTTGACTGCCAACTTCACCTTTCAAGGGCCCAGGGACTGGATAGGACACCACTTGGCAGGGCAGGAGTCTCAGCAGAGAGTCCAGATGTTAGCAGAGGAAGTCTTTGATGGCCCTGAGACTCCAAAACAGGAGGCAAGCTCAGTTCAAGCCCATGGAGATTCTTTACAACCAGGAATATACCACAAAGTACCAGTGCTGCAGGCCCACTAGTAGCATTTGTTGTACAGGCCCAGGGCACCTCTAGTGCACTTTACTAGGGACTTACTAGTAAATCAAATATGCCAATCATGGATAAGCCAATTTACACATACATTTTACATAGGAACACTTGCACTTAAACACTGGTTAGCAGTAGTAAAGTGCCCAGAGTAACAAAAATAGCTAGAGTCCAGCACACATCAACAACCTGGGAAGCAGAAGCAAAAAAGTGAGGGGAGACCACACCAAGGATGCCAAATCTAATAGTGGCACTACACATAGTGCAGTGCTACTTTTCTTACACCCCCCTACCACCACCATGTGTACGCTGTATTCAAAATAAGATGCACTATGTCACAAGGTAGGGGGCAATAGCATATTTTTTTAATGCTATTGATGTACCCTGCAGGAGTTGCACCAAAATGTAGGCAGAGTACATAGGGGTCCATTGTATTCAATGGCATGCCCCCTTTTAATGCCTGCTCTGAGCAGGCATTAAATGTGCCGAAAAAATGATGCAAGGAAATTTGTTAGATTTCCTTGTTCCTCAGCCCCCCTTACAAGACAGCGCCTCCTTTGCATACATACATGCATTCATTGCACCACTTTCTAAATATGGTGCGGCGTTCTTGGCCTTTCAACACCACATTAGAGTAAAAAAGAAATGACACCAATGTGTGGCAATATAAAGGCACTAGGGGCTCTTAAATATGCCCCCAAGTATTTCTCCAGGTGAGGTTCTCTCAGTGTTCATTGCACTCAACTCACAACCGGTCGCCTGAATCTTTCTCATGGGATGAAGACCTTTACATGTCTTTTATGTCTCTGAGGCAAATTCCACAAATCGGTACTGTGAATCCTTGGTGATTATTTCCAGTCCCTCATTGCAAGTGGATATCAAGAGTGTGCAATACTTCATTCCCCAGAAGGGGAGACAGAGTTTTTTTTTTTTCCTCAGATATTTTTCCATGTCCAGAAATGTTCTGAGGAATTGATGATGAGATGTGTTTCTATCCTTTGCACTAGTATAGGTGAATTCCCTACACGCAATCCTAGCAAAATTCTCACCATAACTCCAGCTTTTGCTTTACTGTATTACTAAAGTACACACTGAAAGTGGAAAAGGTAAAGCACTCAGCTCAGTAACTCTCCCAAGACCTCACTTTTGGAAATAGGAGAACACTATCCCTCCCTGATCTGCTTACTACTTCCATTCCTGCTCTAGACAGAAGCAGCTGGCTAAAGGAACTCTCTTGATGAAAAGGTTTCTATCACCTAGGTCCTCTTTTGGTATTTTGATATGAAAAGGAAGACTATTGATAAAGAACTTTGTGACACCAACTGTTTCTCTGCCTTCCACGTGGCTCATCTTAGCTAAGCAGTCAGTTTGCAGTACAACAGTAGTCTTGACTTTATAAGTGGCTGTGGTCTTTCCTAGCAGGTCAACATATCAGACCTAACTGGAATGTCAGTTATAGCCTCTGGGGCAATAACAGCCAGCAGGGTTAGTTTAATTCTGTTTGGCTGAAAGTCAATAAAAAGTACACTTTTAAATATGACTTTTCCACTACATATACCAAAGATCTACTTTCACCTTTGAATTAGAACTTTGAGGCTGAATTTTTAAACTTCTCAGGGGAAACTTATTTTTCCCTACCCAGAGACAAACAGTGTTTGGAAACGCTTCGCAGTGAGTCATATGTTTCTTTAATGTTTATTGCAGCTCTTTTTTTATATATTAAGTAGCCCGCCCTAAGACGTTGGAGGGCACACTTAACGATGATATATCTAATGTATAAAATTAGACTTCCTACATTACAAGGCACCTTACCCTGCCATGTGTTTCTGCTGTGGTTTTTGAAAAATGCAGCGAGCCAGAAAGCAATGGTGTTTTCTGTGGCCATAACTTTTAGTCCCACACTTGATTGTGTAAGCATACTCTGAGACTCACATGCAACATGTAACTTCCAGGGCCTTGGTGCAATTCCTGTGCCTATTTACTAAGGCTTTGTTGGAAAATTAGCTAAGCCAATTAGCTGTATTTATAGTGGCAGTATCAGTGTACAAAGTTATAATGCAAGAAAGAAATCAGATAATTACAAGGTAAAAAATCAGGGCAGACCATGCAAAAATGCAAACTGCTATAGATAGGCAATAGTTTAGCCCTATGTGTTTAAGCTGTGTTTTAATGATCAAAACGGGTGCAGGGCTAACAATGGAGGTCTCAGTACTGCTTTAGTAAAGATGACGACTCATAAATCGAGATTAATTTTAAGACTAAAACTCTATGAGTTATCTTTAATGCGCACTTATATCGAGTTAATTCTTTTTTTTTTGCATTGTCGAACTCCCACCTCAAATCAATACGAACATTCTACCATCTTTTGAAGGAAGAAAATAGAAAATGTATAGCAACGACCATTATTGTTGCCAAATAAAACTATAGAACTTCGATGCTAGGTGGCACACTCAATCTGAGCAGTCGACAATCACAGGATTTACGACTCTCACAACTCGTAAAAGAGCGCACCTTTCCCTATACACTAAAATGTATGCTTTGGCTAGCAGCTGCAGCTCTAAAGTAGTCCAAGGTGCTGATATTGACTGCCGTCTCCTCCCGTCCCTTCTCTCCTCCCCCTTCTCCTCTCCTCTCCCCTCTCCTGTCTTTCCCTTCCCTCCTATCCTCGTCTCTCCTCCCATCTTCTCTTGTCCCCCTCCCTTCCTCTACTCGTCTCTCCCACAACCGTTGATCATTAGTTATATTCCAATTGAAAAGTAATTGTGATCCAGTGTCTACACAAAGCATTTAATGTTTATTGTCATCTGTTTTCCCATTCTGTTTGGCTAACAGAAGCGCTGTTGCGCTGCAAAAATTAAACAGTGATGACAAATCCCAAACAACTGTAGAACCAAATCAACGTGCCAATCGTTTCAGATGAAAACAAGCAAATGTGGAACTTGACAACCAATGGACGGGTATTTGATCAGCAATGAGAGATTTGAAATGCATGGAAGAGTGGCTGAAAGCCTGCTAAACTGCTTTTATGAAACATGAATGTGTCTCGTCGTCTAAAGGTTAACAAAGCATTAACTGTAAATAACATCACAGACTATGAAAGATGCTCTAATGGTCATCGCAATCAATCTTGTCTAAAACCTGTCAAAACAAACCAATCTAGTTCAATCATCTCAGTTGAAACGCTCTGGGGAAAATGATCACTCCAGTAAACATGCAGTCATTTTATGGCTTGCATAAATGAATTTTAGCTTTGGAAAAGTCATTCAGTTGTATTAAGCCTGTTCTGCATCACCGTAATTGTTTCTTTGGGTCATTTGATCTTGGGTCAGACTTATCCTAGATATGTTTATCTGTTTGTCGTTATTTGAACGCTAATCATGATTTCTTTCAGACAGATACTCCTCAAAAACCTGGTTCCCTTGCCAGCTACTGAGTGAAAGTGTATTTTTTTTTTTTCCCCAATAACACTATCTGGATATTTTGTGTAGTTGATGCTGAGGATGTTCTTCTCAAAGTTGATTTATTCCTCAGGAATTTCTCCTGGCGATCTAGTTTTTAGGCATATATAGCACATGCATCGTATACTTAGAAACCTTCCTCGCAGTACCACGCCTCTTCACATTTCAAAAACATCTATAAGACCTTTTCTTGAAGTGACGTCACACTGACGAAACTTAATTAACCAGAGTATGGACATGATGAAAAAGCTATATTCTTCTGAGTGGCCCCAGTGTAAACCGTGCACCTCTATTGAATGGCCCAAACATAGGAATCTGCAGACCAACACTATTTGTTTCCATAGAGACAACAGGCCAGATATCAAAGTACTGTTTAGCATTTCTTAAATAGAGAATTAGCTATTAGGGAATAGCTATTAAGAAATGCAACTCCATTCGTTCCTATGTGCCTTCAGGCCCATACGTGCAAATGTTTTTGCATTTCCTAATTTGCGATTCCTTATTAGGGAATCACAAATTAGGAAATGCAAAACCAAAGATGCCGAGGGCTTAAGGCCCCCTTTAAAGCACCCCAACATTTAATTGTGTACTTGTGAAGTGCACACATGCCCTAGGGGCATGTGTGTGCTACATGGCACTTTTAAAAATTCATTTTTAAAAATTGCACATGGTTACCACCAACTTGGAGTTGGTTGTAATTGCATTTCCTAAATTTCCTAGTTCGCATTTAGGAAATGCTTGATACATGTGCATAAGGAATTGCAAATATTAATTCCCTATTTGTGATTTCCTATATAGGGAATAACAATTTGCGATTCACAAAATTGAGTTTCAATTTTAGGGAATATGTATTTTAGCTATTCCTTAAAATTGCACTGCAAATGCCTTTCATGCATTCTGTATGGCTATTTTGCATTCGCAAATGCGGAATTTTGCGATTCTCACTGTCTGCAAATGCAAAATAGTTTGATTCATCTGGGCCAAAATCACTTTTATTTATATAATCTGTTGCCCGCATTCCAGAAAGGACAGGGGGATTGTTTGGCTATCATACATTCCCAGTCTGCAGTCTCCTGTGTTTCAGCTTGTTGGCTAACCTTCTCAAAAAGAAGCTCACACTTTCTCTTCAGCTGGATTCATTGCGGGTGCTGCACCGCCGACCGGGGAACTGGCCCAGCAGACCAAAATCAATATCCACTTCCATCTAAAGAGGAGAAATGTAAAACCTTTCCCACTTTTGAATATGCATGGCCTGTCTGCTCACTCCCTTGTTGTGGGATGCCGGAATAAGCTTATATTTCCCCCTGCTGGGGAATGAAGTATTGCAAACTCCTAATATCTATTTGTGGCCATGCACGAGCTATAGATACTTAATCAACACCATAATATTAATGGCCAGACTTACTCATTTCTCCTATTAGGAACCCAGGCACTACCTCAATCAGAATATGCAAGAGTGGGATGTGCGCAAGCACATTTAAATATAAATAGTAAGACTAGGCATGTTTCCATGGGTGGAAACCCTCCCTCATCAACAATCGAAGTTGGTAGGTCTAGCTACCTTGCCTTCTCATTGGTGGTGCTCTTACTTCAACTCCGTTAATCAATCACTTTTTCTTCCAACATCCAGCCACTTACCAACTCATTGCCCAAACCCACAGATGAAAATCTGTCATGTGGCTTAAGTAACAATTTTATTTCTTGATTTTTATCGTTGTGCTACTGCAACCAAAAGGTTGTGGCCATTTACTTGAGGTGCAAGTGGAAGGGAAAGCAAATGGTGATACAAAGACGGAGGGGTGGGGGTGTACTTTGTCAGGGTCATGGGCTTAGCAGGAGAGGGGGTATTTACTTGCTTATGGTACTTTCTGAAGTCTGCCATGATGTGAAGAGACAAAGGAGTTCCAAATGTTTTACAGAGAGAGCGAGAGGTTGTACCACAAAACAGCTTGTGTCCCATTGATAGCTGAGAGGCGATTCTCAGGAACTGACCCGCCACTGCAATTAAATGTATAAATGTTACAGAATAAATGTTACAGAACGAATCTTGAACTAACACTTTGAGCCTATCCTAATACGAAGGACCAACAGTATGCATATGAACAATATCTACATCGTTTTGGTGTATCACCGTTACATATTATATGGAAACCACTGACTGTAGCTGATTTGTTTCCTAAGAGCAGACATCATCACTATGAATGTTCCAGTGAATAGAGGCAATGGGTATATTATGCCATCCAGAATAATACAATGCATCAGTTTGGCTATACTATGTCTGTCTCTTACTAATTACTGTGGGACATTGGATACAAGTCACCTAACTATTCTCCTCCAAAAATAAATAGGATATCCCACCCGAATAAAAGAGATTGCTTAAGGTACTATACATTTGATAGCTCAAAGTATGCTGGTCCAAGTAACATGCAGCATCAGGAATCTGGTTTGCTACTGGACACAGTTTAGTGCAGGCCATATAGTGCTTCATTAGATCTTAGGAGACACTGTTCAAGTGCTGGACGATGGCTATAACCTGGAAGGATATCAAACTTTATTGGCATGTATCCCATTATGGCCTGCTTTGGTCAGGCCTTTAGGTTACCGACTATATAAACTAGCCCATCAGTTACAGCTAAGGGAAATGTGATTTAGGCATAGGTTTAAAACACAATTTAAAACTACAATAACTCAGTAACACTATGATCTAGATAGAACATTTGTTAAAATTATTCTGAGTGCAGAGTAACCTGGCTCAGGAAACTGTATTTATCCTTTTGTGCCTCGTATGACAGAAAGTGTCTAAAACAATCTTCCACTAATTTAGAAATGTTATGCAAAGGCCAACCACAACATGATACTGTAGGCATTCAGGACTGGATGGAAAGGCATCTCAGTGGAAGTTCATATCTATGGTCAGCCATGAACTGGACCGGTTTAAGTTAAAAGAACAACAAACCATTCACTGGATAGGGTGTCATGCATCATCGTAGGATTCTTCCCTTAGTATAGAAGATGATGTATCCGTGATGTATCCATGGTGGACCCCACAACAGCTTCTTTGTTATTTGTTAGCTACTGTAGGATGTTCTGTGCCTTATTAACAAGGATTGTATCACCACCATAATTCACCCTGTGGTCATTTATGTGCTTTGAAATAGGTCAAGGGTGGAGCCAGCTGGACACATGTGCAGTGCAGCAGTGCCTCTTGCAGATTCTCAACTCTTGTGCAACCAACATTTAGACTTCTGGGCCCAGCCCTGTGCCATTCAGGTCAGGACCCTACCCCTCCCCACACTCAGTAGTACATATTCCGCTTTTTCTAAGTCAGCTGGTCTTCTTATAATTTGAGTACATGTCCTTTTTCTTAAGCTGAAGGTAGTGTTTCTCTTTAAGCCCAGATGAATCACAAGTTACTGGCTCGTATTAGTCAGCAGTTATTCAATGTTGTGGGTCCTGATAGGAAACCAGGGTCTATCAAAGTCATGGTCCCTTTAAATTGTGAACTGCAATCCAATAACATTTGGATACACAGTCGGGGATTTTCTTCCTGGACTTTGGCAGCATAGGAAATATAGCAGACATCAAATGGTCAGTTTGGGCATTCGAGGGCCAGGCTAGCCATATGGCATGTGACACCATTGCTAAACGTTGCTCAACAGAACACAGGGGAAGGGGAGCTTAGATGGAATTGCAGTAGAGGTGTTTTGACCTTAAAGAAAAAAGATGTGGATTTCCCAGGAACTCAAAAATCGACATAGCCTCTTAATTAAGGCACCGGGTGCATTAGCATGTGGATTATCAGGTCCTAATTAAGGTTAGGGATACCAAGGCAACCCACCATTTTGTGCTGCACAGTAAGGAATTATGCACATTCCACCTTGGACAAGCTGACAAAACATTTTTGACTGGCGCTTTATATGCTTTTGGTGATGAGTATCGCAGTGCAGTGCTTGATGCAAACACAGTCTATCACCTCACTATGAACGTGTAGTAATATGTGATAAGAATATTTGTAAATGTTTGTTGTGTATCATTTTCTGACAGAGGTTATGTGTGGTGATGGTTTTTGGTGCAATTTTGTGTTTTGTCCTGCATTATTTCATTAAGCTACTTGCTGTGTTTGCTGTGTTTCATTCTGCTTTGATTGATATGTTTTATTGGGGCCTATTATTCTTTTTTTGTTTTCTTACTTGCTTTGCTTTGTGTTATCATGTTGTGTAATTTAGAGATTTTAACAAATGTTGCTACATTTCTAGTCAAAAGAATCAGCTTCTGTTAAAGCTTGAGTGACAAGAAACTATTTACCACTGTCTATTTTCGTAAAACACTGCTGCTTCATCTATTTAAATCACCATTCGGTCCAAAACTATGGAAGATACTGGTCTTAAATAACAGAATAAGGGGGTCATTAAGAGTTTGGCGGGTGGCGGAGGCCGCCTGCCAAACTCTTATCGCCCTTAGTCCGTCTGTGCGGCCTGCAACCCACCGGCCCTAATAGGGCTTCACCGCAGGGCTGGCCGGCAGAAACAGTGTTTCTGCCCGCCACCCTGTGGTAAACAGGGCCTTAACATTCACGCCGGCTCCTAATGAAGCCGGCACCTACGTGGCTGTGCAGCAGGTGCAGCAGCACCCGTCGCGCATGCCACTGCCCATAATTCAGGCAGTGGAATGCGCAGTAGGGCTGTGCTTGGGGGCCCCTGCGCTGCCCATGCAAATGCATGGGCAGTACAGGGGCCCCCAGGGGGCCAAGTCCCCAATTCTGCCAACCTTTCCAGGGCAGTGTGAACATCCATGGAAAGGCAGGTGGATGGGGCTCCTAATCCCCAGGGCTGCACTGCAAGCAGCGCTGCCATGGAGCATGTGAAACCACCGGGACTTCCTGGCTGCCGGCTTGTGGCAGCCTGACGGTGTCAGTGGTCTGACCGTGGCGGCTCCACCACAGTCATAATGTGGCAGCCCCACCACCAACCTGTTGGCGGTGAGGCCGCCACAGCGAGTCTGGTGGTCATGCGACCGCCAGGCTCGTAATGACCCCCTAAATGTTCACTTTATGTGATGCAGGCTCCGGACATCCAATCAAGCAACACATGTGCAGAATGATACAATCCACTCATCACACAAGGAGGGAAGAAAGGAACACGCTAATGGGGAACTGGTCGGATTTGGCATGGGTTGGGAATTATGCTGCCTTCTACTAAGGGTACAGGTAACACGGCCTGTGCCACTGAACGATCATCAGCATTCAATTACTCATATAGGAGGATGGAAGCTGCCAACCACAATGTATAGGAACACAATGTATGTGCACTTCCTGGACAGAAAAACTTGTGACACTGTTGTTGGAACGTCATCAAAACATGGAGCACCTCTAAAAGACTATCAAATTGTCGAGAAGGCTGGAGAAACATCACAGGGCAGGCTGCGAAAGTCCAACAGGCTCAGGATAGCATAGGTTTGCATTCCTAGTTGACACACTACACTGAAAAGCATAGAAGTGCAATAGAGAAACATTTATCATAGCAACCAAATCCCTGTTGCGAAGATGCGGGTTGCTCTCCAAACATTTCAAACAACAACCTTGTTTATTAGAAACTGGAGATTGTGCTTGAGAGGTGCTTAACATGATTTTTGCTAGGAGAACATGTTCATATTTTGAAAATAATTCCTACTGCTTTATGTTTAGAAATATTTCCTCCTTCAGACTGTTATTAATACATGAGATTGAAACTCTCGGCACAAAACAGTGATGCAATTGACAGGACATGACCTTGAACGAAAATATTATCCTCTGCCGCTCTGTGCGTTGTATTTCCCACTCCCCACCCCTCCCCCGCAGCGCCATTACTGCCTTGTCTGTAGAATCATTGACTCTTGCTGAAAGAAATGAGAGATGTTTATTGATTAGGGACGGGTGCTGGGTTAATGCTGTAAGGTTACTTCACTTGGGAATGCACAATTGCCACATCAGAAGTCTGCTAAACACGTAACCTTGGAGAACAAAGAGGAAATGTTCAAGCATGCTCTTTTAAAGGGTGTTTTCTTGAACGCTATACTTTAAAAGAACTCTGCATATTTTTGTCTAGACACAGACATTTGCCATGTCTGAAGGGACTTTTTCCCATCCTGCATAATTTTGTAAGGGAACTAAACAAAACTAAATGTACATGCTTTGATTTTTTTTGTATTTCTTATGTTAAGTTTGTTAGAAATGTAAAGGATCAGGCTACAGCAGTCATCCTGTTACACACACAGCCAAGCCTTAGATTTCCATTCTCACCTGTAGAAGTAGTGATAAAATCATGAATGAGCTGTAAGTGATCAATGAGGGTGACATTGTGGGCTTGGCTTAGACAGCAGTGTCCAGTGTGTGGTAGGGAATGAATATACTGGGACCCCTCTCTTTGTAGGTGAACATTGCATTCCTGGGGTTATACTTACAGAAACCAATGTGTCTTTAAAAAGGGTTTATTGTGCTACCTTTTTTCGTCCCTCTATTATCTCTTGCTTGCTCAATAGACTTTCTCTTTTGTCCCATCTTGTGACTGTCCCTGGCTCTTTATTTCAGATTTAATCAATGTGTTGCCCTTTCCTACAAAGCTACTTGACCAAGAATATCTCAGTTAATTCTAGTGTGAGGGAGTGAATGCAAACTGTTTTATGAATGTGATCTGGCGAAGCTCCTACAATGCTCTGCATTCCGCTGTTCCTATATCACAGTGGGTCAAAGGCTGCTTTAAATGCCTTAAGCTCAGTGCTTACATAGCTTGGCTATATTCAGACTGCAGCCTCTGTAATGGGGCTGGAGATGCAGGAGTCTATGAGCTCAATGAATTAAAATATAAAGCTTAATAGCATATCGTCCAGTTAACGTTGTTCATAGCAATAGTAAAATAGTTTTACCTAGGCACCACAAAATATTTAAGGGTTAATTTTCAGAACTTTAACTAAAACAACAAAGTAGCCAAAAATGGGACTTAGACTAGGCATTATTATTACCGGCTATTAGATCTAAGGATTGACAGAAATATTCAGAATTTTATATCATCTCATCAATATACTTTATTTGGTTTTAGATACCTTACAATTTGAACAATGAGCAAATAGAACATTAAAAGGCATGGCATCAGAAATCATCAATTTTTGAGTTCCTTAATCTGACAGCACAGTTTAAAAAGCATGCAAAAGACTAGCAAATAAAAATATCACTTACTAATTGTAAACACAGGAAAGGAGGCCTGGTCTGGATAAAATGTCTTCCTTCTTAAAAGGCCCTTTGGAAATAAGATCTGAGATGCTTGTAAATGTGTCATAATAAAATTAAGTACATAGGCCCTGATTTATACTTTTTTTGTGCCGCATTAGTGTCATTTTGACACAAACACGGTGCAAACTTACAAAATACAATTGCTTTTGTGCCAATAAATGACACTAATGTGGCGCAAAAAAGTATAAATCAAGGCCATAGTGTCTTGTTTATCTATAGGGTCACAAATGAAGGTGGATGATCCTCATCACAAGACCATCCTTTGGGGGTGCTCAATAAAAAGGGAGCCGCATTTAGACAAAAACCTGTGAATTAATAACAATAACAAACTTTTAATCAGCCCGCCAGCCAGGGTTTTCCTGTGAGGGTTTTTCCGACCAGTTTTTCCCATTCGCAGTTCTTCCCACCAACCTCAGGACTTACTGAATGGAGGCTGCAGTGCGACCGCACAGCGGGTGCGTCACTGGACACCAAAGACAAGCTGTCTGCACCCTTATGGGCTTAGATCACGCCTAGCGCCACAACCCCTAGCACTCCCCTAGCCCTTCCTCCCGCGAAAGATACACCATCGCCAAGCTCTACACCTTCTGCACTGGATGCTGCGACAAACACTGCCACCATGCCAACCCACGCCCCACGTTAAGACCTTTCGCCTACACCCACAGCCACTTCGCCAGCCAAAACACATACACCAGCCCACCGACCGGCCCCACCCCAAACACACCACAGTCACCACCTGAACAAAAACACTAACTTACATGCACCCTTCTCAACACACCCTCACTATGCAAGCATTCCACTGAATGATGGAACCTTATTGCCATCCACGCACCCGATATCGTCTTCCTCAACGAGACATGGCTGAACCCCACATCCACCACAGACATTGCCACAGTGATTGCCGATGGATAGAAAATCACTCACCAGGACCTAACCAACAAGTTGGGAGGAAGAACATCCATCATCCACAAAGAGACCATATAAAGCACTACCACCACTGACAACACCATCACCCTCATGGAACATCTCAACTTCAAGCTACACATGGATGCCAAAACAATCATCAGAGGTACACTTGCATGCTGACCCTGAGACCTGCGATCAGCTTCTGCGACACCATCTCAGACTTCATTGTTCCCCTGGCTTAGACTCCAAGGGCGACATCTTCCTCGGCTACCTAAATTTCCACATCGATGACCCCAACGACAACAAGACTGCACACCTCCTCAACTGTATTAGCAGCCTCCGATTGACTCGCATCGTACACTATCCTACACACACCGCAGGACCCACGCTGGACTCCATTTTCAACTCCACTTCCACCTCCAAGATGACCAGTGCCTCCTACAAGAGGTAGAACAAAATCTCAGAGACCAGCTGGGCAGATGCCATCAACACTTACAACCCCACTTCCACCATCAACCTTGAACAAGGAGTGAAAATCTTCAATGCCTGGATCACCAATTGCGCCAACAGCATCATCCCCATCAAGAGCAACATTCAGAGAACATTCTCTAAACAGGCCAGCTGGTACAACCAAGAACTCAAAACGAGACAGCAAACAGCTGGAGAGGAGATGTTGCACCAGCAAGCACACCTCAGACAGAGCAGCCTTCAAAACCTCCCTCAACCTTTACCACAACATGCTGAGGGCAACAAAAAAGACAGCCCTTGCTGCACACAACAACACCAAGGAACTTTTCAACATTGTTAAGGAATTATCCAACCTGGCTGCCAGGGAAAACAACATCACACCCTCACAGGAGCTATGCAACAACCTCGCCCACTTCTTCCACAACAAGATCTCATGCACAGATACAGAAATTTGAAACCTGACCCGTACCTACGGACTTCCTTGGCAGATATGCCACCACTGTAACCAACACAAACCACACACTGACCACCTGGATCATCCTCTCCATCCAGGACATCACCTCCACCATGAAATCCTTCCACTTGGAAGCTCCCACAGACTCATGCCCGCACCACATCTTCAACCTTGGAAACCAAAGGATCGACCATGAACTCACCACTTTCCTCAGCATCGTTATCACCACCCCACCATTTCCCGATGCCTTAAAACATGCCATAGTCAGATCTCTATTCAAGAAACCCTCTGCAGACCCCAGGGTAGCCAAAAACTACCAGTCAATCTCCCTGCTTCCATTCCCAGTGAAAGTACTGGAAAAGATCATCAACAAGCAACTCATGACATACCTGGAGCGGGACCAGCAACTTGGTGCCTCCGAATCCAACTTCTGCAGCAATGACAGCACAAAAACTGCCTTGATCGCAGCCACCGATGACATCTGAACCCTCTCTTGACTGAGTAGAAGCAACAGCATTGATCCTCCTCGGCCCCTCAGCAGCTTTCAGCACTATATCCCACCACATGTTGATTGTAAGACTCCACCACATCAGCATCCAAGGGGACGCACTCAAATGGATCACCTCCCACTTTTCATCTCTGAACCCAAGGAGATCACCTGCGGTGTCCCCAAGGGCTCATCTCTTAGCCCCATGTTCTTCAATGCATACATGACCTCGCGGCCAACATTGTCAGATCCGAAGGTCTCAACATAATTTCCTATGCAGACAACACCCAACTCTTCCCCCACTCACTGATGACCCGTCCACCAGTAGAAGCAAATTCCACAGATGCATGAAAAGCATCACTGACTGGATGAAGAAAACCTGCCTGCAGCTGAACACAGACAAGACAGAAGTACTGATCTTTGGCAACAGCAGAAACACATGTAATGAGTCCTGGTGGCGATCAGACCTGTGACCCACACCCACTCCCTCCAACCACACTAGAAACCTCAGAATCATCATTGAAAACAAGCTCACCATGAAATCACAAATCAATGCCATCTCCGTCACCTGCTCCCTCACTTTGTGGATGCTGGGTAAGATCTTCAAGTGGCTATCTCAACACACGAGACTCATTGTTACACAGGCCCTCATCACCAGCCGACTGGACTACAGCAATGCCCTCCAGGTAGGAATCACCACACGCCTCCTACAGAGACTTCAGACCATACAGAACATTACACACAGACTCATCCTCAGCCTTCACCAGTTAACCCACATCACACTCCACCTCAGGCAACTCCACTGCCCCCCTACAGAAGAGATGCCAATTTAAGATGCTGACCCACACACACATGGTTCCGCACAACCAATAACCTGTGTACATTAACCACTGCCTGAACTTTCACCAACCGTCCAGAAGACTATGATCTGCCTCCCTTTCAGTTTTCCATTCTCCCTGTAACTACTGAAGCAGAAGTGGAGGACGCTCCTTCTCTCACACCGCAACAGAAACCTGGAACAGCCTCCCCATGCACCTCTGGCCCATCACCTCACTTCTAGAGTTCCGAATGACCCTCAAAACCTGGCTGTTTGAATAAGCAACCGGGAACTGCACGCGCCTGGATACACTATCGGGTGATTAGCCGCTCATTATAAATCCTGATTGATTGGTTGAAGTGTGTCCATATAATTGCCAAAATGCTCCAGTATGGAGACCTTGTGCTGTCCTGGAGACTAAAACAGTATCATCTGCATATAAAAGTGCTGGAACATGGTGTCCATCTAGGGAGGTCATGGCTCCAAGCAACTAGGATCTGCCCCAGCTTGTTAACATAAAGTGTGAATAAAAGAGGGGACAGAACACAACCTTGTCTGATCTCACTATTGAGTGAAAAGTGTTATATGCATTCTCCCATTTAGCCCTACCTAACAGAGACACTCAGGTTAAAGTGCAAGTCATGTAAGAAAAGGGCAATATTTTTGTCAATACCCAAACTCAACATTATAGGCCACAACCTGTCTCTTTTTACCCTGTCAAAAACAGAGCTTAAGTCCATGAAGGCCTGATATACTGCTCCGGGTCTGGCCACACTGTTCTTATTAACTAAAAGATACAGTTTTAGGTATTGATCCACAGTAGTTTTACCTGGCCTGAAGCCAAGCTGGAGTTCCGATAGCACACTGTGGTCTTTAACTTAGTTTGTTAGTCTAGATGGGAGCACTTTCCCCATAACTTTGACCTCAGAATCTATCAGAGAGATTGTGTGACAACACCAAGGATCATCTCTCAAGCTCTTTTTCATATACAGGGACAATATCAGATTTGGACCATGAGCTGGGGGCAATGCATTTGAAAGTCACAATAAACTAGGTACTTAATATCGATCCCTCATAGGTACGTCGGACTTAATTAATTCCTTTGGAACCCCATTGGGACCCAGGGCTCGTTGCTAGGGAGAGTAAAAATAGTCTCTCTTCTTGCCAGTCAAGAGAAAGAGAAATGTCTCTTGCAGATGTCAGTACTAGGTGGTACTCAGTGAGACCAACAGTAGAGCGCGACCTGTCTTAAAAGGCTTCAAAATGTTTGACCCACATGTCAATTGTGATGTGTTGCAAAAGTGTAGCTCCCGAATCAGGATTGAATAATGGGCAGTCACAATATTCCAAAAATTAGCACAAGATCTAGAGGCACAGGTAGTAATAAGATTCTGCCAAGCCTCCTGTTTCCTGCTCTGTGGGGTGGCTTCATACAAAGCTCTAGAAAACCTTACGCGCTCTAAGGCTGTGAGCTCTAGGGGAAGCAACTTTACATCGGTCCCTAGCTTTTTCCTTGAGAGTCATCAGAAGGCCACCATGAGCCCTTGTGCAGGAATGGTCAAACCATTTGACAGAGATAGGCGAACACAGTTAAGAAAAGGTGAGAAGGGCCACCACGTGCCTACTTATGATGTCAAATGAATTAAGAAGGGTATTGCCAATGCATTGGGGATCAAGGCATAAGGTAAAAGCATCAGGGTAGAGGTCAAACACGTTATAATGACAAAAGTCAGGATCACTGCCCTTCCATCTGAATCTGTGTCTTTGGTCATGTATGGTCACCTTCCCATGAGTTAGATTCATGGCAGAGTCCAAATTATGCCTCCAATGTAGGATGGCTGTGCAGGGGTTATAATCACTTCTTGTTCCCCAAAGTACATTATATTTGATCAGTGATGGCACCAAGACAGTGGAGACAAAAATTAAGTCTAAAGTGGTGAAAACACTTCTCCCAGTAAACGTAGGAGTAATGGCACTATAACCAGAGTTCATCTCAGCCTAACACGAGCAGTCAAATTATAAATGTTCACCAAAGTATTGAACAGTTCACCCTGAGCAGAATGTATGAAGTGAATATCTGAAAGACAATGAAAATCCCATCAGTAAGCCTCCAGTCATCCCAAAAATGCAGATTAAAATAACTCATCAGAACCACCGGACTAAAATCACTGACCGAATAAAAACACTTGCCAAACAGAGGTCTAAGTATACTGACATGATCAACAGCTATTGCTAGTTATTGGCATTATAAAAATTGACAACAAGCTACCTACACAAACAAGAAAAGGACACCAACTATGCTAACAAATTAGAGGAATTAGTGTCTGATTGTTTAATTTTGCAATTAAGGACAAGAGAAGCTAGAGTCAAAAGACCACTCTTTGCCCCTTTGAGTGAGAAGTGCATGGGGGCACAAAGAAGCTTCTGTAACCAACAAGGAAAAAGCTATGGTTGACTTCTCAGTTTTCCCGGAGACAAATGAGTTTAAAACTCCTTAAGACAACAGCCAAAAATGGTCATCCCTACGACCCACAATGCCACCAATATTCCAGGAAAGAATTCGAAGCTAATGGGATATATTGTTAGTGCAGATCGTAGTCTCTGGAGGGGATAATTCCTGAGACCCAGAGTTTATTGGCAAGGGAGAAAGTCAATGGCATTCAGGGAACTCTCAGTTTTAAAGGAGTTTGAGGTTGGTAGGTTAAATATGCCACTTCTGGGTTGAGCTGGGCGGATACAAGAAGTATCAATGCTATGAGAAGCCACAACTGTGTAGTGACCTCCAGCAAATGGGTAAAGATGATTCTAAAAGTAATCTAGAAATACTGAGTGATGCCTGTATCAGGACAACGTTGCAAAGTCAACAGCCTTAAAAAGTTCCTTGCACACGTCATGTTATCAAAGATAATGACTGACGCTGGGGCGTTGATCCCCTGTATCTGTTGCCTGTATATTAAATGCAAAATGAATATATCTAAAAATTGTGCTTTCATTTCTGGTTCACCGCCACTGTGCTTTTTCTTTCAGAAACTGGTGCCTTTCTGTGAGGGCAGGGCATACTTCAGTCTCGGAAGCAGAAGAGAAGCAGGCTTGAATTGCAATACGCATGTCTAGTTGGACAGGTACCTTTCTATGTCCAGTCAGACATGCGCACTTGAGGCGTCTCCCTACTTGTGCAATGTTAGTAAGCCTGAGGGACTACAGTTGCAGTCCGCTGGTCTCCTAAGGAGCACATGGTTTGCCTGCCCCAGCCAATCCTGATGCTGTACTCATGCAGCATCTGAACTGGCTCGGAGAAGGAGGAGAGCGCGACACGAGTAGGCCTCTCTGGTCCCCGTGCACATGAGGGAGCATGGGTGCGGGAGGGTCTCAGAACACGGCCAACCTCTGTATGGCTTTATTTTGATGCCATGCAGTGATTGGCCATTTCCTATCTGCCCTTACTCTCTTCCGTTTGTGTGTAGTGCCAGTAACAGCATTGCGCACGAAAGAGTGAAATTAGAGTCGAGGGCAGTGTCTAGCAGGGGTGACTCCTCCATAAGGGCAGAGGTGCATTTCCCATCCGCCAGCAGCGATAGCTGCAAATCTTTTTCCCAAAAACTATAATAAACTGTGTTTATTAACGTTTCTTGGTAAAAAAGGGTGGGGCTACGTGGTGCCGAGCAATGAGAGTGCATGTGTGTTTGGCCAGCTGTCTCGGGCCGGCCAAACACTCATAGCTCCCAGTCTGCTTGGGAGCGTCATGGCTGGGCGCTCCAAGCTAATTCTAACGCTGCTATAAGCAGCGTCAGGATTGGCGCAGGGCAGGCTGGGAGCCTGTGCCTGTCTGCAGCGACGGAGGAAAGGAGCGGAGCGGCTCGTGGCGGTAAGGTAAGTGTATTTTTAAATGTTTTTTTTATTTTTATTTCTCCATGTGCTGCCCCGCCCCTTCTGCATCACACGAGCTGCGACTGATGTTTAGTGTTGTACATACTTGTGGTCATGGAGCGGAGGCCTTCCTTTTGTTTGACTATGAACCAGGGCCGACCTCTGCCAGAAATATAAATTTACAAGGTGCGTTCTCTGGGGAGCGTTGACGAAAAAAGCAAAGAATACATTAACAGGCTAAAACCAGGCTGCTCAGTCTGAGCAGCCAGGTTTTTTGTCTTTTTATGCTCCGCTATTAGGTTACGAGTTAACATCTTTTTATTTTTATTTAAATAATTGTTGAGTCTCAGCTGTGAAACCCTTTTTTTTACTTTTCATTTAAATGTTGAGTGGTAACCGTGAAGATACAAGGCCCTAGTGCTGATTATTGAATGGTTTAAAAACACCCAGTAGCGCGCCACTCTCCTGTTAAGAAACGATAAAACATGCTGACAAAAATCTGTGACTATTTTATCAGCAAGTTTTTGTCCTTTCTTTTCTTAATTGGCAGATGATCGAGGCGCATCGTTTTTAAGTAATGTTTGCAGTAACATTTGTCTGGTTTCCACTTTCCCCGGTATTTTATATTTACATCAGACAGCAATGGGCGTTAATCTTTTAAGGCAGTAGCACACCTTTTCAAGAAATGAATCGTGAGAGCTGCTTGCTCCTTGGACAAAGAAACGCCAATATTGAGTAAATGCTGCCAGATTTTTGCATTTAATTGTCCACGACAAACATCCATGCTGGTTAATTTAATGAAATAAGCGTCTGCGTTAGAAGCTGCACGTGCGAGGATGCCCGATGCATATATAAAATTCCTGAGAAATGCGCACATCCAAAGGCAACAGCTTGTCGCTGGAGGCAACTGCTGGTTTTTGCAGTAAGCTGGTCAGGGAGGAACTGAAGCACAGCTCACTCGAAATGAATGAGCTTCTGTCATGATAGGCATAAAATGATGAGGGCAGAAGGGGTGATCAGCAATTGGTGCATGGCATCCATCCATTACACCCACACCCTCTTCCAAGCACAGAATAAGGTAGTAGACGATAAGGTTTACTGCACGGTTTTCCAAGGTGTAATTGATGTTGGGACTGCTCAAACAAGCTTAATGAACGTGTGGTGTACTAACAATCTTGTGGGTGCACTTTGTAACTGCTGTGGTTTCATTCTGTTAAAGTGCCATTTGCTTGATAGTGTCAGATTGCTCAATCAACTCCCCCTTGTAACTCACTCGCTGTAATTTTTCACTCCTTAACACTGTAAATGGTAACTTTTCCATTCCTCGGGGGTGACTGAAAGGACTTTGAAAGCCTGGCCCCATGGCTGGTACATCTCACTTTCTCATCTCCCCAAGAATAATTGTAGGCATAATGGGACTTCAAGAGACAAGGGGGGTAGTGGAGAGAAAGAGATCAGAGAAAGCGGACAGAAACTAGATAGAGAACGGGTGGATGGAAAGAGGGAGAGTGAGGAGAGCAAAGAAGCAGGACTAATATGAACAATTTGTGAGGACTGATTTTGGTTTCCCAGTCGGGCCTTCTTGCAAATGTGAGCTCAGTGTAGCATTTTATTTTCCTATCCTACTTCATTCAAGTACATATATTTTTAGTTATCTTAAACGAACTTAGAGGGAGCAGAATAGCAGGAAATTAAAGGAAGTGGCAGCTAAATTCCATGACACGTTTCTGCAGAAGCTTCTGCCCCCATGCAAACAAAAACATACTTATATTCATTTTTATATGTAATTCTATTCACAATTGTATACCAACATGAGTTTAAGCATCAACAGCCTTTGAGGAAATATTTTCCTCACCTTTGTTTATTTTCTGAACATGAGGCACTTTCACACTAGATGGAAACCTGTTGGCCTGCTTGTCTCCTCAAAAAGAGCATTGTCAGACAAAACAAGGAGAGTGAGTAGTTGGAATAAAAGAGTGAGTACAAACTATGTTTACCATCTTGCAAACATCTAAATAAGCAAATCAGCTGCACGCACAACAAACAGTTTTAACAAGACATTGTAAAAAAAGATTTTGCAATGGGTATTGGATTTATTCCATTTATTCTGATGGATCTATTTCTCAAACTTTGCTATAAAATGCACCATTTTCTACTCTTTTTTCAAAGTTTCTCTTGGGGGGGATACTAGTGACTCCCCATACCCTTTATGTTAGTCAAGCTCACTCACAGCATTCTTATTCCCAACTTTTACGCCCCACCATTTTGAAATGTCACCAAACGTCACTGGTGGGAAAATCAGACTGATGCACACTAGGGAGGCCAGGCATAGAAGTACTAGCCTTAGCTTTCATGCCTTCACTCTTCTCAATAGAAACAGACCCCTTGGAAAGAGGCTTGGGTGCCGATTAGGAACATAAATGAGAAGTTCTGGTAGCAACAGAAACTACTGGGACTCTGGGTACCAAACTGCTAACAGAAGAGGTAGCTAAAGTGGGAGGCTGCTAAGAACCCTTTTCGATGCTAGAGAGTCTATCATAACATTTCTAGAAAGATTTTGTGATAAGGTGTTCAATGTTCTTCAGTATACTCCCCAAGTGGGAGTTGCAAGGAATGCAAGAATCACTATCGGCCCCAGAGGTTTATCATGGAACCTTATTAGAGGCCAGAGCCTTCAATCTGTTCTTTCTTCTAGGTAGAGCAGCCGGGCCTGAGTTAGTAAGATTGCATTGCTGGTCAACAATCACACTAGTAGTAAGCCTGGTGTGAGAGAAAGGGATACTTGATATTTCAGGAATTGGATTTATTGGTAAGTTCTAAGAATTTTAGAGTTCAGGGTCAGCAGTGAAGATAAAAGAAAGCCACAGCAGGGGGGTTGGTAACCAGTCTGCATTCCTCCTACATCATGGTCATCTTCTCAGTAATGGCCCGACCATGGAATTAAAGAAGGTAAAAACATTTTACCTGTTATGGGCCCTCTTGTGAGAGGTGTGAACAGGTGAAGATTTCGTTTACTCATGGTAGTAATAAAGGCGAGGATGATGACCAAGAGATGTGGCCCAATCCGGTGTCAGTCGGGCCCTCTTTTAGACAGGTCTTTGCTCAAGCCAATGTATGGGCAAGTCCCACATGCGTCCCATGCAGCGAGACAGCTGTAGAACTTAAAAGCATGATCTCCAGGCACACACCCTCTTCTTAGGCAGGGAATACTGATAAGTGAAGTCGAGCCCAGTAGCAACAGTTCTATGATGTCTAATGCAACGGGTCAGCTGCAGTGCTTAAAAGCGTGATTTCCGGGGCCAGCTATCTCCTTAGGCAGGGATACTGGTAAGTGAAGTCCAGCCCTGCAGCAATAGTTCTATGAGGTCCCACGCAGCTGGTCAGCTGGAATTCTTAAGAGCACGATCTCCAGGGCCCTGGCCTCTCCTTAGGCAGGGAATTATGGTAAGTGAAGTCCAGGCCAGCAGCAATTGTGTCATGGTCCCCCCGATTTGCATATAAATGTCTCTATCAGCAGTTAAGGAGGCTAGGATCAAAAAGCAGGGCAGGTGAAGAGTTGACCTAATTGGCCTGAGGGTGTGGATTTGGCTGGGTGGAAATGATACCTTTGTAGGAATTAGTACACACTAGTAGAAGCTGGCCACAGGTGATTATTAATGGGGACTCAATTGACTGGGATCTGCCAAATTAGTTTCTGTTGAACAGACTTGAGATAAGAAAAATCTATGCTAGACAAGGTGCTTCTGGAGGCTGAAGCAGGATCTGTGTTGTACAGATTCATGCAGTGATGGTCTCCTTGGAGGTCTCTTCATGTGGGCTAACATGAGCACGGACAACCTAAGTGGGAGTACATCGCACATTTTCAAAACAGATGCTGGTGGAGTCAGAAATAAGAAGCCCAATATGTGAATTACCATAGCTGATGCTATGTGATGGGACTTTAAGGCAAATTGTTTTTTACCCAAGCTCAAATCCTTTAAGTTGACCCATATGGGATGCTTAATGAAGAGTGCCGAAAAAGGTAACTTCATTTGAATCAACTTCATTCTTGAGATTAAAGTGAGGGTGCTAATTGAAACTGATATCAGGTCTCTAGTTGACTTGCTGGCCCAGAAGATGTGTTTCCTACCAGCAGTCTACTGTGGGATCAAATGCAGATGCTGTGTTTTCGGCAGGGCACTGTAGTTGTTGGATCTGATATCTAAAAGATGTCCTGTTTGCCTCACCAACAGATCGTTCTGACTGATGCTCCTCATGTTCTCAATTGCAACAACTGGGTATCAAAGTATTCAAGCACTTTCTCTCTATACGTGCATCTCACAATAGACAGTTGCATACTTATGGAAGCAGAAGGAATGATTCACTGATCACAGTGAAGTTTTCATAGGGCAAACATTGTGTTCCTGGAAGAACTATTTAGACATATAGAAGCTTGTGACAAAAATAATAGCCCCTCAACAAGCATGGTGTGCACCAAATATTTCCACAATGGTGGATCACCATCTTACATTATCTAAGGAAATCCTGAAAGTGGATTGATAAGATTACACCTTTTGCAATCTAAGTGCATTCCTCTCTACCTGTGACACCTAACAACCTTTACAGCAGGATGGGGATTAGGGACTCTTGAAAGAGTATCCTTGCTGCCTATCTGCCCTTCCTTCACACCAAGATGGCTGCTGAACAAAGTGTTCTTCCATCCTGTTTGTGCGCAATCACAATGGGTCAAAAATGACTCTGACAGACAATTGACAGAAGACTCCTCAGTAAACAATAGCTATCTTCCATGCAGTATAATAAAAGCCTCAAATTCTCAACCTTCAAAGAGTTATATCTTTCTTCCTTCCATGTTAAAACATAACACAGAAGGATGGTGCCATGGAAATGGAATGCTTTGAACACAGCAAAAAATTTCTAAGACTGCATGCAGTCTGTCCATTCTGCATATGCTTTGAGTACTCAGTAGGCCTTTATGCTGCGTCAGTAATTGAATAGACTTGTCACTTCAGCATACTTCCAAAAGTTATATTATTCTGCCTATTTTTAAAAAGGGAGAGCACTTTTGCTTTTTTGTTGTCCTTGTACTGAAACACAAGAATTTGGAAAACGTGCACTAACCTTGAAATATTGTAAGTTTTCTTAAGAGTGTTTGTTCCAAATATGGCCATGTCACACCTTTGGCTAAGTACCCTTTAACTTCGATGCAAAGAGACGGGGCCCAATGCAATTGTTGCTTTGCGCACACTGCACACCGCTGCCTGAGCCATGCATAAATCATACAAGGAAAAGCAGGGAATCTGTTGAACAGATAATAGACAGTAAATGTGTTTAAAAAATGTATCTACTGTATTTAAATGTGAATGTTCTTCACCGTACTTGCACCTTGATACATGACATTTTATATACAGATCACTGATGGGAAGGAAAGCAAAAAAACCCTGATATTGTAGATCAAGAAAATGGAAAGAGGAGATCCATAAAAGGAGCCTTAAGAAGTGAAGTTAAATTTGTTTGAAATTTTGAAGAACCAATTAGTCTGCTGTAATGTCTGCTGACCGCCTGAAAGGTGCATGTGCTTATATATCAGATGGGGCAAAAGTAACCCATAACAAGGCAAGTACAGACCGGCAGGTCTGACATCTGCTTGTTAAATATAAGGGGGATTCTTATCAAGGAACATTTGATCGACGATCTGGCCACACAATGGCCTACTAATGTAGATTTTCCTAGTTTATGACGGAAAGTCTTAATTTTATTAAAGACACGGAGGCGAGTATTATGCGTTTCTTTTCTCGCTTTATTTAATGAGCAGCAGTCAAGAAACTACAAATCCCATAAGGCTTAACAACTACAGCCAATGGGATTAAAAACGTTGTTCAAAACACACCAGAACCAATAGTAATAACGTTATGCCATTGTGACATCACTTGACTGCAAGCAGCCCTCTTTTCTTGCGAATAAGTTAATTAACAGTGAACTACGGGAGTAATAAACAAAGAATAAACAGTGCCATAAGGAAAGCGAACACATCAGAGAAAAAGTCTAAAATCTTGCAAAGTAAGGAATGGTCCGGCCAGACAGGAAGAGACGATCCAAAGCTTGAAGGAAGCGAAACAGTTGGATGGTCTGACGAGGTCCGATTAGGATGTTGTCTGAGTGGTCAAGACCGGATCTAGAGGAAAGGGAGGGAGAAATTAAGTTATACAAGTGGTGGGATATTACTCGCCTCCGTGTCTTTAATAAAATTAAGACTTTCCGTCATAAACTAGGAAAATCTACATTTTATGACAAGACCGGAGGCTCCTATTATGCGAGTTTAAAGCATATTAATTACATTCAATGAAGCATTATCAATCGGTTTGTAATAAAATACTTTAAAAGTATTATCATTGGACCAATCTGCAAATTTCAGAATATCCTCTAAACGAGATCCTGCCCAGAAAGCTTTGGAAGCCATAGCCCCTCTGGAGGAGTGAGCCCCGTTTGGAAACATCAATACCAGCTAGGGACATAATCAATCTCACCCAACGGGCTAATGTAGCAGAAGAAACCGGGTTATAGGGTTTCCTGAAGGATATAAGAAGTTGGGAGGAGGATGTTCTCAAATCTGCGGTCCTATGTTCGTAAACCTTGAGACACTGTCCCACACATAATTTCGGTTGAAGCGGAAAATAAGGATAAAAGACTGACGATAAATTGGTTTTGGTACGTCGTACAACCAAAAATAACACTCCCGAAGGGGTGAATTGACGGCTGGAAACGTCCAAAGCCTTAACATCTGATAAACGTTTAATAGAAACCAAACCTAATAACATTGTCAACTTGGCAGATAAAAGTTTTAATGATAAACTTGAATTATCTGGTAATGAAATCAAATATTTTAAAACAATATTAACATCCCACAATTGATTGTACTTTGGTAGCGGAGGTTTGGAAAATTTTACTCCCTTTAATAATCGGCATACCATCGGATGTTTGCCTACCGGTTTCCCATGGACATGAATATGGTTGGAAGAAATAGCAGATCTGTAAAGATTGATAGTGCGAAATGCTTTCCCTTTGCTGGCTTCTGAGGCAAAACAAATTACGACAAAAATTACATCTGCTGAAAAGGGATTAATTTGTCTTCCCACACACCAGCAGTCCCATAGAGCCTTGTAGGCTTTTTTGGTGCCTGGGACCCAGGAATTTGAGATATACTGGGAAGCTTCTGCCGAAATGACAGGGGAAGATTGGGAACCCCTGAGATTTTCCAAGCGGATAGGGTTAGGATATTGTTCAGAATAAGTGGATGAGAATGTTGAAGAGGGTCTAGCAGTAGATCCGGGAAGGATGGAATTAACAAGGGAAAATCTATTGACAGTTCCAAAAGTGTGGGGAACCAAATTTGGGATTGCCAAAACGGGACTATGAGAGTGAGAGAGGCATGTTGACGTCTGGCATGAGCCAGGACCCTGTTGATCATTATACAAGGGGGAAAGGCGTAGTTGAGGGAATGAGACCAGTCTTGTGAGAAAGCATCTGATGCTAAGGCTAAGGGATCTGGGCACCAACTGTAAAACTGAGGGAGTTGTGTGTTGAGTCGGGATGCAAATAGGTCTATGGAGAACGGGCCCCATAAGGATTGTATGTTGTGAAACACTGAAGGGTGAAGTCTCCAATCGCTGGAGTCTCAAAGGTGACGAGAATGCCAATCTGCCACCGTGTTGAGAACTCCTGGAAGGTACTCTGCATGTCCCGAAAGATGGTTTGAGAGGCAAATCTCCCAAAAGCTCTTGGCTAGGTCTGCCAAAGGTTTGGACTTTGAACCCCCAAGATGGTTCATATATCTGACCGCGGAGATATTGTCCATCCTGAGAAGGATTGCACAATGTACTTTGTGTTTTGCCAGGCTTCTGATTGCAAAGGAGCCTGCAAGCATCTCTAAACAATTGATGTGCAATTTGGACTCCTCGGTTGACCATGTACCTCCAGTCGAGATGGGACCACAGCAGCCTCCCCAGCGTAGATGACTTGCATCGGATTCTAACACAAGATCTGGGGCTGATGGAAAGATACTTTTCCCGTTCCAAGCATCTAAATGGTCTATCCACCATTGAAGCTCTGTGCGTGACTCTATGTCTAAAGGAACGAGATCGGGATACGAGAGCCCCTTTCTCAGGTGCTGAATCTTCAATCTTTGAAGTGAGCAGTAGTGTAGGAGACCTGGAAAGATTGCCTGGATAGAGGAGGAGAGAAGACCTACAATTCGAGCTAAAGTTCGGAGGGAAATGAGAGAATTGCAGAGAATTTGTAAAATGTCTGATTTTATTGATTTTATTTTTGACGAGGGTAGAAGAAGGGTAGCTGAGAGAGAATTGATCTGAAATCCCAGAAATTCTATGATTTGGGAGTGTATTAGGAGGGATTTTTCTTTGTTTATTATAAAACCCAAGTCTTCCAACAGAGTGCAGGTCGTTAGTAAGTGGACTAGAAGAGTTTGAGGCGACTGGCTTAGGATGAGGATATCGTCTAGGTAAATTAATAATCTTATCTCCTGTGCTCTTAGAAAGGCTACTACGGGCTTCATGAGTTTGGTAAAACACCACGGGGCTGACGATAGACCAAAGGGCAGAGAGGTAAAGTGATACGTATGGTTCAACCATTGAAATTGAAGACATTTTCTGCATTCCAGATGAAGAGGAACCACTAAATAAGCGTCCTATAGATCCAGTCTGATCATCCAGTCGTTCTGAAGAAGTATGTCTCTGAGATGGAGAATTGTTTCCATTTTGAAATGCTGGTATACTACGAACCGGTTGAAATGTTTTAAATTGATGACTGGAAGCATCTTTTTGTTCTTCTTTTGAACAAGAAAAATTGGACTGATAAATCCAGACGGATGAGGATGAGTGGGTGCAATCGCCTGTTTCTGTAACAGTGTGTCTACTTCGAGAGATATTAGATGAACCATTTCTGTGGAAAAATGGGGAGGAGTTTGGAAAAAAGTTTGCACCGGAGTAGAATAAAGTTCTATTTTGTAACCTAGCACCGTGTTTAACACCCAAGCATCTGCGATAATTGCTTGCCAATTTGACAGAAAATGGAAAATACAACCCCCTGTCGGGAAAGAATTGACTTGGAGGCTTACCTGCTGGGTTGGAGGTTCTGGAATGTCTGGCGGACCTGGAACGGTAACCTCTGCCACGTTAGGGGTAGAATTGAGGTCTGAAGTACTGCTGGTAGGAACTGTAATAACCTCTGGAGCCTTGATTAGTGAATCCGCGGCCAGTAAAATGACCCCTGCCTCTACCGGCCCGGGCAAAAACACGTTGGTGAAACATTTTTCTCATTGACTGTTGGGCTTTGTCTAATGAGGTAAAAGTAGTAACGTATTTGCTGAGGTCTTTTATGAAGGAATCTCCAAAAAGTTGTCCATCTGATTGAAGCTGGGGTTGAACGGATGCCAAATTAATGAGTTTGGGGTCTAGCTTGATAAGTAGGCCTTTGCGCCTCTCATGTATAAGGGAGGAATTTGCATTTCCTAGAAGGCAGAAGCAACGTTGAACCCATAATGATAATTCTTCTGGATCTAGAAAGGAACCCTCTAGTCTGGCTGATTCGACAAGATCAAAAATCCTAGTAAGTGGACCTGTAATGTCTAAAAGTTTGTCCTGGCAAGAGGACCATGCTTTGTCCACGCCTTTGCGAGGGTCTTTACCTTGTTTGGTGAACAAAGTCAAAATTTGTTGGTCAATGGTAGGGGTTATAGTGGCCTTGTTGGAAAGTACAGGACGAGGGCATTCTGACTTTAGTTTAGATCTAGTTTGTTTATCTAGAGGTGAAAATAATTTTTGTGCCACATAACGGCCCACATGGTCAGCCGGAAACCACTCAGTAGAATTAGGGTGATGAATTTGAGAGGGATCAAACATAGGGAACCCTTCTGAGTCAAAAAGAGAAGGAGTAGCTGAGGCTACTTTTGACTTTTTAGGAGGAGGAATGGAAAAGGAATCATCATCGTCCTTGTCAGATATATATGAATCTGAATCTACATCAGGCATGTCCTCATCTGTATCCTGAATAACGGGAGCAATAACAGGGAGAACATTACGTTCCTTAAATTTCCGTTTTAGAGAAGATTTTGAAGCCATATTGTTATACTCCTTGGCAGGAGCCTTGTGAGGAACCGCGTCCTCTGGCGTGTGTGAGATGGTCTCACTTTCCATTTGCGTCCCCGCACCTGGCTTTGTTGGTGGACGTTTACTGCATTCCTCCGCAGTCTGGGCCGATTTGGAGATTAAATTAGAAAAATTGTACTCCAGATTTTTTGATAATTTTTGTAATGAGGAAGATACCGCCTGATGGACAGAACTTCCAATAAAATTACAGAGTTCATGTCTTATATCTTCCAATTCAGTGGAAGCACCCTGCTCCATTGTGGAAGTGCCAGGTTCCATGGTGCCTAATATTAATACAAATTTCCTATGTAAATCAAGGAACAGCCAAATTATATCCAAAAAAGTTGAAATAAATCTCTTATAATTTTTTAAGGGAAAAAAACTTTGCCAGGAAAAAACGGGGTCCCTTTGAGTAAAAAGGGGGATAAAAAACCAAAGCTATGGGTGTGGAGGGGTTAATGGTAGATTAAATATCGAGTTGGAACAACAAAACGCTGTTCAGGAGGAGGAAGGAATGTCTTCAGCGGAGTGCCCTTCAAACGAAGTCCTCGCCTCAGGAGCAATCCAAATGACGGTTGCTGCCTGAGGCAGAGGAATGCCTGGAATTTGGGGCACGCGCGCGCGCTAAAATGTAAACAAACACCGGCGCGTTGAAAGTTGAAGCGTTGAGCTCATAACAGCGCGAGCGCTGTGTACGAACGAACGCTAAATAAAAAACACATGCGGCAACCTGCCGTCAACATAGTATGCTTAAACAGTACAATACCATCTAAAATGAACACCATTAAAGCAACAAATAACGAAAAGAGCGTGAATAAATGAAAGTGCGACTTATCTTGACTGCAGCAGCAAGAAAAGAGGGCTGCTTGCAGTCAAGTGATGTCACAATGGCATAACGTTATTACTATTGGTTCTGGTGTGTTTTGAACTACGTTTTTAATCCCATTGGCTGTAGTTGTTAAGCCTTATGGTATTTGTAGTTTCTTGACTGCTGCTCATTAAATAAAGTGAGAAAAGAAACGCATAATAGGAGCCTCCGGTCTTGTCATAAAATTTGAACCTCAATGAGTGAGGATTATAATCCTGCCAAAGTAAATTGGGGATATATTTTTTTAATCTCTAAGCAAAATCTACCTTTTCAAAAGGTAATTTTTTTAGGTGTTGCATTTTCTGTTGGTTTGTTACACATTTAGAAACTAATGCTTTGGATAGGTGAATTCTAGAATTGGGATCATGTTGGGATGGGACTGACGGTGTACCCCTTCCCTAAATTACCTAACTGAAAGTAGATGTAGTATTTTTGATTTAGAATGCCCAGCATGAGACACTCATTCCTGCATGCCAAGGCATTCTGTTTGAAGATACTGAATGTATATATGTATGTGGTATCTGTTTAGCTCAAATATTGCCAAAAGGCAGTGGAGCACCATAGCTAGTTGAAGGCAAGCATATCATCAGTGAGTGATAGTAGAGGCAGATGGATTCTGAGAGCAGAAGGGTACTACTACTGCATTGTGATGTATTGCTCATTAAAGAGGGTCATTTAAACAATGTTTTATTTAGATCTGCATTGTTATGTTATTCAGTTTTCTTATAGAGCACATGGCTACCCCATTGATTGTCCCAGTGCTAACTACATCAAAACCGGGTAGAGGTAACCTAGGTTTAGTTCTAAAATAAGTGTGTTTTTAGAAGCTTCCTGAAACCAATCTCTGACTGCTGACATTTCAGGTCTACCGGGAGGTTGTTCCATAATCTGGGAACCAGGTACCCAAATGACCTGCCTCCCATACCACTCTTTAGACCCATGGGATAAATAAAAGTCCCCGAGATTGGGAATGAAGAGTCCACTTAAGGACATAAGGTGTAATGAGATTTCTAATGATTGGAGCAGCTGTCTTGTACATGATATTGTGGGCTATGCTTAAAGCTTTAAACGCAATCCTTTTGGGCATTAGGGAGGTGCTGTTGGATATAGAGATATTGTTCTAGATCCTGGATGCATAGATGTAAAAGGCTTGCTTCTCTGTTTAATATTTTTTTTACACATTGTAGTCTCTGATCTGATGGTATCCTGGCTGTGGGTGAGCTAAGAGACACCAGAGATGGTAAGCTTCACTTGTTTTTAAGATGATGTGGGGCAGCAAAGGAAGCCAGTGGAGTTCCATCAGGATGGGGGTGAGAGTGATTCTTCAGCCCTTGGATTAGATGCGCTAGGACATGTAGGATGCCCTTAGGAGGGTCCGTTAATGGGTCTGGACACCTAGGGAGCATATTGTTATGACCATACAGATGTAAAAGTACAGAAGATTGAACAGTAGTTTTGAAATTGCTCTCTGGAAAAATATTTTCACTTTCTTTAGAAGAGAGAGCTGGTACCTGCTCATCTTTGTGTTTTTGGTAGTGTTTACCCTGAGAATGAAGTTGGTATCGATGATGAATCCAAGTTGGCTTGTTATGAAATTTGGGGTTCGAATCCACCAAGGTTCATGCATTTTAGCCAGGTGTTCACTATTCTTATTTGTTGTACTTGGTACATAATAGCAATTGTTAGTGGGGTTGAGCTTCTGCTAGGCACTGGACATCCTGATCTGGATGAGATGCTACCAGTGTTTAAGACATTGGATGTCTGTAGCAATGGAGAATTCCAAGAAGAATTATGTATCAAGGGCATATTGGTGATTCTTCATGCTCTCATCTGTGAATAAAGCCCCAAGCAGGTCCAAGGAGAGGTTGAAGATGAAAGGGGGCATGTTTAATTTGGGAGCTGAAGGTGCCCATGTGAACAATCTGGTGTCAGAAAGCAAAGTGAGTTGCTGGCATCCCTGAAGCTTTTGTGAAGCACCCAGACTTAAGATCTGGGAGAGTGTAGACAGGGCTCTCTATAGAAATGTAGCAATGACAGTATGAAAAAGAAAAAAGAAATAACACATTCAATAAATATAAATAACATAATGCATTTATTTTTAAGCAAGAGTTCATAATAAATGGAGACGGACCAGCGCTAGAAATAGCCCAAAAATAAATAATCTTAAAATTACAGAAAGAAGGAATAATGAAAAAGCAGGTAAGGTTTCTTAAAATAGACAAGGAATTACCAGTGATTGTACTGTGTTTTTTGCAGATGTTGAGGTTTGTATTTATTTTCTATCTCCCAGCAAACATAAATAATTAACCAATAATGTTTTGGTTGGCATATTGTCTGGAGTATTAACGCTCTACTATAGGAACGATTTAAAGCTCACTGTTCTTGTCAGTAGTAGCTGTTCTGATTCAAGACCTTTCACTTCCAAATAACTACACACAAGTTAAATGTCAGACATAATGTAATGATGTGCTTTTTGTGTGTGGTGAAGCACTACACAATTAACAAGACACATGGGGGCATATTTATAAGCCCCTAGCGCCACCTTGCACCACATGAGCGTCAATGTTTTCATGCTAATGTGGCCCAACGAGGCCAAAATCCTCTAAGATTGCTCTAAGGGGCACAATGAAAGTGGCGCTGCACTTTGTCTTAAATATGCCCCATGGTGTTTTTAGGAGTCAAAAATACAGGATGTTACCTTCAGCTTGTGAGTTTCACAATTGATTTGGATTCCATAAGGGATTTTGAGTCTGTGATTTTTTTGCCATGTTTGAGTGGGTTGCTTGTAGTGGGTAGTCTAAATGGACAGTACAATGAAGAAGAGGGAGGGCGGATCTGATGACGATCTCATCTGTATGTGGTAAGTGTATGAACTGTGAGCAGCCTCACCGCAGGGTTTTTCAATGGTGGTGGGCTTTGTTTTGCAACCTTTTACTGAGACACTGCAAGAGTGTGCTTGTGGGTGTATGTCTGTATGTTATTTGACAGCAAAACAGAAAACATTCCACCAGTAGAACAGGAGCTATGCAATTTTAAAGATTTCAGGGAGAGCGCCTAAAAGCAGAAAGTGCCTCTCCCATGTATCTGGTCTTACGAGCCTGGGTGAAAGTCAAACATTCAGGCTGACCGCACTACAGCACCTGCTAGATGCTGCGAACAGGTTAGTACTACTGAAAAGTCATCTTTTAAAGTCCAGCAGAAAGACTCCTGTTCGTGGTGGAGGAGGCCCAAGGAGCAGGGAAAACATCGCAGATGGTCATTCCTGTAGCACAAAGAGCAGGACTGGTGCTACAGATGGTCATCTCTGTAGCGCCAAAATCCTGTTAGGCATCATGGGTAGGGGTTGCTGGAGATTTGCACTGGTGTTCACCATGAGTTGTGCTGTAGTGCTAAGTGCAGAACTAGCTTTGCTGACCATTGCTGGCCGGTCATTGTAGCACAACAGTCAGGTTCATCTGAGCTTCACACTGACGGTCAGCATGGGCAGCAATATCAATAGCTGCCCATGCTAATCAACTAATGCCACACCCAGGGTCCAGGAACTGGCAGGCACCTCTTGGAGATCAGGAACTTACTTCAGCAGAAGCCAGCAGGGCTCAGGCAGGGTCAGTGGCAGGTCCAGTGCAGGAGGTCAGCGGGCAGTTGCCTTTGGAGCTTGTGTCCCTGTAGCTGAGAACAGCTCTTGTGCTCACTTCAGCCTGGGATGAAGGATGCAGATTCAGTTTTTCATCTCAGACAGCAGGGTAGGGCACAATCAGCAGGGCAGTCCTTCTTCTGTAGTATCCACATGTCTAGGAGTGTACTGAGGATTGGGTCTGAGGGTTAAATTGTTATGCCTAGTGCCCACTTTGAAGTAGAAGAAACTTTTGGAGTCTTTCCACTACAGACGTGTCTGGAATTTCCTGCCCCCCTTCCCTAGTCCCAGTCTGTCGGGGGGCATATAGGCTATTATGAAGTCCTTTGTTTGAGAGTCGGGTCAGTGCCTTTGAATGGGCAAGTGTGCTAGGTGACAGCTCTGACTCCCCTCAAGCCAGGATGGCCCTTGCTGCCAACAACGAGATCCTCTATTGTGATATTATCTGGGAGAAATACACAAAGGCCAACTGTCAAATATTCCCAGTCATGTGACCTGGGGGTTGTCCCCAGCCGATTCCTGAGCTTCAAATAGTGCCGGCCCTGTCACTGACAAATGCAGCTCACATCTAGGCCTACGTCCCTTTGCTTTCCTATTATGTTTGTTTCCAAACCCAGTGGGAGGGGGGAGCTGCCCTAGAACCGGTTTGGAGTGAACACAAGAGAATGCTTTCCCATTATAGCAATGCCTCTGGTGGGCATAGGAAACTCTTGGCCAAGGAAGAAGGGTTCTACCATGTTAGATTTAGATAGAGAAAGGCACTGTTGGGTAGCTCTCAGTAAAGCACACAGGAATTGCTGCAAAAGTGGGTAGAGTCACCCCAGGTGTTTTTAACTCATTGGTTAGGCAGTGGCAAAGGAGTTTCTCTCACCCACATGTTGGTACTGAGCAAAAAAAAGGCACCCTTTGTACCGCTCTCATAACACTCCTGGAGCCGTGAAGAATTAGAGGAAGGATTGACCTGCTGTCTGAAGAACCTGAAGGAAGAATGGACCAGTTTGCCTCAAACCAATGACCTAGAAGTGACTCCAAGGATCAGCTGGCTGACTTGGACTCTGCTACAGGCTAAATGCTCTCCGCTTGATTTTGGCTCTGGCTGGTACCTAAGGGCCCAATTCACTAAGGTAAACTTATTCCAAAAGTCTAAACTTAGACTAAAATTGTAACTTTACATGTAGTAAAGTGAGACTTTTTTCTAAGTTTAGATTTTTGGTCTAAGTGTAGACTTAAAGTCTAAACTTAGACCAAAAGTGTAACTTTACTCATAGTAAAATTAGACCTTTAGTCTAAGTTCAGACTTTTGGTCTAAGTTTCAACCAAAAGTCTAAACTTAGGCCAAAAGTGTAACTTTACTCAGAGTAAGTTTATACTTTTGGTCGAAACTTAGATTTTTCGTCTAAGTTTACCTTTGTGAATCGGGCCCAATGTGTACTCCTCCCAATGTTTCCCTAAGCTTGGGACTTAAAAACTTTCTGCCAAACTTGTGCTCTGAGAACGGTTGAGGGACAGGGACTAATCTGCCAAACCTATCTGACAAAGGGGCATCACTGCTTGGCCAGAGATTCATGTTGCTTCCACTACCTACTTCTCTGCAGCAACATATCTGATCCAGCGGAACTTCGTCAAAAAGGTGTCCGGCCTCACGGAGTCTTGTCGGCTCCAGTGTGCAGTTGTGCCCCCCTGCACTGATCTGTTCTCCAAAGAGTGGGCTAGTCCGAATGTAAAGGTTTTCTCTGGGTGAAGGCACAAACAATATCTGGCTGGCAAGGGACCTTTTCTGGGAGCAAAATTCAACTTTCTACCTCTTTGTGCTTCCTGTCCAAAAGTCAGCTGTTCAATGACACCTCATCCAACAACTATCTGATAAAATGGAGCCATCTTCACCCACAGCCTACTGCCTTCCTACTCTGAGGAATTTTTTACTTTCATCCCAGAGACTGAGTCAGAAGTTAAAACATTTCACCAGGACAAAACTGGTCCCTGTATTCGACCTGCACTCCATCATGGTCAGCCTTACATTTTGACTTTGACATGGTTTTAGAGTGCCCAGATCACTGTGGTTGGCATTTAATTCTTTTTGACTCTATTTTGAACCATACACTTTAAAATTTCACAACTCCAGTTCTATTTGTTGAATTTGTGTTGTTTTGGTGTCATTTTATTAAAATACTCTCTATTATTCTATATTGGTTTGGGATTTTCCTTGTGTTCTGTTTTCACTTTATTACTGTTTGAGTGCTGCATAAATAATTTACACATTGCCTGTAAGCTAAGCCTGACTGCTTTGTGCCAAGCTACCAGAGGGTTAAGCAAAGCTCTATTTAGTGACCTTTGTAGTTCACCCTGACAAGGATTGTGATTATTAATTGAGGTGGGTTCTCACCCCTCTTAGCTAATACTCCTTTGTCTTACCCATGTTCTACATGTTGTGGGAGCATGTAAAGATGGTATCAAATGGGGAAACAACATGGGGGTTATAATTAGGTGAGCGTAGACCACTTGATGATTAAAAATATATATTCAAGCCTGTCCATCGACAAGACTATAAAGAAGTGGATATGTATGGTGGGCCTTACATGGTGTAAATGCCGTCTTTAAGAGAAACAGCCAGGAAATACAAGTTGTAGAAATCTTTAAGAACTAGGCAAGGCCATTCAGTATTCATTATTAAGGAATTAGGGCCTCATTATAAGTGTGGCGGTCTGAGGACCGCCACACTCACGTTGACGGTTGGACCGTCACAACTTTGGTGGTTGGACCGGCCAATTACAACCCTGGAGGCAGACCCAACAGGGGACCGCCGTCACCACTGGGAACATGGTTCCCGACATCGGTCGGGCTTGTAACCAGCCAGGGTGGCGCTGAACTCAGCACCGCTTGGCTGATTATAACCCTCCTTTCTGCCAGCCTTTGCATGGAGGGGGCCCTGCCATGAAAAGGCTGGTGGAAAGCCAGTGCCAAGGGGCCTAGAAGGATCCGTGCACTGTCTGTGCCTATGGCATGGTCATTGCAGGGGCGCTCCTGCCCAGCATTTTTTGAATGTGCACTTTCTGTTTTGCAGACAGTGCACAATCCGAGGGTGCTGGAGTGTTTGGATATTGGCCTCGACTCCCTGGCAGGAATGTGTTACAATGTTCCCACCGGTCAGCCTGGCGGGAACATTGTAATACGCTTGGGCTAAGGCGCTATGGCGGCACCACCAAACTCATAATGGGGCCCTTAATATTGAATTTCCCAAAGACTGTCTGTCTCATTTGTGTAAAGAAATAATAGAGAATCTGAAAATATTTTTTTTTAAAGTTAATCATGAAAGAAAATCACAAGTGACTGCTTCAACAGTAGTAACTAAAATGATTTCTAAATGTTAGTGAATGCGAAAAGCATTTTTCTAAATATCAGAAGATATGTTGGAAATATAGATCAGCAAAATGTGAGGTCTGCGTTATCTGCATTGTTGGTTCTTTGCTCAAGGCGCATGAAAGAAGAGCCTTAGCGGCCTCTGTAAGTGATTTTCAATGTGCACTTCCCTCGGCCTTTGGAAAGTGGCAGAGCAGGATTGATTGAGGGACCAATAAGGACAACGTATTTTACAGCATCATTTCCCAAGAATATTGGCTAAAAAGCTATAGGTTTTCCCTGCTATATCTGACCTCCTCTACCATATTTACATATCCCATTTCAGGGGAACTAGTTTGTAAAAATGTCCTCGATTTGTGAGTTGAATGAACGTTTATTATTCCTAAGGTTCATCTGTTTCTCTCTCGAGTTAAGAAAATGTTAGGTAGCCAAACTCCAGTGGGTGAGTACTATTAAACAATGTTCAAAAGACACGTGCTATGCCCCATCCAACAAATGTAACTGCATCTCCAGTGTTTTCTACTGTGGTCTAGATTTCTGAGGCTCTAAAATGTCACTTTAACAAACACATTATTGCTGTTCATTTACACACATGCTGTAACTACCCATAAATTCAATATTTTAAGAATTATACACGAAACACTTTAACTCTTCAGGAAACATGATTATGCCCTTACATTTGTCCGGAAATCAATTTGTTATTTTAAACATATTTTTAGTTAATTAGGTACATTTCATACACAAAATAAATGATCACTCATTTATTTAATGCTTTGTTTTAGCCTGGTTTCTTGGATTATGTTTATCATTATCAATGTGATACTGCCCATGCATTTTAAGCAGCCATTGTCCTTTCAAATTGCAACTATATAGCCAAATATATATACACATGTAAATGCACTCCTACTGAATGAGAATAGCTTTAGTGAAATGAGATGCAAAGTTGTTCTGAAGACAAATTCACATGGGGAATTCATGGGGCTGGAAGATTTTTTTACTGCAGTTATAAACAAATTTATTAAAGCAATAAGAAGCTGGAAGCAGACAACGTAAACCGTGTGCTCAATAAATAATTCAGTTTCGTTCTCTTGCAAAACAAGGTCTTTTCTCTTCACGCAAATGTAACATTGCAAATAACACCATATTTCTGTATTTCCCGCATCCAGAGATAACACCGTCAGTAGGTGGTGGAAGGGGGCTGAGCTGTGTTCTCCATGCTCATTATCGTTTACATGAAAATGCCATTTCACAAAAATATGTTGGGTAAACAACCTATGCGATCTTGGTCCTGAGTACCACCAGTGTCTCCATGGAGCCGCAAAACACACGTCATTATATCCCATTTACTTGAAACTAGGGTAACATATCTAGTCAGCTCACAATGAAGAAGTAGTGGTTTATGGTATTGAAATTCGCTTTCTATAAAAATATAATAACCAGTGGAAAATATATTTTAAAGTCTTGCCTCTACATTGGACGAATGCCTTTAAAAGGAGAACTCATGCAGATTTCATGATGGATTTTTCAACTCATAGCCACTAATGTGTGTTTAAAACTATGCTTTATTGCAAATGGTGTTCAACTATCTACAGTGAGCTTATGTTTCTATACATGTGCCAAATTGCCTGTGAAGAATTCAATTCCCTGAGCTAAAATGAAAAAAATGAAATGAGTAGCAGTCTGTCAAACATCTTTATTTGATCAAAACAAGTGACCACAAAGGATAGATAAAAATACATTTTCACATTTCATCAAAAAGTTCATAACAGGTCCTATCATATTGAACACGTTAAATACAGAATTTTAAAAGAGGTTTTATAATGGTTTTAAGGTTAAAAATAATTCATATTGGATCAACATTTTAATCCTGCCCTCTTACATACAGCATATTGTATAAAACATGCAGCTGAGAAACACAAGCTGGGTGACGAAAGAAATTGTAGAATAACCATAGTAGCTCTGCATTGCCCAAGATTTGTGTGTCTTAAGAGTGGTAAGATAAAGAGTTTACTCAGTGCAGAATACCATTTATAAAATAGCCTTAGGTGCATCGTGCTTTGTGCAGAGGATAAGTCACATGGACAGAGAGGGAAATTCTTAAAATAAGTACCCTGTACTGAATAGGCTGCCAGGAAGTGTACAATGTTCAGCCTCAACTTGCTCAACAGAAATCTATGCAGCAAAAAAACGATGGATTTAGGCCCAGATCTCTGTACTGGGGTGAATGTTTGACATTGTTCAGCATTCCGTCCATCACTTGTTCTTTTTGCATTTGTCACCCTAAGTGGGAAGGGTATGCCCAGACGTGGGTCCCGTGCTTCTCATGCCACTGGATTCAAGCTAGCCTGGCTGATGAGGGGTGAAACCCCGAAACCAGTCCCAGGATGCTTGTTTCCAGTCCAGGGAAGACCTGGCCTGGCAGTTCGGGCTGGACTGTTCCCATGGGGAACAGGGTCAAGACTGATTTGCAAATGGCTGGTCCAAACTGGAATGGCATGGGCAGCAAACAAACGATGGATTTAGGCCCAGATCTCTGTACTGGGAGTGAATGTTTGACATTGTTCAGCATTCCGCCATCACTTGTTCTTTTTTGCAAATCTATGGTTCTTATTTCTGACCTAAATAGGATATGGTTCAATGCCAGGAGTCGTGCAAATCATGTCATAAATTAATAATAATGTTATTTTCACAGAAACACTACGCAGTCTTGCAGTGATACAATTTGATATGAACATTGACTTCAGAGGTTTGGAAAAATTGAAGTAGAAGATTTCCAATTTATCAAACACTCTGGGTGAACTTGAGCTACTGCAAGTATTACACATGTACAAAAACCAAGGAATTGTTAAACCTCTATCTAATTTGAGACAGTCAACTAGCAATGACTGATTAAGAGAAGTCTCCTTCTTGGTCCCAATCTTTAGCCACAATAAAGCGGTTGTAATCTGACCAAGTCTTTGATATAATCTAACTCCACTTCTGAGTGGCAAATATATGCAGAAGTAGTTATTGGTACGGCTAACAATCTTCTAAAAAAGCCATTCTCGACCCTCTGAAGAGGAGGATAGTCCCTTATGCCCCACAGATCAGCCTCATAAGTAACATTAGAATGTCATTTTGCATTATAGACTGTCATAAACTCCAATGTAAGTTCACTTCCAGATCTGGAGGCCAAGTTAAAGACAGCATCAATACTTCTAGAAAGGGTTGTGGCTATGGCCATATTCAGTGGGCCCCAACTCGGTCTATCATCAAGTTACATTTCTAAATACAGATACAAGGGGACCATGCTAATTTTCTTATTGCTAACACTGAAGGAACTAACTTTTTTCTGAAAACCATAGGTCATACCATGTGTCTTGCCCTGATTGACCATCAGATCGAGATTGGTCACGAATATACAAAACTGATCTAACAAATGCTGACGGGCAGTTGTGGTTTCGTGAAAAAACAGGGTCATTGGCATATATCAAAGCTGGGATGCAGCGTTTGCCTACCCATGGACAGTGTTGTAATCTTGCAGGTGTTCATCTAGGCCATTGATGTATAAAGATAAATTAAAAGGAGTCAAGACACAGCCCTGTTGTACAACTCTAACTCGAGTTATCTCCCTGCTGAGCGAAAACATAACACTGGCAGTTACCTCAGAATGGAGTTCCCTCGGAAAGTTGGCAGGGCTGGCCTCAACTCCTAGTTCTGTCATGATTTTCCAGAGTTTGGATCTATTCACAGAATCAAATGCTGAACTGAAATCCAAAAAGGCTAAATATATCTTCCCTTCCTTAGCCACTGTATATTTATTCATCAAGAGGTAGAGGTTGAGACATTGCTCGATTGTCCCAGGCCAGCATGAAAGCCAAATTACAATTCAGAATGAATACTGTTTTCATGGGCCGAAGTTTGAAGCTGCTAACAAAATCCCATCCCTTATTTTTGCTGTAGAATTAATTCATGTTATCAGGCGGCAGGAGGATCCCCTTTGCTTCTTTTTGTAAAAATGGACACAATGATCTCATGTGACCAAGCTTTTGGGGGGAGCAACACTTAGAATGGTCTTAAATACAATTGCCTAAAGAGAGGTCCACAGAGACATGTTTCCGTTAGAAAGATCCACAGGTATTCCATCAGGCCCGAGGCTTTCGCAACCACGCATCTGCTGATAGCATCTTCCAAATCTATATCAAGGCTAAAGAAGGAGAAATAATGGGCATCATGTAAAAAGAATCATTAACATGTGCCTGAGTGTCATGGGATGTCTCAGTAGGGATTCAACCCGAATACACCTTAGTAAAATAACTAACTAAATGAGTGGTTATATATGTTTGAATAGTCCCAACAACCAAATTCAGCTATTCACAAAATGGGGTGAGCCAAACTCTCTTGGGGACACCATTGATTCACCTTCCTGTTGTGATGCAAGGCTCATAACTTATACCATGAGTACGTATTAGTGAAAGATGGCATTGCAAGCCCACTATAACATATTTAAGAGAAGAACAATATTGCAAAAACAGTACAATTCTTTTTTTAACTAGACGTCTCTTAAATAGCAGATGACAGTCAGATCAACTAACATAAACATAAGGGCAACCTTCATGATTCATGAAAAGGACAATGGCTTATCATCTAACAGTTAGAGCCTATGCTGGGAGTAAATTGGCACGGTCAACATTTCATATCATATGGGGTATTTTTGCAAAACCATGAATGAGGCAAGACCTAGTCTAGATAGAATATGGTTTATAGTTTAGGCACTCTGAAGAATATTGCTTTACCATTTACCCATTTTCTGGTTCCCCGTTTACTCCAGTGCGAGTAGGTTGAAGCGATTGTCCAAGAAAGTCTTGATAGGTCTTCATTTGTGCTGGAGGTTGTACCTGTGGGCACTAGCACTCATTCTTAGGAATCAGAACTTAGGGCCTCATTTACGAGGCCCTAACAGCACACTGTGTCTCTGGAGTGTCATGTTTTTTACGCTCCGGTGGCGCAGTGTGCCACGCCATATTTACAAGGCCATGCAAAGCCACCTGCATGGCTTTTCATGGCCTTGTAAATATGGACCATTTTCACACAAAACACTGCATGAAAGGGGCTCCCCATGCGTGTTGTTTGGGATGTTCCCACGCAACACCCATGGAACCCAAAGGAATCTGACACATTCCCAGATTTACAAGACTGGAAATGTGCCAGATTCCTACACTATCTCAGGGGTGGCATAAGAATGATGCAACGAGGAAAAATATCATTATTTCTCCCCGTTTTTTCCTCTTGTGACTGCTTTTTGCAGGAAGGTGTCCCTTCCTGCACAAAAACAATCACCCCCACAAAACAAACACCCTTGCACAACGGTGAAAGGGTGCCTGTGTTGGCACTAGGCAGCATTTTGTGTGCCAGCACAGGAGGAGAGGACAGAAATGTGCTGCATCTTGTAGATACGGTGCATTTCTGCCCTTTCCTGGTGGCACGGGTGGCACAGCAAGACACCAGCCGTGCCGTAGCAAGACACTTGCTGTGCCGCCATGTACCACGGGCCTTGTAAATGAGGCCCTAATTTTTTATCATCGGACTTTGACCGAAGCAGGCAAGAGAAAGGCAGAAAAAACATGTGACACCACAAAGGCACCCATCTCTGATACTTGGTGTTAGGTCTTGTGTCTCCGTAGGGCAAATCAGAATCACAGCTGCTAAAATCAATGGAAAGGTTACCAAATTGTTGCTGGTGACCAAAGCAAGATATTCTTGTTTCAGGAAGCTCTATAGAATTTTCTGTAAACCTAATATTTGGGTAATTTATGGTATAGGCTTGCTCAACTGTGGCTCTGCAAACACATATGCATAATTTGCTTTGGAATTTGTTTTGTAATCATTAATAAAGTGTTTTACTTGCATAATGATTGCTTCCAACCTAGTGGCATAACAAAACTTAAAGGGGCTTCCCTGCAAAGTACCCCCTGCCCTCTGGACGCAGGCAGAGGCCTACCACCTGTGCACAGTGTACTGTGGGGGCCCAAGCTCCAGGGCACACCACGCACTGTGGGGGCTGCGGACCTTTGTTACACCACAGTTGTAACCCTTTATAGTGGCCACGGGTCTATGTTCAAAACAAGAAAGCATGCACCTGGTGGCATGCATTTTAATACATAAGCCTGACAAGAAAACATAAAAATGGTTAATTTAAATATGGCTTTGTACTATACAAACATTAAAAAATTATGCACCCATTATTGCAATAAAAATGGCAATAGCAAAAATAAACCTAGGGATATTTAGAGTTGTGTAGCTGATGCTCACATTGGGATGTCAAAACAGAAATGCTATAGGTGCTAGCCCTTTGTGATTTGTTTTCTACCCACTAAAATGTCTCTAATGTGTAAACTGATGGCAGCATCTCATAGTGGTACCTGAACTTATATTCAAAACATGAAAACATGTATCTCATTTCATGCATTTTACTGCATATACTGGATATTTAAACTGTGCATGTGTTTAATTAGTCATGGCTGTGTCCAGACAAACATTTGGAAATGGGTTTGCACTATTGTGTGAAAAGGGACAATAACACAAGGCAACATGCAGACATCTTAAGTTTGGGTAGCTGAAGCTCACAGTAGTGTATTGGTGAGGCACATGTAAGTCCATAACCTTGGATTGGAGTCAAGAGCGAAAAAAATATGCTCTGGCTCCAAGTTCAGTATGTCTTCATTGTTTGCAGAAAGTTAGTTTTGCAGAGATAAATATTTTGTCATTCCTTTTTAAAATAAGTGATTTATGGGTAACAAGGAAAATAAAAGAAATGTTATGCTATCTTTTGAAACAAATACATTTATAAAACAACCAACATTATCAGGTAATGTGACTTCCAGTTCATATTCCAGCACTCTGTGATTTGAACTGTTGGCACATTGTGTGATTTTCCCCCCTCCTTGGGTTCAGAAACCACGAACACGCTGGTGAGACACAATCACTATTCTCACCATTAGAGGGCGACTAGATTTTTGGACTTGGCAAAGAGTGTAGGAGTCAGTTTCATTCAATCACAAATCAATTAAATAAACCATCTAGACACCATAAACAATTTTACACTAAATTAAACTCCAAACTGAATAAAGTTTCAAGGCTTTATTACAATCCCGAAACCAATGTCAAATACATGGTGCGCAAAACTAAAGTATAAACATATATGAAAACCATAGGCTGACTGAAACATCTGAAAAGATTTAACCTACTAAACATCAATACTGCTAAACACTTCAAAAGAATAATATAGATTAGCAACAACACATGTACATTACTTTCGAATTTCAAAGCAGTTGTTGGTGACATCAGTAAATCATCATAATTCAGTTTTTCAAAATCAATATCAGATTTCAGGGCTGGGCCATTCCTATCACTAACACAAATTTAGACTTGTATGTATAAGAACGGGCTAACACATGCAGACAAAAGCAAAAGGAAAAAAAGAAAAAAAAAATGTGAATAAACTTCTAACTATGATAACTCACTATGAACATATACTGGTGTAATTATCTAACTGAAAAGGAAGCATGAAACCACATTTAATTATACTCTCCTCATGGGACAGCAGACAGCGATATTTCGTCAGGCAGAACAGTCACTTTCTTCTGGCATCAATTGTCAGCAGCATCAGGACAGTGCAGAACACGAGCTGCACATAGAACAATTCAGCAGTCGAGAATTAGTTGGGCTTAATAGTACAGAACAGCATACATGAATAGGACAATTTAGATGAAGGTGAGAAATCTCATCACAGGACTTAAAGAAAACAGAGGGGTATTACTACATTTAAAACAAGAGTAGACAAACTCTGGCAGGGTTCTGTACAGCTTTGAGGCAGGAGTGGACTAACACAAACTAACTCAGATTTTCCAATGTTCTTCACTGATTAGAGGTATGCACGATCCATTCATGTGTCTTTCAGGTGGGCTCACTCCAGGCATGCGATTCAGTGTCCAATGGCTTTTGATGGCACCATCAAATTTGCAACTATTCCTAATTTTCTCAGCAAAAGTGCATTGTCAATTCAATGATTTCACACAGTTCACCAAAAAAATTACATTATATAATTTGTTCAACATCAGGATCTTCTCTCACGGTAAACTAAATGAACTAATACAATTTTTCATGCGAATCCTAAGTTTACTGTTTTGTTCAACAGCTAGAACAAACAATACAACATTGTTATTAACAAACGTGTTCTTTGTCTTCAGTACAGTAGGACATTCAACATCACATTAACAACCTAGGAAAAAGAATTCAGGTAATTCCATTAATGCAATAATAAAACCTATTGCTCACCTTACAATGGAATTCAAAATATCAAAGCAAATTATTTAATTGCAAACATTATTTATGACATGTTAAAACTGATTTAGATGTGCATCTATTTTATACTCACATGTAACTCACATTAATAAATTCATTTACTTCAATATAAATATGATGAATTCATATTTATTTAATACTTCTAAGCTAATATTTATCTTAATAAAAACACTCTTAATGTTAACCCATTTTAACACTTCATATATTATGACTGCAAAATCTTTCATGTTAAAACGTAGTGTTTAATACGAATGGAGGCCACATGATCCACCATAATTCAAATGTGCATACTTTACAACTCTTTGCAATTTCTTTGTAAGGCTTTTGAATATAGGTTAATTAATCACGATATGCTAACTTCTATGCCACTATTATATTAATAAAATTTGGGGCTAGATTTATCATTATCCCGGTTTGAATTTCCTAAATAGCGATTTTTAAGAAATCACTATTTAAGAAATGCAAAATGGGATGCATGAAAATTGCGATTTGGTAATAGCGATTTCTTAAAAGTCGCAATCACTATTACCAAATCACAATTAGGGAATGGGACTCCATTCATCCCTATGGGCCTGTGGGCCCATAGGTGCGAATGGTTTTGCATTTCCGAATTTGCGAATTCCTGTTAGGAATTCGTAAAATCGGTAATGCAAATCCCAGGATGCTGGGGGCCTGTGCCCCCCTTTGATGCACCCCAAAAAAATATCAGTGGACATGTGAAGCGCACACATGGCATAAGGGCATGTGTGCGGTACATGTCATTTTTAAAAATGCATTTTGAATGCATTTTTAAAATTGCACATGGTTACCACCAAATTGAATTTGGTGGTAATTGCATTTCCTAAATGCCCAATTTGCATTTAGGAAATGCATGATACACGTGCTTTGGAAATCGCAAATAGGAATTCCCTATTTGCGATTTCAAATTTAGAGAATCGCAATTTGTGATTCCCTAAATGGAGTCATAATTTCAGGGAATCACTATTTTAGTAATTCCTTGAAATTGCACTGAGAATGCCTTTCATAAATCTCGAAAGCCATTTTTGCATTCGCAAATAGTCGAATTTTGCGATTCGCACAATTTGCGAATGCAGAAAGCTTTGATACATCTAGCCCTTGATCTTTATCAGAACTAGTCTTTGAAATTAACGTAAGGTGAATCGAATGATGTTATACACCTCTCACTTGCATTGCCATTTGTTAGATTAGCTTTGAAATCCAAATTCCCTAAATCAATTCTCCTTTCCTCTTGGGTCTTTTACATGTTTCCAGTCGGTCTGCTCATTTGTAGATGTCCAACTAATTGCTTTAGACAGAGGAGTTACCACTATTCACTCTTGTTTCTCGTTATTGAAGGTGTTTTAATCCAGAAACAGTGCTTGTGACATGGCTGGAGGGAGCTCCTCAAGCTTGGTTTTTAAAGATGCGCTGCTTTCTTTGAATTCTCATTCTTTCAATATGCCCTTTTTTTACAATCAGGACAAGATCATCTTACTGCATTAAATTCATCAGCTTTGCTCAGGTACTTTTCTGCGCTAATTTTATGTTTTAATGCAGAAGGAAGGGTACAGACGGCAGCCCAAATCAATTCTGAGCAGAAATAAGTTGTAATGGACTTCTACCTACAAAAGCATATGATGGAAGAATAGTAATGTGTGGCAAACTGTTAATAAAGTTATGTACTTTTAATTTAATTTCTACTGTGTTGCATAGGCTAAGGGGAATGTTTTAATTTATGCTAAGTAATTGGGAATATGGTGATCGAGTAAAGTCACAAAATGGCCTTATATGTTTGTTGGCCAGATACTTATCTGTAGTATGTGCCCCACTTTAAAATGGAGTCAATCACAGTCTGCAGCACTATCTCATGCACAAACATAAATGTATGACCTCTAAATAATTCCTATTTAGTCAGCTTCTAGAAAGAACAATTGGTACCTGTGGCTTCATATCTAATCCCAATGTACTAATCCATTTCTCCAATGGGTGAAGTCATCCATATTTAGCAACTGCGAAAATCTGTTTACTGCCTTAAATCCTGGGCCAACAATTGCCCTGATCCTCCTTGACCTCTCACTACCCAGAAAAGAACATAGGTGAACCCCCTCGCTACTAATGGTGATATCGGTGGACTGGCCCTCCAAATGCTATCATCACTTAAAAGATTGCTGCCTGTCGTCTTCCACTGAGATCACTTGCAGTGCACCTAAAAATCATTACTACCCTACCTTTTCAACATTTAAACAATCCTCACTAACGTGTTTGGGAGCTTGAGCGTAGTCGATCCTATGTATGGTTTAAGAAACCTTTGAAATATCTATGTAAATTAACAAAACAATCATTTTTTTATTCTGATAATCGTGGTCTCTTCTCCAAACGATTGTTAAGGACTATACTGTATTTGTTTTATTTCGGGAAATTCAGTAAAACATTTAAAGTTACATGGGATTTTCTATTTGAATTCTCTGGGGACATATATCTGAAAACATAACAAGGTATCTGCTAATTGCCTAAGGATGCCACCAAAATATTTGGAGAGCCGTACTCTTCTACACCACTTTGCATCTGAAGATAAGAAGGAAATTAGAATATTAATTTATGGCTAGGTGGTAACTGAGTTGAAATACTATTTGCAAAGAGAGGAAGGTTCCCTTTAGAAAGGACCTTTTGGTTATCAGGTCTGAAAGTCTCATGGCACAGGGAATGGATGTGAATTTGGAACAAAGCTCGAAGAGCTTTTGCTGTGATATTATTTTTAAACCCCACACAACACACAGCAATCCATATCAAAGTTCTATTTTGCTGAAATGTAAGATTCTAAATCACATGCTGACAAAGCTTTGCTGGTAAGTGCTAAAGAAGAAGTGATTCATTATGGTCTAGAAGACTGCTTCTTTCATTGTGCCTGCTAAAGGCACCAGCGAATGGTAGGATTACAAAGTTGTTCTATCATGAGAAACGATGTATATCCTTGCTAACCACGAAAGATTCACTCAGGCTTTAAATGTAGCTATTGCAGACAGTAGAATGTAATGTACAATCCTAACTCTATATTATGAAGTGTCTTGATGAAAACGAGATGGAGACATTCCTTCAACCTCTCTGCTAGAGCGGGATGGTGTGTTTTTTCAGTCTCTGATCGCAGAGGAGGGTGCTGAATGAACAGTGAATAAACACAATGAAAAGTACGTCTCAGAAAATTATTATGCAATTCTTACCAGTGAAAATATAACAATAAGTCAATTGATCTACTTATTATTCATTATTAATATATTTTTCCAAAGAAAATTCATGTGTAAACATTTTATATAAGCTTCTGATATCATATGTCACAAAGAACATCATTCATAAAAATTAGCAATTTTATTCAAGGCCTTTTTCAGTGAAAATAGTGTGGACTGTCACCAATGTTTGCACAATCGTGCACCAGAAAAACCAATATGCCATCTAATGAGTAAGGGCTGATTACGAGTTTGGTGGTCGGACCTCCAGGCTGCCAAGCTGGTGGTCCCAAAAAGACCGCTGCGTTGGCCCCAGACAGCCGTATTACGAAGTACACAGCTAGAACCTTTGTTCGCCAATCCAAAGTGCAGACCACCAGTGGTGTGGTGGTCTGCTGTTGTGGCAGTCTGTACTCCTGTGCTGTCAGTGCCACGGCCAATCACTGAGCCTATTACAAACATGTAGTCGCTGTGACTGTCCCCTTGCAGCGGTTAGCCAATGGCAGTCGACCACAGTGGTCCGCGTTCAGCAAAGTAAAAGGCAAATTCCAATTGGATTAATTCAAAAACAACACCGCTGACAATTGTGGGCCTAGTGGACTCACCTGCAAATCACACTATAAAATACACCCTTTTACAGACCATGATCCTATGCATCTCCACTGCAGCACAGCAAGACAGAGCCCACACAACTTTTTGTAATTTCTTGTCACATAAGGCAGCCCTTTTTGGCCATTCCATTTTTCACCTTACACACACTTCTATTTCTTTGTGTAATTTTTTGTCCCAAATATCCCTTGTCTTGTTTAATTTGGCACTGCCACCCACTTTATTTTCAGTCATGTCACACACCAAAAATCCACGTTTTTCAGAGGATGAGTAGATGAAATCATGAGAGTTGAGTCACAATTGTTTGGAGCCCAAGTCCAGCACACTCCTCTCCGTAGGAAAATGGAAATGTGGCAAAGGATCGTCAACAGAGTGAATGCTGTAGGCACCACTGTGCGCACAAAGGAGGACATTAGGAAAAGGTGCACGGCCTGAGGGTCAAGGTGTGTTCCCTGGCCTCCAGGCAACACATGGAGGCCAACAAGACTGGAGGTGGCCATCCCAGTGCTCCATTACAACTCTTTCCCTGGGAGGAGAAGACCATGGCCATCCTGCACCCTGAGGGCTAGGCAGGAAAAGCTGGGGGAGTGGATTCTGGTAAGTCACAACACAAAAACGGTTGCTAAACTGCAATGTCATGCATGTTCACAGTTCTGCTTTTGCCACTGTGTTGTTCATTGACTATAACAACATTAAATACCCGGAGTATCTGAGACATAAGACTGTCAGTGTGTATTGTTGGACCTAACATCATAGCTACCAAAACCCATCACATGCCATAAGTTGGAATGGTGCCTGTAAGTGTTTCAATAAAATAAAATCATCCCAGGACTCATGGAGCCTCTCAACATGTGAATGTATGCTCCAACCTAAATATATTCTTGCAACAGAAATGTCAAAATCAACATTTGTTAAGTGTTGGGAAGTAGAGGGAGTGACCTGACTACAACTCCCAGGAGGCCGGGTTTCTCTAAATCCTAACCCATCCCAGTGTTCACTTGTCCAAATATACATGCTTGTACTCTCAAATGAAGTTTACTCACCTGGGAATATGCCATTTGTCTAGTGTGTGAAGTAGAGGGAGTGACCTGACTGCAAAGCCCAAAAGACCCTGTTTCTGTAACTCCAACCACCAGTCCAGTGTTCACTTACTCAAATACATTTGTTAGTGAACTCTCAAATGATGTTTACTCACCTGATAGTATGCCATTTGTCCAAATGTTAGGAAGTAGAGAGAGTGACCTGACTGCAAGACTGAAAACCCAATAGACCTGTTTCTCTAACTCTAGCCACCAGCCAGGTTTTCACTTTCCCAAAAACATCTGTTAGTGAACTCTCCAAATGATGTTACTCACCTGGTAGTATTCCATTTGTTGAGTGTGTGAAGTAGAGGGAGTGACCTGACTGCAAAGCCCAAGCGGTCCTGTTTCTCTACCTCCAAACACCAGCCCAGTGTTCACTTGGCCAAACACATCTGTTAGTGAACTACCAAATTAAGTTTACTCACTGGAATTATACCATTAGCCAAGTGTTGGGAAGCAGAGGGAGTGATCTGACTACAAAGCCCACTAGGCCATATTTCTGTAACTCCAATCACTAGCCCAGTGCTCACTTGCCCAAATAAATCTGTTAGTGAACTCTCAAATTAAGTTTACTCACAAGGGAGTGAGCAATATACAGATCATGCTCAACTCAGAGGTGTGTCTGTCTAGCTAGCTCCATCTTGACCTGGTATCCTAAAATGAAACTAGTGATGACAGGAATGACACCTTACCAAGTTTGTATACCAAGTATTCCTATGGCCATAAGCTGCATCAGCACATCGGTAGCAGCAGTAAACACATTGACACACCACTGTACACATGATGACTGCAGATACAGATACAACAAAGTTGTGTGCTTGCCTGTATCACACTTAACTAGGCCTCCAAATAGTCAAATTCGTATGTTGTCTGTCTACTGTGTTGGTGTCACTGTTGGTAAGATGTAATTTTCATTCTCTCATCTACACTGCAAATGATCAGCTTGTATCCAATAGTCTAGTCAAGATTCACTCGTCATGTCACGTACTTCAGTACCATGGTAACATGGCACAATGGGCTAACCTACCACTTAAGAATGTCCAATGTCTCCACTTACTGTGATACATAACCTTTAGAGGTAGATGGCACACATCAACCAATAACAATGTACTCTATTACCCAACAGGTCGAGCTGGCATAGCCCCTGGGCAGACCTCATTTCTGACCAAACTACTACTCCACCCCGAATAAAGCTCTCTGTAATGACAACACTCCTGGACTTGTGGACGTGGAGGATGGTGCTGGTACATCTGGGCAACCTAGTCAGACAGCAACAGTGAGTCTCACTGTGTTAACATCTACACCTCCCAGCCCTGTTTCATCAATATTACAGGCAACAACGACCCCCCAACTTGTGTACCTAGCACAGTTTCCACCATCTTGTGCTCCCCAGTCCTGAATCCTGAGGTCCAACACAACACTCCTGACACTGAGGTTTCAGGACCCGGTGGGAGAGGGTCCCTTTTGCAAGCGCACAGGCTTGTGGGGGTACGGACTGTGTGAGGAATGATGTGGGCTGGCAGAGTGAGGCACGGGCCCCTCATGACCAGGAGACCATCAACTAAGTCTTGGGGGTCTATCAGTAGTGCCAAGGCGTGATGGACCAGGTATTGACTGAACTCAGGAAAATTAAGCAGCAGCAGAGGGACATGCATAGGGACCTGTGCAAACAAATAGAGGCCCACAATCCCAACATGGCCTCCCTAACAGCAGTTCTGAGGGACCTCCATACAGCAGGGCTTTTCCAACCAATCTTGGTCTTCCTTTGGGCAACTACATCAGGCACAAGTGCATCTGCACCAGCCACAGCAAGGAAGGCCCTGCCAGAGGTACAACCACTAACAGACAAACATGCTTCTGTTGCAGCTGCCTCCGCAAGCAGGGATGTCCATGCAAGAATCCAAGAGGTGAGGATGGCAAGACACACACCGCTGCCAGCAAGAAACCTCTTCCTTAACATCCTCCTTTTTGTGTCACACATATACTCTGATCCTGAACCACATCTCAATTCCAATGGAAGGAATACTCTCGAATTTGAACTTACAATTGTGTGCCAGCTACTCCAATTATTTCATTCACCATGATTGATCCCTTCACTTTATATTTTTGGTTCTTTACGTCACAAATGTTTTTGCATGTAGTGGCATTGCAATAAATTCACCCTTCACAAACCCATTGTCTGCTGTCTTAAATTTCACATTTAACCATGTAGATATTTCAGACCATGTGAGCCACACGATGAAGATCCAGGATACTTGTGCAAGCAGGGGTACATTGCATGTACACAGTGTCCAGCTTAGGATTACTACCATTCCACACAAAACCTACATACAAGTGTCTTGTCAAATAAGAAATGTTATCACATTGTCATATGGTGCCAATGTGTCTGAAACATAGAAAATAATTTCTGCTTAAACCATACTGGTTAAATGATCAACTTTACAAGGAGAGACCTTCAGATGATGTAAGGAATTGATTTATCAGACATTGCCCTGTAGAATTGGCAAACATTAAAGTGATTGATGTCATCAGCTGAAGCCATAATGACTACCACACAAAAGTAATCCAACATCATATAATGCAAGACTCAAACAGATGGCAGTATAACAGTTTCTGATTACAGAGTCCAGTGCTTCGGCATCTGGTGATATGACAAAACCAAATGTCAGTGATATGTCACAGGCACTTTGGCCTACAATTATGAAACTTATCAGCAGCTACATACAGTTCATACAAAAAGAGTGTTTATCCAGTGTGAAGGGAAACTAACATGAATTTGGTCTAGGACTACATATTTGCTGAGCACATGATGACACACATGATTAATCAGGGCTACCACATGACAGGTAATAAGTCCAAACAAATTCTCCAAACTTCCATCCTATCATTGTGCAAGCTGCTTTGGCACGGGTCTTGTACATCCAAAGTCTGTGACCTACATTCCCAGGAACAATCCATGTCCACTTCAAGTGACCAAACAGCATCATGTACCTGCCAATGTCACAACTCAGACATGCCCACATGAAGATGTCATGGTGAAAGTACCTGAAAAAAGAACAAAACAAGTATAGTTATGGAACCATACGTATGAATCAAGTCATGTAGCAGGCACCCGAAGAACAAAGTACATTGTAACAAATCTGACGCAAGCAAAGCAACAACATCAAGATGTGGATGTCTCAGTAGCTACCTCATCAAACACCCTTTAGTAGATCTTGCCTGAGCATCAGCTCCCTAACTATTTCCAATAATAAACTCAACACATTATCACAACTACAGTTCATTGTACACTCAAAATCATGACATCTCATGACATACTTACACTCAGGAGAAGAAGCTGTTGATGAGGTCTTGTCGCAAATCAGCTGCTTCCTCTTCACTATTATCATCTTCATTTTGCATTTCAGGATTCTTACTAAGTGGCAAGCCAGGCTCCCCCTCCTCTGGGATATTTCTCTGCAGGGTGATGTTATGGTGCATGCAGCATGCCACAGTCATCTGACACACTTTCCTGGGTGAGTGGAGGAGGCCTCCCCCTAGTCCTGTTCAGAAGCAAAATCTGGAGTTCAGGAGCCTAAAAGCCTACTCCACTGCCTGCGGTTTTCTTCCATGAGCCTCATTGAAGATGACTTGCCCTGGCATAGTTTGATTCCTCAGAGGGGTCAATAGCCAAGGATGGTTTGGATATGCTGAGTCGCAGGTTTAGGAATGAGACATCAGTGCCTCATTGAGTCACTCACTGCATAATTGTAGCACCTGATCTTGCACACATAAAATCAGGACAGATGTGACTTACCAACCAACCAGTCAGGCCCTCGCCGGTTGCAGTTGTGACATCAGCTGGGGTATGGTGGTGTCCTGCATTACAAAGGAATGATGGGCTGAACTTGGGATCCGGGCACAGACATTTGAGATTTAGAGATCTGACAAGCAGACAACTTGCACTTTGATAGAATGGAAGTGCTTCCTGTTGCAATAGACTTGCTCACTTGCCTGTGGTGGCATGAAGGAAACATGTGTCCCATCAATGGCTCCCACCACATGTTGAAGGAGAGCACAACCATAGAAATCAGCCTTCACATTGGCTAAATCCTCATGTCTGGGGAACCTGATATAGCTGTCAATGTGTTTCATCATTGCTGATAGGACGTCTCTAAACACACCACTGAACATAGGTTAGGACATACCACCAGATATGGCCACTGTATATTGGAAGGACCCTGTGGCCATGAAGTGTAATACTGCCATGAGTTGAACAATGGGTGGTATGCATGTTGGATTAGTGTTTTCAGGCATCAGATCTGGCTCCAACTGATGACATAAATCCACAATTGTTTGCTTATTCAGACTGTACTATTTAATGATGTGATGTTCTCTCATGGTTTGAAGGTCTGGCAATGGATGGTACACCGGAGGTCGTCACCTCCTCCCTCTCTATGGTACCTATTTGTGAAATTCCATGAGGCAGAGCATTAATCTCTGTGTCCGCACCAACATACATGATTAATAGCAAAAACATCATGTGGCAAAGCCTTACTGACTGGAAATACATGACACACATTACATATCACAGCTGTCAACTACACAATGGTCAAATGTGACCCCCATGGTTGTCTGCACATGTCCACAACATGGATTTGGCCAACACCCAGCTACCTGCTCCTCAAATGCCCCTGGAAATTTAGCAGTCTGTTCCAAAGGTCAAATTTACCATCAGGGGTGGTGGACAGTACATTGCCGTAATATGCCATCTGTGCCGGGTAACACACTACACTGGTGATTGTGTAGTTGAACCTACACAACAAGGCTGCTTTAGAAGGTTTATGATGATCCAACACATATATTGGTGTTGTGACACATTTATTATGGCCCCATACTGTATTTTCAACCTCTAAAATGGCGGATGCCTGGCCTGCTTCGTTGGACATTTATGAACTGCCTGCAGCCACTGCGGAAATTGACTGTGTGGTCAGAGGTTTCTACTGTGGCAGACACAGCCATAGACAAACGCTGTTGCCTGTGATGGTCGCGGGCCAATCGCTGTGCCCTTCGGCGGTGATGACCATGGACATAGCATATGTGTATGCCACATTTTGCAAATTCACACACTTGACTCCTGACACTGGTGCCATTAACACCGCCACCACTTCAGCTGCTTTGTGCCACCTCTGGGAGCCAAGCAGGTGAAAGGGCCTCTGCTTTCTCTCCAGAGGAGCTGGAGAAGCTCATCGAAGAGGTCCTTCCTCTGTATGGTCAGCTCTATGGTTCACTAGAGGAGCAAATAAGAACCTCATAGGTATATTTGACTCTGTTCAACATCATCCTTCCCCTCCTCACAAGCTACAGTGTGCCTCTGTGTGCCAGTTATACTTTTTGTGTGCCTATTATCACATTTTGTGTGACAGAAATGGGAAGTCCATGGTGCAGGTAGTGGAGAAAAATACTGTGTGTATTGCACAATGACATTATGTTGTGTGATGTGTATTAAGGCCTAGATCATCCTTGTGTTGCATTCGTATATCTAGGCAAGGGGACTTCACAGCCATAAAATGACACATTGTTGGTGTTAGACCTGACAGCCTTAGGGTAGTCACCCCTAACTTTTTGCCTGCCTCCCTCCTCTTTTTGGATACTGTTTTTGCTGGTTTTTAGACTCTGCGCACTTTACCACTGCTAACCAGTGATAAAGTGTATATGCTCTCTCTCTGTAAACATGGTAACTTTGGATCATACCTGATTGAACTATTTAATCTACTTATAAGTCCCCAGTCATGTGCACTCCAGGTGCCTAGGGCATATAGATTAAATGCTACTAGTGGACCTGCAGCACGGATTGTGCCACCCACTTAAGTAGCCCCTTTTCCTTGTCTCAGGCCTACCATTGCTAGGCCTGTGTGTGCAGTTTCACTGCCACCTCGACTTGGCATTTAAAAGTACTTGCCAAGCCTAGAACTCCCCTTTTTCTGCATATAAGTCACCCTTAATGTGTGCCCTGGGTATCCCCTAGAGCAGGGTGCTGTGTAGGTAAAAGACAGGACATGTACCTGTGTAGTTATATGTCCTGGTAGTGTAAAACTCCTAAATTCGTTTTTGCACTGCTGGGAGACCTGCTCCCTTCATAGGCTAACATTGGGGCTGCCCTCATACACTGTTGAAGTGGCAGCTGCTGATCTGAAAGGAGCAGGGAGGTCATATTTAGTATGGCCAGAATGGTAATACAAAATCCTACTGACTGGTGAAGTCGGATTTAATATTACTATTCTAGAAATGCCACTTTTAGAAAGTGAGCATTTCTTTGCACTTAAATCCTTCTGTGCCTTACAATCCACGTCTGGCTAGGTTTAGTTGACAGCTCCTTGTGCATTCACTCAGACACACCCCAAACACAGGGTACTCAGCCTCACTTGCATACATCTGCATTTTGAATGGGTCTTCCTGGGCTGGGAGGGTGGAGGGCCTGCCCTCACACAAAGGACTGCCACACCCCCTACTGGGACCCTGGCAGACAGGATTGAACTGAAAGGGGACCTGGTGCACTTCTTAGCCACTCTTTGAAGTCTCCCCCACTTCAAAGGCACATTTGGGTATAAAACAGGGCCTCTGCCCTACCTCATCAGACACTTGCTGGAGAAGAAACCGGAACCAGAAACTACATCCTGCCAAGAAGAACTGCCTGGCTGCTCAAAGGACTCACCTGTCTGCTTTCTACAAAGGACTGCTGTCTTGCTGTTGCCCTGCTGCCTTGCTGAACTCTTGTCTGGCTGTGAAAGTGCTCTCCAAGGGCTTGGATAGAGCTTGCCTCCTGTTCCTTGAAGTCTCAGGACCAAAAAGACTTCTTCCTTTCACTTGGACGCTCCGTGCGCCGAAAATTTCGACGCACAGCTTGTTTCGCGGCGAGAAAAACGCCGCACACCGACGCTGATCGACGCGACGCCCTCGGGACGATCGAGACTTCGACGCACAACCTCGCAAGGACAAAGCCGCTCGACTTTCCAGGAGAAATCGACGCGACGCCTACCGTGAGCGCGAAACTTTGACGCACGGCCTCGCAAGGACAACGCCGCCCGACTTCCAAGGAGAAATCGACGCGACGCCTGCCGTGAGACCAAATTTCCGACGCACGGCCTCGCAAGGACAACGCCGCCCGACTTCCAAGGAGAAATCGACGCGACGCCTACCGTGAGATCGAAACTTCGACGCGCAGCCCCGCAGAACGACGCACAGCCGGAAAACAAGCAGGAGAATCCACGCACAGACCCGGGACATCTGGTAATCCCCGCGATCCACGAAAAGAGACTGTCTGCGCGCCGGAAAACGACGCCCGACTTCCCCGCGTGGAAAAAGAACGACGCAAGTCTTTGTGTGCTGAGGAGAAATCGACGCACCCACCCTTTTTCCACGCATCTCTCCACCCGTGGCCCTCTGAGGAGATTTTCCACCAGAAACCAGGTACTTTGTGCTTGAAAGACACTGTATTGCATTCTAAAGACTTAAGACACTTTATATCACTTCCCTGTGATATTTCTACAATTATCCTGATAAATATTATATATTTTTCTAAACACTGTGTGGTGTATTTTTGTGGTGCTATATGGTGGTATTGTATGATTTATTGCACAAATACTTTACACATTGCCTTCTAAGTTAAGCCTGACTGCTCGTGCCAAGCTACCAGAGGGTGGGCACAGGATAATCTTGGATAGTGTGTGACTTACCCTGACTAGAGTGAGGGCTTTTGCTTGGACAGGGGGTAACCTGACTGCCAACCAAAAACCCCATTTCTAACATTGGTGATCAGCGGTGAGGATAGGACTTGTATTTGTGCAGTGACATACAGTAGCTAAGTATTTCACTACCTACCCACAGTTGAAGGTCAACTTGGTTTTTATCTCTTTTTGAAAATCCGTTTTTTCCTGACAATTTTCAAAAACTAAATCCTCACTCAACATGTCTCTGACTGGGTCTCAGACAGGGGACTTTGACCTAGTCCAGTTGGATACATACACGGTCAAACAACTAAGAGGATTCTGCAGGGCATTAAGGGTACCCACCCAAGGGGCCTCCAGAAAGGAGGACTTTCAAGTGGCGCTGAGGGCCTGGGCAGAAGCCCATTTAGAGGATGATGAGGAAGAGGAGCCAGAAAATGGCCCCTCAGAAGGATTTTCACTATCTATGGATGGTGTTACCACTGCAATTGTGCACCCTTCCAGACCAGGGAGCAGTGTCTCCATGCAAAGCCTGACCGCAGAGGAAAGGAGAGAGGAAAGGGAGTTCCAATTGCAAATGGCAAAACTGAAAATTGAGGCACAACAGGAGGAGAGGAGGGCAGAAAGAGAAGCCAAACAAGCTGAGGCTGAAAGAGCAGCCAAACAGATTGAAGCTGAAAGAACAGCCAAACAGATTCAAGCAGAAGCTGAAAGGGCAGCCAAACAAGCAGAAGCTGAAAGAGCAGCCAAACAAGTGGAAGCTGAAAGAGCGTTGGCTGAAAAGAAACTATTGTTGGCTCATGAACTGAGTCTCAAGGAGCTGGAGATCAAGGCAAGACAGTCTGAATCCAGCAATAATGGTGGCAGCATACAGACAGGACCTGCTGGAGAAAAGAAGGTTCGTATACCCAAAAATGTGGTGCCCAGTTTTGTGGTGGGAGATGACATAGATAAATGGTTAGCTGCTTATGAAGTTGCACTAAGGGCTCATAAGGTTCCTGAAGGGCAATGGGGGGTAGCTATGTGGGGTTATGTGCCGCCATTGGGGAGGGACACACTTCTCACATTGGATCCACCGGATCAAAACACATACCCACTACAGAAAGCCACTTTACTTGCCAAGTTTGGGCTGACCCCTGAGGGATACCGTCAGAGGTTCAGGGACAGCACCAAACAAACCACACAAACATGGGTAGATTTCTTTGATTTCTCTAGTAAGGCACTGAATGGATGGGTGCGGGGCAACAAAGTAGCAGATTATAAAGGTTTATATGACTTGATCCTGAGAGAGCATATGCTTAATGTTACTTATACCGATTTGCGCCAGCACCTAGTGGATAGTAAGCTGACTGATCCCAGGAAGCTTGCTGAGGAGGCGGACCTCTGGGTTAGCACCAGAGTGTCCAAAAAGGTACCTGGGGGGGACTCCCACAAAGGTGGTCAGGGTTCCCAACAGAAGAAAGAGGGGGGAGATAAACTTACAGATAAGGAACTCTCTAAAGGCCCCCAAAAGAATTCCCAGGGAGGGGGTGGCAACCCTTCCTTTTCCAAATTTGGGAAGAAGCCAGGGACATTTGACAGGTCAGGAAAATCTAGCCCCAAATGCATGGAGTGTTACCAATATGGTCACTACAAAGGCGATCCACAGTGCCCCAAGAGGGCACCGTCCACTACCGGACAGGCACCTGGGTTGACTAGTGTAGCACTCGGGGGGGAGATGGACCCAACTAGCTTTGGGGAGCAGGTAGAGATTTCCCTAGTGTCCCTGGGAGAAGGAGAAATGATGTCCAAGGTCCACATGCCTAAAAATACTTCCAAGTACCGGCAGTGGGTCCTCATTGATGGGCAGAAGGTGGAGGCTCTGCGTGACACAGGAGCCAGTATGACTACTATCAAGAGTCAGCTGGTGTCCACAGAGCAGATAATCCCTAATACATTCCACCAGGTCATAGTCGCTGACAATCGCGAGAGTCACCTACCGGTGGCTCGGGTTCCCTTTGAGTGGGGGGGGGTCTCTGGTACTCTGAAAGTAGCTGTGAGTCCTGCCATGCCTGTAGATTGTCTGTTAGGCAATGATCTAGAGCATACTGCTTGGAAAGAAGTAGAGCTCAGATCTCACCTGGAGATGTTAGGGTTACCTGAGTGGGTCTGCATGACCACCCGGTCCATGGCTGACCGAGAGGGAAGTCAAGGGCATCTGGAGCCTGGAACGATGGCCCAGGGAGCTGCCAAGAGGAGGGACAAGGGGCGCGGGAAACCGGCCCCAGAAGTTCCCACAGTGGCTGACGGGGCTCCTGAGGAGGAGACCCCCGAGCCAACTGGGGAAGACATTGCCACCCTAGGTGACTTACCTGAGCTTGCTGGCTGGCAAGTTGAGGGTGGACCCACCAGGGAGGAATTCTGCAAGGCGCAGAAAGAGTGTCCCACTCTAGAAGGGTTGAGGAAACAAGCCTTAAACCAGGCAGCAGGTGACGCCTCTGGCAATCACCACCTATATTGGGAGAATGATCTCCTCTACAGTGAGCCTAGGGTTCCGGTCTTTGGGGCAGCACGTGTGCTGGTGGTCCCCCAATGTTACCGAGCCTTCCTACTGGGTCTGGCTCACGACATTCCCCTGGCAGGACATTTGGGACAAGACAAGACCTTCAACAGGCTTGTCACCCACTTTCACTGGCCCAAAATGAGGACACACTCAGACAAATTCTGCAGGGCTTGTCCTACCTGCCAGGCTAGTGGTAAAGCAGGAAAGAGGGTTAAAACCCCCCTGATTCCACTTCCTGTCGTTGGCACCCCCTTTGAAAGGGTGGGCGTCGACATTGTTGGCCCCTTGGACCCCAAAACTGCCTTAGGCAACAGGTTTATCCTGGTTTTGGTGGACCATGCCACCCGGTACCCAGAGGCAATCCCTCTGAGGACCGTAACTGCATCGGTGGTAGCCAGAACCCTGATGGGGATATTTACCCGTGTGGGATTCCCCAAGGAGATAGTGTCTGACAGAGGCACTAACTTCATGTCCGCGTACATGAAGCATCTGTGGGATGCGTGTGGTGTAACCTACAAGTTCACCACACCCTATCACCCCCAGTCTAATGGGCTTGTGGAGAGATTCAACAAGACCCTAAAAGGCATGATTGGTGGCCTCCCTGAGGCCATGAGGCGTAAATGGGACGTCCTCTTACCATGCCTTCTCTTTGCTTACAGAGAGGTCCCCCAGAGGGGGGTAGGGTTCAGTCCCTTTGAGCTTCTCTATGGGTACCCCGTCAGGGGACCCTTAAGCATTGTCAAGGAGGGATTGGAGAACGCTCCAAAGACACCCCCTCAGGACGTGGTCAGCTACATGTTGGCCCTCCGCAATCAGATGACCCGCTTCTGGAAAGAGGCCCAAAGTAACCTGGAGGCCAGTCAAGAGGTGATGAAACAATGGTATGACCAGAAGGCCACTCTGGTAGAGTTTCAACCTGGAGACAAAGTGTGGGTAATGGAGCCAGTAGAGCCCAGAGCTCTCCAGGACCGCTGGTCTGGCCCATTTGAAATAAAGGAGCGGAAAGGGGAGGCCACTTACCTAGTGGACCTCCAAACCCCTAGGAACCCCCTAAGGGTGCTCCACGTGAACCGACTAAAAGCTCATTTTGAGAGGTCGGAGATCAACATGCTTCTGGTCACAGATGAAGGAATGGAAGAGGAGAGTGAACCTCTCCCTGACCTCCTCTCTGCCCAAGAAGGTGATGGGTCCGTAAGCGGGGTCATTCTGTCTGACTCCCTGACTCTAAACCAGAAAGGAGACTGCTATGAGCTGTTGGAGCAGTTCTCCCCCCTCTTCTCCCTTACTCCTGGACTGACCCACCTCTGTGTTCATGATATTGACACCGGTGACAGTCTCCCTGTGAAGAACAAAATTTACAGGTTGTCAGATAAGGTGAAGGCCAGCATCAAGGAGGAGGTCTCCAAGATGTTGACGCTAGGGGTTATTGAGAAGTCCAGTAGTCCCTGGGCCAGCCCAGTGGTGTTGGTCCCCAAGGCTACTGCCCCAGGCGCGAAGCCAGAACTCCGGTTCTGCGTGGACTACCGGGGTCTCAACTCAGTCACACGGACTGATGCTCACCCCATCCCCCGAGCTGATGAGCTCGTGGACAGGCTAGGCGCTGCCAAGTTCCTGAGTACGTTTGATCTTACTTCAGGGTACTGGCAGATCGCCCTGACTGAGGGGGCTAAGGAAAGGTCCGCCTTTTCCACCCCTGACGGCCATTACCAGTTCCGGGTGATGCCGTTTGGATTGAAAAATGCCCCCGCTACCTTCCAACGGTTGGTTAACGGGGTCCTGGCTGGCAAGGATGCCTTCTGTGCAGCCTACCTGGATGACATAGCTGTCTACAGTTCCAGCTGGGAGGAACACCTGCTCCACCTCAAGGAGGTGCTTCAGGCCCTGCAACAGGCAGGCCTGACCATCAAGGCTAGTAAGTGCCAGATTGGGCAGGGTTCCGTGGTGTACTTGGGACACCTAGTAGGTGGTGGCAAGGTGCAGCCACTCCAGGCCAAGATCGAAACTATCAAGGCCTGGCAACCACCTCGAACCCAGACTGAGGTGAGAGCCTTTTTAGGCCTCACCGGATACTACCGCAGGTTTGTCAAGGGCTATGGTACCATTGTGTCCCCCTTGACAGAACTCACGTCCAAGAAGCAACCTAGGTTGGTGAATTGGACAGAGGCTTGTCAGAAAGCCTTTGACGCCCTGAAGGAAGCCATGTGCACGGCCCCCGTGCTCAAGGCCCCTGACTACTCCCAGGAATTTATCGTGCAGACAGACGCTTCAGAGCATGGCATAGGGGCAGTCCTAGCACAGCTAAATGAGGAGGGCCAAGATCAACCGGTAGTCTTTATTAGCAGAAGGCTATTACCACGGGAACAGAGGTGGAGTGCTATTGAAAGAGAAGCTTTTGCTGTGGTCTGGGCACTGAAGAAGCTGAGGCCCTACCTGTTTGGGACTCACTTCCTAGTTCAGACAGACCACAGGCCCCTCAGATGGCTCATGCAGATGAGGGGTGAGAATCCAAAACTTCTGAGGTGGTCCATTTCCCTACAGGGGATGGACTTTACGGTGGAACATCGCCCAGGGGTTGACCACGCCAATGCTGATGGTCTCTCCAGGTACTTCCGCCTTAGCGATGAGAGCTCCCAGGAGGTCGGGTAGCTCTCCCCACTTTCAGCTGGGGGGGACACATGTTAGACCTGACAGCCTTAGGGTAGTCACCCCTAACTTTTTGCCTGCCTCCCTCCTCTTTTTGGATACTGTTTTTGCTGGTTTTTAGACTCTGCGCACTTTACCACTGCTAACCAGTGATAAAGTGTATATGCTCTCTCTCTGTAAACATGGTAACTTTGGATCATACCTGATTGAACTATTTAATCTACTTATAAGTCCCCAGTCATGTGCACTCCAGGTGCCTAGGGCATATAGATTAAATGCTACTAGTGGACCTGCAGCACGGATTGTGCCACCCACTTAATTAGCCCCTTTTCCTTGTCTCAGGCCTACCATTGCTAGGCCTGTGTGTGCAGTTTCACTGCCACCTCGACTTGGCATTTAAAAGTACTTGCCAAGCCTAGAACTCCCCTTTTTCTGCATATAAGTCACCCTTAATGTGTGCCCTGGGTATCCCCTAGAGCAGGGTGCTGTGTAGGTAAAAGACAGGACATGTACCTGTGTAGTTATATGTCCTGGTAGTGTAAAACTCCTAAATTCGTTTTTGCACTGCTGGGAGACCTGCTCCCTTCATAGGCTAACATTGGGGCTGCCCTCATACACTGTTGAAGTGGCAGCTGCTGATCTGAAAGGAGCAGGGAGGTCATATTTAGTAGGGCCAGAATGGTAATACAAAATCCTACTGACTGGTGAAGTCGGATTTAATATTACTATTCTAGAAATGCCACTTTTAGAAAGTGAGCATTTCTTTGCACTTAAATCCTTCTGTGCCTTACAATCCACGTCTGGCTAGGTTTAGTTGACAGCTCCTTGTGCATTCACTCAGACACACCCCAAACACAGGGTACTCAGCCTCACTTGCATACATCTGCATTTTGAATGGGTCTTCCTGGGCTGGGAGGGTGGAGGGCCTGCCCTCACACAAAGGACTGCCACACCCCCTACTGGGACCCTGGCAGACAGGATTGAACTGAAAGGGGACCTGGTGCACTTCTTAGCCACTCTTTGAAGTCTCCCCCACTTCAAAGGCACATTTGGGTATAAAACAGGGCCTCTGCCCTACCTCATCAGACACTTGCTGGAGAAGAAACCGGAACCAGAAACTACATCCTGCCAAGAAGAACTGCCTGGCTGCTCAAAGGACTCACCTGTCTGCTTTCTACAAAGGACTGCTGTCTTGCTGTTGCCCTGCTGCCTTGCTGAACTCTTGTCTGGCTGTGAAAGTGCTCTCCAAGGGCTTGGATAGAGCTTGCCTCCTGTTCCTTGAAGTCTCAGGACCAAAAAGACTTCTTCCTTTCACTTGGACGCTCCGTGCGCCGAAAATTTCGACGCACAGCTTGTTTCGCGGCGAGAAAAATGCCGCACACCGACGCTGATCGACGCGACGCCCTCGGGACGATCGAGACTTCGACGCACAACCTCGCAAGGACAAAGCCGCTCGACTTTCCAGGAGAAAACGACGCGACGCCTACCGTGAGCGCGAAACTTTGACGCACGGCCTCGCAAGGACAACGCCGCCCGACTTAGACCAAATTTCCGACGCACGGCCTCGCAAGGACAACGCCGCCCGACTTCCAAGGAGAAATCGACGCGACGCCTACCGTGAGATCGAAACTTCGACGCGCAGCCCCGCAGAACGACGCACAGCCGGAAAACAAGCAGGAGAATCCACGCACAGACCCGGGACATCTGGCAATCCCCGCGATCCACGAAAAGAGACTGTCTGCGCGCCGGAAAACGACGCCCGACTTCCCCGCGTGGAAAAAGAACGACGCAAGTCTTTGTGTGCTGAGGAGAAATCGACGCACCCACCCTTTTTCCACGCATCTCTCCACCCGTGGCCCTCTGAGGAGATTTTCCACCAGAAACCAGGTACTTTGTGCTTGAAAGACACTGTATTGCATTCTAAAGACTTAAGACACTTTGGTGGTCATTCTGACCCTGGCGGTCTTTGACCGCCAGGGCGGAGGACCGCGGGAGCACCGCCGACAGGCCGGCGGTGCTCCAATGGGGATTCCGACCGCGGCGGTAAAGCCGCGATCGGACCGGCACCACTGGCGGGGTCCCGCCAGTGTACCGCGGCCCCATTGAATCCTCCGCGGCGGCGCAGCTTGCTGCACCGCCGCGGGGATTCCGACCCCCCCTACCGCCATCCAGATCCCGGCGGTCGGACCGCCGAGATCCGGATGGCGGTAGGGGGGGTCGCGGGGCCCCTGCAGTGCCCATGCCACTGGCATGGGCATTGCAGGGGCCCCCGTAAGAGGGCCCCTACATGTATTTCACTGTCTGCTGCGCAGACAGTGAAATACGCGACGGGTGCAACTGCACCCGTCGCACAGCTTCCACTCCGCCGGCTCGATTCCGAGCCGGCTTCATCGTGGAGGCCTCTTTCCCGCTGGGCTGGCTGAAGGCGACCGCCCGCCAGCCCAGCGGGAAAGTCAGAATTACCGCCGCGGTCTTTCGACCGTGGAACGGTAACCTGACGGCGGGACTTTGGCGGGCGGCCTCCGCCGCCCGCCAAGGTCAGAATGAGGGCCTTTATATCACTTCCCTGTGATATTTCTACAATTATCCTGATAAATATTATATATTTTTCTAAACACTGTGTGGTGTATTTTTGTGGTGCTATATGGTGGTATTGTATGATTTATTGCACAAATACTTTACACATTGCCTTCTAAGTTAAGCCTGACTGCTCGTGCCAAGCTACCAGAGGGTGGGCACAGGATAATCTTGGATAGTGTGTGACTTACCCTGACTAGAGTGAGGGCTTTTGCTTGGACAGGGGGTAACCTGACTGCCAACCAAAAACCCCATTTCTAACAGTTGGATATTATGGTTGTAAATGCCAAACAACATATATGTGCATCACAGGATGAGCTAAGTATGTATACTGTTTGAGTCATTTGAGGATGTTGTAAGCAATGCATATGGTGCCACAGATTATTCAGCCCACATCTAGCCTTGCCAAACTGTTGTATGAGAAGCATATAATACTCACTGTGCCCTTCAGAGTGCCACACAAGCCACAACCTACATTGATGATGGCTACATGATGTACTGCCATGCATGGAAGTGATGGAAATGTGGGTGTCATGTATTTTCTGTATGCTCAGCCTGCAGAGACCAGGGCCTGACAAATGTATCTCGCAGTATGGGACTTAGCCCAGGATGGTGTATAGTTACTGTGGCACCATGCACACTCCCTTTAGACCTGCATATCCTGACATGTGGACACAATGAGTCTCCAGGGGCAAGATTTGGACCAGAGGCCTTTCTCCATTGACTAGATTAGGGATGGTTAACTCCCTGACCTAGTACATATATGCATTTTGCCTCATTGTCAATGTGTGTCATTAACTTTTGCTAGGTACCTTACTACCACAGCTCTATTGTCACCTTTACACAATTCATACTTGTCCAGCCCAGGTGTATCCCACAAGTGACAAACCTACAGTGCAGATAGTTGGTTGATTCTGGGGAGGGCATGACATGTGACTCATTAGCTCTGTTACATGCAGTCAGGCAAAACAAACCTTTGTATGTTGGATGCCATCCCTGTAGGTTTGCCACATATGGTAAAAAGTGTGTTCTGTGCTACAAGTACGTACCACACAAACCCACCCTGAAGTGACATGATGTTACATTGGGTAAGCTACATGTCCACACAAGCACAGGGAAGAGACTTTCAGTGGCCCCCATGGCAGCCGTTTCATTATCACTTAAGTCTTAGGGTGAAGTCTGTATTATGGTAGTTGCCTGTAGGGACTGTATGCAGTGAGTCAATGTTGCAGAATGTAAATGTGGCTGTCCAGTCAGGCCCAAGGAGTTTACCCTTCAGAAGACCACAATGGTGTGTTGTGTTTCATTGTGACTCACATCACAATACATGCTGCTTGAGTCTGGGCTATCTAATGTCAGTAGGCTTGCTTAGTCAGTGTAAGCCGTGAGTAGGATAGTGGGTTAGTCTGCAGATGAATCCAAAAGTGTGTAGTCATGTCCCTGTACTTATCAGCATGTGTGCTTTACACTTCTGGTGTGTAGACAACTACACATTTTTTGTCCTTGGTGTTTCTGAAATGTGTGTAACACAACTGTTTGGCCCAACAAATTGTATTTGTTACCTTTTGATTTGTCTCTTGCATCCATACAAGTCAACACTCATCAGAAGAAAGGGATGTGGAGAGCCATCGCCTGGAAGGTGTGGACCCTGGGATCCATAGCCTTGGGAAGACCTGAGATGTTTGGCCCATAAGATCTCAGCGGTCCAGCTGGAGCTGTCCTCCCAACATGGGTGAGGCGCATGTCGGAGCTTGATTCCCCAATGGCCCCCATTCTGGTGCCTACCCTGAGCTTGAAGGATGTTTGAGGGGAGCATAGCGGCTGCAAGGTGGTCAGTCCAGCGCATATTCCTGCCTGTTACACTGCCATGTTGATGTGTTAGATCCTGCCATCTCCCCCTGAAGATTGGAGATGGGCCTTGTGTGACACACAAGATGAGCAATTGTTTGTGTAGGTATGGAAGCTGGTGCATGCTGATGTGCCTCACCTATTAGCCAAGTGACCTAAGACACAACCGAGTTCAGTTCACAATCAATTAACTCTCCAGGGCCAACATGTGGCTGAGTACAGTGATCAATCAGGTCATGTTGTTTATTGTTGTGGGTTTAAGTTTTATACAATAGTCCACTTCTCTTCAGTGTGACAGACCAAAACAACATGAAGTAACAGATCACTGTTCTAAGCCATGTGTGTGCTCAAGTGAGTATATTGACATCTGTCCCCTACATGCCAGTGTGTCACGAGTTCTGGTGGCTTACTGCTGTCTGCCATGTGAAGGTGGCCATCATACATGTGACAGAGCATAAATTGCTCTTTCGGTTCGGTCACAGATCAATACTTTCCCTTGGTAAATAGTGAATGTCCAGTGACATGATTTTGGTGAAATCTCTGTTGCCATCATTCCTTGTACATGTGTACCTTTCACTTTTGCCATATCATTTTTACCGCTATTTCATGCATAGTCTACCTGTCTTCATGGGATGATGTCTGATTCCCTCACATGTGTGAACATGTTGATGTGTTTGGAAATAGACATATGTTCTAGGGCTCAGTTCATGAGGTGCCACAGACAGGAGTGTGTCACCATTGATTGCTGGCTCACACATACTCACACCCACCATTGCATGTAATATGGCATGTACAACTGCAGTAGCAATGAAGGACATGACAGGTAGGACTACAGTTTTTACCCACAATGCACATTTCCATGCCATTGCTATAAAATCATTTTGAAAAGTGCTTAGCACATGTTAAATGGTGAAGGTTCACTACCTAAGTGTTCACATGCACCAATGGGTGATGAGGTATTGTGAGAATCATATGTGGTTGTGTATGACCATGCATCTAAGGAAATCTGTGTTTAAAATAAAGACTGTGATATGCCTTCACATTGAGAAACATGTTAAGGACCTTCAACAGGTATTCAAGAATCCCCGGTCGGCTACAACATTCAAAGGACTATTGCCTTCTACTGATACAATCAAAGTATGGTATTGTCAGGAGTACCAATCAAGAGAGGTGATTTCCTTGGGGATAGCTGATTCATTGTGGTGTGGAAATTGTAGACAAATCTCCATGACATTTTGCACAACTTGTCTCCAGTGTACATTCCTGTTCAAGATGTGTTATCTATTGGAGCAACATTAGTACAACCTCTATGAGTCCCTTTAGACAATGTACATATAGTGAAGTGACCATTGTTTTTTCCAGTGTGACATGGGTGTTTCCATGTTACGTTCTTCCGGCTACTGTATTTCTTTCAGCAACATGGCTGGATTATTTGGCCATCATTTATGCATGAGTTGGCATTGGGTATATAAAGGTTAGCTGGATGCATGACCTTGTGTGGAATCTGTGTATTTGAACATGGCATTGCTATACTATTTTGTGACAACAGGTTAATGAGGGATGCTACATAAGGCAAACCATTCAAAGTGATAAAGTATCCTATTTGCTCCATGGGTACTGTGATTGCACAACTACACCCATGCAATTGGAGTTGTCTGTGATTGTGAATTTTCTGTGGGCAACTGTTGACAGTTCATGTAGCATGCATGCATATTGTGTTGCAAATATTTAAGCCATTTTGCTGGAGCTTGTGGCTGGGGGCTACTGTACTTCATGGTAATGTTTGCTAATCGCTGCTGTTGTTCAAGTGTGGTCAGGAACATGTAGTGACCCTATTTGTCTCTGTAATTTCAGCATCATCCCAGGCAAGCGGAGGAGACAGGGCCGAACCAAGAGGGGAAGCAGCTGGCCACAGTATAGCCAGTCATGAGACAACCGACACAGAGGGACCCAGTGGCCCGGAGGTTAGAAAAGTGGCATGGAGGCTACGGTATCATCTTCAGATTCTTCATCCAGTACCCACTTCCTAGTGGTCGAGGACCCATCAGGACCTGATCATGTGCCAGCCTTGTCTGCCACCCCCACTTTCATCGCCACCCTCGCTTTGCACCCCACCCAGTTGGCCATGCCCGCTCACCCAAGGGCGTGGGCATCTCTACCCCAGGCACCTCACCCTGTCCCCTGTTACCCCTGCTGCCCTGAGGTAGGAGGCTATTGACCTCCTGAGGACTATCTCTGTGGGTCAGACTGCCATTCTGAATGCCATCCAGGTGCAGGGCAGCCAGTTCCAGCAGATGGTTGCATACCTTGAAGGCATTCATAGTGCCATGTCTGGCCTACAGAGATCTTTTCAGGCTCTGACCTCCTCATTAATGGCAGCCATCCACTCCCCCACAATCCTCACCCCGCCACCTACCTCTTCCCCATCCAATTTCCCTATTCCCACACCTGTTCCAAGCACACAGACACAACCGCACGCACCCACCTCAACACACACAAGCAGCACACATAAACACAAGCACCACAAGACACACCGGCACACAAGCACTCAACAGTCACTCACACACAATACAACATTCACCATACCCACAGACACCATCCCAACACCCACTGACACAGCCCCCACACCCACTGTACAACCAGACACCACCACAACACCCACAGATTCATCCACTACTCACACCATACCCCCAGACACAATCCCAACACACACAGACCCAGCCACCACATCCACCATACCCCCAGACATCACCCCAACAACAAACACAGCCACAGCCACCACTCCCACATTAACTAGCACCTCCACCTCATAGCCCCCACAAAACACAAACACCCACACTCACAGCAGACACCACCCAAACCCAAGCATACCTCAGACACGCACACACCAGAAGCAAACCCACAGGCAAAACAAGCACATCCTCAAACCTCCCAACTCCTAATCCCTTCAGAAGAAGCTACTTGTTTTCCCCAGGAAAATGTCCTTTTTGACCCTGTGATCCCCACCCCACTCTCAAAGAAGCACACCCACATCCCAACCCATCCCTTTCACATACATGTCCTCCCCTGTCATACCTGCCCCCCTGAAAGCAGCCATACCCCTCCCACCCTGAAGAAGAAGGCCAACCCTACAAAATAGAAGACCGCCCCTCCTAATAGGGGTCCACCCCTCCAAAGGTGAAGACCACCCCCAAACCCAAACCCACCCATCCCAAATTCAGCCCTATCCCACACAAGAATGATCCTTGAGGTGCCTGCATGCCCAATTGATGCCCCTTCCTGTGGGGATTCGTTGGCAGTGATCCGAGTCAAGCTGGTTCACAGTAGTGTGCATGGACTTTGCTATGTACTGGCCAATGGCCTTTGATCATCATCATTATTTCGTTAACAAACTCAAGGTGTTTTTTTGGGGTACACATTTGTCCTGTAATTTCTTTTTCACCTTTTTGTTGTTCCTCAGTAATTTGTGTTGTATACCTACAGTTGTGCATGATTTGCCCTGTTTGTTGATCCATTTGCTGTGGTTTGCAAGATTTGGCATTGTAGGAAGTGCTGGTGTCACCCAGGATAATGGTAGATGTTCACTGGATGGATATGTGGGTGGTAATCCAACTGGTGTGTCAATGCATTGTGTTTTGTTTGATATAAGTATGTCATCTTGGCTTGGCCAAATTCAATATGTATTGTGTAAAATTAGCCCCCTTGTTTGGAAATTTGTCTCATATGTGTAAGCTAAAGTTTTGCTTTTCCACACATGGAGGGTGCTCATTTGTGCTACCGTTCTATATGTTTGACTGACCATGTGTCCGTTTTCATGTTTGTACCTTCCACCTACTTCATCGACATGTGTGACCCATGCTGTTGCTTTTGTATTTGCTTTCTTGACTTGCCCCTACACATTTGGCAGATTGGCATGTCACTTTGCTATACTACTCCTTGTCTCTGAGATACATGAAGGGCCAGTTCCTGTGCAAATAGTGTTTTAGGGGCATGTTCAAAGTGAAATGTGTCCCAGGGCAGCATCCTTCTTGGAGTGCCTCTTATGCCGCCATCCCTATTGTGCAGATTGTGGTTACATTGTGAGCTTTGGATATTTGTCTCACAAAATATTGTGCATCCCATTGACCTTCCATTGTGTTGCAATGTGGGTGATATGTGTGGGTCCATCTCAGGGATGTTTCATGGAAGGTGTCCTAGGGTTAAATGACACATCTATACATATGTGTCTCCAATATCTCGACAGACCATGGCATGTGAGAAATGTGAGGATATCTGGTAAATTATATGTGATGTTGATGTGGTGTTGCTGTTATGTGACACATTGTTCTGTAAACTTCACTGTCCCTGAAACTGGGATGAACAGACATGTGTCTTTTTGTGCAGTGGGGCAGCGCAGTGTCAGTGACCTGACCAAAGGGGGAGTCATGTGGCTGTGTATGAGTTATTTGTTGTGAACGACTACTACCCGCAACACAAAAATATGTACTTGGTCTACAGAGCAAAATCCTCATATCAGGTGAATGGGGACACCTTGATCTGTTGAGTTTCAGACCACGGGTAGGTGTGACTCTGCCTGCAGGTGAGTTTCTTCCTTTAATGTCGCCGTTTCTTCCAGCTGGAACATGGTGGTTTTACCGCCACAGTCACGTTGGCGGAAGGCAACATCATAATCTGTCCAGCAGACTCACTGGCCTATCTTTCCACTGCTGTTGGCTGCGCTGCCTGGCGGTGCCGGGGGACAGCGGCGGTCTTTCGTTTATTGAACCGCATGCGTCGTGATACAGTACTCTGACCGCCAAGATAACAAAGGTCGGGCCACCGCCATGGCAGTCCACAGACCGCCAAACTCATAATCGGGCCCGTAGTGCCTAAAAGTTGTATTTGATGAACCTCCCAGTTAATGGATTAACCGTGGTGTGTGGTTTTTATGTCCTTTTGTTTTTTATATCCTTTCACCATTATAGGAATTCAGGGAGTAGACCAATACAGCCAAAAAAACAGAACCATATGATTATTTAATATGTACTAGACATCTACAAGGAAGTTAATTGTAGATTAATTGTGGATAAACTGGTCGTGAGGGAGTGCTGGGTGCCACAGGGGCGGCATTCACTGCCCATGTAATGGGGAGTGCAGAGGCCCACTGAATAGCACCATCGGAATGCGCACTGTCTGCTTTGCAGACAGTGCGCATTCCAATGGTCCTGGTCGGCTCCCTCTGTGCTACGAGATACCACTTGTCTCCTTTAAGGGAGCTGAGTGTTATTTCGTAGAACTGTTCTGCCAGTCTGACCAGCAGGATCGCTCTATTGCAATGTCCAGCGAGAACATTGTAATAGGGCTGGGGGGACGCCATCGCCGTCCTCCCCATGTCTTTGGTGGTTCAGTGGTGGGACCACCAAAGTCGAAATGAAGCCCTTAGTTTCCCATCATCCTTCTCCATAGAAAGTGACACCACTGCATTTTCCATAATCCATCCGCACAGAAAGCAACATCACTGGTTTTATGCCAAAACCATCATTAATCAAAGAAGCCAACCAAGAGGACTGCATTTCCCATCATCCATCTGCACAGGAAGTGATACCACTTGATTTTTCCACCATCCATCTATGCATAATTTCCTGCCTTCTTACAACTTCATTTCTATTCTTCAGTGTGCCTCCTCACCCTTGTGTCCCCAGCAAGGGGCAGACACAGACAAGGGTATAGTCTTTTTGAGAGTTTTTTGTCCAGGAAGGACCTTGGGTCAGCACCCTGGTCCAGGGGTACTTAAAAGGAAAGATATAATTGTGTGCCTCATCCAAGACTACAGGCTGCCAATTCTCACATTCACACCAAAAGAACAATGAGCCAGAAACTCACATAGCATTCACAGAGCACATAGAAACAACTTGTACACATTCCACTAACTACCCCACATGCGCAAACTATATCAAACTCATGATCATCAATGCTCATTCTGTAGTACTCCACGCATCAAGCATTGCAAACCTCACCACATATCACAGGCTTCATACCCTCTAAATCACAGAAACATAGCTCACTCCCACCTCTTTGCTCATCCTAGATGTCCTTCTTCCTATAGGGTACAACAACCATCATATGGATTGCGCACATAAGAAAGTACAAAGTCTTGCTTTCATCCATAAGTCCTCCTGGTCCGGCACTCTAGGCAAACAAGTAACACTGAACTCCATGTTATTTTCCACTCTCTGTAACTCAAAATGCTGCCTTCCATCTCATCTAGAGACCTCCTGTGCACTAGGACTTTATTGACACATTTTCATATTTCCTTGCCACCACATCCATTTGACATGCCCAGACCACCCTCTTCAGTCTCTTCAACCTCCCTGACAACACAAGCTAAAAAAACACAAGATAGTGGTCCCTAAAGTGGTATACATGATAATTCCAAATGTACACTCAATGTCAATTATTTAGAAAGTTTTTTGTTAAAAATATATATTTCATTATAATCCTCAAGTAGTCAAGACTCATTAAATATTAGTGACAAAAAGTGCTCAGTTATCACATGTGGTACACACTGTGATAAAAACTCATTCAAGTGCATCCCACAGGGAGTACATCCATACAGCCAATAGAAGTACAATAAATGATTTTATTTATGAGCTTGTAGGTCATGGTCAGTGGTCAGCCACATTTTGATCCCCTACAGATAATGATTGATCAACGTGACAGTGCAATGTAAAGAAAAAGCCCGACACAGCAGTGCTGTAAAGAGAAGAAAAAGAAAGAAGAGAGTGATGAAGGCCCTTAAATACGGAAGGTCTAAGGATGGTCTAGTAGAGAAGGAATAAAAGAAAACAAATGAAAAGGCAGGACAAATAAAAATATCTGGGCAATCACAATTGGCTCAAAATAAAGTGCCTCAAAATGACATATGACTTACGCAGAAAGAACGCTGAGATGAGACTGTGAAGGATAAAGCTGCAATATATGCTGAACGGGGGAATGGTTCAAATGTTAAACTCAAGTGGAATTTCAGAACTAAAAAGGGCCACTATGTGGGGAGCAATACATGTCCACAATCCTGCCGTATGGAAATACAGAAAGGTTACCAAACAGTAAACCGTAGCTGCAAGTCATTAATTGGGAACCCATAAGGGAACCCCTGGTGAGTTGGAGAATCTGTAAGAAAAAGTAAATCACAATAGAATTACCAAAGTACAAGAAGGTACAAAATTCCATGGCATAATGGTCATTGTATCTGCAAAAATCCAAAGGTCATAGAAGGTAGAGCCGGGGCAAAATAGAGCTCATAAATAGATAGTGTGTGCCAGGACCAAGCAATTAAGAAAAACACTACCAGGAATGCGGGCTCCATGTGGCTGGGGGGCTGTACCACACAAGTCAGTTTGTGATAAACATCTTAGAGCAGGCTGGAAATACAAAACAAAAGAAAGACAACTAAACTGGAAAAACAGGAGCCATGAGGAGGGTGCTTCACACGGTGAACCTGTTGAAAGGAGGCTTACAGCACACCGTAAAGCACATGTTGGGACATAATGTAGATTATTTGCAACCCTCACCCTCTGTCTTACCTTCTTTAACCTGCCCTCTCACTCCACATTCAGTACCCTTTCCAACATGACCACCAGGTGCCTTTTACTTAATTAATCTCCATTATATCCCAACATGTCAGCCAATATACCACCATCTATAATCTCCCTTTTCACGGTGTATAATTTAATTCTCCTTTCTACTATAAGACCAAATGGCTCTATTTTTTACTGCATTACAGCTCATCTGCAGTGTGCTTAAAAAGGCTCCTGTTGTCCATGTTCCAAAGCGATACGCCAGGCTTAGGGCAGGTGAAAGAAGGTAAGACAGAGGGCCAAGCAGGCAAGTTTTCCCAAAAAATAACTAACATAGCCTGACAGAAGCAGAGCGGGAAAGATTAGAGGGCAAATAGCTAATAGCATCAAGAGTCAACAATATGCCAAAGCTACACAACACTGCATGAAGGTGTTCTCTACTTAAGGCATCTAATGCCTCAAACACTGCTTGCACATGAGCTTGGAGCTAAGCCCAGAGGAAATAGAAGAATTAACCAGAACCAGGTTCGGTGATTGGTTCTTCCACACAAAGGCACCAGGTATAAAAAGGGGACCTTCCAAGCCACTCATCAGAACATTCCTGCACCTGTTGAAAGTACAGAAGAAGGACATGCCCTGCTGCTAGAAGGACTGCCTTGCTGCTTGAAGGACAGCCTTGTTGTCTGAAAAAGGAAGACTGGACTTGCTTGTCTTGCTTCCAGCCCCCTCAGAGTGAATCCAAGGGTCAGTTGGCTGACCTCCAGTGTCAGGTACAGGGACACAACAAGCTTCCAGAAACCTCCCTGCAATTGCCCATCTGACTAGCTGCAACTGGACCTGCCACTGCCTTGCTGCTGGCCCATGTTGAATTGAGGCCTCATCTCCATGAGGCACACCTCAGGTCCAAAACATTTGGCTGGCATCAGTGACCCTCCTTCTGATTAACTGACAGAATATCAACACCACAAATATTGTGCTATACAAGTACCGAGTCCGAAATATCGAATATCGAACCCAAAAATATTGTTATCCTATACTTAGAATGTAAATGACAAAAAATAATAATATATATATATATATATATATATGTATATATATATATATATATATATCGTTAAACACTAATATTGATAAAAATAGGCAAACATTTTGTAATTTAAGATATAAATAGTTAAAAGTAGTAAACATTATATATGTTAACCTCTAATAGTAAGGAAAGCATTGGACTCAGGAGTGGTAAAATGTAACATTTCCACTCCAGTCATTGCAACAGTACGGAACGTGTTGGACTCAGTAAGAATAAAATGTACTATTCCCATTCCAGTCTTAGCAACAGTAGGAAAAACATTGGACTTAGAATGCATAAAGCTTACTACTCCCACTCCAGTCAATGCAACAGTAGGGAAAACGTTAGACTTAGGAGAGATAAAATGTAATACTCCCACTCCAATCTGCGGATCAGTAAACAAACTACTTCACTTCAAACACATAACTTATTTTAATTAAATTATTAATGTCATAAAATTATAGAACTATTAAAATAAATTAAATATATACCTTAAAAAAATTAAACAATGAAAATATTTTTTTAATAATCAAAGCAAAAACGTTATTTAATAAATATTTATTGTAACACTATAATCAAACATGCAACATATATTTATTATATTAATTAAACAATTTGCATAATGAATTAACAATTAACAATTAAATAATTAATACTTTATCGAAAAATATTAATTAATTATTATTTAACAAACTTCCCACCCTTACCTCTACAAACCCAACAACACGCACATAAAATACAACTTAAAAAATAATGAGGGTCATTCTGACCCTGGCGGGCGGCGGGAGCCGCCCGCCTGCCGGGAACCACCAAATGGCCGCTCCGCGGTCAGAAGACCGCGGATGCCATTCTGGCTTTCCCGCTGGGCCGGCAGGCGACCGCCAAAAGAGCGCCCGCCGGCCCAGCGGGAAAGGCCCTGCAACAAGGAAGCCGGCTCCGAATGGAGCCGGCGGAGTTGCAGGGGTGCGACGGGTGCAGTTGCACCCGTCGCGATTTTCACTGTCTGCTAAGCAGACAGTGAAAATCAGTATGGGGCCCTGTTAGGGGGCCCCTGCACTGCCCATGCCAATGGGATGGGCAGTGCAGGGGCCCCCAGGGGCCCCACAACACCCGTTCCCGCCATCCTGTTTCTGGCGGTGAAAACCGCCAGAAACAGGCTGGCGGGAAGGGGGTCGGAATCCCCATGGCGGCGCTGCAAGCCATGGAGGATTCCCCCAGCCGGGGGAAATCCGGTGGAAAACCGCCGGACCCGGCTGGGCGACCGCGGCGTCGGAATACCAAATAAAGCACCGCCAGCCTGTTGGCGGTGATTCAGCCGGCCTCCACCCTGGCGTTCATAGACCGCCAGGGTCAGAATGAGGCCCAATATTTCCACAATTAACATAATTAATTATAAATCAATGATTAATCAATGATTAATAGTAGTTACAAATATATAAATGAATTATAATTAACTAATGAACAATAAATAACTTTCAATTTATCAAAAATTTAGGATGAATAAATTATTATTTAATACACTTTCCGCCCTATACCCCTACAAACACAACTTGCACCTAAAATATAACTTAACAAATAATATTTCCACAATTTACATACTTAATCTATATTTAGAAATATTAACAACAATTACACAAACAAAATAAAACATACAAGTAAAATAACATTTAAACACATAAAGAAACTTATAAAACAATATTTTTTACCCTAAAACAACAACATTCTTCTTAACGATATTTTTGCTCACAATATTTCCTGGTCACAATATTAAAAACTCAATATTTGTGTAACTCAATATTTTTGATTTAATATTTTATAAAAACACACTCCTTCTAAGGCAAAAGTAAAAATTCTTAAGTTTGGCCTCCTCATGACTGTAAACAGGCCTGTTCATGCCAAAACTCTATCACCCGCGACTATAATCCGACATAGAGCTTGGTGAGACCTGGTCTTCACGCCTTCAGCAACCACCCATGATGAATCAGTAACTCAAAACCTGCACTTTGTGACAACAGCAACAATACGATTCGATCCACCATTGAAAAACTCCAGTAACAACCTGATCTTCATGCTGTAGCGATGATCAGGCATTACACTCAACCTGCTCTTTGTGCAGAAATCGTCCTCCTGGGGATCCCCTCCAACGAGAATGAAACTATTTGAACTGGACTTAAGGAGACAAATTTCAGTGGGACTAAATGGTCCCTCTACCAACCTCGCAATCCATCAGAGTCATCTGGAACTTGTGACTTTCCCCACACTTTAGCAAGACCAGATAAAAGTGAGTGGCACTTTCTTCTTCTTGGCTGTATTGCCACTAAAAAACATCCAGTTGTTCTAGTATTGTTTTATTTAATAGCATTTACTCTAGGTTTCTACATGGGTTTGAGATTTTTCTTCTGTTATGTTTTCACTTTCTTACTGTTTGTGTGCAGCAGGTATACTTTAGACATTGCCTCTAAGTTAAGCCTTGATTGCTTTGGGCCAAGCTACTAGAGGGTTGAGCACATGTTAATTTAGTGAGTTTTTGTGGTTCACCCTGATAAGGATGTTGGTTGTTGTCTGAGTGGGGCTTCCACCACTCTCAACAACAAAGACAAATGTGCAAATAAATGCCGTACGCTAGTGTCTCCCAGACTCCACAACTTCAACCCCTACATGCTGTAGCATGTCTCTTCCAGGGCCTGAGAAAAAATGATCACATCACCCCCATCTTGATCCAGTTCAATTTGCTCCCCTTCCTGGCCTGCACCATCTCCAAGGTTACATCATTTATAAAACTATCACTACCAGTACCATCTCTGTTGGATCTCAACACACCGAGAGCCAGAAAACCATCAGACTGCAAACTAAGAAGTGTAAAACAAGACAGCAGACCTTTTCCTGGGGTCTAGGACTGGTGAGAGGCCAGTGGCAGGTAAAAGGTAGGCAGGGGGAGCCCATCCACCAAAGTTGGAGAGCTCCGGTGTGGAGCTCCAACTGAGAGCTTTTATGTGGAGAAAATTAAGGCATCAGAATGAGTGCCACACAGCTATTGTTGTATTAGTTACACCATTTGTATTGGTAATTCTGTGATGCAGGAATACATTAGTATTCCAAGTGGACCTACTGTAAAATAGGAATTACTACAGACGTTGGTGTTACCATGTCTGATTCCTCCATCAATCCACCATTTTCATCTAGAATCCCACCCAGAAATTCGAACTGAATTTAGCTAGTGAAATATCCAAGGAGAAACACTAGGATTGTCACATTCTGGTTGTGGTTGCAATTTCTAGATTGCACAGTAACTGTGTTACCAGCTGTAGCAGGAATTACATAGCAGTCTGAAATATATAATTATCAAAGGAAGTTCACACATTTTACAACATTGATTTCTGTAATGTTGACAAACTACTTTGGAGAGCCTTTAAGGCAAGGTAAAATCTTTGTTTCTTTAAAGGTTATAATTTAGAGGTGGGGTAGTATGTTTGTAAGCAATGTTGTCTTAACGTCAAACGATAAGCAACGTTTTACAGATGCCATGCCATCTATTGTTTGTAGTAGTCCCAATCGGGCTTGGCGGTACATTTTAATTCATGCATGCAGTTTTTAATATTGTATTGTAAAAGTTCTGAAAAAAAGCCTAGTTTTACTAAGAGTCTCCTATTAAAGGAGTAAAATGCACACAGATAAGTTTCAGAAATCACTAACATGCAATTATCTTGAGACAATGAGAGCGGCTAAGAAATAGTTGTGGCTCATACCTTCTATTTTATGATGTGAGCAGCTTTGTGACTTTACAATCTTGGGAGGGATGCCTTCCCCTGCATGCACAGTGATTGATTTTAAATGTTTTGACCACTAACAACTCAAGGCACTCTGGTCTCTGCTTGATGGCTTGGGTTTTTCTCGGCAAGATTGTGTAGTGCTTTGATTTTCAGCACACCTGATTCCCCACTGGCAGAAGGATTGCTCTTCCTCTTTATAGGGTCAGGCTGAGTTAAGCTCCTTTCCTCTGGGAACGGAAAAATGCGATGTGCCCATTATTCACAATTTTGGCTCCTTCCTTCCATCACCCTCCTGTCCCAGGCAGAGAGCAAATAACTTTAAATGAAGGCACAGTGCCTCGGTGTGGAAAACACCATTCTACCTCTTCATATTGAATGTTACTTTCCCATGGCAGGAACTGGATGGAAAATTGCCTCCACTGTTTGTTGCATTCAAGACTATCATTTGCTAAAGTAGCTTTATATACTACACTTATATGACTCTGTATTTTGGCTGTTTCATATCTTAAAGGCTTGTTACGAGATTGACGGTCCCACCATGGGACTGCTAATGCCTCGGGGAGGACATCACTTTCTTGCCAGCAGCGTCCCCCCCAGTCTTATTACAATGTTCATGCCGATGGCGCTGGGAAGGGGGGCACCTGCATTGCCCATGCCATGGGTAGTGCAGGGGCCCCCGGGTGGCTTTCCACCAGCCTTTCCATGGCAAGGTGAAAGCTGTTTTGTAATCAGCACACTGCCGTGGCTGAGCACAACTCAGACTGCCATCTACCCATCGGGAACCACAGTTCTGGCAGTGACGGTTGTAATGTGGCAGTTAGACCGCCTGGAGTGTGGCGCTCTGACTGTCACCTGCGGGTCTGGCAGACTCGTAATGAGGCCTTTAGTCCCAATTTCTACCCCATCTCAGTCTCTACTGGGAAACAGTAGCATAGCTTCCATTGGTGCAGCAGGTGCAGTTGCACCGGGGCCCAGAGGCCTTCAGGCCCTATTAATCTGATTATTGCTGCATTTCACATTCAAAGAGCGGCTAGGTGGTCAACTTCCTTCTTTGCATTAGGTCCCACACTACTGCTGTGAAAAGATCTGTATCTTCATAAACGTTTTATGTGGGAGATTTCTGGCTGAATAAAATCTAATAAAACTGGTGAGAATACAGATATTGTTACATTTTCGTACGCCATCAGAACAAGGTGGCAATTCCCTGTTTTTATTATTTCTAACTGGGATTTGAAAACTATACAGTCAGGAACAGTGCATGGGAATCTGTGCAACTTGACAAGAACTATCTCCTGTTAGGGCAACTACATCAATTCTTGCTTTCCTATATCATTATAGCTCATCCCCCAGGGCTAAATATATCGCTTGGCAATAGGGCAACGATGGCACAAAAGTATTTCACCGTTTTCCGGGACATCGTTTTAAGTTAAGAAGATAGTTAGAGAAACATTCAAATGTTGGAGCTCGGGGTGGGGTGGCGGGGGTCGAGCGGGCGGATATATATGCAAAGTGCCAGTCAATTCTCCTTATGGGAGCTCCCACAGCTCCCTTCACAGAGCATAAATGTCATTTATGTCTTGGTCCGGGGCCGCACATATAACGCTCTATTTTCCATTCAGGGGAAACTGTAGCATAACACACACAATTACACCTGCGAAGGACCTTTAGGATAACCTTTCCGGAATTCATTTACAAGGGCGTGGAAGAAACGCGTGTGCATACTCTACCCTATTATTTTGAATATGCATGAGAATTCCCTTGACATTCATGCGTAATATGGGATATCCATGACTACATGTATGGTATTCACGGGCAAGGTACACATACACCTACTTTTCAAACACTAGGTGTGAAAAAATCCAGTATTTAAATGTGCATAAGATTAGGAATAAGGTTACCCAGTGACTCGAAGTCAACAATGTGGTGCTCTAGTCCTGGGTAACACCCCATCGTATTCTGAGAACTGTAGTGCATTTTAGTTGTTCTAACTCGACAAAAACATCTGAACCCAAAGATTTGTGCAAGAAAACCTCACGCCTGGAACACTGAATAATTTATGACTGAAATCCATTTTATAATCCTATGTAAATTGGAAATTTAAATTTCCTTTGTCAGACATTTTTTTTCTTGTGGTAAAAATATATTTATAACTACAGAGCTATCTTTCTCACCCTCATTTTAAAAGAATTGGAATGGTTAAAGCTACTCCCCACACTTTCTTCCAAGGGCTGATTAATTCAAGTGTAAGAAAGTTTTCAAAATGTAGGTATACAGTGCACTCCCGTTCACAAATGTCTAAAAAGTTACAACTTTGTGGTAACTACAACGTTCCAATTGCTTTTTCTTAGTCCCTCCTGTCAGGGACCTAAGTAGGTTCACTTACCGTATGTATGTCTAACACGCTATATGCGTAATATGCACATGACATAAGTGCAAAACATACGCAGGTCACATTTGCGGGTTTACAACGCACTTGTTGGAATTTGCGAATGATACATAATGTCCTTGCTATTGATAAGTCTTGTGAGTCAGCCACTAGGCTCATGCTTTGAATTCTCTGTTTGTGTAGACATAGTGATTGTGTCCCGCAGCTGAAGGCATCGCACGTAAGTCTTAGCCAAGAGATTCTGCACCACTGGGTTTTACATGGGAGGGTAATAGAGGGTAATTAGTAGTTGATGCAACTGCAGCTCTGGTTGAAGCAACTTAAGATAACTCCCCACCTCTCGCTACTTAATCAGCCTGAATACAGTGCCTTTATTGTGTACGGTTCAATGACTACCATCCAGCAGGAGCCATGGCTGCCTCCATAAATTTATCATTGAATGGATGAATTATATTGTCTTTTCCTATGTCTGCAATTTCTCAATTTTAAACGCCCTAAGAAGCACAAAAAAACACCACAATGTTTCAAATTCTATGCTGGATTGTTTTCCAAGGGTAATCACTGTTATCCCCATAACTTGCAGGAGTGTAGGGCTTCCTGGGGTCCATTCTGTTTGGCAAGGGTTCTTCCAGGGGATTCTCCTTTACCTTTGAGGAGGGGACCCAAGAGCCCGCTAAACATCCTTCTCTGTTGTACAGTATAATTTACGAAATTTACTCCAGGATCTAGGTCTTCTTTCTGAACCAACCTAATTGGAGACAAATTGATTTTATATTCCCTATCACTCTGTTTTTTTCCCCACAAATGGGAAAGCACTATAAGCTAAAGGCAATTATATCTCCAGCTCTGCTAGCTTAGATAGATGACTATTTGTATGAATCACTGTTTATTAACATGCTGCTTCCTCAAGTTTGCAACAAAATGTTTAAAAACATACGTGAATGTTCATAGTTAACTCTACCCTTGACTTTTGAAGTAATGTGTTACTCTTATAATGTGCTTATGTTGTGTGATATCACTGTGGCAAAAAGGGATCGTGATGTCATTTTTCTAGCCCTACAATTTTGGTGAAATTATGCTTCTGCCAGGGCTGGACTGGGAACCCAAAGCAGCTCTAGCTAATTTTGTCAGACCAGCCCCCATAGAGTGCATAGCAAGTGAGCTTGATCACTACAATATGGCTTGGGGGGAGGGGGAGGGTTGCGTTCCCGAAAGAAAATTTGGGGAAAATGACAAAAACGGTGCATTCTACATTTTTATATATGCAATTGTATTTGTTTTTAAAGCATTGTAAATGATGACCTTTTATAGCACCAGGATATAGCAATCTTTATTGGGGCTCTTCAGTGATTCTCTCACCATCACCCTCTAATAGTGCCTCTTATCTCTCTACAGCCGCTCTGTCACATGTATTTCATTTTTCTATAGCACCTCTCTCACCAGGTAGGGTGTTGGAGCACTTTACATCACACACATACAGAGACAATGAATCACACAAGGGTAAACCAGTGTATAGAAAATGTTACATATGACAATGGAGAATAGAAGGTGTAGGATTCACGTCATCCCTAGTGGTAGGCTTTTTTTAGGAGTGTCTAGTCTGGGGAAGCATAAGCTCAGGATTCAGAACGTAACACAGTGGTTAGGGTTGCATTTACTAAAAAAAAAAAAAAAATTCTACCCAAACAAACCCTTTTCAACAAAATTATGATAATCAAAGACTGGGAAAAAAACATAACTTTCTAACTTGTACTTTGCAGTTGCATGCAACTCTTTGATGGCAATTCATATGTCACCATGCTAGATCATGATTGTAACTTATGAACTGCACAGTAACAAAAGGATCTCTGTGACAAAAGCAGTATCCTACTGAGCAGTGCACATAAATTACTGTTCTGTGATCTGCCTATTATACGTTCTTGCAGCAGAAATATTAACTCTCTGTGCTATCTTAAATGAGTCAAAACTGCCCATAGACAAAACTGCAATCTCTCTCCAGAAGGTAAATTTAGCCCCAGATTTATTGCCACGTTCATTGTTGACCGAAAACTGTTGGATATAGAAGAATTCTGCAGTGCTTTTAAAACTGTTGCACTGCTACAAAACTGAACCCCCAGTAACAAAAGCCCTCCTACCCTCTTCCTTCCAGCCTCCCTATGAAACGCCCCATGGCCATATGCCAAGTCCAGTCTTGGCTTCTGCGCACTCCCCAAATCATTGTATGTTTTTTACAGTACTGGTGTATATGGCGGGGAAAATTGAAATTGTAAAACTTCATAATTAGATAGACTTGCAATAATAAAAATACTTGCAAGTGCTAATTCATTCCATATTTCGGCCTACAAAAGGATGGAAAAGTGAAGTGTCATCTTTCGTTCAGCCAGTATAAAAGCCGAACAAGTATTGACTTGTGCTTCTCTTGACTGCAATCACATCAAATACATTTATCTAATGGTTCGGATTGGCAAACTGTAAAGGTACAAGAGCATTCCGTTTTTATCTCTATGTCCTCTGCCTCTATTTATCTTTGGCTTATGTTATGACCTATGCAGAATATAGCCGGATGTATCTGTGTGCCTCAGGTACCTCTTTTTATACTTGGAGGTCAAGGTGTGCATGCGTGTCCCTCTCATGATGCTGGCACGCATGACAGGGCTGAGACCCAAAAGCAGCCATGAAAGAAATGCCTGGTAGTATCTGAACAAATGAGATTGACTCATGGTCAAGAGAAGGAGAAAGATGTGGCTGTGCCAAGGAAATCAGCACCAGAACTGCATGTTCTCTATCAGTACCAGAACTGCATGTTCTCTAGCAGTACTAGAACTGCATGTTCTCTATCAGTACCAGAACTGCATGTTCTCTATCAGTACTAGAACTGCATGTTCTCTATCAGTACCAGAACTGCATGCTCTCTTTCAGTACCAGAACTGCATGCTCTCTTTCAGTACCAGAACTGCATGTTCTCTATCAGTACCAGAACTGCATGTTCTCTATCAGCACCAGAACTGCATGTTCTCTATCAGTACCAGAACTGCATGTTCTCTATCAGTACTAGAACTGCATGTTCTCTATCAGTACCAGAACTGCATGCTCTCTTTCAGTACCAGAACTGCATGTTCTCTATCAGTACCAGAACTGCATGTTCTCTATCAGCACCAGAACTGCATGTTCTCTAGCTAACGCCCCACGTCTAAGGATCTAACTTGTAACTCCTGTGAGCTCTTCGCCCAGACTTATCACAGTACCAGTAACTCTGGCAGAATGGCGAGGAGTGAGGTTACTGGACATTATACCAGGCCACCTGTAATGTGTCCTTCAGTGTTTATCATGATAGTGACTTATAAATAGCAACAAGGCAAAGAATAATAAACTTACCTAGCCCATTGCGTTACATGCAATTCACTGCAGGTTAGCCATGCAAAATGTGTCAAATGTTCCTAGAAAACGTGCCCCATTATATGACCTACCCCCATGTCATACAGATGCAGAGCCCCATGTTGCTACTTATTGCACATATGTTTTATTTTCTGCTTGTCAAGGCCTCGTGTGTGTAGCACATAGGATTGTGTTATCACCTTTTGTAAAACCATTTCTAAACATTGGGTATTGCTCTTCAAATGAACATGTGATACAGCACTTACTTATCTTAAGAGTATTGATGGTTACCTTTACTCCTTCCAAAGGCATTGCTTTGCAATAGTTTGTTTCTTTTGTGCATTGCTTTGGGATCCCTTTGAGACCTTGACTATTTTATGACGTTGCAAGTTATCAAGTCAATTGCTAAGAGGCGTTTGTACTGGCAATGATGGAGTTACCTGAGTGGAAAGAGTATTAAAAATAACTGCAAGTGTACTAAACATGAGCAGATGAAGTTAAGTGTAAAAGCATATTTCATTCATTTTAGTGAATGAAAACCTTCAGTGTAACTGGTCGGACTGTATTATACTGTGCTCCAAAAACATGAAATCAACACTACAAAAATTCTATACTTTTATTTTACAGTGTACCGACATTCCAGACTCTAACGGAAGAAATACTCAGTAAGCTTGCCGACGTCCTTGAAGAGGTAATTTTTTAGTGTATGTAACTTTTTGATGTGTTTAGAGTTGATTTGTTATGCGAATGAGAACGATGGGTTGAAGAACTGGACTGAGTGAATAGATTTGCTTGATTGAAGTACTTGATAACGCTTTAGGAACAACATATGATTCTGTACTACATAGAACACTATTGCAGAAAGAATATTAAGAGAAAAAACAATTGTAATCCTATTGTTTAGGCAGTGTATCTCAGAAGTGCTAACTACAGAAGATGGGTGTTTACAGTAATGGTAACTTTTTGTTCAAATTCAGTTACAAAAAACTGAGAATAGGAAAGAAAAACATTATTTTCAGCTTTCCACTCAAATAAAGATTAAAATATTACTGCCTACATCTAAAGGGGACAATGAGGAAATTTGGTGTTTAGGTTTTGATACTTGTTCAGGTTACGCACTATTATGCCCATGCTTGGGTTGATCCTCTTCAACCTGGGGATCTAATTCTCAAAACGCCTGTGTGCACCTCAGTATAACTTGATTTTCGAAAAACATTGTTACAAAGTTAACCCACCATTCCTGATTTAGACATTTACTCAGAAGTTGTAGGGTAGTCTGATGAATTAGAACAATAGTCTGTGAAGGGGAAGTCCTTGGCAGAAAGCAATGTTTTGACTTTTTAGGGACTAGATGGAGACTCTCGTAGTTGTTGTGGTGTATTTGTTGAGTTCAGTGACGAATGAGTATTCTTAGAAATTGGGGTTCTAGTTGTTAGATACATTCACCCTATCGAAGCAGGAACCACAATCCTAGTCAGTGTAAGTCAGATACATACCCTAAATAACCTGTGCTCACCCTCTTGTAACTTGGCAGAGAGCAGACAGGCTTAACTTAAGAGGCAATGTGTTAAGTATTTGTGCAACACCTCAAACACTAAAACTGTGAAAATGCCAAACAAACTGACACCACATCTGGTTAGATTAATTGTGTGAGCAATTCAAAACCAAAATGACAAAAATCCAATGAGTAGAAGTTGAGATATGAATTTTAAGGATTAAAGTACAAAAAAGTGCTTAAAAGCATATGGTAGCAACTGGGGATATCTGGTCACGCTAGACTGGGGTAAATTCAAAAGTTCAGGCCAACTGCGATGGCCCAGGGGTCAGATACAGTCTCAGACAAGTCCTGCTGACGTTTTACCTTCTCAAAAGGTGAGCTAAGAGCCCTGTTTTGGGTGAAGAAGGTCACCCGGAGAAAGGAGTGTGTCGCTGGTCCACGGGCACGAAGAATCATCCAGGCATCTGGGATGGATGAGTTTGAGCCTAGCATTCGCAAGCGGCAATGCTTGGTGTGCAAAAAGACAAACTTGCTGCAGCTCGTGCTGATTCTTCATGCAAGAGGTGCGGTTCCAGTTCATGCAGGACTGTTCTCAGTAGCAAAGAGACCAAAACTTTGATTTAGGAGCCAAAAGGCACTTCCAAAGGACCAAGACTGGAGAGTCACCTCTGAGGGGTCAGGTGCTGGTTGAAGTCCTTGGAGTCACTCTGGTTCTGGGTTAAAGAGATTTAGGTCCAGTCCTTCTCACTACCAGCAAGGAGGGCAGCAGGTCAGCAGAACAGGAGTCCAGCAGAGTCTGGTGGTGACAGTCCTTTTAGCAGCACAGCAGTCCTTCTACCTGGCAGAGTATCCACAGGTCCAGAAGTGTACTGGGTAGGTGGGATCTGCTGTCCAGCTCTTATACCCAGTGGTGCATTTGAAGTGGGGAGAGGGGTTCAAATAGAGACCTTTGAAGTGCACAGAGTCCCTGTCCTTCTTGCCCTGGCTCAAGACTCACTACAGGGGGTAATTCAGCCTTTTTTGTGGGATCAGGACACAGCCCATTCAAGTGTAAGTGTCAGCTCCGCCCTCCCATCCTGCTGAGGATGGCCCTTCAGGCTGTGGATGGCCCATCAGTCACACCTAAGCTCCCTTTGTGTGTTGCTGTCTGGAGTGATGGCACAAGAGCCCAGCTGCCATCCATCCAGACGTGTATTCAGAGACAGGCAGAAATCACTAGATGGTTAATATAAGAAAATGCCAACTTTCCAAAAGTGGCATTTTCAGAATTACAATTTGAAATCCGACTTCACTATATGTTATGATTTTAAATTGTGATTCCAGAGACACCCAACTCGGGGGTTCCATTTCTTCCAAATGGGAAATTGCATAAGGCAATCCCAATGTTATCCTATGGAAGAGATAGGCCTTGTAGTAGTGAAAAACGAATTCAAGAGCTTTTCACGACTAGGACATGTAAAACTGAAAAATATATGTCCTACTTGTTAAATACACTGCACCCTGCCCTGGGGATGTCTTGGGCCTTCTTTAGGGGGTGACGTCTATGTATTAAGAAGGATGGTTTGGGCCTGGCAAGAGGGTTAACTTGCCAGGTTAACACAACAGTTTAAAACTGCACACAGGCTCTGAAGTGGCAGACCTGAGACATATTCTAAGGGCTACTGCAGTGGGTGATACAATTAGTGCTGAAGCCCCCCCTAGCAGCATTTAATTAACAGCCCCTCTGAGCATGTAGTGCACTTTTCTAGGGACTTATAAGTACATATAAATATGTCAATTGTGCATACACCAATGTTATCATGTTTAAAGCAGAGGACCTATTCACTTTACCAAAGGTTAGCAGTGGTAAAGTGTCCAGAGTCCTAAAGCCAGCAAATACAAGATCAGCAAAACAGTAGGTCAGAAGGCAAAAAGGTTAGGGGAAAACCTGCCAAGGGTGCCAGCTCTAACAGGTATCATGTCACAATCCGGGTAATTTGACGTCTATGACTGTGGTGGGAGAGAAAACATCAATGCTCACCTCCAATAGCAAATGCATTTTACATTTGAATTTGTGGGAGCAGCATCTGATGACAATCGTTTTATTTTTCAGGATTTACTTAACTCAAAGAAATTCATTGGTATCCACCTATTGGGATTGTTAGATAATGTTTGATGGTACAGATGTTTTAAGGTGATTACATTTAGGTACAGTTGGGTGTCATCACCATACTGGTGATTTTAAACCCCTTCCTTTTAAATCAATCAAAATTCTTAAAGGTTCCCTGTATAAATTGAAGAATATGGGCAAAATAAGAGAATCCTGGGGGACCCCACACTTGACATTGATGGGGCTACATATGTTAATGCCCTTCAATGCCCTTGTTAGGAATGAAAAAACCCACCCAATACCTCAACTCTAACACCAATGAGGTTGTTAAGATTAGTGATGAGCCAATTTGTAATCACTGGTATTGAACACTGTCAATAGATCAAGAAGAACGTGGAGGAACATATTGCCATTGTCTGGCACGCAATAAATGTTACTTAGGATCTTAAGAAGCACAGTTTTATCGCTGCACCCTTTTTTAAAGCCAGACTGGTCTATGGTGAGCAATGAGTCTTGGTCAATTTGTGTGGCAAACTGATCAGCAACATACTTCCGAATTACTTTGCCCACCCATAGTGGTTCAAAGGCTGGTAGTTAAAAAGAATGTTTGAGTCATCCAGTGACTTCTTTTAAAAGGGTACTGGTTTATCTAATTTTAAGTGAGCCAGAGTCGATGATCTCTTTCAAAGATGCATGTATTAAGGAATAAATAAATAGGTGAAAATTGTTTTTGAAGACAACCCCCATAACATTATCATTAGGAAGTTTGATTTTGTGATGATCTTATTGAGTTGGTCTTCAAATATGTGTGAAAAGTAGGAATATGTTTTATTTGAGAGAGGTGGAGGAAAGTTTTTTTTCCATGGAATTTCTGAAATTCAGATCATGTTCCTGATTTTCAAAATGTAGCTTGAGGAGTAATTGGATAACTGTTTCAGGTTTAATTGTATTAAACATGAAAGAGGAGCATTGCTGTACGTATTGGTGAGATTGGCCTATCCATGTTGAAGTTGCCAAGAAAAATATTATAGTTATTTAGTGATTGTTGTTCTGTCATATTATCAGTGACGTTCCACATAACATTCTATGCATTCTTGGAGGTTTGTTAATAATGGATAGGTAAAATGGTAGTGTTGAGAAAGGGATGGTGGAGGTCAGTTATGTGATAATTTAGTAAATCAAAAGACCAAGTAGTCAAGTGACCAAAGGAAATACCGAAGTTCCTAAATTTGGGCACTTTAAGTAAGGTATATTTACATGATCAGACAAAGTAAAATCAAATCATACATAAAGCACTGCACTAGACAAGGCAAATACATTGCTGAAAATGCATCCAGGAGTCTCATCTAACTTGAATATAAGAAAATATACTCACAGAATGTTCAAGGGGACTAAATATCAAAGGGATGAGTTTACAGATGTATGACTTCCACCAAAACATGGCAGATGTCCAACCATGCTTTGTAGAGTGTTTTGATGTCTGTGCACTCCAAATGGGAAAGAAAGTTTACCTTGCTTTTCAGTGTACGTCTCACATTTTCCAACTCTAAATCTGAGCCATAATTGTTAGATTTGCTGAAGTGGAAGAGGAGAAATGTCCCATAGGATATGCACAGTTTTTGCAGGTAGTAATAGTTCAATGGAATGTGACAGACTACAACTACACCAAAACAGGCACAGCCCACTGAGTAGTAGAGAAAATCATTAGCCTCTTGGTTCTAATCCTAAAACAATGATATCTAATGAAAACATATTGTGCAATGTAAGGAATATAACAGCTGTTCAGCTAAAGGTAATGGTATTAGGATATTCTCAGATTATACATAAAAGAGGGCAAGAGGCAGCTTAGTTTTTGGCAAGCTATATAAGATGAGTATGCAACACTGCTTCCTGAGATATTAATTACCTATGTAGTTAAGTTGTACAAAAGGTGTACTGAACTTAGCTGATAATTTTCACAATACAGCATTATATATCATAAGGTATATGTTGAGGATGTTGGAAGTTTAGAACTGTGGGGGAAAGACTTATATCAATTCCGTCAATTTAGAATACATCAAAGACTCAATGGAGATGAGTGAATTCCATTTCAAGTAGGTAAGTATGAAGTGTGAATATGTTATTCATTTTGTGTGGGTCGAGTGTATGTAGTTTAGGTGGGGTACAGGACAGTCACAGTGCAAGGCATACTATTGTGCCATGTAATTCATATTAAAGCTCTTAGACACGAAAGGACTGAGTGATCCAAGGAACAGGAGTAGAGGTACTTTAGTTTCTTAAGATTATTATCATCACTGTTCTGTTTATAAAGAAAATGGATAATGACTTAAAGAGCAAGACATTAGTTGTGGCAAACTAAAACACTACATATTGATATTTAGTACATCTTTCTTACATTGCTTACTTAGTATAATGGCAATTATTAATTAAAAGCATTATTAAAGTTAAGAGGATTGCCATTCTGACAAAGAGAATCCCTTTGGACAAATCACAGCTTGGTAATGTGAATATACCGGATGCATATTTGCATCAATGACTCCAAGCAAGAAGGTTTCTTTCCCTCGTTTTCCTTACCCACTGAATGCACTCTTAGATATAAGACTATTATTTGACATTTTGGGTACCGTAATGACATAAGGTATTACTGCATATGCCCATAGGGTATTTCTAGAGGAAATATATAATGAAGAACAGCATTTAGCACATACTTATCATACATAAAATCTGATACTTCAAAAGTTCTTACAAAAATATTGATTCATAACATTTGTATAGAATATATATTATAGATGAATAGTGAAGCAGAAGCACTTTTTCCTGCAAATAATTCTGCATATAAAATTTGCTGGGTCAATGGAAAGTGACAGTTTGGTTTTAAGATAGGAATTATATTTAATTTGCAAATATTTGTTTGCCATTCTCAAGATAACATTAGTAAACCAATAAAGATTCATAATCAATATATTTCTAGAATGTGTGATAATTGGGGTACAAATATTAATGACCCTTCTTTATCAAGTCCTTTTATATAATACAAGAAACTATACATCACAAACATGATTAAGGTTTTTGCCCTTTCAATTTGGGTGCATTCAAATGCTAACTTAGGCAAAGTTCTATGAATACAAGCTCCTGAAATTGTGAGCAGGGAAATAGTTGCTCAGCTATCTTTGATGCTGTTGATTCTTTATAGCCGTCAAGTGTACCAAGCCAGGATGGGAACAATGTGGGTCTGCTAAAAAGAAAAAATATGAGAACAACTCCAAAAATGTATGAAATCAATAGTTGTTTTAACCCAATAATCAGAATAAAAAGACCAAGTAGTTGGAACTGCCATCCTATGTATTATTAAAGTGCATAATAGTAACATCTCTTATTTACAGCACTTTGAAGATAGAACTGTTGCCGTTGTTGTTGTTGTATCATTTGGTAACAGTGACAATGCACATTGTTCCATGTCCTTTGCAAAACAACTATTAATGTTTATGTAAACCATGATTAATCCAAATCAGAATGGCTTCATATGAAGAATTGAACTGATGATATTTTGGAGAAGAGAGCATGACAAAGCAGATGGTGATATAATTGTTCATAATAAAGCTTGTTTGCCTCAGTTGATTGTAGTTGTGTATGTGACGTACTATGAAGTAGTATGCCTTAAATAAATTAATTTGTTCCAACTGTTCTACAGAAATATGAGATTTTGGATAAAAACTGACATACATCTATCTTCATGCATAACCATTGGTAAGATCACACTATTATACTTTATAAAGACTACAAATCCAGATACAGGATTCAGCATTGTAAAGCAGATGTGTATATGGTGGCATAGGAAAATGATCACTAGACGTTGGCAATTGTTTGTTCCCATTGTCTCATCCAAACAGAAATGTGATAATTTAATTGGATATGTAGCTGTTTGACGCCTGAAATATTAGTCATTAGTTTTGAACATTCAAAACATTACATAAGGGATAGGAGAGACGGATTTAACACATCACTCTCCACAGAAATACCATACTTCTGTCTCCTCCAGATTATTTTAGCTACTACAGTCACACTTTAGTATTCTTTTGTAAATTCATATGCAAGCTGATTCACATACAGGTGTTAGTGGGGTGATCAATGGAGTTAAAGCTCAGCACTCAGGCTTGAGCTGCATAGTGGCAAAGCAAGTCATATCTTGTGCCAGTGAGGTCCTCAATGATTTCTTATTGTATTTGGGATAAAAGAGGAAATAGGGTCTGGGCTTCTAAAGCTTAATCCTAGTTTATCCATCTGACCGCACTGTGCAGTTCTAGGCATTCTTCCACATCTTCTCCTATCTTAGGAATAGAAAGTGGGTGAAATTGTGTTTGGGCACATAAATAACTGAATATTTCCACGGTGGTACCGCAACTAATGCAACACTTAGCTTATGATGATGTTGGGGAGTTGTCTAATGGGGCTGGTGATGAAACTAAAGTATGATGATGTAACTGATGGCCAAAATAAGGTTTTGTTCTAGTGAGAGTGATAGTGCTATTGTGACCAGTTATACTAGGACTTACATAGAACAATATATTTGAGTAAACTCTATATCAATTAAATGTGTAGTGCCCAGATATAGCCTCTGACACTGTTGCTGAGGATGGTGCTAGTATTGGGTCTTCATGAAAATACGTTTTATTTTAAAGTTATGCAGCCATGCTTAGAATGAGAGGAGAAGTCCTGCAGGTACAATCACCTACTCCAAATGCTTGCATTTCCCCAGATAGCAGAGCACTGGGTGGCCAACCATAGATTTTTGTCAGCTGGAGATAACATTGAAAGAAGAAGAAGCAAGGTGGAAGTAGAACATTAGTAAATATTCCTGTAGCCACATAAGCAAAGCAATAAGCAGTTTCAGTCCCACAGTTTTCAGAGATATCTGATGAAGAGAGGAGTTATTCTACTTCTACTCCTTCTTTTTACAGGTGCAGAAAGCTACTTTTCAAATCATTAACTTGCAAAAAACTACCATCAAATAAAATTCTAACAATAACAATAGAAACTAATGAGGGAACACGTTGGAGTTATATTTTTGCCCATTGAGCAGAAATAAGAGGTTTCATTCAAAATTGAGTCTGTCTTTTGAGGCTTACCACAACTCCTGCTAAATTAATGTGAACATATTCTAACTACAGTTAATCGATCATGACCTCAGCAGGTCATGAGAAGGTGCTCATTCAAGAACAAGGGCTAGGTTAACAAAGCGGAGATGGCTAAGTAAAGCTGTATTGCACACCCAAGACATGTACAACATTAGCCAATCAAAATGTCTTATTGGCAGTGAACCAACTCATGCGTAGAAGTGAATACACACAGAACCATATAACACTGGATCTCTCATCTAACAATGTGCATCTGGCCCCCTTATTAGGGGTCCCAGCAGGCTCCTTCCAAATGTAGAGCTTCATCCTTTGGACTATGGAGTTTTTAAAAACTGCAGAACAGAAACAGAGAATGGACCATCACTCTTTTTGAAGCACCTCTCCCAGATGGCAGATGATTCAGCAAGTACAATAAAAAGAGCTTTAGCCAGTTGTTTAGACATGCAGTAGAAAATGCTATACGCACATTACAATTTGAGGCTCTGCAAATTGGGCCTTTCTTACCAGTTTGTATATGTGGTTGTTACGCTGCCCATACATACTGCACCACCGCCTGTGAAAAATTATTAGTAACTACCAAAGGATGCACATGCTGAAGCATATTCGTTCACAGGATTATGCTTGGACAAGGCTGATGGATTTTTTTTTACGCAGCATAAGGGAGTAGAGACAAAAGGCATCAAGACTTCAACTGTCACTAAAGTTAACAGTATGACTCAGTTAGCCACTCAAATGATACTCCAAGCTGACATAAAGTCCAAGGGTTTGTATTACAAATTGATGTTTAGATTGACATAGACAATTCACAAAACAAGACTGTAAAGATACAAAATCATAATAGGTTGCCCAAACCTCCTAAAGAGGTTCAAACGGAGTAGCATCAGAAATACTAGGAACTCAACAACAACAGCATATAAAAGCAATAGGAAAATCTGGACAGGATGGAACAAATGCTGGCTAATCCTGTAAATCATTTAGCAGTTGTTAGGTTGCAATCTTTAACAACCTATGCAAGGGTAATCTCTACAAATTAATAAATCCATTTAACATGTGTTGGGACAAACACATGTGGACAAAAAAACAAAAAACACAAAAAGGACAAACAAAATTGAAAAAAAGAAATCTGGGGCAAAAGGTAACTAACTATGGTTGACGAAAAAACAGATGAAAAGGGAAGACAGCATTTCAGCAGCCGGATCAAAAGTCTTCTTCTTTGGGTCAGAGGAAAAAAAAAATCCTTAAGTCTAGGCTAGGCATTTCAAAGGGGCAAAGGGTAGAGAGGGCTATACCTCTCAGAGTACAAGGGGTTTGGCAAGCGGTGCGAAGTAGGGAAAGGATTCTGACCAAAGTCCAGCTGGGGAATTATATATTAAAGTTCACAGGGAATGATGTGTGGTCCATTTTTCACTCCATGTGACGCAAAAGGTGAAAATGTTCAAAGGCAAGCAGTCAGACGACTCAGACTGCAACATTGGTGAAAATGCTCAGGTTCTTTATGTAAATCGACATCCATCTTAAATCATCCAGGCAAATTGAAATACTTGTATTCATATGTATTCCACATACACTAAATGTATGATGTTTAAGGTTTAGCTCTCAAGCCTACTGTGCATAAAACAACAAAATACCTATTTCCAAGCTAGTCTTCTCATGTGAATGATTTTCTGAAAAGAAAACTCACATTAGCGAGAATGACTAAACATTTTCTGCAGTCACGAAGCAGGGCCTTGCAGTCCTCAGTTAGGCTAGTGTAAGTATATTAATACAGCAAATCAATGTATGCATTTTATATACATTAAGCATTCTAAATTCAGCTACCAGACATGTTCATAATACAATAAGTTTGAAATGAAAAGACTCTGTTAACCCTTTCATCTAACTATAATGTATTACTTCATTCTCTACAATTGCTAGTCACTTTTAAGATATTTCTAAAAAGAAATGCTAAATTGTTTTAATCCAGACCGTTAGTTTACATGATAAACTATAAAATTAAAAATAATTAATACATAAACTCACAAGGCTATACAACATGTCTTTAGACTAATGACCTATAGTGAATGCAGGTTAATCTGGCTTTTGAGGGCAATACTTTACAACAAAACTAGTATTACTTTGGTTAACATAATGATAGATTGTCACGCCTAGATGATCACTGTGACATGAGGGACAGTACTAAAATTTCTGCTACATCACACAGAAACATAAAGCAATAAAATATTTTAACAATCCTCGCAGCAGTTATTCAACATGTGCCCTTCCACCTCTACAGAGAGCACAAAATACATTCACATAGAATCTATCCATACCAAAGTCCTGCTTCATTGTTGTGTTCCAAAGTCCATATTTTCAGTTCCATGTGCCATTGTTTGATGTCAATCAACCATTTTTGCACATTTAGTGTGCAGTTCACCCTCCATCGCGTTGTTATATTTTTTTTGGCCAATATTAGAGCTAAATTACCAACCCCTCAGAGCTGTACAGTGGCTCTGGCCTGCACCATTTGAACTTGCAGGCAGGCCACAGGGTCAACAATTTCTGTCTTCGCTGTGATTTCCTTAATCAGTGCAGCCATCTCTGAACAATACTGCCTTGTGTAGTACCATTGGAAAAAGCACATTGCCCCACATCTTCAACATATGTCCAAAGCCTTGGGGTACATTTTTGCTCTGCTTGCTGGAGACAGCTACGTTAGGTGCAAGTAGTTCAGTTGGGTGAACTGAAACCTGAGGTTCCTAGTAACCATTTTAGTATAATCTAAGGTTTTGCTGCACTCCTTATCTTGTGTTTTCTTTTCAAGCTTCAGACCCCAGGATTGTCTCAAGTGGGTGTGGAATATTGGAGCTATTTTTGAAACTATAATACTGTCACTGCGTGTTGGACATCCCCATGTGTGGACAACATGGAAGTATGTCATCCCTTGTGGGCTCAACATCCTCTTAGGTCTATATTTTTTCTACTACACTTGTTATAGCATTGAGCGCCATAAATAGTCCAGCACCTATCTCGTACCCTGCTCTCAGATTGTCAAAGGCAGGAAGATGGCCCTCTGCACATAGGTCCCTAATGTAACAGACTCCAGCCTCTCATCAGAAAGTTTTATCATAAGATTTAGCCAGATCTATAAATTACAGCAAACACCACAGAGGGACCTCGGGGGGGAGGTATTCCAGGCCTTGCTTAGTCCACCTTGTTTATCTCTTCCAGTAGTATGCCTTCACCTTGATAGCTCCACCTTGATAGCTCCAGGGTAAGAGGCAAGATGCAGTGCTCATTTTAGCCGTACAGCAAGGGCATCCATCTCCCCAATATGGCATTTATCTCCTGAACCTCTTGGTCCCTCACAACTTCAATCCATCACATTGGCCCTATGAGTTGCTGTGGCACTTAGCAGTCCTGCAGGTTCGGTGCTCCCATGCCCCCTCTCCCATTGGTCTTATACTCTCAGCAGTGGTGGTCCTCTTTCTTCTGTGACTGAATATTAAATTGGAAAAAAGGACTGTTCATTTCTTTGAAAAATTATCCATGCAGTATTAAAAGAAGCTCCAAGAAGTGGTACAGTAGTGTTGGCAAGATGAACATTTTTGCTACAGGAACCCTCCCAATGGCAACAGCAGAAGCCAGCTCCAGAAAGATATAATTGATGTGAACACCCTTCCCAATTGCCCAGTCTGAAACTTGGTATTTTCAGGAAACACCTGGATCGCAAACTACTTACATGTATACGTTTCCCACACAAGAGGGATCATATAATGTTCCAACACATGTGGGTCTGCCATCATAGTACTGAAAATAGACAAGATTTGCCTTTACTGACAGGCCAGAAAAGTCCATGAACATTCTCAATACCTCCATAATTTCTGGGAGGCTGGCACCATGGTTTCTCAGAAACAGAAAGGCATCTTCTGCAATGAGCAAAATCGCACGTGCATCTCGCTACAAATGCACAGCCCAGTCCAGGGCCCTTCCTCTGGAATACAGGCAAAGGGCTCCATGGCCACGGTAAAGAGAAGCATCGAGAGTGGACATCCCTGAGTCATATCTCACCAGACTTCCCATTGCCATGAACGTGTCTGGAATGTGCAAACCCACTCCAGGTGGCTCCTATATAATACCTGGATTCATCACATCAATTCCTCCGAACAGAAAAGTCCAAAACAGAATTTCAAAAAATGGATCTATGTCTAATGAGGCCACAGCAGAAGTCAATCATGTTTGCGGTGCCAGATCCATCATTAGAAAAGGAGATGCAAATTAATGTGTGTACTGTGGCCGAACATAAACCCGTTCTGTTCAGGGTGCACCATTATCTTTATGTTCAGTGTTAGACATTTACTGACTATCTACCAAAAAAAATGTATCTCATGTATTTAGCAGAGACTCTGGCTGGAATGACTTGACACTAAGGAGGTCTGAATTCAGCAGTACAATAAAATAAAAGGGATTTCTAGAAGATCACCTACCAAACTCATAGTTTGGACACCTCAATAAGAAGAATCTTTCTCTAACCTTACCCCATGTACTTAAAGTTTCAGATTCTAGAAAACTCATTCCATTTTTAGGATTGATTTGTAGTATCATCATGTCAACTGTATGAAGCCCAGACGAGTATGACCATGCACAAGCATGTCCTTTTGTAGGAATTGACCAAGGTCAGGCATGTTCCTACATTGGTCTGATTGTACATGATTCAAGGGCCTCAGATCTGCCGTACTTTCAGCACACTGAGTTGGTATAGAATTTTTCATACTTCCTTTCTCTCAATAGAGTGCTGGTCTTTGTGACAACACCACTATTTACAAAGCAGCACAATTTCCCATACAGTTCCCTTAGGAGCAGTTGCTTTATGAATCACAGCCTCATGAAACTGAAACCATGTTATTTGAGGTCGCAGAACACAGCATGAGAAATTATATATGGGTTGAGGAGTATACATGAGGCACCCACACAGATCTGATTTGTCCTCTGGTCCTGATGGGATTGCCCAAAATATGTGGACACTGAAACATGTTGATCTTCACTATTACAGATCACAACTTGTGTTCAGTTAGTAAAACATACTAGTTGTGCTATGTTTATTCAGTAGAATGGGCATCACCCTGATTTGTTTTTATTCAAGGCTTTCAAGACTGACACATCAGTCCAGGATTTCTGACTCCCTACTTGAGCCGTTTGACATTAGGGTTAGCTAATGGTGCTGACAAATAACCAATGCCACTATTAAATAGATATGTAGGAGCACTTAACACACATGGCCTATGAGGCCTTCCTATTCCCCAAGAGGGAGCACCAGTGTTGAGAAACCTATGAAACAGCAGGTAGCATGCATCTGTTGCCCTCCTGATGCTCCTGTGAGGTCTCTCCTCTATTCCACTGAGGCTTGATCTTTGGAGATCCTTAAGGTTCTTGTGATATACTTTATGACTTCTAACACTGTTTTTTAAAGACACTCTTTACGTAGAGCTTGGCAACAACATATAGTTTTCCTGTGTAGGCATACAAGTGAATTATGTACTCACTGCAGCTTAGGTGCTAGGGCTTTTTTGTATGTTTATGATTTCTTGGGTGGAGAGTGCCCGGGCCTCCTTATCCTTCTTGGCTCTTTTGGATGTCTGATATGGATCAGACAGAGGAACAAATGGCAAAGCTATGCATATTCTCTGTGCTTAAGCCACCACCCAGAAATCCAACCTCAGCTAGTTCATCATAAGGCATGGAAAAGAGAAGGCAGGAACAAACAAACCTCGCCATGTTCCTACCTACACACCTTGTGTGGGCAAAGCTGTGTCATGCCCCTCTTTGGGGAGAAGAGAGAAACAATTTGTGGCAGATTAACCAAACTGTCCAGAAATGCTGTGCTGCATTGCGTAAGAGTGCCATATCTACAGACATATGGGTTTCTCTAGCGCCGGCACTGATTTTAGCTGCCTTGCGCCACACACACACCTTTGCACCATAGTTCAAGGCTGTGTGCATGAGTCTAGCATAGGTTTTGTACTGGAAGGATAGCCTTCCAATACAAAATACTATGCATATACAACTTTAATGTATTTTCTTTGTATGTGTGTGCTGCACACTGCAGCACACCTGCAAAGTGAGAAAAGAAAGGGGAAATTAAAGCATTTCTTCTTTTAATTCCTGGATTCGAAAGGTGTTATGTTTGTACTCAAAACCTTGTCTCACATCTTCAGTTGATAGGGTTTTGCCTCACAAAGGGTAGGCGGTTGCATGGAAACATCCATGTAACTCCCCCTTGGTGCTACGTAATGCAAAGCAGAGCTTCATGCTACCTTGTGTTACTTTTAGTCATTTTCCAACAAGTTTTGCGCTGAAAGTAAATAATAACAAAAAAATTGTACTGGTGTGCGTCACTTTCATGATGCAAACCCAGCGCAAAATGTTAGTAAATCACCCCTTTACATCCTACCCTGAATTATTACTACATGTTTCTACGTCTCATGTGGGCATGATCAGGCATGGTTAAATATAGAATTCCGTGTTTTATTTCAATAACTGCCTTATATCTCTTAATTGGACAGGAATTATCTCTGAACATTCACCTTAATGTTGGAATGAACAAAGCATCTGAGGACAATGCTGCAATAGTGACACCAGTCTTTAAAACTATATGGGATGGTATCAGTTTTTTGCAGAAAAATGTTAGCCGTTATGATTTTTTACAGCTTTCGAGACAATAATTGTTGATGTAAGAAATTGGATAAGTAAATGCAGTGGGTAACTACCCACCTCAAGGAATAATCTTAACCTTTGTCAGGGTGAGCTATCAACGTGACTAAATTAACATGAGTTCAACCCCATAGTAGCAATGGCACACATCAGACAAGCTTATCTTAAAACAAAGTGTAAAGTATTAATGCAGTACAAAACAATAATAAAGTCAACATGCAAAAAAATTGAAATCCAAATTAGAAAGATAGAGTAACATTTATTACACAAAATGACAAAAATCCAATAAGGGGGAGTGGAGATATGAATTTTTAAAGTTTTATGTAGAGATGGTGCCAAGAAGCACAAAATGTCAATGATAGTCAGAGAGTAGACTGTGACCTAGGCACAATTTGAGACTTTCTGTGATGGAGCGTAGATTGGATACACCAATTAGGCTTGTCTTGGTAAAAGGTATTACCTTCTGACATAGTCCTTTATGTACAAACATACAAAAGGTATGGCAGCTAAATTCCTTTCTAACATCATTCCTCAGGCAATTCCAGCAGTAGGAACAGAGGATCCAAAGAATATGGGCAGAAAGGCCTCATCAGCATCGGCAAGTCTACCCCACTGTGTTAGGACAGTTCCAACATGGTGGTCTCATCCTCACTGAAATGGAGAACAAGAAAAATACATATTTAATATATGGGGGGTCCAGATTTTATTCTAAAACTACTTCTGCATAAACCAAGGGGATCCCCCTTAATTATTAGGTGTGTAGGGTAGGAATAAAATAACAATATTGGATGTTAATATGACTTCACGTCTCAAACATCAATCAGAGTCCATGACATGTTGGCAATTGCCAACATATTTTGACCACAAAAATAGGATGCCCCTGTTAAAAGAAAGAGGGTCAAGGGTCTTCGTCAGGGCAAAAAGTGGTACTCTTACAGTCCATCCTGAATGCGTGCCCATGCACGTAGGTAAGAATAGGACTTTCCTCTAATCGTCCAGTACGCTTCTACTGCCCTATTATTTTCTTATTATTTTGCTTTTATTTACTCTCTATTGACTGATTATTGACAATTAGAGGTACGACCTATTCTTACCTACTGATTTTTTGGTGGCTGAAACATATTGGCAATTGCTAACATATCATGGAATCATGATATATAAACGGGGAGAGGTTTTGAAAGGAATGCTCACTGGATTTCATGACAGTCATTAGAGAAGAGGGATTAGGGACTGCACAATGAAATTCCTTGCTATAGTTCAGCTTCCTGTTCTTAAGGAATTAGAACGGCCTTACCCCACAAAACACAGAAAGTCATAGACACCTATAATCATAGACAACCATAACTTTGGGTAATCAACAAATGGTCATAGATATGGCTGGCTGGATGCTGGAGGGGCTTCCCGATCCAATATGACCTCTCAAAACAATTGATTAATTAATTGAATCTCAAAATGGAGAGTAATTTATAATGCACCATGTTTCCATTTAGGGACATTTATGGAGCGGTAGAATGGTCATCCAAACTTTGATTGCCAGAGTCACTCATGACATCCTAAAATAGCTAGTTCAGATTGTACTGGAAATTATGTATTTGTGCATGGCATGGACTTCCCATGTTTGTGCATAGAATGTGTTAAGTAAGAGGGCATGTTCAGGAGTGAGACCATCTTCAGATGGGTGGAGTAAAGTGTGAAGTTCATCTCACAAGTGTCATAATCACCCACCATGTTTCAATGATAATAAGCATTACAAATATGTGCTTCAATATGCAAAGTGATGAGTTCCTACACTGGTGACGTGGTATTTTGGTAGTTCTGTCACAATATAAAATGTTTGAGGCTAATAATTAAGATGTAGACAATTTTATAAAAAATAAGCAAATATGTCTTGAACAGCTTGCAGGGTATGTGTTACAATTGACTGCAGATGTTAAAAAAACAATTAACACTTTATGCACAAATTTCTGTTAAAATTGGTAATATGGTAAAACATGCTGACACTCAATCGGGGCTTTTTATGCTGAAATAAAGCGTCATAATTTCATAAATGTATTAGGCATAATTATCAATTCAGTTTCAAATAACATAACTCTATATAATTGCTAACAATGCTATATCGTGTGTGAGGCTATTCTGAAAATACTGGAGAGTAAGCATGTTGCCAGTATCTCTTTGTAAAAATCAGTGCTTTATTAGTAAATAAAAACGTGACGGTGTCCAAAGCCCTCCTCTGAAGCATGTGGCTGCTGCAATTAAATGCGCAAGCACAGGATACTTAGGCAGCGTAATCTTGAAGCCATCTCGGGCCTCTTTCATCCATTTACAGCCACTCCCTGCCCCTCCAGCTCACTCCTGTAGCTTTCTGCTTTCTCCCTTTGTGACACTTTTTCGTTTTTCATTTTTTGCATCTCCGTCTCTCCTATCTGTGTTTTTTGCTTGCAGTAAATGCTTGAAGCAGAAAAAGAAGTGCTGGCCCTCAAAAAATAAGTGCAGCACCGGAAACAACAAGCATAAATTAAGCACTGGTACATGAATGTTTTATGCAAATCTAATATTTCAGTGGGTGCCCTTGTGGCATCACTAAATATTTAGTTTCTTTTGCCACAGCTTGATCGTATTGTGGCTTAAATATGAAGGATGAATTCCACTTGAATATGTCATTTAAAATTTTGATAACTATGCTACTCTAAACAAGCAAAGACTGATCCAATCCAGAAGCAAGTAATTTATACAGTAAGGCCCAGGTTTACTTACATTTTGTGTTGCTGTTGTGCTCCTTTTGTGGGCAGCCATGACATAAAATGCTGAGATTTAAAAAGCCATGCATTAGTCGAATTGTGTCACCTTGCGTGGCTTTCTAAAGAAAAGTTAAAAAAAATTAAAAGCAACACAATGGGTTGTGCTGCTCTGCGTTACACTGCACGAAGCAGGCGTTACATAGATGGAGCATGGATGTTTCTATGCATTCACCAATGCATTTTGAAGCAAGCCAATACTTACTACAGATGGTAAACCTGGGTTGGTGCCAAAATGGTGACCCCACCCGAGAGAGAGGCGTAATGAGGAAAAATACCTGCATTTCTCCTCTTTACTTGCTCTTGCCTTGTGTGCTGTATTCTGCAGCATGCCTAAAAAGAGGAAGATGGCTCTAAGGATTGTTTAAGTGCAAGAAATGATCCCTTCCTGCACAAAACACTGTAATGTATGCATCCTAGAACCATGGTGCAAGGGTGTATGCACTGACTCTAGGCTGCCTAAACTTCACCAGTGCTATAATAAAGCAGGAGTGTGTCATCTTAGTAGATATGGTGCATTTCTGCTCTCCCTTTCACGCAATGCAGCTCAGCGTGTGTGTTAGAAAGAGAGAGAGAGAGGGAGAATGTGTGTATGGGGTGTTTGAGCATGTGTGTTTGCATGAGTGAGTTGAGGGGTGTCTGTTCATGCTTGCATATCTGTTCGTATGTGCATATGTGTGAGTGTCTGTGTATGTATAATGGGAGTGAACGATATTCTAGCAACTGCTTAATTTTCAGTCATTTCCTAAGGGCAAGAGTGATTTGAATAGAGGAGCCAATTTATGTCACCAAATTGTTTTTTTCTGCTATATCAAGTGCTTACTAATGAACAACGATTTGCATTTTGTGGAGGTACTTAACTTGTATGTTACTTTGTCCCTTTGTACATAATCTGTTCTCCATGTCATAAGAATTCACCTTAACTCATGTGCATCAGTTTTCAAAGCTGTCACTAGTTGCCTCAGGTCACGATATTGGCAAAGAGTCTATTTGTATTACATATTTAATTTCAGAAACGGAAACGAGTCATTTCACATGGTTTTTATGATGTTATTCTGCATGACAAGAGAAATTATTCTGAAGAACGTGAGAAAACGTTGCTATCTGCTCTTTGACTATGTTGTTCAAATAAATATTGGCCCACAACGTATAACCTTCCATGGAATAATATATCTTCGCTAGTCACTCGTTGACTTGCCTTTGTTGAGTTTATGGGAACGCTCCTGTAATGATTATTTATGTTAGCAATCTAAACAAAGAATTAGTCCCACTAGAAAAATGGCGGGATACCCACGAGACTGCATATTTGTCCTCGAGCTTTAGAAAACGTGTTTACTTCTAAGAAAATGATTTCTGAGTCTAAGAAAAAAAAAATGTCAACGCTCACATGATATCAAAAGAACTCATTCCCAAGCATGAGAAACAATACTTTAATGCGGGTTTGGATCATTCGAGAACAATGAACTCGAGCTTCTTTAGGAAACAGAGGAGCACAGTGCAAGAGTTTTCCCCAGACACCTTTCTTTTCGAGGAGATGGCTTGTTTTGGCAAAGACTACGGAAAGTAGTCGTAGGAGGCCCTAAACATTTGACTCCTTGGGTCCTGCTAGTAATAAATAAAGTTAAATGATTGCAAAATATGATTCCTTACAGAGAAAACAGTCGAAGACGCCAAACACACCCAGGACAACTACAAATAGACATGTTTGTAAAATGTGTGAGCATTGAACCCTTCACTGTTATAAGAAGACCCTGAAAAGGGCGTTTAAGTGCCCCACAAATGAACATCTACGTATCCCATACGACCCCAGAGTCATAGAAATGTGTACAACTGAAGATTTCCAGCAGCACACCTTAAAACACTAACACTATGCGAGGCAGATTGTGTGCCATGGGAACTGAGTTTAGAGTAAGCAGAACAGTGCAAGGCGCCTTTAATTTCCCTGTTTTTTTTCTATTAGGAAACTCCCCTCTGGAGAAACCACTTTCACTACTTTTCCAAACCCTTTGTCAATGGTCGATTACTACCCTAAAAATACACTTCGATAAACATTTTGCTGGAGTACCTATGAGTGCTTGCAGGGTGAGAAACTACTTGCAACGCTTCTGTAAATTCAACGAGACTCTTACATAGTAAGAAGTCTGAAATAATTGTGGTGATCACTGATGTCCTGCTTTTAATTATTGATTTGGTGTTATGTTGCGCCTTACAATGAAATGTAATGTGCTTGTAGTGAATGTAAATCACTAGTATTGTGAGTATTTAGAAAAGATATTCGAGAAACAAATTTTGTGTGGACGAAATGCCGTTTCAAGAATGTCGATGACAAACATATCACGAAGGTAGGTTTCTATAGATAAGCAAAGTTTTACTAAATATAACTCCACATCTATGTACCTTGATGATATATGTATCTTCGAGGTATGTAAATGTGGAGTTATGAATAGGAAATCTATACTCATCTGTTTAAACTTACCTTCTCAATATTTTAATCCTCATTATTTTTCACTCAAGAATATTTTTTTCTGATATTCTGTCAGTGATGCAAACAGGGCCTTGTAGTGGCTGGAATAGTAGTGTGGGTGGTAGAGTGGGGCACTGGCTTATCGAAGGATGATGTTCACGACACAGTTTGATGTGAGTGCTCATGCATTGTCTTGTTATATTTTTTGACAGTTCACTGAAATATAGACAGTTTAGATTTTCCATTAAACCAGGGATTAGAGAATTCTAGAAATATGGTATTTTTACTGTACTTACGCCATATGTCAGTCCGATTCATTTACATTTGAAGATCATACATTCCTTGTTGGCACATAATATCTAGCAATTTACTGCATGGATCCTGCTCCGTTGATTGGTTTGTTGTGCCAAATAACACATTATGTTCTGGTTTTCACTGGGAACCACTAGAGCTTTTGCTGAAGAGCAAGTGCGGTGTTGGCAAGTTTCTTCTAGTTAAGGGCTAGCCTACCTGTCTGATTTTGTATCCTCTGTCGTATGTCAACAAGTTCCTTAAGTCAGGCCATGACGAATAGCGTGTTCAGCTGCACACTGTTTAGAGGTGTGGTACGAGTTAGAAATTGCTGCATATTACAGCAGCAGAAATTGGGACTGTGAATGTTAGTTCAGAGTCAAAAAATACTTCTAGGTTTTTTAATGTCTGAAGTTGGGTCGGGACTACATCTATGTTGAATTAATTATTTTTCAGGTCTATCCAATATTACATTTTTGTTGAAGTGAAAGGAATATTTAGTCCTTCAGTGCCATAAACATTGTGTCAGGGACTCTATGATGGTAAAGAGTTTAGTTTTTATGTCTGCTTTGTTTTACAGGTAGGTATGTATCTAAGCATCATCAGCATATATCTAGAAATACAGGATATTGTGTTCAATTAACATAGCAAATGGGCAGTAAAGTAGTAAAGTATTTGAGATAAAGATGAATACACAGGTACATTATTTCTGCTACTTGGTCTCACTGCATGGCTATGAGCTGAACCTGTGTTGTTGTCTTGGTTAATGCCAACTCCCTCTCCTCCTCTGACAAGTACCTACAGCCAGTGTACCTTTCAACTTATACTTCACCTTCCAATGATAATCCTGCATTATGATTGTCTGGGCTTAGGGCCAGATGTAGCAAAAAAGTAAATTGCGACTTGCAATTTGCGAGTCCGTGCGACCCGCAAATTGCAAGTCACAATTTGCTATGCAGAAAGGTGTCTCAGACACCTTCCGCAACTCGCAATGGGGTCGCAAAGACCCACCTCATTAATATTAATGAGGTGGGTCACAGTTTGCGACCCCATTGCGAGTATGGGCACTCACGGGGATGTTGGCCTGCTGGAGACAGCAGACCACCATGTCCATGACTGCTTTTTAATAAAGCAGTTTTTTTTTTCCATCTGCAGTCCGTTTTCCTTAAAGGAAAACGAGCTGCACTTGGAAAAAAATACTGAAACCTCTAGTTTCGGTTTTTTTCCATTCACAAAGGGGAAGGGGTCCCATGGGGACCCCTTCCCGTTTGGGACTGGGCTACCATCCACTTCAAGTGGATGGTAACTGTTATGCGGTCGCAAATGAAATTGCATAGCACTGCGAGTCGCAAATAGGAAGGGAACACCCCTTCCCATTTGCGATTCGGAAATGCATTTTGCGAGTCGGATCCGAATCGCAAAATGCATTTCTGCATACCGGAGAGGCTTTTGGGCCTCGCAAATGGCGTTTTTCACCGTTTGCAAGTCGCAAAACCCTTTTTACATCTGGCCCTTAGTACTTTAAGTGAGAGAGGCATCAGTGATGTGCAAGTGGACACCATAAGTCCTTTGAAGGAGAACCACCCTGTCTTTGGGCAAAGCTGTGATTGTGGCCACAGTAATCAGAAGACGTCAGAGGATTCCAACTAATCTGGGACTCATACTCTTTATTGTTTTTCTTTTTCTTTTGTAGCTATTGTTCTATTGCACCTGCCTGTGAGGTCGGCTTGTTCTCACATGTTCCGTGATGGAGAAACATGAAGCATTATTTGAGGTCTCCAGTTACTCTCTTAATGAATCATAGCACATTCTTGCCCTGTTCTCCTCCTTAGTGATGGTGGTGGTAGGCCTGTGGTAGAGTTTCATCAACAATGCATTGAGTAGATACTGGCTTCCGTTTGTTGGATGAATAGCAGGTTCATGAGAGGTTGCAGGCGTCGGGCCATGCACAGTGTTGTTCATAATGAAGTAGTTTTGGACTCACCTACAAAACAGTTTCTGCATGTGTGTCTTCAATAAAGTGGCATCGACGTGTTCCTTCAACTTAACTTTTTCAAACTTTGCTTCTTGTTTTTGCTTATTGTCATTTTAATTTGCCTTTTAATAGTTGGCTTTGCTTGCCACATACATCTATTCTGTTCTTATTCTGTTTTTTAACTGTCACTCAAGCCCTAGTCACCAGCAACATGGACTAAGGGACCACCATCTATGCCGAGATCAATAAGCAGCCTATTAGAAGGCCACAAACCATCCAGAACTTGGCAGCCAGACTCATCCTCAACCTCTCACACAGAACTCACATCACACCACACCTCAGGGAGCTCTACTGGCTCTCGATACACAAATGGGCTCACTTCAAATTCCTCACACACACATTCAAGGCACTACACAACGTAAGCTCCACATACCTGAACAGTCGACTCTCCTTCCGCCAACCACCCAGGCACCTCTGTAGGTATCCTACTGGCACACAATACATGCATATATAGAAACAGAACAGGATAATGAGTGTTCTGTTACATCACGCCTAAAGTGTGAAATGGCCTTCTACTCCACATCAAAGCTGCCTCCACTCCTATTGAATTCTGCAAGCAGCAAAATACCTGCCTTTTCATTTAACCAAACTACCAGAGGCAGGACTAGGCATACACTTCTGCTCAGGGCCACGATCCCCCGTAGGTGAGAGAGTACTTTTTCAATACAAATATCATAACATTACATAACAGTTCCACATTACTTCCTTTCCTCTCCCTGTATAGGGTGTTTAACATAGTTTGCCTGCAGATGTTGCTTATGACATAGGGTCATGAATACTGCTAATGTTTTCATATTTGATTTAAGTGATGTTTGCCTCATGTTAGTTTGTTTGGCCGTTATGTATAACAGTTTTAACAATTATTCTTTTGCTTGACTGGCACTGGATGTCCAACTGATAAAGCAATGGAAAAATTACTGATTACAAAAATCCAAATGAACCAAAAGCTACCCTGGACACCTAATATAAGTTTTGAGAGGCTACTAGAGTAAATAGCCAGTTTGTCAAAGTAATTCTTTAGAAGTTCAAAATGTATTTTTAGGAAACTGGATTCAGGAGAACGTTTTGGCACATGATGAACTGGAATTTCTTCTGGAGCTATGATGACAATGTTATGATAATTTGCTTTCTTCTTTCTTTTACGATCCTCTATTTAGTAAATTGTCATCCATTGATGTCAGCCACAAATCAGGGATAAGAAGAAGTATAAAGTACCCATCAGTGTTCAAAAAAAAAAAAAACATTGTTTTCTAGGGGAATCACTCAAGCACTTTGGTAATGGGAGCATTTCAGCGCACTGGCTTGGTGGCTAAATGTTAATTATTTGGGGATGAATATCACATAATTAAATTAATATGCAAAGCTAAATAGACTTTCAAATGATCAGTATTCTATTGTATTGTAATAGTATTTATATAACGCTTACTACCCCTGACGAGGCGTTGAAGCGCTTTTCGGTGAGTAGCACGCTACTCTGGAACCCAACAAGAATTAGTGATAGATTAGTATCGGGAAATAATGAGTACAGTTTTAGTATTATTATGAGTTAATTTGAGCCGTGGATATGAGAGTTTGTTAGTTAGATTGACTGGATTTAAGGGGTGGTGGAGGAGGAAAGAAATCCAGAAGTGTTAATTGGGAGTATATCCTTCATTTACTCAACCCAAAGGCTTGGGATGAGTAAAGGGGGATGGAGGAGGGAAGAGTGGAAATCAAAATTATCATTACATGTGGCTTGAATAGTACATTGGTGTGTATGTCTGCCCAGAGTTCCCAACTACGTGTAAAGTTGGTAACCTGCCTAGGGCTGTGCTTCACAGTATGATGTCCAGGGTCTGTCATGTGACCTGGAGGGTTGCACCAGGCTACTGTCCCTGTCCTGAGTGTAGCACATAAAGAGGTGGTTTCAGCAAACAATGTTTTGAGAATCCTTAGAACTGCCGGATCTTTTTATGTGTGTCAGTGATATTCTGACCTATTGACCCTGTTGTTATAGGAACCCCGCAACCTTGTGCTGACATTCCATGTTTATGTTGAAAGTTTGTCTATTATGCATGCAATACATGTGTGGTAGTAATCCTCAGTGTGCAGGTGATTCTGAATACTAAAGCCAGCAGGGTATATTTTGGGTGCTCCTGGTTATAGCACGGCACAAGATGGAGGGAGAGGATAAGCTGGCATCACAGTGGGAGTGTATCGACTTCAATTCTTATTGGAAAGTTGATACGCAGACACTGAAGTAAGGACTATGGACACAGGTCTCCCTATAGAAATTCCATGAAGATTTTGTTAGCAAATAGCCACTGATTAATTCATCCTTAGGAATGCCATTTGGTAGGAGGGCAGAAGGTACAGGTGAAACGTGGGACTGCTGTATATGTTATACAAGGTGAGGAAATTCAAGGGCCAGGCATCCCTCTTCTCTGTCCCTGATTACTGATTCAGAAATTTTGATCACAGCTGGTACAGAAAAGTCACAATTCAGTATGTCTGTGTTGTGGGTGCTCCTGCTTGGAGACCACCCCAATATTACCTGCTGTGAGAAGCATCAGTTTTCACAAAGGCTGTGTCTGAAAAGCAGCCTGAGACACACACTTGAAGAAGAATCACCCCAAAACAGTTTTAAGGTTTGAGGTGGTAGATCCACCTCCCCTTTCTAGAAAACAGGTATAAATGTGGAATCCAGATCATCACACTTCGTACAGGTTCTTGTTGGCTAAGGAAGGGAGTGCTCTGCAGAGTACTGTAAACGCTGCAGTGCCACTAGTACTTGTCAGCTGACAGCTAGTCTCTCAGAGGTGAATGGACTTCACCTGAAGTTGCCATTCTGTGATTGAAGAGCGAAGAGTCTGCTCGAACTACATATAGGCCTGCCAGCTTGCTTAAAGAGGAAAATAGAGTGCCTGGCCTTGCTGGAGGAGAGATAGTGAAGGAGGAGAGGGGAGTGTGTTCCCAGTGAGAGGAACGCAGATGAAGCTGACTATCCAAAGAGAGTGCTTTAGGATTAACTTGCATCATAGAACACCCCCTCCTGACTGCAAAGTTTGTAAATTGAACTGTACCAAGTTGTGCCTAAAACCTGCCGTCTGGCAGTTGGCCCTGAGTGCAATCATCAAGTGTTGCCTCAGCCGATGAGGAGCAAATAGACTGCGTCATCATTGAGCAGAGGCCTCAATCTGCCCAGCGTCTGGCACTACATAAAATCATCACTGTGAGAAGATTTGTCCTGACGTTTGCAACGTTTGATTGAGCTCTGACCTTCAGCTGCCCTGACATTTTCCACCGTGGAGCTAAGGTCCAACATGAAGACTCACCTTCCCAAGTATTTTTGCTCATGTTATACAGAGACGTCATTGACACTGCTCTGCAGCAAGGAGTACATTCTTCGAAGGCTCACATGCGACTGCATCCACTGCCTGCACAGGTCTGCTTAATGTGACATGCAAACTGCAGGACTTAACCTGCTGCCAAGGCTGAGAGACACAATGACGTGGGCATCTTCACTGTGTCTGCTGAATTAAGACAAAGGAATGATAAACTATTGAACTGAACTGCATATTTAAACAGTGAGAATGTATAAGAGAACTTCATCTGAGCCTAATCCTGCCTAATCCCATAGATCGCTGACGATGGTAATAGTGGGAAGCTTAACCCAAGAGGGCAGAAGGAATGAGTAATGAACATGAAAAGGATGGAGGTGCCTCGCTGATAAAATGCAGAATGCACATGCAACTGTACAGTATTTAGTTTTGCTATAGGATTAAAAAGTCCTTTCTTTTTTATAAAGATATGCAGTGGGCTGAACATTACTTTATTCCACCTGTTGGTTGATTGTTGAGTTCTGAGCTTTTACCCCCACACTACCATCCTGAGAAGACTACAACTGTTCACCCTCACTTATCTGAGAGTTAATGGTGTAAGGTAACGTTCTTGCCCTAGTTTGCCTAGCGATAGTAGGATGGGCCACAGGACATCAGTGGCAAATGACCTCAGCCACCGGGGTTTAGGCTCATAGCACATGTCTGCCCCCCTCGGATCAAGATGTCAATAAAATCTGAAGTCTTCATCTTTCTTTTACAAAAGTTTGTGGGCTTCATACCAGAGAAATGCATGCACATTGGGACACAACCCTCTTTTTTATCTTATTATCTGACAATGCAATGCATGTGCAAGCACGTTAGCAAGCATTGATAACTTTTGATTCTTTTAATTCCTAAATCAGATGAAGCATAAAGTAATACGCATTGCAAGCATCATCATAATTGTGCACCCATGTGCCAAAATCCTGCTCTGGAAGAACAAACCTAATAAAAGCTGGAGTAGTTCTGTTTCCTTGCTCATAAATCACAGTCTTTTCTACCAGGACTGCAAATGGTTGTGACAGTCACAAAATAGAAGCTGACATCTGCCCATTGATAGATGAGCTGTAGTCACTGACTCATTTAAAGGCTGCTGGCTGGGCACTGCTTTGGTCCAATGATAATTCAGTTGACAGCTGAATGGATGCTGCAGTGTATTTTTTGTACTGTGTTACATTGTAAACTTTCACAAGGGAGGTATTTCACTCAACATATACATCTTATCTGAAAAATCACCTAAGACGTTTTTATTTTGCTTATTTTTCCTGTTTCCTCATGCTAAGATCAATGTCTTTGTGTTGCCGTCCAAACATGCAATTTGTATAGTTGCAAAGAAATTGTTACATTCCAATGTGATTTGGGAATTGTTAGGGGGATGCCCATTTCTTGCCCACTTTTGTGTTGCAAAGATATTTGTAAATAGCAATGTGTCTTTGACACATTGTGACTATAGATTTTGCGATTGCAAAACTTGTGAGTTTGCAAACCATGTGTTGTGACCACAAAATCCACTACTACACCAGAAAGATTGTACCTGAAGTGGGTTATGTCTTTACAATATTTGCCATGTCACTGCAGCAGCTAAAACACATTCAGTAGTTACATCCAAATATATTGTTGTTGTACTAGATATTTAAAAATGAAACCTGACTATGGAGGGTCTCTTAATGTACAGGTCATGTATTCTATTATTGATCATTTAACAATTTAACAATGTACAGTGATCTTTCTTGTTTTAAACATCCTTCATTTTGCATCACATCCTGCTCTTCACTCATTAATACTCATTAGCTATCCTATGGGTACAATGTACACAGTTTTGTTGTGCCAAGAAACATTTGGTCTACTCCTGCAGAGTACATAGGGGCCCATTCTAAAGAATGGAAGCCCCCTTTTACTGTTAAAAGTCATAGATTTCCTTACGCCATTTTTCCGGCTCCCCTAACGGGGGAACGCCCCCTTTGTATACATTATGCCTGGCACAGGCATAATGTAGCGCAAAGGGTTATAGAGTGATGCAATGCATGCATTGCGCCACCCTGTAAATAAGGCACAGGGATTTCGGCCTCGTTGGGCCACATTACCATCAAAAACAATGACGTTAATGTGGCGTAAGGTGGCGCTAGGTCATTATAAATATGCCCCATAATGTGTAATAACATCTACAGATAACAGTAGCTTTTTCTTCACCTTTACTGCTCCTGATGTCTATGTCTGTCATTACAGATAAGGCATTGCCCCAACAGTGACTGACATGAACAGCAAAAGTTGTGAAAGAATGAGGGGGATTCCCCCAGGCCCCCACTACTTTGCCTAAAAGGGGATTGTACAGGAATCCTTTCGCTCCTCTCATCGCCCTAGCTCAGACTGAGTCTGAGCTGCTGAACGAGTAGAGGGCACATTTTTCTGACATTACTCCTTTTAAGTCAATTTAGTTTCCAAGCTCACTGTCTTTTATAGGGAAATTCTGTCTTCAGTCTAATCTTCCTAACAAAGCAGGCATTAAACGATTACTTTCTCTCCTTTCTGGGGACACAGGAAATGGGGAAAAAGGATTGTTATACCTAAGGAACAGAGAAATTAATGTAAGAAAAAAGATCATATGGAAGAGCTGAAAATCAGATCTTGATCGAGTTAAATCCCGTCAGAAGGAGAATGGGGGGGGGGTAGGAAAAGTGAGGATATTATTGGAAGATATTTCACACTACCGCTAACCCCATGCATAGAGTTTGGTTTCTCTTAGTCCAATTTATTTACCATTCATTTATAAGCCATACCCGAAGGCTAAAATAAATTTGCAAATATAAGAAATGCAAGTCAGTAATAACTATAAAAAAGATATACTATGTACAACATACAGTTACTTTTTTGCATTATTTAAACTATTTGCTGAATCATCAATTTTCTTGATGATTTTAAAACAAAGGATAGGGCAATTTTCACCTAAGGTTACTTAATTAGGGATGGGAGTTTAAGGTGATATGTAGAGTGCAGTCAACTGCGGTGTGGTGTTTCATGCATACTATAGTTTCTTTTGTATCCTGTGGTAAATAGCAATATATGCTATTATCTATGTTTTGTAAAGTTCTACAAACCTCAGTGTACTTTGTTGCATTATGTGGCTCTTACACATGACTGCATCATATGCATAATGGTAGACACATTGATGAGTGGCATTTTAAAAACCTTCTAGCTTGGTAACAAGTCCATTTTAGAATCATTCTCTTCATGATGATGATGTTTTTTTTCTTTTTCATTCTATTGTTCTATTAGCATATTTGATATTTTGTTAAACCATGGGGCTAGGGATTCAAATTTTATGGGTATTAGGTGATATTATTATGAAGTTGCATTTCCACTTTTAAGTTTCCATTCTCTAGTATTTGGCATAGTGTCTATCAGGTAAGGCTGTGTTTGCTAGTTGAACAGTGACCCCTTATTTATTTTAAGTCTAGATGACCAGAACAGGGGTTAGAGGAAAGTATGATTTGCCCTAAAGAACAATTTATCATTGAATAGCAACCGGAGAACAGGGTTAATCCTCTGAATCAGCATACTCATCGTTTTGGTGAATACAGTTAGTTATATATGGCTTTTAGAACATAGATGGTCCTAAATTAAATGCGAGAAACCATGATCAGAGAATGAACACACACAACACCAAATGAGTGGATCCCTGAGGCCATCAATCAACATATCAAAAATACGTAGGGTGAGAACCTCGATTCCTGTTTTTTTATGTGTTCTATAAAAAGCAAACTATCCTAGATTTAGTTTTGGAAATTAAGAAAGGGTCATCATCAAAATAGACAATCTGAGATCAGATGGTTGTGAAGTGAAATGTGTTCAATTCTTCTGAAAAGGAAAAGGGACACCTCTTGTGTGATTAAAACATAACATATTGCAATCTTGCAGTATGGGATAATGGAGCATAGCTATGGCGACCAGTATGATGTAGTCATCTGTGGGTTTTTCTGGCATCACAACAGGACAGACTATAATGAGGCAGCCACAAAGAAGGCAAACTATAATAGACCAATTGAGCCAGCATCTTTCAGCCAAAATTGGGCAAAAAGCATGACACCAAGAAAAATGTGCTGCCTGGGGCTCGGCCCTTTTGGACCCGGCTTCCACTCTGTTGCATCAGATTGAGACCCTCAGCCTCCTGTCTTTTACTCCTCTTACTCCACTCCTATTGTTCTTTTGCACCTGCCTTTTTGCCCCTTTTCTCTTTTCATTTAGCCCCATTAGCGTTTTTTGGCCTTTGTGCTTCTGTCTTCCTTCCTTTCCACCTTTTTCCTCAGTGTGCACTTTTATCTTACTTTCATATTTCTCCCTCACTCTCTCCACTCCGCACTCAGCATGGTCTGTCATTCACATTCTTGCCCCATTTCGACTTTTTGGACTCTGCCTCTTTTTGCATCTTTTTCTGACATTCACTGCTTTTAACAGTGACTCCTGTGGCCTCACTTATATGCTTTTTGCCACCTGGTTTTCTCTCCTTTTTTGCTGTTTTTTTCTCTCAGAGCCTCACACTCACTTACTTTTTCCTGCATTATGCTTCCCTCGCCACTCATAATGGTGGTTGTCGCATGGCCATGCAGAGAATGTGCAAGACGGGTGCACCAAAGGCATACCAAAGGCAAGCCATCTTCGCTCATCCCCGCCCCACCCTCACACAGCACCAGGGTCCCTGGCTTGACATACACACAACAGCCCAAGACGCACCTCTGCCAAAGCCCTCCTCACCTTTATGTCAATCCCTGCACTCCACCCTACCCTTCCTTGGCAGCACTGAAGGTGCATTCTCTTGCACCACATTCTGCTTCTCCTTCACCTTACCCACCCCACTTCTTCAGTTTCCCTTCCTACTCAGCACTCAGTTATCTTTGGGTAACACAGTTTCTTGTGAATGGCTAGCACGGAATTTGCCCCCAGGAGATACTTATACAGAAATAATTCTACAAAATGTGCCTCTGCCTTAGACAGGCAAATAAGGCACAGCTTCAAAGAAATAAATTGTGTAGCAAGATACCACAGATAATTATTGAAGTGCTCGTTGAGTTCCTCTACACTATCTGCATTTTGAAAATTAGCTTACTAGAGGGCTGAACAGTAGTTTGGGTCTGTCAAAGTGCATTCACCAGTGCGTTTTCGTAAGGACAGGGTGTGTAATTTAAAAGGTTACATATGTTTGAAAAACAATTTGAAAGCATGATTATATGCCTCCTTTACTTCATGCATCAGAAATTTGGTGCTACTTCTTTTTATTTCACAAACGATTATCTTACAATCAGCCAGAAGCTACAGTTTACACCCACAACATGAAAAGACACATTGCAGGAAATTCTTCGAGAAATGAAACTCAAATGGGATCAATTTTGGGTTGCAGCGTGCTTTGGCATCCGTTGCCCAGTAGCCAATAATGTAATAACCTGTCAAAAATCCCGCTAATGAATGTATTTCCAAACAGCGAAATCTGGCACTAATCTAATGAATAATAAATAAAAAACAGTAACATTATTGTGGAAAACGACTCATGACATTAAGGTTTACATTTTTAGACTGATGCTCACAGGACTCCTACGAATTTGGTAATGTCATTGCAATCCCTACAGGCTAGCGTCTATTGTTAGGGCAAATGCTCGTTGCTGATGGATTCAAGACGTGTGATTTTATACATTTTAAGAATGCTTTATAATGTGAATATGTTAGCCTTAGCATCGAGAGCAATAGCAAAACAGAATATCTACCCAAGATTTAATGTCCCATTCACATTCACTGCAATCAAAAAGTAAATTACATTAAATCCATAACGTACTGGTTATAATATACTAAGAAGACAGATTTTCATCTAGCATCGTAAACATGAACAATTCAGTCTTTATGTGCCACCCGGCAATGTCAATACAAGACGTATATACAAAAGGGCATTACAGCATTCTAAGAGCAGCGCTCACTTCTTCTCTTTACATCACAATGCAGATGTACCATTAGCACAGCAGTGCACGTCTGGCGAAACCACAAGTACTACCTGACTGGCCTCAGTTTTAACCCAGTGGTGTAACACTACATGCTAGCCCCCCTGCAAAATGTGGCCCTTGAACTTTTACTTATGTTGGCCACCTCATAGATGAACATCAGCTCTAGGCCGCGTGGTGACTTACTCTCCTCAGCACCGCACATCTGTATTGGGTTCATGACCCATCGCTCTACCAAAGGCTTGAGAAAAACCTTCACTGCTATCTGGTTGCATAGGCAGACAGTACCTTTTCTTTAATTGATAATAAAAGTAGACCTCATCAGGACTTAACTTAAGAGAAATGTCAGGAACCCAAATATGCTGCTTTCCCTGAAAGGAAGATAGGTTAAATCTACAATTGACAAAGCTTCTTTATTTTTCACTCTATGATGTTAATCAAGCCACATAACATATTGGATGATTATCTGTCCAGAATAATTTCCTATTCGGTGCAGTAGATTTTGACATTGATCTGTTTTAATTATTTGTATGGCACACAACAAAATCTGAATATTTCATGGACTTATCTCAGTGAGTAGAGACCTCCTGTCGGAAGTCAATCTTGGGGGTGTAAAACTGAATGTAGTATCTACAACAAAAATTCAATTTTCTAGTATGAGATAGAACAGTTTGTTTGGTTTGTAGAATGCAGTGTGAATATGGTCCATATGTGTCTCAGAACATTGCAAAGACAAGGGAAAAGAGCAGCAGTGGTTTCTCCATGAGGGCAGGGGAGCATGCCCCCCCCTTCCACTGTGCTCCATGATTGACAAACAAAAAATGACAATCAATTGATTTCATTGCCATTTTATCTTTTCACCTGATGTGCGTGCTGCAGTGCCTGGCCCCGAGGCAAAAGACATGGCGGCATTTCCTCTGCTACCTATTTGCAGCAGAGGACTGGAGCAGTGACTGACTGGATACTCCAAAGTGTGCATGTCATTTTGAATGGCTATTTTTCGCCAGCCAGAGTGACTTCGCACTTTGAAGCTCTCCACTCAGCTGTCTTAAGAAAGCTGGGTGGAGACCAAACACAGGCCTTTAGGGTCTGAAGAAGCATCCGGCCAGCCACCTCCATCCAATCCAGACACTTCTCTCATGCTGGTTCACAGCATGAGAGCATTGTCTGGATTGGTCACGGGGGCTCCACACCAGACTGCAGTTTGCAGAACACCGAACACCGAGGAGAACATGCTGCGGTCAGTACGTCCCTTTTATTTATTTAAGATGGGGTTTTGGAGGGAGGGGTTATTTTATTAGGAACTTTTGGAGGGAGGGGATATTTTATCGTGGGCTTTTGAGGGAGGGGGTGTTTTATTAAAGGCTTTTGGAGGTAGGGTTTTTTGGGGGGGAGAAGTGGTGGTGCACTTCGCCCACCCCACCACTTTTTAAGTTTACCAGCTGCCCCTGGAAAAGAGTACAGTATAAGTTAAGATGACCAGAAGAATAAAAGTTAAAATAATAAACAATACAGACAATCAAAATGAGATATGTGTAAAATACAGAAAGCAAATGTAGGAAATCAGTCAAATTCGAGCAGGAGGTTAATAGGCATATGTAAAAATACAGGACAAATGTGAAATGTAGAAGGCAGCACGGTAAAATTCAGATACAAATGTAAAGAGAGAAAGAGCGGGAATGAGGCAGGGGACTAGAGGCAAGAAAGAATGGGAAGTGAACATTTGAAATAAGAGAAAACGGAGTCCAGAAGCTGAGAACATAATGTAGCTCCTTCCCGGAAGGTAGACTTTGTGGAAGAGAATCTGTTTGAATTCTTCCCTGAAGATAGATAGCAGGCCTCTGCTGCGCTATTTGAAAAGGACTGTGAGGTGCATTCCTTTAAAAAAAGGTGGAGGTTATCATATACGTGTTTCTGAACTACAAAGAGATCTGAAACTACCTGACATTTTCTGCTTCAAAAAAAAAAGCTGTGTAAATCCTTGTGTAGAATACGTGCCACATAATGGAGTACTCTTGTTACCATAGGAAACCATTTTAATGTTGGGAGCATTGTAGTAGTATGATGAAATTGTTTTGATACTTTTGTAAAAAGTGCTGCTTTATGTAACCTGTAATACTATAAAAAACATCTGGAAATCTAAGCGAGATCAAATAGAAATAATAGGGGCTGATATTTACTAAGATTTATAGTAGGACTGATGCCCTTGCCCAACAGTTTGGAAGGTACATTGACAATCTTGATAAACGTTCCAATCTAAACCACAACAACACGCTAGCAGACTCTTTGATAGAGAGTTAGTCGTTGGTACAACACTGGCAACACTCTATTTGCATAAATTCCACTTGAGTTGAAAGAGCCCACTAACGTCGGTACTACTTCTGAAATCTTGAACTTAGGGTACAGAATGGATGGGGCTCCGAGTGCTAATGACAGAGCTTAGTTTGAGTCAGTGGTTTCCAGTGCTCAGCACCGGCACTTGATTACCAACACTAAACTTGACAGTCTCTCACTCTCACAGCCTTTATTGAGAGTATTTGAGACACTATGCAGTAATACTTTGCTAAGAATAAAGCTACACATGGGCAAAATTTGAAGTATGCTGGTGTAATTCGCATAATTTCTAGAATTTTGTGTTGCTCTTGTAATGTGAAATTCCTAAAATTAACTCCTTACATCACTTTGCATATTTTGTGCCATTTGCCGTACGAATGTACCACATATGGTAACATTTGCAGTAAAAATATACCATTAAGGCACAGGAAAAACGAAACACGTGCAGCTGTTGTTCACAGTGGTTTGTTTAAATACACCCTTTTGGCAAAAATTGAAGCAAGGACACATTTAACACTAATGGCTTGATTTAGATGCTGGAGGCAATGGTCCTGCCATCGCTTTTTTGACAGAAAAGTCACCCACCGTCATGACGGTCTGCCCGCTAGATTTAGATGTTGGTGGTCCCGTAGGCAAGTGCATACATTCGTCCAGCTGTCTCTGCAAAGAAACACCGCCCACGTCGACCACGCCATAAGGAAGAGTAGCTGACGGCAGGACTCCAGCCACCTTTTCTACCATGCAGATTTGCATGTGCCATACTGCCAAGGAAAAAGTGGCAGCCCAACCTTCATACTTGAGTTAGTGGATTGGGGCGCGGGGTGAATGAGGTCAAACTTATCTTTTCCCCCAATTCTACTTTCTTTTTTTACTGGACACGACTGGACAAGACCTGCCATCGCTGCTGCCACTGACCCATGAGTAAAACACAACTCCCCCCACTGCCGCTCTCGAAGGTAGGGACGCCGCAATGACGGTACATTGGGTGGGAACTGCATTTGAGATGGGGACCTGTATAGGCATAAACATGTCACTGTAAGTTTCTTTAAATTACTGTGACTTGCATGTGTCAGGTACATGATTGGGTCATACATGGATGGGGACATAATGGAATAACAGGCATATCACACACATACACGCATGTCATTTTGGTGTCATTATTCATTGCCAAGTGAATGGTGACACCACAATGACGGTGCAATCACAATTGTCAACTGTGTCCATGTGTGCGCATTGCAAGGGGGACTTGTGCTAGTAAGGTTGTGCTATCTGTTGTGTATGTGAGTCAGTACATTTATGTGTGTGTGCGTTTGAATTAGCTTGTTGAGATGGAGGTAGCTGAAACATGTAAATATGGGCGGTGGGAACCCACCTGCCTGATGGGAAAGATGGGCCCTCTGTCTTGGCGGCCTGGGGCTCAGCCGCAATACATTTAAACACTGCTGGCGGAACACTGTCAACGTGACAGTCTTTTCGGGTCTGCCGACGCTTCAACTTGGTGGTAACACTGTCAAGATCTAAATAAGACCCTAAGATACAGAGCAAAATTATCAATGTGTATTTCATGTAATTACACATACTTTTTCTGAAATTTTGCAAAATTACTCAGAAACAATTTAGCAAACTTCACACACCTCTTCATAAAACTAGAGTTGAAAAGGTTACTCTCCCCAAAGATCATGACCACCAGGGTTTTGAAGCAAGGGTGCCTCATCACTCACACTATTTAACCTCTGTGTAGTGGACCTGGGGCAACACATTGTTTCTTTCCACTCACCTTTGGCTCTTGACCTGTTTCAATTTCCAAATATGCAGATGACACTGTTGTTCTACATTCCACCATTTTCAGGCTAAAGCACTCACTATCAGGACTGGAACATTGCTGTATCTCAGAATATAAGTTGCTAAATTGTATTTAAAAAAAGTTACGATCTTTGGAGAAGGGATCTCCAGAAAGGGATAGTGAGTTTTAAATAATCGTAAATGTGAGAGGATCTCGTATTATAAATACTTAGGAAACTAGCTAGAAAACTGCTTGGCAACTGTTAACACTTATCATAGTTTAAAAACTAGAGCCAGCTCAATTTTGCCCTTTGTAAACTATTTGAAACAGAGTCATCAACAATGTTAATGCCACTTCTGTAAGTAATAAATGCAACATTTCTTTCAGATTTTACACAGAGACAGGAAACCTTCAAGGGAAAGCTGATCACATGGCTTTACCTCGTCTAGCGTAATGTGTTTAAGGGCATGTCTTCTGTCATTATTTAGCCAGTCCCAGATAATAATGCAGATTGGCCTAATGGTACGGAAAAGTACGAGCCAAGCAGCCTTGCTTACAATGTGTTATAAAATCAGATGGAAGTGAATGCATTCTGAAATCTTTGTGTAGGATGACATGCCAACTTTCATCCCTGTTAACTTCAGTACTTTGATTTTGGCAATAGGATGCTGGTTACAAAATATTTTGAAAAGTTGTGACTCAAAATTCTCCAACTATGGGAAATATATAAAGTGTGGTGGGTGGGATACTCCATCACAAAGGTAGCAGATCTCCTTCCAGCCATAATATAAGTGCATTATAGCTATGGCTCTTGTGGACGGGACATCTGCCACATTTGTAATGGAGTATCTTGTCTATCAAAATCTACATAAGGCCCCATGTCTTTTAAATGTGGTGTGGTAAGGGCCTTAGAGTGTAACCATGTGTTGTATTTAAGAACATGTGTACAACGGACATCAGCCTTTTAATAAAGATTTGTACCTAGCCAAAGTAAAAATTAATTTAAATTGTGTTTTGGGTTGCTCCTGATTAGAGATTGCACCCCAAGTTCGGAAATAGTTTCAAGTAGCAAAAATAAATACTGTAACTATACAAAGAATGTTTGAGTCACATCCTCTGTCGATGAAAAGGTTTGCAGAAAGAACAATCAAAATTGAAGCACCCTATTTTCTTCCAATTGGGGATTAAATCTTGTCATGATGCAATATATGAATGCCTAAGAGGAGAAAATTCACAGCTCACAATTTTCTACTTATATGGGATATGTGGCCTGGACAAAACTTAATTAGTCTTAACACTCATTATTTTACCTTTGTGTGATAAACCTTTGTTTATATTCAGTAATACTCTAGGTAGATTAAAGCAAGCTTAATATCTTTATTTTGTAATTGATTATTGTTTTAAATTGCTATGGTTTTAATTGACCACATGATAAAGTTTTGACTATGCCCAGGACTACGCAATAATGCTTTTACAAGAGTAAGATGCACCCTTGGAAGGGGAGTCAAAAATTGACTACTGTAAGAAATCGTTGACAGCACCGGGTAATGGACTAGCATCAGCAAGGTTTTGTTCAGGATCAACTGACAATTCCCCAAAGCATTTAAAAATGACTTTTTTCACTCTTGGCCATTCCATTAATTTGTATTAAGAGTGAGCCATTCATCAACTATAAAATTGGTGGATTTATCACTGCTGCCAATCCAGGATTGGACAGGTAGCATTAATTAGGAAGCTGAGATGAGAAATTCAGTACTCAGAATACTGAGTTTCTAATGTTATAAAGCCATTTAATCTTGAACCTTTCACAAGAATTGTGCTAGAAGTAAGATATTATTGGAAAGGAAATATGTGTATTATCAGCATTTTAATGTTAGAGAATTCCTGAATTCATAAGTAACTCAGTAAGAGCTTGGTTCAATGTAAAAGCTTAAAAGAGTCAAGTGAATACTGAACCGTTTTTGGACCCCTGCATCAAAGAAACTGAGCTGGAGAAGCAATGGCCAATCTGCTGTGAGCACTGGGATGCAAACATCTAAGCACTACACTGTCAATGCCCATGCATTCTTGCAGAATCCTAATACGCATACAGCATCTTAATAGGTTAATTAGCACTCATCAAAACACTTACTTGCACGAAGAATTTCATCACTGTGGCAGAATTTTGAAATCAGCAAAAAAGCTTCCACAGGTGTTTCGGGTGGTGCCACCTCCAAAGTAGTAGAATAGCCACAAACTTTCACATCTGAGGATATTCTCAAACCTTTGACAGACCCATTCACACTCCAGTCAGGGAAGGATATTTTCTGTTGTCAAGGTCAGAAGAATGTCAATTTTCTGGGTGGGAATGGGCGAATCTAAAACTTTTCACATTGTAAATACAGTGCAGAAATGGGGACTTGGTTCATTTCTGAATGCAGAATTATTTCTGCATTTTAGTATTTACAACAGTAATCCTGAAATTCTTCATGCCTTCCAGAAATAGTCAGGGAAGTTCTGAAAATAAGAGTGTTAGTCTAAATGAGTAATTTTCACGTTTTTCTCAATCAGGCTTTCTACCTCTGAACACAGTGCACACAGTCAGTTTTGAAATATTGGCCTGATCAATAGTTTGAAAACCAATGCTTAAAACAATGGCATATTAAATAGCAGTACCTCCACTACATACATCAAACTGTGATGAAAATCAGTAGCTCCAAGCATCCTGGCTGCTAAAGTGCATGATTCCCTTTCCTTAGATATTCCATTGGGATATAAATGGGTAAAAAATTAAAAGCACGCAAAAATTTGCATGCACCAGTGAAGTTGACCAATGTCCACAACTAAGCAAATTTAAGAGCTTTTTAGACTTGCATAAGTCTGAAGATCCCCACACTATTTTATGATAGTTTGTATCTGTATTTTTGTTGGTTAATCCTCACAAAAACGTTTTATATGGCACAACATTCTGCACATATTTTGTTGAGGGTTCCCTGCAATTATAAAGTATTTTTGTCTGCATTTTTTTAACTTTCTGAACTTTGTGAGGTTCACAGAATAAGCCAAAGTACTTTTAGCAATGTCCCTGATTGAGCAGAGGTGAATTTGCACTCCTTCACCTAATCCAAGTAAAATCAGCTTTTTAGGTTTTGAGAAATTTAAATGTGACGTTCAGACAGTCTTTTATAGAGTAAAATATGCCTTGCTGAAAGAGTGCAGAGTTTTTCCTTCACAGAATAAGATAATGTCACAGGTACCACAATATGTATTAAACATAATGTAAAATTTCTGAAATGTTAAGCACTTTTGACCCCTTTCATTTTCAGAACATTCTTTCTCCCATGTCTAGTGCTTTCTGTCAGTATGAGTTCATGCCAAATGCATAGAGTGAAGCGCATTGTGAGACATGTAGTACAACAGATTTTCAGTCTTTCTACAAAAGGAAATAATGCCTAATTCTAACTTTCTCTACTCTATGGAAACAATTTGCTTGCATTTACTAATCACCTGCCTGTCTTGATTTAATTCTTATTTAAACTACCAAGAATGTTGGTACTCTATATGCAAGTGGAAATAATTGATACAGTATATGCTCGGATTCTACATAGTATAATCTCTGCATTGCCTATAAACATTAAGGGCTTGATTTAGATTTCCGCAGACAGGAAATATTGGGATTTAGATTTCCGCAGACAGGATATCTGTCACCATTGTGAAGGAGCAACCTGCGCTGAAATTGAAATCAGGCCCTAAATGAGTCACAGAACATCATTCACAGTTTTTGATTTCTACAAAAACATAGAGCCTCATTAGGAGTTCGGAGGACAGAAGGTTCTGTCCGCCGAACTTCTGATGGGGAGGATTCTGCCACACTGGCTACCTCCCCGCATGACCCTTTAAGAATTTCCTGCTAGGCTGATTGGCTGAAGCCGAGGTTTCCGCCAGTCAGCCTAGTGGAAGAGTGGCAGCATCATTGTCTCTTGCTCGTAATCGAGCCAGCGGCCACGCTGTCACCTGCAGGGTGCACCAGCACCTTCGCAATGTTCACTGTTTGCATAGCAGACAGTGCACATTGTGAGGGTGCTGGGCAGGGGGACTACTGCACTGCCCATGTCAAAGGCATGGGCAGTGCAGGGACCCACCTGTGGTCCCCTGCACTTGCTCTACGTCAGACTTTTCATGACAGTAGTACCGCCTTGAAAAGGCTGGTTGAGAACCAGGTCATAATCAGAAGGCCGGCTCTGCATGTAGTGCTGCCCTGGCTGATTCGAACCTGCACCCGCCGTCCGGTGGAGACGGCGGAACCCTTGCAGTCTGACCGCCAGGGTCTTAAAGTGGCAGTTGGACTACCACAGCAGTGGCGGTCCTGACCGCTAATGCAAGGTTGGCAGTCAGAAGACCGCCAGCATCATACTGAGGCCCCTAGTTCTAAATATGAATAACAACTTCACAGCTTAATATTTAATCAGGTACATAACAATATATAATAAAAACAAACTACAATATTTTTAATACATAGCATATTGTGCACACATTAAAAACAGCTTTACCCTGCTACCTTTATTCCATGACACCTTCAAAACACATGCTTGCCAAATTAAATTATTTGTGGATGAACAAAAGCTAATATGTGCATTTGCCCAATAACCTTTTGTTTTCAGCTATGAATGTAGATATTTAGCCTTTTATACTCAAGTGTTTCTTTACTTCAATTGATTTTGCACCAATGAAGATAAGACTACATTCATAATTCATTATCTATAAGAAAACATGATCACAAGTATTTGTGCATGGCTAAATTGCTTCTTTTTCCATCCTTATAACACTTTAGCATCATGAAGCAAGTGTTTAATTTGACCACTTAACATTAACAAGTTTAGTTTAGTGGGGAAATCCTCATGACGCTGACATTCAGTCCAGTGTAAGAGCTTTTGAAACACCAATTCCTTAGTTTATAATAAAGTGCTAAACATTCTGGCTATATTTCACATACCCTAGAGACATGGTTACATTCAAAATTTATCAGTAAAAATGAGGGACATACTTCTCACCACATACCAGTTTATTTGTCTTGTGAATTTAGAGAGTAAAGAATCTAAGCAAGTATGTATGAATGCTTCAGAAACTAGAGGTATGTAGAACTGGTGTGCTGTTCAAATGTAGCTATCCATCTCTCACAAATAATTAGTTCCTGCAATGAAACTCACATTAGCATTTCTTAGACCTTTTACTTGAATGTATTTCAGCCCCAAATGGTTTCAATAATGCATGGTACTTTTGTGATGCATATGAGGTTGTAAGGGCCTTACTTGAGTTGAATAATACAAAATCATGGTCAATAATATTGAACTGATTATATAATAAATCCACAGTATTGACTGCAAACATTGTTAAGGTTGAGCTACATAAAGAAGTAGGACATTGGAATGTAATTTCCATTGAAGACAACAGTGTAGCAGAGGGACAATTATAGCTGTACAAATCTTCTGACATAATATTCCATTGTTTGCCTTTCTATTTCTGTCTGTTAAATTTAGAACATTTTACCCTCAAAGGGTTGAATGTCATAATATCTTTAAAGCTCTTCACGTTTTGCTTAAACTTATCAGTAAAGGTCTTGATCCTCAGACAATGTTCTTGACTGCCTATCAGGCATTTAACAATGCTGGGTATCATTTGATAGCTTAGGACACATCAGATTGATCACTCAATGGCAGAGGACACCATATCCTAACCAGAGGAATACATGGATTGAATCCTTCTAGACATAAAATCAACCACAATTACTCTACAACTAAAAAACTAGAAATCTGATTTCACATTGGTTTTCCTACCTTAGTGTAAATCCTTCTTCTATTAACTTTTTACTTTATCTATGAAACCTTTCCATTGTCTGTTCTTCCCATTATCTATCTCATTGTCTATCAACTTGCAAAGTTTTGGCTATTACTTCTTACTCTGATGTTAAATTGTCTTAGGAAGCTGGGTGAAAAATAGGTTTATCCTTCACACAGCCCGTAATTAATTAATGCAATCTGGCTCTGCTTTAAGATCAAAACTCAATAATCATATCTACCTTTATTAATTTGACTCTCCAAATAAAACCAAAACTACAATTAAGAAACTACGTAGCACCTTTGTATCAAACCCCTGTTACAACCACTTTTAATGTTTCAACTAGCCTTTTTTAAATAAACCTAAGATCACTGCTACTTTGAGAACAATTAAGCAATCCAAAAAGAAATACCTCAATAATTTACTCTTATGTCTCCTTCTAAGATCCAACAAATGCACACATGCTGTTTTTCCCATTTATTATTAAAGCAGGAAAATCCACTACTATTGGCCAAACCTTGTGTGTGCAGGTTTGGCATCCAGTGATTACCAGAACAGAGTGATACAGAAAGTCACCTATGACGTTGTCATTCTTTAAGTATAAAAATACCCTATTTCTGATCACATTAAAAATAGCTTGAGGTGGCACATTACCTGAAACACTCTGCCATTTAATAGTGGCTGAAAGAGCTACACTGAGTGGCATTGCTCAGAGCACTTGAAGAACTCTTGTCTGGGGTCTTAGTCATAAATATATATCTGAATATCCTTCTATAAGAGAAAGATGATAATTTATAAATGTACTTCAGGCTCTGTGTGATTGAATGCAGATTTTCCTAGACCACTGGAAAGTTGGGTGCTCCCATAATGTGGCAGAGGGTGGCTAATGGCTGGTACTGGACTTCAGCTCCAACATTGTAATATTCTGCTCAGTTTTTTTCAGTCTAATTTAACATATTCTGTGCTCAATTGCAGACACTCTCCAACAGTTATAGAACTCTTCTACATTGGTTTATACTGGTTATTGAATGTCCTCTTTGCAATTATTGGCTCTCAGCTGCACCTCTATCCTATAGCTCAGGTCGAGGACATTTGATAGCTGGTATAGCCCTCAACTACATGCTAAAATACTTCATAGAAACTTTCTGCTGCTTTTATAGGTAGTATGGAGATCAGAGAAGTTCAGTGGAATGTCATAGCTGAAATGTATATCCAAAACCAAAAGCTGTGACAAGCAGGGGATCTCTCCCAATATTTAGTCTGTTTAATAATTTAATATTTTATGAATTAAGTTTGTGAAAACATTGTTTATTCAAGATTGTTTATATGCTGTGCTGCTTATGTCAAATTTGCATTCTTGGACTGTCTATTGCTTTGGGTTTTCTCATGTGCATACAGAGGCCCAATGATGCTTGTAATAATAGTTACTTTCTGTGATATTTTCGCATTTTTTCAGCTAAGGCATTTATTTTATCAAGCAAGGATTGCAACCTCAGTTAGAAATTCATGTTAGTGGGGGGAAGACATCCAGGATAAGTTTGAACCATTACCTTTCAAAATCTGGCACAACACAGCACAACAGATGGCTACTACACAAAATAGCTGTAGGCAAAACCTGTCTTTCTATGGATGATGTGTGCACTGAGGCGGAGAGACAGAGCTCTCCATTTACATAGTTTTTTTTAGCATGCAAAGCAATAAAATGTATGTAACATTTAATTAGCTCAACTAAAGCAGCAATTCTTTCACAGAAGGAAAGAAAAGGTAGGTAGTACTGACACAAAAACACTGAAAAAGCATTATTGATTTTTCATTCACAAGCAATTGTCACATTTGTGGCTGTAAGTTGGTTCTACATTACTATGAATAGAGGTGAGCGAACCAGCAAATTCATAGCGAGAGCTGAGCGAGACCCGAGCTCATGTTATGACTCTACAAGAGTCATAACATGAGCAGAGTCTTCAATATATTCAGAATGGAAATCATGCAACAAATATCATATAAAGCTATAATGAAGACTATTCAAAAATAAGAAAAGTTCACTTCTTTAACATTAGAAGTTTTTCACTTTAGTATATAATATTATATCACTGCATTCAGTGGCACATGAATTTAGAAATGTTTATGCCCTCTCTGATGGCAAGCCCATTAATGAGCCAAGAGGTAAAACAGTTGTCATGCACATTTAATATGTGGTCTAGGTTGTTATTATAATTGGAGCAACATTGTAGTCTTTATTACGGTTAACATTTTGAACTGATGTATTCCAAGGTGCTTTCAAATGCAATGACGAAGGAAAAGAAGAAACACTGAAACAAATATTTGCACTGGATCAAATTGTGTGCCTAGAATCACAGAATTTGATCAAGCAGGGAAACTAAGATTGACTCCAGGTTTTCTAATTTCACACTGTGCAATTCAGCTAATAAATAAATGGTAATACTTTGGGGCCGATTCACAAGCTACATTTTGTAGCATGTTTTATAGTATTAAAAGAGTACTACAATTGTACTACAAAAGGATATTCAAGAAACTTGTTTGTGGAGGTCACGCCTTTGACTCTCTTATCTTTTTCTATACACTGATCTCCTCCTCGGTTGCAAAGCCTCCGCATCACGTAAGGATAACATATAATTGTAAATGTGAGAGGGACAGAGGGAAGTGGTTGAAAATTAGGGAATACTTATGATTAAGTTAAAAGGATTAGGGATGACCAAGGAGGGGTTCAGGAATGGTTAGGCTGGGGTTTAGGAAGGGACATGCACTCACCCACAAAGGAATAAGGCCATTGATATTCACAGACAGCCTTCTAAAGTTACTACAGACAAAAATGGACCCAAAACAGTAGTAAATTACTCCACCTCAGAGCTGATGTAAACCCAACACCACCCATGACCAACACCTTCCCATCTAAAATAATGAAGGAAAGAACCTAAAATAAAATCTTGTTGAAAATAGTGGCAAAAGAAGTTGTTTAAAATACTTAAAAATAAATATATAATTTAATCTAAAATAGTATGCAAAAACATTTATTATTAAATTATAAAATATTTTAACAACCATGTTCAAGTTTAATCATTAATATGGATTACATGTTAATAAAATAAAATTAATAAGCTTTCAAATAATTCTATACATCACTTTTAATATATATTAATGTATAGTATAAATATTATTTTACTTAAAGCAGGGGATTATGTTTATAATTTAAACTTCAAAAATATGTTTTAGATTACATTTATTTAAATTATTTAAGAATTGCATTCCTTCTTTTAAAATATAACAAACATTTTTAGTTTTTACCACAGGGAGACTTCACAGTTGGGGGCGGAGCTCTCTATATGGCAAAGTATAGGAACTTGGAAAAGTTAGTACACATATTTTAGTGTTAAGTATTATTGGATATATTAAATGTAGCACAAAAGAACAAAAAATACTACAGCTCTATTAACACAATTATGAATTGAATCCTTCATTAGTTTACATGTATTACATTAAATAAAACATATTGTGTTGAAGTTATGTTAGAAACATAAATATCCACTTAGTGTAAAAAATATGCTTTTATTATGGACTACTAATTATTAAACGAGATGCATAGAATTAATTGACAGTAGACTTGAGGGACCAAGAGACCCTAAAGCTGAAGCTATTGACCAAACCTTGTTCAAGCCTTCAGTGGCTTGCTGCCTTTAACTATGAAATCCCAAAATCTTTTATGAAAATATACTATGTGTTCTCAGTAATATAACCTTTCAACATTCACTTCAATATTTTTTAAACCTTTTTATTGTTATTCATAATTATACTTTTTGTAATTTATTTTTTTTAATCAGTAGCCTTGTATAATTTAGTACATGTAGTTGAGTACCAGTGTGAGCTGGTCATTTTGCTGAATTTTGTTGAAGTTTTGTCAGTCTGTATAGTAAAGACCTCACTCTAAGCTTGTCAGAGCGCTTTAAATAAGAACATTTGTGTATGTAAGACAACTTACATTTAACTTCATAATAACAAATGTATTTGCATGTGATATATATGGGTTTAGGTATAGGATAAAAATTTGAAAGTCCTATTTTGATTTAAACAGGAGACATCAGCGGATCTACTAGGTTGCTGACTGTATCCATATGGGTGAGCATGTCTAGACATATAGGTGCTGGTTAAGAGTTTGATAGAGGGGGTACTCAACTACATGGCAACAGCAACGGAGTATCATCTCTGTCAAACTCACTTTCGGCATGCCCAATTTAGAGGTAAGCAGACCGAAAGAATCAGTCACCCACATATTCATCTGAGGGCCAAATGAAGTGCGAGCCATTGGAGGTTAGACATCCAAGCATTTACCCAATTTAGAGTGGCCAATTATATGGCTGTTTTTGCCATCCATCACTGCCAGAAGAAAACTCTAATGATTTGCGTAAAATTGGGATACAACTCATGTTTTATATTTCCTAAAAAAACTTCTGCTTGTTTTTGAAAAAAAGGAAACTTTGTAAAACATTTTGTTGGGTGGCCATCCTGTTTGACAGAGCCGTCAATTATATTTTTAAAACATTGACAGGAATATCTGTGACTCTGGTTCCTGACAGTGTTTCAATCTTAAGAGCTGTCTGTGGAGCTGGCAGACAACTTTAGATTTGGTTGGAGGAGTTCCCTAGGGATAGAGGGCACAATGACTTCTGCTTTCCCGACGGGTTACACCTCCATCTGCTAAACTTTAAATCAGCCCCACAGTCTGCTTGAAATATGCACCGAAAACGACAACTTACCTAGTGCCAAATTCAACAAAAAAAGAGGGGGGGTTTGCTTGCCCCCCTCCCCAAGGCTTCAAAGGCCCTAGGGACCCCACAGCCATATCTGTTTAAAAAAGGCTAGGGGCCAATCCTCCTTGGCCATATTGTTTTAAAAAGGGGAACGAATTTTCACCAAAACACAAAGAACACTCTTTCTGGGCCATTTCCTATGAAATATGATCCTTACCATAACAACCAAGTGGTGCCTGTATCTATCTAGCTATCTAGAAATATATATGTATATTTAAATATCTATTGTGTATATATTCAATACATCATGATATAATAAGACACAATTTTGGTCCAATGAACTTACGGATCATACTTAGAGGACTTGGGGCCAGATTTAGAAAGGGTTTTGCGAGTCGCAAACGGCGAAAAACGCCGTTTGCGAGTCGCAAAAGCCTCACCGGTATGCAGAAATGCAGTTTGCGAGTCAGATCCGACTCGCAAAATGCATTTCCGACTCGCAAATAGGAAGGGGTGTTCCCTTCCTATTTGCGACTCGCAATGCTATGCAATCGCGGTCGCAAATGGAATCGCAGTTACCAAAATGGAATCGCAGTTACCATCCACTTGAAGTGGATGGTAACCCAGTCGCAAACGGGAAGGGGTCCCCATGGGACCCCTTCCCCTTTGTGACTGGTAAAAAAATATTTTTTCAGAGCAGGCAGTGGTCCAATGGACCACTACCTGCCCTGAAAAAATCTGAAACAAAAGGTTTCGGTTTGTTTTTCAAAGTGCAGCTCGTTTTCCTTTAATGAAAACGGGCTGCACTTTGAAAAAAAAAAACTGCTTTATTTAAAAGCAGTCACGGACATGGTGGTCTGCTGTCTCCAGCAGGCCACCATCCCCGTGAGTGCCCAGACTCGCTATGGGGTCGCAAATTGCGACCCACCTCATTAATATTAATGAGGTGGGTCTTTGCGACCCCATAGCGAGTCGCAGAAGGTGTCTGAGACACCTTTCTGCATTCCAATTTGCGACTTGCAATTTGCGAGTCGCAGGGACTCGCAAATTGCAAGTCGCAATTTGGAGTTTTGCTACATGTGGCCCAAAGTGTAGGTTGATAGCGAAGTGGCAAATTAGATAAAAGATCAAATTCCACTGGGGTTTAGCCTTATATTGTAATTAGCTATGTATATATGATTGATTTGATATTATATAATTCGTTTCAAATTTTGAATTTAATAATGAATATGATTTTAGATATTGTAAATTATAATTATATTAGATACTATTCTGTATTTAACCATAGGATAATAATCATTTTGCTGACTGGTTTATATGTACTGATTAATTTCGTATAACAAACTATTTATAATTTTTTTTAGCATTGTGCAATATTTACAACATTTATGATAATTTTATTTGAAACAATTATAGTTATCTATATATATAAACCCACATTGAAAAATATGTCCTACCAATATTTGATTAATTAAAGTGATGGAGGTAGATTAGAAAGATTGATAACACTGGTTCAAATTATGTATTAACACACAATCTCATGCTCATAATATTCATTTAATGATTTTTATTAAATTTAATTAATGATATGTATTATGTATTTATGAGACTCATGTGTTATGTATGATGTATTGTTGTCCAAACTGTCGGAAGCAATTCATGTAAAGATTGTAGAGTCAAAACCTTAGGTTCTTGCATGTGTTAAGATGGCCGCTGCAGTAGATCACACTAGAATGCTATGAAAATAAATGATGGAGTTTAATTTGTATATATATGTTGCCGGCCTGTTGGCCGGATTTGTCCAGTAGAAGGCGTTCTGCCGAAACGCGTTGACATTTCTCTTCAGGTCTCTGTGAAACCTTTATAAGCAATAAATTTGATGAATTGAACACAACTTTGTTCCAATGGTCTGGATCTAATTAACGGGATTGGTGCAGCCGTCAGATGATTATCGTTCCATCTGTTGAAGATTATTATATATATATATATATATATATATATATATATATATATATATATATATATATATATATATATTTTTTTTTTTACAGTTAGCCCCTCACTCATCCCTGAACCCTATGAAACTACCCACCCCTTAACCATGAAGAGTGCTTATTATCTCTAAACACTACCCAATCCCTGAACCCTAAACACTCCTTAGCCCTATACCTACCATTCTCACCCAAAAGGTCTTTCACTAAAATCCATCACTAAACCTATACACTACGCCATGCACAGTGATGTCATTAATGATGCAATTTCCGATGTCTCCACTGATGTTATCAATGATGTTATAGAATATGTCATGGGTGAAGTAGTATGTAAGATCATAAGAAGTGCATGGCGAGTGCACAAGTTTTAGTTACTTCAGTTAACTTTAACTGCTGAATCTCAGCATTTCACTATTCTTTAAGTTTAAAATGGTATTTTAACTGACAATTTTGCTGAACTTAATGTCACATTAATTTTTCTTTTTTAGGTTATATTTTAAATGTAAAGCAAAGTATTACCACTGCTAACTACAGAATCACTCTAACCTTTGTTTTCTTCAGTGAATTTCTAGTCTTTTTCTAACATGAATGAAGATTTTATTACCATGCCTAACTATCCCAACCACCCCACAGAGCACAGCTTATCAGAGTGCTTAATTTTTAGGGTTGAGCGCGCGCAAGTGCTCTGGACCATGTTGTAATCTCTTTGGGGGCTTCTAACCATGCCCATCACTTTCATTAGTTAGTGGGCTTGCCTTTTAAAAATCGATTGATTCCATTTGCCACAAACACATCTCTACCCACCTTAAGGACCTCCACTGGCTACCCATCGACAAAAGGATCGTATTCAAAATCCTAATCTACGCTCACAAAGCTCTTCACGACGCAGGACCGGCCTACCTCAACGATCAACTCAATTTCCACAACCCGACACGCCAGCTCCGCTCCACCAACCTCACCCTCGCAACAGTCCCTCGCATTCACCGTACCACAACTGGTGGCAGATCCTTCTCTCACCTCGCAGCCAAAATATGAAACTCACTCCCTGCCAACCTACTTAAGACCCAAGACCTCCTGACCTTCAGGAAGTGCCTCAGGACCTGGCTCTTCGAGCAGTAGCACCTCCCCCCCAGCACCTTGAGACCCTTCCGGGCGAGTAGCGCGCTCAACAAATTAGTTGATTGATTTGTGAATGGTATGCATAAGTCATGCCTTTTCTGGTGTTTAGCCCTCCTCGAGCGCACTGGTAACTACTGAAAACACACGAGGCTCTGTGTTTTCAGCTGGTTTCTGGACTACTTTATCTTTATATTTCCTGCGCAGCGCGATCACGCTGGGCAGAAGTCCAATGATTTTTCCTGACATCGACCCTGTTACATGAATAATTGCAATTTTTCTGGTTACATGGATAATTGCACTTTTTCCATTAACATGGATAATTGCACTTTTGCCGATAAGTTTCACTGCGAGCGAACTTCTGTTTCCTTTTCTGTGTCTCCTTCACGCTCATGGTGACCATAAGCCTGCATATGAGAAACTGTTTTAATTCTCATTATTAGTTCATATGGCAAGAAAAGTCCTGTTAGGAGTTTACAGCGCTAATACCTCTAACTTGAGCAAATGCAAGACCCTTTGCACTGCAAATGCTTGTTTTTCTTTTTTCCGTCTGTATTTGGCACCTCCATACCCCCTCAGTAATACAGCATTTCTTGATATCTACTAATTCTGAAACATACTTTCTCTCTAACACCTGAATGGATTTTCACAAAATCACACAAAAGCACACTTTCTACCTAAAACATTCTTTCTACCTTTTAGCCAAATTTGTTGTAATTTTATTAAGCCATTTTGGCTGTAGTGCTGTCTAAAATTCCTATGGGAAATTGCATGAGGAAAACACCTTTTAAGATCGCCTTGTTCTCAGCTTCTGCTCGGCAGTTCACCCCGAAACTTTCCAGGAAGAAGCTGAGGTGGGTGAACCTTTTGTGGGAAGGTTTTGTGAAGATTCATCAAACGGCACTAAAGTTATAAGCAAAAAAAAAACAATCCCGTTGAAACACCCTCCTAACTATAACTACACAATGTAGATAGGTTTGCTTTAAACTGTATGTTCATAAACCAAATGGATGTCTTAATTGTAAATTCAGTAATTTACAAATATCACGATTTGTTTTTTCCCCCAAATAATACATAATAAACAGGACGTGCACTACCAGGCCTGCTGTGAACTGCAGGGAGAACATGCTCTTCTCAGAAGGTTCCCCGTCTCAGAGCACTCTCCTAATTTGGTAACAGATGTCTTGCATTAACAGGGAAATATTAGCTGCCGTCGTGACTCACCAGCTTGGGGGTTAATCATTATGTGTGGGAGTTTCTGGTCCCAACAGTTACGCCATAATTCGCAGCTGGTGATGGAGCAGGTCAGCGATCTGCAGACAGCTGGCAGGGTGACTCTCACCCCTAGAGTAACCTTACTTCAGACCTGCCAGCCGGCTCAGTTTGTGGGCCATGTCTGTCTCAAGCAAGGAACATTTTCCAAGGCGGCAGTCTGCAGACTCCCTTTAACAGTACTTCTGTTTTTAAGAGCGAAAATTGGCAATTTCGGGAGTGGATTCGAATATGAATAAAGTATGGACGGTGCCTGGAAGTTGGACACTCGATGGAAAGTTACATTTTGGCTCTGGGAAGCTTTCCGCAGAAGAGCTCGCTCTGATTTACAGCGCAAAGTCCGAATTGCTCTGAGAGGCCCCGTTGAAGAGGCCATGCGCTTGTAAAGAGGCCATGCGCTTGTAAAGAGGCCACGCGCTTGTAAAGAGGCCATGCGCTTGAAGTGTTCCCTTCGATTGAATGGATGCTTAAACTAGATTCAAAAGGAAATATGTGAATAAGCAGCTTCTGGGCTTCATACCCACATAACTATATCTGGGGTGAAAGCACTGTCCCCACACCCCTTTATCCTGCTCGCCTTCATCAGGACATGCCTTAGAGCAGGAATAATGACATCGTGTTTACATTTCAAATTTGTGAATAGGGAACTCTATGGCTCATGGTGGCAATTTGTGCATTTCCAGGTGTATGCCTTTAAAAGACTTTGGGGATTAGCGCTGGGAATGTTTCCCGCTAAAGATGAGGCTGCCCTTACAGATTGCAATGCCTGGATGTCCCCTAGTGCTTTCAACCATTAAAACCTATCTGGATTTGATTTGATTGGATTAATTTCAATACACAGGACTTCAACTACTTTTGTCAATAATCTAAGCAACTCTTCACAGTGCTTCATCATTAATGCCTCCATAGTCGCAGCACCACACTAGTCTAGTAAAGCTATGTTTTAATGCATTTATTTTTATGAAGAGTGGATGCTACTTAAATCAAATTGAACATAAAAGTGTCAGTAAAGCATCTTGGAAGCTGTAATGAACCAAGCTTGACGCTCAAAATGCAGCTGGTCGGCTTGACCGAGAAAAGCAAGCATAAAAGGAGCTGTAAATACGAAACTGCTCGTGGTTTTTATTGTTGGCAGAAAATACGAGCAGCGCTGGCCACTGAAAACACAATTAACACCTGCGGAACCAACCTGCGGATCTCTCAATGGGAAATTAGCTCTCTTTTGTACTCCTTCATCCATTAAAACTGAAAACAAATTAGGGTCAAGCAATGAACATGGGGAATTTGGAACGCACTGAAGCATAACCGAGGCAACCCCTGTGGCATGCTGCCTGCCTGTAGGTGTTCTCTGTCATACACACGAACAAAAGCAGATGGAGGGGAGTCGAACATCTGACAACATATGCATTGTGGATATCAGGACAGTTATTATTAATTCAATCATGCATAGCAGTGGAATTTTGTGTTTCTGACCTTCAAGAACTTTTCTCGGGTATGTTTGTTAAGGGGCCGTTGGGCACAGAAGACCCACCAGCAGGTGGGAGCAAAGGGTGCCATTTTGAAGCTACACATAGGGCCTGATTCACAAAGGTAAACTTACACTTTTGTGTAACTTTACATTTTTTTGCTATTCACAGGGGGATTTACAAGTAGTAGCCTTATGAGTGTGCAGCTGTAAAACATTTCAAAGAAAAGGATAATAAACTATGTTTATTATCCTTTTTTTTTTAAAGGGGCGGGGCCATGGGGGTGACGTGCACTGAGGGGGAGTGCACAGCACTCTCCTTCACTGTGCATGTATGTTTGGCCAGCCATCTCGGGCTGGCCAAACACACATTCGCACAGGGCTTTCTCCTGCCAAGCAACACAGTTGCTGGGCAAGAGAGAGCCTGTGCCTCGAGCGACGACGTGGGAGAGAGGAGCGGAGTGCGGCAGAGAAGGTATGTTTTTAAAATGTTTTCTTTAATAAATTTTAATGTCTTAACGCCACATCTGTGCACCACCCACCCCGCCCCGCCCCCAGAAAGCCCCTCAAGCCACTACTGGTAGCAAACAGTTGAAGACTTACACAAAAGTGTAAGATTACCTTTGTGAAACAGGCACATATATACTTTTTTGTGTGCATTATAGGCACTACCTTAAAAAATGTGTTTTTGCTTCGGTCAATGGCAACATTCCTGTGTTTGCTACAGAAAGATGATTTATTACTGTAAACATGTTTATTATTCAGATAACTTAGCTCTTAGACATAGATATTTAATGTATAATAAATAATTTCCAACAGAAACGCATCTAAGCTTACATTAAAATAGTTGTAATTTACATTAATTAAAAAACATAATCAAATATACTCACTTAACCTTAAACTACAATGCCTAAAACATGTATAATACTTCATAAAATCCTAAAGTCATATCCCCTGTTATGCCAGACAATACAAATGAAACATTTTCAATGCAGTGTCAATATGACCACTTATCAAGTTCACATATTTGTCTACAAAACCTGTCCATAAATAAACAAACATTGGCAATAAAACATAACATGATTCATTGTACCCACATCACGGATCTTGCTGGAATAATTCTGCATATATGCCTTTCTGGCAGGGCATAGAGAAAACAGATAATCTTAATTTCAAGTACAGTTGTTTAACAGAGTCTATGTCTGAGAGGATCAAAATCTTAGCATGAACCCTCAGTTCCACTAATATATCTCTCTAAAGGCAGGAAAATCTGAGAAGCATAATTCACTTCTGTCAGCACATTTATTGGATTATGCATGGTAAGGCACAATATTTCATTCTCTTGTGCATAATGTTGTTCCAAAACACATAACCTCCAAACTTGCACTATTTGTTTTTACAAAAAGATCACATAAGTGAACTAAAAAATGTGAACAAATATCAGGAAATTGACAAAAAATACCCAAATCCTTTTTAACCCCTTAGCTGCTGGGCCTTTTCCCCCCCAGTGCTGAGCCCTTTTTTGGCTATTTGGGGTAGTTCGCGCTTAGGGCTTCATAACTTTTTGTCCACATAAGCTAACCACGCCAAATTTGCGTCCTTTTTTTCCAACATCCTAGGGATTCTAATGGTACCCAGAGTTGGTGGTTTCCCCTGGAGGAGACCAAGAAAATAGCCAAAATACAGTGAAAATTTAGTTTTTTCCCAAAAAATTGGAAAAAAGGGCTGCCGAAGAAGGGTTGTGGTTTTTTCCCTGAAAACGCCATCAACAAAGGGTTTCTGGTGCTGAAATCACTATCTTCCCACCTTTCAGGAACAGGCAGACTTGAATCAGAAAACCAAATTTTTCAACACAAATTTGGCATTTTACTGGGACATACCCCATTTCTACTATATTTGGTGCTTTCAGCCTCCTTCCAGTTATTGACAGGAATGGGTGTGAAACCAATGCTGTATCCCGGAATGCTAAACATTTATGAAAACTAGACAAAATTCTGAATTCAGCAAGGGGTCATTTGTGTAGATCCTACAAGGTTTTCCTACAGAAAATAACAGCTGAAATAAAAAAATATTGAAATTGAGCTGAAAACAACAGCCATTTTTCTTTATGTTTTACTCTGTAACTTTTTCCTGCGATGTCAGATTTCTGAAAGCAATATACCGTTTTGTCTGCTGGACTCTTCTGGTTGCGGGGATATAAAGGGCTTGTAGGTTCATCAAGAACCCTAGGTACCCAGAGCCAATAAATGAGCTGCACCCTGCAGTTGGTTTTCATTCTATACTGGGTATACAGCAATTCATTTGCTGAAATATGAAGAGTGAAAAAGAGGTATCAAGAAAACCTTTGCATTTCCAAAATGGGATCAAGATAAGGTTTTGAGGAGCAGTGGTTATTTGCACATCGCTGAATTCCGAGGTGCCCATACTAGCATGTGAATTGCAGGGCATTTCTCAAATAGACGTCTTTTTTACACACTCTCTTATATTTGGAAGGAAAAAATGTAGAGAAAGATAAGGGGCAATAACACTTGTTTTGCTATTCTGTGTTCCCCCAAGTCTCCCGATAAAAATGATACCTCACTTGTGTGGGTAGGCCTAGTGCCCGCGACAGGAAATGCCCCAAAACACAACATGGACACATCCTATTTTTTTTATAGAAAACACAGCTGTTTTTTCCAAAGTGCCTACCTGTAGATTTTGGCCTCTAGCTCAGCCGGCACATAGGGAAACCTACCAAACCTGTGCATTTCTAAAAACTAGAGACCTAGGGGAATCCAAGGAGGGGTGACTTGCGGGGCTCGGACCAGGTTCTGTTACCCAGAATCCTTTGCAAACCTCAAAAAGTGGCTAAAAAAACAAGTTTTCCTCACATTTCGGTGACAGAAAGTTCTGGAATCTGAGAGGAGCCACAAATTTCCTTCCACCCGGCGTTCCCCCAAGTCTCCTGATAAAAATGATACCTCACTTGTGTGGGTAGGCCTAGCGCCCGCGACAGGAAACGCCCCAAAGCGCAACGTGGACACATCCAAATTTTTGGAAGAAAACAGAGGAGTTTTTTGAGAAGTGCCTACCTGTAAATTTTGGCCTCTAGCTCAGCCGGCACCTAGGGAAACCTACCAAACCTGTGCATTTCTGAAAACTAGAGACCTAGGGGAATCCAAGGAGGGGTGACTCGCGGGGCTCGGACCAGGTTCTGTTACCCAGAATCCTTTGCAAACCTCAAAAAGTGGCTAAAAAAACAAGTTTTCCTCACATTTCGGTGACAGAAAGTTCTGGAATCTGAGAGGAGCCACAAATTTCCTTCCACCCGGCGTTCCCCCAAGTCTCCAGATAAAAATGATACCTCACTTGTGTGGTTAGGCCTTGCGCCCGCGACAGGAAACGCCCCAAAGCGCAACGTGGACACATCCAAATTTTTGGAAGAAAACAGAGGTGTTTTTTGAGAAGTGCCTACCTGTAGATTTTGGCCTCTACCTCAGCCGGCACCTAGGGAAACCTACCAAACCTGTGCATTTCTGAAAACTAGAGACCTAGGGGAATCCAAGGAGGGGTGACTTGCGGGGCTCGGACCAGGTTCTGTTACCCAGAATCCTTTGCAAACCTCAAAAAGTGGCTAAAAAAACAAGTTTTCCTCACATTTCGGTGACAGAAAGTTCTGGAATCTGAGAGGAGCCACAAATTTCCTTCCACCCGGCGTTCCCCTAAGTCTCCCGATAAAAATGATACCTCACTTGTGTGGGTAGGCCTAGCGCCCGCGACAGGAAATGCCCCAAAACAGAACGTGGACACATCACATTTTTTCATCGAAAACAGTGCCTACCTGTGGAATTTGGCCTCTAGCTCAGCCGGCACCTGGGGAAACCTAGCAAACCAGCACATTTTTGAAAACTAGAAACCCAGGGGAATCCAAGATGAGGTGACTTGTGGGGCTCGGACCAGGTTCTGTTACCCAGAATCCTTTGCAAACCTCAAAATGTGGCTAAAATTCCAAGTTTTCCTCACATTTCGGTGACAGAAAGTTCTGGAATCTGAGAGGAGCCACAAATTTCCTTCCACCCAGCGTTCCCCCAAGTCTCCCGATAAATATGATACCTCACTTGTGTGGTTAGGCCTGGTGCCTGCGACAGGAATAGATCACACAACGGTCAATGTTGGTCTCCTTACGTGAGGCAGCTGTTGACCCTGGGGTGATCCATTCCTGACACAGGCACTAGGTGTAGGCACTCAAGTGGGGTAGTGTTTTTATCAGGACAGGTGAGGAGTCACTGGGTGGTAGGAATGTTGTGGATCCCAGCATATTCCTGTAGTTTGTGTGACAGAAATGCGAGAAAAATTGAGTTTTTTTTCAACATTTCAGCTTTGCAGGGTATTCTGGGTAAGAAAACTTTGGGGAATCCACACAAGTCACACCTCTGTGGACTCCCCCGAATGTCTAGTTTCCACAAATGTTTGGGTTTAGTGTGTTTCTCTATATGGCCGCCGAATCCAGGACCAAAAACACAGGTGCCTGCCTTACAAAACCAGTATGTTTTGCCATAGACAATTTTGATGTCTCCACAATATGATTTGGGTGGTGGAATTTGGGGCTGAACTAAATTGGTGAGCTCCCAAGAGAGCACTCTCTCTCTGCTTGCCGCCGCATTCACCTGCTCTCTGGGTTGGCCTAACCCACTATTACCCAGTTGCACGAACAGCTTGCGAAGGGACAGCAGGACTGTCCTCATCACCTCCCTCATAATGTACTGGAAGAGGAGTTTTCGAATGGGACTCCTCTGACTGAAAAATCACTCCCAGAGTCTGCGCCATTGTCCTATCCCTCAGATGCTGTCTCAGTATCTGATGTCTCAGTCTCTGATCCTATGTCAGAGCGGTCCTCTATAACCCAAGTGCAGGCAGCAGTCATCCATCAAGATGCCATCTCTGCTATTGGCTAAACTGTTGCTCTAAAACACTAGCCTACGTAGACAGTCACAAAATCGATGGTGTGTGTGAGATACGTGCAACAGTAGAGGCCACCTTACCTGCGCTTCTTCCCTCAATCAGCACGTACTTTCAAGACACTCAAAAAACACCTTGTCACATACCATTCGTCACAGTCTTTAGCACCTCCTGCGCCCAGTCCAGCAATCATTATTGGTGCTCCCACTCCCTCCTCCTCGGATTCCCTCATTACCACCCAGCAAAAGTGCCCTTCATCTCTCCATAGACTTTACTAATGTACTCAGCTATTTACATAAAATACAGATGTGCTCTTTGCAGTAGGCATATAAACCTTCTGCGCTTCTTTATGGCAATAAAACTACCACTAGACAAGTCGGACCCTTTTCCCCCCAGGGAAACCACACACATATTGACAAAAGTGATGTATATATGACAGCCAACCACCTGAAACTCAACTTAAGCAAAACCGAAATAATCCTCTTTGGCCCACACAAAAACACCTGGGACCCCCCATGGTGGCCCACCACGCTAGGCCCTGCACCCACCCCCGCCAACTACGCACGCAACCTCAGCATCATCCTAGACTCCTCCCTCTCTATGACCCAACAAATCAACGCTCTTACCTCCTCATGCTTCAACAAACTCCGTATACTGAAAAACATTCAAATGGATCCCCACAGAGACCAGAAAAACTGTCACTCACGCACTCATCAGCAGCAGGCTTGATTACGGAAACGCCCTCTACGCCGGCACCACTCTAAAACTCAAGTGCAAACTACACGCATCCAGAACTCAGCAGCACGACTCATCCTCGACCTCCGCCGACACAAACACATCTCTCCACACCCCAAATCCCTCCACTGGCTCCCCATTGACAAAAGGATCACCTTCAAGATCCTCATCCTCGCACACAAATCACTCCACAACACAGGCCCTGCCTACCTCAACGAGAGTCACCTTCCACACCCCCACACGAAACGTCCGCTCAGCTGACCTCTCTCTCGCCTCTGTCCCCCGCATCAAACACACCACCACCGGGGGCAGATCCTTCTCCTACATTGCACCCAAAACCTGGAACGCACTCACAACCCACATTCGCAAGACCCAAAACCTACTTCTTTTCAGGAAGGGCCTCAAAACCTGGCTTTTTGAACAGTGAACCTCCTAGCCCCTTTCCCTCCCCCTGTCCCCCCCCCGCAGCGCCTTGAGACCCTCACAGGTGTAGCGCGCTTTATAAATCTCTTTGATACAGATCTACCTATATATATATATATATATATATATATATATATATCTACATAGATATATCTATAGATATATCCATGTACCTAGATATATCTATCTACATAGATATATATATATATAGATATATAGATATATATTTTTTTTAGTTGCTGTATGGTTTCCTTGGGGGCCAAAATGGCCCCCAGGGAAACCCTACAACATCTAAAAAAAAAAAAATGGCCCCCACAGGGGGTCACCCTGCCCACGGGCGACCCCCTGTCATTTCATTTTTTTTTATTTTTTTGGAAAAAAAAAAAATCCCCGGGGGGCACCTACCTTTTTTTTAATAAAAAAAATTATGCCGGGGGGGGGGGGGCGGCCCGTTTTCCCGGGGGGGCCGCCCCCCAAAAGTGAAATCCCTGGTGTCTAGTGGGGTTTCCTGGCCCCCGATAGCAGCTGTGCTGCGATCGGGGGCCAGAAACAGTTTCAGAAGGCCTCGTAAGAAAGGGGAGAGTCTCCCCTTTCTTACGAGGCCTTTTCAAAATGTTTCCTGGCCCCCCCGATCGCAGCACAGCTGCGATCGGGGGAGCCAGGAAACCTGAAAGTGTTTCCTGGCCCCCGATCGCAGCACAGCTGCGACCGGGGGCCAGGAAACACTTTCAGGAAGGCCTCGTAAGAAAGGGGAGTGTCTCCCCTTTCTTACGAGGCCTTCCCGAACGTGTAAAAGGCCGTTTTTCCCATGAAAGCAGGAAGCGGCCGCAAGGCTGCTTCTGCTTTCATGGGGAAAACACCTTTGCAACGTCAGCGCGCCTCGCGGCGCGCTGACGTCACAAAGGGGCGGGTGGGGGGCAGGGGGAGACACGTTAGCTTCCGTGTCTCCCGGGGGTAGTAAAAAAATAAAATAAAATCCTCGGGCGCGACGCACCCGAGGATTTATTAATGCCCCTCCTGGTGTCGGCCACTGGTCGTGACCCGCACCAGGGAGGGTGCGTGGGCGTCGGCCAGTGGCCGACGCCCGCACTCAAGCGGTTAATGGCTTTCACATAATTAACTATGAAGATAAGCAACACAGATCGCCACATTTTAACCCTCTGCAAGATCAGCCTTCCAGACCCATACTTTCACACCAATGTGAATCGGAGGGATTACCATCCCATGTACCCCTTTAAAATTGAAGCCGATTAGTTTCTGCCATACACTTTGTCAAAAATATTTAACCCCCTCATTTTGTTTGAACTTGAGCAAGTCACCAACTTTGGAAGGTTATACAGTCTACTAGACATGAATATAAAGCATCTCAAGTATTTAAAGCTGTCACAATTTCTATTGGCAAAATATTAAGGAACCATTTTGCACTACTCCACCCCACCACTTAACAAAGGTCATAATGGCCGTTTTGTTTATTTTAACTAGAAGCTGAATGCGCTGTATGTGAGTGTAAGCTTTTTTGTTTCTTCTGGACACAATTTGGTGTCAAATCTACTGGAGCAGCACCATTGGTGTATAGGTTCAAAGGTGCAGGGCCCACACACAAAGTATACGAGAAGTCATTCCACCGAAATGTATACTTGTGGGGAAAATGTTCATATAAATATCAGATACTGGAAAAATGACACTACCCAGACACAGACTATAGTTTTGTCCTAAGTATAGGTAGTTGTCCAGCCTTAAAGACAACCAAGCTTCGGAGTACGCATTCTTACTAGAGCAGAGAGAATGTATGTCAGAACAATGCATGTGGAACCACACATGGCTGAACAATGCGGTTGGAACAACGACGGCATTGTTACCACTAATGCCTTTACCAGGAATGCCTTAACAACGATTTTTCATTGTAAAGGCATTGATGGTCAAGGCATGCGTGGAATGGCATGCATGGTTCCAGCATGCGACCTGACCTGGCCCCCCACCCCGTCCCTAAAACTACAGTGACCCCCCCACCCCTGCCCATAAAAACCTAAAACCACCCCAACCCCTCACCCCTGCCTCTAAAATTACCGCGACCCCCCACCTCCGCCCATAAACATAAAAAAAAACAACCCCCACTAAAACCTAAACTACCCCAACCACTCACCCCACCCCTAAAACTACCATGACCCCCAACCCACCCTTAAAACCTAAAATTTCCCCAACTTCCTGCCCCTAAAATTACCATGAGCCCCCCACCCTCCCACTAAAACCTAAAACCACCCCAACCCCCACCCCTAAAATGATCGCAACACCCCCACCCCCACCCCCACCCTTAAAACCTAAAACCACCCCAAACCCCCACCCCTAAAATTACTGCGACCCACCCACCCCTGCCGAATGAACATAAAACCACCCAAACCCCCAACCCCACCCATAAAACTACTGCGACCCCTACACACCACCCCATAAACCTAAAATTACACCCGCCCTTAAACTACCCCCCAACCACACCCCAGCCCCACTTACCTGACCGCTTCATCTGCCTGAACCACGCATGTTCGTTGTTCCGGACATGCGTGGTTAAGGCAGAGGAAAACAGGGTAGTTATTCAGGAAAGCGTTGTTCCGCTTTCGTGGACAATGACCCCTGCTGTCCTGCCATCGTGGTGTAGGCTGCTTCCTGAGCAGGGCTCAATGGATGAATCCCAAGTCTAATAATTTTTCTACAACTTAAGGCCATTTGGCTCCCAATGAATGCTTTCATAAGGTACACATATGTATTTTCTTTTTTTCAGGTATATTTATTTTCTTTTGATGAATATTAAAAGCCTTTACCATCAAGTGGAACAAAATAAACACCTGTCCACGAATTGTATGAGTTTTCATACAAAACTAACTTAAAACTTCAAATTCAGAGGCAATCGTTCAGTCTAAGAAGAATTGGTAAGGACTAGGCAACGTTACTTGCAAGCGAAATTAAGCAACATGTTTCAAGTGAATCTTACTCAGGCATTCCCCCAACCGAATTTTGGTGTAGGATTCAAAATGTTTTGCTAGAAATCTAGCCAACCAGTTGACAGCAAACATAAACATTTGATTAGCAAACCCAGTTAGCCCTTGTGCACTTCTATATTTTAGCCCTAAAATACATGTTCATATTTCAGTTGTCGTTTCAGGATTTTCTAACTCACTATAAAGCCAAAGAGAGAAACAACACTTTGCATATTCAAAATATTTGTGGAATCAATTGCTAAGAAAAAAATCGGTCTGCTATTGCTTCTGGCCACTAACTGCCACAAAGGTTCTCAAATCTCCAAAGCATATGTAACGAATGCACATAGAAAAGTTGGTGTTATGAATCATCTGGGAATTTCCCACATCTTCGCTCAGTTCGCACTTCTTCATAGACTTCCTTGTGGACCAACAGATGTATCTTTCTAGGGTAGGTAGGCATTGTTTCATGATATTCAAAGTCAAACAAATCCTCAACCGTGGGCTGGGTAGAGGTTAAACAATTACTACTTCAGCTGCTTTTATTCAGAATATATTGTATGTATCAAATATTAGAACATTGGAATATTGAGAGCTCCATTGAAGACAATGGAGTAGTTCCAGGCTTTAAAACAGCTGGTATAAGCCCTGGCCTCCAGCATTCCAATGTTTATTTTCTTGTTTCTACCTTATAGCATTATAGCCCTCCGTAGCCCTCCAGCCATTATAGCTCTCTGCCCATTAAAGGCCCGCTCCAGCGTTAAAGGCCCGAGACCTTTTACAAGGGAGCAGGACTTTAATGCCAGTATAGCCCAGCTACGGAGGAGTATGAGGCTAATAGAACATTCTGACACTAGAGGGCAAAATGTTCAAATAAATAAAACAAAGGCCTCATGGAGCCTGAGGGAATTAAAATCCCCCCGGGCTCCGTGAGCCAGTTGTTCACAGCAGTAGATGTGAACAAAAACATTGACATGTTTGAACTCCAGGCTTCTACCAGCCATTAGAGGCCTGTAGCACTCCATTGTTTTCAATGAAGCTCCCAACATTCCAATGTTTTGATTTTAATTTAGAACATGCGACCCTTAGAGGGTGAAATGTTCTAATAGCCTTCTTCCTCAGACTATACCAGTTGTTTAAGGCCCTCTCCCTCAGTATATGCCCTCACCTGTGGCTCGGGCCTATAACTTGGGTTCAGGGCCTTTAACAACTGGTATAGCCCACAGCGAGCTGTAAAGCTATATGTGCCTCATAAAAATTTTATGATAGGTAATACCTTACTGAATTAATCTTATCTGAACTTTTACCAAACTACTGCAAAGATGTGGGGAACATATTGGGTATAAATGCCAGGACACAGGACATGTGGTCAGACAGAGGCTCACAGGAGAGAGTTCCATAATTGTGTGGTGCTTCCAAAGAACAATTGACTCATGTAGCACTTGTGCTTGAAGGCGGAGTGTTCAAGGGGGAGCAATTTAGTGTTTTGTGAGTTGAGTCTGGAGAGCACAGATGCCTGGCCAATAGATGTAAGGTTGTGTGCAGATATAAGTTTATTTATTTCACAAAGGAGCCTGGGCTGGAAACAGGCAATCTTATTCAATGAGAAGATGTGGTTCTGAAGGTTCAGACATCTGTTGACTGTGAATCCCAGAGATGCATCATCCTGAATGATGGAAGAGTGGGCGTCTATGTCCGGGAGGATATTCGTACAGTCTTGGATCGGTGGGTTTGCTTTCTCTGCAGAGATTAAAAGAAATTCACTGAGTTTAGTTTCAAGTGGTTGTTAGCTATCCAAGTTCGAATTCAATTCAGGAAGTTGAATAAATGGGTGAAATCTTCTCGGCATGAGATTTTCAAGCAGATTTGTGTGTCATCGCCATGCAGGTTGAAATGGACTGCTGAGTTCCCGAGGATTGCGCCTCTTCTTTCTGTCTCCTTTTCTACATTCTTCATTTTAATTTGTCCCTTTTTCATAACTTCAAACTTGCTGTTTCCAAGCAAACACATATCATCTTCTTCTTTACCCTGCTTTGTCCACAAGCTTTACTGACCTACTATAAGGACATGACCTAATGCAGGCAGTCCCGATGAAGGCCACTTTCCCAGACTGGGCACTAGTGATCGGCCAAATATGTTGACGTGAAATATTTGAGGATGGTGGGTCAATACAAACCGACTACCAACCTGTAATGTTTATTGTATTGATCCTGTCAGAGCAGCTAACAATAAATGTATTGTGTTGGTCCATGCCCCAGACAGTTTTAACTATAAGTTCCTAAAAAAAACCTGATCCCTTATTATAAAATCCTGAGCTCCCACAACGTGGTCGAGTCCATCCCAACACAATGACGTGTCAGACATGAGGGAAAAGCCTGATGATGAAGCATGCCACGAAATGTGAATGAGTGATTCTTTTCCAAATAGAGGCATCTCCTTCACAAAACCATAGTAGTATGAAGCTAATTAATACTTTGTGCTCACTATACCATTTGGAGCCACTCACTATATCATTTGGTGTCACACTGTTATTTGTGGGAGAAAAGAATAGTGAGTTTTAGGACCCCTCTCTACTTTTTGTTGTTGATGTGATGTCTTTGAGAGTACACAGCACTCTTTTTAATCTCTGTACTAGCTTGGAGTCCATATATACTATAAGTATAAAAGGTGAAAAATAGCAACTAGGTGTTATTGTACTTCCCTTTGTCAACTCATATTGGTACTCATTATTAAAACACAGACAAGGGCTCCTATTTCACTATAATTAAGAAATCTTGTATATCAACCCCTAAGCGAAGACAAAAGATTTCCCCAAGAAAGGGAAACAAATAAGTTGGAAAATATTGGAAATATTAACTGTGTGCTAGTGGTGGTATGTTGTTGAGTGTGTGAGTTGAGTGATGGCTTGTGGTGGTATGAAGAAAACAAATAAAAAAGGATTTGAAAATTCCATTTAAGGGATGAGAGAGTAAATTGGTAGGAGCCATGTTTGAAAAACATAGAAAAACCTACATTACACATATAAGTGCACTGCACATGGGTCACGAAATTGAGAATGGGAACAGTCTACAAGGATGACTGTTATCTCTTGTATTGTAAAATTATAACACAAATTACATTTCCAAATGGGTGTTCAAAAAGTGAACTACCATGGCAGTGTAAGAGGAGTGACCAATGAAATGGGGAATTACATTGAAGTTTGCATTATTCTGTGGAGTTCGGCAACGGGTGGAGTAGGAATTTGGCACTATTTTCTTAGTGCCAAATGCACTCTGGCTCCCAAAAATGGACGCAAGGGTGCATTTTGTGCTAAGGAAATAGCACAGGCAAATACCAATCTGCACCCTTGCATACTCTGCAGTGAGTTGTAATCACTGCAGAGTATGTAAGGGTGCCCAGCGGTATTTGTATGCAGTGGTTTGTAACCTTTAGAAACCATTACATATTTACACACTGCAGCATATGTTAGGCACTGAGTGGTACGCAGTGGCTTCTACTTCATAGAAACCACTGCATATCATGCTTCTGCACCTAGTATACTTTGTAGTGACTAAAACTTGCAATCACTGCAGAGTATGCAAGGGCACTGAATGGTGTATGCAGTGATTTCTAAAGTTTAGAAACCACTGCATATCACTTGGCATCCTTACATACTCTGTAGGGATTAAAAATTGTAATTACCCCGTTCCTCACCCTATTTAGAGTGGGTGGACAAATGACCAGTTTTTACTGCCTGTCACCTCCAGGTAAAACCAGGAACTAAGGGGCAGTGATAACTGCAAACTGACCCCGCCCCCCAACCATGGGAGAGAACTCCCATGGCTAGGGGGTCATTGCGTTTATTTAATTTCCCAAAAAAGTCAACTGGGCCAGCAGACATCTGTAAATGTGGCAGTTGAAGTACCCTAGCCATAGCAAGAATGAAGTACTCATCCATGGGGATGGTACATAATCCATCTGCCAAACTCTAAATCAGGCCCTATGTTAATAATACCTAAACTGTAAATACTTACATTCCAGAGAGTACTTTGAGCTGTACAAAGACTAAGTATATACTAACTAGAAAGGCAATACAAAAACATAAGAAAGTAGGCGATGTGTATATTATGAATGAGTAAAACACATATGTACACAGCAACACCAGCAAAACAGCAAACACCAAAAGGTCAAAATGTAGGTATGCTGTAATTCTAAAATATTTGGTAACCTTGTAAACATGGCCTACTGATGCTAAATGTTTTCCGTGGATCAATGACTTTGTGAGCACCAGCTTCTTCTAGATTAGTCTTGTTGGGGGTGAGGTTGAGGTTGAAATGCGTTGTTCTGGTAGGCTACTATACCTGCTAGTTCCTTCTCCTTGAGCTTAATGTATCCATATACAGAATACGGCAACTGAGAAAGATTCTTAAAAGCCCCAGACTGGAGAATCACCTTTGACAGTATTTTTCATGTTATGTCAAACCACATCCCTGTTCACCTGAACATGTTTTTCGCCTACCCTACACATCACTCGGTTATGTACATCGATGCCAGTTAACATCATAGTGTGCTTGAAATGTCCGCGGGCAGAATTCTGCAGAATGCCACTCCAGGATGTACTTCCACTTATAGAATGCACTGGGGAATGCTGATGTCGTTCTTTGAACATGTGACCTTCTCACAACGGCTTTGCTTAATTTAACTTGTCCTCTGTGGTGAATAATGCTCCATATTTCAGTGTTGTGACGCCGGGTTGTCTGATCTAAAGAGCTGGAATAATTTGCATGGAAGAGTTAGGGCTGTTCAACTCGACTCAGAACACTGCACAGGAGTTTGAGTCTTGTACAGTGGGCCATGTGATTCAAGACTTGGCAAGGAACTACTCAATAGAAACGTAAACATTTAAGGCACTTAAGGAACGTAAACATGATGTTGAAAGGTTGTGAAAAAATGAGTCATCTATCTCCCTTGACACAGTTAATACAACGAATTCATTTTAATTCATTTAATTGGCATCCTATTTCTGTTTGAGGATCACATTCCCCAAAATATTGATGAGTTCTTTGTCAAATGTGTTTATCTCGTGGGCTGTGTTAATCAAGGAGAGCTGCAAGGATGAATCAAGGGTATTGTGACATTTGTCACAATGCAGAGAAACAGAGACATCCTTCCGACATTGTTGTGATAAGGTTAGGCATTGCATAGCAGGGATAAGAAGATAGCACTTCCATCAACGTGAGATCACAGCTGTCCTTTTGTGCCTGCAGTATGAATAATTATTTTAATGAATAGGTATTGTGTATGACATCACACGAAGTGAGTGTTCTTTAGAAGGACCAGTTGAGTATCCTAAAAAACTGACAGCAAGGTGGAGGGGTTTGGGAATTCCCATGGGATTTTATTATGATGTATTGAGAGTTAAAGATGCATTTCCGTACTATTGTTCGCTAGGCCTTGTGTGTTTCATTGTAAAATAAATATGTGTCACTTGGATGTTATTATATAAAAGGGCTCTTGGGATGGGCTGGTGCTTCTGAGTGAAGTCCTGATTGATGGTGCACAGGAAGATCTTCATTCCTAAACAATATTATTGAAGATATTTCTTAACACGGTTGTGCACTAGGATAGGTCCTCTCAGGCACACATTCATAACTAGTTGGAGCACATCCTACACACGCTTTCAGGGACTGAGGTAATCCCTCATCTTTGGAGGGAGGAATTGACGTCTCCCCTCCTGCAACACAGAAACCACTATATCTCTGTAGAGCAGTACACTTGAAAAATACAGAATCACTGGGCTACATAATGGTATAACTATAATTCACGTATGGACCTTTACTGCAAGTGGCATGTAATTCAGATGAGGCCAGTAGTGCTTGTTACTGCCCTATTGGAATGATGAGATTTAGAAAAACATAAAGTATCGATATATTTTCAGCTGGAGATTTCGGCAACAGAAAACAACTTAACCCTTCATGTGGCAAAAGTAGGCATTATTGAGGTAATCAAACCTGGAATTACTGACCCCTGGTAAAGAGAGCATAAATATTTACAGTAATTTGAGAGCAGTGTGTTAAACAAGGAATTATATCTCTCTCAGAACTGAGATAGTTGCTTGTTTATATTTTGAGATCTAAACCTGGCAATGCTACTAGGGTACTGGAGTGTGCAACGATTAACTTCTAAATGCTATGAATGTCACGGTAGGTGATCACAGCTATTGACGAATGTGTTTGACGCTTTATGCTTTGCTGAACACTTTAGAAAATAACTAAATATGTGCACCTCTGGCTGATTCAACATTTGTCTTACTTTTGCTAACTGCCGTTACTTCTTTCTTGATCTCCAAGCTCCTAACTGGCATTATAATCTTCTGTCAAATTAAAATGGAAATCTGAACGGAAGCCAGAGAATGCTAAATTGGTAATTACTTTTGATAAAAGTTTCTTGTGCAAGGAAGAACTGGCTGTGGCAATCGGCAACAATGGTTAGGCGACACTGGCGTTGATGTCAGATAAGGGTCATCTTGCCACACGGGGGAAGGTATTTCCTGCCGAACTTCGCTTAGAGACCCCCTCGTCTTTAGATTTAGTGACTCACTCGGGTAAAATGTTATACTTTTTCAGCACTTCACACTTTTAACTCATCTAAGGTTTGTTCGAAATATGTATAGTTTTACACAGGCAAAATAGAAGAACACATAACATTTTGTGTAGATCAGGGCTGACAATGGCCATATGGAGTGCCCCTGGTTGCCCAAATGAGCGCAATTGTGAGTTCCCAGAAATAGGTGAGACTTGAAGAAAAATACACCTTTGACTTTATGGTAGCAGTCCAGGAGGTGAACAAGCAATTGTCTAGGTGAAACAAAAATACACTAATTGGACATAACGCTTCCTCATATCAGGCATCCTTTGGTATAACAAGGTTTATGCACACAGGTCGCCTTGGTCCCTGCCCTGTATCCATGTGGGTCAATGGCTCTTCTACGACTCCACCAACAGTTGGTGGGCGCTCTGCTGCCCCCCCTGGTTTCCTCAAGGGGGTTTCTCTTCTCTCCAATTCTGGGAACTCAATTACAGGTGTCCTCTAGGCTTCATTATTCGAAAATACATTCAGACGTTCACACATGCACAAATTCTTATCCTTATGCAACATCGTATTCCCCAATTCATTTCAATTTCAGACTCCCTGATTTTGGATCTCTGTAGTGGTCTTAGACCAGGCCTCATCCACTACATTCTCAATGTGAAATGCATTTTGATTCACACCTAGTTCAGCTCTTTTTGTTATCGGACTAGCCAGGCAATTTGTTAATGGCCATTCTGACACTGAGGACAGGCATATCTAAAAACATATTTTAAATTAACTGTAAGAGTTCGCAGCCAGGACTGACCTTTTTACATATGTGTATGTGGAGTAGGTTAATGTGCTCCAGTATCAAAAATAATTTATTATAAACAGGTTTGGACTGGGAACCCAAAGCAGCCCTGGCAAATTTTGTCAGACCAGCCCCCATAGGGTAAATAGCAAGCAAGCTTGACCACTACAATGGGACTCGGGGGGTTCTCCCCCCAAGAAAATGGCATAAATGTTGCATTCAACAACACATTTTCACTACATATTCAGTTGTATTCGTTTTTTAAGCATGGTAAGTGATGACATTACAGGGCACAAGGATACATCAATCTTTATTGGAGCTCTTAAATGATTTCCTCAACATCACTTGCTAAAAAGTGCCTCTCATCTTTCCATAGCCCCTCTCTCACGTGCATTTCATTTGTTTTATAGAGCCTCTCTTACCAGAACTTTACATCACACACGCATACAGAGATAATCATACGTGTGTAAATCAGTTTATAGAAAATGTTACATAAGACAAAGGGGACTACAAGGTGTAGGATTCACATATCATCCATACTGGTTGACATTTTATAAGAGTGCTTGGTCTTGGGAAGCATAAACTCAGGATTCAGAACATAACACAGTGGTTAAGGTTGACTTTACTAATTGCAATTTATTTCTACCCAAACAAACTCCCTTTTAGCAAAATTAGAATAATCAAAGACCTGTAAAGAACATAACTTTCTAATCTTCACCATGCAGTTTGCATGCAGCTCTTTGATGGAAGTTCATAGCTCACTGTGCTCGATTATGACTGTAACTTATGAACTGAAGAGTAACACAAGAATCTCTATGACAAAAACAGTAACCCACTGAGCTATGCACATAAAATACTGTTCTATAATCTGCATATTTCACATTCTTTGAAGCAGGCATAATAATCCTCTGTGCCATTTTAGATAGGCCAAAACTGCCACTAGGCAAAACTCTGATCTCTCTCCAGCAGGAACATTCATCACCAGAGACAACTGTTGGATAAACAAGGAACTCTGCAGTGCCTTTACAACTGCTGCAATGCTACAAACCCCCCGTAACAAAAGTGGTCCCCCACCTATCCAGCCTCGCAGGGAAATGCCTGATGCCCATTACGGCCAGTCCAGCCTTGAATCTAAAGTAATTTGTAAGGACCACACAAATGTCCTGTCTGGTTTTTAAAATAAAATAGGTCTAGTGTCAGCTACAAGACTCAACCTTAGAGTATTAATGTATGTGTTACTAAACCACTAAAATCTGAAAATGGAATTCAGTTATCTCACAGAGTTGTATTAATTTTGTATTTATTATACTTCTCTTTCAATTATTGAATTTATTAATTTATGAGATTGGGTAAAGGCTCTGCAGAAAACTAATTACAGATGAAACATCTGATGTATTATTGGGTTGCTTCTACCACATCTTCAAAGAATGCTTAACCAACGACAATCAGATTGAGTGTGGAACTGGCCTGGCTCTTCCTACCCCTGGCAGATAGATACAATTGGAAATCCATCACATGACTCTGTTTAGCTGTGGATTCCTTCCAAACACACTGCTGAGGCTAAAACACTACAGGAACATTAGCAATAGATTTGCACCCTGAATATCCATCCCAATATATTGATGGAACACAATATAGAGATCAAAATATAAAAAAAAAAAATCAACAGGTCAGTAATTCTAGATTTTCTATACGTAAATCCACATATATGTACGTACACAGTACATATATCTTGAAGGTACATAGATATGGTGTTTGGAGTAGTAAATCAGTACTTCCCTATATGCACTTAATTTTTTATATTTTGACACGTGATCCTTGATATTCTTGTATCACAATATTCTGGGCGATAGGGAGTTAATATTGAGTAGTAAAATCTAGAGAATATGCTTTATGAAACTTTTTTAGCTTTGTGCATCTCATCTTTGCCACACGTGGTCCATAATACAGACACCAGCCTAGTGGCGCAACAGGCGTGTTTTCGTTTTTTGTGCATCCATGGCATTGTGGTGTTATAGAAGGGCTGCAGACATGTGTTCACCCCTACTGTAATACTTATAATGTGGATAATGCTGGAACCGTGTCCCGCATGCAAATGAGGGAATCACTTTGACTTTGCACCTGAGCCATTTTATGGGAGTGGGCACAGATGCAAACATGGCCTTAGGAAGTGCCCTATAAGGCACCACAAAAAGGTGGTGGACTGTCAGTTCACCCTCTGAGGGCATCCCTCTGGAAGGGGGAAAAGTTCCCCATGGACACCCCAGACATCCCTCTGTAGGTGGGTGCAGTCACTCATTGCACTTGCCTGCAAGGGGACCTCTAACCCCTCTTTCAATTGCAAGTGAGTTGCCACCTGCACAGACAAACACAGAGCTGCTTTGGGGCATCTGTATTTCACTGAACGAGCTGCCCCCCCAAGCAGCACAAGTTTGTGGCTGCCCTGAGGCCAACACATTCATCATAATAGGGGGCACTTTCAATATTTGCAACTGACACACCTGCTTAAAGGTGCATTGTGGTGCAAACAAGGACAGTGTGCCCTATATATAGTACAAGTACAGATATTTTACAGGAAATGTACTGGTGATCAATCACGGTTGTTATGATTTGGTATGATACTGGTGATCAATTACATTTGGCGGCTGAAAAAGACCAGATACTGGATTTCTGTTATGGCATACTACAAAACATGCCCTGTGCAGCAGAACAGAATAGTCTGTATGAGATCTGATCTGTTACAGTGTTTCACTACAGACCATAATTTGGTCACTGGTGATGGTAAAAACCCACAGCACCATTAACAGCACATGGTTTTCCTAGTCCAGCAAGCGTTGAATACTTTTCAGAATTAAATAGAAATTGACATCATATAATCGATTTAGCATTCCTAAATAAACACTTGTCTGGTTGAATAATATTCCTGAAATTAGACACGTTAGTGCACATTAGGTCAGTACGGCAGCTCCACACCAGTGGAAACACTAATGCTCACAATGGAGACAAAGGGATGAAGTCCTGGCAGAGCCAGATCAGCCTCCTACCACATATGTTTAATACATTCAGTTTTCGGTAATACTGATGCTCATCACTGAAGTCCATGTTTTGGAATATCTAAATATTGTGGTTTGAATCTGAATTATGTTGCAAACCAGTAAAAATGGCTGCTACATTCAGGGGCATATCTACAAGCCCCTACCGCCAGCAGAGCATCACCTTTGTGATGCTCAGGTGGAGTGTGCCCTGCGCCATATTCACAAGGTGGCGTTAAGCTGTTTTTTGAGTCTTAACGCCACCTTGTAAATATGGGCCCCCGACGCAGTTTTCTGTGGCACAGAAGCGTGCAATGGGTGTTGTTGTGGGCGTAACCAGGCAGCACCCATTGGTTTTTGTTATTGCCCTAGATTTACAAGGAAATGTAAATCTGAGTCAGTGCCAGAGGTGGCATTAGCATGGCGCAACAAGGAAAAATACTTTTATTTCTCCTTGTTTTTGCTTTTTCTATGTGTGCTACATTCTTCAGCACACAGAAAAAGAGCAAAAGGCCATTAATGATTGTCTATATGCAGGAGGGTGTTTCTTTCCACACACAAATAATCATTAAATATTGACGATTTGCTACTTCTATGTGTGCTGCATGCTGCAGCACTCATAGGTGTAACAAATTGTCAGTATTGATTGTTTATGTGCAGGAAGGGATACCTTCCTCACATAGGCAATCATCCCTACAACACAGGCACCCTTGCACCACGGTGCAAGGGTGCCTGATTTGACGCTAGGCAGCTAAGTTTAGCACAAGCACTAGGGAAAACCCAGGGGTGCACTACATTTTGGTAAATAGGGCGCATCCCTGAAGTGATGCAGCATGGTGCTGCCAATTTTTGTCGCTGTGTTGTGCCACTTGCTTGTAAATATGCCCCTCAGTTTTTTCTTTAAGTCACATTGATTATGATGTCATTTGGTTACATTATTCCCAAAAACAATTGTCATTGAATTATGAAGTTTAAATGTCGACTCTCGCAACAACTGTTCAATCATGTTCAAAGAAAATATAGCGTATCTCTAAGTTCCTGTGTCGCGCACAGGTAAAATAGGCAGCACTTGGTGGTTCAGTCACATATTGTACAGAGCTAACATCAAAGCACACCACAGGACAGAAATAGCACAATAGAAGTGCAAAAGTAATTGTCACCATCATCCTACTCTTCTGGGAAAAGTAGTTCTTTGTAAATTGCGCACTTCTTTGGACTAGAATTTAAAAAATTCAAACAATTTTCGTCGATGCAGTCTGCTGCTCTAGGAATTGTGTAATAAGTGTTAACTATAGCATACTCCTAGACAAAAATGACATCCCTTCTTTTAACTATAATGCTTCATGACACTGCCCATGCCCTTTGCTAGTCAACGAGAACTGCTGAAGAAAAGGTTCTCTTTCTTTCATGAAATATTCTGCAAGACTCCCATTTGCTAAAGAATTTCTGAATAGTCTACTCTTACCAAGTAACTATCACTTTAGGTTTAACTATACCAAGATCCTTTATGACGTCTCCATCTAATAACAAAGTAATAATCAAGTAAAACTGTTTATATCCACTCTATTATTTCATTTATAAAGGATTTTGGTTCTAATGTCACCAGTACTTTTGATGGTGTACAGTATCTTTTCATCGTGCCTGTACTGCAAAGATAGTCAGGCCTTACTTCACCTCTTCCCATAATACGATTAAGTCAACATCTTTAAAAAAGCCTTCTTGATTTCATCATTCTAGTGGCATCCTGCTCAGACACTTCTTCTTGTAAACTGTAACTTTTGTTAATTGAATTAAAATTCCAGCTAATCCACTGAATTACAGAGTTTACAAATACATTGTGGTAGAGAACAATGGAAGCAATAGCCAATTTTGGGATAACCTGTTGGCTTTGGGCAATACAGTGATTCAGAGTTCAATCCAATGGCTGAAGGAGGCTGACCCACCGCCCTATTCTGTGAATGCTGTTCTGTGGATTGATCCAACATGTGGACAGCACTTCAACATTTCAGTGACTGAAGGCGTCTGACTCAAAGTCCCTCTATGGACTTGATTATTTGTTTGTAGTTGCAAGACACAAACTAATGCTGTTCACAGAATATCAGAACAGTAGCAGTGTAGCACTAGGAAAGATTTACCCATATGCAAGCCATCAGGCTCATTAGACTGACCAGTAAAGCCCTCTTCAGACAGAAGGTCAAACAACACTTTACAAAAACATAGTTTAATAGCAAAGGTAGCCTCAAACTCCTGTATAATAGTCCATCTAATTTCCTTATTACAGTCATGTTGTGACGTCTCTAATCACCTGTAATAAAGAAGCGATGTAGCTGCTCAACTGTAATATGCTATTACACTTGAGTTCTGACATTATAATGGCTACTGCCAGAGCCACTAGCCAAGGTAAAGGGCGGGTCACAGAGCATGACTACAGCAGCAGACTAATGATGAAAATTACCATTGGCTTTTCCTTATTCAGATCTATTTTTCCTAAAAGGGACTGAAAAAAACAGAAAGGAGATATAGCAACATATTTATTTTGTGCGCCTTATAGATCAATACAGGAAGGATAGCATCTCTCTGCATGTTTGTAAAGATTCTGAGCTAAAGTATTTCTTTAATCTGACTTTCATCTGATAATATATGTTTTTGCAACACATTACTAAATGTTTTTGGTGTGTTTAATTGTCCACTACAGATTCTGCTTTTATTCTTCATGTTTGCAGCATGTTCAACCCTTTCATTTGAAAGAGCATGACGCCAAGCATTTAGGTGATTTGTGGTCTTTTTCATCTATATGATTATGGAAATCCACTGTGATTTACAATATCCTGCAGGGGGGTACTCTATTCCATATGTGATGTATACTTAAGTAATTGTAAAATGTGACAACTTTACACACATGGCTATTTATAAGTAGAGCTGTGAAGAAATAATAAAAAATGCAGTGTGCAACGTATCTACTTACGGTAGGTAAATCAACCAACTCCAAAAGCCAACTGGATCTCTCAACGCAAACGAGGATGAACGATAATATATTTTATCGAAAGTGCTTAAGAACAGCATATGCAATGTATAAAATGCTATATAAAATAAAATATCATTATTATCACATAGAGGTCCATACAGATTTCATTCTGAGTATAATTAGCCTGTTATCAGCGTGGCAAATAAACGTTTTAAAGGAGCCTCCATGGCAGCAGCAAATACACAATGCTGTAGCTCGGTGTAATTTAGCATTTCAGATTTTAAAGACCACTTGAGCTTTTTCTCCTGATGCATTCCAATATTTTCAACATTGTAGAGTGTGCACCAAGAAGTCAATTTTAATGAAAGTCTTTGGAGGTCTGTCAAGAAGCATTTCGAAAAAGATACACGAAAGACAATCTAGACAGTCTCTCAGTGAGTGTAAATACAGTGATACCTTCACAGACTAGATATGTAATGTGGTGTGTGCAGAAATGACTGCACAGGCAATAATGTGACACCACAAAATGAATGGACTAGCTACTTCCTGCTACGTCTGCCAAATACGTTCTTACCAACAGGCACCCGACAATAAAACAAATGAAGCATGTTACAGTAACATAATGCTGCGGGTGGTTTAGTTATAACCAAAAGCTTTTCACTAATAACCTTAGCACTGCATCTGGCACACTGGGCCTAATTACAACTTTGGAGGAGGGTGTTAATCCATCACTGTGCTTTCATAGAGCCCAAACATCGAAAGATGAAAATATCCAAGCTCTGCTCCGAGCCCATTGTAATCAAGGTGAAAGATTCCATTACATGAATCGAAGATTCTGACAACAAAATGGCGTCCTCTGCACTTCGGATGTCTTCCAGGGGAGTTGTTAAAAGAAATTTGTTTTCTGCTATTTGTGAGGCCTAACATGCCCTGATTCTGACATGGGGTGAAAGCAGGTGTCCAGAATCATAACTCTTTTTGGAAGCACTATGACAAACAGATGCTGCTGCAGTTAGCGACAATGCATCTAAGCGGAGCAGGAATGTAGCCCTGCACACCCAGGCAAAAAACTGGTAGGTAACTATTTTGTGTGCCATTCCTTTCTCTTAATACATAAAACCTTTACCTTAAAAAAATTCAAGCAGTGCATCTGGAAAGCATGTGTCCTGAGAGCTAGACTTGCCGTCCTCGGAACTGGGGAACTAGGTTCGAGGCTCTGCCTCATCTCAAAGTCCTGTGAGTCTGGTCAAGTCTCTTAGGGCCTGATTTAGAGTTTGGGGGACGAGTTACTCCATCACTAACATCAATGGTTTCCCAAACTCCATAGACTGTAATGGGATCCTAATACGGCCAACTCGATATCTGTCATGTTTTCGAGGGTGTAACCTCTTTCCCCAAACTCTAATTCAGGCCTTTAATCTCCCAGTGCTCAAAATCATAAATGTCATGCTGTATAATGTAGCTGGCTCAAGCAAAGCCTCCGATACCTTCAGGTCAAGTTAGCTTTCCATAAAACTGCAACAATATATATTTACCTAGTGACGTGAATAGCCCAAGTCTTAAATATACCAACTAAGGGAAAGTCTGTTCAATAGTGTGATATTTTGAAGCTTTTCCAAATTTGACCTGTGAGCCATGTGTACACAGACTTATAGAGGAACCGAAAAACATGAATACTTATAACCAGTGCAAAGTAGAAAATATGTTGTTCTCGCGTGCAGACACTGCTTAGTGAATATGTAGATTAGGTGACTTGGCTCTGAATACGAGATCACATTCCTTTCTGAAAGCAGCTGTGGCCATCATGTAAATCCATATCCAGCGCTGTGGGTTACATAGCAGGATCCTTAAAGTAACTTGTTCAATAATTAACGGTTGACCTTCGACAAAGTAGCCATTTTCTAAAAGAGAAATTTGGTTTGCAAGAATTGACCAGTTGTTGTGACTTGCTTATTGTGATCCTCAGATTTTATCAGTGGCAGTAGAAACAAGCATTTTCAATGCAACGGGTCTCACATTTGTACGAGTTAGAGCTATTAGCGTTGTAAACAAAAAAAAAACGCAGTGCATTGCGCTATGTAAAATACAGAGCGATCGCGCTGTGTGGAAAATAAACAGATAAAGTAGTCCGAACTCCAGGCTGAAAACATAGAGCCTCGTATGTTTTTGGTACTTTACCGGTGCTGTGTAGGTGGGCTAAACACCGGAAAAGGCATGACGTATGCATGCCTTTCACAAATGAAAGCAAGAGGATCTTAAAAGTCAAGCTCACGAACCAATGTAAGTGACTGATGTGGCATGGGCGTGGTTTCAACCCCAGAGAGAGATTACAGAATGGACGAGCACTTTGTGCTCGAAAGGATAATGAAAAGCACAAGAATACGAATGTAAAGCAGAAGGGCAGAGCAGTGTTCTAAGGCCTCAGCAAACTGGACAAAAGTACATTTTGCATGAAGACATTTGCAAATCCATAGTGAGTTGGAAGTTATTCTTCCACATGTGAAATATTTTGCCATGCAAAACATTGCAGTCTTTTGTTGAGCATTTTCTTATTTCAATTATTTTTTCTGTTATATTTAGCTCTACACTAAGGATGGTTTTGTTTTTCTTACAGATTGTTCATGAATAAATTAGCAGGAGTTGATGGACCAATGTGGCATGGCTGAAATCTTTGAGTGCTTATAAAGACCTTAGTTCAAAGGGGCTAGAGACAGATTCGTTTGCAAAAAGCTTATAGTTAGCCTCAGGGGAATAAGCTGGTAGTGAAGAAAGTGAATGAACCTAAAAATCAATGTGTTGCATATTTCATAATTTACCGTGCTATGAACGAGCTCTTCCATATTTCAAGAAGATAACACATTGAGAGGATGCCTATCAAATCATGATGAGTTGAATTTCTGCGGTATGAAAATGTATACAATCAATAACTTTCCATTTTAGGAGTGCAATATAATGAAAATATTTACCGATTATTATCTTAGAAAATTCATGGAGTTATGTTTCTAAAGTGTTAGGATTTTTTTGTGTGATATCTTCTTTGTGCACAGATCTGCTGAACACGAGATGCACAAATGAGAAGGAAATTGAGCTATATTTGCAAGCATCTCAAATGTCAGTCAAAAAAATATGGTGCATAAGTGGACCATCCAAAGAAGAGAGACATGCCAAAGTTGCAGGTAGTGGAATCAGTCCGGCAGGTAAAGGGAAGCACCCACAGATAGATAGATAGATAGATAAATAGATAGATAGATAGATAGATAGATAGATAGATAGATAGATAGATAGATAGATAGATAGATAGATAGATAGATAGATAGATAGATAGATAGATGTGTGTTTGTGTTTAGTAACATGCCAAATGTTCATGAATTGGATAGGATTTCACTTGACGGAGGGTAAGGTCCTCTGATTTCCAAATGGGATGACTGTGCTGGTGAGAGTACAGGAGTGCTTGTCGGACTGCTGTATATCTATTGATTCCGTGCTGGTAAACAAGAAATCATTACTTATTCCCTGTACAGCAGCCAATAATGGGCCCAGATAAGCAATCAGATACAGCACCCAGTAAAACGCACTAATTAGGTTGTCACTCACCAAAGAGAAAGACAATCCCCTAAAAATGTTAGGGTTTCGACAAGAGGGTTGACGCTTTTATTCTCAATAACGTTTGTTCTGCAGCTCAAATAGATATTTCATGCAAACGGTGAGCGGATGTGCATGGTTGAAAGGCTCTGCTTTAATTACGGCGCCCATTATCATTATCAATTTATGACATATAAGGGACTAGCATAAAAGTCACTCTTTCCCTCTGCATCTGCAAAGGTTATCGCAAAACACTCTCCAGCTGTTGCTGAATGACAGTTACTGATTTTTTTCCCTGTATAATTTTTTTCAGACTCACTATGAAGATGGGGATTACATTATCAGGCAGGGGGCTCGAGGGGACACGTTCTTCATTATCAGCAAAGGACAGGTAAGCCGCAGTCATGCCTTCAGGGTAAACTGTCTGTTATAATGATAATGTGCTCTGGGAACGCAGTGTAAGCCAAGCTTTGTCCTTTGGGGACAGGGGTCACAGCCTTTCACATTAAATTAAGCCTTCGAGTAGGTCTTAATGGAGGCAAGGCTTCAGGTAATACACAGAAATGCACAGGAGCATTCCAGAAGGAAGCCTCGTTAAATATTGTTCATCTGATTGTCAAAGGTCTATCTTTCATGCATGGCCAAGATATTTTTCAAAAATAAAGTGCACTTTTCTTCAGAAAATCTTGGAAGCTTCGCCTACTGATTCCTACTCATGTGAGCTTTCCGATACACAATTGTGGTGGGGAGATGCCCAGACTGGGTTTCTAAAATAGGAATAAAAGCACACACACAAAACGCACTAGTATTTTGGGATTGTGGTGGCAATATGAATGAGATAGTGGGCAAGATCGCTAAATTTGAACTGATGCTGGCAAAACTGGATAGAGCAATTTTGGATCAGTTCTGAGCAATTTCTCTGTGAAATCTTAATGACTGATGAGGGCAAAACTAACATTTTCCACTGACTGATCTCTGCAAAAAAAACTTACCTTTTGATTGGAGAGCCTATCTGTTAACGACGATAACAAGAAGGTGGGTGTTTGGCTGGTCACTCTTCACTGAAAAGCGTGTCAGCTTTTGCGCACTACTTGCACTGGTACCAATATTTCAACAAATTGGATTCATTTTTCTTTCACCCTAATGGAGAGTTAAAGTCTATAAATAAACTCTGTATGCAGGAGCTGTTGCCCTGTTAACTCTGTAAAACTGATATTTTGATTGCAATATGATATGCATATGTAATATGAGTATGTCTCTCTGATCATTTGTGAAAACATTGTATACACCTAGCTAACTTAAGTGAGGTATTAATATGAAATATGGTGGTGCTATATAATGCTTGCAAGATGGTTTTTTATGTTTTTCTTTTAAATATTGTATGAAAGGTATGAATGGTATGGATTGGGTCCTATAGTATAGAGTGTTTTGTGTTTTTTGGCTTGGGGATTGGCAGCTATTATTATATATCGAATGGTGTATGTCTCAAAACATTACACATGATTGATATGTGTCTAAATACAGAAAAAAAAATATGTTTACTACACTACAAAGTATAGTTTAGCTTCTTTTATGGTATGACTCCTGATTGAGCATTCTTGGAGGTGGGTTGTCCTTTTTCTTTTTCTTTTGTACTAGAGCTAAGCTGCCCAGGATTTGTGCATCATGTGCCCTTTAAATGGGGTAGGCACAGAATATGAGACCCAGACCATTATTCTGTTTTACCCACTACAGCGGTGATATTAGTGAAATCCTTGAACGCTACCCACAACCTTAATGTTGACATGACTAAACCGCTATGTGCAGCCCTACTGGTGATGTTGTACTGTGAAGTTTTCTCTTTGTCTCTATGTAATATGAGGATTTCATGACAATATCAGCACCCATCATTAAATGTCTTTCTACCAAATTAATCACCAAAGTAAGTTATGGTACAATGGAAATGAGATATGCTCTAGCTTCTCTTGAAGTTAACAGTTTCTCAGACTCAGGCCTCTGACCAGTTAGACTGCACTACAAATCTTACTTCATTTCTAAACGGTGTTAAAGGGCTGCAGGATGTGGCTGTGCAAGGTGCTCTTATGTCGGACCATTGCTAGAAAACCCTGCAGCTGCAATTTGAGTTTTCACAAGCAAATAACTGGTCTTGATGATAAACCTCCTTCCATTTAATGATAAGCATAATTGACATTAGCGAACATGAAATTTGTTTTTCTATCTCTTGAAAACTTCACTGTGGGGTATTTCATTAGAACTTCAAAAAGAACAACCCACCAGTGAAAACAAGAAGCAGTGTGGAGAGAACCTGTGTTTGTACCTCTCAATACTCAGTAAGAATCTCATACCTGTTTCCACTTATTGGAAAATTGTTTCTACAGGCGCAAAACTTAGAAAAATACATGACTAAACCAAAAGAAAAATATGGGTTAACAGGTTTTAATTACACAAAAACTTTTTAAAATATCTATATTCATTAATTTCATTAGGTAAATGTTACCCGGGAAGACTCTCCCAACGAAGATCCAATCTTCATCCGCACTTTAGAAAAAGGACACTGGTTTGGGGAGAAAGCTCTGCAAGGGTAAGTACCATAATACATGATATATTGACTTACACAGCATTTCATCGAAGATGGTGCAGGCCCTTAATACAAGAAGCAATGACTTATACTTACCCTCATGTCCGTGAGCAGGGCTTAAAATGTTGTTCTCGTGATGATGGCCAAAGCTAGCCTGAGTAATTTGATACCTTAGCCAAATGAAGAACTGTGCTGTAATGAGCACTGCTCTGGTTTAGGAGAAAGGTCAGACTTATGGGTGTTTGTATCCCACAATCATTTTTCTGTGATCCTGGCAGACTACCTGCATCTCTCTCCCCCTGGTTAGGACATTGTGGTAGTGGTAAATGCCCAGTTTTTCAATCCAAAGTTCAGAGGTAAACTCTTTGTTCCAGGATGATTAGGAGTTGGAGACATTCTGCTGTGCTCTTGACAGATGTCCCAGAGAACCCAACAACTTTACACTTGAAACAATTTGTAGATGCACAAGTCCCAGTGAAATGATACATGGACATGAAACTTTGTAAAGTAAGCCAGACTCCAGGAGCAGTGATCAGTCTGGAATTTTTCAACATATGTAAAAAGACTGCTTCAGGTTCAAAATTTCTGCCTTCACCCTATATTAATAACTCGTAAAAATCAGTCTTGCAAACAATCTATGGAGTGGTGCCTAAAGAGTGAATCCAGCCAATTTAGAGCCCAACTTCTGAAATACATAACGCAGGCAACTGAACAGCCGAACCGAGCTGTATCTGATTAATTTGTTACAATAACTGATCCAAAATAGCCTCTTTTATAAGTTTATGTAAATCCTTGTAACTAGTGGGCAGTGGAGATGAGATGAGATCAGTGACTCACTGACTAATCTTCGCTGATACGTTCAAGTTTTAGCTTTTGAGTACATATTTATGAACATGTTTCCATTTAGGGCAGGGTTCTGCAAAGTCGGACCTGAAGAACCGGGTCCATGCCAGATTTCTAGCATAAAACTTTAGCATATCTACATTTAGAAACAAGATGTTTCTGAATTCTACATTTTTCTTAATGTGGATATGCTAAAAATCTGGCATGGACCCGGCTCTCCAGGACCGATTTGGCAGAACCATGAGTTAGGGAATAGCCTCCTTACACAAAATCTGCATTTTTATCTTCCTTTTTTCTGCTCAATGTGAATTTGCCTTTGTACTTTGTGAATTTGTATTAGTGGGAATTCGAAAAATAATTTTATCAGTTCTTCCACACTGAACAATCTTTGAGCATTTAAGCACATTTTAGCTTTGAGCTTCGATCCTCATTTACTTTTTAGGGTCGAGCCTGCTTTGCATGCTCTTGCGCATGTGTATCGCAGCGAGACTCTTTTGTATTTAGAAAAGGGCTCGGAGCCCTGTCAACTTCACGTCAATGTTTTTTATTGGTTCGTGGGTTCCCTAATAAAATCTGCTTGCTTTCATTAGTCGAAGGCACACATATGTCATGCCTTTTCCGGTGGCTAGCCCTCCTCGAGCGCAGCGATCAAGTACAGAAAACATGCGAGGCTCGCTGTTGTACATCGGGCTCGTGGACTTTTTTTTCTCTTATTTACGAGCGTGATCTCGCTTAGCAGAAGTCGAGCGCTTTACATACTTGATTTCACTTTTTCGGGTTATGTGCATAAATGCACTTTTGCCCGATAGGTGAAAAGTCGGGTTAAGAGTTTACAACCCGATCAGCTCTAACATGAGCAAACGCGAGACCCGTTGCATTGTAAATGTTTCTTTATGTTTTTACCCCATACGGACGGATAATTGTTATGACTTTAAGTAACCAAGCAATAACACATTTACTCACACAACCTAACCCACTGTGAAAGGGAACGATTTGCAAGCCCACTATGAAAAGGGTGTTCCTTTGCTCTCAAAAAGACTTCCCAATGAATAATATAATATGTGTTGCCAAATAAATGAACGTAGTTCGATTTCTTAAGTCAAATGTATGCACTTCCTAAAGCATTAGTGATCAGTTTGTAACACTAACAGTGTTACTAGCTGTGTCATATTTTCTGTCGCATTATTAATTGGTATTTTTCATATTGCATTTTTTAAAGCACCCTGCCATGTATTTTGTCCATATTGGAGCTGTAATATGCATAAAATTGAAATGGTTTAGCACACTGTTATTTTTCCCTTCAGTAAACATGACATGCATGCCCACGTGTCACATGTGGACACAAGGACCCTCACTAAAAGCCAGGCTCTGAATGCTGAAGTAATGCCAGAAGCTGTAATTATAATTCTGCATGCCATTACTGCTATATTTAGCTATTCGGTGGTGACCTTAATAATAACTTGCTTAGAATTGTGCTGTTGTTGCATTTATATAGTGCTTAGAACCACTGATGAGATGCCAGGGCACAGTTTCATATGAGTAGAACGCTTACAGAACGCTTCTCTGCGCACATGCTATGGATGGAAGAGCGTGTGTGTCCATCGTATGGTTTATATGTAGTGTGTTAATGCCATGAGTGAGGACCGAAGCTGGCCTCATACTGTGCTTTGTCGCTGCTCTGTAGCATGAACTTCCGGGAAAAGGAGTGAGCGTGAGAGCCCTTAGGCATTAGATATTCTTGTACGGATGGGTAAAGTGTGTGAGAACATGAGGTCTATGTGGGAAGTGTGTTGGGTCTCTCCCAAAGAGGTGTATAGTGGTACCTATACTTGAGTGTAGGAGGAGAGTGTGAGTAAAGAGGAGTACCCGGAATATGCAGCTTATGTCAGAAGGAACATGGGCCTATGAAAGTGACCAGAAGCAGTAGTAGATCCAATCATGCATCCGCTGTGGTACGTGCTGTGGAGTCCACGCGTGAGCAGCAGAATAGCAGCCCAGAGGAAGGAGCATTATGCAACAATCCATGGAATTTGCAATGAAGTGTCTGTCTATGCATGGGAGAGAAGAACCCATAGGAACAGGCATTGAACAGGTAGCCATAACATACGCTCTGATGGCTCAACTAAGGAGTGGTGAAGGAGCCACCATTAAAAGATCAATGGAGCAGAGCTGTGGCAGGAAACAATCCAGGGACTGACATTATATAATCAGTGAGCCTCTGACAATGCCTCGCAGGAACGACAGTGGAGAAACGTCTAGGGCGAGCACTCTATGATCAGGCATGTTACGTGACCTTGAAACTCACAGATTAAAGGGTGACGCGGACTTATTCCGCATCGTTCTGCTGTTAATATCACTTTTGTCAGAATTATTGCAAAGTGCCAAAGTAATTCTATCCCATCCGAAAATCAGCAGAACCCATTAATGTTTGTGGTAACGTGATTACCGCACAATTTTCTTTCCCCTCTCTCTAAATTTGGGCTTGGAGCTCCACTGCGACAACCTCTTGTGAAATGTCCATTTACAAGGAAGTATACAGTGAGCGCAGTGACTATCATGAGCGCATGATACTCGTGTATTCCATACATTTAAGTCCTCGCTGCTAGGACGTAGTAACTGATGGTAAGAGGTATAAATCAGCACTAACCGCTTAATTCCTCCAGCACTCGCATAAATGAATCCTCTTGATTTATGAATCAGTAGCACCGGAATACATACTGTACACACATGGGTGCACACAATGTGCGATGGGCTCTGTAATAATATGTACTAGCAAAACCATGTTTATGTGATAAATCACATTTTATGACTACAAAAGTCAATCTGAAACGGAGAGGTGTGACCACATCATTTCAGATTAGTATTGCAAATACTTTTGCTAAGAAGGCCGTTCATTGGAACTACAGATTTGTTTGTGTAAAATTCTTGAAAAGTGCCACACTTTTGGCCTGCAAATTGGCCTGAAAATTACAATTTGAATGGCAAAATATGACGGTTTTTGAATTGCATATTAGAACAGTCACGCTACAACTAAAAACAGCAATTTCAAAAGCAATTTTCTTGGGAAAAATTTGCCACTGCCTGTTAGTACAGGTACATTTGGAGCATTATTGTAATGTGTTTTAGCAAAGAGCCATCAATCCAGTTACATGCTGGGCACAATCCGGACCAAAATGTTTACTGTGCCCTGAAATCACAAAATACCATGTTACTTTAGCCCTTTTATAATACGCAGTCATTTGATTTAAACACAACTAAACCACGACGAAGCGACATTTGCAACATTTGAAAAAACAGGGTATAACTAGTGAAGATTGATGCAGATATTCACACAAATTATACTCTTAATGGGGAACTGCACTAAACCATATTAGCATAGCCTATTATAAATAACAATTGTATCCAACCAGCCCAACCCTTGAATTTGCCTATAATGTTAGTAGGTGTAATGGACCTCTGGGTTGCATCCCAGGCGTCTGATGTTTAACTATGTTTCTCATTTGTTTTCTTCAGTGTATTTGGCTTGTTTTTTAAAGTTCCCGAATTGCTCAACTTGCTTTCGATCTAAAAAAAATCAATACTGGTGCTTTGGGGACACTTAATTAAATGCTGATCTAATCCACTGAGCATGATTGGTCTTGCTTCACTTGCAAAAACGAAGCAAAAATGAACATGCATTACTATATATTTTTCTAACTCTATATTCGGTTGTTTGAACTCAGTTCATGTACTTAATTCTGCTGGTAGAGTTTAAATTGGGGTCAAAACATTGAATATAACCTCTGGAGAATTTAAACTTTTTCTCCAAGCAAAGGAAATTAAGATGCTGTTTTTTACTAATGTGTGGTAGCCGCCATTCTCTGAAGTGATTGGATTTTAATGTGGTACGTTAATTAATACAGGATTTGTTCACTAGCTCTTTAATTAATTAAAAACAATTTTTAAAGTCTCAACTTTCTTTTACGACGTTCTGTATAAGCTTTAGCAGATGCTGAAATAAGGCATGTACAATCAATTCAATTAACTTAAGACAATTCTAAACAAACGTAGTCGATTTTAGTTTTAAGCATTTTTAAGTTGTAGTCAAGTTGATTTCTGGCACCCATATGCTTAATTCTCACTTCACATTTTCATTTAAACAAAACTATCCAACGTAAAGTTCTGACGTGTTTACTCACCAATTATAATGCTTGCCAGCGTGAGGGCCAAGTTAATGCGGGGCTACCATTGTCACAAGACCAGTCTGCTTAACGGTGAGTACTGGGCTATCTACATAAATAGTAGATTTAAAATTGTTCAGAGCCCACTGGCATAGATTAAGAGCTCAAAACACCTGACCTTCTACTACAGAAGAACGATTTGAAGACACCAGCTCACAAACACAACAGAAAGACTAGTGTGGCAGCATACATGGGCATAGGAAAAATAGATAAAGTGCAGTCATTAAGGCCTTGGCACATGGCTGATGTAAAATCATTGTGAAAAGCATAAGTCTGGCCAATCCATGAACTGGTGTTTGCAGAGATTGATGTTGCCATTACTGGGGATGGGAATCGTGCACTGCTATGTGTGTTCTTTTCTCATCTATGAAGTGTAACTGCACTCTTGCCTTTGTTTTTGTGTGGTGTCCAGTGAGTTTACCAGAGAATCGGACATAGAGACACACTAGTTTCTGTCTGTTTCCAGCCCAGCAGAAGTATCCCCCTGATCAGTTCTTAATTTGTAAATAAAAAAGTGACGGTGCCCAAAGCCCTCCTCTTAAACACGGGGCTGCGGCAATTAAATGTGCGAGCAGGGAATAGTGAGGCAGCATAATCCTAAAACCATCTCAGCCCTATTCAATCCGTATAAAGCCACTCCCTGCCCCTTCAGCTCACACCTGCAGCTTTCTCCTTTCTCTTATTGTGACAGTTTTTCGTTTTTTTTGCTCCGTCTTTCCAAAATGTATCTTTTGCTTCCAGCAATTGCTTGAAGCAGAAGAACAAGCCCCGGCCCTCAAAAATAAGTGCCAGTGCTCAGCACCGGAAACAACAAGCTCAAATTAAGCACTACCCCTGATGTCTGATTAAAATAATCCATTCAGGAGGTGGTACTCGTAATGGACAAATTCCATCCATCAGATAATTAGTATTCCCTTTGCTGGTGATTTTCCCCTTGTTGCACAATTGCTTACCGGTCTATGTCCTTTATGGGTTCAGCAACCGGAAAAAATACTTTTATGCAAGCTGGAGCACATGACAAAATCTGGCTCATAATGTTTGTAGCTAAACCTTGTCAATATTTCATCTTCATCACCACGGCACACACTGCCACCCACCACTGTCTACCACTACGCACAAGGCTGCATGCTGTTGGATGAAGAGGCCTCCGGACATTTGGAGCAGAATGAGGTAGTAGCACCACCCTCAAGACCACTGAGTTATTCTTTCTCCTCCGGAAAACACAGGCCAGTTCCACCACTAAGGTAAAGGCTGCTGCCTCCACAGGGGGGAGGAGAGGGTAAGTTATCTTTTAAGTAAATTTCTGGTAGCCCCCATTTTTGACCAACATGAAACCCTTGTTCAAGCTAACTGAGCCCATAACTCATCTCAGAAGAATGTTTCTTTCCTTTCCAAACAGATGGCCAATGCTGGGAAATATCCTATCTGAGGTTGACAGCATACCTGTAGTGTCTTATACGCATGCCTCCCCCGCTCTGATAATTTGACACAAGTATTTTCCAGACTTCTCAGACATGCCTCATTTCGCGTGACTGAACAGCAAATATGGATCAAGCCTTCATTTTAATTTCAAGCCACCTTGACTTCTCTCGCTATCTATCCCTGAACCCTCCTGTTTAAACACTTTATTGTGTTTTCAAGTGGAAGAATGAGTCTGCTTTATTTGTCTTTTCATTTGCCTGCTAATTTAGATTATGTTTACCAGATAACCGCACCTCCTCGTCCATTGCAGTTTCTGATTTGGCAGTAATGTATCCTCTGAAGTTGATATGCAATACAGCCTTCTAAATTACTAATGCAGGGTGATAGGAAGCAAATCATCCTTGTAATGTGTAGTACAACATGTTCTTTTTATGTATGAAGCTAAATAAATCCTGATGCAAAACGTTTAGCTTTTTTGCTTCGTTTGCATGCATCTGGATAGAGTCAACAGCTGAAAAAAACAACGGGGAGATTTTACTGAAAAAGAAAGGAGTCATTGGATGGTCGCCACAACATGGAGGCCAGACATGTGGCCCATCAGCACGAATCCCCACTAGGAGAAGCTTTGGTCTGCAGCATCCAGCTAGAGAAATGAAAACAAATGAAACTGACATGTAGTCAGTTTGACATCCTTTCTTTCACCTGTGCTGTGATGATGCAAAGAGTGCATGTCAGCAGTACACAGGAGAAGAGGCACACAGGTTCGACCCATGCTTCACATGCCACAGGCACGTCACGTATAAAAGCCACAGTTTGCATAATTGTCCCTGTCATATCAGAATCTGAAGTAAAGGACAGGCTGAGCCTCCGAGAGCGGAAGTGTGAGTCACCAGCGTCATTATGATGTGAGGTATGGCTGTCACCAGGCTCCTCAGCCATCACCTAAAGAGCTACAGACTTGTAGCATTCTCCCACTCGCGTCACAACCTACGGGTGTTTGTGCTGATCTACTTATGTAATGCCCCTGGATGCAAAGCGAGAAAAGCAGCGCAAATCAATTTTGTGCTGAGAAAAGGGCACCTTTCCAGGGCAAAATATATTTTCCACGGAATGTAAATACGTATGCATCGCTTTGCAGCACCTTGCTTCCAGTTACATAACTTGGCGATGACGCAGTGCCTCAGTAAATCTAGCCCATGAGGGTTTCTACGGTAGATTGGTGCTCCAGGTTTTCCACATAAATTGATAATTATTTATATTACTTCTCTTGCTTTTTAGATTCACGATCTTATTTGTGGTTGTGTCCTGTGTTAATATGAGCTGCATGTTCACCCTCATTTAATTGTGTGTTTATCCTTTGTAGCCTATGTCGCTTTTTTCACTGCTTTGACTGGGCCCCAATTATGATTACCATCCCCCTTTCCCAGGCTTCCACTCTAGAAGCATGCATCAAGAAAAATGGCACTGAAGGGCATGATGGATGTCTGCCTCTCCTGAGGTACTATATAATTAGGCCCATATTTATACTTTTTTAGCGCCGCATTTGAGTCATTTTTTGGTGCAAAAGCGGCGCAAACGTACAAAAGAAAATTATATTTTGTAAGTTTGTGCCGCTTTTGTGTCAAAAAGCGGTGCAAACGCGGTGCTAAAAAAGTATTAATATGAGCCTTAGTGCCTGATTGAGAACCTAGACTATGGAGTACCGTAAGTCATGGTGATGGGGGGACTAAACACCCGCCAAAACAGAAGGCAGTCAGTCATATTTAGAGATGACCACCCACCCAGAGGTGATCTCTGCATGCTGAAAGGAGGAACTGTATGGTGGTTCCATTCTAGGTATAAAATGTTTAGTGGATGACCACAGTCACTTTGGCCAACCGTCCGCCAAACTTTGAAGATTTATTTTTTCAAAAGCAAACTCTCAAAGTGAGAGTTTTCACCCAGGTTGTAAGGGGTCATTTTTTTCCGTCTCTTACCCCAATGTTTTTTCCTGGTGGTGATGGACAGAAAAAAAATCAGACTGTAGAGCCTAAATAAAGTGGACAATGTGATGACTTTGCTCCAACAGCCCCGATTCCGTCAGGCTATTGCAGTGATATTTCCATTGACGGAGTCAACAGAGGCACAGGCAATGGAAACCTGAGATTCCTGTCAGTCCTAAATAGGTGAGGCAGACCGTCAGCTTGGTTTACAGGTTACTGCCACTAAAATCTAAATCATCCTTTATTCATACCGAAAGAGAATGGCAGTAAATAGTGATTTTCTTGTAGAGCGCTTCATTATCTAAAAAATAGCCAACTCTGAGAGTGTAGTTATATGGGAGCTGAATGTAGCTCACAGATTTTCTGGATCTGTTAAAGGGAGAAAATGTGCCTCAGATAAGGAATACCAGGTATGGTAGGTCTCAATTCAAGGTAGCTTTTGTACCCATTACAGACTTTTCTCATCCAATATATTGAAGTGACACCGGGTGTCACTATATCACAGATAAGATTTCCTAGGTCTATATCGAGTTGCTTACTTCACATGTAAGTATGTTTTAAACTATTATAATGTATTGAGTCATAGCTATCTATCTATCTATCTATCTATCTATCTATCTATCTATCTATCTATCTATCTATCTATCTATCTATATATATTCACTGAAAAAACAAAGGTTACAAGGACGTTATAGTTAGAAAACAGAATTTAAAAAAAAACTAGAAATTCACTGAAAAAAACAAAGGTCACCGGGACACTATAGTTAGGAAATCAAATTTAAAAAACCTTACAAACTTACTGAAAAAAACAAAGGTTACAGGGACGTTATAGTTAGGGTCTAAATTTACTTGTGCAAAACCATAGAAATCCAGCAGTTATAATTAAAGTTAATTCAAGTAATATCTTGGGATATGGGTTGCCCTGCTCCCGGAATTATCCTGGTCCCTGAACCTAACTCCGCTGGCGTCTCGCATACAGGAGGATCTTAGGCGGTGGCAATCACTGCCACTGAATGTTTTGGGCCTTGTTGCTCTACATAAGATGATGGTCCTACTGCGCCTCCTATATGGGATCCAGAATTTGCCATTCACGATCCCTCGCTCATGGTTTAGAAAACTAGAGGGAATTACTACCTCCTTTATCTGGGGAGGGGCGCAACACCGAGTAGCATCCCGGAGTTGCCGAAGAGGGGTAGACGATGGGGGACTGGGCGTAGCAGACCCGTACCTAATAACTCCTGGTGGCACATGATTGGTTCAACGGGCGCTGGTCGGACCCGGCATATCAGGTAGAATTGGAAGCTTTAGGATACCCCCGCATCCTGGACGTGCTCTATGGTGACCTGATTCCCGGGGAGCTAGAGCCTATCACCAAGGCGGTCTTCTTAGCATGGAGAGCAGCTCTAAGACATACTGGGTGGAACAAGATTGTTACTCTGCAAACCCCATTGTGGCATGGTAACCGGCTGAGAGAGACAGACAAACTGGAGGGATTCGAGAAATGGGACACACTGGGCATATCTATGGTGGGATATGTATGGAAAGGTAACATGACGAAGTCCTTCCAAGAATTACAACAAGAGTTTCAATTGTCCACAAAGCAATTTTTTAGGTACCTCCAACTCCGGCATGCCCTTGGTATATGCCTGAAAGGGACAATCTCCTTGCCGGAATTCAACCCAATCAAGGCTAAAACACTCACGGGAAGTCTGGGGAAGAAAGGAGTTTCCCAAATTTATAGAATGTTAGTAAATAATGCACCTGGAGACCTAAGCCACCTTAAGAAGGGATGGGAGAAGTGGGTGGGGCCGCTTGAGGACACAGATTGGGCGGAGGCATTGATGGCTCCCCGAGCACTGGCGACGTCGGCAAGACTGAGGGCGATTCAATTCTATTTTCTACACAAAGCATATCGATCTCCAGATAGGCCTCACAAGATGGGTGTCCGTTGTTCTTCCCGGTGCCTGAGGTGCGGTGGGGGCCAAGCCGACTTCTTCCATATGATATGTTCCTGCCCCAGGATTCGGCTGTACTGGGAGGGAGTAAACCAAGAGTTGAACAGTGCTTTGGGAACTTCACAAATACTGACCCCAAAAATGGTGATACTGGGTATAATAGAAGACATGGAAGGGTCAAGAGCGGACAGGAGTTTGGTCGGAGCAGCGACACTGGTAGCCAAAAGAGACATTGCAGCCGCTTGGAATACCACTAAGGGCCCCTCCCTTCAGAAATGGAGAAAGGCGGTAGACTGGTGTGCAGCCCAAGAAAAAGTGGTATACGAATCAAGGGGATGCCCCCCAAAATATGAGAAGATTTGGGGAAAATGGACGGGACTGCTAGGTTAAAGGGGCTCAAAAGAATGTGTGTGCATGCTCCTTCTTTTTTCTTTTTCTCTGTATTACTAAACTATGAAGTTTTGGAAATTCCTGTGTACCTTCGGTACAGAAATGTTCGATCGGATTTAACCATCCAGTAGGTATCAAGCATACCAAGGCTTGTATGTTACTTGTGTGATTTATTTGTTTTCTCTTTAAAAGCAATAAAATTTGTTTATAAAAAAAAAAAGTTCATTCAAGTAACTGTAACTCGTATTCTCGCCAAACAGCTTTTTCTTTAAAAATGTGATTGCTAATGTTTCATTTATAGTTTTAAGGATGTTCTAGAAGTTGTGATGATTGTTGTTATATTTTTTGTAATTCTATTTCCTAACCACAACTCCCCTGAAACCTTTGGTCTTTTCAGTGAATTTCTAAGGTATTTTTAGTGCAAGCTAATCTTCATTACTATATGTAAATCCAACCACTGACAGGATGGCCGCCAACCCCTATAACAGCACAACCCCACGCTGTGCATGGACTTCAGAGGTGCGCAGGAGCAGGACAGCCCTTATAACCACCCAACCCTGTGCTGTACATGGCCTTTGGCCATGCACCCACTCAGATCCACTCATAGAGACCCACACCCACTTTCAGACCCTCTCAGACACTCATGCACCCACTCCCAAACCCATTCAGACCCTCATGCACCCACTCACAGACCCACTCATACACTGACACCCCCCTCACAGACCCATTCTGACACTGACGCACCCACTCACAGACCCACTCAGACCTTCACACACCCACTCACAGACCCACTTACTCATTCATTACTCACAAACCCACTCAGACCCTCATGCTCCCACTCAAAGACTCACTCAGACACGGATGCACCCATTCACAGACCACTCAGACTCTCACACACCCACTTTCACACTATTGATGTCCAGTTCACTGATTGTCCCCTGACCAAGGAACTGGACCTAGCAGGTAGACCAAGTTCCACCTGATGGACTCAGAGGACAAATCCTGAAAGTTTGCCAAGGTTGGTGGCACTGCGACCTCCAGTAGCTCAACCATGCCATAGCTCGGGGTACTGGTCAGCCAATGTCAGACACCAAGAAGAAAAGTCCACTCAGGACTCTCAAAGGACCAGGAGTAAGCCCCATTCAAGGGATTTCAGGACACATAAGAAGCACCCCCCAGAGTGGCCCTGCTGATCTGCAATCCACCCTTAAATTGACCTGCCTCTTGCTTTCAAGGGCACCTTTGCTCACAGCTCCTCGCTCATCTAACTGCTCTGCACCCGGTCTCCCTGGGCCCTGCACCGGAGAACCAGCTGTGCTCTAAGGCTCCCCCACCCCATGTAACTTCTACATTCCAAGGGGACCCACCAGACTCACCTTAACTTCCGCCTGTGCATTGCTTTTCCAAGTGGTCCCCCGTTGTGGTCCTGCACCAGCTCCAAGGACTTTTCAGCATCAGCTCCTGCTGAAACCCGGAGGCACCCGAACTTACCTGAATGTCCACAGGACATCTGGATGACTTTGACCTACAACAGAAACGAGGCATTGGTAAAAGCATTGCCTGATTTTATATGCATTTTTGAAGTTTTCTCCCATTGATTCCTATTGTGTGTAATTACTCACAAAAAGACTATTTTTGCTAAACGTTTGAAAAATCATAACTTAAATAGTACATACCTAATCTTGATGATCTTGGTCTTAAAAAATATATATCAATCTGAAGTATTTTTGTAAACTGGTCGTGAGTTATTCTTTCGAGTGTGTGGCCACATTTATTGATACTGTGAGTACAAGTGCTTAGCACCTCTCCAAGGTTGGGCTAACTGCTCGACAAAGCTGCTATTAAATTAGAGCACTAGGTGGTCTAGTTTTTACCTCTGTGAACCAAGGTGGGGTTGCTTGGACTCTCTACACAGTGCATATCATTTTTGTACACTACATAGACAGCCAGCCTCCTACGGTGTGTGTGTGTGTGTGAAACATTTAGTTCCTTAGATGCAAAGTACTCCTGATGTAAAAGCACTGTGATGTAACGGCACGTCCTTTGTATTGACTGTGATGTAATGATTCCCTGCGCAGAAATCTGCAAAGTAACAACTGACAATCAGTTTTGTTTGGAAGCGTTTATCTAAAATGCCTGCATTGCAGCTCTCGGCCCAAGTTAGGCACGCTTAGACAAGGCAAAGACAAAATGTACCCTGAAAGAGAGTAAAAATGCCAAGCAGTTTAAATTTCACTGGGAGAATTGTCATCTTTTATTCTAAGCCTAGAATAGGTAAATACCTAATCTCTTTATGAACTTAGTGATCCCTCACTGTGCCAAGGATGGGCAATTGGCCCACAAAATGTCTTTGGCAATATGTCTTTCTTTCACAAAGACCAATAAACGGCTGACACTAGGTAGGTAATAACAAATAGTATGTTTGTCATTCCTGTCCGAATTTTAAGTCAAGCAGGAAGTCTGGAAGGGTGAATATGACACTGGTTAAACTGTGAGAAGTAGGGACTATTTTAGAAAGTGTGATCTATGAATTTTGTTAGCATCCTAGACCATAATAGTACAACAGAGATCTTCAGCTTGGAATTTGAAACTGAGGGATTAGGTATTATTAGGCTCTGACTCTCATGGGGGCTGCTTCACGCTGAGTGACAACCAGGATCACAGTTTGCATCTTTACTTTAAAAGAGTTGCAGGAAGAGTTTTTGTTTTCACACAGAGGAGCAATTGAATTTCGGTAAACATGAGAATAATCATCGGTTCAATTACCTGGGACAATAGGCTTAATGAATAGATTAGCAAGATCTTGAAAGACAAAGTTCGGTGGCTTACAAGTATTCCTGAGGAAGAAATGACATATCTTTTTACCTTGCCTCTTTTTTGTTTCACGAGATTGCCACTAAAGGGAGTGGGCCTCAGTTCTTTGAATACTTCACTTAAGATTCTAATTAGCTTTCATTCTAAACTGCCAAGTACAGCCGCTCTTGCAAGAAACTTCCTCTGTGACCTCGGGCATGTGTACCAAATTGGGGTCATCCGCCTTAGATGGAAACTAAAATGGTAATACCTCTGTTTTATGAATGCTTCGCTCTGGGCCTCCTGAGACATTCTGGTGACTTTCTGCATCTCAACCATTTTGCTATACACAAGAGCTCTAGCTTCTGAGTATGCAGATATGAAGGAATCTCTTTATTTAACGTTAACTGAAAAAAAGCCTTACTCTACCACCTGGAAAATCAGGTATATGCAAAAAAAGTAAACTATTCGATTCTGCTTGCGTAGACAGTCACAATCCTGCAAAAGTAAAACCGGGTTCCTCAGGGCCGGCTTTAGGGCGGTGCGACCGCACCGGGTGCTGACCTGGATTGGGGGTTGCTGACCTCAGGGGGGGGCGCTGTGTTTAGTAATAGTTTCTGAAACTTACGATTTAAAAGCACCTGCTGAAAGGTTCCATGTGCTCCGAGCCTCCAGGAAGCAACTAAAATGTCAAGATACCTCTTGTGATTAATGTTCCTGCTAGGCAGAGAGATGTGAGTTTTGTCTGGCAGCAGCTTTGACTCGCCATAAAGTAGCATAGAGAGTTAATATGTCTGCAGCAAAGAAGAGAACTATATTTTATGTGGCTAGCTGAGTCGATTAGTTAAGCCAGCATTTACAGGGGGGCTATGAAGAGATGAGGGGCACATTTGGCGGTGGTAGTGAGAGAATCCGAGGAGGTGGTCATGGGGTGGGGGTTGCCAAAAAAGACTGTCGTACAGGGCACCACCAGCGCTAAAGCCGGCTCTGGGGTTGCTTACTGTGATGTGAGACGTTCAAAGCTTACATGACGGAATATGCTTTTTGGCCTCAATTTACAAATGGATCTAGAGGTCACACAATTAGTTATAATGCTTAAGATGGCAAAGATCTTAAGATGCTAGCAAAGACCCTCCATTCTCACCTCTGAACTTCACTAGCCAGTGACATAATCCTTTAAATAATTGTCTATGCCTACAAGCTGTATTTCAGCCTTCCTGTCTCCTAAATTATGAATCTTCAAAACATTCAAACCAAAATAGTCAAGCCTTTATCCAATGTACAATATTTCACATAACTCATGCAAGTCTTGGAAAATCACCATTTGCCACCATTCGGCACTAACATCAGATATGAAACTCACTATGTTGGCCAATAACGCACCTCTAAAGTCACACTCATATATGTGTGGACACCAGAATCTCCAGACATCCCCTAACAAGCCAACTGGGAATAGCCAACGCCTCACTAATGTCATTGTAGAAAATATCAAAATCTTCCGAAAACATATCTAAACAGTGAAAAACCTTACTATACCCAGATAGCCCTTTGTCTGCTCCTCGTTGACTTCTCTTTTACATATGCTTAACAGCTGCATGCTCTGGAAAAGCCTTTGTCTGTAAGACAATACAAATATTCAGTAAGTAATAATAGTGGCTGCCATTTTAAGAATTTAGGGCTAGATGTATCATCACGGCCCTTTGCGATTCGGTAATAGCGATTTTTAAGAAATTGCTATTACCGACTCGCAAAGTGCCATGTATCACATTTGAGATTCGGTAATAGCGATTTCTTAAAAATCGCAAATGCTATTACCGAATCGCAAATTGAGATACCGGCCCCATTCGCAGCTATGGGCCTGTTGGCCCATAGCTGCAAATTTTTTGCATTTCCAAAATTGCGATTTCTGAACCAGACATCACAATTTTGGAAATGCAAATCCCCAGGGTGCCGGGGGCCTATGGCCCCCTCTGCTGCACCCCAAAAATGTTTTGGGGGACATGTAAGGTGCACACATGCCAAAAGGGCATGTGTGCTTTACATGTTCAATTTAAAAATGCATTTTAAATGCATTTTTAAATTTTGCACCAGGTTACCAACTGGTTGCAGTCCATGGTATTTTGCATGTGCAAAATGCCATTCTGCGAAAAATCGCAATTTGTTATTTTTTTGCAGCATCGTGTTGCGATGTGGATTTTGCGAATCGCAAATTGCGATTCGCAAAACCCAGGTCGCAACGCAAGAAATCGCTATTTTAGCGATTTCTGCTTTGTGGTCTGCGAATGCCTTTCATGCATTACAGACCACTGTTTTGCACTCGCAAACGGCCGAATTTTGCGATTCGCACTGTTTGCGAGTGCAAAACATTTTCATACATCTGGCCCTTAGTTTCTGGGCTTAGACCCACCCAAAAATAACAAATATTAAATCAGTAGAATAATTGATGTTCTAAAGAATTATCAAAACACAAACAAGATCACAAATTTTCCTTTCTAAAAACAGTCTATGTCATGTGACTTTCTTAGCTGTGTGTGCTGATTTTCAGCAATCAGCCGAAAGTGAAACTTAAACTAACCCTCCACATGTATAATAGAATAGGCTGCATGAAATACTTGTTGCTTGGCAAAAGAAGCTCAAATAAAGCTGGTAGTGCCAAACCAGCAGTGATGGGAAATTGCTATGCACTCTTATGGGCTGACAATTTAGCTCAACGGGGTGTCTTAGTAGACCATGCTGTGACACTGTAGTGTGCATTTTAAGAAGTGAAGGCTGGAAATGGCGACTTTCTCCGCATCTCAGAAGTGGAATAATCCCTGCTGTGAAATAAGTAGCCCACCACTAGGTGAATGCATTTCTCTTAGGGATTATTTCAACCGTTTTCTGCTTCATGGCAGATATCTTCTCTGTAAGAAACAAAAGCCGCTCTTTAGCCTGAGAAAAGTATCTAAACTGAAGTCTTCAGTCATTTGTTTTATCATTTTGTCGCAGACAGCCACCATCAGCAACACAGACACAGGGCAGGCTGCCAAGCAGAGGAGGCAGCCTGCACAAAGAAGAATTCACAGTTGCATTGCACTGGTTGATGTGCTTGAAAAACAATTATGTAAATGATTTCCCATAATTATGAGATATGATTTCCCTTCCTGTGTGGGGTAATTGGTGTGCATTAGAAGTATCTCGGAAAAAATCTTGCTCATTTGTTGACAAAGGATCATTAGCTTTGGAAAATTTCAACTAATGCTTCCTCGTTTGAAATTTTGGAGGGAAAACTGATTTCCAACTAAGCCTGCAATGTTACATGTCAAACACGTTCTACATGTTAAGGTAGGTACATGTACATTATAAATAATACAGATTAAGTTGCCGCTGACTGTGAAAACAATAGCGTGGTATTGGTCATGAACATAGAACTCACGACGACAGAAGAAAACATAATGCACTAGTGGATAACGGGGTCGGACTGGCCTACGGTGCAAACTGGCAAAGTGGTCTAACAGGTCAGTGTACGGGCTGCCTTCTAGACTGGTTGTGGGCCTGTTTTATGGCTGGTGGACCGTTTTAAATTATTTTTCGCTGGTATTCCTACAAACTTTGGTTGCAACAATCACAAATACTTGCAGTGTCCCATCTCCTGCAAAATAAATATAGAACTTGTTTTTACATACTCAAATCTGCCATAATTTTCAAATGTGAGGAACTTTTTTAGGCATTTGATGTACGAATAGGGACGACATTTAATCTGGGCCGATGCCTAGAGGTCGGCTGCTAGAAAGAAGTGTGTAGTAGGTGCCCAAAGCAGGTGGCAGTTGAATGTTTGGGGCATCAGTTATGTTCTGATTTACCAACTCGCAAGGGGATGAATCAGTAATTGAAGAACATGTCATTGCTTGTGAGGTTTCAACAGTGATGACTAGAGGGACCACGCTCCAACAAATATGATTGCATACCATATCAGGAACGTAAGATAGGGCATCATTTTGTAGTGTTTTTTAACTTTTTGTTATGCAGGACTGCAATCTCTTCTCCTCTATAATATATGCTTTAAAAAGGTTACTCTGAATTTGCTTATTTCTACTAAGAGCATGGTAAGTTAATGCAGACAATGGGCCAGTGGCATGGAAGCTAATTGTCAATGTAGGGATGAGGTGTATATTTACATCAAAACACATAAATGAATGAAAGGCTGCAGAGAGAACATTGTGCTCTGGTTGGAATAGAGTAAAGGCACTGCAGTGTCACATGGGAAGAGCTATGCCATATTTCAAAACCTATTTTCTTATGAACTAATCTACCTTCTTGGGTAGATGTTAACAAAGTTTTTTATAACATTTTAACCAAATATGACGTACAAGAGTTGTGGCTGGGTAGCCCTTTGTTACTTATAGGCAGAAAGGGCTGTAGAAAAGATCCAACAACTTATTGCCAAATAGTCATTTTAGATAATGAAGGGAAACCTTTAGCAAAATATATATTACAGTTTATTGAGATCTGGCTTAGTAGATGTGTCCCACAGCACATGCAAGCACCTAATTGATTTAATATGAATTACTGATGATTGGTAAGAGAGGGCAAATAGATCTATATTTCTGTCTTGAAAATTTTAGTAATGAGTTTGATTAGATGAACAGGAACACCTTAAATGAGGACTGAGTTTAGATGAATTGATACCAAGGGGCATAATTATACTTGTTTTGCCCTGAATTTGTGTATTTTTTTAAATGCAAATTCAGTGCATAACTAACTCCAAATTTATACTTTGGTGCTAGACCCATCTAGCGCCACATATTTGTAGTTAAAGTCATTTTTTAGACGTGGAAACCTACCTTGTGTTAATTATATGCAAGGTAGGCGTTCCAGTGCAAAAAATGACTCTATGCCCTTAGCTCCATATTTACCCCATGCTAAAATCAGGCATGGGGGGAAGGAGGGGTTAAATAATGGTGCAAAGCTTGCTTTGCCCCATTATTTAATGCCTGGGTCAGGGCAGGTGTTAGGGGACCTGTGGGCCTATTTCCATGGTGGAACACCATGGAATAAGCCCACAGGTGCCCGCCCCAGGGACACATCCACCCACACCGAAGGGACAGCGGAGGATGGGGGACCCCTTTCCAGGTAAGTATAGGTAAGTACAGGTAAGTATTTATTTTTTTAAGTGCCATTGGGGGATCTGAAATGGACCCCCCTACATGGCACTGGGTGCAATGGCCATGCCTAGAGGACCCAGGTCACCTGTGCTGGCCATTGGGGTGATGGGCATGACTCCTGTCTTTTCTAAGACCGGAGTCATGTGGTACGGATGGTTTTGCATCAGAGTCATTTTTTACTTGTTTTTTGGGTGAAAAACCCCCTTCTTCCATACCGCCAGCCCCACCAGACTAACGTTATTTTTTCTTTACGCTAGCCTACCCTTTGCATCAGCTTGCACTATTCCATACATATGGTGCCTGGCTGGTGCACAGAAATGGAGCAAGCTGGTGCTAAACTTTTTGGTACAAAACTGCATTAGTGCAGTTTTGCACCAAAAAGTATAAATCAGGGCCTATGAGTCTTGCAGCAGTTACATACAAAAACGTAGATTTTATTAAGTCATAAATTTAGCAGGAGATTATACATGTTTATTTTGCTTCAGAAGGGCTACATGCTCACTCCAGTCCAAATTAATACACATTTAGCAGATTTATTTGGCATCTTGCAAAAAGTCCATTAATTTCCCCCAGGAATTGAGTATGTGAATTCCTTGATTATACTCTAAGTCGATGATCCATTATAGAACACCAATTGTGCATTAACAATTTCTGGACACCCTTCCATAACAAAGTGTCAACTAGTGGTGTACGGGAAGCTCCGCTCCGCTGGCGGAGCGCGGAGTAAGTCCAAAAATGCCGCTAGCTCCCCCCCCAGCGCAGCGGAGCTCCCCCAGTGTGCACTGCAGCCCAGTATGACCTGCACAGAACAAGTGCAGATAGTCTGCGCTTGCGCTGTGCAGCCCATAAATGGGCTGCAGTGTGCACCGTAACACAGAGGGAGGCAGCCACTGCAGGGAGAGATTCATTGCCATTAGACGATGAGGAGAAGAGGACCCCCGGGAAGATCCAGGTAAGTCCTCGTCTCTTTTTATTGTTGTTTTTGCACCCTAGTGCACAAACAAGGACTGAAACTGCAGCTTTCGCTGCCTACGGCCCTGGCCTGGATTCAGGCCAGGGCTGTAGGCAGCGAAAGCTGCTGCTTCAGGCCTGCTGTGTACTGACCTGCCCTGTGGCCACTGTCAAGGCCCTCTCCTGAATACGCCTGATCTTGGAAGAGCTAAGCAGGGTTGGTCCTGGCTGACAAGGCCCGACCCTGCTTAGCACTTCCGAGATCGGGCATTTTCAGGACTCCGCAGGTCATGGAACTCCGCCTCTGTGGAATTCCACAGTTATTTTTCAACTCAGTGGAATTCTGCAGAGTCGGACTCCGTGAACTCCGCTCAGGCCAAGTGTCAACAACTTTTTATTGTTTAGTTTAAACAAAACAAAAATTATATGATTTGGAAAAATAGCCTTGCCCTTTTACAAGGAAGATTAAAGGAACTCCAATTGAGGTGGTTGTGGAAAATGAATTTCCAGTGATTAGACTTACAATCAATTTGTCATGTGCCCATGACTTATTACATCTAAATGTCAAATATTCTAATTTGAGTCAAGGAATTAGCCTATACCCTCCTGTCTTAAAAGCAGACAATAGCACAATTGAATCTATATTGAAGTACTGTTTTCTCATTCACCGACATAAAACTAAAAATGAACTAACAAGAGTTGGAAATTCTAACTATAGAAGATGTTTAGGACTAGATAATTCACTCTAGGTAGCATTACCTGATAAGAACTTGTTAGATTGGCTGCTGGGAACTCAATAAACAAAGCTACCTTACATTATTTCTTTAACTCTTAAATGATAATTGATCATTATCACCTATTGTACAGTGATATAAAAAGTAATACCAAATCAGAATGAGTCTAACTTCTCTCCTTCATATATTTGGCATACATAATATAGGGAATGAAAATGGTACAACCTTTGTAGAATTTAAGAGTCCTTAAAGTCCTTAAAACCAAATAAAAGAAGTTACATTTGGGGACAACCTAAAAAAAGCCTGTGTCAGGAATAGTGAATATACTTTTGCCTTCCAACCGAACTAGGAGAACCCAAAGATATCTAAGGCTGTTCTCATACTCAGAGGTCCAGCATAATTTTCTAAAGTTCAGATTACAACACTGTGAGAAATTATTCTAGACACCAGAGCTTATTATCTAGTAAAATAAAATCTAACTCCAGTCACCTCCATGGATCAGCTGATCAATCAAACTTGTATATGTCTAGAAGCTCAATTTGAAACTGGTGTTTAAAGCTATCAGTATTTGTCCACTGAAATCTACAACCACAAACCTTTAATAAGTGATGATAATATTTTGTGCATTGACTTGATTACATTCTCAATTCGCCTAAATATTGGGCCAAATTAGTTTTTAAGAAAGGTGAGTTAATTAAGACAGCCACACATTAGAAAGTGATCCAGAATAATTAGGGTAATTGAACTAATCAAAGTCGATGATGATAAACTTTGCAGGGAACTCAATGCTAATGATTAGTGCACCAGACTAACTAACCCCAATGCCCTTTCATCAAAATATTGGTCCAAATATAGTTCTAGGATGAGGGCAAAATTATAATAATCAGCTGCACCTTGGAAGATGTTTGATGTATGCAAATGAGGTTGATTTAGGTGACAAACGTCCATGAGGATAAGGTTTATAGGCAATTAAACATTACAGAAGCAAAGGCAAGTGAACTTACTTGTTTGGTTATAGCTAGTTTATGATGTATTGAGAAGTGTTCATTAAAATACAATAAAGATTTGTATAATAAATGTTCCAATTAATCAGATATTTTGATCTTTTGGGAGGAAATCTCATTTTCATGTGAGTGGCAGCAGCAGAGGTTACAAGAATCCTAGAGCTAGAGGAAGGCTAGGACCAGTTGAATGGTGGGTTTTGGGAAGTGTTTGCAAGAAAAGGAGAAAGGAAGTGCTGTAAAGGAGGTTTTACTTTGGCAGAAAAAGTGACACAAATTGGTGCAAGTAACACTAGTAGTTCACCACAAAGTCCTCAGGACATTCCAGGACCAGGAAAGAAACATCGTAAGAAAGAAGTCTCTGCCTTACTGCTGGGAGAAATAAGACAGCTACTCCTTTCTCCGTCTTGTTCCCATGGACTAGAATTGCTCTGAAGTTGCCATGTGGGCAGCTTCCTGTTGCCGATACAAGGCTTCGAAAGGCAGAAGTGTGCCCTGACCTGAAAACCACACAGCTGAACACAATGGACTGGACTCTGAGAGGGACATCATAAGCAAGAGCCTTGGTGCCTAGAAGTCTGTCCTCATGCCAGAAAGGCAGCAAGAGAGACCAGGAAGATGATTTGTCTCAGCAACAAGAACAGTGCAAGATTTGTCTACCTCTAGATGATCTGGAACTGGTCAAGATCAATTAAAGAGGTTTCATATACACTGAATGGTGTAGTACCTCTGAACTGGATAGTGATGAACTGACTTCTTTTATTGTTTGTGAGACCCTATTTTTGCCAACCCACAGGACAAGCTGGGGTTTTTGAGCCTCAAATGTAGGGATTGGAGACATATGTCTTTGATGTCCTGGGGCTATGCCTACTATGGCTCTGCAAACTGGGCCAAGTACAGCCCCTCCAGCACTTGACTCTTAGTTGTAGTGATGCAAGCAGTCAGAAGCTTCTCAAGAATGTACTGTGGGGGTGCCTCAAGTTAATGACTCAGCTGTCATCCAGCAGCACAATCATTTAAATGTCTAGTCCAGTGCCTATTTTTATTTAAAAAACAAGTACTTTAATACATACAAAAAACATAATACTACACACTATAGCATATGGTTATAATGGCATTTCACTGGCACGGAGTCACTGCACCTGATGATTTTTCAATCTCTCCTTTCCCTCCTCCCGTAAATTTCTCCCCTACTTCTAAGTTTGAGTCTGTCTGTGTAGTGGGGTAGGTATTATGCATAGACGCAATGCTACCCCCTCTATAATGTTTGTGCATTCAACAGTTCACTTACCTCACCTTTGCAGAAGTTCATAAAGGTACTGTCTACAGAAGGTATGCACAGCAAACACCTGCCCCTCTCTCTCCTTCTGGGAGTCGATGCACCAGCTGAGTGTGCTCTAGCACTTGGGTCAAGTTTACTGGTAGCAGCAGGAGAGAGTGCAATCAGAAGTCCGTGCAAACATGCAGGTTCCATTGTCATTGCAGGTCATGATCTGGTCACAATCCCTCTTCAGGGCTTCGTGTGCGCTGAGTGGTGAGTCACTGGATCACAGGTCATGGGACCACCTTGAGGTGATCTCCTGAAGGCAGCACAACCCCAGTTCTGGTCAGAACATTGGGATAGTAGCACAGTCTACTCAGTTTTGATCAGTCATCACAGAAGCAGACCTCACTCAAGCACACTCCGGGCTGTTGTAGCAGGCAATTCACTTAAACACAACGTTGGAACCTCTCAGTGGCACACTTGACTTCATTATAACTTCATGATTGCTATCAGACAGTCTACACAGGCACAACTCCAGGACAGTACTGCTGTGCAGGCTGCTCGATGGGAGAGAGTATGCTACGATAGGGACACATACAGATCACTCTCCCAATTTCCCTCTGCACTAATATTCTGACTCACAATACATTGGCACGGAACATCTCTCTCTCCACCAGCAGGTTAGTTTACAGAGGCTTCAGGATAGGGGGATGGCTCATCCTTCCAGGTCAGACTCCATGTGATGACCCCTCAACTCTTGGAAACTGGCTGTCAGGCAGGGACTTAGGGCAGGCAGACACCATCTGAAGTTGCACAGCAGTCCTAAGAGTACTCTGTGAATCACTCCATTCCATGGCCAAGGAGAACTTGGAACTGGAGCAACAAGTAGACCACAAGCTCTTACATTTATACAGTCAAAGCAGACTGTGGGTGTGAGTTTGCAGTCTGCACCCTACAAACCAGTTTGGGATGTGTCCCCTCCAGGCTATTCTCCAGACACAGTTTTTAACTAGACAGAAGCTCCTCACAGCAGGGTCATCTACAGTGTGGAGCACCAGGTACAGAGACACAGAGATATGTGCACCTTCTGCAACAGGCTGTCAACAGCCATAGTGAACATTGATCAGGAAAGGGACTTAGGGTTGGCTTCACTTAAGGACCCTTTACTCTCTGAACCTGCAGAAACTGCAGTCCCACCCTTTACCCGTCATTGTTCAAATAGGACTGCCCAGAAAAACTAATCAGCAGCTCGTCTTTCTCAGAAAAAGAATCTTACCTCACTTCACTGTCTAAGTCTTCTCCCTCTAGAGCTTCCACTGTCTGGGAAAACAACCTCACCTCCATTTTGAGTACAAGGACAATCCAAGATCTTTGAAAATGGAACCCATGATCCTCCATCCTTTGGTTAACTGATTTATGTAATCCATGTAACAAACAGTCTCATAGACACAAACATTACATGCACTGGGAGGTTAGTGCTAAGACCTGGGTGAGCACACATACCCAGAACTTTACATGAGCTGGCCAGTAGTCTTCCACTTCAGAGACACAGGTAAAAGGTCTGGTCTAAACTACTTATTCTCAAAACACAACACACTACAATCACTCTACATGGTGACACCATGACAGGGACAGTAATCTACTAACAAGTACATTAGGACACACTTGGTGCACCCCTCCAGGTTCAAACAGGCCCAGGAGCTAACTCATCTCAAGAATCAGGCCTAGGCCCTTCCACACTTACTAGGCAGAGGCCAAAATTACTAACCAGGATACCGGATACTCGCAGATGGGCGCTCGAGGCATAGTAGCATGACTTTACACAATGAAGGGGACGTTCCTGTCCCAGCTGTGAGAGAAGCATATAGCTAAGGCTTCATATGCTGAGTCTATAATTCTAGTTTGCAATGAATAAATGCATTATAAAAAAACGTTATCAGTTTAAAAAATTATAGAATACTGGAAGCGTTCACTTGATTTATACACTGTTGATTTTTTTTATTTATTTAATGTCAAATTGATTGCAAATATTTTTTTTCCAAAAGGCCATAGTAAGGGTAAAGTGATATTGGGGGTGTGGAACCATAAAGATGATTAAAAAGTAAAACCAATGCCCACCCACTCACTTTTTCACTGTGGCTTTAGACTCTTTTTGAAATTCTGTTATTCTGTTAAACAGTACTGAATAGCCTTTTAATATAAATGGTCAAAACGTGGGGTCTCAATAAGTAAGCATTCAGCAGATAGTGACTGTCACTGTGTAGATCAGCTGTGGTTGAAAAATTATATAAAATGTTCACACCAATGGAAAATATTGCTCATCATCAGCAAGAGGTTGGTGATCAGGCAGGCTTTCATTAACACAGCATGTTCATCATGCTAATATGAGTCCACTCCCTCACAACTCACAACAGCAATATTTTAACTATTCCAATGTTCCTTTCTTGCCTATATGACCTGAATGCAGAGTCTTTTATATCTCAGTCTGTTACGGTCGAATGTCTTGAATTTAACCTTTCAGGGAAGTATTTAACTGAGGAAGCTTTCACCTCTACTGTTCCTCTTGATCACAAGATGAGTGAATTTATGAAGAAGGCATATGCTTGGTTGAACCTAGCCATGGGTGCTGATGGTTAAACTACATGTACACGGTCTATGGTCAAGTACTTTCAGATATAATTTAATTAGCCAAATAGAATAGAGAGGATTTTGTTGGACTGCTAGCTTTCATGCAAACGCAGGAAAAGTGTTTGCTGGATGTGTCATTTCATCACTTGAAGGCATCCCTTTTGCTACAGCAGCTGTGATTGTTCGGATCAAAAGCCGCTCATGTTAAATTGGAATATGGGAATACGTAAATCTTCAGAGTTCAGATTACACTTTTCATAGCAATAAATATTTGCTTCACAGATGGAGGAGGAGTTTCAAAAGCATTAAAAAAACACAAGTAATTGCCTGTTTCATAAGCCTAAGACTGAGATCTGTAGATTTAATAATTTTTGACGCTTTAACAAAGCTCTATTTTCGCCCGACCCTCCTTCAGGAGGATATATCTAGAAAGGAGCCATCCCACAAGGGTTATTTAAAAAAAACATTTCTTCTTTCTTCCAATAAAGCAATCTAGATCAAGACTATGATGAGCTTCAAGAGAAAGCTGTACGTTCACTAGAAGCAAGAAACTCTTGTTTGTACAATATGGTTTCTCCCACTTTAAAATTTACAAGGTCTAGAGAGTGTCAGTGAATTATGCACAGTAGAGATTTCTTCTTTGCCCATGAGCACAGGAGATTATATAACCATATTTCCTCAAGACAGCCCAAAGCAAGAAGCAATGCTTTCTCCAATGTAGAGTATTTAGAACAAGAAGGCCTTCATTATTAAGTCACTGGAGAATGCTTATCACCACATTCCTGTTCATCAAAAAGACCAGCAGCTTCTTTGATTTGTAGATCAATCCTGCTAGTTGTAGTTTGAGGTTCTTCCATTTGTTCTTAAATCTTCTTTGAGGTAGTTACAAAGGCCCTGGTTTCTCTAGTGACAATCTTTCATGAAGATGGAAGAATGGCCCTTACATGGATAACTGCTTTACCTATGCACCTTAACTGAAACAAACATTAAAATACACAGAGAATGGAGCCTGCTTCAAGATCACAGAATTCTAATAAACTGTGAGAAGTCCAAGACTAGCAGCACATTCTGGCTAGGTTTAGGACAGATCTGGAAAAATCCTTTCATCCACTAAAAAGTGTCCTGAAATTATTGAGGCTACATCTGTCATATTATGTAAATTAGCCACTCCATCCTTTGGTTGCTGAAAATGATCTGGCAGCTTCATCACTGAAAGCAGCATGGACTCAGCTTCATCATTAACATTCTCAGAATCTGGGCTCCACTCACCGAGTATCCTATTTTAGTTCTTCTATCCACTCAAAATGAACTTGAATTTGTCCATCAAGCTCGCATGCCTGGTGGAAGGAGACCTCCAGTCCTGTGTCATCATATCACAGATTCACCAGACAACAGTAGCATGAGGTGGGGAGCCACTTGAAGGAATCTGCCAACTCAGAAATTATTTGCCGGAGGAAAGCTCTTTTCTCTTCTAACTGGAGGAAGCTGCAGGCTGTCTTTCAAGCATTAATGTTCTTTCAGTTTCATCTATTAGCCTCTGGGATTCTTGTTCAGGCAACCAATAAGTCATACATCTACCATCTGAGTCACACCTAGTCCACACATCCTTTCAAACTCATCTGTAGAATGGCCTATGGGCAGAATTTCATTTTAAATCACTTCCTGCAGTACAAATGAGGGATATGGGCAAATATTAAGCTTCTGGGTTTCTGTTTGCACCATTTGATCTTCTTTCAATTGCGCATGAGATTTAGGTGCCCTACCCTAGAACTGTTTTCCTGCCACCACAATGCCTTGCTATCTTGCCATTGCTCTTGATTTCTAGAGCCAACTGCTTGGGCAGAAGACACCATCTCTTGTCAGTGGCTAGAGGCACCATTTTATGTTTTCCCTCTGATTCCCCCTAGTCACATGCTCCTTCAATTGGGTCATAATTTCTGGGTTTTCATCACTGTTCATTTCTGTCCAAGGATGTTGTGGTTCCCTTTACTGAGCCAGCTGTAATTATACCATGAGTTGACTCTTCTGACATTTTCATCACCCTTGAGGACTCCTTTTTAGGCTGCTTCTCCACAGGTGGACAGGCTAACGGCATGGCGGTTGACAGGTTAGGTTTTTGCAGTAAGGTGGCTTTGACGTTCCGAATTTTCATTAGAAAAACTACTCTTAAGACTTTCGATCATCAGTAGTCCTTGTTTCAGAATTAGCACATAGAGAGGTATGTTTTGGGACTGTGAAAAACATTTGATTCTTCAATTTCAGTTAGATTGTTTCAACAAGCGTTCAACAGTTTAAATTTTAAAGGTCTAGTAGGCAGAAAATCATGGACTTCAGAGAAACTTGAAAGCTTAAAAGTTTTAAAACCTTGTGCTTTAAAGCTTTAAAGACGTTTAAGCTTTACTTGTTTCCAGATCATAGCCTGCCTTTTCGATCTCCCTTTAGTCAACAGGACATTACAACAAACAGTTTGGAGCCTCTAGCAGAGAGTTTTTTACATTATCTGTCTCTCAAAATTATCTTTCTCACGGCTGTTACATCTGCTAACTATCTAGCTGCATGGATTTCCTTCCTTCACACTCCTTCTTACCTGAGATGTTTTTTTTAAGAGTTTGTTATTCCTCAGGCAAGAGCAACATTTTAATCCCAAGTTTCCCTCTAGCCAAGATCTGGAACAAGAGATTCCATTTCTTTCTTTCTTCCAATGCTTCGTCAGAAGAGGAGAAATCTCTCAAAATCTTGGATTTACAAATATACTTATCGAAATAGAACAACAGAATTTTGTCACTGTGATGCATTGTTTATTAACTTTGGACCTACCACAAAATGATCTAAAAGTGTAAAGTTCTCAAGATCTTAAAGGTAAAAACCTGCCTTTTCTTCTCTCATTGCTAAGTAAAAACTGTCATTACATCAGTTTATGATGCTGAAGAGTAAGTGCTCCATTCTTGTATTCAGGGCCAATCAACAAGAGGAATGACAGATGGCCTCCATTTCTTATTTTTGTATTCTTTCTTCTAGAAAGTTCCCTCTACATTCATCTTGCATTACTGTCCTCAGGTGGGAAGAGGTGAAATGCAGTTTGGTTGCCGGGATCTACCTTCTGTATGCTTGGGTTAGTTTTGCTTGATAATAGCTTTTTGCATAAAAGTACACATTTGTTTGCATTATTAAGCATGGGGCCATGTGGTCTGGCATGCAGTTTTTCTTGTCTTTGAGGCTACAGGCTTGGTAGATCCTCAAGGAATAAGGAACGGGAACGAGGGAGTGGTCCCAGATTGAAATGGCCAGATTATAACTGGTAATCTTCATTACTTCTGGGGCCAATAGTTTAAATTTAATTCCTTAGATTCCCTTCCTATCTTCCCTGGTGCTGTGGTGTTGCTTTCCACAAGAGGGATTTCCTTACTGCTTACATGACTGTTTGTAAGGATTGCGTCTCTTTCGGAGGGAACATCCATAAAATGCAAAGGGAAGCGGATGCAAAACAAATCTTATTACGTTCTGTGCATTAAAAAAGAGACCTGTCATGGAGGAACGGAATAAGCAAAGGGACAAGGAAAATGAACCCATAAGTAATCAGGCCATTTGAAAGGTGAAAGGCAAATGAACTGTTTAAAGTAGTTTTTGTTTAATATTACATTTATTTAACCACTTATATTCTCAATTACAAGTGCAACACCTTAGGTAACACTTCATACAGGCACATCAACAAATAAAAAAGGACAACTGTTTCATGGATGCTCTTCAGCACAATCTTTCATCTGAATGACACAAGTTAACAGTGAGGCTCAGTAAAAATATTACTACAATATTTACATTTGTGGTTATTGTTTCAAAAGCATGCCATTTTCTTCTTTACAACCCAAAAAAAGTTTCATTTTCTAAACCTCTCAGTCTTTGCTGTCCTATTAACTTTAGAAGATGAAGACACTGTTGTTCCTTTCAGTTAGCAATTTAACTTTTTGGGGTCTCATTTCATTAATGCCCTCTGGGCAGTCAATAACCAAATACACTTTTACTCTCCTGCTAAGAGACATGAGCCCTCAACATCTTTTCAGGTCATGTTGGCTGTCAAGCGCCTGGCAAGCCAATGCTTTAGAGAGTTATAAAAAAACATTTCCAGCAAAAGCATATTTGCTTTGCTTCAGGCTTGAATGGTTGAAACATTTTCTCAGAACAGTATATAACTCTTATTTGCCAGGCTCTACCCTGTGTAGCAAACAATTTGTGTTTCTTGAGGGGTCCTGCTCAGTACAATTCAACCTTCTTAAATAGGCAGTCAGTAGCCATCTCAATTTAATTAAAACATATTATCATAATAACTTAGCAGGTGTGTATATAGGGTTAAATGTACAAAGTCTATTTTTTAAATATAGAAATTTACAGTCTATCAACAAATTACACTAGCCTTTGTGCTTTTATTGATTTGGTAGAAAATGGGAAAGCTTTGCCACCATACCTTGTGGATGTATCTTTTTTAGACTGCATCGCAATGATTATCTGCAATGAATTGTTAAATCCTGTATTACACAGATCATTTTAGGACATGAATACTTGAGTGCATAATGCTGTTTTTGAACTGTGAACATGGCCCCATGAAATAAGGAGAAGGAATCATTTGATAATTAATTTAACAAAATGTACAGTTTAAACTGTGAACCTCCTCGTGGGAAATAGTGAAATTAAGTGAAAATCAAAATGAAGTGGTCTGAACCACAAGGGTTATAAAGTGAATGTTTGGTAAAAAAAAAAAAAAAAAAAAACTTAATAGAGTGGTTCTCAAAATGCTCAGTTGAAAATATCCTTAAATAATTAATTATGGAAGGATGATTTCTGGGAAAGCAATGGAAGACCTGGCTAAAATAATTTTCAAATGAAGGATTCGAGATGCTAAAGGTGTCCTGAAACGGTTTCTTTTTTTAGTAAGGCATTTGTAACAATCCTATGATATAAATAAATCAGAAACCTCTGAGACAGTACATTGGCATATGCCTAAATGAGGATGATACAATAAAACAATGTATATGATGTTTGAGCATTTACTTTGGAAATTATAAAAACATAGGGTTAAAGAATATCACGAAAAAGCTGAGATTGAAGTAATAAAATGTAATGGGTAGACAAACTATTAAATTAAAACTAGTTGGCAGAATGTACATGTTAGACTTGGCATCCTTGGGGTGGTCTCCCCTAACATTTTGCCTCTGCTTCCCAGGTTGCTGATGTGTGCTGGACTCTGTTTTTACTGGTTTTTTTTATACTCTGGGCACTTTACCACTGCCAACCAGTGCTAAAGTGCAAGTGCTTCTATATAAAATCTACGTGTAATTGGCTTATCCATGATTGGCATATTTGATTTACTAGTAAGTCCCTAGTAAAGTGCACTAGAGGTGCCCAGGGCCTGTAAATCAAATGCTACTAGTGGGTCTGCAGCACTGGTTGTGTCACCCACATTAGTAGCCCTGTAAACGTGGCTCAGACCTGCCACTGCAGTGCCTGTTTGAGCAGTTTTAAACTGCCAATTCGACTTGGCAAGTGTACCCATTTGCCAGGCCTAAACCTTCCCTTCCATACATGTAAAGCACCCCTAAGGTAGGCTCTAAGAAACCCCATGGGCAGAGTGCATTGTATGTTAAAGATGGGACATGTTCTGATGTGTGTGACATGTCCTAAAGTGAAATACTGCTAAATTCAGTCTTCACTGTTGCAAGGCCTATCGTTCTCATAGGTTAACATGGGGGATGCCTTTAAATAACTTTAAAGTGCAGATTCCCTTCTTTGAGAGCAGATAGAAATATGGAGTTTGGGATCTCTGAACTCACAATTTAAAAATATACATCTCAGTGAAGTTGTTTTTTAGACTATTAGTTTGAAAATTCCACTTTTAGAAATTGGGCATTTTATTGCCTAAACCATTCTATGACTGTTTGTGGATTACCTGTCTGGGTCAATTTGACAGTTGGGCTGTTAATGAATATCCCCTATAGACAGTGAGACAAAGGGAGCTGGGGTATAGCCTGCATATTCTGATGAGCCATCTTTGCTAGAGTGGAGGGAGGAGTGGTCACTTACACCTGAATTGGCTGTGCAATCTCCAACCCCCTGGTGTGTGTCTGGGGCCTGGCCTGGGCAAGGCGGGATCTTGTGACCAAAAGAGACTTTCCTTTGAAGTAGGCCTGCTGCCATTTTGAACTGAAAGAATAAACCTTTTGCCAGACCCAAACATTTATTTTTGATCCATATGGCAGCCCTAGGGTAGGCCCTTAACATCCCATAGAGCAGGGTGCATTGTTTTAAAAAGTTGTACATGAACGTTTAAGTTTTACCTGTCCTGGTAGTGAAAAGCTCTCAAATTCGATTTTCACAATTAAAAGGCCTACCTCCCCCATAAGAAAACATTAAGTTACCTTATCACATTTAACAAGTGTCATGCAATGTTTGGTGTCGGAGGATTCAGAATTGCAACTTAAAACCCTTTTTAATGATAATGTCAGATTGTAAATCAGATTTTTGAAAATTGAAAGTTGGCATTTTCTTGCGCTAACCATTAGGTGATTGCAGCCAGTTTCCTGGGTCGCATGGCTAGCTGGCAGTTGGCATTTGTGTATTTATCTCAGACAGTATCACAAAAGAGGGTGTGGGTGTTAGCAGGATGGGCCATCCTGGCTTGAAGGGGGGGTGGGAGCAGGACAGAATGTCACTTACCACACGTGTACGTAAAAGGCACTTGCTGAGCACACACACAAAAAACTTTACACTAGCATATTGTGACTTCAGACAGACTGGGGCCAGGACAGGGAGGTGGGAAATTCCAAACACTTCTGTAAGGGAAAACTCCAGAAACTTCTCCCACTTCAAAGGGGCCACTAGGTAAAAAATACAGAACCCTCGGTCCCACTCTTCAGTACACTTCTGGACCTGTGGATACTACTGGAGAAGGACTGCTTTGCTTCCAGAAGGACTCGTCTCCTGCTTGAGGCCTGCCCTGCTTCGTAAGAAGACAGACCAGACTTGCTGCATTCATCCCAGGCTAAGTGACTCCAAGAATCAGCTAACAGACCTTGTTGTGAGCTACGCAGACACAACAAGCTCCAGAGACCTCCCTGACCTGGTGCCTGGACCTGCCTTAGCCCTTCTAGTCTCTGCAAGAGTGAGTCCCTTATCCCCAAGAGGTGCCTTCCTAGGTCCTGGACACATGGCTGCCATCACAGTGCACTCCTCTGAACCTCAAAGGAGAAATCCTGAGGTTTTGGGATCCTTTTGAATGGGTCAATTCACACCAAGATCTTGTAGCTCATGTCAACTGTCAATGTGAAGCTCCAGTGCATCCTCCTCTCAGCGCTACAGCAACCTCCAGGGACAACCAGCAACGCAAGACCTGTACTTTGCATTCCAGCATTGACATCCCACAGTGACAGCCAATGCTAATCTCTAGCAAAGACCATCTGCAACACCCAACAGGATCTTCTATATACATCGACGACCATCTGCAATGCAGTGCCTGCTCTTTCAACTACAGCAATGACTATCCATAATGCTCTCCGTGCCCCTCGCGGGCTCCTATACCGCAAATGGAAGTCTTCATGCTGGACTTCAGAAGGTAACCTTTACAATGGATCTAACCTGGTCCCAGTGACTTTCAAGCTTCTTGCATTACCAGATAACTCCAAGTGGTGCTTTGTGCTTTTAGGCGCTATACTTACCTTAAATTTTTGATACTGCATATCTTTGGTACTACTGATTGGATTAGTTTCATTTTGTGGGCAAATAATTTATTAAAATGTACTCTATCTTTCTAAAATGGTGTGGGAATTGTTTGTGTTCTGTTTTCGCTTTGTTACTGTTTGAGTGTTGTATAAATACTTTATACATTGTCTCTAAGTTAAGCTTGACTGCTATTGTGCCAAGCTACCAGTGAGTTATGCACAGGTTAATTTGGTGACTTTTTGTGGTTCACTCTGACACAGATTGTGGCTGTTGCTTGAGAAGGACTCACATCCTTCTCAAACCACAACCCAACTTCTCAAATATGTGTACTAAGATATGGGACTGTCCCGGTGTCTCACTAGTGCTAGTGCACACTACAATCTCACACAACCTTTTGCCCTATAGTGCAAGGATATGTATGTGATTTCTAGCATACGTTTTGTACTGGAAGGGTACCCTTTCAGTAGAAAATACTATACCTAGACAAGCTTTAAAGCTTTTACAGCACTTTGGATGAGTGTTCTACAGTGCAACATATATGACCAGCTGGAAAGGTTTGGAGAAATTAAAGCATTTTTTCAAGTTAACACCACTCTCAAAAATACATTAGTTTTTGGCAAAAAAAAACATGTTCTCTATTGTTAGTAGATAGGGCTTTGCATCATAATCCATGAGTAGTTTTACTGGAATGACCAAGTACCAATTTTGGAATGCCTCCTGAAGAAAAGTAATACAAGCACGGCTTTGTGTTAATATCAGGCAAATTTCTAGCACAAAACAAGATTTGTGCTGGAAAGTGAAATCAAAATAAAGATTTGCCACTTGTTTGCATCACCTTTGTGATACAAATCCAGCGGAAACAAATAGTAAATCTACCCACAGGTGTTAAACAGTACTAATGCATCTGGAGAAGGATAAGAGCAAGATGTGTAAGAAGAAGGAAGTGGTTGGATTATTGGTATCAGTGGGGCCCCTGCGCCATCCTACCCATAATCTTTGCTTTTTATCTCTTACCCGCACAATGAATGGCAGTAGTGTTTTTCAATTACAGTCCTTTATCTTTAATTGTGTTTAATTGCATCCAGGAATAGGTTGTGGCAGCATATTTTACATAATGTGTACCTATAGCAGAGACAGACTGGATCTTGATTGGGGGAGAGCGTCAGTATCATCAGCTTGCTTCCAACACCAGAAGAATTCCTTCAAAGCAATGCTTAGATTGTACTTTACCATATTCTAAATCAAGGCCATGATGGGTCTCTCCGATGTATGCTGGTGGGACTGCAGCTCCTGGGGGACTTATCTTATAAGGGTACAACCATTTTAGGAACAGGTGTTTGACACAATCAAGTAAGTAGCAAACAATTTGCACCCATTGACACCTTGGATGGCCCTGTTAAACCACGTTGGCGAGGAAGAGGTTTGCCCACTGTCATCATTCACAGTTAGATTACTGACACATCTGCTGCAGGTGACCCACCTGGACATAGCCCAGAAATGGTGGGGCCCTGTATTACCAATGATGAACCACTGGTGGAAAAAGTGTGGACACTTCATGCTATGGAACATCTCACAGCAACTGTAAGAGCCACACTGTTCCGATTTGACAAAATATAGGCCCCCTTCACACCTACATGAAATAGGCCACGAAGATTCCACAGCTCATAGAACTGCTGAGACGGGGGGACTTTGATTATGATGAATGAGCACAGAAAGCGGTAAAACATATATCATAGCAAACAGGCCAGGACGATCCCTGTTCAGCAAATTAACAAATCAATGTCACATATTGTTTGTTCCTGTAAACACCATGACCCCTATCTTTTTGTAACACACTAAACAAGACTTTCTTTTAATGTCTCAAATGCTAGCTGCAAGATTGTTTTGTGGAACTCGCTAATGGACCATCCTGGCCTTGGAAAAAAAAAAAAAAGTTGTTAAACATAAAAGAATGAGGACCTCAACATCAACTTAAATTTGAGTAACTTCAGGACGTTACTCTGGATGAAGCATACAATTTAATTAGATGAGACTGTCCTTAGAAACAAAATCTAACCAATACAGAACATCCACCTGCCAAGTCTTGCCAAGCAACCAATAAATTGACTACTTTTTCTTGAGCCTTGATTAATTCCTCATATATCCAAACTGCAACCTTCTCCAACCCATTTTCAGAGGAAAACCTACATTATCATACATTCAGCTTAAAGTATGCTTGCGCCATTAGATGCTTCTCTAATTTATTGATAACAGAAAAGTTTGGCTATGGCCTAACATCAGTGAGCACTGTGGGGGATCCTTGTGAGTCTTAAGGAGAATGGAGACCACCTTATTGCACGTTGACCCACTGAAGCCTTCATACTATGATTAGTGGTAGGCCTGAGGTCTGACTGAAGCATTAGTGTGGCTCCAGAGGAAAAAAGACAACGCCCAGCATTGTGCACCCTTTTCAATGGATCTGAAGGCAATCAGTGTATATTGTTGGATGTGTCGAAGAGAAGATCCTTGTGATACAACATTATTATCAGATATACATTCACACAATTCCATTCAATAAGAAATTCTGCTTCTAACAGTGGGGCAGACAAAGACAAAAGACAAAGGGGCTAATTTAAGAGCTCCTAGCATCATCCTAATGACACATTAGCATCATTTTGTACGCTAATGTGGCGATAGATGTCCAAAAATGCAGCACCATATTTACAAAGTCGCGCAGTGCATGCATTGCACCACTTTGTAGCCTTTTGTGCTACATTATGCCTGTGCCAGGCATTATATATGCAGAGGGGGGTGGAAAAAATGGTGCAAGGTAATCTATGAGATTTCCATGGGCCATTTTTTCAGCACTTTTAACGCCTGCTCAGAGCAGGCATTAAAAGGTGGCATGCCATTGAAAACAATGGGCCCCTACTTTCTCTGCAGGTGTATCGCCAATATGTTGGTGCTACTGCTGCAGAGTACATCAATAGCGCCAAAAATAATGACGCTATTGCCCCCTACCCTGCACAGTGGTGCACCGTATTTTAAATACAGCACACCCATGGTGGTGGTGTGGGGGGCGCTAAGGGGCAGAAGGAAAGTGGCGCTGCACTGGGTGCAGTGGCACTTTTCTTAAATCAGCCCAAAAGTGAGAAGGGGAAGGTGCTCGTTTAAACAACTTAATGAAGGTATGGTCTCGTGAAGAGGACACATTCAAAATGAATTGAAACAGATGTGCATATCCATTCAGGTCACGAGATGATATATTAATGTTTAAAGCTTTTGGAAAAAACTAATTTATTTGCATCCCAGGCAAAGGTTTATGGGCTATTAACAAAGAGCATAAAAGCTTTTTCTTCTAATTTTTGATTGAACATCTTCCAAATTCATGGACGTTTTAAGACAGATATAGAAATACAATTATTGGGAAACGTGTACTCCATTTTTCGAGGGAAGAGATCAGCTGTCTTATGAGCTGACATCTTGAGAAAGAACCTTTTTCAATTGATCTATTGTTTCTAGCTGTCAAGCAGAGCACAAATGTGAAAAAAGAAATAGTCACAGCAACCACTTTGCCCTACCTGCAGAAGGAAAATGCCCCGTGAAAGATGTCTCGGTTTGATGCAGAATTGAATTGCAAAGTAGATAGCTTTTTTGTTTACAGTGCCAGTCCATAAAACAATGATTGGTAATTCAGCAACATTAGTACATTTTGCTTCAAGAGTCAGGAACAAATGAACATATACTGCAGCTAGAGATTCACCGAGCAGTGAAACTGAATTGTTTTGTCTTATCAGTTTCCTCTGCTCTCTGTGCTGAATTTCAAATAGCCACTTTGCATTTCAAAAACATGTTTTCATAAAATATATAAAAATGAAATTCTACTTGAAACCGATGGGGAGAAATCACTCTTAAACATTGATATGTGAATTAAGCCCGCTTGAATGCGCCTTTCGTAGTCCTGGTTTATTTTAATTTGTAGTTTTTCTGTTACACAGATTCAGGTGAACAAATAGCGCACAAATAGAAAGCTTATTAGGACGTTATTTATACCTGAAGGAGTGCGGGCCTACTATAAGAGTGCAGGTCTACCCTACTGCTCTCAGTGTAATTGGGACCAAGACACACTAGTCACAGTCTGGGAGTGGACCTCGTCAAGTTCCTTCTTATTTGTCCCCTTAGCATCCGAGGTGCATGTGCACGTTAGCCCATTATGTAAGGGCTGGGTGGCTCACTATATCCTTTCACATGTTGGTTATGTTCTTGGTGCTACGGCACATCACTGACCAGTGTGTAAAATCCCACACACTTAGAGCATTATTACGAGTGTGGCAGTAGCACTGCCTTGAAAAGGCTGGTGGAGAACAGGAGCTGGGGCCCCTGCACCGCCCATGCACTTGGCAGACAAAGCAGACAGTGAACATTGCGATGGTGCTGGTGCACCCTGCAGGCAATAGCATTGCCGCCGGCTCGATTACGAGCCGGAGACAATGCTGCACCCTGTTTCCTGCTAGGCCGGAGGGCAGAAACGTAGGTTTACGCCCGCCTACCTAGCAGGAAATCCATAATAACTCCGGCAGGGAGGTCGACATGTAGGCGGCGGCCACCCAATCGGAAGTTTGGCGGACTGAGTTTTCCATCCACCAAAATCATAATGGAGCCCATAATCTCTTAACATCTGGCTTGGTGGAGGATTTGGCTTTTGATTATATCTGTTGCTCTGAAAGGTCAGCTGAGAGTCTTTGCAGATTGGATTCTCGTTCATATCATGTCCTGGGGTTTCATGATCTGGTATTCGCTCCTGGGCAGTGTCTTCCTGAGCAGGATGTTCTTGGCCTGACAGAGCCATGATGTCTTGAACTGCTCTGTTAGGAGAGGAGCCATTCTGTGTTAACCTCTGAGGGTATCCAATTGAATCACAAAATGTTACGGATTACCTGTTCTCCATCTCAGCATGCCAACACCATTGTACCCCTGACCTTTACTACTATCTATGGGCCTTTTTCTAAAGGAGTTCTGAACTTCCACCCTTGGTGTTCTGTCCTATATGAGTATTTTATCTCATGGTCATATTCCTTGGTCTTCCGTCTTCTGCTTACTTGATCATTCATTTGCTTACACCATTGTTGAAGCCTGAACATGCCCAGGGCCCAGGGGCACCACTCCCATCCAGAGAGGATGGTGTCATGTGAAGGTCTCCTGAACATCAGTGCTATAGGAGAGCTGTTAGTGGTACCATGTGGCGTGTTATGGTGTATCCATAAGAAGTGGTGGATATTTCACTCAAGGTGTTCTTCTTGGTCCACTGCAATTTGTAGTGCTTTATTAAGGGTGAATATAAAGTGCTCAAAATATGCATTGGATTGGGGCCACTGGAGTGCGAACTTGTGATGTCTGATTCCCATTTTGCTTTGTTATTTACTGAACTTGGCCACCTAGAATGGGGGTCCGAGGACCGCCCTGATTTTGGTGGGTAGCAGGGAACATGTTCTCCAGGTGGGGGCATATTCTAGTCATGGTTATTGATTCTGTGAATGCCCATCGACTATTAACATTGTCAGTTGCGCATCTGGGAAACTGTCAAAGTCATACTAATTTTAGTTCACGGAGTCCTGCATGGTTCCTCAGTCATAATTGGAGCCAATTAATTATTCCTCCTGAAACTGGCAGGACTGAGTGTTTTGATTCCTTCCTCTCTTGTTTCGTCCATCTCAGGAAACCAGACTTATTCTCTGTGTCTTTTCAATTCCCTTGTGTTAACTCCACCAATCTCTGTTAAAGTGTTAGTGGTATGTGAGCATCATTTGGTCCATTTGGATTAGTTGGTGCAAGTCTTTCAGGAAATCCTTCCACTGATGTTGCTGCATTCTTTGTAGCATTTTCTGGGCACATTCATCTTCATGAAACATGGCTGACATCCTCAATCGAGGTGGCCTTGGGTCAGTCACCTTGCCCCATAAGGCAGGCATAGTTCTCTGTTTGTTCACTAGTTAGCATAAACACTTGTTGAAGTCTTTACGGGTATATTGATCAGCAAAGATAGTTTACTCCTGGTCAATATGGAACTGTTTTTGCATATTGCTGGGCCTACACCATTCACTTATCAGCCCTGAGAAGAGGATGTTGGGAGGTGCCAGCAAATAGGTTGACTAGTGGCTTATGTTTTGTCTTGGAATTCCCACCCAAAGACATACAAGTGGAAGTGACTGCATGCCCACTTGATGGCCAGCACCTCCCTCTCTGTTGGTGCATACCTAGTTTCTGTGTCCATCAATGCTGTGCTCACAAATGCATTAGATCCTACACTTCTTTTTCTTGGTTCTTTACGACAACAACACCAAGGCCGACTGGGTTTGAATTAACAATTGAACTGTGCTTTTTTAGGGATCAAAAAACATCATTGTGGTGTCATGGAGCAGTGCCTGCTTGATGCTTGTGAATACTTTGTTCATGTCCTTGTAGTGCAGGTTTAAAAATGTAGTCAATGTTCTTATAGTTTCTGATATTGTAGCTAGCTTGAGCACAAACCTCCTACAAGAGTTAGCTGTTCCTAGGAAGCTTCTTACTTCAGTTGGATTGTTTGGGGTGAGAGCACATCATATGACCTCTGATTTATGGGGGTCCTCGTTCATCCTATCCTTTGAAAAGACATATCCAAAGAAATTACTATTATTTTTTTTAATTAAAAATGTTTACTATGAAAGGTCAAGCCTTGTTCTTTTAGCCTTTGAAGTGTAGCCCTCACTGAGCGATGATGATCAAGTAAGGTTGTGTAATATATCAGGATTTTCTTACTGATGTTGATGAACCCTCCAGCATTTCTCAAATGGTGCTCTGAAACACCTTGGCCACAAATGGTATTCTTAAATTGAGACACAGATCTTCGAAGGCCTAGGTGGGCAGAACATGTTATAATGTATCTGCTGGCTGGGTTTAAGAGCAGTTGGTGATAACCAGCATTGAGATCAAGTTTAGAAAAAAATTGCACTCCATTGAGGTCCACAATGACGTGGCCCTTAGTGGGTGCAATATGTCTCATGCTTGATTGCTTTGATAAGTAATCGCATTTCAATGCACAATCGAATGGCCTCCGGCTGCTTTGGGTTTGTGATGATAACAATGTGCAGCACCTATGTTTTGGGGCCACTAACATTTTCAATGACATTAATCTTCTTAAGTCACCCTAGTTCCTTTTCCTCTAAATGCTGAAAGGGTATGTGCCCAAGGACAATTGGTTTCAAAGACTTGCCAATATGGCGCTCACTTGGCATGCCTTTTTAGGTTTCCTGGACCATGAAAAAAGCCCTGAAAGTATGCAATAATGTCACCAGCCTGGCATCTGTGTATGTGTTTGGAGAAAACTAAAACAAAGATCTTCCCCCATGTGGCAGCTCCACAAAGTTCCCTTCCACTCAGAGGTTATGTGAAACTTTTCTCAAGTCTTAGGGGGTCATTCTGACCCTGGCGGTAATTACCGCCATGGCGGAGGTCGGCGGTAGCACCGCCAACAGGCTGGCGGTGCACCGCTGGGCATTCTGACCGCGGCGGTTCAGCCGCGGCCAGAAACGGAAAGTCGGCGGTGTCCCGCCGACTTTCCGCTGCCCTTGAGAATCCTCCATGGCGACGGAGCACGCTCCGCCGCCATGGGGATTCTGACACCCCCTACCGCCATCCAGTTCCTGGCGGTTCTCCCGCCGGGAACAGGATGGCGGTAGGGGGTGCCGCGGGGCCCCTGGGGGCCCCTGCAGTGCCCGTGCCAATGGCATGGGCACTGCAGGGGCCCCCGTAAGAGGGCCCCAAAAAGAATTTCAGTGTCTGCCTAGCAGACACTGAAATTTGCGACGGGTGCAACTGCACCCGTCGCACCTTCCCACACCGCCGGCTCAATTCTGAGCCGGCGTCCTCGTGGGAAGGGTGTTTCCTGCTGGGCTGGCGGGCGGACTTTCGTCGGTCGCCCGCCAGCCCAGTGGGAAAGCCAGAATGACCGCCGCGGTCTTTTGACCGCGGAGCGGTCTTTCGGCGGGAACCGCGTGGCGGGCGGCGACCGCCGTCCGCCGCGGTCAGAATCACCCCCTTAATGTCTTCGTTTTGAACTGCGGCTTTCATGAACCCTACTAGAGTTAAGTGCAGTTGCCCTCCACAGGCATAGATCCGAGTGCCTTTCGGGGTCAATGATGGTCGAAATTTTACTGTCTAATATTGCTTGATGTTGATAACATTGACTGATGTCCCTGTGTCAATCAGCACCTTGACGTTCATGTACTTAGTGGGTTTATTGCAGATCGGTTGGGGGCTTCGGGTAAAGGCCAATATAAATATGTCATTGTCGTCATAACTGGTCTGCTGGTCAGAAGTAATGATTCAAGTTGGCTGGTGTCTTTTGTCCAATATGAGGTGACACAGTGTCACATTGGTGAGGGGTTTTTCCAGTTTTTTTTTTACTGTGTTGTCCATTTCCTAATAAAATGGTAAGATGGTTAACCTTACTGCATTTCAAGTCTTTTCTTGTGGGGCCAGGTGAGAGCTGTGCGGGCCTCCAGGGCTAGTTCTGTGGCTTTTTCCACACCTGTACATTTTAGGGTTGGGGGCTGCTCCTTACTGCATCAACTACCTTGATTTTCACTGCCCCAGGTTGGCATGGGTGTTTTGGGGTTCTAGTGAAGGAAACTTTCATTTCATCCATCTTGCTGTTGACGATATTATCCAATCCTGTAAGAATCAATACGCCTTCCAGTTGTATGCTGGTTGGCTTAAGATTGATCATCTCAGTACTAAAGATATACATCCCTTGATGACCTGAGCCCGACTTCTTCCCTGTGGTCATCATTGTTACAGATACTAGTGATCTCCCACAGGTGGACATAAAATCTGTTAATTGTTTCTCAATTTTTTTGCTGAGCTTGCTACAGTTGGAAATGCTCATAGTCTAGATTGAGCTGCATGTCAAAATGTCCCTTAAAGTCTGCTATTGAGGCGTCATAGTCATGGTCTGTGCTGATGTCAAGGAGATTCTAGAGTAGCTTGTAGACCTCCTCACTTTTAAAGTGTTGCAGGAGTGACCTCTTCATTGTTCACCTATCCACCTCTGTCATGGAAGTTGTTGTTGAGGTGGCCCACTCATGTCTTTCACGGGGGGTGCAGTAGCTGGATTAAGGATTAACTGAATGGAGCCAGCATAGTTATGGTTGAGTGCATTGCTATTCCATTTGTCAGCCTTGATGGGTACTTGAAGTTTTCTGTGTATAAGCTAAAGAAGTTTGTTGTGCAGTGGGTATGCTGTGGCATGGTAGGGGTGACTGCCCCTCCAAAGATCACTAAATGCAGATGTGGGTGCAGGGGTAATGTGTCTCCTGCAGGGAATGTCTCTCTACACTGTGAATCACTCTGGCCTATAACATTAGCGAGAATGATACTTTGGCAGGCAGCAGCCACACGGGGGCCCACTTCCTGCTGATGGCGAAGACCTGTGCTTCCCAGTTTGCTGCATTTCAGGGGCTGATACCATATTGTACATGTGAAAATGCCCTCATATTTTTGCAATTGTCCATTTTAATCCTTGGAAGATATTTTTTAACTGCCCTTGACAAGAGTAAATCACTCAGGCTTCTGTAATGGGAATGTGTCAAAAACAATTTTGCAAATACTCACATTTCCTAAGCCATTCATGCCCTTGAGACCCCACTGCCTACATCTATAGTATAATTTACACAGGAAAATATTAACCAATGATGGATAATATTATACAAGTGTAGATTTATTTAATAGAACACATTTAGGGGGTCATTCTGACCCCGGCCGGCGGCGGAAGCCGCCGGCCTGGCTGGAACCGCCAGAATACCGATGTGCGGTTAAAAGACCGCCGCGGGTATTCTGGGTTTCCCGCTGGGCTGGCGGGCGACCGCCAGAAGGCCGCCCGCCAGCCCAGCGGGAAACACCCTTCCATGAGGATGCCGGCTCCGAATGGAGTCGGCGGAGTGGAAGGGGTGCGACGGGTGCAGTTGCACCCGTCGCGATTTTCAGTGTCTGCATGGCAGACACTGAAAATCTTTGTGGGGCCCTGTTACGGGGGCCCCTGCAGTGCCCATGCCATTGGCATGGGCACTGCAGGGGCCCCCAGGGGCCCCACGACACCCCATACCGCCATCCTGTTCCTGGCGGCCAAAACCGCCAGGAACAGGATGGCGGTATGGGGGTCGGAATCCCCATGGCGGCGCAGCTTGGATTCCCCAGGGCAGCGGGAAACCGGCGGTACACCGCCGGTTTTCCGTTTCTGACCACGGCTGTACCGCCGCGGTCAGAATGCCCATGGGAGCACCGCCAGCCTGTTGGCGGTGCTCCCGAGGTTGTTGGCCCTGGCGGATTTTACCGCCAGGGTCAGAATGACCCCCTTAGTTTTTGTGACTTCCATATATAAATGGTTTTCAGTTTAGACCCACAGAGTGGCAAAAGACAGCAGATGATGAAAAAGTGATTAAGTGGTGAAGGGAAGTTTTTGACGTTAATCACGTGACACTGAAATTATTGTGACAATCAATAATGGAATCTACTAAAACGCTGCATGTACAGTAGATAGTACAGCGTGATCACCTAAAAATAGGAGGGCATATTATAACCATTGAGTCTCTGTCCAAAAACTTGCGTGCTTGCATTTCCACAGATCCACTCATGTTTCTTTGATTGAGATGTCGAATCGCCAGCCTTCTGTGGTGATTAGACCAGAGGCACAGATTACATTGTTGATCATTTAGTGAACATTTTTAAAAGTTGCTTCTAATTTAGATTGTGGTGAGAAAGGATCAAGACATGTTTTTGCTCTGTTCTCAGTTTAGGACAGCTTCGTAAAATTTCCACTGACTGGTGAAAAAAATTGCACTTCAGCTAATCACAACCAAAGACGTGTATAAACCACCGCTTATGTCGATAAATCACAGAAATTCGATTGCAACTATTCAAAAAGAAGCAGACACACCTATTTTTGCACAGGGGCACTCTGTTCATGGAAAAGCCCCAGATGATCCCCTGCACTTGCCCAGCGCATATACAGACAGTGTCTTTTGCTGCACTTTTTATTTTATTCAAATCAACATTAATCATATCAGCGGTATGGCTGAATAACATTGATATGAGCTGCCGAATCAAAATTGTCTTCAAGGCACCAGTTCCACCCATTTTGAAAAAGTCTATATTCACAAGAACGTGTTGACGTGCATGAACACAGTACTGGGGAAGGCAGTATGAAATAATACCCTTTTCCACATTTTTGGCCAGATGTACGACCCGAGTTTTGCAACTTGCAAGTTGCGACTCGTGTGCGAATCGCAAATTGCGAGCTGCAAAACCTTCTGTAGAACAGTGTACTTTACACTATTTGCGATTGGCAATGGGGTCGCAAATGACCTACCTCATGAATATTCATGAGGTAGGTCGCACTTTGCGACCCCATTGGGATTGGCCGCCCCACAGGGATGGTAGCCTGCTGGAGACAGCAAACCAGATGATATAACTACAGGCACCTCAGGGGGAAGGGAAGGGGGGGCACCTCAGCCACATGAGTCCACGACGCCAGATCCACGAGGGGCCTCCATGCCCACTGTCCCATCCTGGGGGGTGCAAAGCCACAGTCCATCAGATGGATTACCGACTCCACTGTTATTGGAGGAAGCATGGTGCCCCGAGTGCTTCCTGAAGCCCTGCTCGACACAGAACCGGCACTGTCAATGGGCCAGCGGTGCTTGAGATGAAGGGCCCAGCGGAGCGGTACTTGACAGGAAGGGCCCAGCGGAGCGGTGCTTGACAGGAAGGGCCCAGCGGAGCGGTGCTTGAGACGGCGGGGCCCAGCAGAGCGGTGCTTGAGATGAAGGGCCTAGCGGAGCGGTGCTTGACAGCAATGGCCCAGCGGAGCGGTGCTTGAGACGGCGGGGCCCAGCGGAGCGGTGCTTGAGATGAAGGGCCCAGCGGAGCGGTGCTTGAGATGAAGGGCCCAGCGGAGCAGTGCTTGACAGGAAGGGCCCAGCGGAGCAGTGCTTGACAGAAGGGCCCAGCGTAGCGGTGCTTGAGACGGCGGGGCCCAGCGGAGCGGTGCTTGAGATGAAGGGCCCAGCGGAGCGGTGCTTGACAGGAAGGGCCCAGCGGAGCGGTGCTTGACAGGAAGGGCCCAGCGGAGCGGTGCTTGAGATGAAGGGCCCAGCGGAGCGGTGCTTGAGATGAAGGGCCCAGCGGAGCGGTGCTTGAGATGAAGGGCCCAGCGGAGCGGTGCTTGACAGGAAGGGCCCAGCGGAGCGGTGCTTGACAGGAAGGGCCCAGCGGAGCGGTGCTTGAGACGGCGGGGCCCAGCGGAGCGGTGCTTGAGATGAAGGGCCCAGCGGAGCGGTGCTTGAGATGAAGGGCCCAGCGGAGCGGTGCTTGACAGGAAGGGCCCAGCGGAGCGGTGCTTGACAGGAAGGGCCCAGCGGAGCGGTGCTTGAGACGGCGGGGCCCAGCGGAGCGGTGCTTGAGATGAAGGGCCCAGCGGAGCGGTGCTTGACAGGAAGGGCCCAGCGGAGCGGTGCTTGAGACGGCGGGGCCCGTTCAGCGCTTCTTGTCCCGGCGGGGCCCTGTTCTGCGGTGCTCCTCCCGGCGGGGCCCTGTTCAGCGGTGCTCCTCCCAGCGGGGCCCTGTTCAGCGGTGCTCCTCCCGGCGGGGCCCGTTCAGCGGTTCTTGTCCCGGCGGGGCCCATTCAGCGGTTCTTGTCCCGGCGGGGCCCTGTTCAGCGGTTCTTGTCCCGGCGGGGCCCTGTTCTGCGGTGCTCCTCCCGGCGGGGCCCTGTACAGCGGTGCTCCTCCCGGCAGGGCCCGTTCAGCGGTTCTTGTCCCGGCGGGGCCCGTTCAGTGGTTCTTGTCCCGGCGGGGCCCTGTTCAGCGGTTCTTGTCCCGGCGGGGCCCGTTCAGCGGTTCTTGTCCCGGCGGGGCCCTGTTCAGCGGTTCTTGTCCCGGCGGGGCACTGTTCTGCGGTGCTCCTCCCGGCGGGGCCCTGTTCTGCGGTGCTCCTCCCGGCGGGGCCCTGTTCAGCGGTGCTCCTCCCGGCGGGGCCCTGTTCAGCGGTGCTCCTCCCGGCGGGGCCCTGTTCAGCGGTGCTCCTCCCGGCGTGGCCCGTTCAGCGGTTCTTGTCCCGGCGGGGCCCGTTCAGCGGTGCTTGTCCTGTGTGTCTAGGGAGCCAGAGCTGGGCAAGACTTCCCGCTCATTCACCATCCGAACTTGCGGTCGCGGCGCCCTCCTGTGATGGAGTCCTGGGCCCATGGGTGTCGTCCGTCACACCCGGAATGGGGCTGGTGGGGCCCTCCTGGGCAGCTCGCCTGCTGCCTGACTTCTCCGCCCTGCTGCCCTTGCCCTCCTTCGCTGGAGCTCTGTGGCCCTTGCCTCCCTTGGATGATGTGGCAGGTGACGGGGCAAGGCTACTGTCCTTGGTGGCAGCCGTCTCAGGCTTGTCGCGCCGGGCCTTTTTCTTTTTTGTCCTCTTCCCAGGGGGGGGGCTGGCTGTCCCCTTGCTGCTGGCCGATGTTCCTGCCCTAGGATCTGGTGGACTCCAATAGCCCTGCACTATGGTCACAGTAGATGCAGGGCTGGTGGTGGCTGAGGTGCTTTTTTGGTCTTACCAGATGGAGGGGGTGGGTCAGTGATTGGAGCGAGCTCAAGGTTGGAAAGGAAAAGGACTTGGGGAGGACAGGGACGGGTAGGTGTAGTGGGTTTGGGAGTGGAGGAAGAGGATGTGGTTGTAGGAGAGTCAAGTGTGCTGTCTTTGGGTGCAGGTGCTTGTGACGGAGGCTGTCGTGAGGTGGATGGCTGTTGGGTGGGTGGCTGCCTGCGTTTGTGTGCTTTGGAAGAGGGGGTGACAGACACACTGGGAGAGGACACAGGGGACGTGTAAATGGCAGTGGGGGTGGTGACTGCACGTGTGCGGACTGTAATGGAGGGTGTGCTGGTGATGGAAGTACTGGCTGATGGTGGTGTGCATGCAGGTGTGAGTGGAGACGTCACAGGGAGGTAGGAGGGAGATCAGGAGGTGGGGGACACAGAGGTGGTAGTGACTGTTGGCATGTCTGCATCTGGATGTTGCTTGGGTGAATGCTTGTGGGATCTGTGGTGCTTATGTCTGGATGAGCTGCCCTTGGGTGTAGAGGTGGGTGCAGGCTGGTCTGATGGTGTGGATGGGATAGGCAGAGGAACAGGAGACTGGGACTGGGTGGAGGGAGTCAGAAGAGGGAGGCTGGAGACAGGGACAATGGCTGCCGTCAGTGCTGAGGCCAGAGCGTTGAACGATCGCTGATGGGCAGCCTGACCCGAATGAATGCCCTCCAGGTATGCATTGCTCCGATGCACCTCCCTTTCTACACCCTGGATGGCATTCAAAAGGGTAGACTGCCCAACAATGAGTGTCCTGAGGAGGTCAATGACCTCCTCACTGAGGGCAGCAGGGGTAACTGGGGCAGGGCCTGAGGTGCCTGGGGCGAAGGAGATGCCCGCCTTCCTGGGCGAGCGGGCACGGAGCGAAGGCTGAGGGGCTGCTGGGAGGGCGGGGCTGGTGCGCTGGGTGGCGGCTGTACCTGTTGTGGCGGTGGGCACGGATGTTGCTGCCACCGCTAGGGAGCTCCCTTCCGAGGACGTGTCGGTGTCGCTGACATCTCCACGGGTCCCCGTTGTGGAGCTCCACTCGCCCTCCGTCTCACTGGTGTACTCGGAGTCTGTTGTATGGCCCTCCAGGGCCATGTGAGATGCAGCTCCCTCGTGCTCCAATGCCACTTCTCCTCCGCCAGATGATGCTAATGCACACATGAACAGGAAGACAAAGAAAATGGGGGGGGGGGTGGAGAAATGAAGACAGGTTGAGTGCATGCATTGGCAACACCGTTTTCGGAGAGGACAGACACAGAAGCCCCCTGAACTAGGCCGCGCAATGGGGGTACACTACTCAGTTATTGTGACTAGTCCTACGGGTCTATGGACGACAAATGCACACATGGGTGAGGCCGGACCATGGATAGCTGTACTTGGCACCCTACAGAGGTGGGGGTCGGGGGCACAGGGCCGTGTCTAACGGAGGGGCCTAGCCTACAGAATGCGCCCTGGCCTGGAGATAGCCACAGCCCTCCCCCCCACCCAGACACCTTCACTGCGCGCAAAGATAGCAGAATGTGCTGATACTCACCCCCATGTGTCTGCTGTGATGTCCTCACGCGCCCATCCAAATCGGGGTAGGCCACCGCCAGGATCCGGGACATCAGGGGGGTCAATTGGCGGCTGGCACCCCTCCTACGTTGGGAGGCCATCCCCAGCAGAGACTCGGCGGTCTTTCTGGTCCCGCGGCGGATGTCCTCCCACCTCTTTTGGCAGTGGGTGCCCCGTCTGTTGTGGACCCCCAGGGCCCGGACGTCCTTGGCGATGGCACGCCAAATGTCGATCTTCTGATGGGCGCTGACCTATGTGACATGTACAGGGTGGTAAAAGAAATCGCATCAGTTTTCTGCCTGGTCAATGTGAGTGGCCCCCCCTCCCCAACCTTGCCATGTGGCACATGCTCTCATCTTTCGTGCGTTGCACTCCTCATTCGCTCCCCTCCCCACCATCTTACATACACCCCACTCAACACAGGCATAGCCCATTCAACGTGAACCCTGTGTACTGACCTGTTGGTCTGGAGGACCGTAGAGTAGCGCATACTGGGGGAGGACCCCATCAACAAGTTCCTCCAATTCTTCGGCAGTGAAGGCAGGGGCCCTTTCCCCAGTCGCAGCAGCCATTGTATCTCCCAGACCGAGGTCACAGCAGCACTTGCAGCATAGGTCCTCTCCTGTGGATGATCAGGTCTCGAGTGATTAATCAGATAGAAAATGGCGGTCACGCCCGCGGCGGTGCGTACCGCGCCCGCCGGCGCACATCGTCATTGGCTGCTGAGACCCATAGGGTTCAATGTTAACCAATGCTGCTTTGCGCCGCGGTCTTCGACCGCCTACCGCCACGGTGTGCCATGCCAGCGCAGTGACCTCACATCCCACTGTCACACTTCACAGGTCAGGCAGCCGCCATTTCAAGGGCCCACATGGCATGATTTCTACTGCGTCACACAGGCCTAGGCCTTGCATAGCCACTCATACAAGCCGTTCCATGCATAACGATTCGTGTACTGTGCAAGCTGTGTGAATTAACCTGTGGGTTGCTTGACTCTGTGCTCCATGTTGTCCTTCCTAGGCACCGTCCGCTGGGACTTGCGAGGAGAAGGATGAATCCTCCCGTGTACCGACGGCTGGTGGACCTGTCGACAATGGAAGAACGACATATCATACTTACATACCGGCTTGACAGAGCAACTATACATGAACTATGTGCCCAGCTGGAGCCAGACCTGATGTCCCCCATCCGCCAACCCACGGGGATTCCCCCTCTGGTGCAGGTTCTGTCAGTACTCCATTTTTTGGCAAGTGGGTCTTTTCAGACAACAGTGGCCATGTCATTTGGGATGTCTCAGCCTATGTTTTCTAAGGTTTTGTCCATAGTGTTGTCTGCCCTGATGAAATACATGCGGAGCTACATTATTTTCCCTGAGGTGGGCGAATTGGCTACAGTGAAGGGTGATTTCTATGCCCTTGGACATATCCCCAACGTCATTGGTGCCATTGATGGGACCCATGTGGCTTTGGTTCCCCCCAAAGACAGTGAGCAGGTGTACCGAAACAGAAAAAGTTATCATTCGATGAATGTCCATGTGTTCTGTTTGGCTGACCAGTACATCTCCCATGTAAATGCCAAGTTCCCTGGGTCAGTGCATGACGCGTATGTCATGCGAAATAGCAGCATCCCTTATGTGATGGAACAGCTACAGAGACACCGTGTGTGGCTAATTGGTGACTCTGGTTACCCCAACCTGTCGTGGCTACTTACCCCAGTGAGGAATCCCCGGACCAGGGCAGAGGAACGGTACAATGAGGCCTATGGGCGATCTAGGAGGATCATAGAAAGGACCTTCTGGGTCCTGAAGGCCAGGTTTAGGTGCCTGCATATGACAGGGGGATCCCTCATGTACTCACCAAAGAAGGTGTGCCAGATCATCGTGGCCTGCTGTATGCTTCACAATCTTGCATTGCGACGCCAGGTGCCTTTTCTGCAGGAGGATGGTCCAGATGGTGGTGTTGTTGCAGCTGTGGAGCCTGTGGAGAGTGAAGAGGAGGAAGGCGACGGGGACGACACGGACAACAGGGATACAGTCATACAACAATACTTTCAGTAGCACACAGGTAAGAAACAGCCACCCCAATTTACATTTACTTGAGGCCTCATGCGTCTCCACTGTCTGTGTTTCCCCCCAGTTCCTGTTAACTGATTTGTTACTTTCCCTTCCCTTTTCAGAGCTGTATGACCCACTGCCTGACTTCAGCTTTGTTTGCCCATGGACTAAAGCTTATTGAAATTGGTATGTTGTCATCACAAAGTAACTGGCCATTATTGCACCGTTATGTGTAATACATTTGTTAAGAATACAAGCAGACTCCTGTTTTTTTAAGTGGAATAAGTGATTTATTTTAAGTGCTACATATAGGTAAATGATTGGGAAGCGGGGATGGGTGGGGGTGGAGTAATGTCCATGGCAGAGTCCAGTTCTCTGTCGCACAGGTGCACTGTCCATATGCCTGTGGAAGGATGGAGCAAGGGCAGTTCAAGGTTGGACAGGGTGACAATGTGGGACAGTGGGATGACATCAGGGGGTATCTTAGGCTGGCGGGGGTCTTGCAATCCTACTCTGTCTTCTTGTGAGATCTCAGGTTCCGCTTGCGGGGTGGTTCATCTTCTGCAGGAGGTGGGGTTCTGGTGGCCTGTCGTTGTGTGGGGGCCTCCTGTCCACTAGCGCCGGCGAAGGTGGTATGCTGTTCCTGGCCTGGGTTAGTGACAGGGGCCCTTTGGGGTGCCACATGGTCCCGCAATGTGGTGATGATCTGGGTAAGGGCCAGGACGATGGTCCCCATTGCGGAACCGATGTTCCTCAGTTCCTCCCTGAACACCATGTACCATTCCTCCTGCAGTTCCTGGATCTCCTGGAACCCGGCCAGTACCGTCGCCATCGTCTCCTGGGAGCGGTGGTATGCTCCCATGATGGTGGAGAGGGCCTCTTGGAGAGTCGGTTCCCCGGGCCTGTCCCCCCCCTGTCGCAGAGCAGCCCTCCCAGTTCCCCTGTGTTCCTGGGCCTCTGTCCCCTGGACGGTGTGCCCACTACCACTGCCCCCAGGTCCCTGTTGTTGTTGGGGTGGTGGGTCAACCTGGGTGCCCTGTAGTGGTGGACACACCGCTGATTTACGTGTCCTGGAGACAGAGGCATGGGCCCGCTGGGTGGGAGCTGTGCTGGTGTTCCCAGAGGGGGTTGGGTCTGGTGTAGCCTGTGGCTGTCTGTGGGGAACCGACTGTCCAGAGGTCCCCGATGGGCCGGGCTGGTCATCTGGCTCCAGGGAGACAGAGCTGCTGTCATCGCTGGGGGCCTCTTCTGGGGGTGGGATGGACATCTCTGGACACTCCGTGGCGGTGTGGTGGTGTTCGGGTCCTGCAGGGGTATAAAGGTATGGTTATTGCTTCTGTGTGTGGCATTTCGTGTGATGGGTGGGTGTCCGTGTACCCATGTGCAGGCATTTCCTTGTGGGGGCTTTTGTGAGGGTGGCTTGTGGGGGTGATGTGTGTGTGCAGTGGGCATGCTTTGGTGATGGGTGTCCATTCTTTGTGGTCGCATGCAGGGCTTGGTGTTGGGATGGGTGGGTTGTGATGGTGAGCCTTTTGCTAGGGGTTGGTGTGATGGGGGAGGGGGTGAGGGTGGGGGTATGATTTGGCATGCAGGTGGGGTGGGGGTGGGAAGCAGTAGTGAAGATTTGCCTTACCAGAGTCCATTCCTCAGCCTACTCCTGCGAGGCCCTCAGGATGCAGGATGTGCAAGACTTCCTCCTCCCATGCGGTAAATTCTGGGGGAGTAGGTGGGGGTCCGCCGCCAGTCTTCTGCACCGCAATGTTGTGCCTTGATACCATGGAACGCACCTTCCCCCGTAGGTCGTTCCATCTCTTCCTGATGTCCTCCCGATTGCGTGGATGCTGTCCCACCACGTTAACCCTGTCCACTATCCTTTGCCATAGCTCCATCTTCCTGGCAATTGTGGTGTGCTGCACCTGTGCCCCGAAGAGCTGGGGCTCTACACTGACTATTTCCTCCACCATGACCCTGAGTTCAGCGTCACTGAACCTGGGGTGTTTTTGGGGTGCCATGGGGTGGTGTGGTTGAGGTGTGGGGTGGCGTTTGTGGTGATGAGTCTGGTGCGTGTGGTGGAGTGTGGCGTTTGGTGCGTGGATTCTGTGTGGGTGATGGTGTTGTGTGCCTCTGTGTTGCGGGATTCTCTATTCTGTGCTCTGTCTCTCGCCTTCATCAATGATTTCGGGTCGTAGGGGCTTGTGGGTGATGTGGGTGTGTGCTTTATATTGTGTTGGGTGTGTGGGAGTGGTGTTAGTATGTGTATCAGGTGTGCGTATTTCGAACTGACCAATGTTGCTGAGTTTTCTATGTGTGTGTGTATTTTGACCGCGGCGGTGTGTACCGCCAATGGAATACCGCGTTTGAAAGACCTCCGCGTGGATTTGTGGGTCGGAATGGTATGGGCGTTTTTCTGTTGGCGTGACGGTAGAGGTTTGGTCAGCGCCATTTTTTCGCTGACCTTTGGTGTGGCGGATTTTTGTGGATGTCGGGTTTTTGGCGGTTTGCCAGTTGCGGGTCAGAATGACCGTGGCGGTTTGCCGCGGCGGTGTTATGGCGGCCTTCTGGCCGGCGGTAAGCGACTTTTACCGCCGAGGTCAGAATGACCCCCTATGTATCATTCATGGCAAACATTTAGTGCAAGTGCACAGACACAACATTAAGTGCTGTTTGCAGCACCTTTTTTTTTCAGTTTTCATGGAAAATGCGTCCTCCCATCCAAAATGGCCACATTATATGCTAAAACATAACCCCGAATGGCAGTTTTACATTTTGCATATTTACACGTAACTATTCTAACATTTTGCATAACTACGCAAAAGCACATTAGATGAATTTCATACACACCTAATTAATGCCACATCCGCGGCATCATTCAGAATATTCTTCATATTAGTTACATTTTAGCAGTGGAGGTGTTTTGGACTAGTGAGCTCCTTGTTGCTCACCGAGCACTTCCAAGTGTCAGTCTTTATTAGTTTAATTAGAGTTGCTATCAGTTATTACTTTTTGTACAGTGTTCTTGGTGAGAAGGGTTATTTGCAAAATTCCATGGCATTGACATCTAAGATAGTGACAGTGATACGCGGGCGTAGGGGAAAATTGGGGTTGTGCGTCAAAAAATGGTGCAAGTCAGGTTTGAGACAAAAATCATGCATCAAACCGGACTTGCGCCATTTTTTGATGCACAACCCTCATTGAAATGACTCCAGTCTTAGCAAAGACAGAAGTCATGCCCCCTTGCCCAATGGCCATGCCCAGGGGACTTCTGTCCCCAGGGCATGATCATTGGGCACAGTGGCATGTAGGGGGGCCCAAATTAGGCCCCCTATGTCACTTTAAAAATAAATAAAAAATACCTCAACTTACCTGTACTTACCTGGGATGGGTCCCCCCATCCATGGGTGTCCTCCAGGGGTGGGCAAGGGTGGCAGGGGGTGTCCCTGGGGGCAGGGAAGGGCACCTCTGTACTCTTTCCATGGTCAGAGACCATGGAAGTGAGCCCACAGATCCCTTAACGCCTGCCCTGACCCAGGCGTTAAAAAACGGCGCACATCAGGCTGTGCGCTGTTTTTTAAGGCCTGCCCTCTCCTGTGCGTCAAAATGACACACATGATTATAAATAAGGCGCACAGGCCTTAAAGTCATTTTTTTGGTGGGAACGCCTACCTTGCATGTCATTAACAGAAGGCAGTTTCTTGCAGCCAAAAAATGACTCACAGGGAGGAATTTTGACGTCCGCGTGCTCGGGCGTCAAAGTTTAAATATGGTGCACGGTTTGTGCCGATTGTGCATCGAAGTTTTTGACGCACATTCGGCGCAAACAGAGTATAAATATGCCCCAAAGTGTTTAATCTGTAGAGGAAACAATCAGTAAACTTATTTTCACCATATCATCCCTGAGATGGAGAAAAATCCTCTTGACAGACTGTTCCGAATTTAGCAATTTCTCTGCAAATGGAAACATTTTCTATAACTTCTAAGGATAACAAATTATTCTTTATACAAGGACACTGTGCTGCAGTTAAATAATTTTTTATTAAAATCCAATCTATCACGTGACTCCTTGCCCTATTTTATTTAGTTTAATTTAGCCTGTAAATAATGATGTCTAAAGAAAAACCATGACTGGCTCTTTGGTGGCATGGAGTCATTTGGCAACCATTTCTATGTCAGCCACATCTGTGGCATAACCAATGTGTCATGGACCCTTGCGCAAGGACGGAATTAGGCAAGCTTGCTGCTGTTTAAATTGTAAAATACAGGAATAGTGATGATTTGGTTGGTCCTTCAAACCTCTGGGGCCTGGTGCCAATGTTCTTGCTACACTACTAATCAAATCTACGCCCCTGTGCACCAGAGATCTTTTAAAATATTGTTCTCCTTTTTCTTTTATATTAGGTGATTGCTTGTACCCAGTATTAATATTTTTTTCACCATTATGCGTCCTTACGTTTTCGATTAGCAGGATCTTTAAAAATATACAAAAGACCATTATTTCGGCCAAAGGTGATGTGATTTTACTTCCTATGTTATCTTTGGAGGTTAATGGTCATGTCAAGCCATTTCCACTGCCCTATGAATTGAGCAAACAATTGCCACTCTCCATAATGTGTGCCCCTTTCAATAAGTAGAAATGTTAGTATCTTGTTGGGTTGATGTTGCACAAACACTCATATGTACCAACAAGTCCAGCTTTTGTTTTAACTTCATCAAATCCAGCATTCATTGAGTGAGTCATGTTTTAAGCATTCTGAACCACACAAATACATCCAATATTCATCAAATGTGTGCAAGCAAGCATACATTATTGATGCTTGCACATATAAATTATGGATAAGAAGGCTATTTTTGAATTGAAACAAAAATACTTCAATATGCAGAAGTATACCGTGATCTGTAACAAAATATTGTTTTGAAACACAGCAAACATGATAATATATGCAGTCTTTCAGATCTAAAGGACAACACTGTAATGTAGAAAGTTTATTTATCAGATTCAAGTGTTTCTGTAATAGCCCTATCTGAGGCTGTCCAGTTGCATTTTAACATTTTTGATAAGAAAAGCCATGTATGAGATTTTATTTAAACAACTCATTTTAGGCAAATGTATAGGATGAGGGACTGTTCTCACAAAGGCAATGATATTTTTTTGGACACAGTTTTAGTAACAGAGCCATCTGTCTGTGAATTGGGAGCTGGAACTGTCACATGACCCGATGATGCACTCTGCTTTTGAATTTCCTAAAGCCACCCTGAATCTGCTGTGGGATGTTGTAATGCATCCAGTACAGTCTAACATAGTAAGTGTAGGGACCCAAACAAGTTGTTGGGTGCTCATCACCGACTCTGCATCATTCCGCATTTCCCAATACCAAGCAAGGGAAACTTTGATTCCACCTTATGTCGTTCTTCCACTAGTCTACACTTCCTGTCTCTTGATCTCAGTCGTACAGGCTGTTTTTTATCCTTGCATTTCCTCTTTTTTCTGATCTTTATATTCCTCTTTTCTTCTCTCTTAACTGCTTTCCTTCCATTCCTGCTCTTGCTCTGAGTCAAGGTCGGAAGGTGATAAAAAAGTTTTGGTGCCAAAAAGTTGGTGCCAGTGCGAACCACCTGCAACAACGGTGCAAATTTACCACTACAGTCGACTTATAGGCAATGTTATACAATTACATATTTTCTATTTGGCAGAATACAATACTTACCTACTTATTTAACATTTATTGTATTTTCTTCTGTGGGTTGTTGGTTTTTAAGTTCTTCCACAAAAATCATCTCCGTAGGTTATCTCCTTCCCTTTGCTCATCCTCCTTATTGGCATTGCAAAGTTAATTGAAAAGCCATTATCATAATTCAGCCCCACAAAAAATAGCACTGAAAACTTGTCCACTGTATGATCTTTTCCTGCTGTGGCACTTCTGTTACTCTTGCGAAAATAAATGCTAACAAGCAGAAGTCACACTTAATTTTGAAAAGTTCTCGACATACAATGTATTGGGTGGTGAGGGAGTAAAATCAAGTCATTTTCTCTGCAAAAGATAAACCCAACTCTACTTCTTCATTTCTACTCCACATTTTGTGTGAATGAGGCCTTGCAGTGAGACTTGGGGGAACATGGCGGCCAGCTAGGTACACCGATCACAAGTCTCTGCCTTCCTGAAGCACTCGCTCACCTCTGTGGGAGGGCCTCCCTGCTTCACAGGATGCTGTGCTTTGTCAAATGGGCTCATCGATGCAGAGGGAAACCTGTGTGGGACCTGAAACTTCGCTGCACTTACCACCTTTGCAGCCGCAGTGGTCTCCTGCAGCCTGGTTGGTCCGCTGGGGCACCAGCACAGCGGCCAGGCTGAGATTCTGGGGCGGCCAGGGCAGAGTCAGCACAGGCTCTTCGCTGACTCTTCCTTGGCTGGTAGAAAGGTTGCCTGTCGAGTTTCTTCCTGCTAGTGGAGGACAGTCTCAAATCAACGCACGTCAGGATACTCAGGCTGTTCCTGAGTATTCCTACATGGCCCCCAGATGACCATCAGGGCCTGTGGCCAGGACACGGCAACAGGGACAGAAATCACGGCTGTCTAAGCCCATTTTGGACCATCCGGGCCCAGCACCTGTTTTAAATCAATCACTGTTGGGCACTGGGGCAAGAAGTAAGTGAGCCATTGAAGGTAAGACCCCTAATTTACTGTTATCGCCATCACACCACGAGGGAGGGGCCCCTTCTCAAAGTAAACAATCACTTTCAATAAAGACTAAGAAGGAAATAGGGGTTACTGCAAGACCTACTACTCGGAGAATGATAATAACCCCTTCTCTTAGATCTTTCTTCAAGATTCAAAATATTCAAGAGCATATAAGGCCCCCTAACCAGCAGGACATGTCAACCTCCAAACCAAATATGGAGTCCACTTTGGCAGGAGTAATTTCAACACTGCTGGATCTATTACAGAGTTCTGTTACCCAGGAGGTAGGACCCCGGGTAACTGGGTGGGGGTTCCTGTGTTGCTACATGAGGCAGGTAATGCACAGAGCAGCACAACCCACACTGACATTATACTGCAGTCATTATTAGAAGAGATAAGAGATAAGTTTGCAACATCGGAAACTAACCAAGTTAAAATCCAGGGGGTCTGTGATAGCCTTGATGCAAAAATTACTATCCTGATGGAGAGATTAAGGGCTATGGAATCCTTCCTTGGTGCATTGCAGGCTGAGGTGGAATCTAATAGGCACAAAGTTCAAGCTTTAAAGCAAAGTGAGAAAGACTTGAGAGACAAACTAGAATCCCTGGAAAATAACTGTTGGCAGAATAACCCTAGATTTTTGCATATCCCAGAAGGAGTATAAGGCTATAAAATCAAATACTTTGTCATAACTTTAATTAAAGAACATATCCCTACGGTAGCCCCCATCAATTTTGATTTGGAAATACAGAGAGTCCATTAGGTCCCTTTAGGAGGAATCCTAATAGAGATAAACCTAGGAAGGTTCTGGTCAATTTTGCTTCATATCGAGTAAAGGAGCAAATCCTCACAGATGCTCTTGAAGTTAGGGGCTTTAAGCATGAGGGCTGGACTTTTCTAATAAGATCAGACATTTCCAGGGAAACCGAAGATCGACAATAGGAGTTGGGGAAGTACATGCAGTAGCTTAAGTCTTTAGGTGGTACCCTGCAACTGAAATTCCCCACTACCCTGAAAAAGTAATGTGGAGAAATAAAATGCATAATACTTGGGATCCCCAAGAAGTTGTGGCATTAATTGAGCAGATAAAAGGGGAGAACTAGCTGGCTTCAGAGAGGCAGGGCTCAAGGGTAGGATGGAATACCCAGTCTGGTTAAAAGGAGGGTTCCCCAGGGAGGGTTGGGGGAAGGGTAGCTTAGGGGGTAGAGGGGCACGAAGTAGAAAGAATTGGTTTTCTTGGTTATGTTTTCACAATGTGAGAACAAAATAAAAAAAAGGAGTCCTCATGTTTAAATACAATTTTTCTGTTGGACAGGAAGCAAACACTAGAAACAGGAATAGGGTGAAGGGGCATGGGGTCGATTTTAAGCTTAAAATTCTCAACTGGACTGTAAATGGACTTAGGGTAGGTAGCAGGAGAAGAAGAATTTGAGAGTTTTTAAGACTTTCAGGCAATCAGATTATTTTCCTGCAAGAGACACATTTAAGACACGAGGAGTGGGTGAACATACTCAAGGGAAAAAGATAGATTACCCCGTTTGCCTGTAAAAATTAAACCTGTAATGTGAAAGGGGTGGCAATTATTGTAAAGAACATGGTTCAAGGTCGCTTGACTGTTGTAAAGGCAGACCCTAGGGGTAGGTGGTTGATTGAGAATATTAGACTAGAAGGGGTCGAGTACACTCTGGTCTCTTATTATGGTCCTAACAGGGATGACCCAGGCCCACTTAGGGAACTTTATAATCAGCTGTCAGAGACTAGGAGTTTGGGAATATTTGGGGGAGACTTTAATGTTCTGCTAAATCCTACCCGAGATAGGTTCACCACCAGTCCGACAGTTAGCACAATCAAGATGAGAAATTGTCTACACAAAATAATGAAGAACGTGGGGCTGACAGACCACTGGCGAACTAGGGCGGGGCAGACTAAGGAGAGTACCTTTCGAAATAAAAAATATGGACATGCCTCTACGGTCGATTTCTTTTTGATAGATGCAAGGCTTCGAAATAGGCTACTAGGGGCCACCCACCAGCCAAGTCACCTTTCGGATGACACAGAGATACAAGTCAAGCTTTTATTGACTGGCTTTCATGCGTGTACCAGGTGGCACTTGACAGGTCACTTTTGGATGAGGAAGAGATTATAAGATTGTTGAAAAGGGACACAAAGGACTTGTTTGAGCTTAATGAAGGTTCAGCTTCGATTAGTATGGTTTCGGAAACATATAAGGCCCTTATCTGTGGGAAGTTGATCAGTTATGCAGCTTTTAGAGCAAAAAGGACCAAAACCACAGTGGAGACCCTCGAGGGTAAACTTTGTAAATTGCAGGTTCGTGTTGATATGCCTAAGGATCCGATACTACAAGTGAATCTACAGAATCATATTTGGGAAGTTAAAAACTCACTAGAAGTATTTCTGGAGTCAATAGTAAGGAGCAAATGGGAAGCCAGTAAACTAGCCCATTTTGAGTATGGCAAGGGTTGTGGGAAGCTATTAGCTTGGAAAACCAGGTCTGACAACACAAGAAATATTATTAAAGAAGTAATGATCGACGAGTCTGGTAGTACTTTCCTAGAAGATCGAGATATTGAAGGGGCCTTTGTTAATTTTTTTTCGTAGCTCTACATAGAAGGCATATCTGCCTTGGAACTGGTTGAGGGAAGATATTCTTCCCAGGCTACAGTAAGACAAGAATCAGATCCTCAATCAACAAATCCAAACAGTGGAAGTAGATACCTTTATTGCTGGATTAAAAAATGGAAAGGCACCGGGCCCAGATGGTATACCAGCCGAAATATATAAAGTCTTGAAAGAAGAACTTACTCCAGTTTTAACTCAGTTGGTGAACTCAGTGTTCATAGAGACCTTCTCGGTCCCGGCTTCATGGAACGCAGCTCCTATAACTCTAATATAAAAACCACAGAAAGATGCTAGGAGATGTGAGTAGTATAGGCCTATCTTGTTGCTTAACAATGATTACAAAATCTTCGCACAAGTGCTCGCCAAGAGGTTAGATAAAGTGATTGGTGGCCTGATACATAGCAATCAGAGAGGTTTTATGAGAGATAGGTGCTTACGATTTTTGACCCAAGACCTGGGTTCTGCAATTGACTGCGCAACTACTGCTAACTTTCCTCTCACCATAATGACAATTGATGCCGCAAAGGCATTCGATAGAGTGAGCTGGCCTTTTTTGCAGGCAGTAATGAAGCAAAATATTCTAGGAGACAATTTCCTTAAGGCTATTAAAGCAATTTACAAAACACCCATGGCCAGGATTCTTGTTAATGGTAATCTTTCACCACACTTCCAGATTCAAACGAGGAACACGACAAGGGTGTCCACTTTCTCCACTCCTCTTTAACTTATATATCAAACTGTTGGCTAGGAGAATTAGACAAGATCAGAGAATAGTAGCCTTTCATTATCAAAGATGGATTAAGAAGGAAGCCCGCTATCTTCTGATTTATACACAGGACTTTCAAAGGTCTTTCCCAGCAGTTCTAGAAATCATAACAGGCTTTGGGAAAATCTCCGGCTATTTAGTCAATACTGACCAGTCAGAGCTGATGACCTGGAATGGCCCACAGGACAATCCTTTAGGGAAAGATGAAATTTCGATATCTAGGGGTAAGGGTGATCAAGAATTTGGCAGAAATGGCTCAGGCGAACTTTTCAAATCTTTTGAGGGAAACAAAGAGACTTTTCCAGCAATGGTCGCATTTACAACTCACCATCTTAGGTAAAACACACTTAATGAAAATGATGGCTCTGTCTAAATTTACCTTTATTTGTAATGCTTTGTCCCTATTCTTTAAAGCTAACTGGCTGCAGAAACAGCAGGGGGAAATAATCAGTTTTATTTGGTCACATAAAAATCCAAGAATCACTTGGAAGAAACTGAGGAAAAAGAACCTGGATGGGGCAATTGCACTCCCAGACTTTCAGTTAAAATATTGGACTTTTCAACTGAAAAACATCAGACTGCTATTGTCTAAGGAATATACATCCTCTCGATTGTGGGCTCTAAGGGGGATGCATATTATGATTGTGCCTCTGATATTTGAGTAGGTAATAGTCCAATGATTAAACAATAAGACACAACAGAGAGGAGGTGAGGGTACGGGACTGCTTCTCCTCTTTCCCCCCTCACGCCTCCTTTTCTCTGGTTGATGGAGGCCAGCTCTCAGGTGTCAACTTTTTGGTTAGAGGTCTGACCAGAATCGGGACGCAATTTGGGTTCCTCCTGTATTTTGTTATAAAATCTGGACTAAAAAACAAAAAAAAAGCCTAATAGGTATATATTTGCATTACTTATTCCATACACTGTGCAGACAATATATTAGTGTACATTTTGACCACAGATATTATTATTGCTCTTTGAAAGGCAATCTTGTTTTATGCAAGAAAACATTTACTGTAGTTCCCTATCACAGCACATATTGTTAAGTTTGAGCAGTTAGTGAACTGTGCATACCTACATTTTTGGCATTGAACACACCAGGAAATCTCTGTCTTTTGTAGCCTTTAGTTATTTCTTATTAATATCTGAAATGTGAGATATCGTACACGAGAACATTTCCAACTACTAAGCAGTGTGCTTTATGAATCAGGTCTAAAATGCCCAACATGTCCTTTCACTACAAAATATTCAGCCCTTTCCTCTGCTACTCAAAGTGCCTTTCCAGTTCCCTTTACAAGGCAAGACCCATTGATTCCTCTATGCTCTTATCCTAACTTTCATCTTTTCTTGGTTCGTACTGTTAATCCTTGGTGTGTCTTTTTAATTTTAAGTTAATATGCCTATATTGTGGTTAATGGTGCACTGTTATCCTTATCGATGTTTAATTAGAAAAAAAAAATTGCTTTACTAGAAACACCCTAGGAGAACAAATGCCCCAAAATTAAATTAATTTCATGATCCCATTTCTCTTTCGCAAATAGGGCTATTTACATTAAGCAGCCACAAAAAATGATCAGATAAATAATCAATGAAATACACACATTCAGGAATAGATGCCTTTGAATGCCTGAAATACATGTTGCAAAGAGGTGCGACGGAACTAGGAATCTGAGTCACCCACCCACTGTTGTTTGTACATACACAATGCTACTTGAACATTGAATAGGGTATATCCTTTTTCTGTGATCAGTAAGCAAATCATAGAGAATCTTCTATCAGTAAAAAACAATGATTACACATCACAGTGACCTCTTTGTATACATATGATAAATCAATGTCAAAGGGAGGAACAAATAGGATCCTATGCAATTGTATTGCATTCGGTGTAAACATCATAGCATGTTCTCAATGTTGACATGGGGCCTGGGTTAAAAAGGGTTGTGTGAAATTAAGTAAACTTTTCAAAATGATGAATATATTAACACCTACACCTTTACATACACTTCTGTCAACCATAAAAACACCTACTGCTTAATGTTACCTTTCCCAGAACCCTACAAACCGTAACTACCACCTAATGCTACATTCCCTGAACTGCAAATTTCCACGACTACCCACATATAGTACTGTATATACCTAAATGCTCCGTAATTCCCCTTATTGTTACTCTTCCCTGAACCATAACAAATTACAGCCTATTAACACCTTCCACCCTGAATCCTAAAAACTGCTCTTACACGTTTTGCACAGCGTAAATCTCTTCATTGTGTTAAGTTCACAGATTGATGCTGAGGGGAGGGGTATGGCTTTGGACTACATTTTCTCTCTGTTAGGCTTTTCATCCTTGGCGTGGGCTCCCTTAACTTTTTGCCTCTGTTTCCCATGTTGCTGATGTGTGCGGTTTTTGTTACTCTGGGCACTTTACCACTGCTAACCAGTGCTAAAGTGCAAGTGCTCCTATACAAAATGTGTATTTAATTGGCTTATCCATGATTAGCATATTTGATTTACTAGTAAGTCCCTAGTACAGTGCACTAGAGGTGCCCAGGGCCTGCAAATCAATTGCTACTAGTGGGCCTGCAGCACTGGTTGTGCCACCCACATAAGTAGCTCTATAATCATGTCTCCGACCTGCCACTGTAAGGCACCCCTAAGGTAGGTCCTAGGTAGCCCCAAGGCCAGGGTGCAGTGTATGGTTAAGGTAGGACATATAGTAATGTGTTTTATATGTCCTGACAGTGAAATACTACTAAATTCATTTCCACTGTTGCAAGGCCTGTCCCTCTCATAGGTTAACATGGGGGCTACCTTATAGATTCCCTTTGGGAGCGGATAGACATGTGGAGTTTGGGGTCTCTGAGCTCACAATTTAAAAATACATCTTTTAGTAAAGTTTATTTTGAGATTGTGTGTTTGAAAATGCCACTTTTAGAAAGTGAGCATTTCTTGCCTATACCATTTCTGTGACTCTGCCTGTTTGTGGATTCCCTGTCTGGGTCAGTTTGACAGTTTTGCTGGTTGCACCTCACACTAGACAGTGACACAAAGGGAGCTGGGGTGTAGTCTGCTATGAGCCATCTGTGCTAGGAGGAAGGGGAGGAGTGGTCACTCACACCTGAAAGGGCTGTGCCTGCCCTCACACAATGCAGTCTTCAACCTCCTAGTGAGTGTCTGGGGCGTGGCCTGGGCAAGGCAGGATTTCACAATCAAGAGAGACTTTCCTTTGAAGTAAGCCTACTTCAAAGGGCAAAATGGGTATAAGAAGGGCACCCAAAACCACCGACTTTAGAACACTTCTGGAAACCAAGAGGAACTTCTGCCTGTAGAAGTGCTGAGGAAGAAGAGCTGCCCTACCTGTGACTGTGCTTTGTGGAGCTATCCTGCAGTTGCTGCATCTGCCAGAGTAAGATGGCAAAGACTGGACTTTGTGTGCCTTCCATCTTGTGAAGATCTCCAAGGGCTTGATTTAGAGCTTGCCTCCTACTGTTTGAAGTCTCAGGGACAGCAAAGACTTCTCTCTGCCAGCACCTGGAGTCTCTGAAGAGACTCCTATTCTACCAAGTGGTGCCCATCCAGTTCCTGGGACCCTGAAAGGAGAAGCTGGAAGCCTAAGAGGAAGAAATCCATGCACTGACCGCTGTGCGGGGAAAAGATCGACGCAACAATGATCTGCGTCGGAAAAATCGCCGCGCCGCCGGCTTCGCGGGGAAAAATCGACACACATCTGCAACGCGACCCGAAGGTCGGTGCCTGGGGTAGGAGAAACAATTCACAGCATCGCTGATGGAGGCTGGTGAGATCGCAACCTGCGCTGCGTGGTTTTCGGATCATCGTGCAGCTGGATTTCCATCACAAGTACCGCTGGGCATGTAAAAACAACGCAAGGCCTGCCCGGACCCGAGAGTGCTGACCGGATCGACACATCGCTCTCCTGTGGAGAGAAGAAACAACGCGCCCCGATCTGACAAAAGGAGAAACGACGCAAGGTCTTGCTCGTGAGTGAAATCGATGCATCGCAAGCCCTTTTTGACGCACTCTCGCCCATGTGGGATTATTTTTGACGCACCCAAGGTACATTTTCACGATAACAGTGTTAGCGTTGTGGTTAAAATTACATGAAAACTCTTTTTGCATTTTTAGTGATAACTTGTCTTGTGAATTGTGGATTTTTGTTAATTTGGTCTTGTTTTGTTTAGATAAATATCCTCTATTTTTCTAAACCTGTGTTGTGTCATTTTGTAGTGTTTTCATTAAGTTACTGTGTGTGTTGGGACACATACTTTACACCTAGCACTCTGAAGTTAAGCCTACTGCTCGTGCCAACCTACCAAGTGGGTAAGCAGGGGTTGGCTGAGGGTGATTCTGCCTTACCCTGACTAGAGTGAGGGTCCTTGATAGGACAGGGGGTAACCTGACTGCCAACCAAAGACCCCATTTCTAACACTCTTATTATTTGAGAAGATGGCTGGAAAGGTGGAAAAACACCCAGTAGAATGTAAATCAATCTAAGCATAACTAAGTGTGTCCTATTCTGCAGATTGACCAGGAACTTTATTCAGGGTGAGATCAGCGGTGCTAGAGCCCATCATTAGGAAATCAATTGGCATAATATTCCCAACTTAGTACAATCCGCCAGTGCCTGACTAAAATATAAGTTAACTGGTTTAAACTGTCTTGCTGACAGTGTCCAATGTAGAGACAACACTCAAAACGAATTATTTTGATCTTAACTCTCTAAAACGAGAAATGTTCTATAACAGCCCTCACAAATGTTGATATGTTTCTTAAAGAGAGATAAGCGATAGAAAAATCTGCTATTATCCATAGAAAGAACCAAGGCAATGATAACTTTGCATTTTTTTAATAGATTCCGTAGTGTGTCAGTTTTAAACATTGACCTAAGTGACTTGTCATCACGATTGCACTAACTAATGGGAACTAAACATTTTTCTTCTGTTGTTGGATTTTTGGTTTTACCAGAACAACAAAATGCAACCTACTTCTTGCATGTCGTATTTTAAAATCTGAGTTACCATTTGGTGCAGACAATAAACATCATCTCTATTTAAAGTGTGACAAGTGTTTACTGCCTCTAGTAAGTTCCTTTTTTATTGTCCTCCAGTGCAATTAATCCGAAAAGAGTATTACTGGAGTATCCCAGCCGGTTTATAGTTATTGGTCTCTAATGTTAAATTCTAATTAGTGAGACAGAGTAACAGATGTAAGGGCTTTGCCGCATTCTAAAACACCATAATCTACTAGAAGAGTCATTTCTAGACCTCACCGCTCTCAATCTTATTTTATGTTGTCATCTAACTTTGTTCTTGTGCTGAAAAAATATAATAGTTAAATGAAGGAGAAGAATGGAAGCAATTCCCTCATTAGCATCGGGTGTGGGACGATTCTAATGAGGAAAACACTTAGCCTCTTTGACCGCGCCATATTATAATTGCAGGCTCGGAGGCAAGAGGACATTAGACGGCACAGCAACTGTGTGTGACAAGGAGATGACACATAGTCAGTGAATATCCCTAGTGTACCCTCTGAAAGGAGGGAACAGGGATCACATGGACCCACTATATATTCCCCTGCAGGTGGGTACAGACGCTCACTGCCCCCAACTGCAGTGGTATGTCTGCCTATCCTCTAAAGGTCAAGATTGCCTCCTGCACTGTGAAAAATGGAGCAGCTACTTCTAAAAGCCACCCCTCCTTTAACTAATGCACAGTATCTGTATTAGAACACACTGTCCCTGTTTACATCCGGTGTACATAGTTAAGTGTGCTTTATCACAAGCAGGGACAGTTCACCATAAGCCTAATATAGCCAAAATTAGGCAAGGGCACAATTTTAATTACGCCGGAGCATTCGGAGTAATTTTGGTAATTTTATGTTACTTTTTTTATGCAAAATTACAGAGAATTACACAATTGGTGTAATTATGAGTAATGTGTCACAAAATCCTATCACAAGGGCACAGGAACAACATATTTAGATAGGCTGGTGGCTGCTGCTGTTCATGTTTTTTTGCATTTTGTGATAATAACACTACAGTGAATTACATGAGTTTCGCCCACCTCTAATTAAAATGGCAGAGAGGAGTAATTTGTAAATTCTAAAAAGGCATTTGCTATGTATCGGACTCCTGATATGGCAGACTTCTACAATTTACTATTTATCTTGCAGTGCTTCAGGTGTATTTGCCACTGTCTTCCAAAAAACTAGGTCTATGATAACAGTGACTGATATCATTTTGGATATTATGTTCAAGACTGGAGTGCATCCCCTTGGTTTTAAAAGTAGGGTTTATTCAGTTGCTCATTGCTAACCCATCAAAAATAACATTGTCCCTATGTCAGTGGTGTTTAATTCTGCTTGCGAGTGTGACACATAAGTCTGTACAATCCTTATTGTGTGGAAGTTGTGACAATTTCTCATAAGTGCATTTGAGATTTTCTTTGTTGTTGCTTTGTAATGTGGTTAGTTTTATCTGTGTCATAATGGTTTACTTTTGAAGTGAATGAAAAAAATATGTAAACATAGTGAAAATATCTGTTTAAAAAAAAGTTTACTGATAAGTCTGTACCTACAAAAAACAATATTTGAAAAGTTAAGGTTGCTGAAAAGATGGGGTTATCCCCTGTGAAAAATGTTACCTTCTCACTTGAAAATGTTTATTTAACTTCTTCATAGGAATCATCCTAGAGTCTGAGGGCCTCATTAAGAGTCTGGCGGTCCATGGACTGCCAGACTCACTGTGGCGCTCGGACTGCCGCCAACAGGGGTGCTCCGACCGCCATATTATGACTGCGGCGGACCTGCCATGGTCCGACTACTGGCACCACCAGGTTGCCGCCAGCCGATGGCCTGGCGGTGCCGGTTGTCTCAGTCCCCCAGGGCAGTGCTGCAAGCAGCGCTGCTCTCCAGCTTACAACCCGCATTTCCACCTGCCTTTACATGGCGGTTCTACCACCAAGCAAAGGCGGCAGAAAAGGGGTGCCCGGGACCCCATGGGGCCCGTACACTGCCCATGCACCCGGCATGGGCAGTGCAGGGGGCCCATGGACAGACCCGTTGTTTATGGACAGTGAAAAGTGCAACGAGTGCTGTTGTACCCGACGTACCGCAGCATTTTCGCCGGCTCTATTACGGACTCTATTGTGACCCGGTTTCAATGTTGTGGTGGGTTACTGCTGGGCCAGTGGGCAGAAACGCTGTTTACGCATGCCAGCCCAGCAGGAAACTCGCAATAGGTGCCTCGGATGGACAGCCGCATATGCGGTCATCCTGACGTGGGACTTTAGCGGGCGGCCTTTGCCGCCCGCCAAAGTTATAAGGAGGCCCTAAGTGTTATAAGATACTATGCATTTGTAATACGGTAGACAGGCTATCCTGTCTACTGTCCTCAAGTTAGGCTATGAGTTCAGGCAGTGTTCCTGCTATCAAACATCATGAAACATTTAGGACATGTCTCCAGTGACCCCTTCTACCTGGCAAAATGGTGCTTAGGTTCCTCACCATTCTAGGCCCGACTATACAGGTGAGAGTTCAATTCTCATATGTGGTTACGGTCCATTTCAATATTCAGATTACTAGCCAAAGCAGAATCATCTGTATTTACAGGGCCCTTTCCAAGCTACAGTTTACAGGAACAAGCATTCTGTGCATTCAAACAGTGTTTCTACTCTCGATGCAAGCTTCAATATTTCTGAAAGCAAAATTCAGAAAGCTCACTGTTTACAGCCCTGGTACAAATCATTTGTAGCAGGAAAACCAGGAGGGCAGGTATTGGCTCTGAAAAGCGATGAGTTGGAGGATTGTTTAGAAAATATGTTTCCCACTAAATAATTGCCACATCAATCTCATCTAATTATAAGGCAAAATGTTGTAATCAATGTCCTCTGAAATTAACGTTCTAACTATTACAATGCCACTGGTATATTTGAGTAAAACTGTATATGGCTAAATTCTGCCTAAAATACAGCTATCTAATAAAAAATCTACAGGATCTAAACCAAACCCCAGAGTTGGAAAAACATAATGCATACATTTGCAACATGTACTAACCAAGGCCCCTTCAGGCAGAGCTTCCTTAGAAGTTGCTTATGACCTTGTGACCAGTGAAAGAGGGGAATTACCTAGCAATGCCTTCCATTTCCTACCCTTTGTCCTGGTAAAGGTTTCATTTTCCAGGAACTAGGTCAGATGGCAAGACAAATAACATACGTTGATTGTATTCAGATACAGTCCTCCAGGTGAAGAATTTATCTGTTGCCATCATCCCTTACTGCAAAATATAGAAAATAGTTAGTCACCTATAAATCAGCAAGTAAACAATATTCTCACAAATTTCTTTGAAAACGTTTTGGTTCAGATAAAACTGCACTCATGTAGTGAACAGCAAAGTATTACCTGTCACCTTTAAACTGTTACAAGCTGTCAGATTGGTTTGTGACCTAATTAATCTCACAAGCATTTCTGGCTTATTATTAAAAATTATCTTTCTCTACCAGTCCATGTTCAGCCATACACGTAAACGGCTACCCTACAAGAAGGAAGGTCCTAAAAGGTATACACTTTGAGTGTGCACCTAGTGGCGTCTGTTCTCATGAAAGAGGAGGCCCGCGATGGAAGTTGATGCACTTTAAGTTAAGGTTTATAATTGTAACAGAGAAATTATATGAGATAACGCCAAGCCAACAGCCTTCAGGTCTCAGAAAAGATTAAAATCATTGATTAAAAAAAGAACATACAGGTGATTTCTACTTGAGCGATAGAATTTCTCACAATCTCCCAGACAAAACTTTCCTTAATAAATACCCAATACTTCCATTTGGAGGTCTGTTTCTTGTGGCAGGATGTAATTGCAGAGCACCAACAGTGTGAACTTATAATCAACCAACACAGAGGTCCAAATGACACGTTTTAAAATGTACTTGAGACACCTAGATTAAGAGAGCAACACAACTAATAACACAATTTAGTTACATGGAGGTATTTTTTCTGCTAAGTACAACACTGCATGCCTTGAACAGATTATTGTAGTTGAATCAGACACAGATGTATCTAAACTGTTTCTTCCATTCAATACAACATGATTTATTTTTGGTGAGTAACATTTTGAATAGTTGTTCCTGCTGAACGCATATTGTTTTTGTTCAGACACTCTTTTATTTACATTTGTAATTCAGTTCCTTTTTTTACTAATGCTAGGAATGTTGAAATGACAAAATTATAAATAAGGTTCCCAGTTTTCCGTTTTTACTGATTTTTTACAGATAAATACAGACGGAAAACAATGTGTTTTCTGTCTGTATTTATTTTTGAAAATTGAAAAATACAGAAAATTGTAGTTTTTGTGAGTAACTTTTCATGCTGTCCTACATAAAGTCGAGGCCAACAGCTGAGCAGATACAAGCATGAGGACTTAACAAACAAGATGAGATTTCTTTAAATATATGTATTTGTTGGCATATATTTGTATATAATGCTAATATTTATCTGTGGGTGTAGCACTGTGTTATATTTGGTTGCCTAATTTACTAAAACGCAACAGGCATGATGAGTGCATGCTTGTCAGTTAAATGTGTATGGAAATATACCATTTTACAACTCAGTTTATGCACAAAACACAAAATACATATGGGTAAATACAAATAAGATGTCCAAAAAATAAATATGGATAAATACAGATGAAAATGCTTAATAAATAAATTATAAATACCATGAATGTGGCACATACAATTCCTTTAATTGCATTTTATGCTCCATAATTTGCCATGAGTTAGTGAATTCTGCTGCTTAATTTGGCCCTTCATTGCCACATACTTTTAGTGGACATAGGCATTTGACAGCCATGCTATCATCACTGTATACTTTGTAAAGTGCCATTTCTTCGCTCTCTATATTTGAAGGTCACAAAGTGTCATTTTTTCGAGATACACAGTGAGTTGAATGGTGCAAACCAGTTGACTGTTAATTTCTGTGGCAATGATGTGTTGTTTTGGAAGACATGAAGCCTTATTAGAGTTTTACGGATGGGATACTCCATCATAAATGTGGCAGAGATTGCATCCTCTCTATTACAAGTACTTTATAGTCTATGGCACCTAAATAAGGCAAACAAGATATCCACCACATATTGATTGAGTCTCCTATCTGCCAAATTTTAAAACAGGGCCTTAGTCTCTAGGATGGACATGCTGAAGAGTTGTGAGCTCTGTAAAGGTTTTTAAACTAAAAGGCCCTTGGTCAGGGGAGTAAATTGCGTCAAGTGATTTAATGAAGAGTAAATCTACCACATTTTTTGTGTAAAAGGAATTAGATACTATCTTTGATAACTGAAAATTCACAACGGGGGTTTCAGATCTGAGACAGATCTTATCGGTCAATTGTTACACACAAGCTTTGTTTTTCAACAAGATTCACTGAAATGCGCTGTCCGCCCTTCTTGCTTCACAGGCTTCTGTCTTCACAAGCTAATTTGGTTCGTAAATCCATGAATATTCTGTGCTTGTGCTACATTTCTTTGCTTCCAGAAAGTAGATAATTTCAAATTGAAAAATGGATACATTTCAGGAATAATTGGTTCAAACTCATAATAGAGTTTATAGATAATTTGGTAATAACAACTCACTTCCATCTGTACAGCTTCTTAATTTCATTTGACCTTTTTATATTCATTTTGATTCCAATTTACATTTTCGAATAGAAAATTAAGTGCCAACTGTTCACACAATAGGCTAATTCACTAAAGTGAGACAGGAAGCCAATGGCAAAAGGAAATTTTGGCAAAAGTTGTTTATTTTTTATGTATATGCCTCATTTTAAGTGACGCTCAATTTAAACCTTAATTGACACCAGCTGCTGCAACATATGACTACTAAGATCTACATTGCAGATGCAAACATCTGCTGTTGGTACAATTCATCCAAAGCTCTCCATTGTTTGATTGACGGTATATCATTTGTAATTTAAAAAGCACATTGTCCCCTGCTGCAACTTTTTGTCGTTGTGTTGAAACATTTATTTTTGCCAGACAGAGAAAATCAGAATTTGTATGTATATGTGGTATTTCCATAGTGCAAAACTAGCCAAAGACAAACATACAGTTAACATGTGATAGGAGAGGTAGCTGGTTTAGGGACTGTCAATGCATTGTGATGAATTGTTATTTTAAGAGGTTTGGCTTCAGCTTTTTTCTAAGTTGAAGCTGTGTTTTGGTGGTCCCTGTGGAGAAGGGGATGTGGTTCCTGCTCCTGGGCAGCAAATAGAATAGGCCTATTGACTTGTTTTTACTTTTTTACACTTTTTAGTCTGCAGTCTTATGGAGTCCTGGGTATAAGGATGCCAAGAACCACCAGAGATGGTGAGCTTGTCTTCTAGATAAGCCAAGGAGGCTGTTTGTAATGGCTTCTCAAATGATGCAGCTGGTTTTGAAGATGGAGCAGACTGGTAAAGAGAGCCAATGGAGTTCAATCAGGATGTGGGGGGTGATGTGATCATATTTTTCATGCCCTGAATGAGACATATTTTGGATGTAGGATGCCTTTAGGGATGCTAGTGTGGTAGGGCGGAGCAAATCACTCAAGATGGAGGCCACAAACCAGGCACGCTCTGGTCCTGACACTCTTACACTTCTCCTGTGCCCCCACAGTGACACTTCATCCACTTCAGGAGGAACCCCGTCAGTGACAGGAAAAATCAGGTTGCCATAGCCCCCAGTGGCTTCACTGCTACACACCCAGTGAACACCCACCCGTGGATGAGGAGCTTGGATGAGCGGTGGCCTGGAAACCTGCTAGGACAACTACATGTGCCCTGCCGGACTGGGAGAGGCAGCCCTCTCCTGCCAATGCTAGAGGGCCTGGGGCTCCTAAAGAGTGCAGCACAGACCCCCTTGGTGTGTCTTTCTCACGTTGATACCCCGATGTAGTAGTTCAGCTGAATACTCTTTCGGACAACAGGCCCCATGAGAACCTGGTGAGTATAGTATGTGCTGGGAAAGGACTGCAGGATGTTTTAGGAGTGGATTGGAGCCTGGGGGTGCATCTATCACTGACTGGTGCTGGGAATAGGTGGTGTCAATCTGATACCCCATTCACCCTATCTATCAGATCGCCTCAACTAGATCCCATAGGTCCTGAGCCATCGTAGAGGCTGCTTGTGCAGGCAGCGACTGGGGTGTCAGGCAGGCCCTTTAAGGACCTTCTTGCTGCCCTACACTGGTGATGTATCATTCCTTTACGGCCTTAGGCCTGAATGGTGTTGGGGCCTCTTTTGACTCAGACATAGGCAGGACGAGGCCAGCGGCTGTGCCCCACTGCACTGCTACAGAGGAAATACTGGCACTCAAAGGCTCCCCTGAAAACTTGACTTGACTCCTCTCAGCCAACTTGAACCATGGTGCCTACTTCTAATCAGCTGAACCTTATGCTCACCAAAATCCAGAAATCACGGTCTGCTCTGGTACGTAAAATTGATATGCTGGCCTAAGACTTTGTTATAGTTAAGGAAGACCAGTAGAAATTGTGAGACAGGGTCCACCTACATACGTATGCCCTGTAGGATATTGCCTCAAAAATGGAAGACCTTTAACTAGGCCTAATGCATCATACAACATTTAGGACACTGGAACAAGGATGCCGAGAATAGAAGCTGTTGAAACATTATCTGAGTAGTGTCTTACCGGATGGCACATAGTAAGCTGATGAAACTACCTTCATGGGGTCCCGGCTGCGGGAACTAGTGAATCTGACAGAGGTCTTGTCGTTGTCTGTGGTGGAAATGGCTTACCAGACATCTTCCTCTGGGGGAGGCCCTGTGACTGATGATGGCTACACTGTTGAACATTTGTGATCGCAGTTATATTCTCCGCAAGGCCAGGGAGCTGGACCCAATCACAGTTGTCTCCACTGGAGTCATGCTCTTCCAGAATTTCACCCAAGCTGTTTAGAGGTTCATGGCCTTGTTCCTTGATGTCAAAAAAGAGTTCCATAGCTTAGGCCTCAAATGTGCCCTGCAATGCCCCTCCCGACTAAGAGTGGACCTACATTATTGTGCACACTTCTTTGAACACCCTGCCAAAGTTTGGAGCTGGCTGGAATTACACTACGGCCAGATGGGCCCATTGAATGGCTGAGCCCTTCCACTTCTGCCCTGGGTGGGCTGGGGCTGTCACTGGCGTAGGTGGCTCCCATGTTGGACCAGACCTTCAAGAGTCAGACAGCAGCCTTGCGGTCATTGTCAGCTGTATACTCTGTCTCAGATTCTCCAAATGACAGAGATCACTTGGACTTCTCATCAAATGCTGGATTGGTAACATCAATGCCAGGGAGACCACAGGTCACCCCGCAAACAGCAAATGATCTAGTATGAATGGCCACAAATACTGGCTGACTGGCTGGCTGCCTCATCATATATACCTGTGACCACTGCTCGGGGCATCGCCCCCCACCAATAGACCAATGGTACTCCCCTGCAGCTGGCAAGGCTATTGTATTCTATTTCATATTTCTGGACCTTTGATGCTTTATTCAGAGCCAGCAATGTTGGCGGATTTCTCCCCCACCTTTGCGACTGCCACCAGGTTTCTTGCGGATGTTCAACTAACAGTTGTGATGGTGAGTTGTCCCATTGGTGCCTGTATTTTCAGTTGAGACATTATGTTTTTTATGCTTGTGAGACTCCCAACACTTTCCATCCACACCCTATTCATAGAAGGTACGGGACCCGCTTACCGACCCTCCTTAGGTGTGGCCTGGCCGCATTGAACTGCTATGGTCAGACACAGAGACTTACAGGTTTCTAACATAGAATATCAGGTTTATGTGGTTCGCTTCCAAGTGCCAAAAACTTAACTCGTAGGGTGCATATTACCTTCCTCCAGGGATCCACCTTTTTCAGGAAGATGATGACTGATTGTGCCACTGCTGGGGTCACAAGCTTTTTCACACCACCTATTCCTCTTTCTCCTTCAGGGCAGCCATCTGGATTCCCCCTGGAGTTCCCTTTCATGCCAAAAACTCAGTAATTGACAAGGGAGCAGCTATGTACCTCTTTCGGGTCAGTTGGGTGGCCAGACAATAGTACTGGGAAGCCTGTATGCCCCAACTTTGAACAACCTCAGTATCTAGAATCCCTCTCATGTCTGCTTGGACCGCATAGTGTACTCCATGGACCTGAGTAGCACAAACCAAGTTCATGTCCTACCTGAGTTAAACTTTCTCCTATCACAACTCTATCACAACCACACTGTCTTCAAGACCACTACTCAGTACATAATAATTTCCTACTATTCTACAATGGGGGCTCTGCCACCTCCCCCAATGCAGTGTTTTTTTTTAAGATGGTGTTGCACGAGGTATGTATCCACACCATCATTGTGTTCCCTGTGAGCATTAGATAGCCAACTCTGAAATGTTGATGGTTCCTTGAAAATCTGAGAGGTAGAGTCCATGATGGCCCCCCCACAGAGAGATGACTTGGAGAGGGATAGGAAAACCCATGCTACCATGGTGGAATGATTCCCCTGTCGGGAACGGATGACACACATAGCTTTCACCCATGCAGATCCCAATAGACCTAGATGGTTTTTAGTCCACTGATTACACCCCACGCCCCATGAACACATATACACATAATTTGAGACCAGAAGGGGATAAGCCATTACATGAATGTGGTTTTAGCCCTTCCTTCTGTTCCTATTACTTTAAACCTGGGGTCTCCAACATTTTCTGTAGTGAGAGCTACTTCTGATCAGTAAAAATGATTGTGAGCTACAGAAGGCAAAAACAACTTATGCATTTGTTACCAGACACCCCCCACCCAGTTTCATTGACTTTAAGCCTAATGTCCGTAGCTCGAGATACTATGGTTTGATCATACATTATGATTAAGGGCACTATGAAAGGGCTGCCATGTGTGTCAGTGAGAGTGCAGTCTTTGGTGATTTAAGAACATGTGTGCCTATGAATATGATATAGTTGTATGGGTGACTGAGAGCCTGTGTCATAAGTTCTTGCAGCATAGAACATACCTTCCACCATATGTGTCACTTTTACATGTCTAACATAAACATACAATCTTTCAACAGGAGAAATTTAAAGGGCAGAAAAATATTTTGCAGAAAACTTCATAATATGAAACATTTTTCTGCACGTTAAATTTCTCTCATTTTACCAAAAAGCTGTATTTTTACCTTCTACCTAAGGCATAGTGTGTACTGGCCACTGTGAGTAAGGGGCTTCTTGTTTGTAAATGCAACACTTTGAAATGGGAGAACATTAAAATGAAGAGTTAACTCGATCGTCAAGGTAACTTTTCATTTTCATTTTCTGCCATTTAAAATTATCCAGAAACATCATTGACTGTTCACAGCTCTAATACTGAGTTGACAAGGACTTTGATTTAAGAGATAAATACTTCAGTGCTTCAATTGTTAATCTCTGTGACACAGCCTGGGTCCTAACTCTGACTGTGCACTTCTCAGTATCAGACTCTGCTAGCCGCAGCCTGATGATACAAATGTAAAATAAACACATCCTTCCCTGAACTTGAAAAGGTAAATTTGACCTTGTGCTTATTTAAAAATAAGCTCAATGCTGTGAGCTACTCTGAAGGTGTCTGGGAGCTACTGGTAACTTGCAATATACTGGTTGGAGACACCTGCTCTAAACCTCTCAGAGAAGGGGCTGTTGAGGTGCCTGAGATATATTCCCAGACCCTAACAGATATTTGCATACTTCAGGTGCCAGGAGACGATCAACCCACGTTTGAGGATCCCATCACAGAACACAAGATTAAGGAGGCATCCAGAGCCCTCTCTAGAGGCCGATTATCCAGCTCCCGATGGAATATCCCTTAAATTTTACATGACCTATGAAGATTTCCTAGCACCGCTTCTATTACAACTGTTCCAATAGGCAAGGGAGTAGATATCCCTACCACCCACACTTGGAGAGCCCCAGGTGTGCCTATACCGAACCCATGGTGAGATCCCTCCCTTCCTTTCTCTAATAGACCCATTTCCCTTCTCTCATTAGACTATAAACTTCTCAGTAAAATAATCGCAGAATATATACTCCCTATTCTACTGAAGTTGATCCATGCTGATCAGAATGTCTTTATCCCCGTCACAACATGAAGTCTATAGGCAACCATGGAACAGGCACCCGAGATCTGGCCCAACACAGCATGCCTTCCTCTTGATTTGGAAAAGGCATTTGACTATTTAAACCAGGTCTATATGTTATGAGCCCTGCAACAATATGGATTTGAAACACAAATTCTAGGATGGATCCAGTTCTTATATACCAGCCCCACTGCTACGGCAGGTCATCACATCACATATCCCACCCATTGGGGAATCAGACTGGATTGTCCAGGCTCCGTAGTGTTTGGGTTGTCACTTGATCCACTTGCAGGGCAGTTGCGGACTAACGGTGGAGACTGGAGGATTCCCCTTGGAATGTGGACACATAGGGGGTCATTACAACCCTGCCGGTCCAAGACCGCCAGGGCTGTTTTGACGGAAGCACTGCCGACAGGCTGGCGGTGCTTCCACGGGGATTATGACCGCCGCGGAAGCGCCGCGGTCGCACCGCCGGGACCGGCGGTTTACCTTTTCCTGGAGGTTTGAACCACCAGGAAAAGGCTGGCGGTACGGGGAGTCGCGGGGCCCCTGGGGGCCCCTCACTGCCCAGGCCACTGGCATGTATATAAACAAAGGAATGGTCTAAAGGTACGGATAGATTAGATATCTATTTTTTAAAAAACAATGCTCAATACTGTCTTTGTGGGTTATTTACTTCCCAATATTTATTCCAACTAATTATATGCAAGGCAAGAAAATGACTCATTATTAAATTATCCAAAATATCACAAATATTTACAACAAACAACATTACATTACACACATGAAAAAAAATTCACATGTATTTACATAGTTGAACTCAGGCCAGCATCTAGGTACTCAAAGCTTCGAGACTGACCGTGCTGTTAGTCGAGAGTTGTGCCCAACAACTTTTCTTTACAAGAAACTGGGGGTCACGCTTTCAACATTATGATTGTAATCCACTCTATTGCAATGATTGATAGTTCCCGTCCAAGCAACTATCAAATACCTATCTACATTTCTTTGAAGTATTCTATAGTGCATTTAAACAGTTTTTTAATGTTGACTTTAATTAGAGAACACAATCTCGCTGGTGTATCTGTCAACGCGTTTCGGCCTCTTCACTCGGGCCTCATCAGGGCTATCGAGGGGGCAACGTCTCCTCTACAAAAAAATAAAATAACAAGGAGACTTACTGAAAATATATTTACACAATCACTAACGGAAGAGAGCTATACTATGTACAACAGTGCTGGATTATCACCACTGAATCCCTGTGCACACAACTGTTAGTTCCAGTGAGGCACCCAAAGCTATTAAAATCTAGTGTCTAAGGAAGCGGAATTGTGTCCATCAGTACAGATGTGAGCTTCTAGAAATATCTAGAAATATCGACCTATGTGATGTGCAAGCATGCACATGCATATGTCATCAGGGGCCCTAATAAATACCTTTAAACGGTAGTGCCTATTTGTTGAATTGAAAGGCAATGCGTCTTCTCAGATTCCGGTGCTAAAATGAGAGAGCACAAATCTCTCATTAACATGTATTGGACTACCAGTAAATGGAGGGTGCTCAGAGCTGGTCAAAATCGAGACTCACTGTGTGACACCGTTAAGCACTCTGTGCTTCTTAAAATCGATCGAGCGCATGTCCGTGATGCTTACAAGGCGGGCTGCCAAAATAAAGACAAAATACCACTCAACTAGGAAACAGCTACTCAAACAACAAGGAAGCATGGTCCTTTACCGGCTATGCCCCAAACTTACTAAATTGCTTTGTATGGCTCCATCTCCAACAAGAGAAGGTGCTCCTCGCCCATCGGTGCGGAAAAACTTCAGTTCCTGTCTCTATCTTGCCCCTATATAACCTCGTCTTGACTAAGACAACATATTTTCAATCGTGTGCCGCGCACAGTGACTCGTGTGTATTTAGAACTTGCCGACTGCTAGACCGGCAAGTCTAAGTGTATGTAAAAGGCTAAACGGCGGCCATCTTAGGGCTAAGCTCACTGAATCTAATACTGCTCACCAAGCAAGGTGCTGTAAAAGGATTTTGTATTACAAGACAGAGCCTATACATCAGCATAACAAACTCAAAATATATTAATGTCTGTAAGTGCAACCATCCCACATTTCAATTGAAGTCTTACAGTATATCACAAATTCCCCACATTCAAGACCTCAATCTCCTCGGTCAGATTTCTCTAGAATATTATGAGGTTTCTTTGCCACCTAAAGAAAAAATGGTTACAACAACTTTGTTAATCAAGCACATGCTGAAGTATAAGCCATCTGTCATTATTACCATACTAAAAAAAGTTAGTACATGTTACCAATTCTTTTTTCTGCATCAAACTCATTAAAGTACTTGTTGCTCCCGCGGAGTTTCCACCGTCATCTAATCAATGTCCAAGTTTCATCAATATAATTTAGCCCATCCCGGGCTGTTTGATATTTTTCTATTAGTCTGGCCTCCAATTTCAAAAGTTTATTTATTGTTGACAGTCCATCTGCTTTTGGTTGAAGCGCAGCCAGTACTGTCCATAGAATGTCTTCTGCCCCGTGCTTGTGCTCCATGAAATGTTCCACCAGGGGGGCTCCCTTTATAACTCTTGACTGGTGTTGCAGAATGCGGACTTTAACTGGTTGTGAAGTTTGTCCTATATAGATTTTATCACAAGGGCATTTTATACAATAAATTACATTTTTTGTATTGCAGTTAGAAAAATCATGTTGCACATGTACCTTTCCATTTCGAATTATTTCTTTAGAATCTTGTGTGTATTGACATGCAACACATTTACAACACCTGTAGTGACCTTTCAAAGTTGGCAATTGTAGCATTGATCTCAAGTTTTTCTCTTCTATTTGTGTGTGCGCTGCTTTGACCCAATGGTCTTTAAGACTGCGTGCCTTTCTAAAAGCAAACAGTGGTTTGTCTATATTTAGATCCTTAATGATTTTCCAATTTCTTTCTATGATCGCACGTATCTTATTGGCCTTTGGACTGTAAGTAATGACACAAGTTAGAGGGGCTTGTTCTGCTTTCACTTTGGGAATTAAGAGTGTCTCCCTGGGTGTGAACCAGACTCTTTTCGCTGCTATTTTCACCAATTTTTTGGGGTATCCTCTGCTAATAAGTTTTTCTGTGAGTTCCCAGGCATTCTGAAAATAGTCTTCTTTCCCAGTACAGTTCCTCCTAATTCTAAGGAATGGGCCGTATGGAAGGTTTTCTTTTAGTGTTCTAGGATGACCACTCGAGAAATGGAGCAATGTATTGCGATCTGTAGGATTTTTGAAGAGGCTAACCTCTAACTGTTCGTCCCTAGTTAGAATCCATAGGTTAAGAAAGTTGATTTTCCTTTTGTCTTGATTCATAGTGAACTTAAAGTCATCTGTCCGTTGGTTCAGCCAGTTGTGGAACATGCTGAGTTCCTCAACTGTACCTTCCCAAATCATTAGGATGTCATCTATATATCTGTACCGTTTTGTAATATGTGTTATGAAAGGATTGGACTGTGGATAAATCCACTTTTGTTCGAAGCAGTCCATAACAAGGTTAGCAATTTCAGAAGTGAAGCTACACCCCATTGCTACTCCTTTGACCTGTCGGTACAGTTTTTCTTTATATTTAAAGAAATTGTGTTTCAGGCACAGTGTAGCTAAAGAAGCTAAAAATTCTACAGGAGGATTGTTTGGCTCAGTGTCAGAAGCTAGTACTTTCCTGATATCTCTATCGCTTCATCTTGAGGGATATTGGTGTACAAGGATTCTATGTCAAAGGTAACCAATAGTTGTCTATCTTCATCGAAAGGCAGTTTTTCTAGTTTGTTAATGATGTCCATTGAGTCACGTACATAGGAAAGAGTCTTTATCACAAAAGGTTTTAGGAAAACGTCGACAAATTGTGCTAGAGGCTCAAGCATAAACCCACAGGCCGACACAATTGGTCTGCCTGGGAGTTTCTCTAAATTCTTGTGGATCTTCGGCAAGATGTAAAAACAGGGAATTTCCCTTCATTCTGGTTAAGGAATTCAAACTCTTTTTTGCTGATCCACCTCTGCTCCCTGGCTTCAGATGTAATAGCCTTAATTTGGAAACTGATTTGTTTAGGGGTGCTCGTTTCGATTTCCCGATAATGTAATGTATTACTAAGTTGTCTCATGACTTCTACATTATATTGTTCTAGATCCCAGATGACTATCCCACCTCCTTTGTCAGCTGGTTTAATTATGTTGTATTTTTTCTTGGCCAAATTAGTTATGGCTTCTTTTTCTTCTTTAGAACAATTATCCTTAAAGTAGATCTTTTTAGTATTAAGTAAATCCAATTCTTTAAGTATGGCACTGGCTTCGGCAGTGCAGGTGTCCCCTGACACGGGCCCGTGCAGCTTTTCACTGTCTACTATACAGACAGCGAAAAGCGCGACGGGTGCAACTGCACCCGTCGCACGGCCGCAACACCGCCGGCTCCATTTGGAGCCGGCTCCTGTGTTGTGGCCGAGATCCCCGCTGGGCCGGCGGGCGGATACCAGGTTTCCGCCAGCCGGCCCAGCGTGGATCTCCTGATGGCCGTGGCGGGAGTGCGGCCGCATTGGCGGCCACCCTCCCGGCAGTCAGATCTTGGCGGGCGGCTTCAGACGCCCGCCAAGGTCATAATGAGGGCCATATTGTTTTCCTTTACACAGATGACATGATCCCCTACCTCCGTGACATCTAAGGGGACTTGACCCAACTGACTTCGATCTTGACTGCCTTTGTATAGGTCTCTGGTATTAGGGTCAACTGTGCCTAATCCCTTGTCTTGTCTTCACATTCACAGAGCATCTCCTAACCTCCCAAGGCAGGCCCGAGGCCCAGAGATTATCAAATATTTAGGAATTAAAATATACAACAAGGAGGTGGAACTTCTGAAGGGAAAATGTGGCAAAGCAGTGAGGTCCATGAGATCCCAAACCTCCTTTTGGATTACTCTTTCTCTTAACCCTATCAAAATGGTAGTGCTGCCCCGACGTCTCTACTGTTTTAGGGATGTATGATGGAACAGGTATGTGTGAACCACGCATGCCTGAAAAACACGGTCAGAACAACAACCACGTTGTTTCCACGCATGCCTTTACCAAGCATGCTTTTGAAATGATTTTTTATTGTAAAAGCATGCTTAGTAAAGGCATGTGTGGGAATGGCATGTGTGGTTCTAGCATGCCACCCCCCACCCACCCTAAAAACACAAGTACCCCAACCCCCACCTACCCTAAAAACACTACTACCCCACCCATCCTAAAACCATAACTACCCCACCCCCACCCACCCTAAAAACATAAGTACCCCGCCCGACCTGCCATAAAAACACAAGTACCCGACACCCCCACCACCCACCATAAAAACACTAGTACCCCAACCCCTCTCCACCCACCCTAAAAACATAACTACCCCAAACCCACCCTAAACACATAACGACCTCACTGCCCTAAAAACATAACTACACGACACCCTCCTCCCACCCTAAAAACATAACTACCCCAAGCCCCCACCTGCCCTAAAAACATTACTATCTCGATCCCCCACCTGCCCAAAAAAATAACTCCCCAGACCCCCCACCACAGCCATAAAAGATAACTACCCCAAACCCCCCAACCACCCTAAAAAACATAACTGCCCGGCCCCCCACCACCCACCCCAAAAATATAACTACCCCGGTTTCCCCACCCTTTCGAAAAAACAACTCTACCTTCTCCCACCTTTAAAACTACCTGCCCCAGCCCCACTTACCTGACTAATTCCTCTCCCAGTGCACTCTCTCTTTTTCTCAGCCTTAACAACGCATGGGCATTGTTCAGCACCTGCGTGGTTAAGGCAGAAAAAAAGGAAGTCATTGTTCCGGCAAGCGTGATGACACTTGCATGGTAAATGACAGTGTTGTTCCGGACTTGTAACCAACCTTCCAGTTGCAATCCCTGTGCACTCCCTCCATCACTTCCTCTCTCCAGCTGTAGCATGGGTGCCCCAAATTTTGCACATTAATATCTGGCAGCCCAGCTCCAATGAGTAGCCCTTTGGCTGGTGGGCCATCGCACTAAGCAGATGGGGAACCCCGAGCTGGTACCAGAGAAGGCTGCTTGCTACCCTCCTGGGCCAACAGATGAGGGGCTTCCACCCACTTCTTTTAAGCATGGCTCGTGAGTCCCTCTGGAGTGGCTACCCCTGAGCCAGATCCACCCAACCCTACTCTAAGCTGTTGCCACTCTGGGGACTGCCTCTGGAGGGCACCACTGGGGATGTAAGAGGAGGCCAGCAATAGAACACCCTGCAACCTTTTTGTGGAGGGAACACTTAAGTCCTTTCAGGAGCTCCAGGACCCCAATAGACTGCACAAGGTGGCAGTCCTGACTTATGGAACACTTAGGGACATATTTAAGAGCCCCTTGCATCACCTTAGCATCATTTTTTTTATTCTAAGGCGGCGCTAAGGTGGCCTTTTCCCTGCGCAATATTTACAAAGAGGTGCAACAATTGCATTACACCACTTTGCAACCCCTTGCGCCACATTATGCCTGCGCCAGGCATAATGGATGCAAGGGGGGCATTCCAACCCATAGAAGGCCTGCAGAAATGGCACAGTGAAATTTAACAGATTTCACTGCACCATTTTTTGTGTCATTTTTAACGCTTACTCAGAGCAGGCGTTAAAATAACGTACCAACAGAAACCTATGGGTCTCCTTGCACTTTGCTGCAATAGCGTCAATATTTTTGATGCTAGTATAGCAAAGCGACACATTTGCGTAAAAATTTTTGACGCTATTGTGACCATTATGGTGTGCTGTATTATAAATTTGGTGCAATCATGATGTCGTTAGGTGCCGGTAGGGGGGGTGCAGAAAAAGTGGGTGCATCAGCTCTGATGCGCCATTTTTCCATAAATATGTGCCTTAGAGTGGCGCTGCAGCAGTACTGGGGCGTTCGGGGTCTGGAAACAGCCCAGAACCCATTACTCCACATTATTGAGCCTGAGGGCCCGATGGAAGGAGTCCCTGGAACAACCGTTTCATGACTCAGAGTGGCTCAGGACCCTCAAACACCCCAGCATGAGTCTTTGCAATTCCTGAGTCAAATAAATTAAATTCTGCATCCTACGAAGGGCCTACTTGACCTCCTGATGTATAACCTTTGATCGTGGATGAATGCCACCAGTGCAGGATGGGTTTGGCGGATATGATACACATTCTTTTTACTTTTGGGCCTCTGAGGTTCTACTGGAAAGCAGTTCTGCTGGACACTTATCATGCAATGAGCCGGGAGTGACTTGACCCAATATGTCAGTGACTACTGGCCCTGCTCCCTCCCCAAAATTTGTAAAGCCACAACTTGCTTCACTGACCTACCGCTACTCCTGGTCAAGTGGGAAGGGGTGATAAAGTGGAAATCCACTGCACCCCCCTTGCTCCCACAATGGAGTGCAGAGGTAATTAGATTGGCACAAGTGGACAGCACAGTTCTCTGATGATAGGATAAGTGAGGTGTGCGAAAATACCCTTTAGCTATCCACCAGGACACAATACTACAGGACTTCACATCACAGACCAGGGTTGAAACCTGGACAACCTAGATCCATCCATCCACACCCACTCTTAATCCCTCCTACATGCTTAGTGCTCCTGTCATGCTTCCAGGCCTATTGTATGCACCGTCCACCCCCGTCCAACCCTGAAGACACAGACACAGAATTAGACACGACACTCTAGGTTGTCCACTCTGAATCATTAGATAGGCGAGTGTCCAGTAGGAGCGGGAATGAGTTAAAGATTTTTCTTTGTTCTTTCGCCTCCATAGTTGTAGGGATTGGTTGTACATTTTAACACATAAAATTACAATACAAAGTAGACACGTCTTACTCAGGAACAGTCAACTGGACTGATTGAGGCTTGGCACCACTTCCAGAAATGTACTGATACACACTTGTTCAAGGTAATCCTGTTCTGGTGTATGATTTGTAATAGCATGGAACACCTTGTACCTTTCAATAACAATAACAATTATTCTATTTTTTTTTAAAAGAGGCCAGTGTGGAGTCTGTTATGCTCACCATCCAGTGAGTATGAGGGCTTCAACAGCAGTTCTGAAGTTACTTCCTTTAGAAGAGAAAGCCGTACGAGGCTGTCTTTGTTTTTTTGCCAATGTGTTCCTTGAAGGTGAGGGTGCTGCCCATAGTAAATCCAAGTGTTTTGGCATTCAGTGAAGGTTGGGGTCAAAGCTTTCTATGTTCATATCAAGTCATGACATTTCTTTAGCAGGTGGAACTGGGGGATATATTTTGAACACTGTATTTGAACTGGTGTTTAAGCATTAATTTACAGCACTTTCAACCTGTACCTTCTCAAAAGGATTTAGAAGTCACAAATCATATACAATTTTTGTCATAATTGCAAAGTATTCCTATTCTCTTTCAACAGACACGTAAAACAATTATTTCAGGGTTTGTAATGCGTAGAGCACTCTAGGTCTGGTTAACTGCAAATGCAAAGTGACTAAGGGCCAGATTTAGGAAACAGTTTGCATGTCGCAAACAGCTATTTTCGTTGTTTGCGAGGTGCAAACTGCACTATGCAATGCTCAAAACCCATTTTGCGATTCGGTAACCTGGTTACCGAATCGCAAAACGGGTTTTTGAGTCGCAATTAGGAAGGGGAGTCCCCTTCCTAATTGTGAGTCGCAGTGCAATGCCAGATTGCTTTGTGACCGCAAACGTGGTCGGAAACCAATCGCAGTTAGCACCCATTTCAAATGGGTGCTAACCCATTTGCAAAAGGGAAGGGGTCCCCATGGGACCCCTTCCCCTTTGTGAATGGCATTAAAAACATTTTTCCAGAGCAGGCAGTGGTCCTATGGACCACTGCCTGCTCTGAAAAAATGAAACAAAAACGTTTCATTTTTTACTTTTGTAATGCATCTCGTTTTCCTTTAAGGAAAACGGGCTGCATTACAAAAAAAAACTGCTTTATTTAAAAGCAGTCACAGACATGGTGGTCTGCTGTCTCCAGCAGGCCACCATCCCTGTGAGTGCCGCGAGTCTCTAGGGGGTCGCAAATTGCGACCCACCTCATGAATATTCATGAGGTGGGCATTTGCGACCCCCTTGCGGGTCGCAAACAGTGTCAGGGACACTGTTGTGCATAGGGTTTTGCGACTCGCAAATTGCGAGTCGCTCTGACTCGCAATTTGCAAAAAAATGAAGAATTCCATGGTACAAAAAACTATTGTACAGTATCTGGACATAGCTTCGCAGTGTTAGAAATTAATATAGATGCAAATGCTTTAAATATGTCCACTAAATTCGGTATTTTTTAAAATAAGGCATTTCTCTAGCACATCAGATGAAATCCAGACATGGATAAAAAGATAAACAAACAGTTATAAAGCAACACAGGGACATTATCCAAGACGTTTTAAGGCATAAGCAAAGGAAGCAATTGCCCCGGGCCCAAGCCATCCAAGGGGTCCTTTGGGAAAGTAAACTTTCTCACTTCTTTCCATTTCCATATCTCATCCTCTCTGTCTACCTCTACCTCTGGGTCTCTTTCGCTTTCCCTAGTGGCATCTAAGGCCCATATTTATACTTTTTTAGCGCCGCATTTGCGCTGCTTTTTGACGCAAAAATGGCGCAAACTTACAAAATACAATTGTATTTTGCAAGTTTGCGCCGTTTTTGCGTCAAAAAATTACGCAAATGTGGCGCTAAAAAAGTATAAATATGGTAAAGGTTTTCCGTTTCTGGGGGAATGGGGTCTGGAAAGACAATTTCACCTCTTTATGTGTGAACCGTGTTTGTGAAAGTTTGTCTGGTATCAAGAGAAGGTGATTCAATTCACAGAAAATGGGGAGTAAAATTATGCTCAGGGAGGCCCAAAATATTTACACTGGGCAGTGTATTTGATAAATTGCAGTCATTATTTACATATTGCTGTTTAGAGGTGTAACAATAGGGTGCAGTGTTTGAGAAGAAAATGCAGGCGGCACGGAAGTGATTAATTGAATCATTGCAAATGCCAGCAGTTACCTTCATGCTTCCACAGCTGTTCATTTCAGCCAGTGGGCCGTTGTGTATACGTGGCATGCTGATTTCCTTAATCCATCCCTGCAGTGTTTAAAAGGAGCACATTGCCTAAGATCAGGGGAGCTGCAACATGGTTCCATTCGGTGTCAGAAACACATTTTAGTGCCCCAGAAGCCTCCCAGTCCCTTGAACTCCACTCCTTCTTTTCACTTCTTTCTCTCACATACAAGATGTTCACCCACTAATTCTGAAATGTTTATGCTGTATTTATAAACTGTTCCCTGACCTCGCCCTGTTCGTATTTAATTAACTGGGAACTGACTCTGATCTCCTCCGCCATTCACACCAATTCATGCTAATCATTGAGCTCCTGGTTCTTGACTTGTCCAGTTCACATTGCTTTTTTGCCTCAACTCCTCCAAATTCTCAGAAGCTGTTGCTGTTCACCTCTCCACTTTCATGTGTTTTTAGACCATGAGCTTCCTTAGGGAGAATGGTTCTTCATCGAAAACTCCCTTTTCCTACATTGCTTTCCAAAGAATTCCAGTTCTGCATTGCTTGATAATTGAACCACTGGTTCCCCTCATACTAAACACCTCCTCACCTCATTCTCTCCTCCACAACCAAATGCTTGCTCCCACCTCTGTTCAAACTATATGTGTGTCTTTGTGATTCTGTCTCTATCAGCTGTTTTGTTCCTATTGTCATGTCCCCTGTGCAGTTTTAACACAACTTACTATTTCTGCTAGTTTCATTTTTTCTTTGTCTCCAAAAAACATCCCCTTGTCTTGGCATATTGTTTTCTCAGTTTGAGGGGAGCCAATATGCTTACTAGATGTTCAAGGGCTAAGGAAACTTGCATTGCTTGTTCTGTTGCTGTAACTGTTCTGAATGTATATGGAATGCATGTATTGTTGACCCCCTTGCTGTAGCTGTGCTTTTTATAATGCATGTTTATCCTGGGCAGGAATACTGCCATAAATGATCTGAATATGTGCCTAATCTCTTTAAAGAATACAAACATCACAAAATGATAATGTCAGCTGCCACTCCGTATGTTCCTGCTTGAGAGAATCACTGCCCCTACCAGCTCTGCCAAATGCCAGTTCCATTGTTATCTACTAAACATCACATTCATTCAATTTACATTTTGGATATATTTTAGGCCATTTCACGATGTAAGGATGGGCTATACCTTCTAGTCTCATTATGTTTTTAAAATATATGGAATTGTAGAACACTGCTGATATTAGAAAAAAAGACACACAGTGCCACCCATACTTAGAAGTAACTGCCAGTGCCGAGTACCGGCAAACATCAGTACAAATTAAGCACTGCATAAGGGCCTCTATATATTAAAATTTTAAGAAAATATGCACTCATAACCATGAATTTTCCAAGGTTATGGTGACACTGACAGTAGCACTGCATGCATTGAACAAGTAATAGGGTACTGGAAGCTTTAGATACGAGCAGAGGAGATCATACAAAGGTGATGTGTCGGTTCCGATCCATGCAGTCGGGGATGCGTCATCATTGACAATTGTGACCCTTAAACAGTGGTGTGACAGGTGATGCATCATAGTTGATACACCCAGCTAAGTGATATGAAGGCGATGCATAGGTGGTGCTGCAATGGCTTTGTGCTTGACAACAATGGCGAAGCTTCGATGTCAAGGGTTCCGATCGGCACAACCATGGAAATGTGTCAAAGTCAAGAATTGCAGCTCAAAAGAACCCACTTCCAAGGGCCCAGGACTGGATTGGCACCACTTGAAGTGGGGAAACCTAAAAGAGAGGCCTTTGAAGTGCACAAAGTCACTGTCCTTCCTATCCTGGCTCTGCACACACTACAGGGGGTTATTAAACCCATTGTGAGGGCTCAGAACCCAGCCTATTGAGGTGTAAGTGTCAGCTCCTATCTCCCATCCTGCCCAGGCTAACCCATCAAGATGTTAACGATCCATCAGGATGTGGATGGGCCATTAGGCACACCTAAACTCCCTTTGTGTGGCTCTGTAGAGAGAATTCACAAAGCCCATCTGTCACCCACCCCAGATGTGTATTCAGAGACAGACAGAGGCACAGAATGGTTAAAGTAAGAAAATCCAACTTCCTAAAACTCGGGATCCTGTCTCTTCCCAATTGGAAACTGCAATTACCAAATGTAATAAGGCAATCCCACTATTAGCCTATCGGTGTGATAGGCCTTGCAGTAGTGAAAAACACATTTCAGAGCTTTTCACTACCTGGACATGTAAAACTTGCACATGTCCAACCTTTTAAATACAGTGTGTCCTGCCCTTTGGGCTGCCCAGGGCCTATCTGAGAGGTGACTTAAATGTATTATAAAGGAAGGCTTGGGCCTGGCAAGTGGGTTAACTTGCCAGGTCGACATGGAAGTTTGCAACTGCACACACAGGCTCTTCAATGGCAGGCCTGAGACATGCTTAAAAGGGCCAATGAAGTGGGTGGCATAATCAGTGCTGCAGGTCTACTAGTAGCATTTAATTTACAGGACCTGGGTACAGGTAGTGCACTTTAGTAGGGACTTACAAGGAAATTAAATATAGCAATTGTGGATAGGACAATGTTGCAATGTGTTAGGGAAAGGGAGCATGCACTTTAGCCCTGGTCAGTGGTAAACTGCCCAGAATCCTAAAGCCAGCAAAAAGGAGGTCATCAAAACAGGAGGTCAGAAGGCAAAACGTCAGGGGGCAACCATGCCAGTGAAATCAGTTCTAACACTAATACACAAGAGACCTATTCACAAAAGGCTGGGAAAAATTGGTATTTGCAGCTCCCATGCTATGTTGTGCCAGGTACAGGTTTGAAGCCATACCTCTGTGAATGTCATGTGACTTCTCTAATGGAAACCTACTCCTCTGTATAATTATGTCTGAAAGTGAAGAGAGCCCTGTTGTGCTGTATTCAAGTATATTGGTGACTTGCAGTTGTAATATCTTATCCCCCGCCTAATATGCTAAAGAGAACAGCATTTTCTTAAGGATTTTGTGGGTAAGACATATTTTGAGCCCCTGTTCGTAATTTATTGCCCATTTCTGCTAACTGGAGTCTGCATGCCACCAAACACTGTTCACACAAAAATAATTTAAATATATCGCTCAATCAACCCTAAACATCCTTAAAATGCCACTGGGCAAATAGATAGAGACTCAGAGGTAGGCAGAGAGAAGAGAAAATAAGATATGGAAATAGATTAAAGTGAACTCGATAAAGAGAAAATCTACTTTCACAGGGAACCCCCTGGAAGGCAGGCCCCTTGGGCAAATGCACATTTTGCCCATGTCTTAAACGTCTGAAAGACAATGACAATAGATGAGTTCCACCTTTTCACTGAACGTCACAGTTCACCTCGTATATAACTGACTACGTTTAGACCTAGCATTGGAATGAGTTTGCCGTATTCTTAGTTGTGGAGAATCCACATCAACTGGTGTAGTGTAACAGATTGGTGTCTATGTTGTTTTGTACTTGTTGTAAGCTTTTGGCACTGTTACCATGACATTTTACTCTTTGGGGTCTAAGACCCGAGCATCATGAATCCGTCCATTCAATAAGCTTATGGCCTGATCTAGAGTTTACAGGCAGGGACTCTGTCACAAACATGACGGCTCGCCTGCCCGCCTTATTGCAAGTGCCTTAGGATAGCATGTTTATAATGGAATACTTGTCCACCAAACTCTAAATTGGGCCCTAACTACTCTTTTTCAGCAATAAGTCTCATTTATGTGAGCATTCCTTTCTACCTACTAAATCAAGTTTAATGACTGCAAAAACACCTATCTGTAGCTCTTTATATAATACACAAGCATGTGTGACAATAGGCAGTCCTGTGATCCTTCCTAATTATGTGAAGCCTTGGTTTTCAAAGGTTAAGCATTTGTGTCGAATGTGGAACAATAGTGTTGTGTTAGACAGCTAAGTGCCAAGAAGCCAACGTCAAATATTTGCCCACTGCAAGTGTTTATACATACCTTAATCAATCTAAAATGTTATTTTCCTAGCCACTATGTTTGTGTTTGCCTAATGTACAATAATCATGGTTTACTCGCGAATTTTGTTAGGAAAATGAATCAATCTAAAATGATTTCCATTTTTCATTTCATTCCTCAAATATTGGCAACTCTTTCTAACATATCACCCTTTCGTACAGAAATATAGCATGTACAGCACAAGTGCATTTACATCAGTATGTGCTTGGTTTCTGCCAAGTCAATGTGGGTATATTTTAGATGTTCAAAGGAGTACAGGGAAAGGATTTGTAAGCCTGTGTGACTATCCCAAAACGTATTATGACAAAATAAACTAGTTAGGCCCTCATTGCAAGTTCAGGGCTAAATTTGAATTTCCTGGATAGACTGGATTTACAAGTTGTGTGATAATTGTCAAAAACTCGCTGTTTTCTCCTGATAGATTCCAGCATGTCAAACTTGCTTACGTTTATCAGGGAAAAGGGCCTGCAAAGAGAAAAACATGGAGAATCTGGTGTGTCAACTACTGATTCTGCGTGTTAAATCTCATTTTCGAGTTGAAAACTTGTGATAGGAGGTATTTGCCACCACGTCAAGTCCAAGGTGATGGTATTTACCTAGACCAGATGTAATTTAAATTATGCTGTGGTCATTTTTGTAATATTGAGAACTTTGCATTAGTTTGGTTTTAGGAAATATCCAAAATTAGCATAATTACACTGTCATTCATATCAAATGATATAATTGGAGCACTACTAAAACACAATTAACCAGAACGTGAATGGCTGTTGTTCATGACAGTTGGGTTTTTGTGCTATTTTTTTTTTTAGCTTAAATGCATCCTTGTATGTACAATTATTTGTGTAATTTCCCAACATTTCACAGAATTTTACTACAGCAAATTACACAAGTGTGGCAGTATCCTTAGCATGTATCAGGTATTGTAAATATCCCATGGTATTCTGCTTAACTTGTGATAAGATTTATTTCTTGCCTTCTGCTTTTTGTGACTCTTTCTAACTTTCCACAAGAATACATTGCCACTTTCTCCAGACGTCAGCTTTACTTACCTCGATGAAAAACAGTGTGTCTCTTGCACAAATGAATGTCTTCACTTAAAAAAGAATTGCATAGCAAGTTGGGAGTACTGGCCATATTAGACTCAAGGAATTCCAACAGTAAGCCTTTGGGCAGGAAGGTGGTGTCAGGGTGGAATTAAGGTATCATCATCACCAGCCACGTCAGCAACTCTGAGGGGGCAGCACACAATTTTCTAATAGGCACAAACATAATTTGCTGCTCAGGAAAAAAGAGCTGTTTCACATCGTGAAATAATTGAATATTTAATTTGTTTCTTTTTAGAACCTGGCATAACATATGTAAACCATATGGGTTTCTAACCTTATGAACTATTTGGCCAATTTATGAAAACAAAATTTTGAGGGTTACCACAGACACTCTTGGAGAATCAAGTTGTGCACATATTCGGTGAGTGGGTGGCAGGGCAAGCTGTTGGCCGTCAGTCCTTCCCAACGTGCAAATATGCTAAAACTGCAACTATGGCCAACCTTTGCCAAAACCTAGAACACCATGATGTTTTCTGCTGCCTATGATTGCTAACAGATTGGGCATAATCTTGCCATGGATCAGTTTTACGAGTCTCCAGCAATCGACATCCAAAATCAACAACATCATGTCCGCAAATGCAACCAAGCAGGATGGAAATATCATGAGAACTTTGATATACTCCAACCACTGAATTAATGAACGGTATCCTTCAAATGGACTGGCTGGCGTCCATTGGCCAATGAATTCTGTATGCAGCTAGCTTTTGAAAACATTCTCAGTGCAGCACGTTCGAGAATAAGCGCTGTAATGGAGGATGATAGTTTTTGGCTTGTTGCTTTCCAAAGCTTGAATTTAATCACCTGTCTCTGTCTGGTACGATGGCTGGAATCCTCTCAGGCATCCATCTGTTGATGTATTTCCATTTGGCTAATATGGTATATGATAGAGTGATGAGTTATGTTTCTGCCACGGGCTGCAGACTTTTTGAGCATTTTTATTCTGCATGTTTTTGTGGAGTGAAAGAAAGGGGCGCCAGTCAAAGCAACACTTCTTTTCCCAGTTTTCAAATGAAGAGTAATTCAGGAGAAGGTAATTATCACCATGCGTTTAACTTTCTGACTGGCTAGCCAACATCTATAGTGTCCGTGGTGTACCATTACAGAAACTGGTAGTGAAATTGGATGGTTATTCGGAAATCACACCCTCCCCATTTTATAGTTTTATTTTTATTTATTTTTAATAAAACTAAATAATTATTTCCTTACCTTTTTTTCTACATATAATCACGTAGTAGATCCAAAATTACAATAACTGCTTTAAATAAACATTTTCTTCTTTGAATAACACCGTTTTCACCCAAATGAACAGGTATTACTGAAAATGCACAGCCAGTAACACGTTTAAGTGTCCTTATTTCCACGTGGTGTCCTGCCAGATTTACCAACCACTCAATCTTGTTCCTTTTGATTTAAGATGGTTTCAGATGTCACCAGAACCCCTCAAAGGCACTGCTTGCCTGTATTACAGAGTATCCCATTATGTACCCTCTAGATTCCATGTTAAATTGCACAAAATCCAAAGGCATTGGTACCCACATTTTGCCAGGATCTGTAATGACAGCTCCAAACCATGCTGCAGAGCAGTCTGTTGATGAAGTTCAACATTACTGTTAAAGGGGGCGTGGCATGCTGCCGACTAAGATGCCTACTTTCTGAAGTGGCTCCTGCTCTCCATCACCTTAATCCCTCTTCCATCCGCTAAAATAACCATCCATCACAGAAGCGACACCTCTCACAGAGGGGATACTGCACACCTGTGTATTTCTCATCTGAGATACCTTGGCAGAGTGAGCGGCGTGCGGCCTGCACATCTTCGTGGAGCTGCAGACCCGCGTGAGTGCGGCAGTGGCCTTGATAACAGTGATGGAGCCATGATACAATGCCCTGTTACGTATGCCATGTGAGCACAGAGACCGGTGTTAATAATTGCACCCTCAGATGCCTAATATATGCAACTGATGCCTGTGGCCGTCCTTGTGTACATTGCTCCTGAGAGCACGGGGAGTGACAGACTAACTTGGGCCTACATGACTTGGCCCGCATTGTGATCTGGCAGGCGGCAGCGCAAAGAGCTTCAACAAAGTGACTCCGTGCTGTCGTCCCTGTGATACGCACTGCACCAGGAAACATTGCCCACTGACGGGGTCCAGATGAGAACGCTGCAAGAAGCCCAGCGCTGATGGAAGATGATAAGATCCTACCTTGATGCATTTATCTGCCGGGAACCTTCAGAGGCATTATACTGACATCTATGAGGCCCTAAACAGGGCAATAATTATGATCTGGTGGGGGCCTGACTTTACACACTTGTCCTCTGCCTGTGGACTCCCAGGTGTTGACGGAAACGTATCCTATTTGTAGCACAGGACCCGAAGAAGACACCGAGAGGTGCTAATATTCTTCACACATGGTGTGCTGTCCCGTCATGGCCCCCTCCCTGCTACAGGATTGATCCCAGTACTACAAACAGATGCATAGGACTGGCACCACTACCCAGGCCAGGGTCCTGAAATTAACTTTCTACTGTACTCATCACTAGGAAGACATACAACCTGATGCTGTCCTATTTGTGGCTTCTGGAGTCACCACACCACAGTTATAGAGTGGTGGAGGAGTGATCCATGGGTGAAAAGACAGGGCGCAAGCTACACTCTTGGAGGTCAAAAAAGCTATGAGAGACAGAAAACTTAAATATTCCATGATCTTTCTGGTGAAATTGAGAGTGATTGCAGAGGGAAAGTCTTTGGGACAGATTTACAATGCCCTATCTCCACCGGAACCTCACTTTTTGTGATGCTCCGGTGGCACCTGTACAGGATGGCGTTAAGCCACTTTTTCGTGGCTTAATGCCACCTTATAAATAAGGCCCCTTCACACGGAGCACTTTGCATGGAAGGGGCGTGCGATGGGTGTTGCTGTGGGCGTTTCACACCAACACCCATTGGATCTTGACGCTCCCCCAGATTTACAACATTTTGTAAATCTGAGGCACCTCCAAAATCTAACGCCATCCCAGGGGTGGCATTAGCATGGCTCAACAAGTAGAAACGCTTTCATTTCTCCTAGTTTTTCGCTCTTTCTATGTGTGCTGCATTCTGCTGCACACATAGAGAGAGTTAATCTCCATAGAAGATTGTTTTTGTGCAGGAAGGCATACCTTCCTGCACAAAAACAATCTCCCCCTCAACGCAGCCATCCTTGCATTATGGTGCTGTGCATGAGGAAACTCAGGGGTGCACCTTATTATTGTAAATACTGCGCATCCCTGAGTTTCCAAACTGGTGTGGCGGTGCTAATTTTGGTGCAGCACTGTGCTGCGCCAGTTTAGTTAAATCTGGCCCTTCGTATTTTACAACTCTGAGGCATGGGACTGGTTAGAGGGCTGGAGGATGATTTGCCATAACCTCAGTTGCATCCCAAGCACCAGCAGATAAACCCTAATGCACATGGGCCATCAAGTGAGTCTCCTGAACATAAGCTCTAACGCGACTCCCCGCAGGCACATTCCCCTTGAGAGCCACCCGAATACAGACCTTAACGCACTTACTGGAAAGCGATTAAGAACTAACTACAGCTTACCTAATGGTTCTCTATGCCATAAATACTCTAAGGGTCTTGTAGTGCAAATATTCTTCTGCTTTTCACCAAAGAGACACAGTATAGCAGTAACATTTTGCCCTAATCATATGGGAAAGGGTTGATGGAAGCCCTTTGGAGTTGATTTCACCCACTTACAGTTATCTAGATTGTTTAAGGGTGACTGGCACACTGCAAAGTTGGGGGGCTGGAATTTCTAGGTCTGCTAAGCAGGGAGGCAGGATAAGGGGATTGGTTTGGGATTTTGTTTTCTTGGTTTAATGTGTTTTCATGGTCAATTTGTTATTGTAGCATGCTCACGTCGGTGCAGCCTCCCGTCCATAGCCCGGGTTTTCGGCCCATCCCTCGACCTCTTCTGCTATACGCAAAGTGAACCCACAGACCGTAATTTCTAGGTTCCTATGGCCACCAGATTGAATACACCAACCCTCAAACTTTTATCCTGGATCATAAACGGTTTGGGAGATAAAATTAAAAGAGGAATGGTGCTGCACTATCTTAAACGCCATTCCCCAGATGCGGTCCTCCTTCGGGAGACACATCTCCAAGGAAACACCTACCGAGCACTAGGCAGGTGGGGCTATAAAATGTTGGATGATGTAGGTTAATACCACCGGTTCAAGACGGATCGGCTTCCTAGTGTGTAAATAGCCACCACTCATTGCATACAACACCTGGCCAAATGTCCTGGGAAGATATGTAGCGCTCTCATGGATGTGGGAAGGGCACTTGATTAACACTGTCTGTCTTGGTATATGTCCCGCCACAATTACATGTGAAAGCCGCACTTTCTGACCTCAGGTCCCTCCAGGTCTGTCTGTCCAATGGAGACCTATTACTGGGAGGGGACTTCAAATTGGCACTCTGCCCCACACTAGACCGATGTTACCCCCAGGCAAGTGAGACTCTCCTGTTATCCCCTGGCTGATTTCCTTACGTGATAGGCTTGGTCACCATCTGTCACACCCACAACCCAATACTACAACAATACACCTTTTACTCTTACACACATAGGAGTCTATCACACCTTGACTACATCTGTATTCTGGGGCATCAGCTCCCTCTCATTAGGAAAATTAGACACTTGTCCAGGAGCATCTCAGATCACTCCCTATATGGGTGACATATGATAATCCAGACTGCCTCGATCACAGACACATCACGTTCGGCCCTTAGTACCTCAAAATTCCTTTTTCCCGTGCTGAGCTAAATGCAGCCCCAGAGCACTCCTTTACAGAGAACACAGGGTCGGCACTTAGAAACTATGCTAACTGATCCAAAAAAGAAAGCCTCCCATCGCACCTTGGCTATAAAATAGGAAGAGTATAGGGATACTGCTTCTGAGGCTGCCAGAGCCCACGATCTTGCCACACAACACCAACTACATGAAGTAGGTTACAAGGCAGGCAAACTCCTTGTCTGGCTTGACAAGGGAGAGAGTGAGATGCTCGGTTTCCAGCATATTAAATGACAAAGGGGAGCAGTTGAAAAATAGATTAGCAGTGGTAAATACTTTTGTGGCCTACTATGAATGCCTATACTCCCCAGCACATTCAGCCCCAGTGGAAGAGTCATGCAAACTTCTCACTGACATTAGGCTCCCAAACCTCTTGGAGTAAGATAAGGTGCTTCTAGCAAGAAACAACAGAGAAAGAGATAGTGCAAGAAAACTAGAATATAAACTCAGGCAAGGCAATGGGTCCAAGTGGCCTTCTAATCAGGTTATATAAACTTACCACCCCTATAATGGCCCCACACTTACTGCAAATGTTTCAGGATAGCCACAATGTGGACGCCCTGCCACGAGACCAAGGACTAGCCAGTATCATTGTTATTCATAAAACTGGCAAACCGTCAGATGACTGTGATTCCTATAGGCCCATATTGCTGCTAAACACAGGAGTTCAAATTCTGGTGAAATGACTTGCATCATGACTAATACGAGTTATTAAGACACTAGTCCATCTGTATCAATATGGCTTTGTACCTGGTCAAGCCGCATTACTGCTCTCAATTTACGACGCCTACAAGGCATGCTGGGTCGTGACTCAGAACTTAGTGAAGAGACTCTAGTGATGTCCTCTTGGTGCATGCATGGCATTTGACTTGGTTGAATGGACCTTTATGTTCGAAGTGCTAGCCAGGGTGGGTTTTGTACTGCGCTTCAATGCCTGGATCCGCCTCCTCCATACCGACCCCTCTATCTCAAGTGTTAGTAAATAGGGGCACATCCAGAGTGTTTCGACTCCAGAGCGGGAACAGGCAAGGATGCCCATTGTTCCCCTTGATCTTTGCTCTGGTCTTGGAAACAATGGCGGCATGGGTCAGAAAAGATCCCCTAGTACAAGGCTTACAGTAGTCTGCCAACTGGGAAAACGAAATTTCCCTTTAAGCGGACAGCATTTTATCTATGTCTCAGGCCCAGTCTTTACCCTCGACAAGATAATGCAAATACCAACAACATACAGTTAATACTCAGGCTATACCATTAATTAGGACAAGTCTGTTATCTACCTCCTACATGGAGCTGCTTCGGGACTCTCTACTGGGATTGTTCGGACTGCAGTGCTTAATTTGTAAATTAAAACGTGCCAGTGCCCAAAGCTCTCCCCTGAAACACACGGCTCCTGCAATTCAATGTACCAGTATAGAATACTGAGGCAGCATAATCCTGAAACCATCCAGGGCCCCTTTAATACATTTACAGCTACTTCCTGCCACTTCAGCACACCCTTGCAGCTTTCTGTTTTCTCCCTTTGTGACACTTTTTTGGTTTTCTCTTCCTTCGTCTTTCCCATATGTGCCTTTTGCTGGCAGGAAATGCTTGAGGCAGAAGAATAAGTGCCGGCCCTCAAAAAAAGTGTTGGTGCCCCGCACCAGAAACCACCAGCTAAAATTAAGCACTGGTGGCCTGCATTGTCCCAGACAGATTTAAATACCTGGGAAATTATGTGACCACTGATCCGACTAAATTCTCTACTAATAACTTGGAACCACCATTGGTGCACCTATGGCGTGACCGCCAGCATTAAAGTACCCTGCCCCTGTCGCTCCTCGGAAGAGCAGTATTATTTAAAATGATGGCACTGCCCTGCTTCCTATATGCACTCCAAAATGTGCCAAACCCATTCCCGCCCTCTTATTTTAGGGCAATAGAAGGTGAAACCTACATCTTACTCTGGGATACGTGCCCCACCTGCATTGCTACCCAGAAGCTCACCAGGAGCTGGTACGATGTGGGAATAGCCCTACCTGATATCCAACAATATTATTGGGCGGCGCAGATCACCACAATCAATCACTGGATCCATCTATCCCCAGGGGAACCTGCATATCATATTGACCATTGAGTCCTGCAGCCAGGGGGATACCGCAGAGCCCTTTATGGTAGATCGCACCGCCGTTTTTTCACCCATCCGATGGCTGTCACACCCATCCTCTGGCATACAACAGTGACTGCCCTCGGCTGGTATGACAAGATTACGCAAGCCTCCCCTTGTGGGATGCAAAAGCACTAGGTACCTTGGGGACACAGCCCGGCTTCAATAAATGGGACTTGTGGACTGTCTAGGAGGAGAGACCTACAGACCTAAGATGGTGTGCTCCCATTCACCACATTGCAAAGTGATTACCACCTAGTACACACTGAAACCTATCACTACTTACAAATAAGACATGCTTTTCAAAGGTGCTGCCACAGGGAGGACCTTCCCGAATATTTGCCAGGAAAGACTGTCGACATAATACATGCCACGTAAAGCCATCTCCTTTACCTATCAAAAACTGATCAAAAACTCCGCACCACACTGGTGCACTTGGAAGAAGGGTAGGAGGGAGATCTCAAAAGTTTGGAGGATGATGAGTGGACAGAGACACTGGGAGGCCCCACCACCCAAAATGAGGCATTCTATTGTGATTTCACCTGGTGCAACATTCCTACTATGCATGTACCACTATGCTCTCAATGGGCAGGGTGACGTCTTCCTTATGCAAAAGACACTGTGGCCTAACGGGTACATTCTTTCATATGCTGCAGGGATGCCTGAACCTACAGCAATATTGGGAAGCAGTGGTTAACTGTCAAAATGTTGTTTGCGGGGGGAATATGGTTGCATCTGCAAAATGGTGCTTGTTGAATATCTTGGAAGCCACTGGCCTCTCACGATTGGATCAACTGTGGATGGCATTGGGACTGATAATTGCCAAGTGCAATATAGTGTGTTTGCGGGGAGCGCACCATGCACCTCTGTTGGAGAACTGCAAACAGGACATGGATTGGCGCATCCTGGGGAGAAGTGGTGTATGAAAATAGAGGATTCCCAAATAAATGGACTAAGATATGGGGAAAATTGAATGCTCACAGAGGAGGTTTATGCGGAACTGATACAAATGTCATTGATGAAGCTGATAAATAAACTGGCTCTGGCTTGAGTTGAGAGTGCACAGTGAAGTTGGGAAGGGGGTTGAGGAATGGCTGGGTTGGATTTGTTTCGACGACGACTGTTTGCTACAAAGTGTTCTGCATTTTATAGTATTCTTTTTATTTGCCTTGACTGCAATAAAAAGATTTATAAAAACATATTGAAATCGGTGCAAAAGGAACTTGAAAGAAAATGTATCCTGAAATCGCCATGTTTAGAGAACAAATATTCTAAATGTAAATGCATACCACTTTATATGGATGGAGAAAAGAGTGGTGAGTGCTAACAGCTGAGGAATTTGAGTTTAAAAAAAAAGTAAATTCTGGTTTGTATCTTTTCACCTGTCCAAGAATTAGTATATGATAGCATTCTAACCAGTGCTTAATTTGTGCTTGTTGTTTCCGGTGCTGAGCACCGGCACTTATTTGTGAGGGCCGGGGCTTATTCTTATGCCTCAAGCATTTGCTGCGAGCAAAAGACACATATGTGAAAGTCGGAAGAAGGAAAAACTAAAAAGCGTCATAAAGGGAGAAAGTAGAAAGTTGCCGGATGAGCTGAAGGGGCAGGGGTGGCCGTAAATGGATTGAAGAGCCCCCGGATGGCTTCAGGAATACGCTGCCTCAGTATTCATTGCTGGCAGATTTAATTACACCAGCCTCGTGTTTAAGAGAAGGGCTTTGAGCACCGGCACCTCTTAATTTACAAATTAAGCACTGATTCCAACTCCATTTTAGTTGGCTTGTCTGCATTGAATGAAGGTGTCTTCCTCACTTGCGAAGGTCAGAGGGGATTCTTCTGGCAAATACATCTCATAATGCCAGATAACGACTCATCTACCAAAGCGATTTAGGGCCTAAGGCAATGTGTCCACTCACACAGTTTAACATTGTTGCCCAGATAAGCAGTTGCTACTTTGGTAATCTCACCTTTAGCACAGACATCGTGTCTATTAAAGAAAAAATATGTGGCTACCTGGAATGATAAAGTAATCATCGAAGCTCATCAAGCACTGAAAAATCAAAGTATGATCTAATTTCTGTAAACGTACCTATAAACAACATCCTGACTGATATTTATAGAACTAAAAATGAAACCAGGCATTGAGAACAACAATTAATAAAACGGTATAAGAAATAGAACAAACTTCAAAAAAAGTGTCAATCTTTGACCTCAACAGTTGTTCTGCACAGGGAGCTGTCTAAATTGTGCAGATAGCACTTGTGTAGTCGACGCTGTTTCCGTTGGGATGTGCATCCTTTGCTATGTGAACAAAAATCCCACTCCTCATTTGCTAAAAAAATATGGCAAAAGGTGCCTGACTCTAGTTGGATAGATTTATGGATTTTTGACATTGCAAGTTTTGATTGTCCCTGGCTTCCCCTCATCATCTTTTGGACAGGAAAGGAAACTGACTATTCTTGCAACCAGGACTTCTGTGAAGCTAGGGGAAGAGCAGAGCACATAAACACTGATTTGTACAGTAATACCAATCTATTTTGTACCTTTATCCATTGAAGAACTCTGCAATAGTGAAACGAATGGAAACCTAATGAACCCTGAAGATACTTGAGAGCTCACAAATTTTATACAATCACCTAATGTTATTTTAATTGTCACATATTGTAACCTAGGCACAGTAAATTTATTTAGTGTAAAATCAATGAAGGTGATACAAAGTTCTGGTTTGTTTGCTGACTATCATTTTATCTGACCTACACATCATTTGTGTAACTAAATGCATTTTTAAAGCTATAGCTTTAATGACACTCTAAACTTAAATCCTCACAGTTAATATATTCCATATAATATCACGTTGATGACAGACAGGCCATGATCAAATTGAAGAACATCTTCTCTGTCATTATCAAACCCTCAATCAGGACATAGGTATTGCAATTCAAAACATTCCAACATACAAGCAAACGTTTTTAATACGATTAGGCAACTGTGATCAATATTCTTCAGTAATTACAAGCACCCTTCAACAAAAGTTTTTAAGGAAATTACTGTTAAAGCTAAAAAGTATGACTTTATCAGCAGTCATGAATTCCAGTATTTCAATGTCACATCCCAATGCACACCTCTCCTGTACAACCTGTTCAGAACCCATCCGGTGGACTGATAGTCTTATATTGCGGTTGGTAGTAGAACCCCTGGGGAAATGCTTTGACATTTTTCTGAAGGACTTGGTACCCCTTACGACAATTACATATGTGCAGGCAATCTCATCCATAAGACTGATGAAATCCCATTTGATAATGACACAAAAGTTTTGTTTTACTTGGAAATTGAGTCATTGTATACTAATATTCCCAAAGGACTGGTATTTATTATTGGATAATTGATAACTCTCACTAAAAAAAACTTTTATTTTGATGGCACATACTAGTTACAAACCAGAGGTACTTCAATGGCTACTTATTTTGCCCCAGACTTTGCCATACGTTTGTGACTTTTAAAATAAATTAGCCTGCAATGCAGACGGCAATATGCACTGGCAGGTCAATGAAAAGGTAGTAAGGCTACCACTGTGGCAACCTTCCGTTTTTAATGAATGAGGTAGAATGTAGATGGAATTTTAAATGTGACAGCATTGTGAAAGGATTAAACACTATGGAAGAATGTAACCCCATTATCTTCACATAAATACAGTGCCTCCTTTAGTTTATGTAATGAAACTCTGTTGCTGTTTTTGCAAAACTCCTGTAGGACATATGTATAATGTGTTTATATAGTTTCACCTTTAGTGTATATCATACATTGATAAAATCGATTGTCAATTAACTAAATATTGATATATTTTTGGTGGTCAGCAATTTACATTTGCTCCATAATCAAACTCGGCTGATCTCACTACTTCAATACTGTACTAATTTCCAACTGTAATTAAATTTTTGCAAGGTTTAGTGTAACTTTTCGGCTATTTTGTGTCCATTTGGCTCTGGTATCATAGTTTAATTGGATATAAGATATGATTCGCACTATGTACTACATGCTTGACAACTGCTTCATCTTGTGGACTATGTATCTGACAATTTCTGACAGTTTCTGAGGGCTGACATATCAACTGGGCACCATCATTTAATCTGTTTTATCTCCAGCGTCTCAGTGCAACATGTAAGCATTGTATTGCTTGTCGCAATAAGTGACTCAAACTGCATACTACCTTCTGACCGACAAATCATTTGAGCAATTTGATTTATTCAGCATGATCATACGCTGTTATTTAGCTTGTCGTTCTTTTTGCTTTCTTCCCGACCAAAAATAATGAATGCTAAATTACATTCAATTTCTCATTTCTCATTATAAATTCTCACAGTACTCATGATCAAAAAAGGTAATCGCTCTCCTCCGCTTGCTCCGACTTTTGCAGTATAGAAACACCTTCTATTTCGTCAACTTGCACATAAGAAAAACTTCCAATTGGGCGCTTCCCTCAAGATTGTGTCGGTCCTGGCATGCCAACCTTTGCGGTGGTGCAACGGAGCTTCAAGTTTAGTTTCTCCATACAAGGTGGTGAGGAATAGCATATTTAATTTGCTATTTGTCCTTGCCGCCTAAGCACTTACTGATTATTGAGTTCCTTTCAGGTGATCTGACATTAGTGGGGCGAACCAACAACTATTGCCTGTTGGCAGCTTCCATATACAAAGTAACTGAATTTATTTATTTGGGTACCATTAATTTAAATCAGATTACTATCGAAAATTAATAATAACATTTTTGAACAATGCAGTCATTGTAGACATTTGTTTCGAGCAACATAAATGAGCAGAAACTTGCAAAATTAGGAATACCAGTGTAACGGTCTAATTTAGAGTTTGGCGGAGAGGTTTACTCAGTCACAAATGTGATGGAAATCTCGTCCGGCGTATTACGATGCCATAATATCCAATGGAAATCAGAATATGGGGGACGGGATATCTGTCACATTTATGATGAGTAACCCATCCACCAAACTCTAAATCATGCCCTTAGTTCTATTGTATTTCAGCAGAAGGCCCATTAATTGCACCAATTCACTACTCCTCACATTTACGATGACTCCAACAATGGAAACTGCAAAAAAAAAAGTTTGGCTTTCTATAATATACACACTTTCTAAAAGGAAAACGGTCTACCCTATGAAAAACAACAGATGGGCGATTTCACCTCACTCTTCCCCTGTCACTGTTATCTACAGAGTATTGAATTTTATTGCACTATTTATACAGTGCATAGAACCCTCGCGTGGGGTGCTGAAATGCTTGCCTACATGGGTAGTGCACTACACCTTGTAGGGTTTAGGGTGTGTGGTTACAAGTGTGTTGTCTTGGCTTTCATACTGTGTTGGAAGTTTTTCCTTGTCATGCATGAGGACCACCAATGTACGGTTACTGTAGTAGGGGACACAACGCTTAACAGTGTGATGGATCAAGAAGTGTTAATGACAAGCCGGAAGATTATGGTTTTCTTTAAGCTGGCAGCATTGAACAACTCCGCAGGTCCCTTTATGGTACTTCCTATATTCATAGTCTGCTTAACTGGTTACTGCATGGGGTTGTCCATTCTGAGATATTTTGTTGAAAGGTTATAGTACTGAGCAGCTATAGGTTTAGGGAGAAATGACGAAGAGATCTGCTGGGATGAACCTTGCTAAAATCATCCTACATCTGATTGCCACTGTGAGGTTTCAGGAAGTGATAATAATATGTAGGTTGGAACCTGCAGTGGTAGACTCAATTAAAATCCTCAGTTGGCCAGCAGTATGTGGCTGATCTTTTAAGTTATTCCTTGCCTGATCAATTGGTGATGGTCAGTTTATTTGCTGTGGACTGGTACAATATTGGGTGGTGGACATGACCCTTAGCAGTTGCGTGTATGTGAGTGTAAGTGTCAAGATACCGTATAACTGCTTTTTGATTGCTAAGTGGAAAATAATTTGTAGATCAGATCCACTTAATGAAGACAGTCCTGTCAGACTTTTTTGTGGGTCCTGGGTAACAAATATCAGGCAAGAGACCACTTTTTGCTTATTCCATTTATGCAGGCATACAAACATGTCCTTCATACAAAGAGATAACATGGTAGCTTGGACATTTAGTACCATCTGGTGGTTTGGCCATGTGAGCTGCCTCTTCATTAGTAAAGAGGGCAGGCTTACTTTAAAAGTGTATAAATGAGGATGACGTAATCTTGTGTAATATCTGGCATTTCACGTTATGATTCTTATGCATAGAGTCAGATAGTATGCCATTATGCTACATCAAGTAATAAAGACTTGGGGGCATATTTAGGAGCCCCTGGCACCACTGTAACGCTATCATAGCATAATTTCTTTGATGCTAAGGTGGCACTAAAGTGTCTTTTTCCACACGTTATATTTACAAAGGGGCGCAATGCATGCATTGCGCCCCTTTTGTAAACCCTTGTGCCACATTGTGCCTGGCAGGAGTGAATACAAGGAGTGCGTTCCAGAGCTAGGAGGCCCGCAAAAATGGTGCAGTGAAATTTAACAATTTGATTTGTGATTTGTGGCATAAATTTTAATGCCTGCTCAGAACTGGCATTAAAATGACCCTCCCATATGGGCCTCCTTGCACTTTAAAACACTAGCGTCAACTTTTTTGAGACTAGTGTAACAAAGCACCACAATAACATCAACAATGTTGATGCTATTGTGCTAACGACTGCCATGGTGCGCAGTATCATAAACACGGCACAACCATGGTGCCGGTAGATGGGCATAGAAAAAGTGCTGCATCAGATCTGATGCGCCAATTTTTCTTACATATGGGCCTTAGTTCACTGGGGCATAGGAACCCACAAACAAACTCGAGGCGAGCAGCTGTTGTTCATGTCACATGCCACTTTGAGCTATTCTATTTTGCACAAAATGCATTCTGATGCCTAAAATTTGGTACTAAGACTCATTTTGTGCTAAAAAATAGAAAAGAATGCCATAGCTAGCATTTCGCATAACACATAATTTCAGTTTTTTTAGATATCTCATGTAATTCCAGCAAAGGTAACAACACAAATTTATCTGAGGCTTACTAAAAATAAGTTTTGCTGCAAGATAGCAGATAGAGGACTAAAACTTTGATTGCTACAATGCAAAAGATCAGAAAAAGCATGTGGTTGTTGGTCACTAGAACCCAATTCTCCTGCCTAACCATTTAAACTAAACCCTAACTATTCTAATACTAAAGGAGTATTGGAGAAACATCTGCAAACATAAATACAGTAGAATATTCTGTTAAGAGTGGTGCAGTGGTGCAAAGCCGCATAAAGTAATAAGGTCTGTACCGCAGAAGGATCCGTTAACCTCTAAGGGTAGGAAAGGGTCTGAATCTCTCACTAACCAAACCTTCCTCAAATTACAATTTCCCAAGGTGTTGACCTCACAGTCAAAGCTTCTCAATTGAAACCCAAATTAAAAATAATTGAAAGTTACATTTTCCAAACCCCTGATACTTCACATCTTGATACTCTTTGGTCTCAGCAAATTCAAAAGAATTACAACTGCCAAGCATCCAGAACACTACTTGCATAGTTTGTCTCAGGCTTTCCTAACTCTTATGCACAAAAAGCTTCTTGTTGACTCCGTTTCCACTCCTAACACCTGCATCTCGAAAGAAACATTTAAGAAAAACAACTCCACACTGAAAGTTAACTGTAAAAAGAAAATTACATGTGTAGGCCTTAACTACAGCAAAGTTAATAACAAATGAATATACTTTCAGCTTAAATGAATTCTAAGCACTACACATAAGAATATATGAAATGATTATGCCAAACAAATACTTTAAAAATGTTATTCTTGAATAGATATTCATAAAGTGTTGATTAAATGTTATATCCCAAGATGCACTCCACTCATATGCTTTGCAGTGCACAAATTAAATAAGTCACATTAAATGTTAATCAAAATTGTGACTACCATAAAATGACCACCCATTCACGTTCTTTTCTCAGAGAAGTAGTGACACAGCTAAGCGATAATTGTTCAATCCTCCCTCTGATGACTTTTAGAGTCATCACAAATCCCCTTTCATTCTTGAATGAGACTCTCTAAAACCTAGTTGTTTTGAACAACTTTAGCCTAGATACTTCCAAGCGCTTCATATCACTGTAATATCTATACTATCTTCCAGTTCAATATCCGTTCTCTTTCTTTTACTGCCTTGCTGAACTTTTGTTCTCTGAAACATTCGGTATCCCATTTGTTACAAGCAATACTATAGGTGCAATCAAAAGAATCAACAAAATGGTTTCAACACAAATCCTAATATTCTACTTCCCAGGTTACCAAACCATCTGCCTATAGCAGACAATCCACTCTCAATTACCTCCCATGCACCTATTGTTTCAAATTCCTTCAAATCTTTGGTTATCTCTAAAATATTCCGTAGAGTCAATTTTATCTGGGATAAAAGTACAGGATTGTTGAACTTCAAGCATCCAACAGACTCTGCCCTCTTTTGCCAGCAACATATCTAATGAAAATCAATCCTGCAAACTATTGATCTGATTGCTATCATTTCAGTATTGACAACCAATAGTACTCCAGCAGTACTAGTTGCCAGTTTGTCCACTATAGCAGACAGCCTTCTGATTTTCATATCATTCAAAATCAATACCAAAGATGGAATCCTAGCACCAGAAATGTCTCCTACTATTGCTCCTGCACTAACACCTTGGTTAGGTCTAAACCTTTTTGTCAAAACAGGAGTATCAAAGTGCTCCATATGATAGATTTTAGGGAAAACAATTCAAAAATAAGAAGTACCATATCATCTTTTTGTTTGTCAAGAATATGCTCACTTACCACAAATGAAACAAACACCAGGAATCACTGCATCCTCCCCATCTAAATCCAGCTTCCAACTCTCTCCTCATGTCTTCAACTAAGTTCAAGAACTTCTTTTCTACATCTGATAAAAGACAAGTTAAGTATTATCTATGTGCATATACAGCATCTAAGATGGAAACAGGTTTAACAAATATTTGAATGATTTTATTTCCAAAGGGGCTGGACATATCATTGCTAGAAAAATAATACTGATAATGTCCTGTCCCATAAAATAAACTCAACAGAAGACTAAATGAAATCCCAACATCACAAGGATGTGATAATAAGTAATACCTACTGAAGCAGATGCAGGTAATTGTGTACATATATAGCAGTAGCTTGCCTTCATGGTCTCTACATATTCATATAGCAAGCAAAAATACACATTTGCAGAATAATCTCCTCTAGATGTATCTATGTGTAATGCTTTCACACCTAACTTATTGCCTTTCCTAGGGCTAATATATTGAGAAGGAATATCTGAAGACACCCCTCCTGCTACAGGATTAGTGGGAGAAAACATTCCTACCAGCCATGTTATTAATATGATAAGCAAAACAAAGCAGTAAGGCACCAACTATGCATCTATGTCTGTTTTTTTGGTTTATCTGGATTTCGTCTTTAGAATCAGATCTATAATCAAGCAAAGTATGGCAGCAATAGATGTCTCTTTGTTTGGAAAACAAAAAGATGACAGTTCAGGAAACTGCCCTATCTTCAGTCAAAATAGGATCATTGCAATAATTTGATTCAATTCAAAATAGCACCATATCCTCTATCCCTTCCTGTATTGCAACCACCAAACATAGTGCAGCACCCTATTACATCTCCCACCAATGGCAACCCACTGCCACACTAACCCAACTATACCAGTGTGGCACATTGTGACATAGACCTCACTCCTCATAGCAATTCCCTCTCCTTTACAGTCTGCATGCACACTTTCTCTAAAACAATACATGCATACGAAATACAATACAATACACCTTTGTCTGCTTTACTAAAGAATAAACAGTTTCAATCACACAGGAAAGTTGCAATCACTTCTGATGGGACCTCGACCTGTGGGGTAACATCTAAACCAGTAGATTTTCTCTGTGCAATAAGATTCACTATACCAATTCTCTCACATTCACACAAAGTGAACTTCTAATTTAACCTGCCCTTTAATGATGTCCCATAATGACCACAAATCTTCAGCAGACATATTATGGTGTCTTCTGCACCTTTTAAACTATCTCAGGATCTTAGGCCACATTGGACCTGAAAACCATTTCAACTTCTCTATAAATTACCACACTTGCACAACTTTCAAAACATCTCCCCAAAACACCATTCAGCTTTACAGTCACCCCAATCTAATCGCGAACTGCTGCACTCTGTATCATGTTATGATCACCAGACCACCTCTCTTCCACTCTTTTGCAACTCCGCTGATCTTTCATCTCTGGGCATGGGCACTGGAAATTGGGCTCTGGGAACTACCTACTCTCCAGTTGGTAAAAATAACCATCTGTTACTGCTACCATCTGATAGAGGTAGGGCTCTTTCACTAATTCTGGGGTCTTATGAACCTTTTCTTCTCAGTTCCAAGGGGTGAAGAGTAACAGTTATGAAATTCATCAAATGGTTTCTGAACAAGCTAAATGTCACACATAACAGTCAATTCATAGGGTTAAAAGGGTTTAATACAGACTTAAAGTCAACATTACATAAACAAGTCTCAAAACCATGGAATAAATATACAAAATCACCCAAGAAGAATTAAAGCGTTGTACAATGTTGAACTGAGCTAGCATAAACAGGTCAAAAACTTTGATTGCTACAATGCAAAAGATTAGAAAAAGCATGTGGGTCTTGATCACTAGAACCAATTCTCCTGCCTAACCATTTAAATTAAACCTTAATTATTCTAGTACTAATGGTGTATTTGAGAAAGGTCTGCAAACAGAAATTCAGTAGAATATTCTGTTAAGAGAGGTGTCACCTAAAAGTATGAGGTCTGTACCTCAGAAGGTTCTGTTCAGCTCTAAGAAAAGGAAAGAGTCTGAATCTCTCACTAACTACACCTTCCTTTAGTCACAGTTTCGCAGGACGATGACATCACAGTCTAAGCTTCTCGATTGATACCCAATCAATTAACTTAAAAATGATTTGAAGTTTCATTTTCCAAACTTCTGATACATGCCATCTGCATACTCTTTGGAATTCAAAAGAATTACAACTGCCAAGCTTCCAGAACACTTCTTTCTTTGTCCTTGAAACGTTTGTCTCAAGCTTTCTCATCTTTCATGCACAATAAGCTTCTTGTTGACTAGGTGTCCACTCCTAATACCTGCATCTAGAAAAGACACATTTAAGAAAAACAACTTGTTGGAATTTGTTCTTTTGCAGGGTCATCCCTAATCTTTTTGCCTCCTGCCTCCTCTTTTTTCTGACCTGTTTCTGATGGCTTTTGAACTCTGAGCACTTTACCACTGCTAACCACTGCTATAGTGCAAATGCTCTCTGTGTAAATTGTATGGTTGATTGGTTTCTCCATGATTGGCATATTTGATTTACTAGTATGTCCCTAGTACAGTGCACTAGAAGTGCCCAGGACATGTAAGTCAAATGCTACTAGTGGGCCTGCAGCACTGGTTATGCCACTGACATTAGTAGCTCTGTAAACATGTCTCAGGCCTGCCACTGCAGTGCCTGTGCGTGCAGTTTTAAACTGTAAATTCGACTTGGCAAGTGTACCCACTTGCCAGGCCTAAACCTTCCCTTTTCTTACATGTAAGACACCCCTAAGGTAGGCCTTGGCATGGGCAATGCAGGCGACCCCAGGCATAGCCCGTTGCGCATTTCACTGCCTGAATTTCAGGCAGTGAAATGCGCGACAGGTGCTACTGTACCCGCTGCACATCAGCATTGCCGCCGGCTCTATTACGAGCCGGCAGCAATGTTGAAGTGACTTTTCCGCTGAGCCAGCGGACGGTAACACCGTTACCGTCCGCTGGCTCAGCGGAAAAGTCGTAATAGGGAGCCAGAAATACCGCCAGCACTGACGGTATTCTGGCGCCTGCAGCCTCTGCGGTCTTTGGAAAAGATTGTAATGAGGGCCATAGTAATGTGTTTTATATGTCCTGACAGTGAAATACTGCTAAATTCGTTTTTCACTGTTGAAGGCATGTCCCTCTCATAGGTTAACATGGTGGCTACCTTTAAATATGATTAAAGTGTAGATTCCCTTTGGGAGCAGATACAGATGTGGAGTTTAGGGTCTCTGAGCTCACAATTTAAAAATACATCTTTTAGTAAAGTTGATTTTAAAATTGCGTGTTTGAAAATGCCACTTTTAGAAAGTGAGCATTTTCTTGCTTAAACCAATTCTGTGACTCTGCCTGTTTGTGGATTCCCTGTCTAGGTCAGTTGACAGTTGGGCTGGTTGCATCGCTCACTAGACAGTGACATAAAGGGAGCTCGGGTGTAGTCTGCATTTCCTGATGAGCTATCTATGCTAGGAGGGAGGGGAGGAGTAGTCACTTACACCTGAAAGGGCTGTGCCTTCCCTCACACAATGCAGTCTTCAACCTCCTGGTGTGTGTCTGGGGTCTGGCCTGGGCAAGGCAGGATTTCACAAACAAGAGAGACTTTTCCTTGAAGTAGGCCTACTTCAAAGGGCAAAATGGGTATAAGAAGGGCACCCAAAACCACATACGTTAGAACACTTCCGGAAACCAAGAGGAACCCTGCCTGTGACTGTGCTTTGTGGAGCTATCCTGCAGTTGCTGCTTCTGCCTGTTTTAGAGGACAAAGACTGGACTTTGTGTTGCCTTCCTTCTCGTGAAGAACTCTCCAAGGGCTTGATTTAGAGCTTGCCTCCTGTTGTTTAGAGCTTGCCTCCTGTTGTTTGAAGTCTCAGGGACAACAAAGACTTCTTTCTGCCAGCACCTGGAGCCTCTGGAGAGACTCCTACTCTACCAAATGGTGCCCATCGAGTTCCTGGGATCCTGAAAAGAGAAGCTGGCAGCCCAAGAGTAAGAAATCCACGCACCGACCGCTGTGCGGGAAAAAGATCGATGTGACTCCGATCTGTGGCTGAAAAAACAACACGCCACCGGCCTCACAACTGAAAATCGACGCTCGCCTGCAATGCAACTGTAAGATCAACGCATGCGGGTGGAGAAACGATGCGCAGCATCGCTGACAGAGGCTGTTGAGATCGCAACCCATGCTGCATGGCTTTCGGATCATCGTCCGTCTGAATTTCTGACGCAAAAACCGCTGGGCATGTAAAAACTACGCAAGGCCTGCCCGTATCAGAGAGTGCTGACCGGATCGACGCATCGCTCTCCTGTGGAGAGAAGAAATGACGCACGCTGACCCGACTGAAGGAGAAATGACGCAAGGTCTTGCTCGTGAGTGAAATCGATGCATCGTAAGCCCTTTTTGACGCACACTCGCCAGTGCAGGTTTATTTTTGACGCACCCAAGGTACATTTTCACGCTAACAGCATTAGCGTTGTGTTTAAGACTACATGAGGACTCTTTTTGGTTTTTAAATGATGACTTGTGTATTGTGGATTTTTGTTGTTTTGGTCTTGTTTTGTTTAGAAAAAAATTCCCCATTTTTCTAAACCTGTGTTGTGTCATTATGTAGTGATTTCATTGAATTACTGTTTGTGTTGGTACAAATACTTTACACCTAGCACTCTGAAGTTAAACCTTCTGCTTGTGCCAAGCTACCAAGGGTGTGAGCGGGGGTTAGCTGAGGGTGATTTTCTTTCACCCTGACTAGAGTGAGGGTCCTAGCTTGGACAGGGGATAACCTGACTGCCAACCAAAGACTCCATTTCTAACATTGGTGATCAGCGGTTGGGATTGGACTTGTATTTGTACTTGACATACAGTAATTAAGTGTATACTACTGTTTTCAGTGCAGACCACTACGTAACCATATACTGCTTGCCTTGTGATCTTTGTTTTTTTCTCGTGGGACTCCTTTTTGTTCTATTTCCATGTTTTTACTGATCCCTTGAATTACTTTTCTTTGAACTTCATTGGGAACTCTTTTCTGCCTTTGGAACTTTGTACTTGTGACCATCATGTCTCAATCTAGAGATGCAAAAGCTGGAGATATGTTTGAAGTAGGGAAACTGAATGAGTATTCAGTTGCTCAATTGAAACATTTCCTTAAACATCTTGCCTGTCCCATTAAGAGCTTCACCAGGAACAGGGAGCTGGGAAAGGCACAGAGGGCCTGGGTGACAGTCAAGGATCTTGGGGGGCACACAAAGGAGAAGGATATGGATGGGGAAGTGCAGAGGATACACAGTGGTGTAGTGGAGGTACCTGTTACACCTGGGGGGAGGGTTCCCCAGGAGTGGTAGCAGGATGTCATCCAAGGGTCTGACTCCTGAAGAGTTACAGGACAGACAGGCAGAGAGGGCTCACTGCTTGGAGTTAGAAATTGGAGGAAGAAAATGAAAGTGAGGAGAAGGGACTTAGAGATAAAAAAGATGATTTTGGCTTATGAGCTAAAACTGAAAGTGCTGGAAGTCATGAGGGCTGAGTCCATCTGGAATGGTGGCAACAACAATTTTATATCCAGTGCTGCTGAAGGAGTGCACATGCCCAGAGATGTGGTGCTCTACGTGAAGGAGTGAGTTAGCACACACCAGGAGGTTCAGGAGTATGAGGTAGCTCCAGTGATGCACAGGGTCACTGAGGTGGATTGGGGAGCTGGCATGGGGAGGCATATTCCTACTGGTGGGAGGGGCACTCTACTGACTCTAGGTGAGAGTGACAGGGAGAGGGGTTCCCCTAGGTAGAAGTCCTGGTCATGGATTGTGAAGACATCCCAGAAGAGTATGGGTTGAGTGCCAGGGACAATCAGGTACTGTCTCATCAGTCTCAGGAGGGTGATGTGAGGTACTTGTTCAAGGCTGAGTCACTGGATGGTTGGGTGAAGGGTAGTTTGGTTAATTCATGTGAGGGGCTGTGTGATGTAATGGCTGGAGAGCATATGTCTAGTCCTTATTTTCCAGAGCTACGCCAACACCAGGTGGAGTGTGAGTTCTATGACCCCAGGGAACTTACACTGGAGGGAGACCTCTGGGTGAGTACCAGAGAGTTTGAAGAGGCATTTGAGGGTGCTCCTGAGGGGAGTGGTCGAGGTATTTCCCAACCAGGAGGTAGGGAAGGACTGCAGTGTCCCAGGTACGTCCCAGTGTAGTGGGATGGGTGAGGGACCCCATTTCCAGTCTAAGAGGAGAGGGAATAGGAATGGGCTGAGGCCCAGAGTGCCCGAGATCCATTCCCAGGTCTTGGAGGGTTCCATTTGGGAACACCAGGAGGGGAGTCTAGCCTGTACCATAGGGCCATCTGCTAGTGAGAGGGTGCAGAAGTCCAAACAGAGGGTTGAGAGGGGTTTGCGGACCCCTGTGGAGAACATGGAGGGTCAGGGGTCAGCTCTGAGAGCAGAGCCCCCCAGGAATGACCTTGGTGAGACCATTTCTGGGTTGGGGTGAATCCAGACTCTGTCAGATGGGCAAGGGTCAGGAGACCTGCGCCAGCCAGACTCTTGTATGGCCCTTGGGGATGGTGGGTCCCTGGTGTGGGGTAAGTGTGCCCCCCAGGAAGTCCTGGTGTGCCAGTCAATGGTTCAACCACAGGGTGGTGACTCTGGGTTGAATGATCAGGTGGAGAGGTAAACTCTGACCTGATAGAGGGAGGGTGTGCTCTCAAGGAAGTCCTGGTGCTCCAGTCAGTGGTTCAACCGCAGGGAGGTGACTCTGGGTTAGATGACCAGGTTCAGAGGGTAAACTCTGACCTGCTGGGGGTAGGTATGCCCCCCAGGAGTGTTCCGAGTGTAGCTAACTTGTATGTTGGAGCGTTTGAGGAGTAGCATATTTATAATGAAATTGCTCCTTTTTTGGAGAATGTGCATCTATGGTGTAGATTCATAGATGACGTGTTTTTCATTTGGAGAGGAGAGGAGCATGAGTTACATGAGTTTTTTCTATGGTTGAATCTTTGTGACAGTAATTTGAAGTTTACCATCAAATATAATCACAAATTGGTGGAGTTTTTGGATGTGTATATCAAACATCTTGACTGACACCTTGCAATGACTGTTTACCAAACCTACAGCTAGGAACACTCTTCTTCATTTTGACAGTTTCCACCCCAGGAGTCAAAAACAGGCAATCCCTTTTTCTCAGTTCTTATGATTGAAAAGAAATTGCACAGAAATGAAAGAGTTTTTGAAACATGCAGAAGTTCTTTCGGATAAATTAAACCAGAGAGGCTATCCAAAGAAAGTGATCAGTGATTCGCTCAAACGAGCGAAGTACTATAATCGTGATTCCCTTTTTCAGGGTAAAGAACATAATAGCAGCGAGAGGCTAAAATTTGTAGTCCATCACTCGACTTTAAATGATAGGATTAGAAAGATCATTAATTCAGAGTGACATATTCTAAACACTAGTGCTGACTCAGTATGTCTGGAGAAACCATTATTTGCTTTTGAAAGAAACAAGAACTTGCGAAACATCTTGGTCAAGTCTGCGGTTAGGCACCCTCCCGTACAGGCTCACAGATCTATTACTGGAGTAGACAAGATAAAGGGCAGTTTTAAATGCGGCAATTGCCATGCCTGTGAAACAGCCTTGGTAACCCAGGATATCACACACAATGGGAAGAAAATTCTTCTCACTGGGATGACGAATTGTAGATCGAAGAACTTGATCTATCTCATCTTATGTCCATGTAATCTCGGATATGTTAGTGAGACTTCTAGGGAGTTCAGAATTCAATTGTTTGAACAAAAAATCTTTGTTTAGAGCTCGGAAACTCAATGCTCCATTAGTGAAGCATTGGGTGGCTCACAACCATCATGAGGATGAATTGAGATGGGTTATTCTGGAAAAAGTATTTGCAAAAAATGAGTCAGGTTCCGAACAATTAAGGAAAAAGAAAGACGTTTTTTGGATTTTTTTATTAGAGACATACAAGAGTGGACTCAACGAGAATATCCCTTGGTATAATGCCATCTGAGATCCTCTTGGCGTTTTCTGTTTGTTGGATCACTTTTTTGACACTTTCTAGCTGGTTCGTTTTGTTTTTGTCCACCGTCTCAGTGCATATACTTCAGGATCTCAAATTTATCTAAATATTGATGGTCACTATTTATATGCAGATGTTCGGATGTGGGTTTACATTCTCCCAAAATATTAGGGTTGGTTTCCTCTCTCTTTTTTAGTTCTATGGAGGTAATCTTTCTGCTTATAGAATTGGAAATATTGATAGAGGCTTCTGTATAAAATTGTGGCCATGGGGTTCTGATTGTCCTTTTGGTGTGAGTGTCTTTTGTATTTTCATTTGTCTGTCCGAGGTGTAGGTCAGGTTACTGTTATATATTCCCGGCGATGTTTGATGGTATGTCTTTGCACTTATTCGTATGTATTTTTGATTAGGCTAAGATGGCCGCCACTTTATGGGAAAGATCGGATGCGAGATGTACATCCCTTTTCTATGTTTACGGCATTTCTGTTTGCCGTGCGCTCTCAGCAGCTTTAAATTACTGAGGAACGCTGAGGGCCGGTTTAATTCCATCCGAGTCAGATTCTCTATTCGGTCGGCCTCCGTTTTCATGTTATTGAGGTAAGAGGCGTCTGTGGGCTTTATTGAAGAACGGCAGTGTGACACAGGAATACACTTCAGCTTATGCGGGCCTGGGCGTTTTAAAGCATTTTCATTTCTTTTGTAGAAAGTAACGGCAGCTCCATCTGACTCTTTAGGCGATAAGTCTTTGTGCTATTTGTATCTCCGGCAAGCAGCATCGTTTGGCACAATTGTTTCTGTATCTGGAATTCTCTTTTCTTTGTATAAGGTGATCTTAACTTTTTATCTATTAGTAGATTTTTGGGTTTTGGGTGACTTGCACCATTGGGGCGAGGGCTCTTACCGTTACTGATTCGGGTGTGGTGTTTGTGTGAACAGACGCATTGTATATGTTTTTTTGTTTGGTAACTCTAGGTATTTGTGATTGATTAATATATATGATTCTAATCAGAAACAGAATGGCAAAGAAGATGTTATGCAGTATTAAGAGTTGACTGCCCTGAAGAAGGTGGCTGTGAGTAAGGGGTATATACCCTACGTGTAAGTCCACCGAAACGCGTGTCGGCAAGTTTGATGGCACATGATTAAATTGGAAGACATACATGGAAATGAACTATATTCCAAAAGCCAGTTGGATGGTAAATGTTTGAATTGAATGATGGATATCGAAATGGACTATACTTTCAAGATAAATTGGATTGAGCAAAGTCAATGAACTTTTGAAGGCTCATCATCAGCACTTGTATATATGATGCTCATCCCTATATGGAATCATTGAATCATTTATTACGATTGGGAGATTAGTTTGAATTTATTGAGTTATGAGTTGCAGACATATACGGTGTAATTTGATGGAATGTTGTATGTGTATGTGATATGTGTGGTTGTGAATGGTCAATGGTCTTGTTTGTCCTTTTTTTACTTGTTTGGACTGGAAAAAGTAGGAGGGTGGAATTATGAATGATGAAATTATCAGATATATGATTTTGGATATATATACATATTGTGAATACATTTTGATTGTGATTAAAGAAGAAATAAGCTGTATTTCAGTCTCCGTCCATTTGGATTGAGCTGACTTTCTAAAGATTTAGGAGAGTGATATCTTTCTTACTTTAGATATGCCCCCCAGGAAGTCATGGGTTGCCAGGCAGTTGTCCAGGCTGAGGGTACAGACCCTGGACTGGAGGATCAGGTGCAGGGATAAACCCTGACCTGAAGGGTGGGGGGCGGTTGGCCCAATAACCCATCCTGGTGGGATTTATAGGGGTTCTCTTTCTGAGGGGAGTGCAGAACCCTGAGAGTAGGGGCAGGGAAGGGAGAGACTCACCCTTGACCCCAGTGCAATCTAAGGATACAGACCCTGGATTGGAAGGCCAGGTTCAGGGTGTCCCCCCTGACCTGGAGGAAGGGGCTACTGCTAACAGTGCCCCTACCATGTTGTCTTCTGGGGGGGCTACTCCTAGTTGGGGGGTGTAGGACCCCAGAAGGTGGGGCAGGGGGAGGGAAGCCTCACCCCTGGTCCAACCTAAAGGTACAGACTCCATGTTGGAGAACCAGTTGCAGGTTAACATCCTTGCACTGGTGGAAGAATTGTGCAGGACTGCTTCTACAAGCACCCTGACCATTTTTGACTCTGGGGTGCTGCTCCTGGATGGAGGGTACAGAGCCTCAGAGTGGAGAACCAGGGTCAGGTTGTCATCCCTGACCTGGTGGAAGGGAGCAGGGTCAAAGGGTGCCAGGCACCTGGGGCTACCGCCCCCACAACTCTCCACAGTCACAGTGGTTGGAAAGGCCTGAGGTCAGGCTCTCATCCCTGACAGTTGTCAGGGGTCAATGTGGCTTGCTGTCCTGGTGGACCGAGTTGCCCCTGGGGGGGGGACGAGAGTCACACCCAGGGGGTGGAGTGGGCAATACCACTGTGTTGGCCCCTGTGGTGCTATCTGCCCATTGGGATACATCTGTGAGAAAAGTAAAGTTAGGTGCTACACAGAGGGTATCTGCAGATGTGGAGAAAGGTTCCCCATGGGTTAGCTTAGTGGATCCTGAGAGCATGGACAGAGGGATCCAACTGGAGTCAGGAAGGTGTAGAACTGGAACAAGCCCCTACTGTTGTGGGCATGGATCCCTATTCTACCGCCCCAATCAGGGAAGTTCACCAAGGTATTGATTGTTCTCCACTGGCTTTAGGCTGGTAGGGGGTCATGTTGGAATTTGCTTTTTTGCAGGGTCCTCCCCAATCTTTTTGCCTCCTGCATCCTATTTTTTCTGACCTGTTTCTGTTGGCTTTTGAAATCTGAGTACTTACCACTGCTAATCAGTGCTAAATTGCATATGCTCTCTGTGTAAATTGTATGGTTGATTGGTTTCTCCATGATTGGCAGATTTGATTCACTAGTAATGTGCACTAGAGGTGCCCAGGGTTTGTAAATCAAATGCTACTAGTGGGCCTGCAGCACTTGTTGTGCCACTCACATTAGAAGCTCTGTAAACATGTCTCAGGTTTACCACTGCAGTGTCTGTGTGGGCAGTTTTAAACTGTAAATTCGACTTGGCAAGTGTACCCACTTGCCAGGCCTAAACCTTTCCTTTTCTTACATGTAAGACACCCCTAAGGTGGGCTCTAGTTAGACCCAAGGGCAGGGTGTAGTGTATGGTTAAGGTAGGACATATAGTAATGTGGTTTATTTGTCCTGACAGTGAAATACTGCTAAATTAGTTTTTCACTGTTGCAAGGCATGTCCCTCTCACAAGTTAACATGAGGGATACCTTTAAATATGATTAAAGTGTAGATTTCCTTTGGGAATGGATAGACTTGGAGTTTGGGGTCTCTGAGCTAACAATTTAAAAATACATCTTTTAGTAAAGTTGATTTTAAGATTGTGTGTTTGAAAATGCCACTTTAGAAAGTGAGCATGTTCGTGCTTAAACCATTTCTGTGACTCTGCCTGTTAGTGGATACCCTTTCTGGGTCAGTTGACAGTTGGGCTGGTTGCATCTATCGCTAGACAGGACACAAAGGTAGCTGGGGTGTAGTATGCATTTACTGATGAGCCATCTGTGCTAGGAGGGAGGGGAGGAGTGGTCACTTACACCTGAAAGGGCTGTGCCTGCCCTCACACAATGCAGTCTCCAACCCCCTGGTGGGTGTCTGGGGCCTGGCCTGGGCAAGGCAGGATTTCACAAACAAGAGAGACTTTTTTTTTTAAGTAGGCCTACTTCAAAGGGCAAAATGGGTATAAGAAGGGCACCCAAAACCACAGACTTTAGAACACTTCTGGAAACCAAGAGGATCCTCTGCATGGAGAAGAGCTGAGGAAGAAGAGCTGCCCTGTCTGTGACTGTGCTTTGTGGAGCTATCTTGCAGTTGCTGCGTCTGCCTGTGCCAGAGGACAAAGACTGGACTTTGTGTTGCCTTCCTTCTTGTGAACAACTCTCCAAGGGCTTGATTTAGAGCTTGCCTCCTGTTGTTTAAAGTCTCAGGGACAGCAAAGACTTCTCTCTGCCAGCACCTGCAGCCTCTGGAGAGACTCCTACTCTGCCAAGTTGTGCCCATCCAGTTCCTGGAGCCCTGAAAAGAGAAGCTGGCAGCCCAAGAGTGAGAAATCCACGCAACGACTGCCGTGCGGGGAAAAGATCGACCAACTCCGATCTGCGGCTGAAAAATCAACACGCCGCCGGCTTCTAGGCTCAAAATCGACGCTCGCCTGCGACCAGAAGATCGACTCCCACGGCTGAAGAAATGACGTGCAGCTGACGGAGCCTGCTGAGATTGCAACACGCGCTTCGTGGTTTTCAGATCATAGTGCGGCTGAATTTCTGACGCAAACACCACTGGGTGTGTAAAAACGATGCAAGACCTGCCCGGACACGAGAGTACTGACCGGATCGATGCATCGTTCCCCTGCGGAGAGAAGAAACGATGCACGTTGACCTGACTGAAGGAGAAATGACGCAAGGTCTCGCTCGTGAGTGAAATCGATGCAACGCAAGCCCTTTTTGGTGCACGCTCTCCCGTGCTGGTTTTTTTTTTATGCACCCAAGGTACATTTTCACGCTAACAGCGTTAGCGTTGTGTTTAAAACTACATGAAGACTCTTTCTGTTTTTTAAGTGGTAACTTTACTTGTGTATTGTGGATTTTTGTCATTTTTGTCTTGTTTTGTTTAGATAAATATTTCCTATTTTTCTAAACCTGTGTTGTGTCATTTTGTAGTGATTTCATTGAATTACTGTGTTTGTTGGGACAAATACTTTATACCTAGCACTCTGAAGTTACTTCTGCTCGTGCCAAGCTACCAAGGGGGTGAGCGGGGGTTAGCTGAGGGTGATTCTCTTTTACCCTGACTAGAGTGAGGGTCCTTGCTTGCACAGGGGGTAACCTGACTGCCAACCAAAGACCCCATTTCTAACACAATTCCACACTGACAGTGAACTGTAAAAAGAAAATTACATGTGTAGGCCTTCACTCCAGCAAAGTTAATAAAACACAAATATATTTTCAGATTAAATTAATTCTAAACTCTACATATAAGAATAAGCAAAATGATTATGCTAAATAATACTTTTGAAACGCTAGTCTAGAATAGATATTTATAAAACGTTGATTAAATGTTATATCCCATGATGCACTCCACCCATATGCTTTGCAGTGTAGAAATTATATAAATCACATTAAATATTAAACAAAATGTGACCACCAAATTGTGAGCATCGGGAAATTACCACCCTTTCACGTTCTTTTCTCAGAGAAGTAGTGGCAGAGCCAAGCTACACTCTTTCAGAGGTAATGGTTGCCGATCTCCAGCACAGTAATGTTCTGACCCATGTAGTTCTAAATGCATCTTGTATTAAAGTACATCACCTCAAGTGTATTAATGATTGGAACGATACTCCGTACCATCTTTTTAAGATGAAGCTACGGTCTGAGGATTGCTGTTTTCATTGTGGATTTGCAGGCGCCAATGTGGATCATGTCTTTGCATCTTGTCCAGCTCTGCGCTGTATTGCCTATTTGTTTTTGGCAAGTGGGGTATTATTTCTAACCTGGTGGTCAGGTCTGATCCCAGGTTGATCATTTTGGGTTGCTCTTCTGCCATTACTCCTTGTTTCCAAGGTGTATACTTCTTTTCTATCATATTGGAACAAATGAGCTTGGCTTTCCTGTGAGCCTCCCGACCCATGGATCTGGTGGTAGGAATTTTTTAACATAAGTAGAGTGGAGATGGTGCTAATTGAGAATGACCCTTGGAGGAAAAAGGCAGGGCTGATCTGGGATCCCGTGTAGGGGTGGCTAGCCTCCCTGACTGCTTCACAGAACTGGCCGGCCTGGCCTATTAGTTTGATTTGTTCTCCACTGTGCTCTCCTCCATGTTGGTTTAGTAGGTTTGTTTATGCATATGCTATTTTGCCTTATTTGCTCCTCTTTCACTTTCCCATTTTTTTCTCTTTTTCTTTTGTTTCTTTTATTTGTTGGATTTACAAGCAATTAATGTGATCACAGTCTGTCTTGGTATTGGATGTTTGTTTTGCTATTTTATATTTTTTTAAGAACTGGGCTGATAGGGGTATTTTTAATACCAACCCTATTTTCTTAATGTAGTCGATGTATTCTTGAAAGACTGAAGTGAACGAGACTGTTTGACAGTATGTACAAAGATGCTGTCTGCTATCATAATTCCATTTCAACGATTAAGTTTCTGTTTATATTTCACGTTTTACTTAATCTTCCAATCCTTAACCCCTTCCCCGCTACGGACGTAACGGTTACGTACTTGGCTGCAGCGTTCACATCCCCTTCCACCCTGACCCCCCGTGATGTCTGATGACGTCAGTGGATGATAGCGCGCTGACCTCATCAGAGGCCGCCCCCATCGCACTGGAAACTCAGCTTCCAGCGTGATCGGAAGAAAAATGCAAAAATGCAAAGCATTTCTCTTCCGATCAGGGGGTGGCGGCAGGCAGAGGACATGAAAGGAAAGGCCTTTCCTTTCATTTCAAGTCTCTCTGAGCATTTCTGCAGCCCGATCGTAAAGCGATTGGGCTGCAGAAATGCCTTCTGGACACCAGGGATTTTTTTTGGATTATGTTTAGTTATAAGGGGAGTGACCCCATTGGCATGGGTCGCTCCCCTGGGGGGCAATTTTTGATAGGGCCTTTTCTGCCAACCCAGGGGATGGGGGGGCAGAAATCTCTAGACACCAGGGATCATTTTTTTTTATTATTTTGTACACGTGGGGAGCAACCCCTTAGGCAAGGGTCGCTCCCCTGGGGTGTACATTTATTTAAGGTCATTTATTCCGCCCTTGGGGCAGATTGGCCTATTTTAATTAGGCCGATCTGCCCCCCAGAAACCACTAAGCACCAGGGATTTTTTAAACATTTTTTTACAGAATGGTGAGCGACCCTTTAGGCAAGGGTCGCTCCCCTGCAGGACAATTTTATTTTAGGCCATTTCTGCCCAACTTCTGGGTAGATCGGCCTATTTTTCTAAGGCCAATCTGTCCCCAGGGGGGCAGAAACCACTAGACACCAGGGTATTTTTTTTGTACCAATTTCAGTCAAGGGGAGCAACCCCATTGGCTTGAGCCCCTGGGGTGCAAATTTATTTTAGGCCATTTCTGTCCCCAAGGGGGGCAGAAACCACCAGGTACCAGGGATTTATGTATTAGATTTTTTACAAATAGGGAGCGACCCATTAGGCAAGGGCCGCTTCCCTGGGGTGCATATTTATTTTAGGGCATTTCTGCCCCCCTTAGGGCAGAATCCACTTAGACTCCAATGATTGGTGTGTGTGTGTGTGTGTTTTGTTTGGGAGGCAGCCCCTTGGGGAAGGGTCCCTCCCCATGGGGCCACATTACTGTTGGCCATTTCTGCCCCCCTTGGGGGCAGATTGGCCTACTTTTGTAAGTCCCATCTGCCCCCAAGGGGGGCAGAAAGCCCACCAGACACCAGGGAAGATTTTTTTTTAACAAAAGAGGGTGGAGGTATGGCTATACCCCCACCACAAATAAATGGGGACAAAGTTGTCCTTCCCACCGGTGGGCAGATGGGGCAATTACCCCTGATCCACTCTTCGGGGGCAGAAAGCCTACTAGATGCCAGGAAATTAAAAATAAATAGTGGGGTGGTGGCTACCAACCAGTATGGGCATGGTTATGCCCCCACCACAACTGAAGTGGGTAACAGTCTTTCAGCTTCCCCCCGCACACTAAAAGATCTTAACCCAATGGAAAGCAAAAGGAAATTTGATTATTTTGGGCTTGGTTTTACATTTGGGCCAGGAGAGCTTGTCCAACTCTCAAAATTGTCCCACCTGGAATGATGAGGTCTGCACTTTTGGACGCTGCAATGTAGAAAAATCTACAAGACCTAGACACATCTGAAAACTAAACATCTTGGTGAGTCCAGGGTGGTGTGTTTCACATGCACCCCACACAATTTTCTTACCCACAATGCCCTGCAAACCTCCAACTTTTCTTGAAATCACCCATTTTCCCCACCTTTTTGTGATGGAACCTTACGGACTTTGCAGGGATCTACAAAATTCCTATCACCCAGCATTGTTGCATTTATACAGATAAAAATATTGCCCCACTCGTCAGCCTAAAAGCATTTTTTCCAAACTGCCCTTTTGGACCCGCTTTGGTTCCCCCTCTATTTCAACAAGTTTTTGGCTCTTACCTGTCACAGGCACTAGGCCCACCTACAAGAGTGAGGTATCATTTTTATCGGGAGATTGAGGGGAATGTTGGGTGGTAGGAAATTTGTGCCAGTGTGGTGATCCCACACTGAAATGTAGGAAAAATATTTTTTTTAAATATATTTGAGGTTTGCTGAGGATTCTGGTTAAGAAGAACTGGGGGATCCGCTCAAGTCACTCCTCCTTTGTCTCCCTCGGTTGTCTATTTTTCAGAAATGTATGGGTTTGGTAGGTTTCTCTAGATGGCTGCTGAGCGCAGGACCAAAAATGCAGGTGCCCTTCCACCCCCAGAAAAACAGGTAGTTTTGTATTTGATAGTTTTGATGGGTCCATATTGTGTTTTGGGGTGTTTCCTATGGCGGGCACTAGGCCTACCCACACAAGTGAGGTACAATTTTTATCAGGAGATATGGGGGAATGCTGGGTGGAAGAAAGTTCATGGCTCCCCTCGGATTCAAGAACTTTCTGTCACCGAAATGTAAGGAAAAAGTGTTTTTTTGATAAATTTTGAGGTTTGCTAAGGATTCTGGGTAATAGACCCCGGTGAGAGCCCCACAAGTTACCACATCCTGGGTTCCCCTAGGTGTCTAATTTTCAGAAATGTCCAGGTTTGCTAGATTTTCCTAGGTGAGCTAGAGGTCAAAATCCAAAGCTAGGCACTTTGTAAAAATCAGATCAGTTTTCTTTGGGAAAATGTGATGTGTCCATGTTGTGTTTTGGGGGATTTCCTGTCGTGGGCACTAGGCCTACCCATACAGGTGAGTACATTTTTATTGGGAGACTTGGAGAAATGCTAGGTGGAAGGAAATGTGTGGCTCCTCTCAGATTCCAGAACTTTTTATCACTGAAATGTGAGGGAAAGGTGCCCTTTTTGCCAAATTTTCAGGTTTGCAAAGGATTCTGGGTAACAGAACCTGGTCAAAGCCCCACACGTCACCCCATTCTGAATTCCCCTACGTGTCTAGTTTTACAAAATGTGTAGGTTTACTAGGTTTCCCTAGGTGCCGGCTGTGCTAGAAGCCAAAATCCACAACTAGGCACTTTGCAAAAAGTAGGTCAGTTTTCTTAGAGAAAATGTGATGTGTCCACGCTGTGTTTTGGGGCCTTTCTTGTCGCGGACTCTAGGCCTACCCAGACAAGTGAGGTACCATTTTTATCGTGAGACTTGGAAGATTGCTGGGTGGGAGGAAATTTGTGGCTCCTCTCAGATTTCCAAACTTTCTATATCCGAAATGTGAGGGAAAAGTGTTTTGTTTGCAAACTTTTGAGGTTTGCAAAGGATTCTGGGTAACAGAACCTGTGAGACCCCTACAAGTCACCCTATTTTGGATTCCCCTAGGTGTCTACTTTTCAAAAATTCACAGGTTTGGTAGGTTTCCCTAGGTGCCGGCTGAGCTAGGGCCAAAATCCACAGCTAGGCACAGATTTCAATGAAAAAATGTGATGTGTCTATGCTTTGTTTCCTGTCGTGGGCATTAGGCCTACCCACACAAGTGAGGTACCATTTTTATTGGGAGACTTGGGGGAACACAGAGTAGAAGAACACGTGTTATTGCCCCTTGTCTTTATCTACATTTTTTTCTTCCAAGTGTAAGACAGTGTGTAAAAAAGGTGTCTATTTCAGAAATGCCCAGTAATTCACGTTAGTATGGGGATCCCGGAATTCAGAGATGAGCAAATAACCACTGCTTCTCAACACCTTATCTTGTGCCCATTTTAGAAATACAAAGGTTTCCTTGATACCTATTTTTCACTCTTTATATTTCACCAAATGAATTGCTGGATACTCAGTATACAATAAAAACCCATTGCAAGGTGCAGCTCCTTTTTTGGCTCTGGGTACGTAGGGTTCTTGATGAACCTACAAGCCCTATATATCCCCACAACCAGAAGAGTCCCGCAGAAGTAACAGTATATTGCTTCCAAAAATCTGCCATACCTGGAAAAAGTTATAGAAGAAAACGTGGACAGAAATGGCTCTTTTTTCACCTCAATTTCCATATTTATTTTTTATCTTAGCTGTTACTTTCTGTAGGAAAACCTTGAGGGATCTATACAAATGACCCCTTGCTAAATTCAGAATTTAGTCTACTTTTCAGAAATGTTTAGCTGTCCGGGATCCAGCATTGGTTTCACACCCATTTCTGTCACTAACTGGAAGGAGGCTGAAAGCACAAAAAATAGTAAAAATGAGGTATGTCCAGGTAAAATGCCAAAATTGTGTTTAAAAATGTGGTTTTCTGATTCAAGTCTGCCTGTTCCTGAAAGCTGGGAAGTAAACCCTTAATTGGTGCCATTTTCAGGGGAAAAAACACATGCTCTCTTCTGCAGACCTTTTTCCCAATTAAAAAAAAAAAAAGACATTTGCTGTATTTTGGATAATTTCTTGGTCTCTTCCAGGTGAGTCCACAAACTCTGAGTACCTCTAGAATCCCTAGGATGTTGGAAAAAAAGGATGCAAATTTGGCGTAGGTAGCTTATGTGGACAAAACGTTATGAGGGCCTAAGCAAGAACTGCCCCAAATGGGCAAAATAAGCCGTGGCAAAAGAGGGGGGAAAGGCCTGGCAGCAACGGTGTTAAGAGAGTTAGGAATTTCCAGGGTATTTATTTTTTATTTTTACATTTTAACATATTAAAGTTGTATAGTGCTTTATCTTAAACAGCTAATGATCATTTACAAAACAAATAATCCTGGCTGGTTTTAGGTGCATGTCAGTTGTGTTATATACCTGGATGCAATAACACAAAACTCATGAAGGTGGGACTGGGTGGCACACTATGTGAATCATAACATTCTAATGTACATGACTAAGCCACGCCCTTAATTCTATAGCGCCCTTTTAGAGACCTCTCACTTTTTTTCAGCCCAGGTAAAGCCGTGTGACATCCTTAACCCTCCTGCAACTGGTTTCCAGCTTGAACAGCGCGCTCCTTTTGGACTCTGTAAAGTCATCTGTTTATATTTCCCAATGCTACACAATGTCCTGGGATACTGTACCTGGACAATCCTTCAACAGTGGCTGCGGTGACCTTTCCTTCGCCTTGGATGTGGTTCAGTTTGGAACTGATGCTGAATTCCAGAGCCCGAGACCCTTTGCCTCCACATCGTGGAGCCGCATTCACGCTGAACCCGGGGGACGGGGGCGCGCGCAATGTACTACACTGACAGCGAGACGGACGCGTCCGACGGGGAGTACTCGCTCTCCGGGTACAGCAGCGAGGGAGACTCAACGTACGAGACCTTGGAGTCAGCGCGCAGAAGGCAATCTTTTCATTTTATTAGTAGAAAGATTTCTGAGAAAAAATGTTTGTTTGAAAGCGTGAAAGGAACAAGTATGGGCTTTTCTCGGTGTTAGGAAAAATCCATTTGAAATAATGTGTGTAGTGATTTTTGCATCAGGAGCTACAGTAAAAGCCTTTCATTCTAAAGGTGTTAACACGCAGTGAGTATTACGGCGGAGTACGATTTGTCCATGGTTGCTACACTGCATTGAGACTACTAAAAGTTGACTATGACGAGGTAATGCAAAGTAAAGGCACCTGAGTGTCAATTCGCAGAAATGTGTGTACAGACTATAATTTGTTCCTTTGTTTTGCACACCTAAAATGGGGATGAGTTTTTCATTTTTATTACAGCTTAAAAGATTGCTTGTATAATATATACATATATATACCTGAGGTTTTTGCATGATAGTGAAATGTTAAACCTTAAAAATAAGGGAAATGTTTAGAGCCTGCCTAAAAAATAAAAAATATGGAACGATGCTACTCGTGCTTCCCGATTGAGACCAAACAGTTGCGGTCATTGAACACAAACAAGTAGACAATTGATTATAGCTGCGCAGGTGTATTATAAAGAGCTATACGGGACAACGCTTGCTTCTGTGGTGTTCCACTTTCATGGTGCTATAATATCAAGTGTTACTATTAAACAACCCAATGGTACCATATTTTCAAACTTGGAAGAACTATCGGTTGAGAATGCATCGACATGCTTCAAATCTGTGACATACAGGTTTCAAACAATTGCGAACAGTAAATAACTCTGGAGCTATCTGACTTGTAAACTTGCACTAATTAACGTGTGCCCACAACCTGTAAATAGGCTTCAATCTACAGGACCACACGTGACGTAATTCTTTAAAGAGAACAACCGAATAAGGTTTCCATGTAATAACGTCACAATGGATGCAATGCTCCAGATGTTTAGTTCCACTTAACAGTTCTGTGCATTCTGGGAGTTGAACTTGGGGTACAGTTTAGTATCTCTGATTGAAGCACGGACACCAGAATAAAGATTTATTTTGTTCTAGCATTTTGCACATAAAATACTTTTCTGCACGTTTAAAAAAAATGCTGATTGTTTAATCCGAGCCAGTATCCAACCTTCTTGTATGTGTCAGGCTGTCGCATCCAGTGGCCCTACTGATGGCATTATTACATGGATTGTTTATTTCAACAGACATAAGATATTCCCAGCCTGATGTTGAACGTGTATCCTTTTTAACATCTACTTGTTGTGACAATTCCAGTGTGTACAATCTCCCTTTGTTTGTTGCTTCCCAGTCTGATATAAAACCAGAAAGTGCAGCCTGAGCAGGCATTTGCTCTGCCTTTGTAATCATGTCCCATTGTTACAACACTACATTGGCACTGCAAATGATCCCTCTGTAGGCTTTTAGAGAATCATGTTTAATTTACATTCACTGCCCTTATTACCATTTGTAAACATGAAACAACATATCCAGATCTACTTTGCTAGCAGTCACAACAACAGGCATTTTAGATGCTTTTTTTCTTAAGTCACCTGGGGTTTGAGAACTAGTGTGACAATATTCACCGGGTGGCCCCTTTAAGGCTCCTTTTTAACTTCATGAACAACCTTGCACCTGAAACCTATTATGACAACCAATCAGCAGTGTGGCAGGGTTCAGTTCCACTTTGGGACTTCCAAAAAGCACATAGGAAGCATTAGGAGCCTCCACAGTGCACAACCACTTTACTACATTATATCCTTATATTGTAAGACAATTGAGTGTCTGCATTTGATGCCGATTTCTTTAACATATGAAACAATGCAATTTACAGGTTTGAACCACACGTAGTCTATTCAATGTCTTCAGAGAAGCTACCATTTGTATTGCCTAGTAATATTGCAGTTTCTTGCACTTTTTACCATGGCAGCTTGTCTCTGTGATTTGTTAAGCATGGGGCCATTTAAAATATTTTGTGCAAGTGATACCACAAATTAGGAATGGAAGAACCCAAACTTGGTCTGTAAATATTTGTGAGTTCCCCTTGGGGGCAGGCAGGAAATGTATCCATATTCACAGATTAATTTGAGCATACCAGAATCCCAACATGAATCTGGGTGCTTTCTCCTGTGCTCTTGCGGTGAGTTCTACTGCAGTATTTTTCCATTACAATATTTGCTTTAGGTGGTGATCTGGTCCTTATTCTGCATTCCACAATCCTAGTTCTAGACTTGTTGTGAGTGGAATATGGAATGTAGAATGCAGGGGCAAGTTTGAAATCTGAGCTGACAGTTGATGTAGTAGCTATGATGACTGTGCCCATTAAAGATCTCTCGCCAACTCAATCTTCGTTGTGCAACATATTTACTATACTGCAACAAATATGGCGATGAGTTGGCCACCGTCAGGAGCGCACTGTCATGATTGTTGCTGATCCTCTGGACTCGAGGTGAACCAATTTTCGCTCCAGACAATTGAAGGATTTCCAGAGGAAGATTCAGACATGTAAAGTTTATGCTGATGTTTGTGTATGTATATATGTACATTTTGGTGGAGACTGTAGAGCACATTTTTTGGGGCTTAGGCATAGCCAGTGGGCCATTTAATACTACTTATTGCGGTGTGGTGCTGTGGAGACTCGGGGATCTCTCAACTGTGTCTGGGTGCTTACTACAATTTAGTTGAGGTGTGAACCATAGAAATCACTGAAATTCAGTAATTTTAAAGCATTTATGTATGTGCCCAATGTCCTCCTCACATGCGTCTTACCACTGTTTCTGGGCTCGTGCATTGGTTTTGTCTTACATTGCCTGGTTTTTCTGGCTCAGGCTCTGTGATGTGTCTGTCCTCGAGCTACGTTTCCCACTGAAGTGAAAGCTCCACTCCCTTAGAGAACAACCCTAACCACGCACAGTGGCCATACTTTGGGAACAAGAACCTGCCTCTTGTGTGAATTTCAGCAATCTTACAGTTACATAATTACAGTACTGCAGATTTACATTCAAAGTGATTGATGATGGCCATACTTTGGATACAATTCTCTGTCAGTCGTGTGAATTTAAGCGATTCGCAGGCTTGCATGATTATAAAACTTCAGATTTACAACAGAAGTGATTGTTTTGCTTTCTCAAGCCCAGGCATTATAGTGCCATCCAACACAGCGATTGGCATGCTTGTAACAAATCAAAATACTGTATTAAGGCCTTTTGTTTTAATTGCATTAACAAATGACGGCCACACTTTGGGTTCAAGTCCCTTCCAGTTGTGGGAATCTCAGTGATTCCTATGCTTCAACAGTTGCAACAGTGCAGATTTCACAGCGATCAACATACTTTCTAGTTCTTATAATAAGTAAAGTTAAATCTCGGCGATAGGGACGCCTCAACAAATATACCAATTAAAATGCTGATTTTTCCCAGCGATTGGCTTACCCAGCCATAAAAATACACATCTGAGTGACAACAAAATATAGTTAATCTACTACTGATTCTGCACAGTGATTGGCATTTTAACAGGGGCATATTAACTACAGCTACTACTGCTAGTATCACAAGCAGCCTTATTAATCAATCATCAATCAATCATTGGACTTGTAAAGTGGGGCTTATCACCCTTGGAGGGGAGAGGGTATCCAGGAATTAAGGGTGGTTGCTGTGAGTCAGTAGCTACTCCTAAAAAAAGGCATGTCTTGAACTTTCTCCTGAAGTAAAGGCGGGTGTGTGAGGTGTGTATGTGGAGGGGAAGGTCATTCCAGATCTTGGCAGTGACGTAGGAGAAGGAGCATCCTCCGCTGCGGCAGTGTCTAGCACTCAGGACATGCGCAAGAGTTGTTGAGTAAAGTTTCCTGGTTGGCTGGTGGAAGATGAGTCTGTAGTTGATTAGATTGGGCCCGATGTTGTGGAGTGCTTTGTATGTGATGGTGAGAACCTTGAATTTGCGCCTCTTGTGCACAAGGAGCCAGTGGAGACTTTTGAGGTGGGGGGTGATGTCAGTCTGTCTGGGGAGGTCCAGAACGAGACTCGCTGCTGTATTCTGGTTGGTCTGGAGGCAGTGGAGGAGCTGGGTGGGGAGTCCGATGTAGAGGGCGTTTCTGCAGTCTAGTCTGTTGGTGATGATGACTTGGATGACCATCTTTCTGGTTTCAATGGGGATCCTTCTGAAGATCTTCTTTAGCATGCAGAGGTTGTGGAAGCCGGAAGAGGCCACTGCGTTTATCTGCTGTTTGAAGGTGTGTTTGCTGTTGATGATGATGCAGAGATTGTGGGCATGGCAGTCAGGGGTTATCCAAGATTGAAGGGACACCAGGAGTCATCCCAGGGGGAGGGGTTGCTTCCAAAGATGATCACCTCAGTCTTGTCCGTGTTCAGTTTCAAGCAGTCGGATTTCATCCATTCAGTGACATGTGTCATGGCATTGGTGAAGTTGTCTCAGGGGTGGCGTGGTCTTCGGAAAGGGAGCGTATGAGTTGGTTGTCATCTGTGTATAAGACGATGATGTTAAGTACATGGGAAAAACAATCTCAGCCAACGGTGTCACATAGATGTTGAAAAGGGTGAGGCTGAGAGAGGATCCCTGGAGTACGCCCAGGCATATGTTGCTCTTAGGTTCTGAGGTGGAAGGTGGGAGATGGATCCTCTGTGTGCAGCCTGTGATGAGGTTGTGGATCCATTTGAGAGCGTTGCTTCGGATCATGATGTGGTGGAGTCTGGAGGTGATGGTGTGGGGGAGATGGTGTTGAACATGGCAGAGAAGTATAGGAAGATTAAGGCCGCCTTCTCTCCATGGTCGAGGAGGTAACTGATGTCGTCCGTTGTGGTGACAAGGGCAATCTCGTTGCTGTGGTTGGAGCAGAAACTACATTGGGAGGAGTCTAGTAGGTTGTGTCTTTCCAGTTACTGGAGAGCTGCTTGTTGATATCTTTTATCAGGGCCTTGGCTGGAAGGGGAGCAGAGTGATGGGGTGGTAACAAATGGTGGCAGTCCTGATGGAGGTGCTGAGAATGGGAGAGAGTATTCTGCTGATTTCCTTCTGGCCCAGGTTAAAGATGTAATGTGAGCATGGGTCGTTAGGTGAGCTGGAGTGGGTCGAATGTCATGAAGGCGTCTGTTTCCTGTATGGATAGTGGCTCCCAGTCGGTGATGAGGTGGCTGGGGGAGTCCTCAGACAGAGTCAGTAAGTGTTCGGTGCTGGTGCATCGGGGTGAAAGTTCTGTAGATGGCTGTGATTTTGTCATGGAGGTAGTTGGCTAGTGAGTTGTACAGGATCTGGATGGGTTGGATTGTGTTTTCTGTGGCTCCTGGGCAGGAGAGCTCTTTGACGATCCTGAAGAATTCCTTAAGGCGGTTGGTGCTCTTCTTGATGCAGCTGAGTAGGGCACCCTTTTTGCTTCTCTGAGGCAGTGATGATATTTGTTCAGAGCACCTTTGAAGGTGGTGCGGTCTGCGATGTCCCTGCTACTACATTATCATCTTTCTAGCCTTTTGAAATCTCTTTTAAGTGTGCATAGTTTAGGGTTGAACCACCTTGTAGGCTTGCTGGATCTTCTGGAGGCAGAACCCCTTGCGGGGCGATTTTGTTGGTTCTATTTAGGATCTATTTGGAGATATTGCTGGCGTCTTGTTCGAAGTTGCAGGAGAGTATAGGTTTGCTGGACTGGAGGGCGGTGGTCCATTGGGTCTCTATGACTTTTCCCCCATCTGCAGAGAGGGGAAGAAGGGGGTTTGGTGGATGGCTGTGGTCTGCTGGTTTTTAGAAAAGTGTACCAGGTGGTAGTAGGTCAATGTGAGCTCCGTTGTGTGGAAGAACTTGATTTTTTCACTGGTCTGGCTGTGATGCTAGGGTACAGAGTCTGACCCGCAGTGTGTGTGTGGAGCTGGTGACTAGTTGTTTGAGTCCGATGTTGCTTAGGTTGTCCAGGAGATTGGTGGTGACGTGGTTACTGGGGTCATCTAGATGGAGATTCAGATCTCCCTAGAAAATGTAGTCTGTTGAGTCGATGGCTAAGGGGGGGCGATAAGGTCAGCGGTGGCCTTGCAGAAGTCGGGACGGGGCCTGGGCTCTGTGCCCAAGAGTTCCCTTGATGGGTGTTCTGGCTTCAGTTTGGGTTAGGAACTTTAGGGGTTCCATTTGGTGGGATGCTTCTTCTTCGAAGGTGGTGCACAAGAGGTTGTCCTTATGCATGATGGCGATGTCTCCCCAGGGCTTGTTGTGGCAGTCTTTGTGGATTAGTTGTATCCTTGCGGGGTGGCACAGGTGATGTGGGGGGCTGAGGCGGGCGTGAGCCTGGTATCTGTGATGAACATCAGGTCTGGTCTAAGAGTGGATATGGTGTCCCATATTTCTGTGGTGTGTTTGCAGAAGGATTTTGCTTTGAGCAGCAGGCATTAAAGTTGTTTCTGGGGCTTGAAAGGCGGCGGAAGTGGTGTGGGACTCGGTGTTGCAGGTGAAGTGGCATTGGAGGCAGATGAAGAGTCTGACTGTGATCCGAAGGGAGGAGATGCAGCAGGTGTTGTACCGGTTCCTTTGAGCCAGGGCCCAGAGTTCAGCTGCAGAGAATCTTAGCAGATCGCGGAGAGCCAGGTTCCTGGTGCTGAGTGGGGTCCAGGTATGGACGTGCACATGCAGGCTTGCCTTTGGTGTACCAACAATGCGCTTGCAGTGCGGACACGCTGCAACTGCCAAAAAGTAGGTCAAGTGGTGGGAGGGGTGCAGTGGGAGGAGGGCGGTGCAGGGAAAAAGTGGGAAAAATAGCAAGAGGGCAGTGGGGTTGGGGAAACAGGGGACACAGGGGCACACGTAAAAAAGGGTGGCACAACCAAAAAGGAGCAGCAAAAGGTCAACCAGCACTCTGCATCTATTCAGCAGAGTAGGCAGAGGCAGGTAGAGGCACCAGGCAGCGGGGGGAGCTGGCAGAGGACCTGCTCAGCGGGGACGCACTGCGACAACCATTAAGTAGGTCTTGGAGTGGGAGGGGTGCTGTGGGAGGAGGGCGATGTGAGGAAAAAGCAGGAAAAAACAATGGGAGGACAGCGGGGGCAGAGGACTGGGGGCCCAGGTGCATAAGCAAAAAAAAGAGTGTCACAACCAAAAATGAGCAGCAAAAGGCCAACCAGCACCCTGCACCTACTCATCAGAGTAGGCTGAGGCAGGCAGAGGCATAAGGCAGCAGGGGGACCTGGCACAAGACATGCTCAGTGGGGTCATGCTGCAACCACCATCAAGTGAGTGCTGGCAGGCGGAGCTGAGACAGGTTTAATGGGATGTATATAACTTGAGAAACAGGGCATCACAGATAAGTGATATCCACCCAGTGAAAAATATAATTAAAAAAAAAAAATCTACTGTCAACACATTACAGTGTATCAGTCATTTAACTTTGGCAATCATATAAAAATATTATCCTATGTAAGTGAACATATAACTTTTACTCAGCAACATGAAGCATGCCAGTGCCCCTCTACCATTTTTGCAGACACACCGAGTGATCCACCTGTTCTGTGGAGCAATTGGTATAGGGCATTTACAAAATATCTTGGCGCTATATATTGGCGCTATAACAGATATTGCCCAGAAAGAAAACAATTTTTATTAGAGCACAATCTGGGTTCAAGGGTCAATCTATTTTTGAGCACTTACCACCATATGAGTTACCTGATGGTGAAGAGGAAGATATTGATGAATATCAACTTGCAGTAAGAAAGCTTGTGAAGCAATTTCATACACACCCAAGTCTAATTGTAAATGGACATAACTTCTACTTCTTTACTAGAGAACTACACCAGGATGAATCAATTGACAGTTATGTTGCAAAATTGAGTACTCTTGCTTCTGAATGCGAGTTTGAAAATTTCACTTTACAACTCATTCGTGATCAGATAGTAGTATGTTCTTGGGATAAAAAGGTACTGGAAAAGTTATTGACATTAAACAATTCTTCACATCTAGAAATAATAGATATAGTGAAAAGCATAGAAATTTCACGGAAAGTGTGCAAGGAATTGATACAGGAAGAACAAATTGATGTAAGTGTAGTCAAGATCAAACAGAACCCCAATGATTAAAACAAAGAACAAACAAAAAACCCTTAAAAAACAAAGGTAAAGAAGGGTTTTTTAATCAAAAAATTATTTGTTTTAGGTGTGGTAATCCTGAGCATGGATTTAACGCTTGCCCTACAAAATATGTATGGAGAATGTGTGGCAAAATAGGACATTTTCCTAAACTATGTCAGAGTGTAAAAAATACAGATAAAGTATATGTTATTGATGACAAAGCATACAATGATAGTTCAGAGGATGAACAAAATGTTCAGAAAAATTTGATATTGCACAAGGTGGAGAATCCAATTGTGTTGATCCATATGAAATATTGAGGTAAATCTATTGATAGATTCAAGAGCAACCATGACTATAATTACTGAAGAATTATTTGAAGAAATAAGGGGAGAGAGAAAATTCTTACCTCCGGACAAATATATGGTGAAAAAAAATAGATCCCATTCCTTGTAATTCAGAAAGTGGATGACTAACACCTAAAGAATGTTTGGACAAAAGAGTACAAACAGGTGTTCAAACAAAAACCAGGGAGGATCACAGGACTTAAATACAAAATCATGGTGCAGAGTGGTGTCACACCTGTAGAACACAGGTAGAGGAATGTACCATTTAGTATTAGTGAAGAGATGGCATAAATTCTCAAACTAATGGTTGAAAATTGTGTGATGGAGCCCACAGAATCATTGTTATGGTTATCTCTGTTAGTTATTGCAAGAAAGAAGAATAGGCAGTTGAGAGTTGACATCGATCTACAAAGTCTTAACAAGGTGATATAGGTGGATTCTCATCCGTTACCATGCATCGATGACATCATAACAACATTCCCAGGAAAAACAAAAATCTGTAAAATCAATTTATCATTGGCATTTCACCAGGTCGAATTGGATGAATCTTCCAGATATTACACAGCATTTGTCTCACAAATGGGCACTTTCCAATTCAAGGGGATGCCTTTTCGATTGGCATCTGCCACGTCAGTATTCCCGAGGGTGTTGGTATTCCAAGGCATAAAGGGGGTGGTGACATTTCGAGATGATATACTCATGGCAGATGAAGATGAATATCCGCATGATAAATTGATGCACAGAGTTTTGCAAAGGTTACAAAAATTGGGGTTGGTCGCTAATATTAAAAAATGTGAATTTGCCACATAAAGTATGGAGTACTTTGAGCATGTCCTCTCATAAGAAGGGGTTGAACCGAGACCAGAATTTGTAGAAGCAATTGCTAAGGCTACAGAACCTTAAAAAAGGAACCTGTAACATCTTTCCTTGATCTATGTGAAATTCATAATTAACTTTTCTACAAAGATAGTAAATTTGCGAGAACTTCTAAAAGAAAAATGTTTGAGTGGACTGAAACATGCCAAAAATAAATTTCGGTCACTTAAGAATGATACATAGACAGCAGGGGTGTTATTACCACTTGACTCTGTCAAAGAATGAATCATTACAATCGATGCAAGCAATGATGGTTTAGGTGCCACTTTATCCCAGAAGTATAGAAATGGAGAAGAACTTGCTGTAGGTTTTGCCTCACACTCTCTGATAGACAATGAAAAAGTATTTTTTATAATAGAGAAAGTATTATTAGCCTTTTCTGGGTTGTGGAACGTTTCAAAATTTTCATCTGGGGGGGAAAGGTTCATTCTCAAGACTGATCATAAACCACTTGTAAATATTCTCAGTGGTTCAGTCACCAAGGATGACACTCCAAAAATAGCTAGGTTGAGCTCCAAGTTATTGCAATATGATTTCAATACCAAACATATGCCTGGGGAAAAGAACATCAGAGCTGATTACTTTTCTCCCTCCACAATCAAATGTGATAACAAAGTTGTGCATTGGGATGACGAAGATGAAGAATGCTTAATTTCTATCATAGACATGTGTGATGGTAATACATCTAGTGAGGATGAATGGAATGCTAAGATGCTGAGAGATGAGGAAATTGCATGTATACAAACATACGTAATGGAAGGCTGGACAAAGGAAAAGTCCTTACTGCCAAATTTACAGGCTTATGTAAAACTAGTGGATTAACTATCAGTTGAGACAAATGGTTTGTTAATGAGATGTGATAAATTTGAGTCAAATGGTTTGTTAATGAGATGTGATAAATTTTTTCCTCACAGGGGGTTGAGAGATAATGTAATTTTCAATGGGCATGAAAGATATCTTGGTCAAACCATTAAGAAGAGAAAAATAAGGGGAAGTTATTGGTGGCCAGGTATATACCCAGAAGTAATATCATGTGTGAAGAGGTGTGTGATCTATGCAAACAGTGACAAAGTCATGAAAAAGTCATAACAACTGAATCCATAAGACTTCAACCTAGTGCTTTACCTGTAGGTCTATGGTCTAAAGTAGCCATTGATTTTATAGATCCATTTAGTCCTTTATTGAAAAGATCAAGATTTGCATTAGTTGAAGTGGATTATTACAGCAAGTGGTCGGAAGATGAGTTTATGGAGGAGCCCAACATTAGTGAGGTTAAAAAATGTCTAAACAAACTATTCTTGAGAGAAGGAAGCCCTAAATAAATTTTAGCGGACAATGGGGTGAAATTTGTTTCAAAATATATAAAGGAATTCTTAATGAAGTATGCTATTCCACACAAATTAATAGCATTGTATCACCCACAATGTAATGGTTTAGTTGAGAAAATGAATTGCACCTTGGGTGAATGCATACAATGAGCAATACAAACAAAGTGATGTGAAGGAGGCTGCAGAAAGCATGTTATGGTCACATCGCTCAAGTCCTGAAGCTGTAACAGGTTTGAGTCCTTTTGAAATTATGAGAGGCTGAATCCTAGCTTCTCTGTTGTGCCCAGCATTTCTAAGGAGTTTCAACAAAAACCTGATAAAGTTAAGTTTTTTACCAGTTCATAAGGTCTTGTGTACAACAGTTTCAAAGTAGAATGAAAAATGAATATGGTGTCAAGCATTAGGTCAAATAAGTGATAACAAAAATTAAAATAGGTGATTGGGTATGTGTGAAAGATCCCACACATGTTGCTAAAGGTTTGTCCAAATTCAGAAATCCTGAAAGAGTTGACGGCATTTAAAATAATGGCATACATATTAAGGGTCATGAATGGTGGAATAGAAACAGGGTGGTGAAAATCGACAAGTGGGATGGAGTTGTGGCAAGCAACAATGCATTCGGTTCTGATAATAAAGAGAGGAAGGAAATGTCATTTAATCGAGAGCAGTCAACAAGTGAAAACAGATCAAATGAGGATAACGAGAACCAAATGAGACCCAAAAGCAAACAGGTGATTAGAAAACCTGCTAGATATAGAGATGCATAGATCTTTGTACGATTTAGCCATGTTTATTCTGTCAGTCTTTTATTGCATATTTATCCAGTGAATGTTGAAATCCAAAATTGTATGTCCATTCTATTGTTTATGTCTTTTGTGCATAATTTAAGACTGTGAATACACCGTCATATTTATTGTATTTTTATCTATTTATGTTGTATAAGGAGGAAGATGTTGTGATGATCTGGTCTTTCTCCTGCATTCCACATTCCAAGCTCTAGACTTCGTTGTGCAACCCATTTATTATACTACAGCACTTACCTCTGCCTTCTGCATACATTTAGGGGTAGTAAAAACATTACTGTCTGTTAAACAGCAGCTGCATGCAGTTTTTTCATTATGTGTACTGCACTTTTTGGATGTTAGGAAGTCTATTTTGTGCCACAGTATTACATATTTTATTTTTTGTTATGGATTTATTAATAGTAATAAAAAGTAAGTTAAAATAAATTGAAACTGAATGGGACCAATGTGCTATTGGCTCTGTTGTAAAGCAGAATGAGTGACATATTCAGAGTTTGGTGGATGGAATACTCCTACACAAACATGGTGGATATCCGGTCTATTTTACAAGTGTCATGCGCTAAAATGCATTTGTAAAACCACTATGTAGATTCTGATCAGCATTTTCTGTTGTTCGTTAGCACCCACCACCCAGAAACCTTTGGTACAAGTGCTCTGAATAAGTGAAAAAATATAGTAAATGATTGTATGGGACTCTTTTCTTTTGTTAAGTAATCATGTGCTTCACTTGTTTAATAGCTGTCTCTAATTGTGAGTAACTAAAATATGTGTTAGTATAATTAAGGTATGCATTTTTCAATGATTCTTTGTTGAATTTATGACTTTTTAAAACATAACAAGAAAAATGACTGTGTGCAAGAGACTGAAAAACAGGAGTTCATATTTCCAACCTTGTGTCCAGCAAATTTGAGCTGGCTTCTCACTAATTAGAATTTAGACCTAGCTATAACACTGATATAACCACACCCATAATGCTGGAAAATATATTTCAAATATTGAAAGGAGTCACCTCTGCGTACCTCCTATTGAATCCATAAGTGCATTTTGTGATAACATTGATTATTAATTTGGGACATAAGAACATTTATCAACTGAAAAACACCCTGTATATTCCTCAGCACAAGTCTCAATGATCTCTGCTCAGTCCCACACAAGCAAAGGTGCAATTTCCTACAGAAAAACACGTTAAGTGAAGCAATAACCACAAGCTTAAAATCAGGGAAACAACTAACTAATTGAGAAAATAGAAAAAAAATATTAACAAAAATACACTAGAAAATTATTATTTAAATATATAAGGTAAACACACTCTAGAAAAATGAAAGTGTAATTGAAAATTATCAATTTATGGTTAGAGTCAGGAGTGCTTCTACTTTTCATTGTATAGCACTTCCACTCCAAGGGTGCCAGCAGGAATCTGCAGCCCTTGAGTCTTCTTTCTTCCAGCATGGCCTACTTCTTGAGATGTAGGGGCACATTTACTAAAACATACTCAACTCAAAAACCAAAGTTACTGTGTAGCGTTGTATCAGGGGAAAGAGAAGCACAGATCCATATTTACTAAATATTACCAGCTGCTGCTTTCTCCCCTGCGTTTGTGCACCATCAGTCTGCCTAGTGCCACACACACACATTTACGCCATGGCATGTGTGACGTCTACCTTAGGTTATGTACTGCAATTATTATCTACCAGTACAAATCCTGTTTCTGAACAATGTTTAAAAGATTCCACACATTGCATGCATGCTGTAAAGTGCAGCACACATTCAATGTGTAAACTATTTGGAGAAATAAATATATTTCTCAAATTCTGAACTTGCCTAAGGGAGGTGTTATTTGTTTGATGTAAAGTCCTGACTGACAATTTTAATACCATCCACATAAGTCTGCCTAGTGGCCGAGTGTGTCAAGGCAGCACAAAAGCGCTATTTGCACTGAAAAATTGACAATTTATCGGAGTTAAATAATTCATGCACAGGAAAGTGAAGACCCTTTCAAGAATTTGTACCACTTTGTTTTCAGGCCACCGCCTTGCAGTGGCGGTCCTGACCACTGCCAGTTTTGGTGGTCCGACCGCCAAATTAAGTGTTTGGCGGTCAGACCTCCAAATTAAGTGTTTGGAAGTCAGACAGCCAAATTAAGTGTTTGGCAGTCAGACCGCCAAACAACTTCTGACAGCAGTCCAAGTCGGAATCAGCCAGGTTGGCGCTGAACTCAGCGCAACCCTGTTGATTATGACCTGGCTCTCCGCCAACCTTTTCATGGCGGTTTCACTTGGCATGGGAAGTGCAGTGTTCCCCCCAGCCCAGCACCCTGTGGGCAGCAGCATTGCCGCCGGCTTGATTATGAGCCAGCACCAATGTTGCCGCCACAGTTTTCCGCTCATCAGCCCATCAGGAAAGTCATAATGGGCCCTCAGGGAGGTATCTAGTTTGGTGGCAACCACCCCATCGGAAGTTCGGCAGACAAGTCATCCCATCCACTGATCTCATAATCAGGCCCATAATACTTAGGTTTTCCTTTGTTCTGACAACTGCTCCTGTTCCCCTCTCATATGGGTAATCATTGTTAAGTAGCCAGTAGTTGTCAAAACCAATGGCTTCCTGGGCCCAGAGATCTTGTTTTTGCCCTCTTTAGGAAAGTGTGGTAGGTCTGCCATAAATGTGTCTTAGGCCTCTGAAGGTGAGATGAGTACAAAACTGGTTCCAGACCAGTGTTAGTTCAGGGAGCATAGAGTACATTTAAAAAAAAAAATTACTCTTCTATCATCTCTCTACTTCCACCACAAAATTTGATTTTTAAAGCTAAAGAAAATCACTTGAATTACCTTTCCGACATTTTTCCACCTAAAGATAGAAGTTAACAGTTTTAATTTCTCATAAGCTTGTTCATAGAGAATCTAACTAACCTACACAGTGAAAATAGCATTTGCACTTTTAGTCAATGTAAAGGCACACTATTTGCAGCAAGAAGTGTGCTGAATTTATTTTTATAAATATTAAGAAATCATGCAAGTTGGCTTACAAGATACACTTTAGGGTGACTTATTAATAAATAAAACACCTTTTCCTGCATAATGAGTGTACTTTTCTTTGGTAGTCATTGTAAGATTTGTAATTCATCTCCATAGAAATTTACTATAAATGTCCTGACACTCACATCTTTGATCTAAAATTGTTAGAATAGCCTTGGGAAAAGAATAGGTAGGTTCAAGTTTATGAGATGTGTTTTAATCTTATTGCACGCCTTACGTAAAGTCTCAAGATCAAAATACATGTATCAAGGATGTAAGCATGTTAAGAACCAAGTTCCCATGCTGTAGAATGACACATCTATCTGCGCATAAACACTAAGCATCCCATTTAACTTCAAGAGAGAGGTATCAAAACCCATCCATTCTCTCAGATCTCATTTTGTATTTCCACTCTCCCCTTCATAAAAAATAATATATTACCTATCAAAATTCCGCCGTATTTACCAACACTTGGAAAGATCCATGTTGAATTGTGGTTCACATGTGGGGAAACAAATCAATACAGACAGCTAGACAATGTCGCTTTAGGTTTAGCTTTTGTTAAAAACATAATGTGAATTTTTAATACTGAGTCTTTTTTTTATGTTATTACACTCATTAAGTAATAGCTTCTTTATTTCACTTGTCCTTCAGTGAAGCCTGAAAGTCTCAACTGGAAGACAAGGCTTTTTACCAATATCTTCTGGCTAGCATGGAGTATATTACAACAAATAAGGATTACATTTGTTACTAGTCAGAGTCTAAAAGGTTTGCCTCTGCACAAATGTGTTTTAACATATTCTTAGTGATAGGAAATTCTTTGTGCATAGAAACTTGGCACAAATAAATCAAAGGAGCATATCAGTAATGTTTGCTTAGGGCAAATTAGCTTCAGGTAGCTTCCAGGTGCCTGCTCTCTATGTGTAAATGGATTGTGTTAGTGAAATATACAATCTGCTGCTAGGGTCGAGGGATGAGTGGATTCGTAGAACAGCATTTTCACTTTCCTGCTCCCTAATTGATAGGAATAACTGGTGGTGACCATAATAAGTCAGCGTACAGTTATCATTCCGAGGTGGGCCTGGTTTATATATGTGAAAGTGGGTAAATTAATCTCATTTCGGCTGTGGTTTGTAATCCCTCTAAAATAGATTAAATCAAATAGGAATTTATGAGCAGAGGACTGTAAGAAATTGTTCCAACAGTCAAGATGCATTTAGGAGTTCCGAAGAAAGTTGCTTACACTTCTTGAAGGGCTTTAGGTCCTTGACCACTAGGGTATCTGTACAGTCTTCTGTCAGACACCTTCTCTGAAATTTGTACAGATCTTGTACTTGAAATTAATTACTTGTGCTTATGATGTACACACATCATACCAACCTACTGGTTACATGTTTACTATGACATAAATATAGTTCAGTAAAGCAGTCAATGTGTTATGCGGGAGGACATCATCTTTTTAAGACGTGGAATACAACTTGATTGCCATTCCACAAATGTATTAAGAGGGGCAAAGTTGAAAATAGGTGATCCTGATGGTTTCTTGACTACATATACGTTAACCTATACGTAGTGTAGAAAGAACATATTTTAGATGAAGCTAATTTAGAGTCTGTTGACAGCATTATGGCTTGTTTTAACACCAACTATAGCAGTTTCACCAATTACACATCGCTATGGCCCCTGCTAAAACGTTCACTTGTGGAGCACCTTGTGTTAGAATTCACATCCACTATTACACAAAGTAATACAATGTCCATGTTTGCTTTTGTATTTGTGACATCTTTAACACGTGCTATTTATCTTTTGCTTTAGGGAAGATGTCAGAACTGCCAATGTGATTGCTGCTGAAGCTGTAACTTGTCTGGTCATTGACAGAGAGTAAGTACATTATTTTTTCACTTTTTATATGAAAATAAACATGCAAAGTTTGCAAATGTGTTTATTTGATTGTGTCATGGCCAATTAAATACAACCCTGCTCAAGACCTTCATAAAACACAAATTATTACCTTAAGCTTCTGAGATTCCAATTTTAACAAGCATTGGCAAATATATGTGTCTGGCTATAAAGTGTCAATTAATGTAAACATAGACACCCACAAAGGCTGTCTATGTGTGTGCAGGCAGAAATATTATTAATCACATTAGGCCACTTTATTAGCTTAGACAGTACTGGGTAAAATGTAGCAAGATCTATGCCATTGATGTCTCAAGCCATTGTGCTTCCTGAAGAACTTATCACTAGAATCATTGAGTGTTATCTGTGATGCACTACCAGGAATTTCATTTAAGTTAGTTGGGAGCTGCCCTTCCTGTGACTGGTTGGTATCCGGTTGATCTAAATCTACAAATGATTAAAGTTCTAAGGGGCATATTTACAAGAAGTGGTGCAGGGCGGCCGCTGCGCCAACATTTGCAGTGAGGCGCTGCATCACTTCTAAAACACAGGGATGTGCCATATTTACTAGAAGAGGGCGCATCCCTGTGTTCACCCTGCGCCAGCACTAAATTAGCTGCAGAGCGCCAATGCAGACACCTTTGCACCATAGATTATTTTGTGCAGGAAGGTATACCTTTTATTTTGACCTTACCAAGATCTATGTGAAGCTGGAGCCATTTCAATGTGTCTGAAATAAAACAATATCTTTTTGTGTATGAATATGAAAAGGACACACAGACAAGTCAAATGTCTTCTTTGCACTTAAATTGAGAAGGACTGCCAGTATCTTAATTTGGGAAGTGTGTGTGATAATTTAGCTTACTGGACTCATGTTATCTGATGTCATGCAACCGTCCAGAAATTCACCCTCATCTATATGTTGATTTGAATTGTATTAGCAAGGCTCTTGTCCAAGTTTCAGAAATGTACTTTAGAATTGGCATTTATGAAAGAAAAAAAGTTAAAATTATAACTAGACTTTTTTAGAAGGAACAATGATCTCTGATGACATACACCACCAAGAGCTCAATAGCTTTGCCTATAGAAACAGTCTAAAAGAGGGCAGCTAACTACGATGAATAATTATTTTGAAACATATTGGAAAGCTTCCATGATAGCTCTTCCAGGTTGGGTGTAAAATTTGACTGACTTCAACCAAGCGGTCGTCACATTGTCTTTTTAATTCACATTAGCTTTCATCACTGCAACAAGTCATCCTGATTGTAGAACACTTTAAAAAATCCTTCTAAGAAATACAGCTCCCCAAATATCAATATATAAAGTGTTGTTGGACTTTAAATAGTTGCTCTTGAAGTTGTTGGTGACAGCCAGTTGGCCTTTCCCTGGTTCACCCTGAGCCATCCTAATGAAATATTGTGACTACGACTGTCTAGTTTTGAGATGGAGACCCTATAGGTTTGGTACCCTACGTAGTCTATGTTCCCTACTTTTATGCTTATTTCATTCCCAGCACAAATATCTCCCCTGTTGGAGCATTGATTTTGGACCCACATGAACCTTGAACTCGTCCACTTGAACTGTGCCTATGGACAATGTCATTAATCATTAGGCATCAAGCAGCTCTGTGAACTGAGTACCTGATCTTTGTTTTTAAGATCAGCTTCTTTACTGGCCAGAAACCATCCTTCTTGTGCTTTTGGGAATTACAGTGAATTGCACTTTCAAGTTCACATTTGAAGGTGGCTTTTAGTATTTTTGGAAATTTGTTGTGAACTTTTCCACTACTGAAGCCCATACTTCAAGCTTTTTGAGAAGTCCTCCTTTGAACCTGGGCCATAGAGAATGTTGAACAAAGGGCAGATGTATTATAATATATTTGATACATTACTGTTAGTGTGTCTCTGTCACCTTGACACATCAAAACTATTGCTAATAGTAAAGAGCTATGTAAAAGAGGTTTTTTAGAAAGCTATGGATTTGTGATTTCCAACCCATAGCTTATCATCCTCCACAAACTCAAATTGATATGGGTTTCAGAGTGTTATTTCATACACTTTACAATGCATTCTTCACCCAGAGACCAAACTAAGACCAGTTGCATTTATTTTGCTTATTAGATCTCACCTGCTCCCTTTTCTCTACATGTAAATAAAGATGCATTCCCTTTAAATACAATAGCTCTGGCTGAAAATTGAATATGATAAGTGAAAGATTCCTGTCATGCTATAGTTAGCCTTTGAATCTAGTACTACATCCTGGAGTAAGCGTTGAATATTTGATCAAGCTCACCTTGGAGAATCTTGTGTAGAAAGAAAGTAACTTGTTTCAGAATATTTGAAGTTGGAGTGCTGGGGACCTCTGACTCAACTACTAAAGAGCAGCTCTGCCGAATAACCACTGATATGCCCTCTGTCTGTGAGAAGGCCCTACGATGTGATTTATCATCCCCCATTTAATAGAGTTAGAGATGGTCCCAGATATTTTTAACTCAAAAAAGAGCCATCTCTGCCTGTTCACACTTGTATCGGTAACATACACTGTTTTATTGAAGTCCAATGTAGAATAGTTTTAAGTAGTTGGAGCCTTTCACATCTCTTCCATATGAAACAGTTGCAACAGGGACAAATGTCCATTCAAAATGAACTTTAAAACAGTTACAAGCAGAGCTGTTACTTATTAAAATTGAATGTCAATGTTTAGCCATTAACTGCAAACACTTGCAAATGGAATGATAGAAAATAGTTACCTGAATTATACTGATGTCCACTCCTTCATATTGTGTTTAAAACTGTTGTCAAATAGACATGCGTCTCTAACAGTGAAATGTTTCTAGATTGAAATAGCATAGATGAAGTTATGGTTAAAGTTTTCCTATCTTTTTTTCTCTTAACGTTTGCCTTCATGGTCCATCATCAATGTCTAAGGGTGAAGTATCAATAGTCAAAGTAATTTAATTTGTACGGCACAATTTTCCATGCCAAATAAAGTGGTCTTTCAACGTCTACAACAAATACATTTATGATCCAAAAAATCCACAAAATCAAAACGTATTTGAATTCAATTATTACTATTCCATTATGAAATAGTATAGTAACAGAAATCTCCATGTCTTTGTTGAGACTGTATCTCTTGAAACACAATTTGTTCATGTGCCGATTATATTTAATAGATTGAGTAAGTGATTCATTAAGAATCCTTAGAGAATTATATTTGACACTGTTGTTTATACAGTCCTTGTTTCCTCAATTCATGTGAGTTCACTGTATTGACTTGTTCTGTATGAATCAATTGAGCTTCGACTTTCTCAATCAAAACCTTCTTGCACTGAGTAGGAACTAATTTTGGCCAAAATGGTACAAAATACAGCTACGAATTAGATAAAGCATATACTGTATAATGGTGTAGATGTTTTTAAGAAGATGATGCCAATAGCTTGTAAGTGCTGTGAGGTTTTGTGAATGTGTTTTGTATTTGAAGTGTCTACATGATGCAAGGTTTAGCTAATAAAACTTGTATTGATCATTGTAGCACTGATTAATTATATCTGACCATTTGACATTGTGATACTTCCAGATGGTGAAGGTAGATACCATTATTCTGGAAGAGGAGAATAGGAGAAACCTGGTAGTCGTGTTACACTACTCCCTTCACCTTTGAGATCATCTAATCAGATTTGAACCTAAATAAAATAATGCATCGCTACTAATAGATTACTATTTCCATAAGGCATACAAGTGAACTTTTGTGGCTAAAAAACTGTGCTATAATTAATGGAATTAATTATAAGTGCAGTACTTGTATTAAAATGTAAGCTCATTGAAAAATGTCATCACACCGAGGCACATCAATCTGAGTGGCAGTGGAATTAATAGTTTCAAAGAATCCTGTTGTGCACTGTTTAATTTATGAGTAATTAAAGCTTGACTCAGGCCCTGACCAATATAAACAGATGGTTAAATTAGTGTTGTCAGATAAGTAGCTTTCTTTGACAACAAATTAACAAGCGAGGTAACATGGCGCAATGATCACCTAATACACTCATTAGCCCACGGGGACAGGGAAATACTCAGGCGAGCAGTCTCATGTTCAAGTGAATTATGCTTGTTACCTGGGAAGAAGGAACACTTTTATCTACTGCCTGCTGTTCAGTGACACAGGAAGACATCAGTCATGTGACTTGCAACTGTGTGATCTTGTATATTTCTATTATCTCCATCACTAAGCAGTCCTGTGAGAAGCTCTTCTCCGTGCCCACTGCACACTCTATTGGCTTACTTTAGCATGCCTTTAGTAAACATGCACAGATTCCCAGGACTAAAACATGTGCAACTCAATGAGCGTCTGTGGTCTGATCCATAGCAGAGTCCTAGACTACAGGCACGCGCTATTGCCTAGGCACGTGGACTGTCTATAATTATTAGGATGTTTACAGATATTTATTTAGGATCCCTGCATATTGTCATAAATATAGTTGGGGTTGTGCATGAATGCATATCAGAGAAAACGCTATTTTATCAGTTTCTTTGCAACGGGGTTAGGGAGGAGAGAGGATGCATGCATTTGCATACCTTATTCAGTTCTGGATTATGAAAACAAAACACTTAGGCCCTCATTCCTACTCTGGCGGGCGGCGGTCGCCGCCATATGGCCGCTCCGCGGTCGAAAGACCGCTGGGGCCATTCCGACCTTCCCGCTGGGCCGGCGGGCGCTAACATTGTTAGCGCCCGCCGGCCCAGCGGGAAGGCGGCCTGCAACACAGAAGCCGGCTCTGAATGGAGCCGGCGGTGTTGCAGGTGTTCGACAGGTGCAGTTGCACCCGTCGCGCTTTTCACTGTCTGCTAAGTAGACAGTGAAAAGCATGCTGGGGCCCTGTTAGGGGGCCCCTGCACTGCCCATGCCAGTGGCATGGGCAGTGCAGGGGCCCCCAGGGGCCCCAGGACACCCGTTCCCGCCAGCCTGTTCCTAGCGGTGAAAGCCGCCAGAAACAGGCTGTCGGGAAGGGGGTCAGAATCCCCAGGGCAGCGCTGCCCTGGCGGATTCGCCCAGCCGGGGGAAATCCGGCGGGAAACCGCCGGACCCGGTTTTCTGACCGCGGCTTTACTGCCGCGGTCAGAATGGGCCAGGAAGCACCGCCAGCCTGTTGGCGGTGCTTCCGTCATTCACGGCCGGAATGACCCCCTTAATCATGTGCTCACATACTTATATAAAATAGACAGAGGGATTTCGACTTTCAAAATATTTTATAGGATGAATTACTTTGTTCCAGGGGTATATTTCACAATTTAGACAACCGGGCCCATAATGTGCATTACCAGATTTACTTTCCTCCTGGCAAAAACTACACACTTAACAATGATCCTTTGTGTTTGCCTAATGGGGCAGCGGGCAATTCTACCCACTTTGGCTTTCTGTTTTCCAGATTTCAGTTCACACTTAATGAACGTGACCCTCTGCTGGTCTCAGTGCTAAAAGTATGGCTAATTTCTTTGATCTAAATAAATCATTCTATTTACATTTACTTTTACATTTACATTCTATTTATCTAAGATCAGCACCATATCCCCCTGCAGCATAAAGACGGCATTTGGATAATAAATCTGGTAGAAAGAGGCCTTTAGATGGTCTGACACCTAAACTATCCAAAGGCACAATTTAAAAATACATAAAAGAGATATTTTAACAATGTAGTGCAGAAGTGGTATATTGAGATTTCAGGGACAAATTTACAAGAAATGTCATAGTTCATGTCATCAAAACATGAATAGCGTACCATTAAAATAGATTTCTAAAATAAGGCATTCCTAATAATGGCACACTTGGCTTCATTTCCAATCTACCAAGAAAACACCTAGACTGCCTCTAAATCCCCTTATTTTTTATTGAGCAGTTGATGTACAAAGTAAATAAAATATGGGTAGGTACCATAAAACACTAAATTCTGACAAGAGAAGGAACTTGCTCTTCAATCACAAATAAATGCATATATCTACCAATCTCAGACTTAAACATATGGCTTGTGCAGATTTCGGTATTTTTGAGAATTTTAATACAACTCCAGGAGTATACACGCAAATCCTTCAAAATTCTAGTTATTCGTGGGAATGCCTGCTGCTCCATATTATGTATGAGGGCTGACCTAGCACAGACCATACAAACAATATTTAGAAATAAAAGTGTCACCTGCATCTTTACACTTTTTTTTGTTAGTCCCACCCCATCTTCAAATTTTCACACTTGATGCTAAGCATTTGAGCTCAAATGTGGTGAGAAAATCCATTGCATATATTGAATATCCACAGCGCAACATACTTGCGGAAGATGACAACCCCTGCAATGGTTATAGCACTGCCCTTCCTTTGCCATCTTTAGATGCATGACTGCAGACACAAGAGGTATATGAGCTGCAGTGCCATATAAACCTGGAAATGTTGACACTATGAGGTTGGGACAGGGTCATTTGGCTTGAGTCTTTCCACTTTAGAGCTCATCACCAAGGAGTCCCTCTCTCATTTTTTATTTATAATCTCCACAGTTATTTTGGGAATGAATGGACATATTTTGGAGAAACACCACTAAAATGTTGTGCCTAATTGTGATCTTATCCAAACTTCTTAGCTCTGCGATCAGTAATAAGGGTACATGAGTGAGGAACAGTAGGTTGTGTAAACAGTATAAGGGGATAAGTGGAACAGACTGGCAAGAGGGTTAGTGAATACTATCTTAAGGTAAGTCAATTTTAATTTTCTATTATCCGTAACACAGCTGGCACAGGACATGTACCCATCCGGTGCCTCCTGGCCTATGACATTCCCCAAATTAAGGAGTCCATAGCATCAGATTCTCACATTTTACAACACTTGGTCACATCTATTAATGAGTTCTGTGAGCACAATTAGGTAAGTCTGAGGCATTTATTTTACACAGAATCATTAAATTAAATTTTACCTCCAACAACAATGGATGGTAAAGGCAGAAAACGTGCAGTGAGTGCAGTTTACATTGTCAATGCACCCTGAATCGCTTCGTGTAGGGTGCAGTGTGATGAGGGTCAAATGTGAGGACAGGCTATTAGCAGTGATGTGCACAGAGCACAGTGGCATCACACTGCCAACTGAGCGATTTTTGTCTGATCCGTGTAAGCCGTGCACCCGCTGCAGCAGTGTCGATGAACAAGAGAAATACCCATCTTTGCCCTGGCTCACATTTCATTAGCAGAGCCAAAATGGAAGCGAAAGGTGGGGGTGCATGCAGGCCGCGATTCATCCCTACCTTCTCCAGAGTAGAAGCAGCCGAACAAAGAGCTCAGTCTTCTGACTGACTGGCTGCCAGAATTCGCGCAATTAACCGTGGCATTGATATGAGTGGGGAAACACGCGTATTTCCTCTTGAGTCTCTAGTGTGTTCAAGAAAGTAATAATGCATCCAGTTTATCAACCTTTTCCAACATTACAGCATGATACCCTCAATAGCTAATGCAACATGTTTTCCGACTAGATTTCTTATTCACAGCAGCCCTGATCACACAGCATTATTGCACACTGCATTTGTTCAATTCAGTCATTAATTTTGGGGAGTTATGAGACGAAAAAGGCATTGGGAGGGCAAGCTGTCTAGCTTATCCCTGAAAGAACACTTATCTTTGCTCTAATATTTGATAATTTGCATAGCAATTACATATTGAGTAGGGAAGGTACACCCACATGACAGCATTCCCCTAACATACTGTTTAATTTCATGGGCCATCTGTTGTCTTGTTGTATTTGCCTGCAGTCTGTTGTACTTTTCTTTTTTAATTGCCACTTTTCTTGTCTTCCCTGAAGAGAGAACAACAGAGTCTGAGCAGATAGCATAGGCAACAACCAGACATAAAAGATAGCAAACAGTGAGACAGGTGCAAAGAATTATTGATGATGAGCAAAACACATCAAAAATACAATAAAACACATACTCGACCATGCCAAATAACAGACCACGCCAATTAAGAGTCCCTACGTTTCCAAAATAGCATTGTCGTTTCTTACACTGGTCCAGTGCATGACCGAAACAAAATAAAATAGCCATAGGATTTACTTCCACAGCTTAATCAAAAGCAACCATTTTCTCTACAAAGGGAAAACAGCACAGACTACATCGATGGTGACAAACTGCAAAAACATCCTTGAAGCGCGATTTCAATTGGAATACAAAACCTAAGGATAGGGAAGAGACCATGGAAGAATGTTTCATGGAAATGACAACGGATGGCTCACCTCAGCCATGCATTGTTGGGCCATGGATCCAAATCACCACAGCCACCTCACTGGGCATGGCAACACTCCTTGTAATTCACACACGGGTTGACGACAGGCCAGTAGCACGCATAGCATAAACCAAGAGGAGCAGACACTGTTGCAGATACCAGTGATGCTAGCAGTTGGTGAGGCCTGCACATTGTTTAATTGCACATTACCTTACACATTGTGCCTCCAACAAACATATATGCCCATTCGGGCCTTTAGCCCCTTCTGCTGGAACAAACTTGCTGAGAATGCAAAGCATCACAAATGTCCTTGAACAATGACATTGAGCTCCTAACACCGTATGGATTAACTTCATATTTGCAAACCCTGACTGCCCATCAGGCTGATTTTTTTCAATTACACACTGAAAACCCTGCAAGACTGCCCACTACAGCTGCATTCAGTTCCTTTACGACTCATGCCAGTCATGTAAAATTAACTATCATAAGGAAATGGCATTATGCACTCTTACTATGTGCAACATCATAGTGAATCTCAGCCTGGCTAAGTCCATTGGTTTCCACTGATTTACCTCTAGCTCTTCAAACTCTGGGTCCTATTCTTGTCCTGCTGTGCCATGGTCTCCCTCCGCAAACATTGTGCACAATTAACCGTTAAATTAGTGGTATTTGTGTCCTACTCATACCCTACCCACACCTGAAACTCAATTAACTGCAAATGGTCATCAGCTTCATTGGCCCAATTAATTATAGACACATCATGCTTGTCTTCCTGCTCATCAACACCTGCAGCCCATACAAAGATCCCACACCCTACCACTGTTCTACTTCATGTGTCATTGCTTCTTGTGGTAATGTTGTAGCTGGTGGTACCTTAGACCTAAGCTGTAATATTGGGCTTAACCACTGACCAGGAAATGTTGAGCTATTGTATGGGAACAAAGAGGGAAATGTTAGAAATGCATATACTTATATCTTCAATAGGGAGTTAACATATTGAGTCCTGTGCGGTGGAATATGCCAAGTGTGAGGACCAAATCACTGTATTTTGCACTTCCAGGTAAATGGGGCAGTTGTGTATGACTAGCATCACATTAACATCCTGCACGGCTGGCACAGCATTTTGGAGCTCGTAGGGTAAGTGGCATGTTAGATGAAAAAGTTTAGGAGTAAAATGAGGCTACCATCTGCTCCTACAGTTCTTTTGAGTCTGGATGTATGAAGGCTTAGTAAGTGGGCCGAACCAAAATAGGATGTGATAGCAAGCAGAATGCTTGGCACCAGAGCTCCATTGCCATTCCTAAATTAATTTGAAATATACAGATTGATGAAGAGACAAATACACATACAAATACACACACAGTTACACAAACACACACACACACTGCCCCTCCACCGTGGCACAGTCTATGGGAAATTTAGACATCAAAATCCTTATTCAAAGTTTTCAAGCTCCACTGCCTCGTGGCACCAATACAGTGTATAGTACTGATGTGATTGTCTTCTAAATTATTACTTTATGTGCTTGGTGTGCTAGCCAGAGAAATGAGTCAACATTAGCAGGTAACCAGTGAATGTGGCATCCTAATATTCTACTCTGGTAATCTCTAGCACCCACTTCATTTTTGTAAAAGGGGATATGTTTCAAACTGAAGACAATCTTACATTGGTTCTCCATGTCAGTCAAAGGAATTCTAACAAATATTTAATTTGTGAGTCTTGGAGTCATGACATCTTACCTTTGTCTTATGGCAATCTGTGGTAAAGTTTTCCATATGATGGCATCTGGTTTGTGATCTTATGGTAGTGATGTTTACTTATGGATATTCAATATTAACTCTGAAGTGTCAGTGTGACATGATGTCACTGCTAATTGGTGGTTTGGGGTCACCTTGGATGATGAAGCTGAAATGCCTGTAGGTTTGTAATATACCAAGAGGAGTTATTTTGCCAAGTTCTCATGTTTGTTTAAGAGAGTTTGGAATTTTGTTCTTTTGTTCAGTGATTGTGCTTGAACCAGTGGTAGTAAATTAACTTTTCCATTCAATGAACGGAAATATTTGATTTTCTGTTTTCCCTGTGTTTTTATAAGTATCTGGGCTTCAATTAGGTGGCATAAGACTTCTATCAGTCTGTGGCGCTGCTTCCCATGCAGGAATGGGGAGATCTGGGCACAGCCTCTGCAGGTCTCAGGTGTGCTGCGGAGGTGCATTGGTGGTGTGATGCATCAGGTCTTTGGTTCTGATTGACGGTTGCCAGCATTTTCTTGTTCGTGTTAGAGGGAGAGGCGACTAGGAATGTAACACCATACATAAGGACTTGGTAAATTCAAGATAGCGCCATGTTTGAGAGTGGAGCCTGTACATATATTTCTCAAACCATCATGGTCGACTTCCAATGTATTCCAGTGCCTTAGCTCAATCCATCATAGTAATTTTATTTTTTCATTTGGGTCATCATGATGACAAAGCACTGTGACTCAGCAGACATTGTGTCTCAACACTTCCAGGTACATTTTCCAGCTGGTTTATAGTTCCATCACATTCTTTTTTTCTCACTGAGAATTTGTGCCCATTTTTGTATAATCTTTTCTCCATAGATTTATGTAATCCATTTTAGTGTTTATCACACCACGCCTTTACACCGGCTCTTAGCTCTAATCCCAAAAGTGCATTTGCTACTCTACTTCTATCACATGTTCTACTGTCATCAACAACTTCTGTCAGGAGCCTTTTTGCCTCTGTGTTTTTGCCTCAAATTGACAGTATATTTGTGATGCCATCGCTAGCTTTGTGTGACCACCACTGTCTGGCATAATGTCTCCCAAAAGAGATCATCCAGTCTTCAAAGGCAAGAGTTAAATTTTCAAAGGGACCCCTACAGCCCACAATTTAGAGATTGTGACTCTAGCAGCATTTGAATCAGGCTTTTTCAAATGGAGTAGACGGCAAAACTCAGAAATGTCGATTAACAACAAATTGTGGCATTGGAGGTCTTCATAATAAAATGTGGCTCTGTTCCAGGTGATGGTCACCCAAATATCCTTAAAGTTACCCCCAATGCAGGCTGAAGACTATGTTTGACTGAGATCTCAATAAGTTAACGGAATGTCTGGTTTTCCTGATGGTACAGTTCACCTCTAGGCTGGCTCAGTTTTCTGAGTAACCAATTATTTACATTGCATCAAATGCAAGATCAGCTTTTTGTATTCCATTGGGTCATTATGACTACTGGGTCATACTCTTTGGATATAACAATGTTCCATCAATATTCCAAGAGTTTATGAATGGATTATTTTCTGACATGCTAATCATCAGTGTAATTGTCTACTTAGATGGTGTTTTACAGTATTCAAAAACTTTGGAAGAGCATCAGTATGTGATTAAAGAATTACAATGATTAAGAAGCAGCCCCATAACACGTAAACTGCTAAAATGTCTGTTAAAAAATTAATAAAGTGGAGTATTTGAGATTCATTTTGAATTCCAAAGATATGTTTGTGGATCCAGTAAAGTCTGAGGTAGTTTTGCATTGCCCCTCTCCTACCTCCATCAATGTAAATCAATGTTTGGGGGGATTGTCTTGTCATGTTTTATTGGCAATTCAGTAAAAAAAATTCTGGTTACTTGTGTAAAATGTCTTTAAATGCTGAAGACGGAATATCTGAAGAAAAGATGTTTGTGGGATAATGATGATGAAATCTCCCTTCAAACACCAAAAAAGTATTCACTTCTGCACTAGTTATTAGACAAGCAAGTCATAAGAAATGATTCATAGTGCTAACTGATGCTTTAGGAAAATGATGTAGGAGCCATCTCTCTTCAACTTCAGGATAATGAGGGATTAGAAGATCCACTCTTTTATGCTCTTTGCATTTTTTCGTTATCTTAACTGTTTTATTCTGTAATCATGCATGAACTATTTGCCATTTTTAGAGTGGAGACATTTACTTCTCAGCACTGAGTATCTGGAGTATTCACTGATATCATCGACCATTGTAAAATTTCCTAGCTTGGTGAGAACATTTGGAGTAGGAGTTGCGTCATTGTCATGTACGAAATCCTTCCTCCATTCTGCAATATATTGTTGCTTTGAAAAATTTTCTAAGAAGGATTTTGAAGATTGGCCTAACAATTGGATCCAAAAACATTCTGGAAACTTCATGTGAAGTATGCTATTAAGGAAAAGGATGAGTAGTATTTTTGAAAGACAGCCTTGCTTATTCCAGCTCTGGATTAAAACGGACTAATCTTAAATTGACGTCATAATTCCTTATGGGCTGATTAATGAGGAAAGAGAAACACACTAGTTCTGATTTTGAAGACAGAGAAGCACGTTGGAACTGTGACATAATATTCTGACAATATGTAACCATCTGTGCTCAGAATAAGGATCCACAGACTAAACCATATGGCTTGCTTAGACCTTTACCTTTTGCATTGCAGCTGTGGCATATAATGTCTACCAACTTTATTGTGGAGTTGCAGACTTCTAGAGGTTTCCCAGCTATTATGTTAACATCAGATTTGTTCTTCAAAATGGCACATTGTGCAACCTTCAAGAAAAATCTGTCAGCTAAAGAAATGGCTCAGTGTTTTATTAAAGATGTATTTTATCTACATGGTTTACCAGCTATTGTAGTATCTGACAGAGGACTACAGCATAAGTTGCATCATGACAGGATTTTAAGGTGCAGCACAGAGCTGAGCACCTATTGTATGCTGCTGTGTGGCATACGGTTAATTCATTTAACCATATATTTCTCTGAGTTAGTGCTTTATGTTCAGACATCACAAACCAGAAAGAGAAAGAAAGAAACCTTGCTCACTGTTTGTGAGTTTTACTATCATCACTATTGCAGAGAAATAGCAGGGTAAATTAATTCACATTATGCCCTTGGGGAACAAAATACAAGAAGTCAGACCTGCACTGCACCATAAAAGCACACCATGATACCACCCAATATTTCCAATATTTCAAAGTCAATATACCATGCTCAAGGAATTTCAAGATCTCTGTCATCTGGATCAATTTCTCTGAAACTTTTGTAATGCAGCTTTTATTATTTGGATGGATGTATTGCCTATAACGATAGCACACATAGTGGTACAAAGGTTTCAATATTTTTGTCTTCAGGGGCCTCATTTCAGGATGAGTCCTAAAAAAATTCCAACGTCATCCTTAGTACTGGATTGCTTCTGAATTTCTTTTAACAAAATCTATTTGAGGTCAGACAAGGTGTTGAGAGGATTTTACAAAAAAAAACTAAAATAGCATGAAAGTACAGGCTGATTACCATACATATCCTGAGCAAAGATATGTGACTAATGAGGTAGCTTAGTTATCTTTCTTTGTTCTTTACAACCTGCAGGGCATAAATCTAAACTTTATCCTTGTTTTCTCTGTCCTTTTTTCAGAAACAGGAGCTGTGTAACAGCAGTTACCCTTTTCTAGGCATAGTCACCCAGACTTTAATGTTTCTAGGATAAAACCATTTGTCCATTAATTCTCACCGTTACCCCCTCCAGAGCCTGTGATTCTGGTTGAATGGTCTCTTGAATTAGATATCTTATGCATTTGAGATTCCTGCTTTTTCTATGGCATGCTATATTTTTTGTTCCATTGGAAAATAAAATCTCATTTGTGGACAGTTTTGGGATTGGACAACATCTGTTCATGCTCCACGTTTACTTCAAAATGTGTTTTGGCCTGGCCTGCAAAGCCTTATGGTATGGCTGAGGATAGTGTTAAGTATACTCTTAGCCTGTAGTGTGTGGCAGTGGGGGGAAGGTCTGCAGTGAGAGGAAAGTCTGGACACAGCTTCTGCATGCTCTGAGATGCCTACTTGGATGCATCTGGTCCTGCGTGATAATATGACAGTATTTCGTTGTTCCAGTTTGAGAGATAGGCAGCTAGAAACCTTATGCCATGTGTAGGAGTCTGGTAAGATCAAGAAGATGCCATGTTTAGGAGCGGAACTTGTGCGTATTACTTTCCATTGGAACACGGCTGGCTGCCCACGATGTCCTATGACTTAGGCAAGTCCATCATGGCAGGTTTTTTCCTCTCAGGTCATCATAAATGGTTCCCATTAGAGAAAGCAATTAAGCCCTGTAACCCTGAAGACATTGCATTGTATAACTTCTGAGTAGTTTTACCAGTATTTTATATTTCCCTCACAATCAATTTGTTATCCTAGCGTATTTTGCTAATTTTTGTTTTAAATTTTCTTCCTAGGCTGTTGTATTTCTTTGCAAAGTCTGGGACTCCTCTGGGTCTTCAGTTTTCAAAGGTCAATGGTGGAATGGTTAATCTTCTTGTGCCTTGTGCGCTACTGTCATTTTCAAATTCTGAATGGAATTTGCTTTTTTTCTGCCTCCAGCTTTTTTTTATCGAAGTTGGTGGTTTCTTAGACACAAAGGGGGTCATTCTGACCTTGGCGGACGGCGGAGGCCGTCCGCCAAGGTACCGCCGTCAGAACACCGCACCGCGGTCGAAAGACCGCGGCGGTGATTCTGACATTTGCCCTGTGCTGGCGGGCGGCCGCCAAAAGACCGCCCGCCAGCCCAGGGCAAATCAACCTTCCCACTAGGATGCCGGCTCAGAATTGAGCCGGCGGAGTGGGAAGGTGCGACGGGTGCAGTTGCACCCGTCGCGTATTTCAGTGTCTGCTGGGCAGACACTGAAATACTTTTTGGGGCCCTCTTACGGGGGCCCCTGCCATGCCCATGCCATTGGCATGGGCATGGCAGGGGCCCCCAGGGGCCCCCAGGGCCCCGCGGCACCCCCTACCGCCATCCTGTTCATGGCGGGAGAGCCGCCATGAACAGGATGGCGGTAGGGGGTGTCAGAATCCCCATGGCGGCGGAGCGTGCTCCGCCGCCATGGAGGATTCAGACGGGCAGCGGAAAGTCGGCGGTACACCGCCGACTTTCCGTTTCTGGCCGCGGCTGAACCGCCGCGGTCAGAATGCCCAGCGGTGCACCGCCAGCCTGTTGGCGGTGCTACCGCCGACCTCCGCCATGGCGGTAATTACCGCCATGGTCAGAATGACCCCCAAAATCTCTAGCTTTATATGACCACCACTAGCAGGTAAAGTGGCTTTCAGAATAGACTGTCCTGCCTTCAAGACCAAGAATTACATGTTATTTGGAGTTACCTTTGTGTACCACCACTGAGAGTTTGCTGATTTGGAACTGCATTTGGACAGGTTTGCCAACTGAATGAGTGAAGTAGTGACATTATTTTGTTTCAGGCCTGATGTTTTTAATTATAAGTAGCTTCGATTTTAGGATGAACTTTGAAATGATGCAGGAACAGTAGCTACTCATTTTTTTATACAAAAGACAGTTTTCTAAACAAATGTATCTTTTTGTGTTTGGGCTCATTTAGGAGATACAAACTGATGTTTTGACAGGGTAGGATAGGATCAGATAATCTTATATGAGAATCTGTGAGAATATGAGAAACGCTCTTATTAGATGTTATAATAGATTAGCTTAAACAATCCAAATTGGTCATGTCATCAACCCATCTTTGTGTATTAAGCCTGGAAAGGATGTGCTTCTATAAATTCAGATCATCAAAGAAGAGGAAGCACAAACAACAAAAAGATCAACAAATGTTCGACTAGGTTGAAAGAGGCTATCACAAACACTCTGGCAGTTTAATAGGTGGAGGTAGGCTATCACACATGTGAAAGCAGACACACACCAAGTGGTGTATTTGACAACTGAGGTCCTCATAGTTCATGCTAGGAACCTGCTTGCAAATACGTGCCCCATAGTACAGCACAGCTACCACACTGCTATTTCCAATTTTTCACCTGTGTATGTGAATGCTCTAGCTGAATGGGGAAATCTTTGAGATGAAGGATCTATGAGGCAGTTAGCCTGGGATCTGTGATGGTAAAATGGTATGGCAGAGAACACCATATGTTTGATTAATCTTCAAGACTTGCCTGGCTGTTCACTGTGTGATAAGGAGTACTCCGCTATGTCACTGGAGGTTTCAAGGGGAGAGTTGTGATCCTACTTGGAAGACAAAGGTCTTTCTTTTCTGTTGTAGTTGGGTGTAGAGGCTGAGGAGAAACATTCAGAGAGTGAGGTGGATCCACACTTCATCCTGGAGGAGACAATACTTGTGTAGTTACTTAAATCTCAAATGTATCCTGAACAATGGAAAACGTTTGTAACCCTTGAATGTCCATGAATGCTAGACTGGGGTAAATCCAAAGGTTCAGGTTAACTACAATGGAGTGTGGGCAGGCTACAGAACCAACTTTGTCCTGCTGAAAAAATACCTTGTATGGAGGGTTGCGTACAAGATCTGATGTGATGTTCTGATCTGCACAGTCAGGAATGTGTTGTCGCCAAGCTGTGCAATTGTCGATGCAATATCCTCCAGCAGCGGTGCAGTGTCGAACCCTTTGTGATGAAGGTGATGCGTTGTTGTTGAGCTGTGTAGCTGTAGATGCATTGGGAAGAAGGGCAATGTGCCGGTTTCAAGCCACACAGTTGGTGCTGCAATGTCTTTGTCCTCAGCGGCGATACGCCGGCATTGTGGAGAAAGGGGGGATTTTCAGGTCAGAGCAGTGACGACCACTTCCACTGCACAGGACTGGATTGGCACCACTTGGCAGGTTAAGTATTACAGTTTGAAGAGTCCAGAAGCTGTAGAAGATTTGAGGGAAGTTTTTGATATCCTAGAGACTTCAGAACAGGAGGCAAGCCAGCAAGCCATTGGAGTCACTTTGGTTCTGAGGATGTAGAGATGCAGGTCCACTTCTTCTCACTCCCAAGCAAGGGGGGCAGCAGACAGCAGAGCAGAAAAGCAGAAATCCACCAAAGTTCAGCAGAGTGACTGTTCCTTCAGCCTCATAGCAGGCCCTCTTTCTGGCAAAATGTACTCAGGACCAGAAGTGTACTAATTTGGTAGGGTCAGAAGAACAGTTCCTAATACAAATGGTGCCTTTGAAGTGGCGGAGACTTCAAAGAGAGGTCTTTGCAGTGCACAAAGACCCTGCCCTTCCTGCCCTGATTCCAGAAACACTGCAGGGGCTTATGCAGCCATTTGTGAGGGCTCAGGACCCAGCCCATTCAGATGTAAGTGTCCACTCCTCCCTCCCATCCTGCCCAGAATGGGCCATCAACATGCAGATGGCCACTTAGTCATACTAAGGCTCCCTTTGTTTGTGGCTGTTTGGAGAGAATGCACAAGAGCCCAGCTGTCACCCACCGCAATGTGTATTCAGAGACCGGCAGAAGGCTCTAGATAATTAAAGTAAGAAAATGCCAACTTTCTCAAAGTGGCTTTTCCACAACTACAATTTAAAATCTGACTTCACCATAAGTTGTGATTTTAAATTCTGATTCCAGAGAAACGAAACTCGGGGGTCTCATCACTTCTCAATTAGAAATTACACTTACAAAAATGTAATAACGCAATCCCATTGTTAACCTGTGAGAGAGAGATAGGTCCTGCAATAGTGAAAAATTAATGTAAGAGTTTTTCACTACCTGGACACGTACAACTTTAAAGTATATGTCCCACATTTTAAATACACTGTACTTGTGGTTGTCCAGGGCCTACCTTAGGGGGTGATTTATATGTATTAAAAAGGAAGGTTTGGGCCTGGCAAGAGGCTTAACCTGTCACGTCAACATAGCAGTTTAAAACTGCAAACACAGTCTCTGCAGTGACAAGCCTGAGTAAGGGCTACTTAAGTGGGTGTTACAATCAGTGCTTCAGGCCCAGTAGTAGCATTTAATTTGCAGGCCTTGGGCACATGTAGTGGACTTTACTAAGGATTTATAAGTAAATTAAATATGCCACTTTTGGATAAGCCAATGGTAATATGTTTTAGGTAAAGAGAAAAGGTACTTTAGTACTGGTCAGCAAAAACAAAGTTAGCTAGCAGGAGGTCAGAAGACAAAAAATGTATAGGATGCCAAGGATGCCAGGTCTAACACATGTCCCTCCCAGCTGAAAGTGGGGAGGGCTTCCCAGTCCCTTTTGGGAGTTCTCTTAAATAAGACAGAAAAACCTAGAGAAACCATCAGCACTGGTATGGTCCGTTTCAGGATGGTGTTGGACAGTAAATTCCATTCCGTGCATGGAGATGGACCACCTCAACAGTTTGGGATTCTAACCCCTAATCTGTGTTAATCATCTGAGGGGTCTGTTGTCTCTCTGAAGCCGGAAGTGAGTGCCAAATAGGTATGGCATTAGTTTCTTTAGTATCCAGACCACAGCAAAGGCTTCCCTTTCGATTGCGCTCCACCTCTGTTCCATGGGAAGTAGCCTTCTACTGATGAAGGCTACCGGCTGATTTAGGCCCCCTTCATTTAGCTGTGAGAGCAGGGGCCCTACACCATGCTCTGAGGCCTGTGTTTGGACAATATATTGTTGGGTGAAGTCAGGGGCCTTTTGCATGTGTGCCATGCACATGGCCTCATTCAGGGTTTCAAAAGCTTTCTGGCACACCTCTGTCGAAATCACCTGACATGGCTGCATCTTGTAAGTCAGCTCCAAGGGGGCAACAATGGTGCCATACCCCTTGACGAATCTCCTGTAATAACCAGTGAGGCCTAAGTTGGCTTTCACTTCTGCCTGGGCTTTGAGGTGCTCCCAAGCCAGAATGGTCTCAACTTTGACCTGGAGAGTCTCCATTTGCCACATCCCACTTGGTGGGACCCAAGTGGACCACTGAACCCTGCCCTATCCAGGACTTACTGGCCATGATAGGCAGGCCTCTCCTTGCAAAGCCTAAAGAACTTTCTTAAGGTGGCACAGGTGGTCCTCCCAGCTAGAACTGAAGACCGCAATGTCATCTAGATAGGCCGCACTGAAGCTTTCCAGGCCAGTTAGATCCTGGTTGATTTCCTCTGAAAGGTGGCGGGCATCCTTAATCAGAAGGCATGACCCAGAACTGGAAGTGCCCATCTGCTGTACAGAAAACAGACCTCCCTTTTGCCCCCTCGGTCAAGGCAATCTGCCAGTACCCACATGTTAAATCAAATGTGCTTAGGAATTTGGCATTTCCAAGCTGATCTATGAGCTCATCGGCTCTAGGATGGGATGTACGTCAGTCTCTGTGACCGCATTGAGCCCATTGTAGCCCACACAGAAACTAAGTTCAGGGGTGACACTTGAAGGGGCAGCCTTGAGGGTCATCACCAGTGGTATGGACCAAGAGCTGTTAAAGGTCTCAATTACCCCTAATACTAGCATCTTGGAGACCTCCTCCTTAATGCTAGCTCCCCCCTTATCACACAACCTGTACTTTTAATTGTTTACAGGTTTGCTGTTGCCAGTATCGATATCATGGGTACACTATGCAGTGAATCCTGGGGTAAGGGAGAATAAAGAGGCAAACTGCCAGCAACTGGCATCAGTCTCTGTTGGTCTAGGGTCAGTGTAGGGGAGAGGCTGACACCCTCCAATCACCCATCCTTCTCCTTGGAAAACAGGAAGCCCGGAGAGGCTCACCTTCCTCTTCCACCCCATCATCTGTGAAAGTGGAGTTTGAGGCGATTAACATACAGGACCCTCAAAGGGTTTCTAGAAGTCTCATGGTCCACCAGGTAGGTGGCATCACTCTTGCGCTCCTTTACCTTATAGGGACCAGACCAGCAGCCTTGCAGAGCTCAGAGATCCACAGGCTCCATCACCCACACTTTTTGGCCAGGGTGAAACTGATCCAGAGTGGCATTCTGGTCAAACCAGTGTTTCATGTCCTCCTGGCTGACTTTCAGGTTCTCTTGGGCGAGTTTGCTGAAGCATGGTGTCTGGTGCGGAGGCCCCGCATTTAGCTTACCACATTCTTTGGGGCTCTCCTGAGAGCTTGCTCTCAGCTCTCCTTTACCAAACTGAGAGGCCCTTTCACAGGATGCAGATACAGAATTTCAAAGAGGCTGAAGCCAACCCCCTTCTGTGGTACCTCCCTGTAGGCCAACAACAGGCATGGCTGGAGCATGTCCTACTTATGCCTCCTGGGTTTGGGTAGATCCAGAATCATGTAATTGAGGGTTCACTCAACCTCTCAACCAACCCAATAGTTTGGGGTGGTAAGAAGTGGATAACTTGTAGGTTGCCCCACAATCTTTCCTCATGGTTTTCATGTAATTGGACAAGAGGTTGGCACCCCAGTCAGATACCACCTCCTTGGGAAAACCCACATGGGTAAATATCCCCATCAGTGCCCTGGCCACCCCAGGTGCAGTCACAGTCCTTCGGAGGATAGCTTCCGGGTACTGGGTTGCATGGTCCACCAAGACCAGACCAAATCTGTTGCCTCTCAACCCCATATTTTGGGGTCCAGAGCCCCGATGATGTTGATGTCAACCCTCTCAAAGAGGGTGCCGATGACAGGAAAAGGTTGTAGGGGGTTTTGCTCTTCCCTCTTGTCTTGTCTCTTGCCTGGCAGGTAGGAGAGGTTCTACAAAACACATTTATTTGAGGCCTTCTTATTTGAGGTCAGTATAAGTGGGTGACAAGCTTCTCAAGTGTCTTGTCTTGTCCCAAATGACCAGCCAATGGCACATCATGAGCCAAACCCTGTAGGAAGGCCCTGTAGGGCACTAGGGGACCACCAACACACATATTGCACCCAGCTCAAGAGCCTTAGGCTCACTATACAGGAGGCCATTCTCCTAGTGGATCAGGTGCTTGCCAGAGGCATCACCAGCTGCCTGGGTCTCAGTCTGCTGTCAAAGGCACAGGAGAGTAGGGCATTCCCTCTGTGCCTTGCAGAACTCCTCCCTCTCTGCTGCCAGTCGGACAGCTCAGGCAGGTTCCCCAGTTCAGCCACATCCTCCCCTGTAGATACTAGGGCGACCCCTATGGTTCAGCCTCCTCCCAGATCGTGCGAGTCTCAGGAGCAAGTTTTCACTGTGCTTTGCCCTTCCTATTCTTGGCATGACCTTGGACTATTCTTCCAGGCTCCAGGTCCTTCTGATCACCCTCTATAACTGCCATGGACTGTGTGGCCGGGCACATCCACCCAGGCAACCCCAACATTCCCAAATGTAACCTGAGCTCCACCTCCTTCCAGCCAGTATGCTCCAGGTCATTACCAAGCAGACAATACACTGGCATGGATAGACTCACAGCTACCCTCAAGGAACCTGAGACCCCCCACTCCAAGGCATCCAAAGCCACTGGGTAGTGGCTCTTGGGGTTGTCAGCAGAAACAACTTGGTGGAACACATTAGGTTCTGCCTGTTCTGAAGACACCAGATGAGACCTGACCATTGCCAAATGGTCCTGTGTCTCAGCGCCTTCACCCTCTGCCCATTGATGGTAATCCACTGACTGTACTTCCTGATATTGTCAGGTATGTGGGTTCTCTGCACCATCTGTTACCCATGGACATTAGGGTAACATCTACACTATCACTCAAACTATGTGGGAAAATCTCCTGCCCTAAGACTAAACTAGCCAACCCCAGTCACTGCCCAGCAGTGGGGGTTGTGCCTGCTTGGGACACTTGGCATCCTCCTTGTAATGTTCTCCTTCCTGCTGACTCTTAGGAGCTGCCTTCCCTGCAGACCAACTGTCATGCAGCCATTTCCTTTTCTGTTCAGTAGGGGGATGGGATCCCTGACCCACAGAAATAGTTTGGTACTTTTTAGAGAACTCCTTGCTCTTGTTTTCATTCCCCCCTCCTTCTTTTGGTGGGGACCTTGCCCACCATTGTGGTGATGCCCGCCAGATACTTTTTTGTGTACCATGGTGCTGACCCAGCAGTCAGTCTCCGTAGCAAGCTCCCTGGAGTCAGAGCTACTATCAACAAGGTGTTGGTGCAGATCTGGAAAACAAAGACTGAACGTGTGCCTTTTTGCATTGAAGTTATACAAGCCCTAGTGATTCTTTACCTCACTGCCCTTCACCCAACCATCCACTGTCTTGCAAAAGGAATCCACACAATCCACCCAGGTCTGTTGGGATAGCTTCTGACTGTCCATGAACTTCAGTCTGTACTTTTCTGGGTCTCCTTCATGGTGGGGGATAACTCATCCTATCTCTCCAATCTAGGACCAGTAGCCTGTTCCTCCTTTCACTAGGAATGTGCTTCCACAGACTAGTTCCCCAATCCTCTTCAGGGACCTAGTGCATCTGTAAAGCAATTCATAGGCCTCAAACCATCTGTCTATGTCATTTCCTACCACAAAGTCAGACACCAAACCCTTGAGTATGTGAAACCTCCTGGTAGAGCGCACTGAAGAAATGCTACCACCATCTTGGCTGGACTCAGCCCTCCTGGCCTTCAGGTCCAGCTCTTTCAGGCTCAGATCCTGAGCTAACATAATTGTCCTCTCCTCCATTGCCAATCTTTTCTCCTGCAAGTATCTCTCTTTCTCCAATCTGAGGTTAGCCAGTGCCAACTTTAGTTTCCTCTCCTCTCCCCTATCCTCTAGCTTCAGTGGGGACAGGGCTCTGGATGAAATGCCACTCCCTTGCCTGGTGGGGGGTGGGGGACTCTCTCCTTTGGCTTCCTGCCCCGCAGGCAGGTGCTAAACTATATTGGATACAAGGGTATCATTGGCCTAGGCAAAGTAGGCTAATTGGCAGTTCATAACGTGCAGGCTTTCTAAAGGGTGCAGTAAAGTAACAGAGGGGGTCCCTGTGAATGGTCTTATGAAATCATGCTCCATATCCTTGATAGTTGAGTATCTACTTTTGATGTTCACATGTAATAGACAGGAAGCTGAGCTAGTTTTTACTCAGAGCACTACTCTTCCCATAGTTACAGCCAGTTTAAATATCACAAACGTGTATAGAAATCTTCAAAAGTATTTCCATATTCCTACAGGAAAGAAGCCTGAAACCTGCAGAAACCATGGTTCAAAAAGTATATTGATGTATCTTAATTCATTGGCAAAAATTTAAGAATCTGAGCAATTTAAATGATCAGAGTAACCTCTTTATTAGAAAGCTAATTCACGCACGTCTCATCCCTATGTCAATTTAGTTCCCATCACAAACATCTCTTTTCAGTTCTCTTTTCTATCTTATTTTATAACCGCTCATATTCTCTGTTCTTTCATATATCTGCCTTCCCCTCCGCTTTGATTGTGCTCTCAGAGCACACACACGCTTGCCACATTCATTCATATTGAGCAGAAGAGAGCCTTCACTGGGTGACTGACAGAGATGAACTGCACTGCTTTTCTGCAAAGACTCATTTTGCAGGTGCTCTGTGCTGAGCCCTGCCTGAACAGCCATTACAATAAACCAGGACCCCAGTCATTGCCAGCAGTGTCGCTAGTCTATGTTAATAACCGTGTCTGCTTCCCGTATTATTGCCCCTGTCAATACTCTTTTCTTTCTGAAGCTTCTGAAAAAAAACTCTCTCCTTGGAAATTAAGGCAGAAATAGGAAATCTGCAGAGCATTTCCTAATTGACCACAATCAACAGGGAATTAAGAAATCTCAATTTCTGCAAAAAAGTATTCACCACAAATTTGGACTGTCTTGTTGCCACGAGTTATTCCCCATCTTTTCAGACAGACAGGTCATCCCCGTAATAATATTATTATGCAATATTTTAATTATCGCTGCAAGGCTTTTTACCACTGGATAGATCGCGGTAAATGCTGTGTTCGTTTTCTATAGAACCTGATTTCTACCTTCAATGAAATGTTTTAGATATTTACAGATAAACAATGTCATTGGGCTGAACATATATTTCAACATGACCAGAACAATCCTTTCTACCTGCACATTTCTTCCAGCTGCAGACTTACATCTCATAAGAACAAGTGGAAAATAGACAATTCGTTTGGGTCACGAGTGCAGGCAATGAAAGGCATTCTTTCGTAGTCACTGAGCGCCTTGGAATGATCCAATAGTAATTCATCCTGACGGCTCAGAAGGTGCCTCAGGGCATATCAGAGGGCTAGCCTCGGGATGTCTTTTATTTATTAACTATCCAATCTGCCCTTTTCTTTGAAAGCAATATTTTTTAGAATTCTAATAAATAGTCTATTCAACAGAAATCAGGTATAAAATCTTCTAGTCGCATTCATTATAATTTGAATTACGTTTGCAAATAAAATGTACTTCTTCAAAATAAGCATAATTATATGGACAGCGTTTACAATGTCCGGTTTGTGCAAATATTAGATAAAAACCAATGCAATGCTTTGACTAAAAAAAAAACAGCAGGATTAGCTAGCTTTGGGATGTCACAGAGCGTTGCCATGTTTGTACCATGCCAAGAAAACGATTTAGGCAAATACTGTACAGTAAGATTTTTTTTAAAGAACGTTACTTTATTGGCGGCTTTTTCAAATACTTCATAAAAGTGAGATTTATTTCCATGATAGGCACTCCATTTTAGACCATTTTTTTGTTTAAAAAAATCCCAGATACCTACTTGCAAGAGGTTTCTATTACATGTTTATGTGGCAAAAGAGTGCTTGGGTACTGTGCTGTGTCCAGAAGACCAATAGCTAGCTCCAGACTGGGACTATAATTAAGTGATCATTTTCCCATAAAAGTTCAAGCTAGGTCCAAATTCTAAATGCTATTAATTGGATTTAGTAGAAGCCGCTTCCTACTAATCATCTGAAACTGAAACCAGAGATATTGAAATTTTATGCTGACAGTGTCCTGTCTTTGCAGTATGTAATTAATATCAAAACTGATTTTATAGAAACCGTACCATAACATTTTATCGCAGAATCTATTTCCGTTGTTCTCTAACTAGTTAAGAAACACAAATTATTACACCAAATGCGCAGAAAATACATTAAGGAAAAGTGAAGGATGAAGGCCTGTGGCAAGGTCCCCATGTATTATGGACTGTGTGAAATTGTCTGACGCTAAAGGGGTGGTTCGGAGTGAATGTAGGCAAGGCTGTGGCAAGACTGAACTGGAACTGCAGAGTCTAAAGGGGATCCATACAATTATTTTAATGAGATATTACCAGTGCTTAATTTAAGTTGGTGGTTTCCAGTGTTCAACACTGGCACTTAATTGTCAGCACCAGCACTTTTGACAGTCTGCCATAGGGTGGCGCTGTCTGGGTAATTTAAATATGATCACAACAATAGCTAATTATTAATTCAGTACACATAAAACATGACTATTCCATATTGCCAAAATTATTCTTATAGCTTTAGGGGTATGGAATAGTCTGAACTGTCACACGTGTAAGGAGTGTGATGGTTGGTAGTTGTGTTGTTACGATCATTGGCAGCATGGCAGGGGTAATGTGTGATAAAAGGTGCAATGGTCCCCTGACTAGAGTTCTGCCACTTTATTTTTTATTTTTATTTTTTACAAATTAAGCACTGGATTATACATGTTTTTTGTAAAAAAATTCATAGGTTTGAAAAACTAACAGATCATTTTTTACATCTGGTTGAAGGCCACTGGCATCGTGGAGCATGGTTTTAAACCCCAATGATTCATATGTCATTGTTGTTAAAGCTGTCCAGCTGTCCAGCAGGTATTTCCAAAGCATGGAGTTTAGTTCTGCAAAAGAAAAAAAGCAATTGTACTCACAAGAATGAAGTTATCTCCCCAGTCTTGGCAACTTGGCTCAGTTTTAGGTTGAGTTTAGCAGCGCACAAGCGCTGCTCTTTGACCTGTTGTGATCTACTCTGTGGGTTTTAACCACACCTATCTCACTTTGATTCATTCCTGGGTTTGCCTTTCAAAATTCCCTTGATTTCATAGGTAAATGCTTTATGTTTGTCCCACCTTGAGGCTGCTTTGCTACTGCCTTGAGACTGACCCTGTTACATGGATTATTGTACGATCTGCCAGATAGTTTAGCGTGGCACACTATTTTTTTCTTTTGCCTCACTGCTTTGTACTGCATGGCTGTATGTTGTTTCTTCCTCTTCCTTGTTTTGGGCAAGCTCTGTTTCTTTGTGGGTGTCTGTGCACAAAGGCTGCAAGTTGAAGGGTGCGTTCTTTTTAATTTATGTAATACATTTTTTTAAAAAGGTTCATATTGAGCAAACTCGATCAGAGGTGCGCTGAAGTTTCATATAGCGTGAACTCGATTGAAGAAGCACTTCACATGACTACGTGAAGTTTCTTATACTGCAACCTCAATCAGAGGAGCGCTTTACATGAGGACCAGTTTCCAATTGTAGCTGTTGAAAAATATACAAACTGGGGCATTTACAAAGGAAGTAAACACAGAAATCCTCAAAGCAGCTCTTCCAGCACAGCACAAGAGCCAATACTATAATGTTCACTGCATTCTGGAAACTCTCCCTATAATGCTTTGCAGGGCATTTCTTTTTCAAAATGTTTTTGTCCATAACTCAGCCTGTGGTGGTCATGCAACAGTGGGATACCACCAAACCATTCAGCACAAAACTCCCTTTCTATCAAGATCATCTCTGGGTCCCGACTCTTGTTTGGGGAGGCAAAATAGTAGCTTCCCCCACCATCCAGTGTCTTTTTAAGCTCTCTCATGGCTGGAACTTTTGTTTTACAGCTGAGAGTAGGTTGTGTTTTAAGGACCTTGTTTGTAATAATATTGCAATAGGTCTGCTAAGCCTGAAAATGTGTAAGGTACTATGTCCTCTAGGGGCTAAATATATTGTTACACTACCTTACTTACTGCCTTTCTGTTTTCATGTCATTATGCCCTCTAAGGGCTGACTATATGTTTACATGACCATGTTTCCTACAGATGTTATTTTTATAGTGGTGACCTCTAGGGGCTGTTCTGAGCATGACCTTCAAGATACTAGGATATTCGCTGCACTCGGTTTTCAGGGCATTCCTTTTACAAAACATTTTTGTCCGCTCACCACACAACATGCTCTTTCTGTTTAGGTCATTGCTGAGTCTCCACACTAAGTTGGGGTGACCCCAAAATAATAATATTAAAAAAAAAAAAAAATAATGGCAATATTTTCATCTTTTACTGCAGATAGAGGAAAAAGGTAAATGGAAGTGCTTTAGTTATATGCAGGGCCACTGTAGTTATGTGGCAGAGAGGACAAAAATATGCGGCAAGGTTGACTAATTTATGTGGCAAGAAAAGTCCAGTTATGCATTTACAAAGCCAGTAGGTCTAACTCAAGCAAATGCGAGACTTATTGCATTGCAAATGCTTGTTTTCCTGCCTGTGTTCACTATACCATTGAAACGTTTTATACATGTGCACATATCTATGCCTTTGTTGGTGTTCATACATTTCGCATGAATACTTTCCCCTAACACAACCCCTTTATAGTGGTTAATTGCACATTCTTTTTATTCTGATTCTGTAAATCAAGAGGTGGAATGGAGAATTAAACATGCCTTTATTGTGCATCTAGGTTGTGCTAAGGTGCCAAAAACTTTTGTGGATCAAGACCAGATCTCTACCAGTGCCAATAAAATGTAGTTTGTCCTATGACAGGTGGCAAGGAGGTTTAACAGAGGTCCCAGAGAAGAGAAAATTTGATGCAAGAAGACTGCCAAATGTGTGTTCTCTCTTAGCAAATTGGCATTATCACACATTTTAAAAGTAGCATAGATCTGTCTGTCCAATATTTTCTGTCTGAAACAGTAGCATGCATGATGTTATTACATATCGTAGCATCATCAGTGTTAAACTGAATCCAATAAAACCTTTATTAAATTGGGAACAAAATGTACATTTTCTAGAAACCTGAAGAGTTTGATTATGCTTACCTTATTTTAGTATTTTTTTTTACTTCCAATAAAATGTCCTTAACTTTTAGTGTACTAATTTTCATCACAAATACAGTTCTGAAGCAAACACATTGCATTTATCATGAATATGTAAAACACACAGGATTTCATTGGAAGTATAAGAGGAGAAGTGTGGTTACAGTAGCCTTGCAACAAAGAAAAAGAATAATGTAAGTTACCAAGGATTTTAGAGACCAGACACGGGCAAAAGGCAATGGGCAAATTCACCCAGAGTTGACAATAGTTTAATCTGTTACAATTGTTGCCATTCAACGCGGTTTACAAAACTAACTTGTCCGTAGTCACTCATCCACATATTAAAAATGCAAAGAAATACAATATGCCTTCCTGAAGGGGGAGACGGGCTTGCAGAGAAGCTGGACTTGAATGATCTCTAAAGTCTCACACATTAACCAAGACTTGTTCAGAATAATACTCCATCACCATCAAATGCACACTACACCACAATCAAAGACATGAACATGCCTGGTGCTAGATTAAGACTACAAAATTATTGCTGTGCCTATAGCACAGCAAGAAAGGGGGCATCATATTGCCCCTGGAATCACCAAATATGATACCATTTGCTTGGGAAGAGAGTGGCAATGTGCAATTTTGAACAGTGAGTGAAAAAACCTGGCACTAGCCATGTACTGCAATAACAGATGACATCAGATTTGAAACAAGTGCTGAGATGATGCGCAACTTCGCCTTTTGTGTCTCTGCACCCCCAGTGATGCCACTCTTCAACAAGATTCCCTACTGCAATGCCAGCAGCAGTCATGCAGATGGATATCTCAGATCAAAGGAACGAGTGACTGTGAGGTTTCGGCTAGAGTAACTCTGCATTGTTTGAGAGAGACTTTCCTCCCTTCTATTCACCCTCAACAATTCGCAAAATTGCCTCTTCTGTTACAACTGTGGAATGGGGAGGAAACTGAAAAAAAACGTTCCCTCTGCCAACGACTTCTCAGACGCTGGCTGGTGATGCCAATGGTGGGAGCCTTTCCCTCTATCCTCTAAGAAGAGTAGGTTGAATGGGCACTCTCTGTTGGCAGTATTCAGAGGTCATTCACTGACACTAAATGACACCATGGTAGTGGAAGAAGCAGGTAAAAGAGCACTTTCTGTATAAAGTTTGTCTTAAAGGCTTGGCTAAAACTCAGATACAGATGCGATAAAATTACGATGGTATGCTAGACACTGGGTTCTTTTTTTGGCCTCCTTGGTACATATGGGAGGATATATGAGCACTATAAGTACCAGAGAGATATTGGCATTTGGAGAGGGATGACCTGATCCAAGATTGCTGGGCTGCAGTAGGAGCTAGACATTTATGTCTTACGGCCTCTAAGGGCTGAGATTAGGCTGTAATAAGGAGCAAGAGAAAGGCAAAAGGATGAAATAATGAACCTTAAGACTGTGCGCCTATGGGACTGGGTTAAGCTATTGATTAAGTCATAAAATATATAATTGGTTGATAGTTAGGGAAACTCAAGGCTACCAATGGCAAAGAACAAAGAAACTCCCTCACCCCCAAGAAAGGCCCCAGGATACCCTTCAAGGAGTAGAGCTGTGTGGCCACTGGTAGTAAGAAAGCTGCTGATGAAAAGATGGAAGCAATTTCCCTCTGAAAGACTGGGGGAAGGTGTAGATGGTGAGTGGGGGTGCCCCTATGACTAACAAGCATAAAGCAAATTAGCTTGAAAGACACCTAATGTTCTAGAGTTTGTTTCAATATTATCAGCTGTGGGTGATCAGATGGGCTTGGTAGAGTATCCTGCCCAGGAGTGTGCAGGCACGCAGAAACATTCTGCAGAAGACACTGAGGAAGATAAAGTACAGATCCAATGACTTGCCACGTGGTAAAGCTGGGGGAAATGAACAGAAAAGAGTAGTGCCAGACTGTATTCAGTTTTAAGCAACAAGGCAGGAAGAAGTATTCTGATAATCCACACGAAGGATAGCTGAAGTAATATGGGGGAGGGGTGGCAATAGTGCCCCTGTGGCTAAGGTATTCACAGATCACAGCTGGAATGGAAGTGGGAATTCAGTGGAGAGCCCAGCTGAACACAATGGTTCCTCCCCCTATCCACAATTATCAGAGTTGGAGCTAAGTGGAGACATGGGGAGGAATGAAAGCCAGTTTAGGCATGGTCTTGGTAATGCCAATAATATGGGGCCAGATGTCGCAAACCTGAGTTTGGTATGCAGAAATGCATTTTGCGAGTCAGGACCGACTCGCAAAATGCATTTCAGAGTCGCAAATAGGAAGGGGTGTTCCCTTTCTATTTACGAGTCGGAGTGGTATGCAACTCCATTTGCGACCGCGTACGCGGTCGCAAATGGAGTCGCAGTTACCATCCACTTGAAGTGGATGGTAACCCACTCGCAAACGGGAAGGGGTCCCCATGGGACCCCTTCCCCTTTGTGACTGGACCCCAAATTATTTTTTCAGGGCAGGTAGTGGTCCAAGGGACCACTACCTGCCCTGAAAAAATTCAGAAACAAAAGGTTTCGTTTTTTTTTTTAAGTGCAGCTCGTTTTCCTTTAAGGAACCGTTCTGCATTGCAAGTCGCAATTTGCAAAGTTGCTACATCTGGCCCTTAGATACTACAGTACTACAGTCAGTATTCAACCCATCTCAAGTACCTATATCTCATTGACCATACTAGGTGTATCAGGTGTCTTAAGTGCCTGACACAACTTCAGGATTAACTAATGCTGTAAAAGATAAGGGTCATCCAACAGAGGCCCTTGCTGATGCAGGAGCTCAGCTCTCCAATACTGGAATTGAGACACTGATGACTAATTTGGAGGAGATACACGAACTAAAGCAAAGCCAGAATTCACTAGCCCAGTCCCTAAGTGGTAAAATAGGGGAAATTAAGAAGAAAACTAACCTCTCTTCTGGTGGAATTAGGGCACTGAGTGCAGTCATTGCACTCAAAGAGGGAAGAAGGCACATGGGTAATTAAGGGGGACAGAGGGTCGGTTGTTTGTGGAGAAGTACAATAGCAAGGGACATAGGAGGTTCAATAGGGAGAGCAGAAGAGGCCTCAGCCAGAGAGTGAGGCTGTTGTCTGGCTTGAAAAAGATAGTTTCTGGGATCTGAACAATGTTTTCATTAACAGAGGGCAGGCAGTAGGAGAACCATGATATAGGAGAAAGGGGACCTCCAGGGTTGGGGCTGTATGGTAATTTTATTTGAATAGAAGAGCTGTATGGATAGGTATAAAATTAGCATTCTATCTATGAATGCGAACTGGCTCTAAAATCAGAAGAAATGCAGGCTATCCTAAATTGGTTGGAAAAAGAGAAACTAAATTTAGTGCTTTTACAGGAGACATATTATTAGTAAGGAGAAAGAGGAGCAAGTTACTTGGGGCCCATTTCAGCTTCTGCTGCACTCTGCTGCTTTGGCAGCACATAGAGTAGTAGCCATCTTAGCAAGTAACAGGTTTAGTGCTGAGATTATTAAATCATTCACCAATGAGAAAGGGAGATGGGCGATTGTAGAGGTGTTAAGCGAGTGAGTGGCAATTACAGTATTCTCAATATACGGTTTGGTTTTTGATGAGCCAGATCACCTTTATAGTTTGATTCTCCACCTTGCCCAATTTAAAAAAAAGAAATGTAATTAGAGGAGACCAAGCGACCTTGTTAAAAGCATGATTGGAAAATCCTTTACAAGAAAGCATATTATTTGGTGTTTGTTTTTTGGATATGCACACTAGTCTCCACAATATACTTACGGTGTCAGTGGTATTTCTATAAAAATATGTTGAAGGAGGTTCCACCATACTAAACCTTTATTAAACTTTACAATAGAAATCCCAAATTCATTAAAAATCAGACTATAATTTTATTTGAAGCAGAAATAGTTATGGAACCACCTCAGCATCACACCGATTAATGCAGCATTTTTCCTCCAATTTTTTTGCTCCCTCAAAATTACAGGAAACAGTAAGAAAGTGGGAAAGGGTTAATTTGGGGAGAGTAGGAGATTGGTTTAATGATAACAATAAAATAATTTCTTGGGAAGAAGGACAGACAATCTTTCATTTAGGGCAGGTCTCCAACACACTGGAGTATCTCCAAAGTGTACTTAAGAAATTTCTCCTGCTCTCTATAGAGAACTCCAGGGAGAGAGTGAAGGTAATATATAACTATAAAAATACAAACAAAGCTTGGGCAATGTGTAAGATGGCTTCACATGTGCCACAAGAAAGCTGACAAAAAGCTTGAAGGAAACTGGTCAGAAATGTCAATATTCAGTGTTCAAATGCTGAGGGAACCAATAAGTGTATGCAGATGTTCTTGTTGTGGTTAGTGCACTGTAACCCAAAGAAATTACATGAGTTGAATGTTAATATTTTGAACAATTGCCCCAGGTGTAACTCAATGGGTGCGTGGGAACATATGATCTGAAGTTGTCCAAGACTGTCTGGATTTTCAGATGAAGCATTACCATATCATCAGAAGGTTCTAGTAGCCTTGCTTGCACTAGATGCTAAAGCTTTATTATTAAGAAGCACCGGACATATGGGCATAAAGATGAGGAACATGTGAGCTTGGTGATATAGAGCAATATTAATAGCCCAGTCAGTGATAACTAATCGTTGGAAATTAAGGGACCGGCTCAAATTTCAAATATAGTTAAATAAGGGTTTATAACAAAGAGTATTTGTATGCTAAAAGAGTGGGAAGGGGAAAAAAGAGTTTTAATGCTTGTATATAGTTTATCATATATACGAAAAGCATGTCAATTGAGAGCACACTATAACAGCACTTTCTATTTTCCAGCACCTTAGGAACAACAAATGTACTTGGTAATATATTGTGGATTTTTAGCTGAGAAACTTGGTATGGTTATGAGTAGGAATGTGACAAATTAATGAGATGATCGGAAACTGTGAAAATAATTAATTAACTTAAAAAAATGAAACAAGTATTGGCAAAGCCAATTTGTTTCACAACATGGCTTTACGTATAAAAAAAAAAAAAAGCACTATGAAGCGGCCAGCTTTGACCGTATCATTGTGCTTTTTTCCCCTTGAGCCATGTTGCACAGCAGCCCGCAATATGTCTGAAAACAGGGCTGAGGTGGGGAGGGGTCACGCAACACATGTCTTGCAGCTTTCAGTGTAGATATGCTATGTGGTACAAGAGCATCTTTTTGAGCTGTAACCCCTTCTTCGGATTTCTACTACATTTCAAATCATATTAAGTTAATACATTAATTTCATGGGAACACTTAGATATTTCACCTATAACTATTTGTTAACTCCTGAAGTGTAATAATTATATTGTGTTTTTCATCGTAGCGTTCACTAGAAGATTGACTTTCTATGTTCCTCTAATGAGGTAGCTGTGTAAAGACAAGAGAACACACAAGACTTGATTGCTGTGCCATGTAACCATGGCTTGGGGACGAGCACATTTGTGATGTGCCCTCCCGTCAGCAGTACGTGTGCCCTACCGGAAGAGGTGTGGCTGCAGCCCAGACCATTCCAAAAGCCATATCCTTCTCATAAGCCATAGCTTCTGAGGTCGAGAGACTCTAATAACAACCAATGGGATTGCATAACTCTGGCTGACGGCTGTGTCAGAGTGAACCTTTGCCAAGAATTTTACTCTATCCTGACACCATGCTCACGTGTGGAACAAGCACACTGTTATGATAGACTACAGTTGCACAATAAAAAAATTTAAGAAAATTCAAAGCATAGTTTGTAAAACGTGAAAGCAATATTGTACATTAAAATAGTGCCAATAACATGTAAAGAAGTTCCTTTATGTTGAATTAACATTTTTAAGGGTAAATTAATTTAATAAGATAAAAAGATTAATAAATGAGCACCTTATGCAAGAATGCCTGGGCGTGCATTACCCGCACAGTCCACACATAGTAAACAGTAAAATGGGCACCTTGTGTACACTGCAGAACCTTGATTTTATAAGAGATTTCACAAGCACAGGGTAAGCTCTGTGCAGGTGAATCCTAAAAACATAATTGATAGCTCTGAACATTGAAGTTCATTATTAGAGTTCAAAATATTTTATTGAATTTTATGACATGAGAACAGAGCACCAAAAAATGTACCTTGAAATATACAGTTTAACTTTAATATAATAATTGTGCCTAAACTATGACATTTGCATTATAACAATAACTAAAATTAAAATAAAAGAGGGGAATCAACAAATAACATTGTTACAATTTTTGCATATTAGAGCTACTTCTATAATCAAAAAGACATTTTGTATTATACAATACAGTATAATATTATCATTTATTTATAAATATATTGCTATATAATTATCAATCGGTTTCCAAAATGACTTATAACCAGATAAGTTGTGAACAACACCCAACATAGTCAGATCTGCTCCTTTTCTAGTACAAATTATTCATGAGCACCATGTATGGATTGATAATATTGAAACAGTTTTCCAACTGGCAGTAAATGATTTTAAAGCAGCAAATATTAAAAAATCTAAAAGTTTGTTATTCAAATCTGACATTTTTGTTGAAAGTAAAATTGATTTACAGATCAGCATATTCTATGAAAGTTTATCTGAAAAAAGTAACATTTTGGAATAACACCCTAAACCTCTTTCCAAAACAATATTACATTCATAGAGCATATGTTTTAACATGACTGTACATATATTCCAGTTGCAACAATTAGGAGAATTTAGTAGTTTTGCATTAAATAGTTTTAGTGGAGTCGATAAACAATCAAATAATATGAAGGAATTAGTTTGATATAAAGATACCAGTAGCCATCCAGAAATATTATTCAAACATATTTTTCTCCATATGTTTTAAGAAAGAAATATATCCAATAAAGAGGAGAGAAAATTAATATTATTCCGTTCGCTATTGTTCATTTTCTTGTAATACATTGACACTGCATGAGACAAAGTATCTATTGTTTGAACATAAACCTCAGAATCACAGATAATCTTCACAGGAAAATTGTTGGGTAGTGAATCAAGGATGGAATTACATAAAAGTTCATATTTAAAAATATCTGATGGGGACAGAAAAATGTTTTGCCGTAGTTCTTCAAAAGTTAAAAAAGTATTGTTATGATGTAAATATTTTAAGTAAAAAACACTAGCATTTATCCATGATTGCCAAAGATTTATATTTTTATTGCGTTTTAGCAATGGATTGTACCATAAGGATATATTTAAGGTACTAAAAAAAGATGTTTGAAAAACGTGTATAAATCCAGTAATATTAATTTTGTAGATTTTAGTATTGAGGATCGTTTTATTAAAGTGTTAGAAGATGACATAGCTAATAATGCAGATACCAGGAATGGCGAAAGCAAACTTTGTTCAATAAAAAGCCATGTAGGTATGTTATTAAAGCCTGTTTTAGTATACCAGAAAATGCTTTGTTTTAAAATAAATACTTTGTGATAATTAAACAAATGTCTGGTAAACCAAGACAGACCACCATTACATTTTGCAATTTTTACTTTTCTGCAGCTTTTGAGGGGTGGTTTATTATTCCAAATAAATTTAGAAATATATTTGTCTAATTTTTGTAAAACTTAAGAGGGAGTTGAGTGGGAATCATGGAGAGAAGATAACATATTTTTGAAGCAATAACCATTTTAATATAGTCAACTTTGCCCCACCAGGACAAATGTAAAGTAGACCATATATGAAATTTGTCTTTGATATGATTAAGAATATAATCACAGTTCAACATAATTGACTGTTTAATGGTATTGGAAAATAGAATAGGATACCAAGATATTTCAGTTTTTCCTTCTGCCATATTATTTAATTATTAGGGGGCATACCAGGGGTACAATACAAATGTAAAGGAAAATAATTCTGTCTTATTTGTGTTTAAAGTGTATCCTCAAATTTGGGAGTATGTTCGAATTAGATTTACTAAAGGGGGAATGGAAGAATCCGTATGACAAATATACAATAAGACGTCATCAGAATATGCTGACGTTTCTATACTAATATCATTAAAAGTAATACCTTTTATTTCTGCACAATTTCTCATGACAATGAGTAAAGGTTCAATAGCAAGGAGAAAGAGTAAAGGCAATAAAAGACAGTCTTGACGGGTACCTCTGAAAAGGTTAAATTTGCTAGAGAGTTAGCCATTCATAAAAATTCTTGTGGATGGACTAGAGTACAGTGCTGAAATCATGTGAATAAAAGGATTAGCAAAATGAAATGTAGATAAGGTGCAAAATAGATACTGCCAATGTACTTCAATTGCATGGAATAATAATCTCATATTATTTACAGAATGTCTATGTTTCATGAAACAAGTTTGATCAATGTGGATGATAGAATCAACAACAGAAGCCAGTCTAATTGCAGGAATTTTTGTATACAGTTCACAATCTTGGTTAATTAATGATATAGGGCGGTACTTCGAAACAATAGTTTTTTTTTTATTTGGCTTTGGAAGAACTGTAATCAAGGCTTCAGTAAAATATCCTGAGGTTGCTCCTGAAATACTAAAGTGAGTAGATAGTTTGAATAAGTGAGGTAGTAGGTAAGGCGAACATTCTTTATAAAATTCAGCAGGTATACCATCTGGTCCTGTTGATTTACCCAATTTAGGAGATGTAATAGTTAGATTTTTTTTGTCTAGTGAAATTAGTACATCCAATTTTTCTCTAAATATTTTCAATATTATGCATATCCGAAGCTGGGGGATTAGAATATAAATATGAATATTATTAAAAACATTATTTAACTATTTCTTCTTGTGATGATGCCATTTTACCATTTAAGCAATGAATAGCATTAATTTAAATTTTATCTTTTTTAAAACAGAGATAATTTGCCAAAATTTGTCTGGCTCTATTAACTTTGAAGTAACATTTAGCCTTCTTATTTGAAATTTGTATGCCTGCTCTTTGGCCTAACATGGAGTTTAACTCATATCAAATTTCTGTAATTATATTTTGTATTTATTATCATTAGATTTAATCAAGAGAAGTTCACGTTTTGGTATTTGTTTATCTAATTCTTGAAGTTTGGCGTTAAATGTTTTGTTATCATGTGCCATAATGAATACTGTGACCCCCTCTGATATGTGCCTTAAAGACATCCCAACAACTTACAAGTGAAGCAATTCCATCTGGATTGAAAGAAAAATAATCATGTAATGCTGACAAAAGTTTTGATTTATTTTTGTCATTCAGGACAATATTCGTATTCATACACCAGTGAGATTTGGATTGTTGAGTGGAGTTAAGTTGTAAAACACCTGAAATAAGTGAATATCTATATTATGAATGGTAGGATCAGAAACTGATTGGATTAAGTGATACAAAATTAATAAATAATCAATTTGAGAATGGGAATTATGAGGGTTAGAAAAAATATAACTGTTTCTTCTTTGGGTGACACCAAATGTCTACCAATTTGGTTGATTAAAAAAAAGATTAAAAAGTGAAAAATGCTTTAGGAGGACAATATTTGGCTTGAGATATTCTGTCCAATAAGGGGTCACATATTAAATTAATATCACCTCCAGTAATAAGTGGAACATTAACTAGTTTGAGGACTTCTGAAGTAAAAGGAGACCAAAAATTGGGATCATCGTTTGTGGGACCGTATACTTTAATCTAGTAAAAAAAAATTGTATTATCAATTTTAATTTTTGCTATTATATAGCAACTTTCTGTATCAGTACATTTGTTTAGTATTTGGAGATGTAGTTTTTTTGCAAAAAGAATAGCAACACCATTCTTTTCATTTACTGCAGGAGATGAACAATAGTACAAAACCACTTTTTATTCATATATGACAGAATTTGATTGTCAAAATGGGTCTCTTGAAATAAGGAAATATCTGCTTTATGTCTTTCTAAGTAATATACAACTTTAACTCATTTAGCAGGGTATTGTAAATGTTTAACGTTAAAAGAAGAAATTGTAATCCTTTTAACATTATCCATATTCATAAAAGAAAAAATGTAGTATAAGGAAAAGAGATAGATTATAGGATCAAGAAGTAGTTCTGAAAACAGGGAAAAAAGGAAAAAGGATAGAAAAAGACACAATGAAAACCTAAATATTACAGAATCACACACACACATATGTGCAAGAAGACTTGCCTGAACAAAGCCCTTATATAAGAATTAGACAAAATCAGGCTAGTTATAAGAAAAACATGTTTAACACAAGTCAGTTGTTTCCATTTATAGTGTAGAATGTTGTTCCAAAAATGCACAAAGATCTTCAGGATGTTGAAAAGACTTGGAAATACCATCTTTCCATATTCTAATAAAAGATGAGTTGAAAAGGCCATATACAAAAACTGTAACTTCTTAGTCGTGGTCTAAGCTCCACAAGGTGTTTGCAAATTTAAACAGTTTCTTTGGCAAAGTCTTGGTGTATGAAGATTTTATTACCATTAAAGTCGCAAACTCTCTAGCTGCTTTTTGAATCATCACTAAATGATGATAGTGAAGAACTTTAAAAATCATTTGATGAGGCTCAGAATGGCTTGGGTTACGGTGTGAAGGAATTCTGTGTGCTTTTTCAATTTTTTATTTTTCTGGGAATTTTAGATATAAAAGTCCAGGTAATCATTTTTTTAATATTGCATTCAGTCATTAACTTCTACAACCTCTGGTAAATTGAAAATACATAAGTTGTATTGCCGATTGTGATTTCCAGATCCAGTAATAAGTTACTCATCGGAATAATATTTGCTGTAATAAGCATCACACTGTAAATTTTTGATTTGTTATCTTGGATTTTTATAGAAAGGCTGGCAATGTCTTTGCAAATATTTTTTATTTCTGTTGCAATATTATCAGAATTAGTGTGGACTGCTTGCAGCTCCTCCAATAATTTAGATAAAGAGGGTTCATTAGAATCCATAATTTTGTACTTGACAGAAAGAAGAGAGATTGCTTGTTTACATTTGTTAATAACAATATGAATATTTTTCCCTTCTAAGTTAATATATTTAAAAAAAAATTAAGACAGGCACAGTTAAAATTATGAATATAGAATGTTATACAGAAAAGTCACCATAAAAGCCAAGTGTGCAGCAGCTAAAACCAACTGTGAGAGTGGTTTAGGCCTCAGCCGTGCCGTTTCCTAGTATGACTCCACCTTTGTGACAGGAAACCTCAGCTGCACTGTGCAGGGGGGACTGGAAGCAGAAGATGCCTTCAGAAGTTGAAGGATAGCCCCCACATAAGTTCAACAGGAAGCTCAGGTTCAACAAATTCCTTTCACCTCAGGAACAAGAGGTAAAACTAGCCATAAAGTTACTTAAGCTTCGTCGATAATATGGGCGGATCGAGGAACTAGAGGGAGGCAGCCATCATGGTTCAAGCGCTCACGCAACTCAGAGTAATGAATTTCATTCTTAATGGGTTCAGCCAATAGGGCTTCTTAACAAATTGAACTCTTAATAATGTATTATTATAGGTTATTAGTGAACATAGGTGATTTTCAAGAAAGCTGCACAGGTTCAATTCTGGAAGTGATGGATACTTTAACATTTGTGCATAGACATGATTTAATATATAAAATGGAAAACTACTTGTGTTGTATCTCAAAGGAACTGTAGACTGAGAAGTAGCTACATGGACCACACACCCTTGCCAAATTAGGGCTGCTGTAACCCTGCATGCATTGTAAAAAGGGAATTTGGCAAAATAGTGGCAAATAAATTGAAAGAGCTCCTTCACATTTAGGATAATGAGAAAGAGTATTGCCTAACAAAAAAGCTGTAGCAATTGGTCCTAGAGTAATCCTCTTCAATGGACTCTGCTGATTGTGCTGTCTGAACTCATTCTTAGAGCAGTAGCCCTGTGCTTGGTTGGATAGATGCTCATGGCATGGAGTGTGCACTCCCATTTGGGATGGCAGGTGGGAGAGAGAAAGTAGTGATCCAGGCGCCCACTGCCTATGCCCCATCAAATTTTGGAAAATAGAAACCTTTTTTTAAAAATGCCTTTCTTACGGATTAAGGGATGCTTTAAAAAAATCTGTTTTCGAAAGGAATCATTGAGATGCTTTGTCTGCTGTCCCTTGCAGGGTACTACCCCTGTGACTGCAACAAATAAGAGATGGTCATAAAATGTGACTTGCCTAATGCATATTAATTAGGCATGTTGTTCTGAGATTGCATGCAATTTTGTGAACTGACCTATTAGTACAATGGTTGGTTTGCAAAATTCTATCCTATTTGAGAAACATTGGTGTGCAATTTGCAACCAATTTTTGCAAATGGATTAGTAAATCAAAAGTTCCACATGTTCATTAGTGATGATTTTCCCATAGTGTATAGTGGTAGGATGGCGAAAGTGCAGCTGACAAGTCATGGTGGATGTGTTGAGGTTGCTAGGAGATTTAGGGCCTCAATATGAGTTTGGTGGTCAGATGAACTGACTGACAAACTAGAGGGGAGGATGCTGCCATCATGCCCGCCATGCCCCCCCCAGTTGTACTACAATGTTCCTGCCGGGCTGACCAGTGGGAGCAGTGCTACGGTATTGTCTTCAGCTCCCTTAATATAGTAGCACATTAGCACCCTCAAAATGCACATGGTCTGCAAAGTAGACAGTGTGCATTCTGAGGGTGCAGGGCAGGGGGGTCTGTACTGCCCATGCAATGTGCATGGGCAGTGCAGGCCCCCCTGTGGCCCCTGGCACTGGCTTTCTGCAACCTTTTCTGCATGTCCACCATGAAAAGACTGGCAGAAAGTTGAGTAGTAATCACCATGACGGCACTGAGTGCAGTGTCGTTGTGGTTGACCACAATTATGTCTGCCGTCAGCCCATCCGAAACAATGTTCCTGACAGGGACTTCAGTCTTCAGGTGCTCCTGCCAGCCTGTGTTGTAATGTGGTGGTTGGACTGCCTGGAGTGAGGCGGACCGTTCTCACAGCAGGGCTGGCAGTCTCATGAATACCAGCCTCATAATCAGGCCCTATTGTCTAAAAATTATCTACTCTCATCCAGAATGCGTCGTCCATCCATCACCAATTCTGTCATCAATCCGTCTTTCTTCATTGCTTACAGCTCTTCATTTTCTCATTTGAATTTTGAACATTACGAATGAAAATACTACTATTCACCTGCTGAACTATCCTGTAAAAGAAATACTGTTCTGTTTTTCACTCTTTACTCTTTACTCCTAGTCTTCCCTGAGTGCACATTTTCTCCTAACTTGATTCTTCTGATATTAAGAGAAAGTTCTCTATCCTCTCAAATGAGAAGCTTTACCATGACAGCATCATTTATAGGCAATGGCTTTTATCTAAAAGTCTGCTGCTGGTCTCATATATACTTGCTCAATGTATTGATGTATTCCTCCTAAAGTATAGTTATTTGACAACTTGTAGTTCTAAAATCCACAGAGTTTGTGTATACCAACTAGACTACAATAATTTTGTATATGGAGTGATGACTAGGCTATTGAAAATCGTATATTCAATAAATGGAATCTCTGAAAGCCTACCTTCATGCCCCTTCATGTTGTCCTCTGGGTGGCACATCTCTTAGCAAGATACGTACACAAGGTCCTCAATGTGTGTGTCGTTTCTATGCATTGTTGTAGATCCTGAACATGGACTGTTGTGACCAAAGGTCATCGACAAGCAATAGGCAAGGGGCAGTGTAAAGTGAACAGATGACATTGTGAGGGCCAGCTGCAGGAGGATGCTGAAGTGTAAGCGCAGATGTCTCTAATGTGAGAGAGTGAGGATAAGGTAAAAAAAGTGTCACAGAAAAACAACAGCTAGACAGGCGACCAATGAGAAAGTAAGAGCCAGTCTAAAAAAAAATTGTGACAGACAAATAACAGGATCAGGATTAGATATCCATGTATCTGAGATAATCGTTGATGTTGCATGCATTGTGAATAAGAGAATCCTATGCTACTACTACCTACTTAGTGACTCTTCAGTGTGGGAGGGAGTAGTATTCCGTTTGGGAGTTGTTCATTATACTGCTGCTGCCTGTGCTACAACAATTTATGTTTGTGAGTTCAGTGTGCAATGCTGCTGCACAGGCTGTACCTGCTGACTGTGAAAAACCCTTGCACTGCTTACGTGTGTGTATGTGTGTATGTGTGTGTGTTTGTGTGCGCGAGGTTGGAGGGAGAGGAGTGCACATGCTTTTGCATATACTTCTGTGTGTGTAATATGTTTTGTTGCTGTCTTTGCTGCACCTATTTCTTTATCTTTCCAAAATGATAGCTTTGGTAAATCTTTGTTTTCTTGTGCATCTGGATAGTTAATTCGTTTAGCATCTGTTTATAAAAACATGTTCCTGATTCTGTGCTTGGTGACTTCTGCTTCACGTACAAACTGTTGCCCTTTCGGTGTGCTTTTGCTGACTTAAAGCAGTTGTACTTCTTGAAATCTTCCTCATTACACATCCCTGTAACAGCAGTGCACTGAAATGATAATGCACTACAGGCTTTGTTACAAGAATAAGGCCCATATTTATACTCTGCACTGAATTTGCGTTATTTTTAATGCTAATTCAGCGCAAACAACTCCATATTTATACTTCGGCGCTAGACACGTCTAGCGCCAAAGTTATGGAGTTATCGTCATTTTCTGGATGTGAAAACCTACCTTGCATCAATGAGATGTAAAGTAGGCGTTCCCGTCCAGAAAATGACAGTATGGGCCTTGTGCCATATTTATCCCCCATGCTAACAGCTAGCACGGGGTGGGATAGGGGCCTTAAATAATGGTGTTAAGCCTGCTTAGCGTCATTATTTAACACCTTGGTCAGAGCCGACGTTAGGGGACCTGTGGGCCTTTTTCCATGGTCAGAGATCATGGAAAGAGCCCACAAGTTCCCTTCCCTGGCCCCAGGGACAACCTCACTCACCCCCACCCACACCAGGAAGACACCTAAGGATGGGGAGACCATATCCCAGGTAGGTAGAGGTAGGTATGGGTAATTATATATTTTATTTTTGTCGAAGTGCCATGGAGGGCCTAACTTGGGCCATTGGCCTGGGGGGCATGACTCCTGTCTTAACTGAAACAGGAGTCATGTCCATTGGGTTTTAAAGTCAAAACATGACGCTAGTCTGGGCAGAGGCATCCTCTGACACTATACCCCATGTTTCCCCTATGCCTCCCTCACCCGGCTAGAGTCCTTTTCTATGACACTAGCCGCCCTTACTGCCGGCTAGCGTCATACCATAAATATAACACCTGATCGGCGTCTTGGTATGGCGCTAGCCGGCAGTAAAGTTTTTGATGCTGAACTGCATTAGCACAGTTCAGCGTCAAAAAGAATAAATATGGTCTAAGTACTTTCACAAATGTGCATGATTTACGGCTGTCAAAAACCATAAGGAGCTTAAATGAGACCTACTGTGATATGTGCTTCTGTGGATATCTTTTTTCAAAACCAAATGTTTACAAATTTCAGCCCTCTGCCTGTGGTTTTTTATAAGAAGAAGAAAAACCTATTTCATTGTAAGATAATGAGTATCTCGGGTTTGAATTGCATCTCACATTTTCAATAATTCAGGTTTCTGTTACACCATGATAATTAGTACATCTCTAAATGTATTACACAAATGACAGCATCCAAAGCATGCATCTATGTAAAGTCTCCATTAAATAGAACAGGTATGTGTTGAATGTACATTGCTGCACAATATCAATGTGCACATTTTATTCATCCGGGAATCGAAATATTGTTTTATCTATCCCACATGGCATGCTTTTTGTATGTACTGGTTCAGTTCACAGATAAATAGTGGTTACAAAGTCAATGTTGTCTGTGATGACAATGCATTATAGTATCATCATTGATGTGATATATCACACCATGAGCCGTGTATTGGGGGGTTTAACTGGTGAATTTCAGTGGTATTTGTGGACTTGTGGCATGCCTCAAGACGTCACCGTTACTGTGCCGGTACCCATGTGCACATACTGGACACAGAACAAAGCCCTTGTCCCTGCCCAGTGGTCAGCTATCCATGCCTGCTGTATTCAGAGGACATGATATGAACCCATGCACTGTGGGTACTGGATTCATCACCAGGAGGGTATGCCCTGGTATGCTTTAAAATTATGTGTTTCATAGATCCAATACATGGCCTGCAGATTTTTTAAAAATATTGTCACAAATCTGATTATTTTTCAGTGCCATTCTAATTATAGAAGTTTACCCAAAATGTACTTGAATGGCAGCACGAGATATGCAGGTCTCAAACTGGTCTCCAGACCTTTGCCAAGAAGTATGCTTTTTAATGTTTTAAGAACATTTTCCACACCTATATGATGTGTCTTAGTTCCCCAAGGTTTTGGGTGTAACTGAAGCACCCAAATATGACACGAAAGTAGCATTTCACAAGGTGGGACCACAAACTACGCTTAAGGTCCGAACCCCAAATATGGCCACCAGAAGAAAAATGCTCCACTTATTGGAGTCAATCAGACGTTTAGCTCATATTAAACATCTTGGTCTGCAGGATAGTGTACTAGCCAAACTGCTATTGTGGCATTTTGAAACATTTATTTTGCAGAGTTTTATAAAAATCAAAAAATGAATATTGGTGGCTGCTGTCTCCATTCCTACTATAATCGTGTGCCTCCAAATGTTTATGTACCACTTAAATATACGTTTTCTGTGGAATATTGAATGGAAAATCTAACAATTGGGACCCTGAAAATAAATGTTCAACCTCTTTACCAATCTACCTCAAACTTTTCATAACCAGGCCTTAGTTTTTTTTAATGAAATGGCACAAAATGTATAAGCAATCACACACGCACACACTTATACATATATCTGAGCATTTTGTCACACTTCATAGGCTGAGCATCTGTGTTGCACACCTGAAGAGTAGGGGTGGGTTAACTCATAGGCTGAGCATCTGTTTTGCACACCTGAAGAGTATGCAGGGGTGGGCTAACTCATGAGAGGAGGGTGATTTTGTATGAGTTTTGCCAAAGCACTACACAACGTAATATTTTCTGTGAAACGTGGCCTACATATGCATGTTTAAAATTCATCAGGTTGCATCTATGAGAAAATACAAAGGTGCATGCCCACAAGGATTCAACTAAAATTGAACCATAAAGTGAAAGATCAGGAAAGTAGTATCATTAACTGCAATAGCAAGGAAAACTAAACAACAACAAACAGTCAATAAGGTATCTGATTAAAAGCATTAAAACGTCAGTGAATGCAGGAAGCATTACCAGAAGAAAATAAATTAAAACCAGTCATTAACCAAATTGAAATAATAAGGAAGAAAGAATTGAGGAGGTGGTGGAACAGGGCAGACACGCAAGAGTATTTCGATTTCTGACAAACCCTAAGAAGATTACGGCTATTGCTGGCACCAGCTGTGCAGACAAAGTTCAAGAGGATGGTCCTAGAAATGTAATAAAGTAATGCTAAAAACATGCCTGTAAACAAAAGAGAGAAATGTAGCAAAAACCTTAATGTATGAGAGAAAAAATTGGACTGATTAGGTTTATGATGATTACCATCCAGTAGCGGCTTGTGGGAGGGAAAAGGGGCGGCAAAGCGCTTGGCTGGGGCTTGGTGCGAAAACACGACATAAAAAATATATATATAATGGAAAAAAGTTACCTTTTTGCTTTGTGCCTCGCTGCTCTCATCCGCTCGTAGACTGGACTGCAGGCACAGGCTCCCAGCCTGTCTTGAGTCCAGTCCTAACAATGGATTGGACAGAGTGCCCAGCCAGGGCGCTCTGTGGCAGAGTGGAAGTCTCTGCCCGCTGCCTCCAACCCAGCAATGCAGTGCCTGCATTTCTGGGTTTGAGAGAGCCCTGAGCACATGTGTGTTTGGCCGGCCCGAGACAGCCGGCCAAACATACATGTGGATTGAGGGGGACTGCAGTGCACTCCCTCTCATTCCGTCACAGCCACATGGCCCCACCCTTTCACTCTAAAACAATAATAAATAGAGTTTATTATTGTTTTATAGTCAATAATAAACAAAGTTTATTATTGTTTTATAGTGAAAGGTTTGCAGCTGCTCCTGCTGGCGGGGGCGACACTCTTCCGTCATAGTGGAGGAGACGCCCCTGTTACCATCAATCTGTAGAAAAAAGAGAATAGGACTGGAAACATTTGATTCAGAAATAACATTTAAGAAGAAATGTAAGCTGGTCAGGTACAAAATAGATTATGAAAATAGTGGTACACACAGGTTTGTGAGACAAAAATCCATAATGAGAGCTCTGATGCAAGCACAATAGGAGGAAAAGAATCACATACACAATTGAGTTAGGAGAAATGTGGAAGCTCAGACAGGACCCACAAAACAACTCAAAAGTCAGAGAGAGATCGGAAGGCAGAGGGAGAGGAGAAGGCAGCCCCTTAAAAGGGGGGAGCCAAAGGAAGTGACATATCACTATCAGGGATAGGACCGAATTATTTAAATCGTGAACCAAAGAAAACAAAGTGGTCAAAGCACGTTTAAGAAAACTAACTCTAGAGCAAAAAGATGTCCTTGAAACGAAAGTCAGATTCTCCAAAGCAAAAAAAAAATTGTATGAGTATTATGTTTTGGCAGGTATGGTTCTCTCACATAAATGTGGAACAGTATCCAGTCCAACAAACTCGCTCTCACTTTTAGAGTTAGGGAAGTGCAATGTTTAAGATGGTGAAGCCTGCAGTGGCTCCAATGGGGGTAACCATAGACCGACAGCCGGCTGCACATTGAACTGTTAGTAAATGGACCTTAGATCATTTACTGAATTTAGTCCTTATCCCTCCAACGTTCTGTTTTCCTCTTTTGGGTTGTCATTGACAGCCTGGCAGTACCAAGCAGGAAAACAAAGAATGGCCTACTCCCACCACACACCGGGAGAATGATCCCAATGTGTTAGAGACATTTTAGCTTTTGTTTTCAATATCAAATTTCCAGTTTGGGAGTTGGTTTTTGAAGAACAAATATCCATATGGGCACATAGAATACAAGGACCACTGAGAAAGGTTTTGGTGTTTTCTGTGCAGTGAAACCACAACTGCAGCTCTGGTGAAGATACAGAGATTGCTGCCTGCCTGGCAGAGAAATCTAAATGTGGTGGGCTGTACTCTATCAGGACAGCAAAGTACATTACTCCATGGACCTGGCAGAATGGTGCCCAGAACACTGTTCTCTGAATAAGAGATATGCATGGATTTCTACAAGTATGTTGGAAGAAATCTAGCTACACAAACATTTCCTGCATCCCAAAGGAACCACATCCAGAGACTACAAAGAGACGAAAAGTGGAAACTAACCTCTCTTTAAAGATAGGGATAGAGTTGCAGAACTAGTGACTCTTGTGGATGAAACACTGGCAGAGAGCAAATAATGAGTTTGGAACACATGATGACACATCAGTGGAATTGAGACAGGTGTTACAGTGGTCTGGAAAAGGACCCAACTTTACATTTGTGCTAGAATTTAGTGGTCAATGATATACAAAATGAACAGGTTAAATGACCATAATACAGGAAACCTCATTTGACATACAAATGAATTAATAATGTGAGAGAGGTATCTGACATGACACATTTTAAAATAGAACTCTCTGTCAAAGTGGGCAACATTGTGAATATGACCATATTTTCAGATACAACTGGAAGATCAACTATGGTTCACAACCACAGATGGAAAATCTGTGAATAAAATAAAGCATATACCTGTAAGTTGAAAACATGGTATGAAGAAGAACCTATTGATTGGGGTGAATGTAAATATCTTCGAATTGACCATCTCCAAGAAAGCCACCATACATTTACTGCAAAGATCTTCAAGAGAAAAAACTATCCATCAGGATTCCCAATTTTTTTATTCACAAATTTCCTACAGCAAAACACTTTAATATTTATTGATACCTTTCTATTCCCATTAGTAAAGGCACTTCTTGCATATTTCCACATCGCATATTTCATTAACAAAATAAGGGGCCGATTTATTGGAAAGTGGCGCAACGCGGTGCTGCACCAAAATTGACAGTGCCGCGCTACGTCACTTTAGAGATGTAGGGGTGTGCCGTATTTAACTGTAATTGGCACACCCCTGCGTTTCCCCCTGAGCTGGCACTCAATTTAGCTGCCTGCACCAACGCAGGCATCCTTGCACCATTGTGCAAGAATTTCTATGTTGAAGGGTGTGATAAATGTTTATGTGCCGGAAGGTGTCCTTTCCTGTCAAACGATCACTAATGGCGTTTTGGCACTTCTGTGTGTGCTGCACAATGCAGCACACACAGAAGTGCCAAAGCGTCATTTTCAAATGATTGTTTATGTGCAGGAAGGGACACCTTCTTGCATAAACAACCATTTCTGTCATTTTCCTTTTTCTATGCGTGCGGCAGAATGCAGCACGCATAGAAAAAGCAAAAAACAAGGAGGAATAAAATCAGTCCTTCTCGTTGCAACCTGTTAATGCCACCCCTGGGGGTGGCATTAGATTTTGACACTGCCTTAGGTTTACGTGATTTCATAAATCTGAGGCAGCGTCAAAATGCAATTGTTGTTGCTGTGGCACCCCCACAGCAACACCCATTACACGCCCCTTCCACGCACAGTGCTGCGTGGGAAGTGGCCGTATTTACAGGATGGTGTTAAGCCACAAAAAGTGGCTTAATGCCACCTTGTAAATACGGTACTGTGCTTAGCGCGACAGGAGAGTTACAAAAAGTGACGCTCCTGTAGCACTAGGGCTGTATAAATATGGCCCTAAATTGCGTCCACTGCAATTGTACTGCTCTTCAAAATACATCATCATCAATTGTGTGGACAATGAAAAATTAGTAACTGCAAACATGAGATAACCTCCAATTGTGTTGGAGATCGAACAGGCAATCAATAAGGACACAACCAATTGAAATTTGAATAGGAAATAAACAGTTTGGATTCATTTGCTGTTAATCGATTATCAGCACAAATCTTTCCATGATCAAACTATGTGAATGTGTACTTCTTTAGTAATCTCATCAAATAGGCTTAACATTCTAAGCATTATGAAAACATGTTTTAACTAATGACTTTATAATTTTGGATTAAAAAAAGCGTTCTTAATGTGATGTTACAGTTCTCTATTAAGATTGCAGGCTATCCAATGTTAAAGAAACTATTCCAAGTTCCTTGAAACCCCTTGGCTTGGATATTTGCTAATGATAGAAAGCTAAAATCATCTGACATTTCTCAGCTTTGCCATTTACACATCCACATTTCTCACTTCTCATGACCATCTTCATGACATCATATGATTGATGACATTCATGATATAGTTTCTTTTTTTTCTGTCATTGGAAGCCTGATTTACAACAAACAAAACAATGTAGTAATTGTAGTAATCAGAAATGTCAACTCCAAGTCTGATGTCAATCTGTTCAGCAGGTGTTATCTTTTGATTGACAACAAAAATCCTACTAAACTTGAATAGGAAATGCAATAACGTTAACCCTCATCATCTCTCCTTAACTTAGCTGTGGCTTCCTGCCCTAGGCCAGTCAGTGAGAATCTTTTCATTATTAAACTTATGTGAAACGTTTATATTTTTGGCAATGTTCATACAGATTTTTATGAGGTAGCAATCGTACTGAACTGAAATCGACTTTTGTTAAAGGCACATTTTGGGTCTACAAGGATCATAAACTGACCTTCTTTTTAGAAAAGTTTACAATTCTTTAAAAAAGATACATTAATTTAAGTTTGTATTACCGTTATGATCAAAAACAGGAAAAAACGTGACATTTGCCAGTTTCATTTTGGTACAATGCTCATGATTGAAATGACATAACAGATGTCAACACCAATATATCGCAAAATTACACTGCTTCACAAATCATAAACATTTTAGGTATAATCTAGAACATTTTGTGTATGTAAGGGTACCCTTTGGAAACTTAATGACCCTATTTAGGAATAAAGCAATGGTTCGTTGGCATATGACAGTTCTTTCTTGTTACTGGTAGGTATGGATCTTTGCGGTAATTTTTGGCACCACACAAATGTGTTTAGACCTTTGCATCTAATTTTAAGCAAATAACAACATGTTTATATTCATTCATGGTTTGATATAACAACTTAATTGTCGTTACAGATCTTTACCAGTTTTACGCTCCAGCTTTTACAGCTTACTATGACCATTCTAAATATACAGTAATAATCTATCTTTTATCAAACATTCAGAGCATATAGAGGAGTGACCGCAAATAATTGGTTCCTTTGTAAACTGAAGGCTTGCAATATCCTCTTGTGCATGTACAGTACGGAATATTTTGTTAATTACAATATTTGGTCAAAAGATCTCTCTTCCTCGAAACCCCTTTTACATTTTTGGTCTTGTGCTCCTTTTTATGAATGGTATAGGGTTTTTGCAGATTTGCAGAATAAATGTGGAATAATTACTTCCAAATCCAATACACCCTCATGCAGCTCGTAACTGCTTGCAAAAATTATTTTAAGCAGTTTAATGAACAATACTTTTAAAAGAAGACGTATTTTGTGTGATAACATTCTGAGAGTTTCCTGCTTGGTTGTAATGAACTTCCAAATGTCATTAAATAAACATGCTGCCTTAAAAATCTGCTTATCAGCTAATGGCTGAATGGTCAGGGAAAAGTTTTTCAAAGTAGATGAAAACCAGTTTCGTTTTAATTATTTAAACAGTAGTTTATTGTCTGTGAATGTCATATTGTCAGCTTGCTATTGCAGGGGTAGCATGATCATAACGTAACTCTCACAACTTATTAATTAATAGGATCAATGTAATTTTCTTATTACTGGTGAACAGTGGAGTCATAGTTATTACAAGCTCCCTGTATGCGTATGGAACTAAAGAGTAAATATTTATTTTACTTCATTTAAACTAGTTTATCTTGTACAAATGATTTAATATGATGGCTATATGACATATTGCTATAAATCTTCAAATCTTGGCAGTAAAGCACCACTAGGGCAATGGATCTGAATATATTCATTCATACTGTTATTTCCCACACCATCCAAAATCTCAAAAGATGACATATCTCTCCTTTCACTAAAGATCTAACTGGGCACCAGGCAATCATTAGGGTAGCTGGTACATACACTTCACGCATATTTCTGTCTGGAATAGTTGCTTGTTTGAAATCCCATAATTATTCTTCTCTAAGGCATATTTATGTTCTGCAGTCTTGACATGGAATATGCACTAAAAATAGCCATCTATAATTTTATCCTAAAGGCTTCTATTCATTGTGTGATCAAGTGATTGGTGCCTGGCATTTTCAGTTAAAATTACTAACAGTTTGCTGGCCAATGCTGTTTTCATGTTTTTAACTTTAGTGATGAAAGTATAAGCTTTTTAAATTCTACATAATTTGTTCTTCCTTTCAGCTCTTTCAAGCACTTAATTGGGGGTTTAGATGATGTCACGAACAAGGCCTATGAAGATGCAGAAGCAAAAGCAAAGTAAGTTTCTGGAAATCAAGAAAATCTCATTGTTAAGAATTTGAGTATTTAATTTTCTTAAAACCATTATTAATATTATACTTATAATCACACATATGAGAATAAATATACACAATATTTAGGTGACTATATGGCTTTAGTAAGCAAATCAGAGCTCGATGTAAGTTTGCAATGATAGAAATGATAGGTAAAATAAGGAAATCATTTGAAACCTGCATTCGTCCTTTCAGTGTTTCAGATCATTCAGGTGTCAGCATGTACTTAGGTGCAAATCTCAACCAGTAGGACAATAAACAAAGGTAGGGAAGTGCAAATAAATGAATGTTTACATGGAAAACCACAGCCAAAAACAGGATAAGAAGATCTGAACTCAACTAAAAGGGTTAATCAATTCCCAGAAACATGTAAAAAAGTATAACCTGAGCTATGGAATTAACGTATTGGCCTCATGCTGTAAACACTAAACGTGAAGAGAGGTGTAGTCATGTGATTCTGGGGAGCATATTCTCAAATGGTGACACATTTATCAGACTTACCGATTAACACTTGATGGCACCATGTCCATCTTAAGCTGTCACACAGCACAGATTCTTAGCAGCAGTAGAGAGGGAAGATGCCCTTGGTCTGCTCAAGGCACTTTGGGCCTTTGGCTACTAAATGATTGTGGGTGCACTACTTCCATATGGGATTCACACTTTGGCTGACTTGCAAAATCCTCTTGATTGAGCCTATCAATGCTAAGAAAAGAGAAGAGGTTGACTTCCCATTATTATTGGCCTTGTATGGTGGTTAAAACAAAATATCCCTTTCTTTTAAATTGCAAGAATGTGTGTAGTCGATGTGACTTTGAAAGTGAGAGTTGACACTGTCAGAGGACTGCAGTCTCTTCTCATATCTGGGAGCAAGTAAAGACTATCAGTCATAGACAAAACAACCACATATTTTGAAGTTGAAATTCTATGAAACATTGAAGAGAGGGCAAGCCCATTGTCTCAGAACAGGAAAGTGTGCAATGTAACCCACTGCCATTTCTCAAGAAAGACATGCTATTTCAAACGCCAGAGGGTCAGATCTGATCACATATATTCATGATTAGGCCTCTGGAGGCCTCCTAAGTGTTCTAGAGTGTTTAAAGGCTCATTATTGCTTAGTGATGCAGCTCTCGTATAAGTGGGGATGATAAAGAGTGTGTGATGCCAATGGGATGTAAGATTAATTTGATTCTTTGTCTAACTCGTGCTTACTTCAAAAGCTGGCAGAAAAGCTCAGCGAGTAACTTGTCTCTGACATCCGCAGTGACATGATGGTCATGACTTTGAATCCCAGCAAGGACGACTTGGTCTTCCATGCTTCTGAGATCAGTAAATTGAGGGTCATTACATTTGGTAAAAGTCTGCTGCTGAACAGTCCAACAAAGCCAAACCTGCAGACTTCTAGGTAAGAGGGACGTTCATTTCTTCTCTCCAGAGGTAGACAATCAGTAGCATAAGTAGAACTAAACCCAGATCAATAAGTATAAATATTATCAGCCTTTTGAGTGAGCCTGCATTTTAGATTCTTAAGAGTTCAGCCTTTTCAGCCTCGAATGTTTAGTTCTAGACCCTTTGTGTTCCTCCATTTGGTAAATAGTGCTTTTGTTTTTTGCAAAAATGCTTGCAGAGGCTAAAGGGTAACTGGTGTCACTGCTCCGCGTCTACATCACAAATATTAGGCTCAGTCTAGCTAATCTTTAGAGTGTTATAAAATGTTGCTGTGGCAGCAATTTTGCTGGGAAGATCCCAGAGATTTAGGAACTACAACTCCTATGCTTATGAGCCAGATGCTCCAAGCAACACTTCTATGATGCTTCAAAACCTTAATGCATGGATTCTAATGTTCTCCTAAATAGAACAGCATACAAGCACCATGTTATCAATTGTGCACCAAAGGGCACCAAGGAAGTCAAACAAATGGAGTGGATCTGTGTCTTCTGCACTCTGAAAAGGGTTCCATAAATTTTAAGTTCAGAGGAGCTACTTAACAGTTGAAAGTGCTTTCAGTCTCGGAAGGAAAGCACTTTATAAATGTCAGTACAACAATGGCTAGAGTTGTTGTTGTTTTAGGATTTAGGGCCTGATTTAGAGTTTGGCAGAGAGGAAAAGCTGTGAAACTCTTGGTCCTCTTATCTCATTTAGAGCGGGGCAGCCATAAGCTTTCCATTTCCGAAACCCCATTCACTCTGCTTACTCTCACAGTTCAACGGAATACAGGCTGTCAGTATGAATCTATCATACCACCTGCTTGCTCTATTTAGCGCAGACAATATGATTTTTTTCTGACAGTCACCGCCATGATAAGCCTGTTGGTGAGGTACAGAAAAAAAACATCCGCTTATAGAGTTTATTTCTGAAAAATCCAAAACGTTAAAGGTTTGGTGAACAACCATTCAAAACTACTATCAGCCATCTACCATTCTTTTTGTGCCTTGGAGAAAACCTGCATGATGGTGGTTCCTTTTGAGGGGCTGATATGACTGCTGGGCTGGTCATCTCTAAATGTAATAAACGGAGAATCATTGGTATGGCGGAAGTAATGCCTTCTGCAACCCTGATGCTCTGTACTCCATTCATTTTCAAATAAGTACCTTTAGAAGTGCTCTTTTCACTTCCTCAATTCTGGATTTATAATACAAATAGTACCTTTTCCTGCGTCAAATGGGTTTTGTTGTGAAAGGTATGTAATGTAAATGCATACTTTTGCAGACCGCCCATCTGCAAAATAAAATGAATATCTTGAAAATTTCCCGACACCCCTTTTTCTGTAACCTCAAAGAATCAAAGATTTATAACATGGAAAGTGTTATGTACCTCACTTTAGCAGACAGTTTTGCTTTCTGTTATCGACTGTCTCGCTCTCTGGCCAGTGAAACTTATATCTCAGGTCTTGGGTGGACTTTTATACATTACTAAAATGATATCAGTGTTTTCCGAAGCTGACAAGCTGCTTTCGTTACATTGTGTTTGGTACGAGCGAGGCCTCTGGATTCTGAAGGTCAGATGCAACTTCCTTGGATTAATTATTTTAAGAAGTCCAGCTGACACTTACATGGATGTTGATGCACAGAGTATTTAACACAAGGGTGTACTATTTTGCGTTTTGTGATCAGATGAATACTTATGGTCTGATTCTCAAACTGTACTTTGTAGTCAATTTGTAGTACTACAAAGGTACTACAAACTGCAAATCACAAACTGTGTGTGACGTTTTACAACTCCAAGCTCCCTTTACTTACGTATGCAAATTTCTCAGCCCTGTCCACAGAGTCTCCTGGTGCGGAGACCTCTACACACGTAGGTGTAGGTAGTGCTGTGCCATAAAACTGTGCATGTAGTTTGTGACTACCGAAAAATAGTAAACTTACTAATAAGTTAACTTTGAGAATTAGACGGATTGTGTGACTGAACATCTGTTCGTGAGACCAGGGAAGTCACACACTTACATACATGTAGCCTGAGGTGGCCATAATAAGGCCTCAGTAGAAAAGTAATGCACTTCATTTTTCATCTTCTATGTCTTTTAAGACTCAGCAGGGTAGGGTTCATGCAGAGAGGGGATGCATTTTGAAATGCTTTTATTTAATGTTATCTACATAGCCGGTAAGTGTAACATCTGACAAATGAGCCCTGAAAACCTCGTAAAAGACAGCACAAACCTGCCAGCTTGCAAATGAATTTAACCATGTGTAAGGAGGGAGCGAGGCCTTGGAGGGGGCCGGGCCTCGTACAGAGAGCTACCTAGAAGGCAGTCTGCCCCTGACCAAGCCCCCGACCATCTCCCAAAACAAGGTTCATTGAGGCTTTCATGGATGTCTTGTGTTTTCACACATCGTAATGAGAATTGGCTGCTTACTGCCTCCGAAAACGGGCTGGAAATCCAATGTTTACACTGGTTTTCGCCTCATTTTCCCGCCACAGTGTGATTTCAGCCCCTCGCCTGGTCAGTGTATGAAGGAGGCCAAAATCATGTGACTCAAGGTGGCACCCTGCGAGCTTGCAGGTCTGGACAACATTCTCTCAAACTGAAATAAGACCTAAATACGGAAACGGTGGAAATCATTAAACAAAATCAGAAAGTTATGTTGATTTCGTTTATGTTTTTGTTCTTCACAAGCTGATTTCTAATATTCTAAGAAAGGTGTTATTTCTTCATAAATCCTTTTTTGATTCATTGGCAACATAGGAGAAGGGATGGAGATAAAATAGAGTCTGTCCTATTGGAATTTTTCTGCAGCCTCAGAAAAATATGTCACCCCAAAAAGCACTTTCTATACTCACCATTCATAGTTTTTACTCATTTCACCACAGGAATCTGTAGGTCCAGTCTCTTGAGACAAACCCTTTGCCTTCTTAAAATGTAAAACCATTTGTGTCTCAGAGTGGTAGATACTAAATTCTATTAATTTCATATTGTATTGTATTGCAACATTTTTGTATTGCTTCATACACTGGTGTGGAATGCCAAAGCACATTTTCAGATGAGTAGCACGCTACACCATGGGGGAATCTGTGAATAGCAGTGTTGCTTTTTCTATGATTCTATGTGAGGAGCACTTTAGTGTTATGCATGATGAGAGGTTTGGTGTTGGCGTGCAGAGGGAGTAGTAGAAGAGGAGAGTAGGAGTGCAAAATATAATTGTAATTAGCTGAGGATTCAATTTTACTCTGATGGTCCCATGTTAGGTGTCATGGTTTCTATTCTGCTAAAGGCAGGTATCTACCTGGAGGGAGTGTGTTGTAAGTAATCCAGTTGGAGGTGACAGGAGCTTTAAGAGTTTCAGGGGCAGAATAATGGAAAGTGGTGCCACTTTCCTGCGCCCCTTAGCATCCCCCCACCGCCACCATGTGTGCATCATTTATAAAATACGGTGCACCATGGTGCAGGGTGTGGGCAATGGCGTTATTTCTCATGATGCTATTGATGTACTCTGCAGGAAAAGCACACAAATATTGGCGCTACTCCTGCAGAGTACAGAGGGCCCATTCTAACTAATGGCAACCTCCTTTTAAAGCGGCGTTAATGGAAACCTCCTCTTGAGCAGGTGTTAAGAATGCCGTAAAAAATGGCGCAAGGAAATCTCATAGATTGCCTTATGCCATTTTTCCGGCTCCCCTAACGGAGGAATGCCCCCTATGCATACATTATGCCTGATGCAGGCATAATGTAGCGCAAAGGGTTACAGAGTGGTGCAATGCATGCATTTCACCACCCTGTAAATATGACGTGGGATTTCAGCCTTGTTGGACCACATCAACGTCAAAAATAATGACGCTAATGTGGCGCAAGGTGGCGCTATGGCATTATAAATATGCCCCTTAGACTGGATTTTGTGTGCATGTAAGTCAAAAGAAATTGGGGTAGTCAGAGAAGGCTCAATAGCACATATAGCAAAATGTACAAGACAGAGAGGCTATCAAATGAATTAAATTATGTAGAATGTGTAAGAACGAGAGTTAGTGACATAAACAGTAGCCATGCACTTTTTTTTAAAGGCAGAGATACTGCTTACTGGTGTCCAAATTCTTCATTTATACGGAAAGAAATGGAAGAACAATCAAGGCTGGCAACTTCAGCAGAAACTACAAAATAAAGGTCGATTTCACCTTCTGCTGCTAGGTGGAAGGATGTCAACATTTTAAGCAGGGATTCGTGCCCCAAGCCCCTCTCATCTGCCAAGAGATTTCCAAAGCTGGACAAACAGAAGTCAGGCAAACCTTAGTCGATCATGCCTCAGACCCTAGCTAAACATGTACCCTGCACATGCAGCGGAGAGAGAAGAATTGCTTGGTAGGTTGCTCCTCTAAAGTACGAATCAGTTTACCCATGCTACAGTTCTGTCTTCACCCCTTCATGTGAGTCCAAAGACAGACAGATCAAACTGCAACCCTTCAAATTGACTTCTTGCAGTTGAAACAACCGAGCACAACGTGAGGAGCAGGTAATTTCAAACGTTCTACATTACTTCGCAAACAACAGAGAACATTTGTGTCAATTTGAATTGGTGGTTGCCTATGGGCCCACCAGGACTCCTTTTTGTGGACTAGCTCTGATTCATCATCAGACTTTGACCCAGAACAATGAAGAGAAGGGCAGAAAAACGGTTAAGAAGGAGGAAGAGAAAGATGGAATACAGTGACAAAGTGAGAAAACAGTGATAAAAAAGAACCTGAAGGAGTAAAATAATGTCAGAAGAAGTGTATGGCGATGGATAATAGAGCCATATGGTGGAATAAAGAATAGACAGTCTTGATATCCGGCAACCCTGGTATTTAGCAGTGCCGAGGGCGGGGTTTTAAGAAAAAATGTTCTATTTTCTGTTAATTAAGCGCTGGTTGTCGGTTGATGAAATAGCACAGCCTTGGTGCCCATCAAATGGAGATTTTTAGAAAACACGTCCTAGCCTGAAAAATGCTTATCATGACCCAGGGGTTATTGAAACACCTTATTATTAATTGAGATGGTTTCATTCAGTGGCTTGTGCTACAGATGGATATGTGTGCACCCCTTTATTTGGAGAAGTGGGTTTAGACTTCGAGCTTTAGGATATAAGGTTGTGTTATGTTATATGTAATGTTATGTGATTTTATGATATCTTATGTTACGTCATTTAAAACCCAAATGGTACATTGCTGTAAGTCAAAGCAATTAGGTAGGTTTCTAATATACCCCCTCCCCACATACACACACACAAACACACTTTTAAAAGGAGAAATAAACACCCAACTTACTCTAAAAACAAGTTTGGAAAATAATTCCTTAAGGGTGGACACGGCCTGTTACCATCACCTGCTGGCCATGGGTTTGATATTTCTTCCATACCTAGGATTGCTTCAGTGAAGAGCATACTATTCACACAAGAACAGAGTGGACATATTTTCTATTTTTAGCAAATGTTCCTTGCATATAGTACATGCATGGGCTCATGTTTTGTCGAGTAAAGGAGGCACAAGCTCTCTGAAGGACAGCTGCCAAAGAGACTCACGTCATACGCATACTCAGTAAATTTGGCTGAAAAGCCATGACTGGATGAGACGACCCTCATGACTCAGGGTAAGTTGCTGCTATGTTTAGAGCCGGAGTGTATCTCAGTCACCCAGGCATGCCAAGGCAAAGTCAGTTGTATAATGAAGGCGTTCAGCGGTCGATGAACGCAGTTCACAAAACAAATCTGTTCATTGAGGTAATAGCGACAGTTGTCGGTAGACTAAAAGAGAGTTAGGAAATCGGTGAACATGACAGGAGCAGGCATGAGAGAGGTATAATTATCGATTTTGAAAAGCAGATCTAGTAAGAATTAAAAAAAAATTGCTTTTCGATAATACAATCCATCTTTTGAATATCTCAAAAAAAATTATGATAATATTATTATACATCTTTGCATTAATGTTTTATTATCATTTTACATATTGTCAGTCACTCAGATTTCTTCTGTTCAAACATGAACCATTAAAGATACAAACTACACTATGTACAAATAGGTATGAAAATACAATTCATAACACAGCACTGGAATCATTAAAAGTTTCGTTAAAATCTGTGATTTATTTAAAACCTACAATAGTGAAAATAAGAGCACATCTTCATTAAAATGCAGATTAAAATACAAAAACTTTATCCATATTTTGTGTTTAAAAAAACTAATGTCCCTTGCGTGCTAAATAAAATTAGCAAATGATAAGCAGATAAAAGGGGTATGCAGTTGTTGCAGATAATGGAAAGAGGGTTTGCATTTAGTAAAACGTTGTTTCAGCAGTGGTATGATAAATTGTTTCCTGGGGTGGTTTAAAAATGCAGAAGAATAAGTAATGGAGGGTACTTTACTTAGTAATTCCATTGCAGTGACACTTAAGGAGCTTGTCATTAAAATCATGCTCAAAGCAATAGGAAAATGTACTGTATTTAGGCAGAGTATGCTGTACGTTGGTGACCAGGGTAATGTAGGGCTGTAAGCCACTTTGTGTAATAATTCATCATGTCTTATATTGTTTCTTTCTTCTGACCCATGAACTTCCTGGATTCCAATCTAGAATTCTGAATTCTGTTTTAAAGGTCCTTTTGTAGGATTCCCTGCGGAGGTTTAGATTCTCTAACTTATCTTGATTTCCCAATATCCATACACTAATATAGGCTAACCATGGCATTTTTACTGCAGCATTCAACTTTAAACAATTAGAAACAATGATCTTCTGAAAGAAGAGGTGATATTTGAATACGTTCTTTCAGTATAAGACACATGCAATTCCTGGTGGCATATAGAAATGTTACAGCTTGACGTGACAGCTATCATTCTTTTAAGACACTTATTTTCCACTATATGAATTACATTTACATTTTAGTAGCCACAGCCAACCGTGCCATAACAGGCTGATGACACACACTAAATATGCTCAATATCACACAAACACATACACACACACACACACACACACACACACACTATACACACACACTCACACACACATTTATATCTATTGCCTACTGGTGGTCATTGGTAGGTACTTATAGTTAGGACCTAGTTTCCAAAGGAAAAGTGATTTTTGACTTGGCTTTATCTTTGACACCGTGTCACGAATCGTTATGAAACTTTCCCAAAAAAGTATCTTGTTGGGTCTTGTTGTGCATGGACGGTTTTGGGGTGATCCATCAAGCAGGGGGCATGGAAAAGAGAGGGGGTAAAAAAAGTGCATTTCCCATGTTAATTCCCATAGGGATTTTGAACACAACTACAGCCTGAACCACTAGACAGTTCTGCACCAAATGTGGCAGAAAGGTAGCTCTTGGTCCAGAAAGCATGCTTTTTGTTATGTGGTGTAAATCCATTTAGTAGTTTTTGAGATTTTAAAGGAAGAAGAACTTTACAAATCTGGGCAGGGTCATGGATTTGGATAATTGAGGGCAGTGAGGAGGGTGAAGAGGCAACAAGTTGAACACACTGGGCAGGCAGGAGGGACAGTGGCAGCACCATGCAGGGCTGAGAGAAGGGGGGCAGGGGCAACAAACCAACCATACAGGACAGGGAAGAGAGGCTGAGGCAAAATAACAGACCATGGAAGGCAGAAGGAAGAGACAGTGGCAGTAAAACCATACATGCCAACAGACCCGATTCAGGCTGGAGACTCCTGATGTTTTGAGGACAAAATGACTTTGTTTTATCTGTCTCCTGGCTAAAATCTCGTCTTTTTCAATGTAAATCTATGGGGAAAATCAATTTCCCCAGGTTTTTGTTTTCAAAATCTCCCTCTTACCAAGTTAAAAATGTTGGCAAGTATGGTACATTGGATCATGGAGGGCAGGAGGAATGGGATAGGGACATAGATTCAGGTAGCAGAGGACAGGAGGGAGATGGGCAATGTCACCAGACTGACGTATAGGGCAGGTGTCAGGGTTTTCAGCAGTACAATACACCACACAGGACAAGCGGGACAGCAGTGCAGCACAACGGACCATGAAAAGCAATAGGGAGGGGACAAGGCAATGCACATGGACATCAGAGTGCAGGGGAGAAAGAGGCAAGGACAGCAAGGTGACCATGGACGTCAGGCAGGATAAGCACTGGAACCACAACGCACCATGGAGGGCAACAGCGAAACCATAATGGTATACACACTGACAACCGAGGTAAGGTGGGAGGGAGTCAGGGGCAGCAAGTTGATCACACAGAGCAGGCAGATGTGGCAGCACAGAAGACCATGCATGGCAAGTGAGAAGGTTCGTGGCAGCACAACAGCCATGGTGCACAAGAGGAAGGGGGCAGGGGCATGCACAAAGGACCATGGACAACAGGAGGGAGGGGTAGGGGCTGGACACAGACAAGAGAGGGCAGAGGAAGGGGCTTCACAAAAGATCATGCAGGGCTTCCAGGAGGATCAGTTGCAGCACAACAGAGCATGGAGGGCAGAAGGGAGTAGCAGCAAAATGGACTATGGAGGACAGAAAGGAGGGGATGGGGAATGGAACTTGGACATGCAGGGTGGAGGTGGCAGGGACAGACAGAAGCCATCTGACTATGTTAGTCAGGTGGGAGGGGCAGTGGCAGCTCAACTGAACACTCCGAGTATATAGGAGAGCAGTGGCAGGCCCATGCTACATGGTGGGCAAAAAGGAGGGAGCAGTGGCATGCACATAGACATTGGAGGGTAGGGGAAGGAGGGTAATGAAAATTTACTCAGCATTTCCCATCATTTCCACCTTTAAAATGGTTGGCCCTAGTGATGCTCCTGGAGATGTCCCCAAGGCCCTGCCAGGTCGGACTCTTCCTGCTTTTCCTCCTCTCTCTGTTAGTACGGTTATAGATTTGCTTACGGTAGTGAAATCAGGATCACCACTTGACCCTGTACCTATGCGCATTCTGCAGCAATTGCTCCAGTTCTGACTGGAAGGATGCAATAGTTAAGCCACTTTAAAAAAACAACAACCTGGACCCTCTGAACCTAAGCAACTTTAGGCCAATTTCTCTTCTGCCTGGTGTCTCCCAATTTTTGGAGAAGTATGTTAATGGGCACCTCTCGGCTTTTCTCAAACACAGTCACTGTTACATCCTAATACGATGGGCTTCCGCAAGCTGCATAGCACAGAGACAGCATTAATGGCGGAGGTTGAAAAACTCAGAAGCATCCTAGACCAGGGACAATCAGCATTTATCATTCTTTTAGACCTCAGTGTAGCTTTTGACCCCATAGATGAATCCATTGTGCTGCAAAGGATTTCCAGTGTTGGTATCATAGACACAGCCTTCAGCTGACTTGTGTCCTTCATTCAGAACTGCTCTTTTCAGGTTCAGCCCCCTCTATCTGCATGTCTAAAGGAAGTTGCCTGCTGTATGTCTGTCTGCAAGTTGAAGTTAAACGAGAACAAAACAGAGATCATGCTGTCAGGTAACCACATCAGCTATATGATCTCCAGTCCCCTGCTAGACTACCTCTGCAGCCTTCCCAGCCCTACGGCGTCAATAAAGAGTCTTGGTATCTGGTTAGGTGCTTGGTTATCTATGTGTCAACAGGCCACAAAACTCACTGTCAGCTGCTTTGGCACTTGCAAATGTTACAGAAAGTCCTCCATCCCCTCCCCATCACGGCTAGAAGATTGGTCATACAGGCCTGGGTAATAGCCCGGATGGATTATGGGAATGCCTTGTTTCTTGGCTCTCCCTCCTATGTTACTAAAATACTACAGAATATACAAAATGTCACTGCTCATCTGTTGCTGAACATCCCCAAATGCATGTCTGTGGCCAAGGCCTTACGTGATCTACACTGGCTTCCAGTGGCACGCCATGTTCAGTTTAAAGCTCTCTGCCTGCTGCATAGAGCTATCAATAACAAGGGTCCCACCCTGCTTCATTCTCTTGACACCCATCATCTTCCATAGAGATTTCTCCATTCATCCTCTGCTCATCTTTTGAAGGTGTCCACGATCCGTAGGGCCCAGTGGTGGGTGGCGGTCCATTGCTTAACTGGCCCCCAGACTCTGGAATCTATTGCCTGGCTTTTAGACAACTAATTATCATACCATCTATGCCCCTGCTGACTTGGGTAGGGCTGAGAGGCCTTCTGGTAGTCATGCACTCTATAAGGATTCATGAATTCTTGAATAGGGGCAGCAACCTAAGCACAGACGCTAAGCAGGAGGGCAATGATGGGGCATAGAATTTGGTAACAGAGGCCAGGAGAAGTGGCCAGGGATATCAAGCTAAATGGAGGGCAATGGCAGCCCATTGGACCATGAAAGGCGGGAGGGAGGGAGCTGGAGCATGGACTCAGACAACAGAGGGTAGGGAGGAGGTGGATGAGGCAGGAAGCTAACTGTCGTGGGCAGGTTTGAAGGGCAGTAACAGAGCAATGGCCATCCAGGGCTGTAATAAGGGAGCAGGGGCATGGACTTGGACAATGGATGGCAAGGTGGAGGGGGGGCAGGAGCCGCAAGCTGAGGTGGGGATAGCACAATGCCAACCCACCCCCTGCGTCCAACCTACCCCCAACCGTGCATTGTGATTAGCATCTTACTTAACGTTAAAACAGCCTCATAATTCACAGAAAAGAAACAAAGGTTACAGGGACCGTATAGTTAGGAAATAGAATTAAATAAACTTGGAAATTCACAAAAAACTAACAGTTTATCAACCAACATATACATTAAAGGTATATGATCAGTGCTCAGGGTGCACTGTGCACCCCACACCTGTATCCTGAGTTTTTCCATAGCCTGTGCACAGGCAAAGGCTTCTGTATTTCTTTCAGTTTCAGACATGACTACAGATGCAAGCAGTACTGCATGCTTCATGTTGTCAACACTCTGATACAATTCTGCACCCTGGCCTACTACACTCACATCTACTGTTATAATGTATCTGTGACCGCTAATGTAAGTTTTCAATGCAGGAACATTGTTTAGGATGTCTTTGATCTCTAGAAAAATGTTCGCTCATCTGAACCCCAACAAAACTTCTCTTTTTTTCTTAAAATCCTTTCAAGAGGTTCCATGAGTGTGGCATACCCGCAAGTAAACCTTCAGTAATAATCAATTAGTACCAAAAGTGACTTTAATTTCTCTTTCCTATGGGGATAGGCACTTCTCTTGAGGCTTTTACTAGGTCTTCCTTATGCCTAATCCTTTGAGCTGTAATACAATGACCCAGGTTCTCTATGTTATCAGTTAAAAACTTACATTTGACCCTAGACACAGTCATTCCATGCTTACACAGTATGTCCAGTACATTGTTCACGGTATCATGTGTCATGCTCAATGCTAGCACCCCGGGCAAGTCCTTAAACAAAGTGAACATTATTTTTTTAAATACTCTTGCTGCTGATTCAAGATCGAACGGCAAGAATAAGTACCCATAAATTCCAAATGGAGTGATGAAGTAGGTAAGAGTCCCTAACTTAGCGTTCCGGGGCAATTGGTGGTACGCCGCTTTAAGATCAATATTCATGAAGACCTTCACCCCTTTTAGAGTGGAAAAAAGCGTATTGATCTCTGGCAAAGGATAGCAATCCACAACAATATTCTCATTAGCCAAACTTAAATCCGCACACAAGCGGATTTGACAATTTCCTTAAAAATATTACACCAGCACTGACCCATTCTGCTGCATAAATAGGTTCAATAATTTTGTCTCCACAGAGCTGATCAAGGTGTTTCCTCAGATGATGTCTCACAGATAACAGCACATCTCTAACTTTATGTATTACTGGCACAGCATCCAGTTTAAGGATGATTTCATGTTCAAATCGTTTAACAGTGCCTATCTCATTAGAAAAATGGTAGGATATTTAGGCAAAATCTGATCAACATTTTCATCTTTGTGCTCAAGTAACATTATGGGTACGTGGTGCCAGGTCTCAATACAATGCCCAATCTCCCTTGATCAACCCACGCCATGATATCACAACCACCGACAGCTACATAAATCGTAATAAAGATCAATCTCACAGCAAAACACAAAACATCTTAAAAATAACCTTTAGTATCAATTTCAGACTCTCCATGGCTCTTAAATCACTTTGTTTGAGCCGCCCTGAGCTCCAGTGCAATATAAAGGTTTCCTCTGGTAACACAGTGACTGGTGAACCCGAGTCCACCAGTACCTTTAATTCAATCTCTCTGATTTTAATCTTACAACAAGGAAAATAATTTTAGCAATCAATCCACCATCCTGGTCAATAGCTTTTACACAAACATCTTTTTGATCTACATCTACAGTTAATTTAGTCACTGTATTCCCACGTTCCATCAATTGAGAGTTATAGTTCTCAATTTCAGGAACACAATTAACTTTTAACAGTATCCCCAACTTTGCAAACCTGCATAAAGTGTCCCACCTTCTTGCACTTACTAAATTTTTGTCCTTGTGCAGGACAACTTGGACTATTCCCAAGATGACTCTGCAATCCACACTTCTAATATGCATTTGATTCAGCAACTCCACTACTTTTAAAATGGCCAGGTACTCTCTTTAAGGCATTCACATCCACACTATCCACAACACTAGATGGTTATACCTAAGATGCACTTGCTAACATTTTTACTGCAAGAGTAGAGGGCTCAATGCCTTTTGCAATTTTTATAGTCTCATCCAATGTGGGATTAGTGCAACAAAGAAGGTGCTCCTTCACTTTCTTGGAGTACCAATTCAATACTATTTGATCTCTCAAGAATTGATCTTTAGCATTCTCAAAATTGCAAGTACTGGCTAAAATCCTAAGGGCGGCAACCCATAGGTCAATGTTTTCCTCTGACGTTTGCTTCCTCCAATAAACATTAAATATTTCTAAAACAATGCTTGGTTCTATAGAGATATGTTGTGCAAGTCTTTTTACGGCTTCCACACACACATCCGAAAGTGTAGCATCCTCTGCTGGGGGTTGAATTTCTGGCAAATTGTCAAAAATGTTTTGCCCTTCTGTGTCTAAGCAATTACGAGAATAGTTACTTTTCTGACAGCACTGTACACAACAACCTCTATGGCCACCAATAATTATTAAAAATGCATACCCTCTGTTTCCACTCTAACTTGGGTTTGTCTGGATTGTCCAAGAAATGTGAAGGTGATTGTACATTACTTTCTCCAGAGATGCTTGCAAATCACTGGCCAAATGATAAATAAAGGAGCTAAATACACTTATAATACGGAACAAAATGTCATACCGTGCTCAATGTCAATATTGAAAGAAACAGAAGTGGTATTTTTTAACTGGTTGTAAATCACTTGCTTCAGAACCTGTGACAGCTGATAAATTGCAAATGACAGCTCTGTGTGTGCATACATGCTGTGCTTCTGAGAGGAGTCAGCAGAAACCAAAATGGTGGCATGTTGTACATTGAAAAAATAGAGCATACAGAGGTTGAAGGTGATTGGCTCTCAATTTGTAGTCACACAGGAATGGCCTCACAATCTCTGAAATGGCCAAATAGCTGCAAACATGGTAACACAACCTCAAATCACAGATCAGACGCACTCCCTCACCCGACAATCTCCACTCTGCTACGGACATGGCCACAAATGTGACAGGTTCCAAATGCAGAAAAATGAGCTGTCACCATCTTGTCACTAGTATGTTGTGAGTAAGTCACTTCCTCAAATACGTGAACGACCCCTTGCTTGCATTTTTATAGCTTTTATTGGCAAATTTCCTCCTGTCAACAACTGCCTAACTGGCAATATTTATTATTGTCAAGAACATGGAACAACACTCAGAAGATGCACGTCCATATGATTATAGAATACATGGAGCCACATTAACTTCTAATAATGCCATTGACATCACAAATAGTACATCATTAAGAATACAACATGGGGCCTATGTCAATTTATGGATGATGCTATACATCTGTCATAATCATAATAATTCCCTAAATTATTATTGAAAATAACAGTGGGAGGATTAGAAAAAAACAGGATCCACACCCAATGAAATAGATAGACTAGTATAGTCTTAGAGCCGAGGGCCACCCCAGTTATTAAAGGCCCTAAACCCAAGTTATAGGCCCAAGCCTTAGGCAAGGGCCTATAATGATGGTGAATGCCTTTAACAACAGGTATAGCCAAGGCTTAAGGGCTATAAGGGTATTAGAAAATTGCACCAACTAAGGGTAAAATGTTCTAAATTAAAAAGGGAGAAACAGAAAGACAAACATTAAAATGTTGGAGCAGAAGGCTTATACCAGCTGTTATAAGCCGGGAGCCACTCCATTGTCTTCCATGGAGGTCGCAACATTCTCTATACTTAGCACTATATAAATTGCTAAAATACATCAATATAACACTTCTCTAGTCCAAATATAATGCTTGTTAGACCTGACAGCCTTAGGGTGGTCACCCCTAACTTTTTCCTTGCCTCCCTCCACTTTTTGGACACTGTTTTTGCTGGTTTCAGGACTCTGCACACTTTACCACTGCTAACCAGTGCTAAAGTGCATATGCTCTCTCCCTTATACCCTATTGGCTTATTTAATCTACTTGTAAGTCACAAGTAAAGTGCACTACTTTTGCACAGGGCCTGTAGATTAAATGCTACTAGTGGGCCTGCAGCACTGATTGTGCCACCCACATATGTAGCCCCTTAACCATGCCTCATGCAAGGCCTGTATGTGCAGTTTCACTGCCACTTCGACTTGGCATTAAAAAGTATTTGCCAAGCTTTAAACTCCCCTTTTTCTACATATAAGTTACCCCTAAGGTAGGCCCTATGTAAACCATAGGGCAGGGTGCTATGTAGGAAAAAGGCGGGACATATACATGTGTAGTTTATATTTCCTGGTAGTGTAGAACCCCTAAATTCATTTTACACTGCTGTGAGGCCCGCATTTTCCATAGGCTAACATTAGCCCTGGGACCCTGACAGACAGAATGGAACTGAAAGGGGACCTTGTGCACTTCTAAGCCACTGTTTGAAGTCTCCCCCACTTCAAAGGCACATTTGGGTATTTCAACAGGGCCTCTGACCCTACCAACTCAGACACTTCTGCTGGACAAGATACCACTGGTGAAGAGACTCTGAACCTGCAACCTGCCAAGAGGAACTGCTTGGCTGCCCAAAAGACTCACCTGACTCCTTTTCTGCAAAGGACTGCTGCCCTGCTGGTGCCCTGCTGCCTTGCTGTCATCTGGCTCTGCTGAGACGTGGTCTCCAAGGGCTTGGATAGAGCTTACCTCCTGTTTCTTGAAGTCTCAAGACCAAAAAGACTTCCTCCTGCAAAGAACACCTTGTGTGGTGAAAATTCGACGCACAGCCTGCATCACGGTGAGAAAATCACTGCACACTGAACCGGAACAACGCAGCCCGGCTCTCTGAGAGGAGATCGACGCAGCACCAGCGTTGTGGCTGAAACTTCGACACTCGGCCCACTGGATCGATGCATAGCCGAGCCGGAACGACGCAGCCTGACTTCCTGCACGAAGAATCAATGCAGCGCCTGCCGTGTGGCAGAAATTTTCCCTCATCGCCCACCGGATCGACGCAGCTCCTGTGACTTCATCCTCCATGGGCAGGATTTCTCTGCATCGTCCCCGGGGCTTCCGAATACCCCGCAACCCAAAGAGGATCCAAGACAGCGTGCTGGTAATCGACGTAAAGCCTTCCCTGCCTGGAAAACTATCAACGCATCGTCTGTGTGCGCCCAGAGAAACCGGGGCACACCTCCCTGTTTTCCACGCAACTCCTCCTCTGCAGTCCCTTGCAGAGAATTTGAATGCAAACCAGGTACTTTGTGCTTGCAAGAGACACTTGTTGCTTTTTAAAGACTAAAGATTCTTCTTATCATTCTTTGAAATTATATTTCAACATGTAAATCTTTATCGTTTTGACATGCATTTATTATCCAGATAATTATTCTATATTTTCCTAAACACTGTGTGGTGTATTTTTGTTGTGCTATACTGTGTTGTTGCATGATTTATTGCTCAAATAATTTACACCTTGCCTTCTAAATTAAGCCTGACTGCTCAGTGCCAAGCTACCAGAGGGTGGGCATAGGATAATTTGGATTGTGTGTGACTTACCCTGACTAGAGTGAGGGTCCTTGCTTGGACAGGGGGTAACCTGACTGCCAACCAAGGACCCCATTTCTAACAATGCTTTAGAGAAAGGTTTGTGAAATTGTAACCATCTTTCCAAAGTTATTTGATTGCCTTTAGTATACCATTGTAAAAAGTCAGACAGTCAGCATTTATTTCGTAAACTGGGTTTTCATAACTAATTACATCACATACCTAGAACACACCACTCACAGATATATTTACAAATGTGGATCAAGAACACAATTGTTATCAACCCCAGTAAATGTCTATTCAGCAAGAAGTCTTTTGCCTTAGACAAGATTACAAGTGTGACTCTAGGGTGACAGTCTACCTGCAAGGGGTGTCCCAGCTAAGATACCTTCAGGGCCATATACTGTTCTTCAAGCATTTAACTAGAATGTACACCAATTGCAATAATTGAGAAGTTTATGTATTCCTTACATTTGTCATTCTTCATATTCTGCTAGTACAGATTACTGTAGCTCAGCTAAGCTTTTTGAAGATATGTATATTTTTGATTATTCTTGGTGTGTTGCATGTACATATATTTCAGTGGTACATCATCGAGGGGGATCACATGACAATTCTTAAGTATACCATTGTATCTCTCAAGATAACAGCCAACAGTTGTTTAGCCCTCTAATGGCCTTTAATCCTAGGGCGTTCTCAAAGCTTTGGACAAATTGTATATAATAAACCTATTTCATTATCAGAAATCTTTATTTTGAATGTAAATAGGTAGTTATAAAAAGTGCACATAGATAACACAAAATATGTTACAGTTTAAAATACACTGAATTACAATAGAGAACAATAGATTTTAAAGATGATCCAACCATAACACAAACAGGATTATCTTTTAGCATTTGCAAGGAACATAATGCAGATATGCACTGTGTAAAGATATCATTTATTTACAACGGAACTAACAACTCCTTGGAATAAACTTCACGATAGGTGCAAAAAAAGATAAAGTGCAAAAGTAACTGGTTGGAGACGCTGCCCCCCGGACAACCCCAAATATTAGCGTTACTATACTGCCCTAAAGGAAAGTACAACTCAGTGCCGGATCTAAATCTGAATAGCAGGGCCCATACCCAGTGTTCTGATACCATCTGTAAGTAGAGTTCACAACCAAAGGTAGTTTCCAAAACTGCATATTGCCTCATGTACAGTTTGGTTAAATCGTAACCTTCCCTGGCAAGACATCTATTTTCCAGGAAGACACGTCTTGACCAGTCTGTATTGCTTGCAGGTGGAGGAGGGGCTCTTGTGAGGAAGGTTCTGCCCAGATTCTCTAACGTTTGCTTCACATGATATAGCCAGGGAATTTGTAAGCCTTTATTGCAGGTTATACAGACTTTTAGAATCAACTGATTGATGATAGAATGGGGTTGTGTCGAAATAGACAGCCACAATAGCATTGGCCACGCTTGTTGTAATCCTCTAAATTTCAAAGCCCTAACTCCTCCTGGCAGATGTAGGGTAAAGCACAAGGTGGGAGAGGAAGGAAACTACCGCAAAATGTAGTCTTTTTCCTTTATGTAGTATTGCTTATAATATGTTTCTCTCAAGAACCCATTTGACACCTAGATGTTTCATGTAAGTCACTGAAACTAGTGCACCACAGAAAACCTGGTTTCAATTGTATGGGGTTTAATGACATGCAAAAAAAGATACAGGTCCAGAAAATTATCTTTAGTTGGGAGATTTTGCGCATGGGGGAGAATAAATTTCCAGAAAGAGTCAGATAGTATGCATATATGTAAATATTCACATACCTGTATGTTGTAGGTCGCCTGATTAGTTGAAATTTTAAATGCATACTATTAGGATGGAAAATTACCTTAGGCTGTTAGGCATAAGAATCACTTAAAGGAGGGTTTTATTTAAGGCTTTTGTTTGATATTTTAGACTTATCTGTACTGCTCATAGTCCTAAAAAACTGGCCAGTTAATTAGCTTGTTTTTAATTCGAACTATATTTGCTAAGTATAGTCTTTTACCACGTGAGATCAAGGAAAAGAAGGTCGCTTACTGGTTGTAGTGGTAGCATGTCATGCTTATAGAAGCATCTTGTTGCAGGCTGGATACAAGCCGTCCATCCAGAAAGTGATGTGCATTGTGTTTGTATGGAGCAGTAGAAGGCTTCAGCTATTTTAAAGGCCTGGTTGCAGCGATCATATCATCCGGCATAAGTAAGTCGCTTCATGACATACTAGCAGGATGTGATGAAAAGTGCATGAGGAGATGCCATATTGAGTGTGGAGAATAGTTTTGGACAACACTAAACTTGTTCTTGGTTTCAAGATGATTTTTATTTTGCAATGTTGAGTAATGTTGTAACACTGTGTGAGTAGTCATTTTTAACCTATAGATTTCTGGTTTAAAGGAAGCTGTTTTAAAGTCAAATAGCTAAGACAAGCAAAGTATATGGAGAAGGATGTTTCTTGGTTTGCTATTTGAAGTCATCTGTCTTGGCACGCAATTGTGAAAAGTCTCAATATGCAGGATAGCGAGTAAAATATTGTGAACATTTTTTGAAGCCTCATTTGTCATCATTCAGTCGTAGATTACTTACATGTTTGCATTTCCATACCTTATTGTGTGATTCAATATATAGATAATACTATAAGTATGATACAGAGATCTGGACATACATCGATTGCAAATCTTATGAGTATATGGAAAGCACGTGATACATGTTTCCATCTTCTTCTACTGACTGCACGTGTTCAGACCACTCTGTAGGGAGGTCAGTGAGACATTCCTCGTTTTATCACAGAAACACCAAGACAGGGGGCCACCGCGTGGGATCATTTTCAGCAAACCTGAATACAGCAGACTCATCATTCTAACATTCTGGTCTATATTTGGCCTTACGCTCTCTTGTGAGAAGTATGATTGCCAGGCGACTCCATGTCATGCAGGACACAACGCTTAGTCCTGGGTTCGTCTGATCACAATAATTGTTTTTATGTCTCTTAATACAATTGGATCACCTGAAGTGAACCAGGGCAGCCTTGGTATCAACAGTGTAGCAGTTTCAGTCGCACTAAGGTCCAGAAGTGTGAGGAGGCCTCTGCATCCCAGTTTTTGCTTAAATACCAAACTGGAGTTACCAGAGCACATTGCCCTTGCTTGCGTTTGGGGCTAAGACTCCCTTGTTACACTATTAAACTAGAAACACTCAGGGGCATATTTATACTCCGTTTGCGCCAGAATTGCGTCGTTTTTTTGATGCAATTCCGACGCAAAACTAACTCCATATTTATACTTTGGCGTTAGACGCGTCTAGCGCCAATGTCCATGGAGCTTGCGTCATTTTTTAGCGTGGACACCTACTTTGCGTTAATGATATGCAAGGTAGGCGTTCCCGTCTAAAAAATTTACTCCGAGGCATGTGCGCCGTATTTACACTCCCGGGCAAAATTCACGCCCGGGAGTGGGCGGGTCAAAAAAAATGACGTACGGCCGCTTTTGCGCCGTTTTTTAGCGCCTGGAAAAGGCAGGCGTTAAGGGACCTGTGGGCTCTGAAGGAGCCCAGAGGTGCCCTCCCATGCCCCCAGGGACACCCCCTGTCACCCTTGCCCACCCCAGGAGGACACCCAAGGCTGGAGGGACCCATCCCAGGGACATTAAGGTAAGTTCAGGTAAGTCTTTTTTTTTTTTTTTTTGTGGCATAGGGGGGCCTGATTTGTGCCCCCCTACATGCCACTATGCCCAATGACCATGCCCAGGGGACATAAGTCCCCTGGGCATGGCCATTGGGCAAGGGGGCATGACTCCTGTCTTTGCTAAGACAGGAGTCATTTCTATGGGGGTTGGGAGTCGGAAAAAATGGCGCAAATCGGGTTGAGGCGAAAAATTTGCCTCAACCTGACTTGCCCCATTTTTTGGCGCCCAAGCTCCATATCCCCCTACGCCGGCGCTGCCTGGTGTACGTCGGTTTTTTCCACGCACACCAGGCAGCGCCGGCGGCTAACGCCGGCTAACGTCATTGATTAAATACGGCGCCCGCATGGTGCTTCAGAATGGCGTTAGCCGGCGCTAATTTTTTTGACGCAAAACTGCGTTAGCGCAGTTTTGCGTCAAAAAGTATAAATATGGCCCTCAGAATGCCTAGGGTAATTAGATAGAACTCTAGGATTCATTCACTGTGTCCTTTGTAACATGAAGTCTTTATGCAACTTTAGTTAACACCCTCTCAAAAAAATACAACAGCAGCTGAGCGAAAATCGAATTACTGTGCTGTGATGTCAGAACAGAAAGCGTAAATCTTGTTTGGAAGGTACCCTCCTATACATCTTTAGCTAAATGGTCTTCAGACTGTCAGTCACGCCTCTTTGAGAGTGGGTGTAGTTGCATCCCGGGGCAGGGCCCAAACTTCATGGCGTTGAAACTTGTGGGTGGGTTTCATTGTATATCTTGAAGCCAAGTCCTATCAATTTGCTATTTAATTTTCTGTATATTGATGAGATCCCGGTGCAGGAAAAATATTAGCACTAACTTATCTGGCAAGGAATTGAGAGTGAGTAGGAAGCTGGAGCACTGAGTGTAGTGATCATTTGCAATATTTGTATCTACTGTCTACAGATTCTGTGGTGATTTGCACTAATCCATAGCAGATTGCGTTATTTGTGAGTTTATGTTAATGTCAACAAAGGTGCAGTCTGGGTGGGGATTGAAGAGGGTGTAGTGGGGCTTTTTACAGATGTTTTAGAGGGGTTTTACAGCAGGCATTTAGGCCTTCGTGAAATAGTTTGGGATGGTATCTGATGATGGCTTCTTGTAAAGGAGGCTCTTTAGAAGGAAGTCTGAACAGGGCTTTAAGAACTTGTCTAAGTGGTATTTAATGATGGGGACCTTGTACAGTGGATTTGGGTGCACTATTGCAGAGTTGCTTGAATGGTGCCTTGGAGACCAGCACTTACTTGGGCGTGTGCTTATGAAGAGGAACGGGTGGAGCTTTGTAAAATGGGACCTTGGTGAGGCTTTGCTAGTAGTCTCTATGGACAATATGGAAGGGTTCATGAAGCCACCTTATAGTGTGGAAGTGTGGATGCCGATTTTCAGAGGTTATGTGGACAATGCTTTTCAAAGGGGTCGTTGTGAAGCTTTGGTGCAGAGAACTGGATGGGGCTCTGGATAAAGAGGTCGGGATGGGGCTAAGTACAGTATGCCTTGGTGGCAAGTTTGGCAAGGGGTCTCTATGGTGTTTCATAGACAATGCCTGGGAGTGGGCTTTGTACACTGGGTGTGGATGGAACTTGCATAGGGTTTAAGGCAAGGTCTTAGTAGAGAAGGACCAGGCAGGCACCGGGAGTGTAGGCCTCGATGGGATTTTAAGAAGTGAACCCTGTATTGGACATTTCTCAAGTGCCATCCCCTGTGTTTTAACGGTTTTGTGAGCCTCCTCACCCTCAGATCCAGCCACCCTTCCGAAGCTTGCTTGGAGACGCGACTGTCCGCCCAGTGCTTGAATTATCCACAGCATGGGTGGAACACCTCAGTGAAGCATAGAAAAAATGCACCTTGTACGAAGCACATGCTCATTTGAGAGAACGTTACTCCGAGAGCTGGTGTCTTTGAATTCAAACCAGGGAGCCCTTCTATATGTCATAAATGGGTGGAATACGATTTGCTGGGATGCATTTTCGGAGCAGGGCAAACATTTGGCAGGTAACATCCAGCAAATATGCACATGAAATAAAATCGGTCCCTTAATCACCCCCATTCGCTCCCGTTGAGTAATCATCCTTGTAACGCACCTCCAGGCGAGTCATTAATGTAGCTTTAAAATGCAGAATAGCAGACCTTGGCACACACATAATCAATGAGGAAATGTAAACTACAAAAAAACATAGAAACAATCTGTTTTGAAAGAGATCCATCTTTTATTTAATTAGCAAAATGCATGGAATTGTTTACTCTCCGAATTACTCTCCGCATTTTCATGTCTAAAACAAGGCAATGAAATTCTCAGTGATAAATAATGTCTTATTGCCATCTAAAGACGAAATGATGAACTGCAACTCAAAGGCTGCTCACGGACATGTAAAATAGGTGTCTATTCAACGGAAGATCATTTAAGCATTTCGGGAATTATCTTGAACCTTTAATGCCAAATAAATACACAAGCAATTTAGAATGAAAAAAGAAAGGAAGCACTATTTAAAACCGGTCAAAATTAAAAGATATGGCAGCTGCATTGGAAATAAATAGAAAATGACAGGGACCATGAAAAACTTAAAACGGCGTGTAGAATCCAGTTTAGATCATTGAGGGGTCGGGGAAATAATACGATACTGAAGATATTAATACTAAGTAATGAAATTAGACCAATAATAAACAGAAGTAAGATTACCTTACTCCTGATATAAAGTGAGACATTTAGACATCTAAGTTAGATGAATACGAAAACGTAGACATTTTGCATCTCTATTGCGCCACTTTCTTGGCGAAGCGAGAATGCAAATTGGTAGTTGAGATTTACAAAGCCACACAAGGGCTGATCTGCATTGCCTTGCGCACCTTTGTAAAACAAAAAAAAAGCTAATGAACTACTGTGCTTTGTGCTACTTTGGGTTACACTGTGTCGAGTAGGTGTTACATTGGTGGTGAATGGGGTCCTCCCTGCATCCACCCATGTATTTTTAGGCAAAGCCAGATTTTCCAGATGCAGTAACCTGGCTTTTTGCCAAAATGGAGCACCTTCCTGAGAGAGGCTGAACGAGAAGAAATATCGTTTTTGTCCCTGTAATTTCCTCTTTCCATCTGTGCTGTTTTCTGCAGCCTGCATAAAAAAAGCAATATGTTTCTAAGGATTGTTTTTCCTGTACAAACATAATCCTGCCCATAATGCAGACACCCTTGCACCATGGCACAAAGGTGCCTACATTGATTCTATGCTGCCTAAAGTGCATCAGCGCTATGAGAGAACAGACGTTCCCCATAGCTTAGTAGATGCGAAAGTTTAGTGAATCCGGCTGATAGAACATTTCCTTTTCTGCACCATATTTCGATGCAATCCTTGTGGATACAGGCTCTTTTAAGAATCTTCAAGTCACATCATCTTACAATTTATATTGAAGGGTCATCCATGAGAAGTGGCTCAAACCTTTGTGGACATTTGTTAGAGCTGCATTCCATTGGTCCATAATTTAGGTCCTTGCCCTCAATAAGCAGCATGTTGATTTAAGTTTCACATAGTTTCTGAGGCCTGCTTGGAATGCTGGGACCATTTCGCTGCCTACTTTCCATTGGCATTTGGTCATCTGGGCTGAGTTTCTGCTTATCAACCTGTTGTTGGCAAATTTCAAAGCAATTTAAACAAATAGTTTTCGACAAAACATGGAACGTATCCTCAAGACATTAGTTAAATCCCTGGTTTGTTGATGTGCATACCACGGCCAGCCACCTTAGTTCCTTTTCAGCCTGTAGTAAGTGTTGAGGTGCTGGAGAATTCCCATGCAATGGATCCTGATGTAAATTTTGGTCACCAGTGATCTGAGCCTTGTCAGGAAGAACCTTGGGCCAAGGCCCTGAGCATAGAGTCTAAAGGCCATATTTATGAGGCCAGTTGGATTGCACTCGCACCACAGAACATGGTGCATGTGTGACACAAATCAAAAATGGGATTTATGAAGCCACGCAAGGCCACCTAGTGTGGCCCCAAGTGGATTCATAAATCTGGAATAATGCAGTGCAGCGCAAATCACTGCGATGACTTACTCTGCCGCTGAAAGGCATTCCATGGGTGGAGTGTAGGTGTTCCCACGCAAAACCCAGGGATTTTGACACATTTCCAGACTTACCAAAAGTGGTAAAATGCTATGCCCTCCCAGGAGAGGCAAAACAAGGAGAAATATTTTTATTTCTCCTCGTTTTTTACCTCTTGCTATGTGCCAGCCCAGGAGTAAACATAAGAATGCACCATATTCTTTTAAGAATGGCACCTCCCTGCCCTTTCCTTGTGACACAGTGTAGCAAGGTGACTTGCTGTGCTTCATCGCAATCTCATAAATCTGGGCCTGACTGTTTGCCACAGTTAAGCCACAGTTAAGCCACGCAACATCACTGAATTGAGTTGACCACCAAAGCACTCAGCAAGCCAAACCATGCTCTTCTCCAGGCAGTGGTCGGTTCTCGTGAGTGCAGACGACAGATTGTTCGAAATATTTTCTCTGAATTATTTTATGTTCATGGTAGGCAACGTTTAACACAATATAGTAAGAACAGCAATAACAAATATGTCGGTGCCAATTGTTGACAACATTATTACATGATTAAATGCAATTTGTGGAATCCTCCAGGTCAAATTGAGGTGTGTTGATTATCTCGTCCTATTCTGAAAATGCATGTTAATGAACATGGGACCCTTCTTTTGAAAGCCTGCCAGCCTGATCCAATAAAGTACATTTGGTTATGGTGTCTATTATTAAATACATGGTTAAATATATTTGGCATGCATACGTGAACGTCTAACCAAGTTCCCAGTGTGGATTGGCCGAAAGGAGTGGGCCCTGTGCAGTCTAATTAAATAGATTAGTATCATTTGTCGCAGAGCATAAGTACATTAAAAAAAATGTTTTTTTAAGCTAATACACGATTTTCGTACTTACAAAAAATCATGTTAAGTGAGCTGAAATAAATACACATTTGGCCATGCTTTAATTTTTTTGATAGTCTCACAATTCCAACGGTTTGATATTGATATTCTATGATTTAGTGTATTTTCTAGGCACTGGCATGCTGACCCTACGCACGCTAACGCTGTTATTGGGATGAATTTATTAGGGGGTTTGTAACTTCCCGTGAAACTAGTTTTTCACGAAATGTTTCTTTCCCTATAAAATAAATGCTCGGCACCACCTCCACCGAATAGGAACATGTTTATGTTTTTTATGCAGTCTGGAAACATAAGTACTCCTGCCTTCCGCAGAGGTACCTTTTGCCTGTGGCTCCGCACTGGGAAGCATCATAGATACATTTTGTGAATGTCAATAACATTTCATAGGCGTTTGTAAAGCCACGCCCAACGACTCTATACTGATTATGTATTATTTAGCGATTCCAGTGTGTCTGCGATGCTCAGCCTCGGCTCCATGGATCACGTCAAAACTATTAATAAAGAAAATCCCATAGTAAATATTGTTGTTTAAACACTGTGCACCTTTAGGTGTAGGTTTGTTATTATTAACTCCAATGGGGCAACATTTTTGTACATTATATTTACAACACTATACTTTTAGCCGGCGATATTTAGGCCTCGATATTCTGGTCCAAGGTCTGATTCGTAACTCTTTTTTAAACTGGATCAAATACTGGATCAGGCAATGTGCATAGAACCATTGTACGTCCCTGATGTCTTTCTGGAAAACCTAGGAACCTATATGTAAATACTATGTAATGCTTGCTTTGGCTTGTTTTAACTACCCAGCATAGTATGACTAAAATCAATGTAATAAATAATCTTGTCTCTGTGAGAAAGTATAATATATCAAACGGGTAACTCCTTCAGAAATTAGAAAGCACTAAATAGGAGATTCAAATTAGGGTTTCTATTAATATTTAAATCAATTACAAAATATTCTTAACAAAATAAGGTTCATAAATTAAACGTTCTCCCTGTTCCTTATCTTTTGTCTGGCCACAGAAGTGCTTTTGCACAGAATTTTTCTTGCAGTTTGAAGACTGTGTTAATAAGCATAATGAGGGAATTAAATGTACTGGGGTTGATTTCTATCGAAATATGACAAATACGTTTCTTTAATTTTTATAAAAATATATGTATATTTCCTACTACGTTCGAAGGTACGTCTGCAGAAGTAAGACATCTATAACTAAATTGTGTACATTTCAAATAAAATAAGCATTGGCAAAACCAATAGGTATCATGTTGCAGAGGTGGTGTGCTTTATTACAATCATATGCCACAAAAATAGAATTCTCCAAATGAACGTAGTGGCCGTAAGCTTGCAATAAACCTTTTAAATAAAAAAAATAAAAGAAAGGTTTTTAAAGACACATTAGTTTTACTTACAAACATAGAATATTCTTATTGGCACACAGAAAAAGGTATCATTGGCGTTGCACCGTTGTAAAATGAAGACATACTTTAGCATACAAAGAAGACCAAAAAAAAAAAAAAACACGGAAAGAAAAAAGCATTGGCAAAGTACCATATCGTCCTGCCAGCACTGACACAGAAGTGCTCTTCTACAGGCAGATGTGCACATGTGATCAAGCAAAATAAAGTCACTCACAGTTTAAGAGAGTTAACAGCTAAAGTGGGCTCACTTATTACCCCATGCTATTCGGTGTGGTGGGCAGAAGCAAAGTGTGAAAAGTCCATTAAGCAGACTAAAGAATGGCTGACAAGAAGCCCCTCTTATTATGTGGATATGTATGGTTTTATTTATGACGTTTTTGATTGTATGGGAGTGGCAAAGCACCTAAGGCCGTCCTCGGCCAGACTTTAAAGAAATTGAGATCAGCAGTGAATCTGACTCTCGTGCATGGCTGCCTTTCAAAAGCATGTTCTTACAAGGCCACTGACCACCACATTTAGGAGACCCAATATCTCCTCAGGTATGGTTACTTTGATGAGTTGGAGAGAGAGGGGGAAGGGAGCACAGAGAAAGGGTGCAGTGTTTTTCCTATCACATTAAGTTTGGGTTAATCTTGAAATTACGCCTTTCCGTACAAAGGAGTATCAGAAGTTGTTGAGAGGTGACAAATGGTTAGTAAATTGACAAACTAAAATTTACAAACAAAAAGACCCGTATTTGCTTCTTTCACTGTGTACTTTGTACAGAACATGCATAACAATGTTATGCACCCCTACCATGCAGAAAAATTAGATTAGAGCAATTTTTAGCGCCAAGCGTACAAGCGCTCAGTCCCTGTTGTAATCTCTCTTTGGACTTGTAATTACGCCAATATCACGCCTGTCACTTTCATTGGTTTGTGGGCTTGCCTTTTAAAATCCGCTTGATTTCATTAGTAAAAGGCATGCATACGTCATGCCTTTTCCAGTGTTTAGCCATCCTTCAGCACACTTGCCAACTACTGAAAACTTACAAGGCTTGATGTTTTCAGCCTGGTTTCTGCCCTACTTTATCTTTTTATTTTCCATGTGCTGGGTTTTACATAGAGTATTCACGCTCGTTTTTTTTGTTTTTCAATTGTAGCGTGATCGCGCTGCGTTTTACATAGTGTGATCGCACTCGTTTTTTTTCTATCTATTTGTGTGGCAAGAAATGTTCAGTTAGGAGTTTACAATGCTAATAACCTGTTGCATTGCAAATGCTTGTTATATAGGTCACTTAATGCTATAGTTCTTTAAATAATTGGAATCACTTGAATCACTTGCATCTTTAGCCTTAATTAATCTTGGGATGGAGAATTGAAAGACACCCTTGCCCTGTGAGAATTAATGATGCACAAAATAGGTGTGTGCTGACAATAGTGTGCCTCCTAAATTCAGCATACAGGATACACAGCTAGGAAAGAATAGGATCACATTAAACACTGAATAGTTTGCTAAGAATAATAAAGAGGGAGACGCCTTACAAATGAACAGGCCCATGACTGCATCCGTTTGTCTAAAATACATGATAGAGCAAATCCTCTGTTTATTTACATATTTCCATGGCGACACCCACTCAAAAAGTGACCAATTAAGAGAGAAAAAAGTAGCAAAAATACAATAATTCTTGAAACTCAGATGCACATAATGACACACCCATACTTACATACGCCATACAAAACGATACAAATAGGCACTTGTGTACAATTTAAATTGCACTAAACACATATTTATCACATCTCTCAAAAAATATTAAAACACTCTCTCATATGCGCCTTAAAATTTAGCTTTCATACAGAAGAAAATACAGACATAAAACAAATTAGAACATTTGAATTTTGAGAGCCTCAATGAAGACAATGGAGTGTCTCTATGCTTAGAACGGCTGGTGTAAGCCCGATGCTCCAACATTCCACTGTTTTTCACCAAGGCTCTGATTTATACTTTTTGGTGCAAAACTGCACTAATGCAGTTTTGCACCAAAAAGTTTAGCACCGGCTTGCACCATTTCTATGCACCAGCCAGGCACTATATTTATGGAATGGTGCAAGCCGGTGCAAAGGGTCGGCTAGCGTATAAAAAAATGACATTAGTCAGGTGGGGCTGACGCTATGGAAGAAGGGGGTTTTGCACCAAAAAATGACGTTAGGCAGGTTAGAGAAAAAATAAATTGACTCTAACCTGCCTAGAGTAGTCATTTTCTGATGCAAAACCATCCATACCACATGACTCCTGTCTTATAAAAAGCAGGAGTCATGCCCACCAGCCCAGTGGCAGGCAGAGGGGACCAGGGTCTCCTGGGCATGGCCATTGCCTCTAGTGCCATGGAGGGGGGCCCATTTCAGGGCCCCTTGTGGCACTTTGAAAAATAAAATGCAATACTTACCTGTACTTACATAGGATGGGGTCCCCAATCCTCTGCAGTCCCTATGATGTGGGGGGCGTGTCCCTGGTGCCTGGGGAGGGTACCTGTGGGCTTATTCCATGGTGTTCCATCATGGAAATAGGCCCACAGGTCCCCTAATGCCTGCTCTGACCTAGGCATTAAAAATGGGGCAAAGCAAGCTTTGCCCCATTTTTTGACCCCTCCTCCCTCCTGTGCACCATTTTTGCACAGGAGTATAAATATGGCTCCATAAATTTGACGCTAGACAGGTCTAGCACCAAAGTCTAAATATGGAGTTAGTTTTGCACTGAATTAGAGGTTAAAAAATGACGCTAATTCGGTGCAAACAGAATATAAATATGCCTGCATGTGTCTTCCTTCTTAATTTTGAACATTCTACCTGCAGTGGGTGGAATGTTCAAATTCCTTTATAGCCCTTCTGCCTCGGGCTATACCTGTTGTCAAAGGCCTTCACCCTCATCATAGGCCCTCACCTGCGATTCAGGCCTATAACTAGAGTTACAAAAATATTGCTGGCAAGGATACACACATCAACTAACGGTAGACATATGTTGCATAGCTATCATTCCACCAGATAGAGTGTGACCACGAGATCACACAGGCGCAAACACCAGAAAAAGGGCAAGCACTACAGCAAGGCAAACAACCCACAAGAAAGCATCTCTCATGCACATGCAGCTCCACCTTGCACAGTTTATCATACAACCTCAGGGTTGACACAAAAGGAATGCAGGTGCCGCCCAGTGCGCAAAGCCCCAAGGTTTATCGGTTCCCTTTCCTTCTGTTCTAACTTGACCTTTTCTTTTATGATGCCGTTATTAGGGCATGATCTATGGGGGGGGTTATTTGCGATCATTTTTTTGATGCAAATGTGGCATTAAGGTGGCATTTTCCACCAGCCTTAATTACAAAACGGTTATAAACCCTTGCACCTCATTATGCCTGCACCAAGCATTATGTATGCAAGGGGGGGATGCGTTCCCACATAGGGAGGCCCAGATAAATGGTGCAGTAAAATGTACTAGATTTCACTGCGCTATTTTTAGCGTCATTATTAATGTCTGGCTAATGCAGGCATCAAGATGCTGCTCCCATTTAAAATAATGGGCTTCCCTGTGCTTTACTACATTAGCCCCATAATTTATGGTGCTAATCTGCCAAATTGCCGCATTAGCGCCATCAATTATGATGCTAATGTGGACACGACCGCCATGGTGCACCGCATTGTAAATAAGCTGCACACATGTTGTCATTAGGGGGACGCAGTGGGGCGCTAAAAAAATGGCGCATCGTGAATGATGTGCCACTTTTCCATAAATATTCCCCTATGTTTTCATTTTTCCCAGTGTGCATGTTTAGCTGACTACGAACTGCTTCTTGGATCGTAAGCCACAGAGGGGCCGTACAAAATGTTTGGCTTCTGGTCACTACAAAAGTTTCTAACCTTTCTGTACAACATGTCAGAAGCATAATAAGAACATAAAGGAATAGAGGAGGCCAACCAAATAAAACAAACACTAGAGCCACACAAACCAGGAATTCATATAAAGATTCAAAACCATCTATAACTCCTGACACTCGACTGCACACAGGAAAAGTGCACTTTGTGCAATATGTATTACTTTAACATGTCATAATTTTCTCCAGAGCACACAATAACGATGGTTCAATGGTCTTATTAGTTAAATAATAAAAACAATTGTTTTCCAAATGCCCCAATCTTCAATCCCCATTATTCACTCAACATCTTCGTATCTCTTTCTCTTTCAATGTATCTTTTCTCTCTAACCTCCTCTTTCTTTCTCTGTATCTCTCTCTCTGTAACTTTGTTTCTTTATTACTGTTTCACTGTTGCTCTTTCTCTCTCACTTTCAAACTCACTCCTTCTTTCTCTCCCATCTCATTCTTTCTCTTATCTCACTCCTTACCTTTCTGTCTTTTAGGAGCCCTATGTCTCTTTCATTTTGTCTCTCATCTCTCTCTCACTCTCTGTCTGTTTCTTTCTGTCTCTCATGCTTTCTCTGTCTCTTATTCTTTAGATAATCTTAGATGGTCACAACCTGCCTTTGATCTTCCTACATTCTTCAGTATTTTAGAGAGAGCATAAGACTATCATTTTAATGTCGGAATGTGAGAAAACGCGATCCCAGAAGTCTTCTACTATATTTTGAGTGAATTTATAACTTTTCAAAGGACTCCTGGAAAACTTTGCCAGTCAAAGTTTTACAGGACCACCCATATATATGTATGCAAAATTCATACCTGTATACATAAATATGCATACATGTGCATTTGCACATGTAATTAATATTTTCGTTACTTTGTCAAAAAATACATTTCACGGAGGAAAGAGCCCCTCCCCATAACCCCATTTAACGACAGTAGTGTTCTACTAACTCCTATACCCTGGAAGTGCACATATTCTGGGAATTTCCAGATGCACGTTTGGAAACCTGGAATTTACTAACACTCCATTTGCTCAACAGTGCTAGACTGGAAACCAAGACCAACCCTGACTCAGACGTTCAAACCAGCTCCACAATGCAAGAGGCTGTGACTAGAAGAAGGGCCATGGGGACATGGTTGGTTATAGCAGAACATTCCCCTTTGTAAAAAAAAGAATGACTAATCCAGCCCTGGTGCTTAAAAGACATTGACTACAATGTTCTTCGACATTATATTTTTGCACAAAATTGTTTTTAGCTACACCACTGACACAAGGCAATGAGCAACAACTCGTAAGACATATAATGACTATCAATACACAGTATATTATTTTGAAGCCTTTTCAATTTACCCATAAATGAGATTCTGTGCAATATTGCTGGTGATACAAACCTTTGCATGGATTTTAACTTTCCTAATACCACAGTTGTATTCCAGCCATTTTACGTTGCCTTGTTTAGCATCCATTTAAGCCCCACGTTACAAGTTGGCTCGAGTTAGGTTGCGGACATATCAGAATTATGGATTGTGCCATAAATTCACTCATCACAAGTTTTAGCCTCAGAACAGGGAATAACCAACCTGATCCAGGAAAGCTGTTTTTTTCCACATGGTTATGCACAAAGCGAGAGACAAATCCTGCCAGATTTACCACCTGCTTAGAGTAAGTCTTAAGGTGGGGATCGAGGGAAGGGGCGAGGGGGTGTGAGTCAAGAGGGCTCTTAGAGAAGAGAAGATTCTTGTGTCTAGAGAGACCTATTAGTGTCTTTATATAAACCATTTTGATTCAGGAGAAGTTACTTTTTTTTTTTGATCCTGATGAAGCGTCTTTGGATCCGGCTGGACCACCAGACGCGAAACATGTTGACCTATGTTTTGTGCCAATTTCCGTCCTCTTACCTATTCAGAAAGTGATTGAGCATGATCTCTCAATTATCACTTTCATTTTGTTTTTAACCTTGGTCTACTCCTTTCGCTTGCTGATTAATAAATGGTGATGTTTGTCAAGGTTTAGAACCAATTTTAGATTTCCCTCTCCTGCTCAATTAGTGTCTGCTTGTAGGCATCATCCACTAGTTTATTCCACCACGGCAGTCACTATAAAAGATCTCCGGCAAAGAGCCCCCTTATGGGGAGCCTGTCAGACATTGCAGCGCCGGTCTGACGAGGAGCATCCCCGATGATGAAGCATGACATCCGATTGGATGTGTGAGGGCTCTTGCTCCTAAATATACAGGTTTCCCCCTTATGCTTTTTTTGGAACAGTGTACCTATTGATTTGTTACAAGGCAATGAGCAACAACTCATAAGGCATAACATGGCTATCAATACACAGTATATTATTTTGAAGCCTTTTCAATTTACCCATAAATGAGATTCTGTGCAATATTACTGGTGATACAAACCTTTGCATGGATTTTAACTGTTCCAAATTACCACAGTTGTATTCCAGCCATTTTACATTGCCTTGTTTAGCATCCATTTAATCCCCATGTTACAAATTGGCTCGAGTTAGGTGGCAGACATATCAGAATTATGGATTGTGCCATAAATTCACTCACTCACAAGTTTTAGCCTCGGAATAGGAAATAGCCACACCGATCCAGGAAAGCTGTTTTTCCACATGGTCATGCACAAAGCGAGAGACAAATCCTGGCAGATTTACCACCTGCTTAAAGCAGGTGGTAAGTCTTAAGGGGGTATCGAGGGAAGGGGAGAGGGGATGCGAGTCAAGAGAGCTCTTAGAGAAGAGAAGATCCTTGTGCACTAGGTGGGAGTGTTGCATGCTCCCCTATGATGTGGCAGTTGGATGAATAGGGAATGAGCTGAGTCTCAGCCAATAGCCCCTGCCCCTATCAGTGTGCAGTTTCAGCAGGTGCAAATCTGTACCTGGTAAAACCAGGACCGGAGTTCCTACACCCAGGACTACTGGGTGTTGTAAAGTCTCTCCCATACTCCCCGGTGCAGGGACACCAGGGGTCTCAGTCATGCTTTGAGTGATATCTCCCCAAGGATGACACCCCAGGCAACTCTTGTACTGCATACTAAGATTTTGTGTGTAACATTTCTCCAGACGAAACATATCTGTTAAATGTATTTTGTTTTCAGCCATTAAAACTCTCTGTAGTCCTGGTTTCTATGGAAGCCCACACTGAATGTGACAAACGGAAATGTAGAAATAAATCAAGTTCTTTAAATATGTGAATGTTTCCAAATGATCTCACAGATCTCCCTTAATTATAAGCAGCCACAGGCAATAAAAACTTTAGTAGTATGAGCCAAGACAGAAAATAATTGAAAAATACAACGTTACTGGGCTGTCCAGGAAAATATAATAAATATTTATGTGACTCCAAGTGAGTGCTTATTTGTAACACTCTATACAGAACTGCTAGTTTGTTAGATATCATAATGTATTGTACTCCGATTTTTTTAAAAGAAAATGTAGACTTTCTATTGTTCCAAACTCATTTGATTTAAAGAGCCTTTAACACATTCAAAAGAAAATGACGTGATTGACCAGGTTTCTTATACTGCAATCAGGCAGTGTTTAAACTATACTACCAAGGGGGATTCCTACTTAGTAATTTACGATCAAGGTGCAGCAGACAACCTTAATCCAGACGGGTAAATAATTGCTAGAGAGACCTCCTTTCCCCTTTTGATAGTATTGAGAACTGGGTGCAATTCATAATACTTTATGACGTATTCTTCATGGTATCGTTGTTGGGAGCCAGTACAAAAAAACGGTCGATATTTTGGTGGTTTGGTCATGGTTCAATTCACTAAAATGCCAGGTGACATCACACCATTTCATCTTTATTTTCACTCAGACAATTATGCTATCACAAACACACAAACACACATTCACTCATACGCACACTCTCCTTCCCATAAGTACGCTATCACCCGCAAGCATGCACGCAACTACATTTAAACGTGTTTTTTACTTACATCTTCTACCAAGGAGGGTCATATTCCAGCTTATTGTACTCCATTTTTTATATACAGTAATATTGAATAATATTTAATTATTCACTATTAATGTAATAAAACAAACTGATTGAAAACAAGGAATTGGAGCCCCAAGCAACTTCCATAAGGACGAGCTGTCACTATGTGCCTGTCACTAATGTTGCCAACTCTGAGGTCAGTGGTCGCAGAGGCAGTGCCAGGGGTCGCAAGGAACAAGCTAAATGACCTAAATGACGTCAATGGGTTTGGGATCATAATGTTTGCACTTGGAGTAACCCAGTGAGTGACTCGCCGTGCAGGTCACTCGATTTATTTCTCTCTAAGTCTGATAATATTAGTATTACTAATTTAGATCCTGATTTTTGGTCAGTTCATGTTGATGTTTTTCTATGTGTTCCTTTTGGTGCCCAAGAATCCGTGTCTACCTTGTGCTTATCTTTGTTCTATCAGTACTGGTGTAAAGTGACACTCATCCACTATTTACTGAAATCTTCCACCCCTTCTGTTGTGAGAATTGGAACTAGCTGACAATTTTACTTCCTGAATAACTATAGTGACTGACTGCATTGTCTCCATTTAAAAACTGCAGATGCATAGATCTAAACCTACATCTGCTTTGTTCTCTCATGAGCTTAAGGATGCCAAAACACGTGTTAAAAACTGCTGCTGTCTTCCTTATTCTCCTAATCTCAAAAGTTTATAGACAATTTACGGATTTCCTACTGAACAGGAAAAAACATATGTCAGAACATCTGGCGTAAAGAAGGTGAAAGCCTGAGGTACTTAGATGGATGGTCTTCTGTCCGTAGGGCAATCTGTCAAAAGATTCAGCCAGTGAGGCTTCCTCCACCGAAAACATTCATCCAACTTTACATAGAAGTGGCAGACCGTCAGTTTAGGGGACAGGGTACCTTCATACATTTGTGGCAGTGTACCCTGTTTGACAATGGCTAAATAACCCCCTTTGTCTTAGAGAAGACAGTGACTGCATTGTCGTACAGCTGGTCACCTCCGGATCTTGGCCGTCCACCAGTTCCTGTTAAGACTTATTAGAACATTGCAATGTTGGTAGCTCCATTGAAAACAATGGAGTGCTGCGGGCTTTTACTGGCCGGTAAAAGCCCGCAGCGCCAACATTCCAATGTTCGCTTTGTTCACAGCAACAGCTGTGAACAAAGCCTCACGGAGCCCGAGGGGGCTCCGTGAACATTTTTTTTTTTTAATAGAACATTCTGCCCTGAGTGGCAGAATGTTCTAATAGCCTTAGAACCCGCCCTAGCGGGCTCTACCGGTTATTAAAGTCCCTCTCCCTTGTTAAATGCCCTCGCCTTCGGCTCGGGCATTTAACGCGTGGTGCGGGCCTTTAATAGCCGGTAGAGCCCGCTACGGCGGGTTCTAAGGCTATATTGTAATTTTGATGTGATCTTTGCTGTCAGTCATACTTCTAACAAACATGTTAACAAAATTATTTTGGTTTCATGCTTCGAGCCGCTTAAACTGTTAAAGAAGATTTCGCTTCTATTTCCCCCAACTTTCAGAAAACCCATAGTTTAGGATAATGTCACTGGGCTATAAATCACTGGGGATGCCAATCTTTGAGGTTCAAACCCTGCAGCTAGATTCTTTCAAGGCCCAAGAAGAAGGACCCTTATTTGTTCTAAACCTAAATCTTCACAGAGGCTGGCAGCCAGTAATCAACCTCTGTTGATGGAAGTGCGGATGGTACATTGTGCCTGTCATACTAAAGACCCTCCCTATTACGAAGATTGTTCAGCCTTTACGGGCATATTTATGAGGAATTGGTGTAGGGCAGTGCCGCAAGCCTTTCTGCAGTGCTACCCTATGTCAATTTGAAAGGGCAGAAATGCATCATATTTACAAGCTATGATGCATTTCTGTCCTTTCCCCCTGCGCTGGAGCACACATTTCTGCCTAGTGGCAACACTGGAGCGTATTTACAAGATTCTTCCGCTGTCTTGTGATGCACCAGCGGTGCATAGTGCAGACCCATATCTACAAGGCTATGCAAAGCCACTTTGCATGGCTTTTCATGGCCTTGTAGATATTGTGTAAGACAACGCAGCTCAAGTCGCTGTGTTGCCTTACACTGCATCAGGTAAGCGTACCATGGGCGTGGTGGTGGGTGTTCCCACACAACACTCATGGATTTTGATGCATTCCCAGATTTACAAGAACCTGTAAACATGGGTATATATCGAAACTGCATTTTTCTCCAGGGCAGGCGCAATGAGGAGGAATATCTATTTCTCCTCATTGTTTCCTCTTTCTATGTGTGCTGCACTTTGCAACACACATAGAAAGAGGAAAATGCCTCTCTAGGTTATTTTTTTTTATCAGGAAGGTCTCCCTTCCTGAACAAACATAATCCTGCCAACAATGCAGACATGCTTTCACCATGTGCAAGGGTGCCTGTGTTGGCCCTAAGAAGCAATTTTTGCACTAGCACATGGGGGAAAAAGACAGAAATGCACTGTATCTTGTAAATATGGTGCATTTCTGCCATTTCCAATTGGTGTAGGGCAGGGCAGCAGAAAGGCTTGCGGAACTGCCCTATGCTAATTCCATGTAAAAATGCCTCTTCGTCTCTTCCACTGTTCACCTTCTCTCCATCCCTGATTTTCACAAGCCTAGAACACCTGTGTCTAGTATCTTATTGTTCCTGAGGTGTGGAACACTAATCCTTTTGACATTAGGTTGATACAAGGTCGTCTTTTTTTTACAGAAACTGCTCTTGTTCTCATCCTCTGTATAAATCTTATATCTTCTTCTGTTAACAGCTCTTGGGTTTAGCACTGCCACACCCTGTATCAGGGTATCAGGTTTTCTTAAAAAATATATATAAAATTAAAAATGAACCCCTCATTGAAACACATTGGAGTTTATAACTTAACGGAGTGTTCTAACAATAAACAAGTAAATAAGACAATAACTGAAATAGGTTTTAGATGCAATTGATTGTGCTTCAGCAATTTCAGAAACTGTATTCAATGTTAATCCAATATTCTACATCAAAAGTGTGATTCCATCGCAGAATTACAGAGATAGCTCTTGAGAGAAGTTTTTCACCTTTGATTTTTGTACGGCTAATTAACCAAAATGCTGACCAAGGGCACGTTTCAGGTGGGTTCCCATATTTCCTCAGCATCCATGTCATCGAAACACATTTGCCACGTTTAGTAAAAGAACAGTTTGTCATTTGGTTTCACAATGTTCCAATGTAACTTCATTGCAGAGTTCTAACAATTACCTTTAGTAACACAACAAACCATTGTCAGGTTTTATGCTGTTCTAGATGCTTTGGCATTTACAGTGTTTTCCATGGAACAGACAGCATTAAGTTAATAGTATATGTACTATAATTGTACTGTTTGCTGGTGATAAAATGTTGAAACCTGCTGTTCCAAAAACGAGAGGGGAACTGTGTGTCTTGGGCCATTAATAGAATCATATCATTTTAAATGCCTAAATGCAAATTCCTAGTGAGACATTTCCCAGCCCTGCCCAGAACCCCTTTTAACATTTTAAGACCTAGAAAAAGGCTATTTTAAGAATAAATTAAGGGCTTTTCCCTTTTCCTTTTTTAAGTCGAGCATAGCAGCGCGCATGCACTGCTTTTCCGACGTGTTGGTATGCATCTGGGCTTTTAACAACGCCCACCTCATGGCTATCACTGTCACTTGTTCGTGGGCTTGCTCATCAAAAATCCTTTGATGACGTTGGAAAATGGTTCACGTTTGACCCCTTGGTACGGTTTTGTTACTGCCTTGGCTATCACCCCTGTTACATGGCTAATTGAACTTTTGCCGATACGTTTGACTGCGAGTGAACTTCTTTTTCCTTTTGTGTCTCTCCTTATCGCTGATGCTCATGGCGGCCGTGGCGCTGTGAATCGGCTTGCTTATGTGAAACTGTTTTACCTACGATTTTCAAGTTATGTGGCAAGAAAAGTCAAGTTAGGAATTTGCAGCGCTAATAGCTCTAACTCGAGCAAATGCGAGACCATGTGCATTGCAAATGCTTGTTAATAAACTGCAGTTGGTATTTCGAGGACCGGCGAGCTCATTGCTGGCAGATTCCACATTTACACATAATAGTTTTGTGCACGCATGGATGGGAGATCTCCACCCCCTGCCAGGAAGAGTGAACACCGGGAGATGTTTAAGTACTTTTCTCTTTGGAACTCAAATCCCCTTACTTGAATACTTCCTTTTGCATCCTCTTACATGAAAGTGGTATGGCTTTAAAATCATTTTCTTGTAAATACATCTTCAGCGTACATTGGCAGATTTATAAATGCCGATAAAGGTTTATATTGTTACACATGACTTCTAGATGGCCAATTTCAATGTTAGTTAATGATAATGTTTTTTAAAAGAAATAATGCTTGCGATATAACAAAGTACTTTGATCATATAGAAACAATGTGTTCGTAACCTTTGGTCACTGTTAAAAGACATCTAACAATAGCGACTTAAAATTCAGTTTTGATTATCATCGAAAATATGTTTTGTGCATTCTAATTCAAGAGAGCAGCCATCATCACAGTTTCTTTAGAAAGCAACAGGATCCGAGGTTTGCTATTTACAATACATTAGCATGATCAAAGCCACCCATGAAAGTCGGCACTGCAATTAAGCAATCAAAATATTTGCACAAAATGCTATAAAAACGGAATTATGTAACAACCGATAGCCACAGAACAGCTGCAAAATTAAAAACACTCAAACAGATTTTACATATCTGCCCATCAAATACAGCAAACATTCACGTTGTGATTTACAAACAATTTGCTAGACAATATTGCCATATTCTGAGCAAAGCTAACATGGAAAGCTAGAACGTGATGCAAATATAAAGTGCAAGCAAGAAAGAGCATACACCAAAAGGTGAAAACACCCACAGTTGTACAAACCTGCCATTTCATCATCAACGAAGAACATATTACTGGATGACCTGCACCTTTTGGCACTCACTAGCAACAATTACAGAGGCACAGTTGATATCATGAATCCCAAACTCAACACAGAATGAGCTACGGTGATGAAAATAACCTGCGAGAAGACGTCATTAAAATGCATCCTACAACCCGCTGTCATCCATGCAAAAACTCGGGAAGAGAGGAATAGCACACTAAAAAGTATTTTAGGGAATGCACGCACTATAGGACTGAAGAAACTGTGGATGCTTTCTGATGCTGAAGAACAACACCTTCATCAACCTCCAATACATCATCATGCCCCACAGCCAACCTAAGAAAAACACACCTCACACCATGACCGCAAAGAGGAAGCTTGTACATGCACCATATTACTATGTCATTGGATCTTTTAGGGAGCTAACGGACAGGCACTTCATAACCATCTATATGGCAACCTACATGTCAAGTCGCTAATGTATTCAAAACTCATGTGACCTGCAACGTTAACATCCTAAGGCACCAAAGCTGATACTACAAGCACAAAAGAATTAGTAGAACATCAGTCTCCTTTCTCTCAGTACAAAGATCATCAATGGTTCAAACATATCCATCAGGAACGCCCACATGTGCTCTTTGGTTTCAAATCCAACAGCTACACCAGTACCTGAATCCAGTTGTTATGGGTTGCCAAACAACAAATCACTGCTGTGTACTGCAGATGCTTCTCTGGATCAAGGAATGATGGGGCCATCCTTGTCACAAGTAGAGACTCAACAGATTGCCTGTTATATTACTAAACCTACAAAACCTATGCAGCACACATCAGAAAAGTCTCTCAATTGAAAAAGAAAACCATAAGTACAAGCTCAATATTCCTAAGAGTGCTGAATACTTAGAGACAATAGGTTGATAAGTGTCCAAACATCTTTGGTGGAGCCACCAAGATCTATAGCTAATACATTTTCTACCAGCTAACTCCTAATTGTCTATAGGATGTTATTCAATTTAATTCATAAAAAAGTATAGTTTGTGTATCTGAGAAATGTCTCATGCTCCACTCTTTATTTTTCATCTATACAAAGGAAAAAAGCTCCATGCCAACACTTTGCTTACATCTCCAGACTCATAGTTGGACTCATACGGTGCATAGAGAAGATGTGTTCACTCTTCCACTTGAAAAGAGTATTTAAAATATGGATGAAGGAATAAACAGTGGAACATGAAAGACTTTTCTCAGATATATGAACATTAATATTTTCTGATGCATTACATTGAATGAGTCATTCTTTGGACACTGATGGTTATACTGACAGAAACTTTATTCTGCACAAGAATGTAAAGGCATAGATGTTCAAGACGTTTAGCAAAAGGTGGAGCAATGTGAAATCTAAATGGATTTCATGTTGTTGCTTCAGTTCCAAGATGTTTAACATGATGTCTTTATAATTGTTCAGTGTGAGGAACTGAGTTCTGTAGTGACACCCTTGTTCACTCTCGCCCAGTCGCACCCAGGATTCTAACTTTTGACTTTGCACTCTCCTATTAAGTCATGCGTAGCAGCGGCCCTAATGCAGACATGTGAAATGGACACACCGCAGCCATTATGAAAGAGCAGGTGGGCTCTCACACATCTGAGCCATTATGAAAGAGTAGTGGGCCCTCACACATCTGAGCCATTATGAAAGAGCGTGTGAGCCATTATGAAAGAGCAGTGGGACCTTCACACACCTGCCATCTGCTACACTAATGATAACGTCACCCCCGGGACATGTGCAGCGTCTCTGGCAAGTGTGTTCCCAGCCAAAGAGGTGCTAGAGCTATGCAAGTTGCCCCAGAAAGTCGCCTGTCGGTGGAAGTACGGACGGTAACCAAGCACAGCGTGACAGTAGAGGTAATACCGTGAGAGTGTTTACAATGCCATTGAACCGTATCTATTTACTTCACTGAAACGTCGAACTTCCTGATGAATCCTTTATTCCTGCATTCTTCAGACAGAGAACCGACAGTACGTTAAGGTCTCATAAGACTGGAGCACCGCTTAACATCGTTCACTTTATTAGTATAACATAATGAGCTTTCATATAAAGGCCAGGGCTGTGATGAGTCATTTGTACAAGAAGGATTAATTGGCTCCCTCTGACGAGTAATAGAGTTAGAGAGAGTTCGGTATGTACTTTGCTCGAGCTCTTCCCTTAGAACTCAGTAAAGAGAAACAATTGATTTTATCTAGAAGCCGACACGTAAAAGTATATTAAAAAATACAGGGGTAGAAGAGCAATATTCTTTTTATCACAGAGTGCATTCCTCCCACTCGGACAGGACTATGTTGTTTTAATTGTCATAGTCCCACAAAAACGTGTATGTGAAACTTTACACAAGTAGGTGTGCATTTCAGTCTGCGAACAGCACAATAGCCTGGCAGTGTGCGCAGACCTTTCTTGACACCATGGGCCAGATGTAGCAAAATGCAAATTTGCGACTTGCAAATTGCGAGTCCCTGCGATGAAGTGGGTGGTAACTGCAATGCCATTTGCGACCGCGTAATGGTATTGCATCCCACTGCGAGTCGCAAATAGGAAGGGAACACTCCTTCCTATTTGCGAGTCGGAAATGCATTTTGCGAGTCGGTTCCGACTCGCAAAATGCATTTCTGCATAGGAACTGCGTTTTGCGACTCGCAAACGGAAAATGTTGCCGTTTGCGAGTCGCAAACAGTTTCCTACATCTGGCCCTAAATTCTTGAATTTGGCTGAAATAAGAAAGGTCGAGCGTGTTAGCTGGTGTCTCACGTCACCGATTTTATAGTCATCTTCAATCGTATTCACCGATTTCAATCGCTTGCAAAACCCCTTTATCAGACATAATTTGTTTATATATTAAGACGTTTTGTACAGTACTGCCTGTAGTCCTACAGTAACTTCAGATATCGAAATAGGATTATAAATAGCCCATTGGCGTAGACGGACGTTAGAGTCAAGTCAGAGAACAGTAAACCAATCTGAGTTACAGACACTCTAGAAAAGGTCAGTTGTCAAACGTTTCCGGGCACGCATGAAGTATTCTTCAGACTTCACATTTGGGCCTGGCACTCCAGGGTCCCTCCATCCTCGTTTCATCTGCTTTTAGGTTCTTTGTAAGATCAGGGGCCCTATGACACTTAGGGAGTGCTTGCTCTGTTCGCCCCATGTGCACCGGCCGCAAACAGCGAACGTGCACCCTTTACATAGAATCCGCTGCCCCCGGTATAGCTGCAAGCTCGCTCTGCCCTTGAGCAGCTCGTTCAAGAGAAAAACAGGGCGGCTTCGAAGCAGCCGCTTCGAAGCAGCCGCTTCCTGTTTCGCTGGGCAGACGGCAACCCACCTGCACTTTTAAGGGGGAATTAGCGATCCCCTTACAGGAGCATAGGGTGACTGCACCTGCCTGCAAGGGGATGTCTGGGGGTCCATAGGACACCCTTTCCATCCTTCAGAGCAGCGGTTCCCAACCTTTTGACTTCTGTGGACCCACACATTATCTTTATTGGAACCCAGAGACTCCCACTGAATTATTATGGTAATCCGGGAACCTCCCACTGAGTCCTTACTGAAAGCTGAGGGGCCTAATCTGTTAATATTATTTAATTTTCTAAACAGTGGTGGACCCCCTGAGGAGGCTTTGTGGACCTCCAGGGGTCCCCAGACCACAGGTTGGGAACCCCTGCTCCAGGATGCTGCCATCAGGGGGCGCACTAATAGTGTATAAACTTTTAGATGGCGCACTTATATAATATGGCATGAGCGCAGAGGCAAAGGGATTCCCCCATTTGCAATGGGCCACATCGACATGCAAATGAGGGAACACCCTCTGGTGATAGAGCTGGTGCTATTTGTGGCTCTTTCCTTAATACCAAAGTGCCATGGGGGCGCGAAAAAGCGAGCGCACAGGCTCATTGCTCCCGAAGCACTTTGTATAATACAGCCCCAGGAGTGCAGCTGTTAGAAGCATCTGGGAGGGCCCTGTGTTATAGTCAGACTAGTAAAATGTGCAGGCAGCGCAGAGGAACTTGAATTTAATTCTTGCCTCTCCGGGAAGCCAATGGCCTGTGTTTAAATTCGATTTACATTAGGAAACCAATAAAATGTGCCCATTGGTCTCATAACTTAAGTTTGTCTTTTCTGCAGCATCGGGTAATGGCATCAGAAATACCCCTGCCTTTCAGCATCTTCGACAGTATTTGCACAGGAATTATGCATGTTCCCAACAGCAGGGTCTCAATATTTTTTGAAGTTACTTTTCTATTTAGAGAATTCTATGATATAGGTATGTACCACTTGTGCAAAAATGCAAAAGAGATGTGCCTTTGATGAGTGCTTAAGTTAGTAAGAAAGACAGCAAATTAGTTCATGAACCAGTGAGTGAACGAATGGGGCAGAGAGAGGGAGTGAATGAAGGATGGAGTGAGTGACTGTGGGAATAAATGAGGGTGTGAGTGAGCTAAGTAATTATAAAGCACACACATGCAGAAGTGCCAGACTAGATATGCTTTGAGGAGTCACGATTCTCATATGGCCTTATGTGCAAAAGAAGGGTATCTTAAAGAAGCAAATGATCAAGATTGCTGGTTCTTGGCAGCATCATGACAGTTTGCTTTTTGGAAGAATGTTGAAGACAATCTTCATATAGTCTTTGTCTTATATCACAATGACTCATATTCATATCCACTCTTGCAGGGAAAAGGTAATCAATGGTAAACTTCAACGGTGGCAACGCAGTTGAACATCAAGGCTTGCATGACCTAAAAATAAACCTGAGATCAGGCAATAATTTTCCAACAAGCATTGGTAAATGCAATAAGCTTCACCTATGTGATTAATTATAACGTTCCTGTTTATTTATGAATGAGGCATTATTCCAGGCAGATAATTTCTAGAGACTTTAACCAGGGTTTATACTAATGTGCAATCCATGTATATTATTGTACCTGTCCTTGCTAAGAGAAGAAGAGACACAGACAGAGAGGGTCAATTGAGCAAGGGTGAGAAAGAGGGTAGGCCAAAGAGCACTAGAGAGGTGTATTGGGAGAGTGCTTTGGGGCCACCCTTACTAGAGAAGCAGATCTTGCTGCAGGTCAGGATGGAGATGAGTTTTCAGGGCTGTTTTTGGGTGCTTGTGCTGGCAGAGAGGCGACCGGTGGCTGCCAGAGTTGAAATCCGTGGCAGGAGTTGTGCGGAAGCCCTCAGTTTGTAAGGCAGCGGGTCCTGCAGGTGGAGCTGATGTGCATTGGTGGAGATGAGTGTGACTGCTAGTGTTTGGATAGCCGAGGATGACATGGCAGGCTTTGCTTTCAGGGCCTTTTCTGTGCATCATGGTGCTGCAGTTGCTGCTTGTGGGCCCGCTACTAGGGTGGAGGGAGGGGGATGGGGTTATGGCTGCGGTATTGGGGTTTGCTGGATGCCAATGCAGCTAATGGTACAGGGGTTAGGCTCAGTGCTGCAGAGCCTGGTGTATTTCAGGGAGGTTGCTTGATGAAGGAGGGGAGGGGAAAGCGAGGGGAATGCTTACAGAAACACAGTGAAAACACCACAAGAAAAGGAACCAACACCAGTGTACAGAACTAAAGATTATTTTTCTGGGTTAAGCAAGACAAAAACAACAAAAGTCCCATACGTAAACCAAGTGATATTAAATTATAAGTAGCGCAAGTCAAAATAGCAACATTTCAGCACTGTGTTCCTTTTCAGGCCTATAGGTAGTTTGAGTTTAGCACTGAAGGATTTAGGCACTTGCATGTAGTCCACTGATGTGGGAGCACTGGTGTGCTTCTATTCTAATATTTGTAGTGAGTTCTGTGAAGAATGAAGATTGTAGCCTTGAGTGCGAGGAGTGCAGTACCGGAATGCTAGGACCACTCGGTCCGGTTCCTGCAGTAAACCAAAAAGTATGGTGAGCCAAGCTGTGGGCGATGCATGTTGCCACTGAGCAAGATTTTTTTAAATAAAGGGATGTGCCCCAATATTGTCAGTGCTTTAGGAAACAAACGTGGGCGCTCCCTTTAAAGGAGTTAAGGTAATCCTTGAACGACCACACCGGTGGTGTCCCCTGCTGAAATGGGAGGAGTGGAATGCGGGAAAAATGCTGCGGTGGCAGTGAGGCACCGGTGGGGCACACAGGCAGCGTGGTGCATAACGAGGGGACTGCTCAGGTCCATAGTGAAGATACACAAATATGTCCCTTTACATTTATCTGGTAATCTGGGCTAGCGGTGCTAGCACGTTGAGAAACATCTCAGTGAAGAACACAAATATGGCCTCCAAGCCGTTTAAGGTGAAATGATTATTGCAGATACTCCTTTCACGTAATCATGGTATTAAAGTAAAAACTAACTAGAAGTCCCTTCCCACCGTCAAAGCTACAGCTGTGCTCACAGTATTCCTGGAATGGAGATGAATACAGAGGTGCGAGTGAGTGCTAGCGTATGGGTTACAGCAGCTGCCCTGGAAGCTGGGGAACAGGGTTTGAGTCTTGGCCGTAGGCACAACATCCTGTATTTCTTTGCAAATCACTTAATCTCTCCATGCCTGTGAAGTGCTCTGATACTGTTGTTGGGATTCGCACTACATCAAGAAGTTCCACCAAAGGGCATAAAAACGGTACTTGGGCCCTGGGACACTGATAAGAGAAACAACCTAGAGGAACAACAGGAAATAGAATTCTACAACCAATAGAAACGGAGGAAAAGTAAGTGACATGCGCAAGGACCAATGAAAAGCAAGGGCAGGATGTAAGCCCCTTTTAAAATTTATATTTGATACAATAGATTTCACAACCACAGTGCAAGCTCTGTGCAAGCGAACCCTAAAAAGGCAGAGAACAACCTAAATTATAGAAGCGGTAGTGGCGAGAAAACCACAGGCAAACAGAGACATGAATTACATGGATATAAATGTAACACAACTAATGAAGCATCAAAGCTCCAAACTTCAGGCCAGGATTCCTTTATTTTCCATTTTAGGACATGGATGCTTCTCCTTCAACTCCATGGTAGATATATTTACCATGCTGAAATGAGTTATCATAATCAGGATGCTTAGCGGCCTCCATATTAGGTTTGGAGAGAAAAGGCATTGAAAGAAAGTACTAGCCCAATTCCCTGCTTCACTTAAAAGCTGCCTCAGCCTGAAGCATTAATTAATGGAAAAAGGGGTCCCAGATAGGAACTGCAAAGAAGGATAGCAAATACTAACATAGCAGTTGATGATTCAAGTAACAGGCAACAAACCCTGGTCAGTATACGAAATGTGTATGCAATTCATGCAAAGTAGCAATTCCATACCTAGGTGCTCAGTGCCAGTGCCGGATTACCAATTAGGCAAAGTAGTCACCAGCCTATGGGCCCCACTAATTTTAGGGGCCCCATGACAATGGATCAAAATAATGTTGATTTGATCTCGAAAGAAAATTATAATCAAGCTTTCTTAAATTGTTTCCAAAAGATAAAAAAATAATCAACTCAGAGAATTTAAAACTTTACATTAAAGACTCTATATAGAAAATACTGTATTAATGTAATGTACCCATTAACAACTTAAAGTACATAAACTATAGACATCAGATTCACATAACACTTTGTCTCTTAAAAGCTCATCTTCTGTCAGCTGTTAAACTGTCAGCTGGAAAAATTCGGTGCAAACTGCGTATGTGTAATGGTTAGTTTTCTGTAATAAAATTGGTTTATTAAAATTGTTTGTTGGTAAAATTAAAAACGAATTAGGAGATAAAGTGCGAGGTGGCCCTGAAATTTTGACTGCCTAGGGGACTCCACAGAGTTTAATCTGGCACTGCTCAGTGCTTACTGCTCACGTGACCACATTGTGGAGGGTCATAAGCCCATGTGTTGTGTGTATAATACAAGGCGACAATGGAACAATGTACATTCAACAGAGTTTTTGCATTTGTACCAAAAATGGTTTCCTAACAATCGGACGCCACTGCAACCTGTTGATGTTGTTTTCATAGCCTAGATTGTTGAAGATGTTTCGACCGAGGCTAACTGTAGGGTCATCATCAGGACAGGAAAGAAGTGAAGCAGAAATGGAATAAGTCCCATAGAATCCATTGTACTCAAAAAATGGTCGGATGCCAAAAACAGACTTGAATTGTCAATGAAGGTCACAAACTAATCAGGAGCTCTTGGCTGCACTCGCATCAGTTCAGGACAACAGCGTAAGTTGGCATCCAGGCATCCGACAGCGATGGCCTGTCAAGAGACTCCAGTGTTGGATATATCATCTGCAATGCTGCCGTTTTGAGACCAAAGTTAGAGAATTAGCTACCACACACCAAAATTCTGAATACCAGCAGGCAAAGAACATGCCAAGGGTATACCAGCCCCACTGTGTGATTGATGCCAACCAGGAAAAATAGCAGCGCATTTGGGTCCGCCATGTTTCAGGCCATGTCCTGGACACAACAATTGGGCAGTTTAAAAGAACTATAACACCCTATCAGCAGCAGTCACAAACTATACGACAATCAATGATGATGTCAATGGAAATCTGCAGTTTTGGAAGAAATCTCAGTCACACGAGTGATGTTCGTTGTAAGCTATTCCGTGAATGTTTCCTGAGCACTGCACTTCTACGACATTCTGGGAGACGCGTGCTTTCTACTGCTGATTTTCAATGTAACACAAACATTGATGAGGCAGAAGGAGCCTGCTTTAGGCATCGCAAGCAGCTGCAGTCAAGTGTACACCTGGAAGGCTCTCTGGCAGCAGGCTCTTCTGTCGCAGCATTCACTTCACATCAGATCAGCAGACGCACGTGAGCTAGTTTATACTCTCTGTCGAGGACCGGCTGCTCCTTCTTCTGCCATTTTTAAATCACCTTTCGAATTGGAATCCCTTCCCAACCTCCCCATTTGTAGTCATACAGAATCAATTCATAAACTCAAAAACACACATTTGAGACGGATAATTCCATGTGGTTCCCTTCTTCTTCTCCAACGTTTTCGTGGCCTTGCCTTTTTCACCATTATTCTGTTTTGTGGCAGATGACCCATGGCCTGATTTACATAAAAGTAGTAAATATGCACCCTCATATTTACACCTATGTGCGAGCACAACTTTACTACCTTCTGGAATTCACAAACATTCCCATGAATATGAATGAAAAGCTGCATCAGTCACAGGTTTCCATGCGTATTACTAGGAAGGACATTTGACATTCCCTGTGCCATCCTTTTCGCTCTGTGTGGAGTTCTTCATAGCACAAAGAGCAGGACTTAGAACCCAGAGCAAATGCATGTTTTCTTTCTCCAGGGGCAAAATATTTTGTGGAGAAACCCCTATACTTACTCACCCACCAAAACTGAGCATGATCCATTCCCTTTCCCACCCCGTAAAGGCATTTATGCCAGCCATCAACTGGAGTAAAAAAACAACCCTTTCGTTGGTAAAAAGGGGAAGGAGAGGAGTTTGTGAATGCTAACATGCGCGATGTTTGTTTTCCTCCACAAACCTCCATGGCTCACGACTCCCTGGAGCGCCCCTTTATCATCCATTGTGTGGAATTTAAGGGTGCAGAGAACTCTGTGATCATGCCAGAAATCTCCATACATGTAAATGGGCTTATGTCTGCCAAGAGTCCCTTTGCGAATTCCTGGCAGGCATAAAGAAAGGTAAATTTTGTGGTAAACTTAGGTTTATGACCCAATTTACCTTTGTGAATAGGAACCACAAACAACAGCATGTAAAGGACATATTAACTTGAAACAACAAATGGGACCAATACATGAGAATATGCCTGGTTGCAATAATGACTCCAAGTTAACCCAAAATCTCAGTCACACTCTCCAGCAACATGTAACATGTCACATTATTGTTATGAGAGAATTTCACAGTATTACTCCGAAAAACACACCTTCGCTTATCGAATAAATGACACCAAACCAACAATGATCATTGAAAGCTGTTCTGTAGCCAGGAAAGCACCATCCGTCAGTGCACAAAGCAGATGCAGAATTTTCCTAGTTGTTAAATTTAGGTATTAACCAAAAGTGATAACATTGAAAAGAAAGTGAGGGCCCTTTCAGGATAAAAGCTGTAAGATGAAAGAAACCTAGCATTATTTTCAAAGGAAGATAATTGCATACACATGGTACAAGAGAGTCTCTTTCTGAGAAGACACTTGTAAATCACCTGAAATACTTAATCATGTGCATTTATAACAGAGGAGAAGGGTCGGATGTAATTAGCATTGTAGATCGGTGCAAATAGAGCAACACATTTATTGTTCCTAGAAGTTCCTCTCGTGTACTCGTTGGTCTCATCTTCTTATCTGTTTGAAAGACCCAGCTAAGCACAAAGTGAAAGCTGATCGCACCCCTCTCCCTCCCTCCCCTGCCATTGCCCTGTTGGTGATTCTCGTCTTTCTACATTTCCTGCCAGAGCAATAGCTGGATTGTCACATGAAACTCCCAGAGGAACCCCAATGGCTTCCAAGCTGGTCTAGGCTAACCTGAGCTGGTTTATGTCACATTTCGCTGCGGTGGCTAATATGAGTTCATTCTAAAATCCCTGCAAGTGCTGATGCCAAGCATATGCCAAAAGGAAGCAGTAGACATGAGTTTATGTACTCTCGTCTATATATAAGGAAATATTCTCTAAGGGCAGGATCATACTAGAAGGTGCGTGGCTCCAAACAATTACGTTTCTAAATGTAAAATAGCGGCTACATTTGTATTAGTGTATTTAGCATATTTGTTAAACATGGTAGAGACATAGGGGGTTTCTTGATGTTGTTGAAGGCTAGTACATTACTAGTTTGCATAAGGAGTCTCTGACATTACAGAGGTTGGTCAAAGCGCTAGGCCTTCGGCTTCCTGTGAACTGAAGAAGAGCAGAGCTCTATAATTTGAAAATTCCGGTGTCCTTTCTTAAAATTAGAAAATTTAGGAATAAGGAATAGTGGCTGATTTACTGAATACAGAGAGCATGTAGGAACAAAGGGCCAGATGTAGGAAAGCATTTGCCGTTTGCGACTCGCAAATCGCATTTTCCTATTCAGAAATGCATATTGCGAGTCGGGACCGTCTCGCAAAATGCATTTCAGAATCGCAAATAGGAAGGGGTGTTCCCTTCCTATTTGCGATTCGGAGTGGTATGCAATACCATTTGCGACCGCATATGCGGTCGCAAATGGTGTCGCAGTTACCATCCACTTGAAGTGGATGGTAACCCACTCGCAAATTGGAAGGGGTCCCCATGGGACCCCTTCCCCTTTGTGAATGGACCCAAAACTATTTTTTCAGGGCAGGTAGTGGTCCAAGGGACCACTACCTGCCCTGAAAAAATACCGAAACGAAAGGTTTCATTTTTTTATTTAAATGCAGCTCGTTTTCCTTTAAGGAAAACGGGCTACACTTAAAAAAAAAAAAACTGCTTTATTTAAAAGCAGTCACGAACATGGAGGTCTGCTGACTACAGCAGGCCTCCATGTTTGCGAGTGCCTATAGTCGGTATGGGGCTGCAATTTGCGACCCACCTCATTAATATTAATGAGGTGGGTCTCTGCGACCCCATACCGACTCGCAGACGGTGTCTGAGACACCGTTCTGCATTGCAAATTGCGACTAGCAATTTGCGAGTCGGAAGGACTCGCAAATTGCAAGTCGCAATTTGCAATTTTCCTACATCTGGCCCAAATTTCCTTAATATATTTATCAGAAACAGTGCAGTCACAGAGTGCACCACATGACGCAACTCCATTAGCAAAATATATTTCAAACATAATGTTGGTGCTTTAGGCAGTAATCAGGCTGTCACTTTCAGTATTGCCTGTATCCAGCTTTTGAGGGAGGTCTAAGGAAAATCACTGTCATAGTCTAGCCTCCATCTGGCATTAGATAATGGAAATCTTTGATTTTGAAATACAATTGGAAAAGACATAAGGACAAGGGAGCAGAGGTTTAAAGCTGTAAAGACAACTTGGAATCATACTTAAAGACCAAGGTTCCGATGTAGAGTTAAGCGGGTAGAGTATTTTTAGAGGCTCTATTTAGAATGGGGCAGACCATCGTGTTTCTGCTGGCTCCACCGGTGGAAAACTTACAAAAACTGCCTAGCTGATTGACTTGGGTTCATCGATCATACACATCAGAATGTCTTCCCTTTCTATTGCAAATTGTATTTTTATTCTCTTCAGGACCATCATCCAAAGCCTGGCAGTCCCAAAGAAAAAAACAAAAATAAATCACCTCCAACCCTAGGAGGAAATTCCCAGGGTATCAGGAACATGATTTTTTTGTTTTATATTAACAAACTCTCACTTTTGAACTTGTTTCATTAAAACAAATTTTGCTCAGCAAACATTTAATGCATTCAGAGGATCTCTTATAATTTTGGTTCCACTGAAGACACCACCAAGTCAGTGAGGTTCCCTAAATATGGCTGGTGGTATACCACAGGGCAGTGGAGGTTATTACTTCAGCTGTCCCGGAAGACAGCAGGCCATCCTCGAGACCTGAAATGAAGGTCCAAGTGGAATTGTTTTTTACTAAGAAGCAAACATGCATATGGCCAGAGCTTCTCATACCTTCTTACCATCTTGGCAGCACTTAATTTAAAATACCCCAATTAAGGATTGATTTCCTCCATCTAGTTACTGAATCTGAGAGTGACCACCTCTCCATTGAATCAACTGGATGTTCACATCAGTGTGATTCACTAAAATGCAAGGAGTAGTAACGTGATATCATACTCCCTTTTACCCTAATGATGTCACTGTAAGTGATATCTTATGGCTTTTAACCCTTAGTCTTCCCAGGAAGTGATGTCATAGGATCTAAATCCTGATGACAATACAATAATTAACATCAATAAAGTTCCATAATAGTAGCATGTTTAATAAAACAACACAGGAAAATGTGTATTTTAGATATGATCTATATTAGAGTGCCAACATGATATGTAAAGGGGGCATTTACCTGATTTGATTTGTAGTAAGTGTGCATAGTGAGTTAGTCTGACCTCTTCTGGAGGGGCATGGTGGTGGGGGTTTCTCCTCATGAGAACAATTTTGAAAAAGCGGCTGTAGTAGTTCATTTTAAAACACAATTTTAACATAAATGAGCTAAAAATTAATTGGCTGTGAAAAAGCATTCATTAAATTTTGAAGTGTTTTCATGTTGTGCCAAGCAAATTAAATCTGAAACTGTACATATGAGTTGACCTAATTTTTCCAGGTATCAAACATTACCTCAATTGTAAGGACCAGATTTTTGTCATTGATGCCCTCCTTGTCCAATGATAACATACAAAATGCTAGTGTTAGCATTTTGCCAATAGCTCTCCATGTACTATGGGTGACCCTTATGCCAAACTCTACGTCTATAATGTCTAGGACAACATTTTGTTATGGATGCCCCCGCAACATGTGCCACTTTTGTCATCCCTTCTGCCAAGAATTCCCTCCAATGTGTCAGTGCTGGCACTTTAACACAGGTGCCCCCTACTCAAAGAATTTTCTCCAATATGCCATTGCCAGTATTTTTTTCACAGGTGTCCCATGCCAAGATTTGCCGCCATTGTGCCAATGCCAGAATTTTGCCGCTGGTGCTACCTGTGCCAATAGTTTCCTCCAGTATGCCTGTATTTTTTCCAATGTTGCCCCATACCAAGATTTACCTCCAGTATGCCAGTGCCAACATTTTACCATGCATGACCATACAAACCAAGATCCATGCCTGGTCCAGCATCAGACTTGCAACCGTAAAAACACATTCTCATTCATGCTGACTTACATTTACTTACACTCACTCTCAATCACTCAATGATTTTCGCTCACACATTCACTTTTATTCAGTATCTTGCACTCACTCTTACCCTGACTCACTCATTCACTCTCACTCATTCTTACTCTGATTTACTTATACTTCCTAACTCAATCAGTCAATCAATCAGTCAGTCATTTGTAGAGAGTGGCACTGTCACTTTGGGGATATCTGGGCACTGGGGTGTGAAGTCTCGGCTGAAGAGCCAGGTCTTAAGTCTCTTCCTGAAGTCTGCCAGTGAGGGGACAGTTCAGAGGGGCAGGGATAGGTTGTTCCAGGCCTTGGCAGCGATGTAGGAAAAAGAGCAGCCACAACAGTGGCTCTGCAGATTCTGTGTGTGTGTGTGTGTGTGTGAGGGCCAGAGAGGAAGAGAGCAGGTGTCTGGTGGGTTTGTGGAAGTGGAGATGGTGGTTGATGTAGTCTGCTTCTTGATCGTGTAGGGATTTAGGGCATGCATGAGGAGCTTGAATTGACATCTCTTCTGGAGTGGGTGCCAGTGGAGGTTTCTGAATTGGAGGTGATGTGGGTGCACCTGGGAAGGTCCAGAATGAGTCTGGTGGCAGTGTTCTGTATAGTCTGGAGACCCTTTAAGAGCTATGAGGACATGCCGGCATAGAGAGGGTTACCGTGGTTGAGGCGGCTGGTGATGAGGGCCTGGGTGACCGTTTTCCTTGTGTTGTCTGGGATCCATCTAAAGATTCTGCAGAGAGTGTGGAAGCAGGAGTAGGCAACTGCATTGATCTGCCGCTTCATGGTCAGCTCACTGTTGAGGATGATGCCAAGGTTGTGAGCGTGGTCTGTAGACGTGAGAGCAGGTTCGTGTTCCACTGGCCTCCATCTATGCTCCAATATGGAGGTGCTTTTCCCAAAGAACAGGACTTCCGTCCTGTCAGAGTTGAGCTTCAGGCAGTTAGTTTTCATCCAGTCAGCTCCAGTGGTCCTGGTGTTGCAGAATTTGGTTCTGATGGTGGAGAGGTCTTCAGTAAGCCAGAGGATCAATTGAGCATTGTCTGAGTAGGAGATGATGTTAAGTATATGGGATCTAACAATGTTGGCTAGAGGGATCTTGCAGGTATTTTAAAAAGGGAGGCTGAGAGATGAGCCTTGAGGTGTGCTGCAATTAATGCCCTTAGGTGCGGAGGTGAAAGGGGGTAGTGGGACGCCCTGAGTGTGTTCTGTCAGGAAGAAGGTGATCCATTTGAGGGCAGTGTTTTGTACTCCAACTCTCTGGAGTCTGTTGATGAGAGTTTGGTGGGAGGCGATGTCGAACACGACTGATAGGTCGAGGAGGATCAGGGCCACGGTTTCCTCATGGTCTAGGTTTGCTCTGATGTTGTCACTGGTGGCGGTGCTGTGGTTGCAAAGAAAACATGATTGGGAGGTGATGATTGATGACCTTCTCAAGCACTTTGGCTGGGTATGGGAAGTAGAGAGATGGATGGGTAATCCCTGAGCTCATTGGGGTCGGTGGAGGGTTTTCGGGGGAGGGGTTGATTTCTGCATGTTTCCATTTGTCGAGAAAAACTGCAAATGGGATTGATGTATTGAAGATGCTGATGAGTTCCGTGCTCATGAGGTTGGCTCTGAGGCTGAAAAGGTGGTGAGGGCATGGGCCGGTGGGTGCCCCGGAGTGAATGGATGTCTTGATGGCTGAGGTGAGCGGTGCCCACATGGAGATAGTGCTGTTGGTGTGCACTGGGGGGTCAAGAGAGCTTAGGTTGGAGATCGTGGGTTGGGGGTTGAAGATGTTATAGATGGTTGAAGTAGTCTGAGAGGGTGTTGCAGAGTTCTTGGGAGGGGTAGATGGTGTTCTCTGTGGCTGGTGGGTTGGAGTATTTTTTGACTACTTTGAAAAGTTCTTTTGTGTGGTTGGATGCTGAGTCAATACTGGTCTTGATGGCTGCTCTCTTGGCCTCCTTGAGTTGTTGGTGGTAGTTGCTGAGGGATGCTTTGTGGCTGTTCTATTAGAGGGATTCCTGGTGAATTACCATTGTCAAGTTTGTAACAGCTGTGCTTGGTGTCTCTTAGCTCCAGAGTGTAACAGCTGGTGTTTGTAGAGGTCTTGTTGGTTCTGGCTGGTTTCAGCAGGCCAACTCAGTCGGCACATTCCATGATCCAAAAGGGGAAGTTCAGGATGGCCTGGTCAAGGTCAGATGAAGCTTGGGTTTGAATGAGCTATGGGCCTGCCTTTACTGTGATTCAGTTACTCTGCTCTAGTTGTTGTAGTAGACTCTGAGGTTCTTTGTGGTGGTGTGCTGGGCGTCTGGGATGGTGAAGTGAATGATGCTGTGGTCGGACCAGGAGAGTTCAGTGATGTGGCTGAATCTGACTCTGTCGCTGGAGGTGAAGAGGGGGTTGAGAGGGTGTCTAGCCTTGTGTGTGGACATGTTGACCAGTTGGGTGAGGCCTATGTTGTTCAAGTTCTCGAGGAGGTTGGTGGAGTTGGTGTTGTTGGGGTTGTCGATGTGGAAATGCAGGTCACTGAATAGAATGTAGTGGTTGGAGTCAATAGCTAGTGGTGCGATGATGTTGTTGATGGTGTCACAGAAGGCTGGTTGGGCTCCTTGGGATCTGTATACAAGGGTGCCTCTTACAGTAGTTTTGGCATTGGTTTGTAGTTGGAAATTTAGGTGTTCCATGAGGTGTGAGGTGTCGTTGCTGGTGATGATGAATCAAATGGTGTTCTTGAATATGATGGCGATGCTTCTGATGTGTTGGCGCAGCCTCGGTGCATTGTATTGTCTTGTAGCCTTCGGGTGTTGGAGTGGCAATGTAGTTGGTTTGAGGTGGGGTTTAGCCTAGTTTTGGGGATGAAGGATACTTCTGTTTGGAGGGAAGTGATAGTGTCTCAGATTTCCCTTTTGTGTTTGCAGTGGTATCGGGCATTGAGCAGGATACACCAGAGAGGTCCTTTGTTGACTGTGGCCTTCTGAGTGGATATGGCATGGGTCCTGGGTGGGCTAGCGACTTAGGGCTGTCAGAGAAGTGACAGTTTCAGCAGGTGAAGGGTCCTTTGGTAGCATGACGGGATGTGGTGCAGCAGTTGTTGTGGCATCCAGGAACCATGGCTTTAAGCTCCTTGGTGGAGTTGCGGTGAGTGGCTGGAAGGCCAGGGTTCCTCGCGCTGGGCACGATCCAGGCGTGAATGGGAACAGATGGGCTTGCCTTTGGTGCACCTGCTGCACGTGTACGCTGTGCAGCCGTGCTGCAGCCTCCATTAAGTACGTCCTGGGGAGGGTGGGGTGCTGGGTGGTGGGAGCTGGGAAGCAGTGGAAGGAGGGAATTGGGGAAGAGAGGAGAAAAAGCAGAAAAGACAAGACCGAAAACCGGGATGGAAATTCGGGATGCTATTTGAGCCCAAATTCTGGAGGGTAGTTAAAACTGATGGGACTATGGTGATGGCTTGCAAAGGCCATGAAACCATCACGAGAAATGTATCCTGGTTTCGTAAGGTGATGACTCCCAGTTGCCCTGCAATGGAAGAAACTGAACAAGACACAATGATGGTCAGCTTCCTCACAGAAAGGGTAGAATACCTCTCAGCCAATGGAGGAGACACCCCTCGATAAGGTCAAGAAGAAGAACTCAGGAATGAGGCCCGTCAGGAGAAAGCACGTGAAGAACAGAGAGCTGGCCACTCAGACCACCCTCGCTATGGTCTGAGACCTAATCCACCACTGAGCCAACAACTCAGAGACTAAGGCCCTCATTATGACTTTGACGGTCTTTACCGAAGACCGCCACGGTGACAGCCGCCAAAATACCGCTGCCAAGGCGGCAATCCGCCCACCTTATCATGAGTTACAAAAAACAAAATTGCCAGAAAGCAGCCAAAATGACAACCCTTCCAGAGCCAATGAAGGCAGGAGAGAGTCGGTCCCATCACCCTCACCACCACTCCTACAACAAACCGCCCTCCAAATTACATCCCAAAAATCACCACAGCGGTCACTCAACGGCTGTAACCTACTGGCGGTGCGGACAGCCGCGGTCAATTTTGCCACTCCACAACAACAGAAGCCAACATTGGCCAGATTGAAAAACCCACACCTGATACACATACACACACCCTACACATCCACCAACAGCAATATAAAACACACACGTTGCTAGCCCACACATCTCCAGAACTGCACACAGCCACCTATAAACCCTTCACACATCGCACACAACACATCATTCCTCTACACCAAACACACACAACACTGCATTCAATCACTACTTCACATACTCATACAACCTGCACCCCCACAAAACATTCCACCCTCTGCACAACACAAACACTACACCCACTACACAATTGGCATGTCCCTGCAAAAGAATCCCTGTTTCTCTGATGAGGAGTTGCAGGTCATGGTAGACAAAATCGTTAGGGTAGAGCCACAGCCGTTCGATGCACAGGTCCACAGATATCCATTGCCAAGAAGATGGAGCTATTGCGGAGTATTGTGGGCAAGGTGAACTCTGCGGGAACCTACCCACGCATAAGGGATGACATAAGAAAGAGGTGGAATGACCTACGGGGGAAGGTGCATGCAATGGCATCCAGGCACCACATTGCCGTCATGAAGACTGGCGGTGGACCCCCACATCCTCCCCCACAGTTGTCTACATGGGAGGAGAAGGTCTTGGCTATCCTGCATCCCGAGGGCCTCACTTGAATCACTGGAGTGCTGGACACTGGTAAGTCACCATTACTTTTCTGCCACCACATACACCTGCATTGCATGTCTCCCCGTCACCCTATCTCCCTTCAACCCACTCCATCCCAAACTGAGAACCACCCCATAGCCACCCTCAACAATTTTCCCCTGCTTGCCCTACCCACTTAAAGCACACCCCTACAAGGTCATTATTCACACACACATGAGTAATGCATGGTCGGCATGAAGCACTACCAATCCCATAACGCTCACCATACACAAACCAAAGGTGGAAAAACCACATCCATCCCATAGAGAAACCCATAAATGCTGAATATGTATCTGAGAATGAAATTAACAACTATAATACGTGTCCACAGGTACCCCAGCCAGTGTCGGCCGGCAGCATGAGCCATGTCAACCCAGTCCGCCACCAGAAGCAGGCCCCAGTGATGACAGCAACTCTGGATTTCTGGATCTGGAAGATGTCCCTGGCCCATCTGGTATCACTGGTCAGTCAGACACCACAGGCAACACCCAGTACACCCCAGAGCACCCCACATCAGACTCCATTATCACAGTAGCCACCTAACGTCCCCATAGCTCTGTCCCCAGGACACATCAATCAACAGTGTGCCCACCTCTACAGGGACCTGAGTCAACACCTCACAGGCAAGACAAAGAAGGTCCTGGTGTCAGTGGAAGTGGGCACACAGTTCAGGGGACACAGGCACAGGGGGCCAGGGCCAGTGGGAGGATATCTGTGTGCCAAGCGGAGGGCCAACCCAGGGAACCAACTGCCCAGGAAGCACTATCACATGTCCTGGAAGCCTACCACAAATCAAGGACCAGGATGGGCCAGTACTTACCATCTTGCAGGAGAACCAGAGGCTGCAGGGGGAACACCACCAGGAGGTAATGCAGCAGGTGCAGGCCCACAATGCCACCATTGCCTCCATTGCAGGGGTTCTCAGTGATATTGCTACTATCATGCGCGAGTCCACAACACACCAGCAGGCCCATTCCACTAGCCAGTGTACTGACCTGCCCCCCACATCTGCTGCAGCTAGTGGACAGGAGGACCTGCCAAAGGACTCACAGACCACTAGCACCCCTCCCTCTGCAGCAGAAGAACCACCCCACAAATGTTCCCTGCGAGCCAGACATCCCCCAGAGACTGTAGTCAAGACCCAAACCACTGTCAGGAAGTGAGCCTCACCAACATGTCTCCCATGTGTGCCAATGTGACACCTTGTACACTTTGGACTGCCACTGCTCCTTTTTCCCATGACCCCATGGATACTGGACCTGTGCTACAAACTAACTGGGCCGCTACACTGCACTGAAAATTTCATCCACCATCACCCCACTATATTGCACTATCCCCTCCTTTTTTAAATTTCAATAAACACACTTAAACTCAGTTGAAGGATTTGTGCTTTTAATTTATCAATAGGTAACCTTTATTATCCTGGGCAAATGTAATGTATAGTGTGAATCCATCCAATGTACAGTCAGCTTGGGTTACACATTACCAGTGTAACAGCATGCCACAAGTCACCATCCACCAAACTGTGTGAAAGCAGTCTGTAGGCATTCCATGAGTTCACAGTAGTGACCACACCAACATCTGAAAAAAGGGAAACCATTAGTGACATTCGAATGAGGAGTAAAAGGAAGTAAAGCAACATAGCAGCCTACATTCATCTGGTAACATCAACTTAAAATTTTGCACTGCAAGTAACTCTAAACACCAGAAGTGATGAGAAACAACTTATGTAAGTGCCTCAGACAAGATACCACAGTTTAGCTATGCCATACTGTCAGTATGCCAATCCCTCCTCTGGAACAACTAGTCCAGGCCAGACTGTCAGGGACAATTAAGTCACAGAGCGGTTGTGTAAGCATGTTGTAACTCACCCAACATTCCAAGCAACAAATGTTAAGTACTGTATGGAGTGAGGACACAGTTTGACATGGGCATGTACTTGAAACTGTAAAACAGCTGATACATTACATAGGTAAAATAAGTTTATTCACAATCATCATACCACTGACGCGACTGACCACAGATGGAACAGTGTTAGGTTTCAAATGCACACATTTGTGCTTTGTACATCATATCTGCCACACAGCTCTTCATTGAAATGGTGGTTTGAACAGAACTACAGTCTTACTAGACTATCGTTGGAAGTACTGGTGTATCAGATGTGTCCTGTTGTCCACATCCTCCTCCTCCCCATCTTCATCACTGTCTTCAGTGTCCTCTGCTGCCACAGGTGCATTGTCTCCCCTCTCGTCCTGCAGGAATGGCACATGCCATCTGAGGGCCAAATTCTGAAGCATGCAGCAGGCCACCACTATCTGGCAGACCTTTTCAGGGGAGTAGAGTAGGGATCCACCAGAAATATGGAAGCACCTGAGCCTGGCTTTCAGTAGCCCAAATGTTCTTTCGATGATTCATCTGGTCCATCCATGTGCCTCATTGCATCGATTCTCTGCCCCTGTCCTCGGATTCCTCACTGATGTCAACAGCCAGGATAGGTTTGGGTAGCCGGAGTCACTTGGAAATAATGAGAAACACACATTACATGTGTTCAATAGCACAGAGGACAATTCCAGGTGACATACATTGTTTGAATCATCATGCTCACCAATGAGCCAGACTCTCTCTCTCTCTGTAGTTGTGCCATCATCTGTGGGACATTGCTGTTCCTCATTACGTAGGCATCATGCACAGATCCTGGAAACTTGGCAGTAACGTGGGAAATATAATGATCAGCAAGGCACACCATCAGCACATTTATAGAATGGTAATTCTTCATATTTCGGAACACCTTCTCATTTATCCTGGGAGGGACCAAAGCAATATGGGTCCAGTCAATGGCCCCAATCACATTCGAAAGTGGCCCATTGTGTAGAAAGCAGCCTTAACAATGGGCAAATCATCACTTTGGGGGAATGTGATATAGCTGCTCATGTGTTTCAGCAAGGCAGTCAAAACTCTACTCAGCACTTAAGAAAACATTGGCTATGACATACCTTCAGCCAAGCCCACTGTCACCTGAAGTGATCCACTGGTCAGGAAGTGGAGCACCAACAGCACCTATACTGTAGGCGGTATTGCAGTAGGACTACGAAGAACCGGAATGAGATCTGGCTCCAATTGTTGACACAGTTCAGTGTTTGTGGCCCTGTGCAGACGATAGATGAGAATTATATGGCATTCCTCCAGTGTAGCCAAGTCAACTAGGGTTCTGTACACATGTGCATTTCTCCTCCTCCTCTGCAGTGGTTGGTATCTAAATAAACCAATTATCACAAGTGTGTGATAATAGGAAGGATAGACACACAACATCACAATAAACAGAGGTGTCTCATACATTTCAGGCAACCAATGATTGGAATTTGCTCTGGTGTGCTCTACATGCAAATGGACTTCTAAAACCATACATTCTCAGTCATTTGCCATATTGCCTCACAGATGTAGTCGAAGTCGTGAGACGTGATTTGTACCATCACATTTTACATGTTTTTTCAACTACTCTTCTGCAAGCAGTGCACTGCTATGAGCTCTCATTGACGAATCAGATCCTCCCACCAAATCTAAAATCTAGATGTGTTGGAGTTGCCTTGGTGTGTACCATATGTATCCATGGAACATATTTTATTGACTACCATGAGTACAATCATCAGGAAATGGCACCGACTGCCCTGTATGCAGGGGACCGGTGAAAGTGACCTTACTCCTCCAGCGTTTGAAGTCAGCTGCGGAGGGCGGTCTGAACCGCAGTGCAACTACTCATTGGTTAACATGTCAGTCTATGGAGCACAGGGGCCAATGATGATCACCACCGGCGGTGACGGTGATTACTGGTGCAGATGTGACCGCCATTTTCGGACCCCCATGTCACTTGTCTCTTGACTTCACCCTATCAAGACCTCCATTGCGTGAGCTGCTGTGTCCTGTGTCTGGAACCCAAAATGGCCCATGCTACAGGGGATAGGGCACCAGCCTTCACATCCAAAGAACTGGAAAAGCTTGTGGATGGGGTCCTACCCTTGTTTGGACAGTTGTATGGGTCTCCAGATGAACAGGTGAGCACCTTTTATGTATTTTGGATGCAACATGGCTGTATGTTGATGTATGTGTATTGCTGCCTGCAATATGTACACAGAGGTAAGAATAATGTGTAATATGAATATGGGATCAATGCAGTATGTAGTCCATTGCTGTAACTGAATGTCTGAATGTCTCCCCCTCCACCTCCTCCCTCACAGTTACATCAGCACTCACACCTGCAAGCACTGCTTCCTCAGTCCCAGATCCTGCCACCTGTTTAGCCTTGCCCATAGTCACCACAACAGCAGACATGCAGACTAGCCCCCCATTCACCACATGCTCAGTCATCACCACCACCATCACAACCACATGCAGCACACCCACCTTCCTTACAGACACCACCCCAACATACATTCACACGACCTGTTTGTCCTCTCCCTCCCTCTCTATCCTGCTCCTCCCAAAATACATAAACACTCACACTCAGACACTCAATAGCCATCCACCTCACACATGCACACTTTACATGCACCTACAACCCAGTCCAGCACACCTACACTTCCTACAACCACTCCCTCTACCTCCACTCCCAGATCTCCTCCCACACTCAGCACCACTGTACCTAAAAAACCTTTCATTTCCCACCTTGACCTCTTAGCTACTCCTGACCCACTCTGTGCTGTCCCGAAACATACGGTCCCGCTCCCCCAGCCCAGTCCCTCCAGCTCCCAGACCTCCCATGGCCCTCCCCCCCTTTAAAAACCTCCCACTGATTAGCACAGGGTAGCCACTCCCACCCCCTGCTCCAGGCCCAATCCCATGCCCCTAAAAAGCATACCAAGACCCCTCCCAAACCTAAGTCCAAGGACCCCCCCCTTCCAAGAACTCTCCTCCCCAGCCCCCAACCCCTGAGGTGCCTGCCTTCCACATTGATGTCCCTGCCCAGTGGAGTCACTTGGGCTGTCAGGAGTCAAGTTGGGCCAATGACGTTGCCCTGTGTATTTGCATGAACACTGGGCTTGGCCAATGGCCCTTTGTGTGAAGGTTTTGTTTTGTTGTGGGCGCTATTCCCACCAGAGTTCAGTAGTTGACTCCCAGGTATTTGCCCTGCCTTTCTTTTCTTCTGGGTACGTTATTGTTGTACTTTTCAGCAGATTGTTCTCCATGTGTGTGGTATGTGTGTATGGTGTGTGTTGTGCGTGTGGGTTTGTCGCTCTCCCCTCCCTCTCTTGAGTGCTAGGTGGCTGTACTCACCAGCGTCATATTCTTCACTGTCGCTGCTCCTGGGCTCCCATTGCATGGTACGTCATAGCAGGATTTCCAAATTGGGTTCCATGCCCTTTGCAGACTCCTCTGTGTCTCTGGAGGTGAGTGTCTCCTTTTATGTGGTTTGTTTCCGCCAGGCTTTTCGTGGCTGTGGTCCCTCCCCCTGAAATTCTGGCGCTCTGCCATGTCGTAATATTCCGGGTGGTAAATGGTGTTCCTCTGGGATGAAGATGGTGATCGCGTGGTCGGTAGTCGGACTGCACTGGCAGTTCGGGCGGTGCATTGGCTGTATATGGGAGGGATCACCGCCATGGTCATAATATAGTGATCTTCACCGCCAGCCTGGTGGCGGTACTCCCGCCATCGCAGGCGTGGCGGTCAGCTGACCTCCAAAGCCATAATGAGGTTCTAAGTGAGTGTGTTCCAAGGTTAAGGTTTGGTATGGAGTTGGGGAGGGATGTAGTGAGCCGCCCAGGCTTACGGCCAGAGGTTATAAATAAAATGGTCACAGACCGCTCGGGCTATTTGTGCCCGTACTGCATTTGTGTGTCACTGAGTCATTATTTACTTGGTGCTTATACGCGCTGTGGGGCCACAATTGTAAAGCAAGCTGTTGTCTTGCGCTGTATTGCAGATAAATGAAATAGACTAATTTGAGTTGCATGTATATTGTTTCTAACTACATGTAAAAGCATCTCCCTCCCTAGGGCAACATTCATGCCCCTCAAATAATTGTTAAAAAAATAGTACGGCTTGTGCTCGGACGATTATCACATTTGCTTGAAAACATTTTAAACCAAAAATATACTATTGCAAGAGTGAAACTTTTTTACTGTTAAAATTCACGCAGAAAGTTTATTTTGCTTTTTTTTTTTTGCTTTATAAGGAAAACTAAAGCTCATACGCCCTCTACTGTGTAAAGTAGAAGTAGCTACGAATAGATAGATTTTAATTGGAAAGCGTGTGGATTGAGAAAATACAATTACCTTTTTAAAGGCATCAGTAATTCCTTTCATATTTTCATGAAGTTTGACAGTGAGCCAGGCTCGCAGCTCAGAGTACGGCCTCATGCTGAATGCAAATACAGTATTTGCCATGCCCGACGTCGCTCGCACATTCCACAGAATTAGAGGGATATATTCCAGTGATTTATAACACCTCTGATGTACAGGCCTCAAGACCGAAACAGCAAGAGTTTAGGATCCTTGCTTGTGGCTCACTTCTCAGTGAACGAGCGATATATGTGAAATACGATTACATTCATTGGACTTGCTGCCGAAATGAACAAGAACTTGTGTTGACATTTAAAATTCAGTTTTCATTCGACTGTGTCACTTGTTTTTAGTTGTGACTCAACCCCTAGCTTCTCACAAACCTAGAATTGGTTCGAAGTAAGGCCCTGATTTATACTTCTTGACGCAAACCTGCACTAACGCCATTCCTAACGTCCGCCGGGCGTCATATTTAAGGGGCACTGAGGCCTGGTTAGCTTTAAATAAATCACGCTACCGGGTAGGGGAGGCATAGGGGAGACTGGAGGTTGTGCGTTGAAGAATGGCGCTAGTCAGGTTAGCGTCAAAAATATTTACTATAAACTGACTAGCGCAGTGGTCTTCAAACTTTTTAATGCCGTTGAAAAATAAAAATCATTGGGCCCCCCCTTCAGAAATTTTCACAATTATTTTAGAAAGATGGCAATATTTAAATAGGTCTAAACCTATTTAAACATTGCAGTTAAGTACTGTTACCTTTTTAAAACTGCAATAACATGCTTCTGCTTAAAACAAAGGCATGTTATTTGTAAAATATTTCTTTTGGCCAGAGTTTGGCGCCCCCCCTGGGATCACTTGAGGCCCCACTAGGGGGGCCCGCCCCTCAGTTTGAAGACCTCTGGGCTAGCGTCATATTTTGACGCACAACCCCCATGGACATGACTCCTGTCTTAGCAAAGACAGGAGTCATGCCCGCCCTGCCCAATGGCCATGCCCAGGGGACATATGTCCCCTGGGCATGGCCATTGGGCAGAGTGCCATGTAGGGGGGCCCAAGTTAGGTCCCCCTACGCCACCTAAAAAGAAAAAGACATACTTACCTGGACTAACCTTAGATGGGTCCACCCATCCTTGGGTGTCCTTCAGGTGTGGGTGGGGATGGCTGGGGGTGTCCCTGGGTGCAGGGTAGGGCACCTGTGGACTGCTTCCATGGTCTCTGCCTATGGAAATGAGCCCACAGGTCCCCTAATGCCTGCCCTGACCCAGGTGTCAAATAATGGCGCTAAATAGACTTAGCGCCATTATTTAAGGCCCTCCTTCTCCTGTGCGTCATTTTTGCACAGGAGGATAAATAAGGCACAAAAGCCTTAACTCCAATATTATGACGCTAGATGGGTCTAGCGTCAAAATATAAATATGGAGTTGAGTTTGCACCGCAATTTGCGTAAAATAAAATGACGCAAATCTGGCGCAAACAGAGTATAAATATGACCCTCAGTGTTATAATTATTTAAGTAATTATTACGTTTTTTTATAAATAAAAAAATGCGAAATACTACCTAGGAACATGTAGGCTAAAAAAGTAGTGTTCATTTTGCTCTTTTCATAAACCAAAGAGTTCATCTTCAAAATATTCCTAGTTTATCAAGGAATATATTTGTATGGTAAGGCAGGGTTGAAAGAAAGGGGAACAAAAGAATACCATAAGACTCTAATTCGAGGTCCACCTACCCAAAATGGTAAGAATTGTGCATTAGGTCATCATTTTAGATATTTATTTTAAAGAAGTGCTAATCAAAATGCAAAAAATAGAGAAGGTTGCCGAAGTACACGCCCATTGGTTTGCATGCATAATACCAGCAGCGTTTCTACTTGTCACTGATCTCTGGACTTGCGCCTCATTTTTTCTACAGCTCTGCTGTCTACATGAGTCATTAAGCCGCATGATCGTTTGAAGTTTTATCTGTGTAGGGTGTGCTGCTCCAAATATTACTCATATGCAGTGCTGGAATTGGAAAACCTTTACTCTGCGAACCTATAAATTAGGGGTTAATGTGATGCAACAAAAAAGGGGTGGCATCAAGCAGGGGTAGAGTCATGAAAAACAGTTTGACATACGTTTATTTTTAAACCTCTGGCACAAAGCAATTGGCAACAAGGAGAAGCGTGACAGTAAATCTGTTCTGGCTTAATGTGTTGCAAAGCCTGCATTTTAAAATATTTTATGGGGTTAAAGAATGTGCGGCAGGGAACTGTGTGTGTCCAGTCAATCTCAGGGAATAATTATAATGTTAAAATAACTTTGGTGGTTAATGCATTTGCTGGAGTGATCTGTGTTTGAGTGTTAGAAGTTTGACTCAAAGTAGTATAGAGGGAGAATTTGTGTGCTGCAAAGCACACCATGTAACATGCAGAGCAAAGGTTTTTAGATCTATCGTAAGCGTTCGACCTCGTGTATAATTTTAGTATACTTCCTATGGCTTAAAGTGATTTCATTTATTGGTTGCAGTGTCCTTTAAAAATTCTTGCTCGCTAGTGGTCAGTTCTGCCTTTTCCTCCCTCCTTTTACTGTTTCGGAGCAGTGACCAACTACTGTATTATTCCAATTTGGTTTCTTTATCTGTTGCTATGAAAGACTTTGTTATTTCTTTGGTGCTCCCCTTTCAATGTGGGTGTTTTAGGCTGGTAGCTGTGTGCGTTTTATTGCAGCATTCTGTGCCTCACACCTCCTCCCATGTCCCTGACATTTGTTTTCCTATTATTCTAGTGCTGCCCCCTATTTACCTCTAGCTCCTAAAATAAACTTATTTTACAAAAGAAACCTACGGTCCTTTAGCTCACTGCTCACGAAAGCCACAATATGCACTTTCTGGAATGTAGCTGAACCTAGAAGCAATGATGTGAAACTTGCTTAGCCTCTCATTGCATCTCGAGTCTCTCTTTACAGGGCCCCTCCCTGTCAGCACTCACTACATCCCACACAGGGCATTGCTTACCCCTTTAATTGGGGCCATACATCTTCTCAGGCTGCTCTGCTGGTTGAAATGAGGCAAGAATGCTTGCAAGAATTTTCATTCTGTTAAAATAAAAAATAAAATACTTTTCCAGCTTTATTTTCCAATTTTTGTTCAGATGTTTGGACTATGCAAGGCAGTGCAGTCATCTTCTCCTCTCTCTTCAAGGGTTTTGTGATTTCTGATTTCAGTAGTTGCCAGTGGCCTCCAAAACATGGCAGGAAAAGACAAAATTATAAGACAAGGTCGACCAATTTATGTCGCAAGAAAAGTCCAGTTCTGAGTGTATAATACCAATAGCTCTAACTCAAGAAAATGTGAGACCTATTGCATTGCAAATGTATGTTAGTTTATGCAGATAGATAAGTGGGTCACTGCTTTTGACACAGAGATTCTTTTATTACTTGCATACTATACATTGCAATCCTCCTGATATAGCACAGTAAGCTATGAAGTGTCATAAAGGACCAGCATGCAAACTACAAGTCATGGTTTAGAACTGTATTGTTTTTTATCAATGTGGTGTTGTTATAAGGCTGCTTAAAATGTGTACCTTTGGATCGTAATAAAGTTTTATTTGTTCAGATAACCCCATGCACTGTGTTACATTTTAAAACCTGACTTTATGTTTCTCCTGGCCAGGTACTCCTAACACAATTCCTACCACTGATTTTGATGCGTGACTCCACGACCATGAAGTCCTCATTTCCATATATAACATCCTGTACTTTAATTTGATGTATAATGTGGCATTACAATGTAAAGCGCTCGGATAGCCTACAAAGGGATGAGTAGCGTTATAAAAGAATTAAGTAAAAATTTGTAAGCGCTATTTAAATTGGTATTCATGTAAATATTCATGCAGACTGATACATCTGACATTCTTATAGTGCATGAGGAATTGAACAAAGTTAATAACTTGCCTCCGAATCATAGGGCCTTATTTATACTTTTTTAGCATTGCATTTGCGTAATTGTTTGCCGCAAAAGCGTCGCAATCTTCCAAAATTCAATTATATTTTGTATGTTTGCGCCGCTTTTGTGTCAAAAAATGATGCAAATGCGGTGCTAAAAAAGTATAAATCAGGCCCAAAGTTTCTTTAAAGTACTTGTGAAGTGATAAAATAGGTACCTTTGTTTCTGTTTCATTACATTGGAGTCTAGGTGCTAGGCTTCGGATAAATCCCAGCCAGGACTATACACGTACAATAGGAGGGCTGATCGGCCTTTATTTTGGCCTTTGTTTTGGGTCCAGCTTTATTCCAAAATAAGAAAGCCCCCACGCCTCCGGCATTTGCTGCTCTGAACACAAGCAGGCCAAATGCGGGTGCTGCTGATTTGTGTCTGGTGTTGGCAAACTACACCAGGACGAATTCAGCATCCATATTCCCAATCCAGCCCAGCTCCTGGATGCAGCTGAATTCCCGTTCATTCCGGCACTACTCTTCAGGAAAGATTCCGTGGCACCGTTTACTTAACTAATGGTTGCAGAGTGAATGAGAGAATTGGGCTTTCAAATTTACTATTCATTTCATTGCGTGGCAAAGTTTGCCATCTAGTGGACATTGTAATGTGAACATCAGAAAAGAGAAGAATACATCAGCAATTCTGTGATTTTCATTCTTATTGTTAAGGACTAGGGGCCAGATGTGTAAAAGTACCGAATTGCATTTCTTAAATAGCGAATTTTAAGAAATCGCTATTTAAGAAATGCAAAATGGTATGTATGTATTTTGGGATTCGGTAATATCGATTTCTTAAAATTCGCAAATGCTATTACCGAATCGCAAATAGAGAATCCGACCCCATTCGCACCTAATGGCCTATTTCCCAAATTGCAAATTCAAGTTAGGAAATGCAAATCCCAGGGTGCTGGGGACCTAATGCCCCCTCTGCTGCACCCCCAAAAAAAAATTAGGACATATAAAGCACACAAATGCCTTAGGTGTGCGCTACATGTCAATTTTAAAAATGCTTTTATAATGCATTTTTTAAATTTGCACATGGTTACCACCAAACTTTAATTTGTGGTAATTGCGTTTCCTACATGCCCAATTCGCAATTAGGAAATGCTTGATACATGTGCTTTGGGAATAGCAAATAGGAATTCTCTATTTGCGATTTCCAATTTAGAGAATTGTGATTCTCTAAATGGGATCGCAATTTTAAGGAATCGTTGTCCAGAGAATGCCTTTCATACATTGTGAAAGGCATTTTTGCATTCGCAAACGGACAAATTTTGCAATTCTACCATTTGCGAATGCAAAAAAGCTTGATACATCTGGCCCAAGGTGCGAATGATTTAATGGTTAATGCAAACTTGTGACCTAGATTCCTACTGTAAGCTATACTACAAAGCAGTTCTTGCTTTCTTTTGGTGCAACACCACACATGACACGGTGTAAGCTCCATCATTTGTTTACATATAGAAACTGTGCACCTCACGCGATCATGTAAGCTACCGATAGACACACTCTTTTCCACCCATAACACTTCCACATGGTGCCCTCCAGCAGATGAGCTGTGGCACCCTGTTAAGTGTAGAAGGTGCATTTACACTATTACTTTTTGCATTCACCGCTTTCTGCTGTAGGTTTTGCAACCAAATCATTCCCATCCCAGTGAAAAGATACAGGGCCTGCCAGGGGGAGTTTCAGGCTGTTTATAAAATGTCAATGTTGTGACTCCCCACAGTTTTTTGAACCAGTTCCTCAAGACGCTTCCTTCGACTAAGGACCGAGAGTGCATTGCATTCCCAGACGGATAGATCTGGAATTTGTATGTAGGTGAGGTAGTTGGCTTCTCAGAGTTCAAAATATCTGCTTCCTCATTTTTGGGAATCTGGTGAAAGCTTCACTCACATAGGCACCAAGGCTGCCACAGAGTAGCGATGCATTTTGTCTGCTGTAGTTCATTTGTATGCAAGAACACAACAAAGAGACCAACAAGGAGTTTAGGAGCTGTGTGTATATAGTTATAAAAAGAGCTCTGGGTTATTGGGTGCCTGTTTTTTCTAGATCTTCAAGCTTTTCCCAGTGAAGGTGAGTCGGCTGAAAGGGATGAAGGGCCCTCGATTATATAAAAGGAAGCCTCCCCCAATTGCCACTATGTGAAATTCACTGTTGCCTGTGTTTGCCACATCAACTATCCTAATCTGTTGTGGCACATTTCAGATGTTTCTAAATAAATCAAGATACCCATGCTACTAAAGAAAAGGTCAATCATCTTATTACAGAATTTGATTAAGTCGTTTTGCTAGGATGCGTGATAAACATTTTAAAACAGAAAAAAAGTTAGTAGCAACATTTGCCCATAATATATTAGAAGAGATTACGTCCAGTACATTCTGAAATGGTCTATGTGCACGCCTGCTGCGTTATGCCTCGAATGCATTCTCTTTAATAAACAAGATGTCTGCTTCTCTTACCACTTTCTCTTTCCTCGTTTGCTATTCCTGTGATTCTTGCTCAGCACAGTCTCGTTGTTCTTCCCAGTTTCTCCCGCCCCATTGTCAAATTTCTGCAACTTCTTCCTTTCTGTCTCACTCACACTTTCTTTTGCCCACTCACTTGATCGGTTTGTCCTTCACATTTCCCGGCCACCTCTCTGTCCACTTCCTTGCTCTGTCACGCTCCTCTCCTTTGCCCTTTTTTCCTGTAACCATCTCAGCCCTTCTCATGTCAACTTCCCATCCTTTTTTCTCTTACCTGTCTTAGCCACCTGCATCTTTCGCTTCTCTGTAGCTTTCCATCCACTGTCAGACATTTCAGTTCATCTTTCCCACTAGTTTTTTAGCTGGAACAAAGGTATTCCTGATACGTGTTTCAAGTAATTGCCCATGGAATTTGAACAGTTCTGACATCAAGTTGGAGGTCTAGGGAAAACTGTGCAGTTTAAAGTGTTGATAGAAGATTGCAGTCGAAATATCGGGGTTATGGTGTGTTCTCTTATCCGGGGGCAGTCCTGGGGTAGTAGAGCTTTGTGTACTTCGATGCAATATGGTGCCTCATTAGTGCGGAGGATGCTACACAGCTACCTTTAAGGAATCCATCTCTCACTTCTGAGGAACATGGGAAGCCTGTAATACGAAGTAAGTAGCAGTGATGTACAACTACAACGGACATTCAGTGTCAGAGAGTCCGAAATCCAGGGTGCCAAAAACTAGTGTGCAAGCAGTGGCCAACGAAAACCCCCTAGCAATGGGAGGAAATAGAAGAGAATGGAGCCTAAAGTAGAAAAAATAATGTGGATGTTTTCACCATTGTGGTAGACATTTTGATGAAGTTCCATGAACCTTGAGCAGGTGAGCACGCTGGCGTGGTTGCACGTGTGTGGGAATCAGACAAGAACATGTGTCAGTAAAGATTCAGAATCAAAAGAGGAATGGGGAGGCGACCACTAAGAATTGAGAACAGTGAGTATGGCAGAGTATTGTGGAGACAGTGAGGGGGCAACTATGCTATGGAAGGCTGTGTTAAAAAGGAAAACATCTGGGAGCCATGAAGAAGATGCAGCCATGATAGGAAGTGGAAGACAGTTGGATGAATCAGGCTGTAGGCCCACTTCGGAGAGACGACTGTGATCGCAGTTGAGAACTGGTCACCCACTAAGTCAGGTATATCTAAGAGGTAATCTACTGGGATAGACAGTGGCGTGGATGATCAGCCTTGAGATTAGGCACTGGAGCTGCTGGTAAATATTTCAAGACAACTTCTGGGTAAGCAATGTGTTCAGGCATGTGCTGGTGAAAATCAAACACAAGGACATTTTTCCTTCCGGGTTTATGAACTTTAGCAGCAATCTCACTGGTTCAGATGGATAGTGGGGAGGGAGAATATGAGGTCACATGTTGTGGGGCATTCAAGGGGATTCAACATGTTTCATTGCCCAGAGTGGACAGAGGAAACCATGATTAGGATGGGACTCATTTGTTTCCTGCTGCAGATATTTTCCTTGGGGCAGGTTTGTTCTCATCCTAGGGTTGGAGTCTAACTTTGGGCCAGATGCAGCAGCGCTCACATGTCTAAATAGCTGTGAGACATTCCCATCCACAGAAGTAGTCCTGAGCCTGGACACAGAAACAGGGAGAACTCTGGATGTGGCACTTACCCTATGAAATGTAATGCTCACTCTGATGCTCAGAAAAGCATGTTATTTCTACCCACCTTATCTGACTTTTGTTTCTCTACATTGTTTGTGGATGATCACCTCTTACTTGTAATGGCATCACTGAAAGTCTCCAACAGCAGAGGTTGCACATTGTGCCCGACAGGCTGTTTAGGCCGTGTATGGAGCGAGCAGAAGTGAGGACCACCAAAATCAATTAGTGCCACATCTCTCAGGAGGAAGAAGGTTCTGTCACAAATACAGAATCGAGAGGAGGCTTTTTTCCACAAAAAGTACAAAAATGGCTTCAGAATGGGTGGTAAAAGATTGGCTGTCCCAGTCACCTCTCCATCCTTGCGCTGTAGACTGTAGATTTCTCATGGATCATAAATGTGTTCTGAAGTGCAGTGGGCGCAAAGAGGGTATAATGCCTTTGTCCAGAAGGTACTGCCATACTCTTCATCAATTTAGTCTGCAGCCCCTTCACCAGCACCAACGTTAGCTTTCTCCTCATTATTGCATCTATGTTCTCAAAGTTTGCTGCCTGAGGGCAGGAGTAGGGGAGGGGTTCATCAGTTTCCTTTCTGTCCCTCCATCACTCTCCACCAGGCTGTATTTCAGCCAGACATTTTATGCTGTACCTCTTCAATTACTGGTGCTGTTGCTGTTATTATTATGATTCTTATTCTTATTATTATTATTACTACTGTTATTATTATTAATAATAATAATAATAATAATAATAATAGAACTGATACTACTAATAATAATAATGGTTTATTGTAGTTATTATTATTACTGTTATTAGTATTACTTTGGTTGTTACTAGTATCATTATTATTATTATTACTCAAAGCAAAAAAATAGGTTATGATTAAACAAGAAAAAAACAACCATCAAAAGGTAATGTTTTACCACGAAACGCTGAAATCTGCGAGTCTAGAAAGACAGAATTATTAAACGTATTACTAGTTGCAGCCAAAATTCTATTTGATGCCCTTTTTTAATTCATCTACAAGCACCTCTATAAAAGGCCTACAATGGAAATATTTTTCAATACAAATTTCAGTGACACTACAGGGGAATATCGATTGGGGGTCGAAAATGTCAGGTTTATAATTGTATTTTGCATGCCAAGTCCATATTCAAACTTTAAAAGCAAGCACCGCATCCTCGACAGAAACCAGCCGAGCTTCTTCCTTGCCTAGCTGTTGCCATAGAGAAGGCTAATTCAAGTGATGCAGTCTTTTTAAGGCCAAATTATTGGGAAGAGGGTCATTGAGTGTTCACATGCTTTGCCTTTCTTAGGCTTCAATTAGCCCTGTTGTAGAAGCTCTTAAGCACGGTCTGTTTTAAAAGCTGTGTGAAAAACCACAGTAGCTGTGATTTATCAATTAGGAGGTGTAAATCGACGCTCATTTGTTTAGGCTGCCTTGGCCACTGAAGAGGCGCTTTGAAACTTCTGTGAGCTAATGCGTCTCTTGCTAGACGTGTGGTCTTTATCGCGCAGCAGTCATTGGCTCTAAATTACAGTTTTTTTACCTCAGCTTTTTCCAGTGAAGGTGGGTCGGCTAAAAAGGATGAAGGGCCCTCGACTATATAAAAGGAAGCCTCCCCCAATGCCACTATGTGAAATTCACTGTTGCCTGCAATGCAACCTGGTCACATGCACTGATGCACATGCACTGATCTCAGTTAATAATGGGAAAAGGATTGCCCTCCTATGAAACTGAACAGAAAGAAATATATTCAAGAGGCGGGCGAGGCATTTTACGCTGTTTTTCGGTAGATTATGTATTTTTATTATTTATTTGTATATTTACAGAAGTTTTCTGCAGCGTTTCAGTTGTGCCTTTAGGTCAATTCAAAGGCTACAGTGCAGAGAAGGTTTTTTTATGTGCCACTGATAGCGGCATTTGCTTTTGTGGTGGGTTGATTCAGGGTGTGGTGTTAGTATGGTCTCGTGAGGGCAGATTGGAGAAAAGATGGGTAGCAGAATTAGTTACTGATGGAGTAATAAATCACACTAAGGCACAGACAAAAAAGAACAAAAGATGCAGGAGAACAGTCACTGCCCAAAAAATAGGGTTGCCAGCACCATCCTCAAGCTGATCAGGGAAGGGGTCTGACAACTGGCTAGAGGAGAAACAACCCAAAAGCAGGGGGGAGGTGGGCGGGCTAGACCACAAACCCACGTTTCCCTTAAGAACTTGGACCCAGAATTAAAAGAAAATTATGGAGCACGCCACTGCACCAAACTTGACAGCACCATGCTCCGTCATTTTCAAAATGCAGGGATACGCTGTATTTACAACAATACAGTGCAACCCTGTGTTTTCCCCTGCGCTGGCACTAAATTTGCTTCCAAGTGCCAACGCCGCCACCCTTGAACGATGGTGAAAGGACGGCTGTGTTTCATTGGAAATTGTTTTTGTGCAGAAAGGGACACTTTCCTGCACAAAAATAATCCTTAAAGGCGATTTGCGGCACACACAGAAAGAGCAAAAATTTAGGAAAAATTAGAGCATTTCTCCTCGTTGCGCCATGCTAACACCACCTTTAGAGTGGCATTAGATTTTGGCGCTGCCAAAGAGGTACGATTCCTCCTAAATCTGGGGCAGCCTCATAATGTAATGGGTGTTGCTGTGGAAACCCCACAGCAACACCCATTGCATGCTCCTTCCATGCAAAGTACTGTGTGTGAAGGGGTAATATTTACAAGGTGGCGTTAAGCCACAGTAAGTGGATAATGCCACCTTGTAAATACAGCTCAGTGCACATTGCCACCGGAGCGTCACAAAAAGTGACGCTCCGGTGGTGCTAGAGCCTTGTAAATATGGCCCTAGGAATGCAAGAAAGTGTGTTCATGGTTAACCTCATTGATTATGTCCATGGCACTTCCACAAATGGGCATTTATATGAACGATTTACAAAAATAATATATCTAAAATAAGTATGATACAATGTTTACCTGCACCTGCAACGGGTATGACTCTTTGGCTTTAATTTGTCTAAATGTGGATTGGGCTGCTTACATCACATAATTTGCAAGCCAGTCAATCGAAAATTTAGCACACTTGGCAGAAATACTCAGCCTGAGAATCTGGCATTAGAAAATTGACTGACGACGAAAACCTACTGACTCATGGAAATAAATGAATTAATTTCTGACAAAAAATAATTTAAAATGTATTTTTCAGAAAAAATGTGTAAATCTACATTCAGTGTTTTGAATTAAACTGATTTCATCCTGGCCGGTTATAAGTCACAAAGCAAAAAAATAGCATGTCTCCAGCAATAAGAAAGGATATTTGATTTATTATTTTATTATTGAAGCTTTTTAAAGGTGAGCCTAGTCATAGGGGCAGCAGAGCGCTTTAAAACAAATCGTTTTACAGCAAGAAGAGTTAACAGCCGGTACCACTGAAGTCATGAACAAACAATAGATATGAAGGAAGAACAATGAAACAGGGGGCTATATAGAGCTTAAACTGGTGCTAAAATGTTATAAACAAAACGGGTACAATCTGCTAAAATTAATGTATTTGTGAATATGGTATTGGGAGCCCATAATACTTGTAAGGAGATTTTTTCCAGTTATGAACTCCCTGCCTTGTCTTTCATTATCTAGCCAGACCTTTGAGCATACACAAAAATTGAGTGACAAATTTTCCAACTTTTTTGATGAAACAATCTTTAAGATTTTTGAGAGTTGTGCAGCTCCACCTAATAGTGCTTGTTTTGTGGTTCGAGCAGCAGGCTGTGATGCGGTGTCCAGTTTGCCTTCAGAGGTTGAGATGCCAAGGCTCTCTGCGTTCGACCAGTCAACTCATGAGGAGTTCATGTATCTGGCTAATTCTGTCAACACGGGATTCACCTTGGGACCCTATTCCTCCAGCAGCTTTGAAAGTCGTAGCTTCTGGTTTAGCTAAATCTCTTTTGGTCATTTGTAATAAATCTATTGCACAAGCATTTGTGGTGGATACATGGAAATAGGCCTTGGTTGTTCCTCTGCTGTAGACGGCCGATGCTGGCTCAGCCACCGCAAGAAACTTTCTTACCATATCACTTCTGCCATTTCTTATTAAAACCTGTAAGAAGTTCATCAGGTCTCTTGGTTTATTGAGTAGCAAAAAATATTAGATCTGTGGCAATCAGACTTTCGATTCACTTAAGGGTTGGATTCTGCCCTGTTATCTATCGTGGTTGACCTTCGAATTTCGGCAGATAATGGCCATTTGGTCCCACTGATGTTTTTAAAGCTGTCTACCAGCTTTGATATTGGGTCTCATGATAGACTGCTCCTAAACTTGGCATAGGTAGGCATTTGCAGCCCAGCTCTTCCATGGAACAGGTCTTACTGGGAGGGTAGATGTCAGGCTGTTCATTTAAACCCTTTTCAGTCTCTGTTTAAGGCTTGCAACCAGGCGTTCGCCATGGTTCCACACTTTGGCCCAGCTGATAGGATCATAAAGGGAAAATTTTAGGACCTATGTTGATGACACCGAACTACTAATATCTATAGGCAACGCTGTGCCAAGCCCCTATGTGGTCTTTTACAACAACAAAGTAATTGTGACCTTTCTCTGTCACATAACTGAAATTCAATGCAGATAAGACAAAAGTGCTGATTTGTTTTAGTGGCTGCATAACTTTTGCCACGCCTAAGAATTTTTGGCCCACCTGCATAATCTAGGTTTCCATCTCGACAATAAGCTATCCCTTGCAAGCAAGGCCAAATGCTTATCCACAACCTGCTTCTTTCTCTTTCGAATATTGACTAAAATCTTACCTTTACTACCTTCACCTGCAAGACTGTTGTGGTTCGGGCAGCCTAGTCGCTTAGACTACTGCAATTCTTTGATCCTCGGTTTACAGGTAGTGCCCTTAAAATGGCTACAACTCATTCACCATGGTACCGTTAGGCTGGCCTTACAATGGTCACATATGATATCAATGATAGTATAGCTTAGAATTCTACCGGGAAAGGAATAGAACAGATATCTGCCTAATGGTGGACTTCAGATCTTGCATGTTCACAGGACTTAGAGGGGATTTAGAAGGACTAGACTGAGGCTAGGGTGTGGTTCATATGGACAAGTGTATGTCAGAGGAAAGGATCATCCTGTGACAACAGGGCAATACTTGCACTCATAGGCATTGCTTGTGATGTTTTAGAGGAAAAGAGTGAGATATTTAAGAGCAGGATCACAATTATAGATAAATGTAAGGAGCTGTGGCACATTTATTGGAATTGTTTTCTGATGTGAACATTTACTTTCAGTCATTAAAAAAAAAAAAAAAATAAATAAGCACGGGTAGTCTTAATGCAGTGGGTTTTGAATTTGTTCCCGATTCCATTAAGAACGATGGGATCTTCTTTTTTGTTGTCACATCTTCTCAGGTGATGGGTTAGACTTGCTTCCTGACTTTACTCTCTTAGTGACAAGCCCATGTGTTGCTGGGTAACTGGTGCACTTTATATGTAAGTACTCCAGGTGTGTTAACAGCACTGGTTGGAATGAATTCTCCTTAATATATAGTTTATAAGAAAGAAGGGTTTTAGTTGAAGCCTGTGGCCTCTGCATACCTAAGTTAATGTGAGGTTAGCAACAATTCATGATTTGACTGATTTGTATGTAATAATTGTTAAGTGCCACCTTTCACCCAAAGTGCCATCTTTATTTTTATATAGCAACTTGCACCAAACAGATGTTAAGGAGATATACAGAGAACCAAGCAGATTACATGAGTATGTTGAGAAACAACAAGAAACGATAGGAGAAAATAGATGCGGGTGGGGGAGGTGAGGGGGAATGGTAGGATGGAATAAGGTGAGTTCAACGATGTTAACCAGCTGTTGTCAATGCCAAGGCATGCAAACATATACAACAGATATCGAGAAGGTTAAGGGAGTCTAGAGAGAGAACAGTGTTACAGTCAGTTCATTCCAATATCTGGGTGGTAAATCGGAGATAGTGACCACCTGTTCAAGAGCTTTTGAAATGAAATATGTGCAAAACCAAGCAAGAGTTAAAGAACAACAGTAAATGAAAAACAGTCACATAAGCATCAACAGTCAGCACCTAAAGTACATCTACATCATACAGAGAGCTTCAAACACGTATCCACGGAGTCAATAGGACTGCTTTTTGGTGAATATACTTTTTTAACCTGAAAATCTTGCATATGGTAAAGTTCTGTATCTTTCCCACTTTCATAAGAGCAACATCTGCCAAACCCAGATACATGATATTACTGTGATCTATCCAGGATGACACATATGCTAAGCCCAAAATGTGCTGCTGTTAGAGGAAGAAAGGAGGGGCTTTCATGTGGGGTTTCCAGGTGAGGAGGCTGGAAAGAGTGCAAGAGTTGATCTGAGCTAAAAAAAAGAGAGGCCTTCATCCATGTATACTCGAAAGGAATTCATTTCAGATGTTATTCCTGGAACGTGTGAATTGTGCCACGTTGTTGGTTGCCCGTGATCACCAGCTGTCCTGCTCGGATTAAACTTAAAAGAATTAGCACTAAACCATTTCTGACTTGCTCAAAGCTGAAGCAAACAAGAAGTCATGATGGCTCCTATATTGAGAAGAGAAGGAGACATGAGTTCCCTACTTCCCTAGGATTCTCTTTGGACATTGAGAGCTCACATTTAATTTTAATCCACTGATGTTCCAGTTTATGTCACCAGAGAGACACACAGCCACATGCTACCTCATTTTCTCACTCACACACTCTTACACCTCCCTCTCCATTACACCAATAAACAAACTAGTATTATTGAGGTGATATTATCTTAGATGTGCCCTGTGTCATGAGCAGAGCATTGTATCTTAGTTACTTCTGTGCCTAGCAGCACTGCCTAAAAAGTAATCTGCACATGCAAGACTGTACACAAGTGACCACTCTCCCAAGCGTGAAACGCGTTCTTTGGAACACCCATCCGCACATAACAAGCAACAAAGATGTTTGGCGAGATAAACTCATGTTATTTTCAAATTAATCAACACGAGATACAAACCTCCACAAACCCTGCAAATGAATGACAACCAAATGACCAATCACTAGAAATCCTAGGACTGTGCCAAAAGTGTGCTGAGATGAAGAAATCACTGTCGTGCCATTCTTAAGGCCTAAGCTGTTATACAAATGGGGATAACTTGATATATAAAATATATTTTTTTACCTGAAGCATATCTTTCATCTAAAATGTGGTTAATCACTTTGGATTTTTTTCCGGGCCACTTTGTGGCTCAAACCTAAACTTGGTTTAGTGTCATGATAAATTAGTGTCATCTTAAGGATTTTGGATGCCCTGGGCACAACATATTTTAGGTGGCCCAGTGCTAAAAAAAATTGACTTTTATTACCCCTTTCTGGTTAATTCAAGCCCTAATGATGCCAAACAATACTAATACTAAAGGGCATAGTTACAAGAAAGCTGCGCATCATAGATGATGCACCACTTTTCTTTCACTCCCCTACCGGCACCTAACAACACCATGGTTGCCCCATGTTTACAATACGACACACCATGGCAGTCGTTAGCACAATAGTGTCAACATTTTTTATGCTATTCTGGCGTTTTGCTACACTACCATCATAAATTTTGACACTAGTGCAGCAAAGCTCAGGGAGGCCCATTGAATATGATGGGTGCGTCACTTTAACACCTGCTCTGAGCAGGCACAAGGGGTTACAAAGTGGTGAAATGCAAGCACTGTGCCACTTTGTAAATATGGCGCGTCGGAAATGCCTACCTAACGCCACATTAATGTTAAAAAAAGATGGTATTATGGCACAAGTGGCTTGCAGATATGCCCCTAGATGCATGTTAATCCTTAACTGGGTCACACAAAAACAGCTTAAATGTCTCTTGCCCCGGGCCCCAGAAATCCACAAAATACCAGGCAGAGTTAGAGGTAGAAGTAGGCAGAGAGGGAGAGAAGCTACATAGAAAAATAGATTAAACAAAGTCAAATGGACTGAAAGTTCACTTTCTTTGGAGGGCCCTAGGAATGCGGAGGCCCTGGACAGTGGCCCTCTTTGTCCATGCCTTAAAATGCCTCTGTAATAAATATATACCTCAGGCAAGATGAATGGTAAAAAGTAACATGATCAAAGCTGGGACCATATTTCTCTGCAACTTCTTGCATCGTAATATTTTTTTTAGAAACTAATATATATAAAGGACCATCCTATTTGTGTTGATAAAATGAACACTTACCTTTAATATTTGGAATCACTGTTCCAGAAATTAACATGCTGTGCTTTTTCATCCAAACATAATTGTGGTCAGTGCTATGTGACTGCATGCATCATGCCATGAAATGTACTAATGATGTCCAAATAGAAAATGTCAGTGACTTTATAACAGATAAGGTAGGTGAGAGACCTCTTTAAATGTAATACTGATGAGATCTGTTCATGACCTGAAGGTCACAGGTTCAAATTCTAGTAGGGCTGACACAGTAGTTCGTTCTTCGGAGGTCGATACATTAAGTACTGCTAATTTGGATAATAGTAACACCTGTCACAGCGCTACGGATTGGAAAACTTGACAGCAAGCGCTATAAACCAGACATAATATTGTTTGCCACAGGTAACTCATTCCATTGACCTCTGAACTTTTTCCACAATCTAGAAGTTAAATATGATAGATCGTGCTTATGTTTACTTAGCTGCAATAATCATGCAAGCAGGCTATCAAGTGTCTGCATCAATTATGCCTCCTGGAGGCAGGCTGAGGAGGGAGCCGAGCCCACGGTGTACACCAAGTTTACATACTTCATGCACAGCACCTCTGATCTGCGGTAAAGAGCAACAGAGGCTCGGAATGCCTTTGTAGTCCAGGTCAGTGATATTATATTGCAATGCAATACTTTCCCGAAAGTTAATAATCCTTATCCTGTGAAAACACCGTGCTCAGCCCTTTGAAGTGGCTCCCATGTTTTGTTTCAGGTTGACCTCTTTCCCTGTTCGATTGTGTAAACTTGGGTTGTTTTCGGCTTTCCCGTTTGGGAATGTGTTGGGACATGTGTTTTAAATGGTCTCTCTCGCTACACGGGTCCTACACAACGTTCTGATGTGAATGCCCCCCTTCTTGCTAATCATGTTATCCGCGTGTAATAAGGAGCCCGGTGAATGAATGGGTGAGTGAATGCATTGAGTGACGTAGAGCCGATCGCATCTTTCATAGCTACACCTGTTGGCAAGATTGTCAGGGAGATCTGTAACTGGGGCCGGAGGGAGGGGGTACCGGGGTGGGTGAGTTTGTTGGCTCGACAGTTATCGGCGGCGTGTTATAGTTGGGCAAGATCTCTGCTTCTGTGAGAAATATTGGGATTCAGACACATTTTCCAGACATGGATCAGCGTGATCAGCACTGACTACGCAAACAAGTCTGTGAATTATTTCACTGATGAATAATATTACACTCTGCGTGTGTCCCCTTGCAACAAAAGTCACGGTGAACAACCAGGACATTTCTAGGTAGAGTTTTATCGCTGCGCTCCACAGCAAGGGCGGAAAGATGCTCACGACATAGAGGACCGACAGATCTACTCATTTTTCATGAACGCGCAGCAGCAACCAAATTTGCTGTGCGTCGTGGTGCATGGTGGAAAATAGGGCTCTGAGCCAAATCTACTATAAGAGTGACGCTCTTGGGCGCCTATTTATACTTTTTTTGCACCGCAGTTGCGCCATTTTTTTTTAAGCAAACTTACAAAATATAATTGTATTTTGTAGATTTGTGCCGTATTTGCGTCAAAAATGACGCAAATGCGGCGCAAAAAAAGTATAAATATGGGCCTTGGTGTCATCCTCTGCACCGATGCTCATACTAGGATGTGTTCCAGGGCGCACAGCCTCTTATCATGGTGCAAAGGGGAGTGTGTGATCCAGGCATAGGATTTGTAGTACAAGCATACCCTTCCAGTACACATTCTTGTGCCTAGACAAACTCAGAAGGCTCATTCATTGGATATTTCCCCTTGTTAGCTCTTGCTTCCACAAGGTGTGGCCCCATGTAGCTGGCTTTGTAGATTAGGCATTGTGTAATAACCTATGGGTATTTGCCTGATTTGCCCAATAAATCCTCCTCGATTCAAAATGATGTGAAACAGCGCAAATGGGATTTTGTGTTGATTTATGTAGATTTACATTTGTTTGAATTGCACCCATGCATATATTTCGTAAATCTGCACCAGAGTTTCCATGGCGAGTCAATACAATAGTGGGTAAAATCACCATAATGCATTCTTTTGAAAAGGCTGAGGGTGTACACAATGGGCTCCGAAAAGTACCTTATGTGTGCACAAATATAGGCCCAGTGGTCTAAATGTTTTCCTTCGAAAACATGCCGTGGCTCACCTAATGCCGGGGTAACTGATCTTGATTAAACCTCAGGCTTCTTTCTTTCACCCCCTTCACTTCTAGGCTCTTTATCTCTCTCTTTCAGGTTATTTCTTAAAAATATGTCCCATTCCACAAAAACAACTGACGAAGCCCACCACACACAACCACGGGCACAAATTATGCAGTGCTGCTCAGTCATCTTGGACAGTGTCAGGTGGTGATGATAGTCAGCAGACTCACAAGGGTGTCTGGATGCATGTACTCACCTGTCCCACATGGCCCCGTATTAGGGATGGTGTGCACTTTCCATGCATGCGCCACAGTGCACCTCAAAGCAGGTGAGCCGGGTGCAAACATGAAAAGTGCGCCCTATTAGTCAGACTGCGACGCCCTCAGAGCAGCCACTATCTAGCGCTGCCCACAAGGGAGTGCCTTCCAGAGAAACAGGGAGTGGCTGTGCAAAAGCTGCTCTGTGTCTCTGTGCAGGCAGCAATCTGCCTGCACTTTCAGAAGTGATGAGGGATCACCTTGCAGGCAGGCGCAGCGAGTCACTGCACCCGTCCGCAAGGGTATGTGTGCAGGGTACATAGGACCCCTTATGATCCCTTTCGAGCGCTGCCCTAGGAAGGTGCACTGAGAGTGCGCCATCTTTTTGTAGCGCACTTTCCGTGCACCTTCTAAAAGCATGTTTGCCTGTGCGCCCATGTAGGTAATAAGGCGTGGGCGCAGAGGCAGAGATTCCCTCATTTGTATGGGGCCACACCCACATGAGAGAACACCCTCAAATGATAGCGCTAGTGCTATATGTGCACCAGCGCTATCTGCATTACAGTCTGTAATACTAAGGCCCATATTTATACTGTTTTTGCTCCACATTTGCATCATTGTTTGAGCAAAAGCAGCGCAAACTTACAAAATATAATTGTATTTTGTAAGATTGCGCCGCTTTTGCATCAAAAAGTGACACAAATGTGCTGCCAAAAAAGTATAATCATGGGCCTAAAGTACCCTGGGGGCCCACAAAGCAGGCGCAAATGCCTGTTGCGCCCTAGGACACTTCTGTAATGGGGAGCCAGGTGTGTACTATAGCAACCAGCGCATTCCTGGAAGGCAGCCTGCTTATCTATGCAGACCGCGTTAAAGTGGTCTTAAAGTAGAGATGCTGCAACTACCGGTAGTAGAAAGTGTGCACAATCGGAGCACACAAAGGAAGAAATGAATTCCTGTAGCTAAGTTCCAGTTACTGGAACTTGAGACAATGATCTAACCATTACTTTTGCAACCTCGAACAAACATTGTGCGATCCTGAGCAAATCACATTAACTCCCTCTACCTGAAATTATAAAAATGTGCACAGTAAAAAAAGAGTGAACTAATGTGGCGGTGTGGTCAGCAAATAAACTGGTACATGCATGTATTCGGCCTGGACCACGTGTGCTTACAACGTTTCACGTAGAAATGGTTCTTCTGACAGAAATGTTTTGTACGAAATATAAAAAAAAAGTTTCAAAGACACACTGAGGTCAGGAAAGGAAATGCATTATGGATCATGAAGCTTGGTTGATGAAAGCCCAATAAATGAGTCAGTGGAATTACTTCCATTGTAACTTGTTAAAGGAGTGCAGTGCATTGTGATGAGACTTCATACTAATTGTTTTTTTCTTGGCGTACTCTTTCAGAAAGGTGGTTACGCGAGAAAAGGCCTCTTTAAGCATCCACCTTGCATAAGTTCTACAACCTTCGCTTTAAGGTTTCTCGCGAATCTATAACGGCGCAAAGTGTGCTATACATACGAAAATCCACAGGGTGGCAGCAGTTCTCTCATTTATGTGATATGCATGGTATGTGTACTATGTGGCTGTGAAGAGAAAACACTCGCATGCTTTCCTAAAATAGTACGATCAGGATTGTGATCGAAAGCAATCTCATCTGATCTCATACATTAGTGTATCTTCAAAGGAATTCTGGCCATCTTCTTACCCTATGAGGTATTTTGTAATTATTTTTGAAACTTTTTTAACATAAACAATTTTCAAAGATGTCGTTGCATTATTGTGTCTCTTGTCTTATCACTAAAACGCGTGGGTTTAAGTATGTCTTTTTTTGGCCTGGACCTCCAGATGCTTTCTGCTTCCTTTCTTGAGTCAATTACACTATTTAAGAAAGCAGTTACAATCTAATTACACTACTGCTCTAGACAATTAGGGCCTTATTTATACTTTTTGGTGCAAAACTGCACTAAGGCAGTTTTGCCCCAAAAAGTTTTGCACCGGCTTGCACCATTTTTTAGCACCAGCTGGGCACCATATTTATGGAATGGTGCAAGCCGGTGCAAAGGGTAGGCTAGCTTAAAAAAAATGACGTTAGGCAGTTTTGAGTCAAAATAAATGATTCTGACCAGATTAGCATCATTTTTTGACGCTAAGGGGCATATTTATACTCTGTTTGCACTGAATTAGCGTCATTTTAAAAAAATTCTAATTCAGTGCAAAACTAACTCCATATTTATACTTTGGTGCTAGACCCGTCTAGCACCATATTTATGGAGTTAAAGTCATTTTTTGGAAGTGGAAACCTACCTTGCCTTAATGAGATGCAAGGTAGGCGTTCCCGTGCAAAAAAATGACTCTATGGCCTTAACACCATATTTATACTCCCATGTAAAAATGGTGCAAGGGAGGGAGGAGGGGTCAAAAAATGGGGCAAAGCTTGCTTTGCCCCATTTTTTAAGACCTGGGTCTGGGCAGGCCTTAGGGGACCTGTGGCCATATTTCATGGTGGAACACCATGGAATGAGCCCTGAGGTGCCCTCCCTAGGCCCTAGGGGCACCCCCACCCACACTAGAGGGACTGCGAGGATGGGGGACCCCATCCCAGGTAAGTACAGGTAAGTGCATTTTATTTTTGAAAGTGCCATAGGGGCCCTGAAATGGGCCCCTATACATGGCACAGGGTGCAATGGCCATGCCCAGGGGACCCCGGTCCTCTGTGCTGGCCACTAGGGTGGTGGGCATGACTCCTGCCTTTTCTAAGGCAGGAGTCATGTGGCATGGTAGGTTTAGCACCATAAAATTATGCTAATCTGGTTAGAGTCATTTTTTTTACTCTAACCTGCCTAAAGCCATTTTCTGGTGCTAAACCCTCTTCTTCTATACTGCCAGCTCCACCCGACTAAAGTCATTTTTTTAAAACTCTAGCCTTCCCTTTGCACCGGCTTGCACCATTCCATAAATAAGGTGCCCGGGTGGTGCACAGAAATGGTGCAAGCCGATGCTAAACTTTTTGGTGCAAAACTGAGTTAGTGCAGTTTTGCAGCAAAAAGTATAAATAAGGGCCAATATTTTGTAAGTTTGCGCCACTTTTGCGTCATAAAATGACGTTAATGCGGTGCAAAAAAAGTTTAAATCAGGGCCTTGGTGCTAGATGGGTCTAGCACCAAAGTATAAATATGGAGTTAGTTTTGCACCGAATTAGAGTAAAAAAAAATGACACTAATTTGGTGCAAACAGAGTATAAATATGCCGCAGAGTATAAATATGCCCCTAAATATGGCGTTAAGGCCATAGAATCATTTTTTGCACGGGAACGCCTACCTTGCATCTCATTAAGGCAAAGTTGGTCTCCACTTTCAAAAAATGACTTTAACTCCATAAATTTGGTGCTAGAGGGGTCTAGCACCAAAGTATAAATATGGAGTTAGTTTTGCACCGAATTAGAGTAAAAAAAAATGACACTAATTTGGTGCAAACAGAGTATAAATATGCCCCTTAGTTTATCAATGAAAATATATTCATTTGCCTAAGTATAGATTTAGGGGTGTAATTATTATTTTTTATGAGCCACTTGCTTTAGCTGTATAATAGCGCTTTCAGTAACCAGTATTACTATTATTAGGTTTCACTGAGTAAATCAAGTTAAATCTGGATTACACATGTCCATTTAAGAAATTAAGACAATGATATCAAATTGTGTATGAGCAATGCTTGTGACGTTTGGAATTGCGTAATTGTGAGGAATTTCCAAAATGAAGAACGTCGGCCTGGCGAAATATGGCTGACGAATTTAAATTTAGAAAAAATTCACACATTGTGGTCCTCCTTAACATCGTTAACCTCATTACTGCCGGCTCCTGGTAGAATGGTAACCTCATCCTTTTGTGGCCCTTCTAGACATAATGGTTCCCAATGCCGCATAATGGTACCCATTACCGCACAATTCTGACCTTAGTGTAATTGTGGCTATCATTGGTACTATAATGGACCTGGCATTTGGCGGTCACCCTAGCCGTTAATGAGCATCCACAGATTCAGATGGATGTCCCTGACACTAGGTGGACACCTCTAACATATCGTGGGAATCCGTGGCCTCTGATTTTGATGCACTTGAAGCAAAAAGTAAACTACACGAGTGTACTTCTAAGAACCTGATGGAAATGACAGACTGGCAATTCATCACAACACTCATGCATTTACAGAAACAAGAAAGCTGGATTTCTGGTGAATGGGCTTTTGGTTAGGGGGAAATAGTTTATTTACCCACAAAGAAAACTTTTTATTGGAAAGCTCAATCTGTGCTTTTTTCAGAATATTAAAATCTGCATGTTTGACGAAAATGTATTTATCTAGTAAACTTGAAAACTTTATGTTTGAGGCCAACATTGGTGGACTATTAAAAAAACGCCAGCTAATGTTTGGGACCCAATCTTAAATAAATCGCATAATACTGGTAAGGTTAAGGTATATATATATATATATTTATATATATATATATATATATATATATATATATATATATATGTTCATGCTGAGTAGGATGCAGTGCCAGACTGAAAAATAAACTCATCTCTGGTGAAAATGCTCAAACCAACCCAACTCCTCTCTCTCCACTCCCATCCATTCTCTCTCTCTCCTTCTCTCATCTCTCTCTTTTCCTTCTCTACTCCCTCCCGACCCCTATTTCTCTGTCTGTCTTAAAGCCCCCTGTGCTGGGCGCACTTAATATCAGAGAGCTGTAGAGAGTGACTCTGGCACCCAGAGCCGCCACAGGCTCCCTCCCATGGAGTCTGTCCAGCAGTGGTAGGGTGGACATATTTTCGATGCGGTTACTTTGATGCTTTCATGATGTACAGGGAGTGCAGAATTATTAGGCAAGTTGTATTTTTGAGGATTAATTTTATTATTGAACAACAACCATGTTCTCAATGAACCCAAAAAACTCATTAATATCAAAGCTGAATATTTTTGGAAGTAGTTTTTAGTTTGTTTTTAGTTTTAGCTATGTTAGGGGGATATCTGTGTGTGCAGGTGACTATTACTGTGCATAATTATTAGGCAACTTAACAAAAAAAAAAATATACCCATTTCAATGATTTATTATTACCAGTGAAACCAATATAACATCTCAACAGTCACAAATATACATTTCTGACATTCAAAAACAAAACAAAAACAAATCAGTGACCAATATAGCCACCTTTCTTTGCAAGGACACTCAAAAGCCTGCCATCCATGGATTCTGTCAGTGTTTTGATCTGTTCACCATCAACATTGCGTGCAGCAGCAACCACAGCCTCCCAGACACTGTTCAGAGAGGTGTACTGTTTTCCCTCCTTGTAAATCTCACATTTGATGATGGACCACAGGTTCTCAATGGGGTTCAGATCAGGTGAACAAGGAGGCCATGTCATTAGATTTCCTTCTTTTATACCCTTTCTTGCCAGCCACGCTGTGGAGTACTTGGACGCGTGTGATGGAGCATTGTCCTGCATGAAAATCATGTTTTTCTTGAAGGATGCAGACTTCTTCCTGTACCACTGCTTGAAGAAGGTGTCTTCCAGGAACTGGCAGTAGGACTGGGAGTTGAGCTTGACTCCATCCTCAACCCGAAAAGGCCCCACAAGCTCATCTTTGATGATACCAGCCCAAACCAGTACTCCACCTCCACCTTGCTGGCGTCTGAGTCGGACTGGAGCTCTCTGCCCTTTACCAATCCAGCCACGGGCCCATCCATCTGGCCCATCAAGACTCACTCTCATTTCATCAGTCCATAAAACCTTAGAAAAATCAGTCTTGAGATATTTCTTGGCCCAGTCTTGACGTTTCAGCTTGTGTGTCTTGTTCAGTGGTGGTCGTCTTTCAGCCTTTCTTACCTTGGCCATGTCTCTGAGTATTGCACACCTTGTGCTTTTGGGCACTCCAGTGATGTTGCAGCTCTGAAATATGGCCAAACTGGTGGCAAGTGGCATCGTGGCAGCTGCACGCTTGACTTTTCTCAGTTCATGGGCAGTTATTTTGCGCCTTGCTTTTTCCACACGCTTCTTGCGACCCTGTTGACTATTTTGAATGAAACGCTTGATTGTTCGATGATCACGCTTCAGAAGCTTTGCAATTTTAAGAGTGCTGCATCCCTCTGCAAGATATCTCACTATTTTTGACTTTTCTGAGCCTGTCAAGTCCTTCTTTTGACCCATTTTGCCAAAGGAAAGGAAGTTGCCTAATAATTATGCACACCTGATATAGGGTGTTGATGTCATTAGACCACACCCCTTCTCATTACAGAGATGCACATCACCTAATATGCTTAATTGGTAGTAGGCTTTCGAGCCTATACAGCTTGGAGTAAGACAACATGCATAAAGAGGATGATGTGGTCAAAATACTCATTTGCCTAATAATTCTGCACTCCCTGTATATTGATATATTTTTTAATATTTTCGTCATCGCTCCTGTCTGAGGCCTTACCCTATGGTTCAGACCGGTCGCTCTGTGACTGGTAGCTCAAATGGGCATTAACTCTAGTGTCTTAGACCATGAGCTAATGGCCAGGATGGAAAAATAACTGTACGCCGAAGCTAGAAGTGTAGGAGGCCACGTCAAATTGCCTACATAGAATGTTTGAACTGCCTATTCAACCTGCTTCTTTTCAACCAGAGTGGAGAACTTGTGCAGAAAAATATTTTACCACCGTTTTTTCAGAGTTTTTTTTCTGTTTGGTGGCTGGGAGATTTCAAGCACAATTAAGGAGGGCCAGGGGTGCATGACACACCATCAGGGAATCATGTTTCATGATTGTCTCCTCAGAACTATCTGCAAATCAGTTTCATTTTACCTGATTTTTTTGAAAATTGTGCTGTAAAATTCACGATTTTTTATTATATGCATATAATATTAACTCTTCTATTTCCCTCACATTAACGTATTTTAAATCTTAGGGAAATATAGTTGCAACCATGTCTATGGGAAGATCACTCTTGGCCTTTATCCTGCTTGACCTTCTGTTCCCATATACATTCACCTTTTAGTTGGGTATGATTTGGGTTTATTAACACTTGTTTACTCTCCTGTCATATTCTGTTTAACAGGCTACATTTTTTCTACACTCTTGCACGTAATATCCCTTTCAGTTTTGCTCATCCTTTTTAGTGTATTGTCTTCAGTTATTGCCTATCCACGCGCCCGTCACCTCACTCACCCACAGTGAATTTTCAGGAATATTTGCCAGTGGCTTTTGGATCCTGTCCTCCACGCAAATGGAACATTGCCTGGCACAGCTGCTTTACGCAGCTTTAATCATATGTATTCATTTGTCCATTTATTATTGTACTGTCCCGGTTGCCACTGCCATGTTATTAATTTGTTTCATTGGGTTTAAGTGGTCAATATTTGTTCTATTGCCATCCCTTCAACAATTAAGCATTGAAGCACAATTTTAATTGCTGACTCAGAATACGCTTTAAATTGCATAGAAGTCCTTATGTAGTTGAATCCTTGTATATAGCTCATGGGAACAGAGTATTTCCTCCTTTATGGTGCTGTGAACAATTTCCTAACTCAGTAGTCAATGTTTGTATGTCTATGGAATATTCTGTCTGTGCTTTTGATGCATATATTTTTCAATGCCGACTCAATCTACTTTCATTACTTCTTTTTGTTTCCACTTAGCAAACACTTCCTTTTACTCACCGTCCTTGTTAATCCTGGGTAGAGCCAGCTTTATTGTATATTTATTCTATTATTTTCTTTCTTAGAGGGAAACGTGCTCAGTGATGCTCTGTAAACTGTCGCAGACTTCCTGCGCTCTTCTTTCTGTAATGTTACCGTTGGTGCTGCAGCAACACAAGTTGTCAGCTGTCCAGTGTTTGCTGGAATGTTCCCTATTGTTAGGCTCTGCAGGAAGCTCTTTCAAATTTATGGGCACCAGATGCCATTCCTCCGGCATGCTGTCCATCCCATTGATCATCAGTTCACATATTCCTACTCTGAAAAGGTTTTCGATATTCTTAATCTTTCCATTAACAGCTAAGGCCTCTGGTTCAGTCACGTTACAGAAATCCTCGCTTTGCACTTGTCAATCAACACTAAACTGAGCAACATCGGTGAACATGTTTCCCTGTAACTGGGAGCCTACTAGTGTGTCTTTATGACACGTAGGATGCATGTTCATAATCCTAGTAAAAAATGTTTAAAGCCTTCATTTTATCATAATCAGTCACTTAAACCCCTTGGCTGGCCATGACCCTTTTCCATAATTAGATTTTTTTTCCTCCCAGCCTGTGCTGCGTTACCCTCCCCTCAATGCACTGGAAGCCAGCCACAGAGATTCCCTGTCATTAGCGCCGAACACTGTTCATGTATCCTTTCCGTGCAGACCCTTGGACAGCTTTTCCAATTGAAAGCGCATGACAAGATGCCCTGCGTGTGCCAGGTGTGCCACACATTTCAATGCTCGAAGGCAGGGTTGAAAAGGTGAACAGTTTCCATGAATTAAGGGTTCTAAATAGACTCCGGAGGTGCCAGAACACAGTACATGGTGCACGAGACTAGAAAATTTGGAAGAATCCTACCTTTAATATTTTAATAATTATTAGGCAAATGGATGCCAGGGGAGAGATTACACTAGTTAAGTACCCAAGTTTGGATGGATACAGGGTTGGCAGCAGTCAAGGGAAAAACAGAGCAGAATGCTCTGCGGCTGGTTATAAGGTTGTGACGCGTAATACACAGGGGTCCGGATTAGGTACCCAGGTCTGTGGCAGAGGAATATATTCAGGTTCCTGTCCCAGCAGCGTTGCTTGGAGTCACAAATCAGTAGCAAAGGTGTTTCACGCACTCAACTGCTGACCAAGGAAAGAAAGAAAGACTACGCTTTTTATTTTGTTATGTATGAAAGCTTGATTCGTCCTAAACATTAAATAACAGTAAAGAATTTCAAGTTTGCATAACTACAAAGATTGTGCTAATTAAACCTATGACGCGCATAAGGAAACAATTCCATCTACATCTGGAAAAAACATAAGTAATATTAGTTAATGCATATGCTCTGTCACGCCTGTAATTATATCAGAAGGCATGCATCTGAAGCTTCCTTCCAATTTTTAGTAATCTGGTGAAAAGCAATTGCTAACAAAAAAAAACCAATCATCTTAGTATTAAAATAATATTTCTCCCAATCATCAGAAAAACCTCCCAGAAAAATATTTGTAAATTTAAAAAGGACATTGTTTTTAAAAGTAATAATAGTCTGATCCCAAGCCATTTCCTAGAACTTAAACATAGACGGACAAGTAAAGAGCATGGGCGTTAACATTATCAATAGCACCATTACATGACCAACATGAATTATTTGATTCAGGGTTTATTTTTCTTAAAGCAGCTGGAGTTAGCAATAATGTCCTTTAAATAGAAGATGACTTATGTATTTTCATGAGATTTATTCCACAGCCTTATTGCCCAAAACACATTTAGATTTTGTTGCCAGAGAAATGTACCTTTGATTTAGCAACAGTAGTACTTCCTAACGTTTTAAGAGCAGAAGCCTTTGTAAGTGAAGAAGGTATGTGTACAGTTTGATCATTGTTTATCATTAGAGTACATTTTATTTTAACGTAGACGTCAGATAATAATTGAGATAGTGAATTATATTTCGTCTCAAATGAGTTTGGTAAATTAAATGTGTTTTGTATACCTGTAAAGGAGAGTTTAGCATAGTTTCGTATGAGCTGATGAACCCAGCTTAAACCACTATTGCTACAAGTGTTCCAAAAAGTCTTTATCTTCATTTCAAAATGTTTACTTTATTAAATGGTTTATTTAGGAAATTCATGTTTTCCTACCCTACCAGGTAATAAAAATGACTTTGAAAGTCTACATTTACTTTTAAAAATTGGTAATTACACCGCTTGAGAAGCCGTTTCTAGACAGGGGGCATCTCTACTTCGCAAGGTGCATGAGACATGCAGGCCACTGCAGTCTACATCATCTTCTCATGTTCCATTTTGTTGAATACTATTTAGAGGTCAAGAAGGATGAGAAGGTACAAGCCAAGTCTGTCCAACAATCGTTAGACCATCTTCCACTATTCTGAGGATAACACGTTGTAGCTTGGTCAAAAGCTTGGCAGTGTGTGACGAAATTTTGGTCTTCAACCTCATATGAAGTTGAATTGTCAAATGGGGTGTAATTTACTAACACAACTTGGAAAGTCAGAAATCTACTTTCTATAAGATTCTTACTATGATTCTAATGGATTTCCAGCTTTTGATGGGGTCATGGAAATACCCAACTTTATACTGGAATTTCTAGATTTATACCGATCTTCATCCTGCTTCATACTTACTTGTGGGTATTCTGTGAATGAAAGACAATTGACAGGAACATGATTTAAGATGTGCATATGTTCTTTTTTCACCACTTTTTATACACAGGAAAGCTCCTTCAACTGTAACCCAATAAAATATTGGGGTGTTCCAAGCCAATTTCCAATGCAGAAAAACACATCTATCTTTTTGTTGGAGTATTGTGTTTCCAGAGTGGGAATGGTCTATTAAATATTTGTGAATACTGGCAAAGTTCTATATTGCAAGGGTGCTACTTGCACTTTGGATTGCCATCTCCTGCTACTCTTCTAGCCTCCCCCCATTTCCCACAGAAGCTTTACACATACTTTTCCAGAAACTCAGAAATACTGATTTTTTTTTCACAGAAGGAGGTGGAATTTAGGATCAGAAAAGTCTCAAAATCCTGATCAAGTGGTGTACAAAAAACTGAGAGTCACACCACTGCTGCTTGATGCAGACACTAGAAGATAGAGGTGTTCCGTTGCAAACTACAAACCCAAACCTACAGTAAATATAAAGATCTGGATGGCCATTCACCTGTGCACATTCCATTTGGTTAAGAGGCAAGCCCAGTCCCACCACTGCAACTTATCCTTTGAATAACATAAAATGATTCCCCGGAATATATAATTTGATAAGAAAAAAGTGAGAATTTGGGCATAAAGTAGTGGTGTCCAACGTAGTTCCAAGAGGATTACATTTTTAACACATTTCAAGATATAGATCCACTGAATTTCATTGTATGCAAATGTACCTCAGGTGAATACTCTGAAAATCTGGCACGGATCCAGCGCTCCAGGGCCTAGGTTGGACACCCCTCCACCCAGTTTAGAAGAGAGGCTAATAAATGCTAGGCATGAACATTATCAACTAAAGCCGCTTGCGCCGGTTTGACCCTCATCTGTCCTTGTTTTTTTACACTTAGACATTTTCATGTCAGGTGTTCGTCATGTCCGATTTGAATTCAGTATGTGGTTGGCAGAGATAGACAGGCCTAATCCTTAGCAGTAAATGTGACGTGATCGGACTGTGGCAGCTGGTTGATGTTTTCACAACAGTTAAGTACGTTTTCTAAGAACACGAGCTACTCTAGAGGAGCAACCTATGCTTAAACCACAAGCCCTAAGTCGTGTATCATATTTATTTATTTATTTATCTATGTTGTTGAGATGGCTGCTTGATGTAAGGGGGAATCAAGGAACCTCCCAGGAGGGCATTGAGTTAGAACAGCCAAGATGGTTGAAAGGTCATGATGACTTTGTAAGCTTCCTGTGGGACAACCTCTGGTTCCTCCAGACGTTGACTGGTACAGCAGAGGCCACCATGTAAGCTATTCAATGTATTATATTGTACTGCATCATTTTTGTAGCGCTTTCCTGTCTCTTGTCGAGGTTCAAAAACGCTTTAACGTAATGCAGTGAACTGAGAGGAAGCAGTGCACGTGAACTGAGGGGAAAGCCCCAACGCAAAAGCAATTTTATCGCTGTTTGTTTAACTGCTTCAAAGGTAAATTCTGCAGACGCCCAATCCCCTGGCATCACCCCAGTCTTCACAAAGCATGGTATTTTTTATTTTTTCAAGACTTGATTATTTTAAGCAGTGTTTTATGTGGACTGTGGAATTTTTCTTAGACGAAGGCGAGAGAACTCAGGCTTCTTTTGTCGGACCGTAGACTTGCCAGATCATCAAAATGGCGCTGTGCGCAGACATACGGGGGTCACCATTGATATGTGTTTACTTTCCAAATCTATGCAAACACATCTACATTTTCTGCTGCCTAGGCTTGTCTGTCAAACAGCTCTGACTATGCACTATATGAAAGATCCACATCAAAGCACAGGAAATGTAATGGCTCGCCTTCTGCCTAACAGGGGCTTGTTGACGGAGGTGCGCAACAGAGGCTCGCTTATGGAACAGGCGACCTCGCACCATTAATCCTATCATTGTTGTGCTTTTGATTTGCGGTGACTTTGAACTTTCGTGTGCCTGGAAGACAGCCCATCATCATCTAAGCGCAAAACATCTTCCGTCATGTTTTTTTGTTCACAAATTAATATTGGTGGAGTTCGTCTGTAACCTCTACTACATTTGTAGGGCTGTGTTTACATCTTTAACACACATTTTAGCAGCAATAGCGGTTTAAGTTATGCAGAGGTTCCCTGGCCATGATATTCGGGCGTTTATGTGCAAAATATGCAAGTAACCCTGCACTGGAAGGGAATAGCAAAATCTGGGGCCAGCACCAATTAAAATTTTACATAAAGTTCAGAAAATAATTGGGGGCGTCCTCTCTAACCCAAACCACAGTTTCACTGATTATGGTGATAGTGGTGTATGCAGCTGACACAGCAGTGTTCTTCAGAGCAGATTGTCTTGTAAGCTATGGACATGTCAAGAAGCTAAAGCCCCACATTAAGGGCCAGATATAATGGAAAATGATGGTGTACAGCACTGCGCCAAATTTGGATGCATCGTGCACCGTTATTTTCACAACACAGGGATGAGCCATATTTAATTGAATATGGCGCACCCCTGTGTTTTCCCTGTGTGAAATTTTCTGCCACGTGCCAACGTAGCCACCCTTGCACTATAGTGCAAAGATGTCTGCATTGAGGGGCAGATTGTTTTTGTGCAGGAAGGAATACTTTCCTGCACAAAAACAATCTTAAATGGTGATTTGCTCTTTCTATGTGGGCTGCAAAATGCAGCACATAATGAAAGAGAAAAAATGTGGAGAAATGCTTCAATTTCTCCTCGTGGTGCTGCCTCAGGTTTACAAAAACTCGTAAATCTGCGGCAGCATCAAAATGCAATGGGTGTTGCTGTGGCAAGCCCACAGCAATGCCCACTGTCACCCTTCCATGCAAAGTGCTGCATATGAAGTGGCTGTATTTACAAGGTGGCGTTAAGCCACAAAAAGTGGCTTAACGCCACCTTGAAAATACAGCGCAGGGCATAGCACCACTAGAGCATCACGAAAAGTGACACACCTGTGGCGCTAAGGGCTCTTAAATATGCCCCTAAGTGTTTTATGAAAACCTTCAGGCTATGTGTATTTCCTGAGATCATGCACAGAAATTTTGAACCAGGTTTAAGGTTAACACTTACATAGCAAAGCAATGAACATATCAGGCAAAAACCTCCTCTGTAAAGTTAAAATGCGGACATAAAGATAGTAATCGTAAATGCCATCTGTGTATTCCTAAAGTCATAAACTTAGTCATTTGGTCTAACTTTAGACCAGACGTCTAAGTTTACCTTTGAGAATTGGGCCCCTAGATTGGAATCCTCAACCTTCTGTGTGAGGGTCTGAGACCTTAACCACTAGGCCACAGATGATTCCTTAGTGTGCAGTGTACAGACATCTCTATGACATTAAATAAAAATATAGTGATGGGAAAAAGAGGTAAATGTTCTGTCACTGGCAATGTTAAACATTCTGATCACAAGTAAATAAACAGACATACTGCCATGAGGTACCAGGATTTGAACTTTCAACCTACTATAGTAGTGTGTCCCCCCCATTAGGGGGGCACGGCTCTTAGAGCACGGGGCCGCCGTGGCCCGAGCCCTGTGCACTAGTCATGCATTGGCTGGCCTTGGGCACTTCCGCCCTCTCACCTCATGAGGTGGAAGGGCAGAAGTGCTTGTTACAGGGGTCGCGCGGGCCGTGCCATTTCCAGGTCCGGCCACTGGCACTACATCTGATGAGGGGGTACTTAAGTGTCCCCCAGAAAGGGCCCGGCCTTTTCATGGATGTGGCGTCGGCAGCTGGGGGCCTGGAATGAACTAAACCCACCTTCCCATCCCCTGGTTTTAGATTTAGAGTTGAGATACTAAAGTCACCCTAAGCAACAGAGTGATCTCCAAGGCAGAGTTCTCTCGATAACACCAAAGGTAGGATCCTGAAGTCCTGAACCAACTTGCGGATGAACACACCAGCATGGGAGTTAGGGAGCCCAGATCGCTGGGGTGGGCATGGGGCTCTCGATCCTGGCGGCCCGTTACACCCCCACAGCAGATTGGTGTTTGCAGAGGGGGCGGAACCAGAAGCACAAGGACAAGAGACAGTGAAGTGTGTGGAACCGCCCCCCCAGGGATATAGGTGAGGTACTGTTCACCTGTGTGGTCCAACGGAAGTTCGGGATGCAGAGGGATCCTTTCAGATGTCGGGGTGTTAGAAAGATTTATAACTTGATTGATTGAAGTTTTTATGGAAATGTTATGAATTTATTGATGTTATGTTTATTTGAAATTTAACTGTGTGTGTTTAATCCCATTGATGTAAATAAATTCCTTCCAATTAAATAACAGACAGTCTTTGTCGGTCTGCGTGTGGCGGTTGTTGGGGTGAGGGCCGCCTGGAGGCCTCCAGGTTCTAAGTGACAGCCCAAGAGCTTTATCAGTAGGACATACGTGACTCTGTTTTGCTGTGCATCAAAATGTTACTATGACATTTGTACCAAACTTCTTGCTTGTGTGCCACTTTAAAGTCATTCTATGGAGAGACCATTGCTATTGGTATTGCAATGGTCTCTCAGTAGAATGACTTCAAAGCTGCACACAAGCAAGGTGCTTGTTTGCAGCACAGGAACACCGGGGTAGCCTGAAGGCCCCCGTGGCCCTTGGTGGCTCCCCATGCCCTGCAGGAGCCAGCATTGCTCCCAGAAGTAGGGAGCTGCTTTAAATATCAGCTCCCTGCTTACAGAAGCAATGCTTTCATCTCTTTTCCTTCACGCATATTTGATGAAAACTCCACTTTCAGCAAGTGGGAGCTGTTTGACAGCTCCTGCTTGCTGAAAGCGGAGTTATGTTTGCTTTTTCTTGGTGGGAGATGTCAGTTCTTGTCAAGCAAAAGCAAACAGCTACCTCCCAAGGGTGGGCACCTCGGGAAGCAACAGGAGCCAGCCCTGGGATGCAGCCCCCAGGGCCATCTATGTCTCCAAGAGAGGGGCCGCGCAGCCCTCCTCCTTTGATCCAACTTGGTCCCTGGGAGGTGGTGGTCCCCAGGGCCGGGGGTCTGTGACAGACCTCCTCCATATTTCATAGTGTAGCCCTGGGTAGGTCACAGTTCCTTAGGCTCAGGGGGGTCCAAGCAGCCCCCCCATTGAATTCAGGAAATTTGGCCTCAGGGCGGACCCCAGGGCCATGGGGGGTCCACAGGGCCACCCCCAATGATTATCTATTGCTTGCCCCGGGAGGTGGTAGTCCCCAGGGCACAGGGGGCACGCAGACCCCTGCATACTTGATATGCATAGCACCGGGGAGGTAGTGGTCCCTGGGGCTTTATTTTAAAATAATATGCCCCAGGACCTGGCCCGGTTTTCCTTTTAATATCTCAATATCACTGAATAGATTTACACCAAATACAAAAAAAGGCACTTTCTGTACCAAGAGCTACCTTTCTGCCCAATTTGGTGTATTTCCATCCAGTGGTTCGGGCTGTAGTTGTGTCTACGATCTCTATGGGAATTATCATGAATTACCGCCCACTTTTTCTCATTTCCCCCTTGCAGATCACCCCGAAGCTTTGCATGCCCAACAAGATTTTTGGGCACACTTCTTTTGGAAAATTTTGTGAAGATTCGTCAAATGGTGCCAAAGATATAGGCAAGTCATAAAATGCTTTTTCAATGGAAACTAGGTCCTAACTATAACTAGCTTCTAGTGACCGGTAGTAGGTAATATATATATATATATATATATATATATATATATATATATATATATATATATATATATATATATAAATATCTGGAGAAAATCACTCCTTGGCAGGTCAAACTATATTCAGCAGATATTAAATATTAAAAACGTTGAGCTTCCACCCTAATAGCCACAGTTTCAAAAGCTGGTATGAAACACTAAATCGTTTCCTACACTGTTGAGTTATATGATGCCTAAACTTATAGACCCACCTGACATTTACCTGTACCATATCCTTTGCTTTAAACAGAATTTCAGATCCAAACTCAAACAAGCATTTGTAATGCAATGTGACTCGCGTTTGCTCGAGTTAGAGCTATTAGCATTGTATATTACTAACAGGATTTTTCTTGCCACATAAACTAATAATGAAAATTAAACAGTGCAATTATCCATGTAACAGGGTCGAGGACATGCAAAGTGCTCGGCTTCTGCCCAGCGAGATCGCGCTGCGCAGGAAATGAAAAGATAAAGTAGTCCAGAAATCAGCTGGAAACACGGAGCCTCTTATGTTTTCAGTAGTTTGCTGGTGCGCTCGAGGAGGGCTAAACACTGGAAACGGCATGACGTATGCATGCCTTTCACAAATGGAATCAATCGATTTTTTAAAGGCAAGCCCACAAACTAATGAAAGTGACGGGTGTGACATGGGCGTGGTTAGAAGCCCACATAGAGATTACAACATGGTCCAGAGTGCTTGCACGTGCTCAACCCTAAAAAGCAGGTCATGTACTTATGTGCTAAACCATTAAAGAAATTCATCATATTTATAAAACTTGAACCAAAACGCTGCAGATCCTTATTGGTACCTACTTAAGGGAAAAGCAGGGCCATTATCTCTGTCATGTGACTAGAAAGAGTCATACTTCTCAGAATGACAGCGAAGCCAACAGTCCAGCAATATCAAATGTCAGGGCTACTGAATACTAAACATTCATAGTCTTGATTCCATCTATGTCTCTTTCATCCATCATCACATACTTCCTGCCCCTGTATCTCTATCTTAGACATTATTTTTCATCCCTTCTTTCTCCCTTTGTTACTTTTATCCTTCTTTCACTTCCTTCTGATTTTGAAAAATAAGTGCTGTTCTCTGTAATGAGGGGTGAACTGCTGCATCTACAGACACCGACTCAAATTAAGCACTGCATCAGAGATTTGACCTTAATTGTTTTGGAAAACGTTGCAGTCAGTCATCTGCTACTTACATTGTGAATAAAGACCTCCAGTGGATTACTTTCCAAGACCGTTGTATAATGTATGTGCTCTCTACCTCTAGCTAGGCATAGCAATAGACATAAGAGAACATTTGATGTATAGTGCCGGAGGGGCACAATATGCATGTGTATCTGCTTTTTGCGGCACCATGGCACTTTTGTGAATGGTCTCTTGAAACTCATCGTCCGATTACACGAGAACACCTACGCACAAATTAGGAGCGGGAAGGATGGTGACTTAACAGATCCAGTGGCTATTGAGAGAGGAGTCAGACAGGGTTGTGTTCTGGCCCCTACCCTTTTTCTTTTATACATAAATAATTGTATTAAGTATTTAGCAAATTGCACTAATGACTCCCCAAAGTTGGCCGGGATCAAAGTGCCATGTTTACTCTACGCGGATGACACTATCCTGTTGGCCAAAACATCCATGGGAATCCAAAATCTGGTCAACCAGTTCTGTGCATTTTGCAGAGATTACGGGTTGGATATTAATGCTAAGAAAACCAAACTCATGATATATAGTACCCCGAACAAGAAGCTATAAGAAATATAAAGATGGATTCAGTTCACTTGGAGAGGGTAATGGAATACGATTACCTGGGCATTAGATTATCTGATAAGGGCAGCTGGGATGCAGCTATAAGGAAAGGGGCACTTACCATCAGTCAAAGATGTGGAGTGATAGAACGGAAGGCTAGCACTGCAGCAAGCCCCCCTTTGACTCTTATTTCTGAAATGTACAAAGTCCAAATCCGTGCAGCTGCCCTATATGGAGCGGAACTTTGGGGTTCACATAGACAACTGGACACCCTTCAAACCAAGGAAAATAATTTCCTCAGACACATATTTAGACTAGGGAAGGGCATGCCGATGCTCCCCCTTAGACTAGACTTGGGTTTAAACAGCATTAAAGATACAGCATACTTAAGGCCACTTCTATACTGGGTTCGACTATGGAAAACTGATGAACTCGAACCCTTTAGGACAGCAGTTAAAGATCTATTATCACCTCGCTATGGTTGGGAAAAAGTTCACTGGTTAAGGGAGATGAAAGCAGCTTGGGTCAAATTGGGTTTATCTCATTATTGGGAGAATCCCGAGATGATTCCTGCTAACGCTAGACTGCTGATTAAAGATCGATATTGGGGGAAAATCTTTGAGGAATCTCTCGGCTCTAATAGGTTAGGTCGGCTAACAGCAGAGTTCCTGCTGGTCAAGCACGAACCTTTGCCTGAAAGCTTCCTGGATCTCCCTATACCAGCCCGTGCCCGTTCTTTACTACTCCAGTTCAGATATGGAACATTGGCGGTCAACAGCCTTACGGCTCGTTGGTCGTCCAATAGTCCTATGTCTGACAAATGTATAAATTGTCATCTATGCAAGGAAACTCCTGAGCATGTCCTATTTTTCTGTCCCTTGTATAAATGCCCCTGAGGAAAGTGGATTATTCCTCTGTGCAAAACATTGGCAGTACAAAATCGAACCAGTGTCTACAGACAATGTAAATATGACACTTCCATGCTGATAGTGAGCTCTGTTTCTAAATATCTGTCAGCAGCATGGAAAATCCGTAGTAGGATTATTTCGGATCTCAATCCACTGGTTGAAGAACGGTCTAGAAGCTAGCAGATGTGGCCTGTTACAATAGATTGGGATTCTAAATATAACTTTTAGTGCTGATCTATTGAGGATATCAGGTTGCATCTCCGTGTAAGTCTTCCAGTGGGCTACCCCAACTAAAGTGATTTATAGTTCCCTAGCATATATTCTTTTGTACAAGGCAAGACACAATTCATTTGACCAATTTACTTAAGAGAACAGGCCAACTTACGGTACCCTTTTCCACTGTTTGGCTTTTAACTCTTGTAAATAGAAGCTATTCCATGAAGTTTTATGATCTATTTTATGTATAAATCTGTTTTAGAATAGTTTTATATGTTTTATTAGAAAAGATTGGGTATGCTACCTTTTTCTCTAAATTGACTTGTATTATCTTAGCACATAGCACTTTGCATATGGTAAGATTTAGGTACTATTTTAAATGTTTTGTTTGAATTATTTATGATTTTTTTTTATGAAGTACTATGAACCATTTTTTTTTTTTTTTTTAGTATAACTTGCTTTAGAACAGCTTTCCTTAAGCGCACTCTGAAAGGTTATAGCATATCATTTGTTTCTCTTTGTAACCGTTCTGGTAAATGGCATTTTTTAATTTTTTATCTGGGAAGTACAAACTATGGAACTTTCACTTAACTTCTGGCCCGTTTCGATATACAGTGTTCTAACTGTTAATGCTTCCTTTTTATGTGATGGTTTACGATTTCTAAATGACCTAAACTTAGGCCGAATAAACTATTGAATTGAATTGAATTGAATGGGCCGCTGATGCTTGTGCGACTCTATTCTGTAATATGGATTGTTCCAATGCATAATGTGCAATCCTAAGGGGGCAAACCTTAATTTTCGAGGAAGCATGGCCCTATGCAAATGAGGGAATCCTTTTCCTTTGTGTGCACATAGTGTTACAGAAATGAGTGCAGAGGCAAAGAGCCCATCAGGAGAAGCAGGGACTTCCAAACTAGAATGCAGATACATATCATGTATGTATTGGTGCTTGGATAGTGGCTTGCTTTAGTAAAGTTATGTTACACGATACTTACCTCACTGCTAGAGGTGAACAGAGACAGTTTAAGCAGAACAACCTTTGTCATAATAACTATGAAGCATTGAAATTAATAGGTTATACAACAACTAGTGAAAGTTCAGTGAAATGCTCTTTTATGTGGTTTCTCTTTCTGAATATTATTAGTGGAATAAATGCATCTATTAATAACGCAATGTGCACTTTACAAAGACTTCTTCTAAAATACTACTACATTAAAAATTCACGTATAAATATTTGAACAGTGTATGCTTGTTGCATTCAAAGGTGGGGTAACAAAGATACTTTTACAAAAAAGATTGGCATTAGTGCAAATTCATTTTTCTCCTCTTTTTTACTGCATTTGTCGGAAGGTGTAATTAATGCACGTGGGTATTGTTCTACGCCATATCAAGTCCGTTTTGTAGCGGACAGAAAATGGAACATGGCACTATGGCTGCATGTTTGATGTTTCCCTATTTAAGAATGCAGCACATTGTCTTTGTCCCAAACATTACATAATCGTTCACGCTTGAAAAATTGGCCAAATCAATGTACTCTATCCCTTAACACAGTGAAAAGAGTAGCTATTCAGTTTGGTACAGGTTTCGCCCTGTTGCAGAACTGCTAGCCCATGCCAAACCTGAGGCACATCTGGTCTGCTCGATTTAAAGTCAAAACTTAAAATTGTGCAAAATGGTCTTGTCCTGTTCTTTCACTGGTGCAAATGTTTACTTAATATGGTCATATGCTTGCTCTGACGGTGGCATATCTGAAATTCAAAAACCTTCTCAGTTGTTCCCATTTATTCCAAGAACTTCCCCTCTTGTCCCTAGCATTACATTGATCCTGTTGCAGCGCCGTACAGATCGCATTTCACGTCGATGAAAAGCAGTCGAACCCACAGCAGCTCCCAGGGAACACTGAGAATGTATTTCAGGAAGCCCGCGGCCTCCTGTCAAGAGACATGTCAGGGGTGGGGGTCCCAGTATCCCCTCCTTTCTAAATATATCGTGTCTCTCGAGTAGGAGTTATTTTAGGGCCGTCGAATTCGAAGCAGGGACAGGGTGCATTCCCTAGCAGGCCTGCCTGTGTCTCTGGTGCATGCTGGGAAAGGTATTACCTCATGAACGAGCTGCACTTTGCATCTCACTCAGAAGCCTCTCCAGCACAAGAGACTCCAGGCCCTTTTTGAGTGCATTTCTGCTGGACGACAGGATATAAATTAAATCATGGTGATATGGTCTCATTAGGATTATAAAGGTCTTTTTGAAGCCCTGCACACATCTGTCAACCTACAGCCCCTCATCTCTGGTCTCTTTAGGATTGGACGCTGTTTCTGGACAGAGGACATTGGCAAAAGCCCTTCTTTTGATGAACTCCCATAGGAAGCCAAGCAAGGGTATGGAACAGAGAGAGTTACGGGGTTCTCACAATCGAAAGAGATGACTATGGCAATATGTAACGTAAAGGTCATACTTGTAGAGGCGCAATAATGGTGTGGTCCACCAGGCCACTCTTCTAATGCATTGGTGTGGTAAGAACATGCACCTACTGATGAAGTGCTTTGCAGCTAAGACCAATACAGTGATGGGTGTGCGAATACGCAGACTTTAAAATCCAAGATGGAAATTAAGCTGAACCTGTCTGGTACAATAACTTGCAGCACTCGTGTATGTGCGTCTAAGAAGTTTCCATTTTTTTGCATCAAAAAATCCAGATATGAAGCGGAAGCTGCCTTCTTCGGCAACCTGAAACTTTCCGATTTCAACATCATCGACACCCTGGGAGTTGGCGGATTTGGGCGCGTCGAGCTGGTAGGTGGACCTGATCTTTTGAAATGGCCAATGCACGATCTGATGCATTATGTACAATAACTGTAATGAGAAAAATGCACTTGTGAATGGAATGGGTTGCAAAATCTATATCATTGCCTGGATGTTCACAATTGTTATTTTCATATATCTGTCACTAGTTCTGCGTCCACATTTTCTTGCTTTCTTGTTAATGTAAACCTCATCTCGTTCCCTCAGCCTAAGCTGAAAGGTATACTTAGTTTGCTGTGCTCTGGGAAGTGAAACATTTCCCACGCCTGTACATAAAGTCGTTAGTGCATCTCACAGTGGCCCTTCCTGTCTGACAGTATTGGTCATGAACTTGTAAAATGCCTTAAATGGCAGGGATGTGCTAGGTATTTCCACACTTGTATTTCCGGTGTTGTAATATAATACTTAACTCATTCCATGTAAGGCAAATTTAATTCTGCTTTGGGAAAGAGGTCAATATTTCAATCAATAAAATCATGAAGGATGTTCACTTCATAAGCGTTTGTGCAAGAAGATTTTAACGTGGGCTCTACCTCAGAATCACTAGAGACAAGAAGAGCTAAAATCTATTTCGCTTTGTTTTCCAAGGTTACTTCGTGGGCTGTAATTGCTTTGTTAAATTCTCTTTGCACATGTCCAAATATGTATAAACAATAAATGTCTAGGTATGAACAGCGTCGTTTCACCAATCAATTATCCAAATTTTTGCCCTGATTGTAGGATATGACTGTGATGTAGACTAAAAGAGTGTTCTAGTTTCATTGAATATTACAGAAACCGCACAATAGTGAAAAACTGATTCTCCAGTATTTTTGGTATGTATTTCGCAAAACAATGGAACAGGTTGATTCTACCTTAAATAGTCAACCTCCCATTTGGAAACTGTAAAAAATGCATTGTTTTCATGATTTATTTTGTAAACACATGATAAAGTTTATTTTGGAGCAAATAACATACACAATGATATCACAACCTCATTTTCTGATTCCCACCCCAGAATCACCTCAATGTGTAAACATAAAGTTTTTCATGTTACATGAAGTTTGCATCACTAAAAACGGAGAAAATCTGTTTTAAACCATTTCGTGTTTGCCTAATAGAAAATAGAACAAAAAGGTTTGCTCCAATGAAAAGTGTACAAATACTTTATCAGTAGAGCTATAATGGAGCAAAGGAAATGGGAACATTGTTTGCTGTTCTCCTATTCAGAAAATGGAGCAAAGTGATTTTTTTTCAATCATAGTAAATATTTGAAAAAAATGAACAGATGTCTGTGCACTGCTACCTCTATTATTACTAGCAAACACACAGCAAAGCTATTTTGATATTTTATTACCTCTTGTGCAAAATATTTAAATAATGCTGTCTAAACTAAATTTGCATCAATATGCTCTTTTTCCTTACACAAGAGGAGCGGATATAGTGGAAACCTTTTGCTCTATTTTAAACTACTTCCATGGTCTTATTATAATATTCAAGCTTGTTGTGGGCTATCAAAACAAAGGCGCTTACAACAATTGTGTAGGACAAGTAACATTTATGGCCTAGAAAAATGATTGGCAGATGGTATGGAAAGAAAATCTAACATTGCTTAATCAAGATCTTTAGGGCAACCAAGACTTAGAAAATATCCTTCTTTTTGCACACTTGCTTAAGGTGGAAACACCGAAGGAATGTTTTATAGCTTCATGCGCAGTATATCTTAATATTTAATTTAATATTTAATAATAATTAGATCCATCGTTGATGCAAACTGGCACAATATGTTTATTTGGAATTTACTTAACAGTTTTAACAGAGCACAACTTGTTTTGTGCTCGAAAGTGCCTGAAAGTAACTTAAAGCAGCTCTCTCCCTCTCATGCAATGCAGAGCAACAACTTTTATTGTGTGAACTTTTATTAAATCAACCCATATTAATCCTAAATATGCTGTTCTAAGATGTCCCTTAAGAATGCATGAATGAGAGCATAGGTTTTGCATGTTCAAGAGCGCTGGTTTATTTGCATAATGGAAGTAAAATTACATGGACTGCAACGAAAAGATTGATGGCGGAGCATCACAGTCGTCAATAAGCTTAATATTAGCGAGTCAGGATTGACTTTCAGCACTGTGCTGACCAAGGAGGAGGAGGAGTTCCTGGCGTGGAATGTCAACGGAGCATGCTAGGCACTCTTTTGAACTATGCAGAGCACTGTAAACAGCAACAGTTACCAACACAACGACAGCAGAGTAGGAGGGGCTTAGCGCCAAGGCAGCCTCTCTCACTGCTGTTTAGATTGGCAGACAACCTATAAATAGGAACGAGATAGGATGACAAGACATAAATGGGCCTGATTTACTAGGTAGTTCAATTTGATAGACATGTCTTCTACATATGAGCACAGTTACACATGTTAATACATACATTTGCAAGCACAGGCCCACACTTATCCAAACGTGCATACACCCAGCATGTATATTTGACACACACACACACAGAGATCTGCAAGATGGGCTCGAGTTTAGAGTTTCTGCACACCAGATGTCCATTATATGGTGTGAAAACATCCCAGAACATCACCTGCAGACATTCTGCAAGCATACATCAGAAAGCACAAATAGCCAGCACGTGCAAGGACACATGCAGACGTAAATGCAACATGCTCAGACTTGCAATCACCCCCCCCCCACAACACACATATAAATATGCTTGGGGACATGTCAACTCACAAACACAATATAATGAAAGACGCCCAAACATCCTTAAACAAACAAATGAAAGTGGAGGCACAGAGGTAAATCATTTATATGTAAACCAACATCCTCAACTCTAGTTTTCTTTGACAAATTGAGTTATTGGGCTTGTCCTGCACATTCGCTTTAGGTACTATATCATAATAGCCAGCTGCCATGATTGTTAAAGGGCCTAAGTCCAAGTTATAGTCTGAGCTGCAGGCGAAGGCCTATAATGAGGGAGAAGGCTTTTAACTACCAGTATTGCCTGAGGCAATAGGCCTGCAAGTCTATTAGAACTTTCCCTCACTAAGGGTAGAATGTTCTTAAACAGGGAAAAACATGATGAGAAACATTGGAATGTAGGAGAAGGAGGCCTATACCAGTCATTATTGGCCCTATGCCACCCCATTGTCGCGAGTGAAGTTCTCAACACTCAATTGTTCCAATATGCCATACAAATCACTGTAAGCGCAATTCCTTCCAAGCATAATACCCAGCTACAACGCTCTTATTAGCAGGATGAAGAGTTGTCCTCAAGTAATAAACATAGAATTATCCAATCAGATTTCTGGGTTGTTCTATTAAGAGCATTTCCTCTTTCTCCTCTGGTATGAGCTCACTTTCTGAGCCAGAACTGAGGGGACGGCTCTTAGAGTTGAAATTATCTCATGCGTTTAGTAGCAGTAGGTAAACATCTTGGTAGAAGGAGGGGGTGGATTGGCAACGAGAGCAATTACCTGAGGCAGACCAATGTGCCTTATTTCATGTTTTCCCAAGGAATAGAGGCTGCTGGCCTTCCAGATGCATACCGGTAAACCGTTCCAATGATGCTGACACTGATGTGGTGTGCAGCAGGAATGCGCGGTATTTGCATAGGATGCTACTGGATAGACACACGAACAGGGTGCCCATGAACTGTGCACCGGCTTTCAGATGTGGTTAGTATAAAAACAAAAATGATAATCTGAAGATCTTCACGGGCATTTACTTTTGTCGCAGGTTTCTTCCCTTTGAGAAAATGTAGGCGCAGGCACATGTCGAGTGGGCGTGATGGGTAATGCCTAATAAATTATCATCAATTCTTTGTAGATTAAAGGAACATCGACTTGCTGAGAGCTGAGAACTGAACTGCGGCCTACATTGCAAAGCTCTGTGGTGAAAACTTGAATGCATTTCAGAGCATTCGTGAGCACTTCAAAATGACTTAATTAACTTAAATTGCTATTTGAGTTTGCAGACATAGTTGGCCTGCTACCACTAAAATAATAGACTGTTCTTGGTTTAGTTCTACCTGAACCACCACTTAGCGTGTGCTGTATTGCTTGCTTTCCTTGTCAATGAAATTCATTGTCAACCACTTTTCTTTGGAATGACACTTGGAATGACACTTTACCTGTACCTATAAAGCCATCGTCAATAGTTTTAGCACTTAAAATGGCAGTTACTGTCTGGTTGGGATGAGATGATGCACATCTTTTTCATTTCGAAGATGTTGAGCCATCATTAAGTAACAGCAGATCTGGGGCCATATGTACGAACGTTTTTTCCCATAGACACAGAATGGGTAAAATCCTTTGGTACATCTGGCCCCTGAAGTGTTATTAAGTTATAGTTAGAGTGCAACGAAAAATTAGGAAGCCACTCTGTCAGACAAGGAGTACCCTGTAGGTTTCAATATCCAGCTGCGGCTAGAAACGTGCCCGGCGGACGTATGTGTGGGATGTGGGTCAAATGCCACGGACTGGGGAGCCAGGTTCGAATACAAGCATTGGCTAAATGTCCAGTGATTATGGTAAAAATATATATTTTAAGACAACCCTGACCTTATGTAATGTAATTTAGTGATTCTTTAAAGGGCTCTAATGCCCTAAGGCCAAGTTCATGTTATACAAAAGCTACATAAAATAAATAGGTGCATCACCTGCCATGCCAGCCGGACAGCAGACCTGCCACTACGCAAAAAGATCCCCAGCATCAGCTCTAAGTTAAGGCATATCAAACTTGTAGCAGAATAAGTGGCGCCATTGGCAAGATTGCGGATGTGCTGGTAGAAGTAGAGCCAAGTTTGAGAGCCTGGGAACAAAAGTACCTTAGGACAGCGCATAATCTGGGAACAAATGAGAGCAGGCCCTATCATTTTTCTTAGGAGTCTGCTGCCTGTTATTTCGAATGCTGAGTAGCAAGGCTCATAGGCCTTAGGCCCCCTTATGTCTCCCACTACCTTTCGGAACCATCTTTTACCACCATATGTTTCACACCTCTTTATCTCACTTGGGCAGGTCCTTTTTCATCCCTGCTTTCACCCTCTGTCACTGCTTTACCATCTCTCTGTTCCACCGTCTTTCTTCTTATATTACAGTGTTTCCATTTTCTCTTCCTCCTTCTTTCTCCCTTTTCTGCTTTTATTCTTTTGCTTTGGGTTAAAATCTGATGATGAAAAATAAGTCCCAGTCCTCATAATGGAGTCCTGGTGCCTACCACCTGCAAACAGCAGCACAAATTAAGCACTGCAGATAACCCAGACTTGTTTTAAAAAATATGGATAATATACGTAAATCGTATATCTGGTGTGACATTTATTTCTGTGAGGGGCATGTTTCTCAGTTATGGTTATGTCATGTTGCAGGAATTTGAAAAGAAGTAGTCTGTGATTCAGATTTGTTCTAGGAAGAAGATGCTGGAAATCTGTGAATGAAGTGGTGAAATGCAGCATAGCAAATGAGAGAGAAAGTATCCACTTAGAAAATGGGAATTGCAAATATTTATTTTATTTGTAGGCTTGCAGTGCTGCTTCTGCGCCAGAGGGTGTCAGCGTCATTTACACAGCGTAGTAGCATATGGGTATCCAGGCACTTGGATGCATGAAAACTTGCCAAAGAAACTGATATGTAGAGAAGTTAAGGTTTGCAATACATTAATATTCAGCAGCACTTGTATTGTTCACCAGTTGATAAACAATATTTCTATAATATGTAGGGAATGGAAATCAGACTGGATAGGCTCAAGAAGATGGTGAGTGTTGAGGTGCATTAGAACAGGGCTGAAGGGTAGCTGCATTAGTGGTTTAAAGACATAGGGCCTGATTTAGACCCAGGGGATGGGGTTACTCCATCACGAACGTGACTGATATCCCATTCACCCTATTACGATCCCATTATAGCCTATGGGGATCGTAATATGGCAGACAGGATATCTGTCATGTTTGTGACGGAGCAACCTCTCCGCCAGGATCTGAATCATGCCCATAGTTGATAGAGACTTACTGCTAAACTTCATTTCAGGCGTTCGAATACAAAAGGGCCTGATTCAGCGTGCCGTGCTTGTAAGGTAAATAAAAGCAATACATCTACTAGTAACACTAACTATTGAAGACCTTACACATAGCACACTTGAAAGTGGAGCTAGAAGTTTTTTAATTGTGTTATAAATAGGGAGTCCCGCTTAAAACTAAAGAAGATGTTGTAAAATCACCTTGGCTGGACATTTCTTTTTCAAGTGTTTGTGGGAGGGATAACAGGACAGAAAGGCAATCAGGACCATTAAGTAGATGTTGTCAAATTTCATATATTATCTGAACAGACAATTTAAAATCATATGGTTGGACATTAAATGTGAGATGTGCAAATAAAGCGAATGCACCACAAGCAATGGAGATCTAGAGTAATCATGGTTCAGTGACTAAGGGAGATCTGGAGACCAAAAAAGGGGGTACCAGGACGCAACAGCAAAACAATGGGAATGCTAGACCGGCCCGTTAGTCGCTTTTCAATATTTATCTATCTATGTAATTCCGGCATGCAACAAGCGAGTACTCTCATTAAGATATGACTCAAACCAAATATATAATTATTTTTGTGTGCAGCTTAAAGGATTTGAAGACAGGTGAGGGGAACCTTGGAAGTGACTAACAGCTATTTTCTACTTTAAGTAAGGTTTGCAAAGTCCTACAATTGTATACACTTTTATAACACAAGGAGTTAAATATTACGACAACTAAAGCCCAATCATGTGATTACCAAAGCGACAGTCCCAAAATATTCAGCATACTCTAACTTCTCAGGGTGTTCTCTGCCAAGGACATGGAAACTACTCCTGTAAATAGTCTCCCAGGGAAACCCTGTGACTACTATCTTAAGAAGTGAAACTGGAGTAATGTAAGGTGACAGCATATTCTAAATTTAACTGCTCATGTCGTAGGAAATCCTTAGAATCACAGAGCGCCGTCCAGTGCTTGTTCTTCTTACCTCAACATGCGAGGTCGAACTTGTGGAAAAGAAATGACCAGCTACTAAAACACGTGTCACACCCTCTGTTTATTTTAGAAGTTAGGAGTGATTTTTGACACAAAGTTACATTATAAAGCTGCATTTGATGAGATTTTTATAATACAGAAAAATAAAATACCACCATTAATGACTTTTCACCTTTTTAAGTAATTTAGCTGAAATACAATTATTGCATGAGGGATAAAGTACCTCCTCACCTACATATACGAATATTGCAAGACACAGAGGAGTTCCATAACTATTCGGGACATACATACGTGACACTCTTGTTGGTGTAAAAGGTCATTTATTTAGAACAGGATTTAAACACAACATTAATTTAAACATTTAACTGTATATCTTCTTTTAAAAGCAGACTTTAACTTTTACAACTCCCTTGCCTTCATTTTCTCCTCAAATATCTCCCTTCAATTTTCCTACCATATATGCTCCCTTATTCCGCCCATGCCTTCCCTGCCTGTAGCGTACCCCTCCCCGCTCTGATCCTTCACCTCCTTGTTTTTCCCCCTGGAAGGGTGGACAAGCCCGCACCTGGCTCTCCACCCTCCCCCATCTCCTGCCAACCAGCGAAACCCGTGAGGCGTTTCGCTGCCCCACCCTCTTTTTTATTTTCGGGTACACAAATGTGTGCCCCATACGCTTTCCAGCATTAGTCTCAGTTCTGTGATATATTACCTATCTGCGATAGATGGACCCCGTCATCACGGAATAAAGCTTGTTCTTGCTCTTTTATGTCCCCGTGTCTTAACACCTTGATCCCTTGGGCCCAACAGAAAACTCTCATGGCTCTGTTCAATTTTTTCCAAGCCCGTTCAATGGCTCCATGATTGATAGCCCCTCTCCATGCCCTTCTTGGCACAAATTCCGTCCATACCAAGCATGTCCCGCATAGTTTTTGTTTCAAGAGTTCCAAATCCCTCTGCATCAATTGTATCAAAGTGAGCCCCGATAGCTTCACTAAATCATTCTCCCCCAGATGAATCAATAAAAGATCTGGGCATCCCCACTGCGGCAAGTTACTCGTGATAAATGGGAGCAGGCTCCCCCACCTCATACCACTCTTGCCCCACCAACACACTTCATTGCTTCTGCTGGGCAGTCCCAATGATCTGCCGTAAATTTGCTTCTCTGCAAATTTCGCCGCCCAATGAACGAACGAATGGCCGACCAACCACGTCGTCATCTTTCCCTTCTCCGGCCCAGCCACACAGCCTGTAAAGAAAAAACATTGTAACCACTGTATTGATAAACTAACAACCCCCCCCCCCCCAGTCCTGTTTGTTTTGTTCTCTTCAAGGTCTGACATACCGCTCACAGCACCTAGACTTCCATCTCCCTATGGATTTGATCTTAGCCCAATCCCAGCCCAGATGTGCTGCCTCCGTCGCCGCGCCAATTCTAAATGAGTGCGTTCCATAATCGCCTGCGCGCCGCCCTATCCTTCCAAGGGCCATTCTCATAACTTGTAACAGTTGATAACTAGTTAGCTTCTTCCCTGACGCATAAAAACCCCTGATTCACCTGCCCCTGGCCACTCGTTTTGAAATTGACCCATTCCTCTACCGGGCAAGCCGCTTCAACTCCCCCTTTCTCCAGCCATATCCACTTGCCCTTTCCCAGCTGGTCCGTTTTAGACCATCTTAGCCATATCCCCAACCTGTCTTTATGCATGCATACCTCTTTTCTCCTTACCCCAATTTCTTTACCCACCCCCAACAACTCGGATACTCTAAATGCGCCAAAAAACATCCACAACATACATAAACGAAATAAACCCACCTCGTATTCATCCCTACAACAAACTGGTAACACCTGTACCATCTCTACCAACATTTCAAACGTAATGGGCTCTCTTGCTGGTTTATCTCCGCTCGCTCTAACCTTGCTCCATCCCTTCAGCATTTTACCCAATAAATCGTTTTCCGTAAAAAGACACTCCAGCCAGTTTTCCCCCAATTGTTGCTGGAGATAAACCCTCCCTGATCAGAAACAGCACGAAACGTCTGGTCCGTGCCTCCAGCATTGGCAGGCTTTGCGCCCAAAAATTGCCCCCAACTGTTCAAAAGATTGAAACTCCAACCATGCCAGTCTGTAATTACGCCGCGTGGATACCGCTAATGACATCTCCACCAGCCCTGTGATCATCATGCCCCCCCATTCCCAGATGTCTGCCGGGACCACAGTCTTGTTCTGATCCGCTCCAGGTGCCAATTCGCGAAAACGCCGCCACTGTGAATGAGATAGGGAGTCTGCAATCTCGTTGTAAATCCCCGGTATATGTGCAGCTTTAAAAATAACATTCAAAGACAAACATAAAAGCATGAACTGCCGCAACAAGCGCAAAACTCTGAGGTCCCTTGCTCTCTGTCTGTTTACCAGCTCTACCACCGCCATATTGTCTATCTGAAAAATCACTGTCCTGCTGGCTAATTCTTGACCCCACACTGCCAGTGCCACTAACAGGGGAAAAAACTCCAGGAACGCAATGCTTCTCCCTTGCTGCATCCAAGATGCCGGCCATGTCTCCGCACACCACCTCCCATCCCAATATAGACCAAAACCCGACGCTCCCGCCGCGTCTGAGAAAATTTGGACCTGCCATACTGTGTCCGACTCACCAAAAGACATCGGAACTCCATTAAAGTTTCTCAGAAAAATCTCCCATATTCTAATGTCTTCTCGCAATGTCAATGACACTCGTATCCTGTGGTGCGGAAGTACGGCACCTGACATGGAAAGTCCCAAGCGCCTACAAAAAGTCCTACCTCCCCTAACTACCCTGCATGCGAAGTTAAGGTAGCCTAAAAGCTTTTGAGCCGTTCGCAAGTCCATCTTGCGCAGAGTGTGCACCACCGCTAGGAATTCTAGTATTTCTCCCACTTTTGGCGCTGGCAACCTCGCGACCAGCTCTTTCGCATCCAGTTCAATGCCCAAAAAGGTTAAGATCGGCATGGGGCCTTCTGTTTTCTCCGGAGCCAATGGCACACCCGCCTGTTGCGCCAGCTTCAGAAAAGTGTCCAGGGCCCGCCCACACGCCCCAGATGCCGCTGTTCCTACGAATAAGAAATAGTCCAGGTAATGCATCACCCACCTATGTCCACTCGTTCTCACAAAAACCATTGCAAAAAGGTGCTGAACGTCTCAAAAAGAGCACATGATATCGAGTAACCCATAGGCAGCACCCTGTCCACATAGATGTTGTCGTCCAGCTGCATGCCCAAGAGGTCAAAGTCTGCTGGATGAATAGGGAGCAGCCTAAAAGCCGATTGAATGTCACATTTTGCCATTTCCGCCATCCTACCGCACTTTAGGACTAACTTTATCGCATCATCGACTGATGCGTAAATTACTTTAGAGTCCTCTTGGGCAATGAAATCATTTACTGACGTACCTTCCGGCCATGACAAATGATGAATCAACCTAAATTCCCCCTGTGCTTTTTTGGGTACCACTCCCAAAGGGGATATCATCAAGGCGTCACTTGGCCACCTGGAGAATGGGCCTGCTATTCTGCCTAAACCTACCTCTTTCGCTAGTTTGTCACGCACTATCTGCGGACGCTCTTTGGCTGACCGCAAATTGTCAGCCCATCTCCTTTGCCGAGGGCCTTGGTAACCTATTCTAAAACCTTCTCTAAAACCCCATTCGAGTAGTCGCGCTTTGTCCGTGTCTGGGTATATGTGCAACCATGGCAACAGAAAATCCAGTCTAACTGGTGTAGGACCCTTTTGGCGCAGGAGTGCCATGCGCCCCTCTCCCTCTAGCAGCCCTCCACTGTTCAGCTGGGCTGGACAGGGAGAAACATTGGGTGACTGGATGACGGCCCCCGCACTTGGAGCAGTCATGCTTGATCCTGCATTGTGCTCTGGAACAAAAACCCTTGTTAAAGTTCCAAAAAGCCCCCGCAGTTGTCCCTGTTGCCTTTGTGGTATTGCCCGCCCCTCCATGGGCGGGGCGAGCTTAAAAGGGCTTGTAAGTCACTGGCAGGCCACTCGCACTGTGAGTGGACGCCGCTGTCTGCGCCGATGCCATCCATTGCATCCACAGTTCGGGGTCCACGTCACCCCACGGTTTCTCCGGATTGACACTCACCCGAGCCCTGAATTCCTCGTCGTAACTGAGCCACGTGAAGCCCCCAAAATGCATTTGTGCCTTTCTAATTATATCCATGTACTTAAACAGTGCAATGGCCCTGTCCGGGTATTTCTCGCAGTATATACTGGCGAATATCAAAAAGGCCGACGTCCAGTTATCCATTGTTATCGGTACCCGGGGCCTGCGTGCTAGTTCCCATTCTTCCTCTTTGGACCCTTCCTTTGCCTGTATGTCCCTATGTAATAGTTTAAAAACGTCTACGTATTCGTGTTTCCATATTTAGCTTTTAGTTCTTTCTGCCACGTGCGAACCTAGTGGCATGGCTAAACCCATGTAAGGCAGCCTCTTCTTGTGACCTCCCCCCTCCTTGTCCTCTACTGTTTTTTCCCCCGCATCCGCCTTTCCCGTTGTGGTTGTGTCTGTCGTGGCGGTGCCCTCTTTGTCTTTGTTCTCGCTCGTCTTTTGTATAGCGCTATTGCCTGCTACTTCTAAAACTGACCCATCTCCTACCCCGATGGACCTACTTGTGTTAGCCTCCCTTATTGTTCCCCCCCTTCGCCCCACACTGACCACCATTTCTTACCTCCAGCGTTGTCCCCCAGACTCCTTGGCACTCTTTTCAGGCTTCTGCCGTGCGGCATGACTTGCCGACCACCCGTGGGGCCTTCCAAAGGAGCTGCAACCTGTAAAACAGAGCACGAAGAGGTTGCGCCGCTCTTGCGCCCTCGCCCGCCACCCTTTTTCACAGCACTCACCTCCCAATCTCGTATTTCGCCATCCTCCCCTTCATCCCCTTCCTCCTCATAGTCCAGTTCCAAATCATCCTCTCCTTCCCACTGGCCCTTGTGTTGGCCAAAATCTCTTGCATTGGTTGATGTACTCTCGCTTGCTTCCAACCCCGCATGACGCGTGTCATCGGGACGGTATCCGTGGTCCCCCGGTGTGGAGAAGGCCGCCGCAGACCCCTCCAGTGCTTCGTGCCAACACGTTTGGGCCGTATTGCGTCCAGTCGGCGTATACCGTCTCTTGCCAACCTCTGCCGTTGGCATTGCTGCCTTTTTGCCCCCGTGACCATCTGCGTCACCGGGTTTCCCCGCGCCTACTGACCCCTCGGCCGCTCGAGCCTCTTGTCTCTGTTCTCCCCTTACCTGTGGCACCCATACCCAAGTCCCGCTTCCTGGCCCTGGCTGCTGCGTTCCTACTTGCCCTCTGTCCTCTCTGGTTTTTGGGGTTGTCTCGCTGCGAGCATTCGCCTCTTCCCTATCCTTGTACAGCTGCGCCCACCTGGCCTCTGTCTCCAGTACAACCCTACGCTGTTCCCGTATTCTGGCCTCCAAGTCCCAGGTCTCTGCCTGGTCCCAATTCCCTTGTGCGTGCGGGCTCTGGCCCACGACAATCCTTGGTTCCTGTGCGGCTTTGACTTTCCCCCCCCTGGCCTGGCGGGGCGCTGACTTGGCCCTCCCCGGCCCCTCCCTATGTTTACCGGCGTATTTGCCTCTTTTCTTTACTGGCGCCCCGTAAAAACCTGAGCTGGGGCCCTCCCCTCTGTGGTATGACAAATCTAGTGGGGCAAAAACCCCGCTGGGCCCCAGTATGGGCTGTTCTGCCTCCCTGCCTTGCCCGTCGGCCCCACCCCCCGCCATCTTGCCCCCGGTGCTTGCGGGGTCAACCCCTGCCTGCACACTGTCTGTTCCCTCGTCCTGGGTAGCCTGTGTCTCCTCGCCAAACATCAGTGGGCTCTGCGCCCCGTGAAGAACTTGTTGTGCCATAGTGCCCTGCCCGGGGCCGCCTGCCCCTCATCTTTCTCCCTGTTGGAGTCCTGTGGCTCACATGCCGCTATTGCGGCCGCGACCCGCCCCGATGCCACCCTGGTGGGGCGTGCCATCCCTACCCAGGCCTGGTCTAGGACCCCTGGTCTAAGTAAATCCGCCCTGCCTGCTTTGTCTAGCACGCGTAGTGCAGCCCTCACTGCCTCTGCGTCATGGCTTATGGCCATGTTGCCGGCCGTTAACTATCTGCTGCTATTCTACTGTGGTCTTATTTATCTGGTTTCCTTTATCTCGGTATATAGATATATGTTTTTTTGTTTTTTTGGGGATTTAAAAAAAAAAAAAATTATGCCCTTGTGGGCCTAACCTGGCTGTCCCCCGAGCTCTGTGTGCTCCCTGTCGTGTTCCCCGTATTGGGGAGGTGGCTAAATGCCTAAAAATCCATGTTGCCGCAATTAATCAGTTTTTTTTTTTTTTGGGACAAATTATGCCCGAGGGGCCCTCCCCGCCCCTTCCGCGTTCTTTCTCTGTCCCGGGGGCCCCCCGCGGGGGTGTGGCGGCACCTCTGCCGTAGTTGAGCACCGTGTTGTGCTGCGCGATCTCCGCGTGTTAGGAAAGCCCCAGGGGCCGCCTCGTGTAACTGCGCGGTCTCCGCGCTTCAAGCAGAATTTGCCCAAGGGGCCGGCCTCCCCCGTTTCAGCGTGCCGATAAAATAAATGCCTAAGGGCGCGACCTCCCCCTTCTCTGCGCTCCGTTTATCAAATGCCCAAGGGGCCGGCCTCCCCTTCCGCCGGTGTCCCGCTCCCCTTATAGCTCCGCGTGTCTGGGGCCTGACTAAACTTCCCAACCTGTCTAAACTGGCCAACTAAACCTGCCTCCTTACCTCTTCATTTTCAAAACCAACCCTCCCTCACTAAGTCGGCGCGGAGAAGAGGCCGACCCCACCCTCCACCCCCCTTATAAACCCTACCCTAAACCCCGCCTCAACTTACCTTCTGACCAATCAGGCGCCTTGCGCGCCACTTCCCCCGTCCCGAATCCACCCGCGGAGAGACTAGACTGCGTCTCTCTCTCCGCGGGTCCCTTCAATAGAGGAACGAGACCGAAGGCCAAGTTATTTGATAAAGTTATGGAAATCCAAGTTAAAATGAAGCTGAAATTCCCACCCACAAACAAATAAGGGCCACCCCACTGACATGGCCATTCAGTGTTCCAAGACTCTGAGACTCTCTGACTTCTCAGAGATCTCACCAAATGAACCAGATAAACAAAGCAATTTGGAAATATTCAGCGGCAGTGAGAAGAATATTAAGGCAAGGACACAACTGATAAACACTGTGATTGTAGTCGAAGTCCTGGCATAATTGTTTGCTATAGTCTATCCTTATTTAGCACAAGATATCTGAATATTTGCTCAGAACAGGTGTAAGATGGAGAGGGGTATCTGGACCAGGGAAGGAGGGGGTTGGTAGCAGAGAGAATGTAGAATGTCAGGGGGAAGGAGAGACTGTGGGCTGGCAGGGGGACCACTGTGTTCTTCCCTAAAGGGTAGGAAGGGCTCAGCAGAAGCCAGGGTCTGGGTCCAAGCTGTGCCTACAGCATGATCATCACATTAATTAACTAACCACATTTTCAAGCTTGTAAAATTGACCCCACTGTTTTCGCACCCATAGAATCTGGGTGGGGAAACACCAGGACTCTTGTGATCTAGCAGTGTAGCATCCCATTCTGCTCAAGTTATAATTAGGGCCTGAGAAAGGTTTAAAAAAGAGATATGCAATGTTAGATCTTGCGTCCTTGCTGTGGTCTCTCCAGACTTTTTTGCTTTCTGACCTCCCGTTTTGCTAACTTCAATTTTTATGGATTTAGGACTCTGGGCTCTTTACCACTGCTGATGAGTGGTAAAGTGCATAGGCATGGGCTCTTTCCTTAAAACATGGTAACACCTGGCTGCTCCATAATTGGCATATTTAATTTACTCATAAGACCCTAGTAAAGTGCATTACACGTGCTCATGGCGTGTTAACTAAATGCTTCTATTGGGTCTACAGCACTGATTGTGCCACCCCCTTTAGTAGCCCTTTAAACATGTCTCAGCCTGCCATTGCAGAGCCTGGGTGTGCAGTTTTAAGCTGCCATCTTGACCTGGCAAGTTAGCCTGTTTGCCAGACCCAAACCTTCCTTTTTAATACATATGTCACCCCTATGGCAGTGGCGGCTGCCACAAATCTCAAGGGGAGGGGTGGAGGGAGGGACAGGAGGGCAAATAAAAAATATAACTGCCGTCACTGCTGCCGCCTCGTGCTGCTTTGCTCTTCTGGTCTTCTTGAGATGCCCCAGCATTCGCTGGGGCACAATCACAGGCTCCCCAGCAATCCTGGTGTTTCTTTCATGCAAAACCTAGCATGAAAGCAGCACCAGGATTAGTCTGAGCGGCTTGGACTGCCTCTCAGACTCAACCCTTGGTCTGTGCGGTTACATGTCCTGGTAGTGAAAAACTATTCAATTCATTTTTCACTACTGCGTGGCCTATCTCTCCCATATGTTAACAGTGGAATTACCTTATTACCTTTTATAAGTGTAATTTCCAATTGGGAAAGGACAGATATTACAAGTTTGATGTCTCTGGACTCACAATTAAAATTACCTCATCTAATGGTAAAGTTGGATTATAAGTTAAAGTCAAAAAAATGCCACAGAAAGTTAACATTTTCTTACTTTAAACATTCTGTGCCTCTGCCTGTTGCTGAATGCATATCTGGAGTGGGTGACAGCTTGGCTTTGTGTATTCCCTCTACACACTACCACAACCACACACAAAGGGAGCTTAGTTGTGCCTGATGGGCCATTCACATCTTGATGCGCCATCAACATCCTGATGGGTCATCCTGGGCAGAATGGGAGGGAGAAGGTGACAATTGAACTTGAATGGGCTGTGCCTGTCCCCACACAAAGAGCTGCATACACCCCTAACGTTATTCTGGAGCAGGGCAGGAAGGACAGGGACTTTGTGCACTTCCAGGGCCTCTCTTTCAAGTCTTCTCCACTTCAAGGGTACAACTTGATATAAGTACTGGACCCCTTACACCACCAACTCAGTACACATTTGGACCCGAGGACATTCTGCCAGGGAGTAGGACTGCTGTGCTGCTGAAGGAACAATCACTCTGCTGAATTCTGTGAGACGTTGCTGGACTCCTGCTCTGCTGTGCCTTCCCTGCTGTCCTCTTTGCCTGTGAGTGAGAAGGACTGGACCATTATCTCTACATCCTCAGAACCAATGTGACTCCAATGGCTTGCTGGCTTGCCTCCTCTTCTGAAATCTCAGGTACATCAAAGACTTCAACCTCATCCTGCAACAGAACCTAGATTGTGCTTGCTGCAAGTGTTGCCCTGCCAAGTGGTGCCAATCCAGTCCTATGCCCTTGGAAATGGCCTGCCCTGCCTATGCCCTGCAACTGTAAAATCCATGCATTGCCATCATTGTGCAGGTCAGAACCAATGCATCTCCCCTCGACCCATCACCACTGCCACTGAGGACAAAGACATTGCATCGCTGGCTGCGTCGCTTAATGATGCATTGCCTACATCGCAAAGTGGTTCACCGACACAACACTGTTCAAAGACATCGCATCACCGAATGCGCTGTTCGCTGATGACGCAGGCCTGCACTGCAAACAGGTTTGCCAATGCAGCACTTTCAAGGACATCACATTGATGGCTGCGTGACTTGACGATGATGCATCTCCAACTGCGGGGATCGGAACCAATGCCATGCCCGCATGTGAAGGGATCAACATCACTAATGCATTGCTTCCTCTGCTCCATGCATTTTGTCTTCGCCATCAACACATCCCTCCATTCAAGGTATTTTTTCAGGCGAACAAGGTTGGTCCCTGTATCTGACCCGCGCTCCATCGAGGTCAGCCGAAACGTTCAAACTTGACCCAGTCAAGCGCGACCAGATTGCTGCGTTGGCACTATATGTTTCTAAGCACTATGGGGCATATTTATACTCTGTGCTGGATTTGCATCATTTTTTTTTTTACGCAAATCCGGTGCAAACTTAACTCCATATTTAAATTTTGACGCTAGACCCGTCTAGCGTCAAAATATTGGAGTTAACATCATTGTTTTACTGTGGAAACCTACCTTGCTCAATGAGATGCAAGGTAGGCATTCCCAGGCACAAAATGACTCTAAGGCCTTTGCAACTTATTTATCCTCTTGTGCAAAAATCACTCACGGGAGGAGATGGGCCTTAAATAATGGCGCTAAGCCTGTTTAGTGCCACTATTTAACGCCTTGGTCAGGGCAGGAGTTAGGGGACCTGTGGGCTTATTTCCATGGTCAGAGACCGTGGAAGCAGTCCACAGGTGCCCTTCCCTGCCACAGGGACACCCCCAGCTACCCCCAACCACACCTGGAGGACACCTAAGGATGGGGGGGGACCCATCCAAGGTAAGTTCAGCTAAGCTTTTTTATTTTTTTCTAAAAGTGCCATGGGGGGGCCTAACTTGGGCCCCCGTACATGGCACTGTGCGCAATGGCCATGCCCAGGGGACATAACGCCATCCCCCACTTGGTTAGTGTCATTTATTTTGACGCTAACCGGGTATTACCACCGGCTAGTGTAATTCCTTAAATATGACACCCGGCTGACTTCCAGGTCTGGCACTAGCTGGCGGAAAACGTTTTGACGCAAACCTTCACTAACGCAGGTTTGCGTCAAAAAGTATAAATCAGGGTCTATATTTGCAGATATTCTTTTCAACTTCTACTTATTGTCTTTTTGTCCTTTTGTTTTTGTTTTTTTTCATTACAATTAAGATGTATTAATTTACACTGATGTGGTATGTTTGTGTGTGGCATTTGTAATGTTTTACTCTAAGTGGTGCACAAATACTTTACACATTGCCTCCTAAGTTAATCCCACCTGCTCTGTGCCAAACTACCGCAGGGACAGCACAGTTTAATTTATAGAGTGTATCTGACTTGCCCTGACCACTATTCTGGTTGCTGCTTAGACAGGGTGCCTACCTCTGTAAACTAAAAACTTAGGGCCAGATGTAGCAAAGCTTTAGCGAGTCGCAAACAGCGAAAATCGCCGTTTGCGAGTCGCTAAAGCCACTTTGATATGTAGAAATGCATTTTGCGAGTCGGAACGACTCGCAAAATGCATTTCCGAGTCGCAAATAGGAAGGGGTGTTCCCTTCCTATTTGCAAGTCACAATGGTATGCATTTTCATTTGCGACCGCGATTGCGGTCGCACATGAAAGCGCAGTTACCATCCACTTGAAGTGGATGGTAACCCAGGCGCAAACGGGAAGGGGTCCCCATGGGACCCCTTCCCCTTTGTGTCTGGCACAAAAAATAATCTTTCAGGGCAGGCAGTGGTCCAATGGACCACTACCTGCCCTGAAAAATACCGAAACTAAAGGTTTCGGGTTTTTTTTCAAAGTGCAGCTCGTTTTCCTTTAAGGAAAACGGGTTGCACTTTGAAAAAAAAAACTGCTTTATTTAAAAGCAGTCACGGACATGGTGGTCTGCAGTTCCCAGCAGGCCACCATCCCCGTGAGTGCCCTGAATCGCTATGGGGCCGCAAATTGCGACCCACCTCATTAATATTAATGAGGTCGGTATTTGCGACCCCATAGCGACTCGCAGAAGGTGTCTTTCACCTTTCTGCATTTCCTTTTGCGAGGTGCAAATTGCGAGTCGCTGGGACTCGCAATTTGCACCTCGCAAAATGAAACCTACCTACATCTGGCCCTAAATTTCTAATACATATGCACTACATGTCCTATGTTTTATTGCATATTATTTCCTTTAGATTTTTAAATTTAGATTTTTATTAATCCTACCATCCATTTTGCACCAAATCACCACTACAGCACATAAATCTTTTTTGTTTCTTGGCGTCCTGCTTCACTCTGGAGTATATATAATTAATATTACCCATGTACACCTCAGATATTTTCCTCCAGGAAACAGCAGTTGGTATATTACTAGCATTTGCTGACTTAGTTCTGAAATACTGCAGCCACAACTGCTTGGCATTCCATTGCAGAGAAGAATGCAGTATTTTCCGCTGGCATTTCACAGCTATCTCTTTGAACTAGCAATCTGAACTCAAAAGCCAACTCTGAAGTACCAAATGGGATCAATTTAGGAGAGGACATCCTTGAGCCTAAATTACTCAAAAGGGTGAATGGTCACAGCTTATTTTTATTTTTATCCTTGAGTCACTTCAGTGGAAAGCCCTGAACTTTATATTATTCACAAGGGGCTTTCCTATGTTGTAAACAACAAATAAGGCATTAAACGTTTGCTGGACGGGCAAGCATTAAGGGGCATATTTATACTCTGTTTGCACTGAATGTGCGTCAAAAATGTTGACGCACATTTGGTGCAAACCTAACACCATATTTATACTGTGACGCCCGACCCCACGAATGTCTAAATCCCTCTGTGTGCGCCATTTTCTGGATGCGTGAAAAGGCCTTGCATTAATGACATGCAAGGTAGGCGTTCCCGTCCAAAAAATGACTTTAAGGGGTGTGCGCCTTATTTATACTCCTGTGTCATGTTGACGCACAGGAGGGGGTGGGCCTTAAAAAACGGTGCACAGCCTGATGTGCGCCGTTTTTTAACGCCTGGGTGAGGGCAGGCGTTAAGGGACCTGTGGGCTCACTTCCATGGTCTCTGACCATGGAAGCAGTCCAAAGGTGCCCTTCCCTGCCCCCAGCGACACCCCCTGCCACCCTCGCCCATCCCGGGAGGACATCCATGGATGGGGGGACCCATCTCAGTTAAGTACAGGTAAGTTGAGGTAAGTACCATTTTTTTATTTTTTTTAAGTGGCATGGGGGGGCCTAACTTGGGCCCCCCTACATGCCACTGTGCCCAATGGCCATGCCCAGGGGACCAAAGTCCCCTGGGCATGGCCATTGGGAAAAGGGGCATGACTCCTCTCTTTGCTATGACAGGAGTCATTTCAATGGGGGTTGTGCGTCAAAAAATGGCGCAAGTCCGGTTTGAGCGATGATTCTTTACTCTAACCTGACTTACACCATTTTTTGATGCACAACCCCCATTTTCCCCTACGCCGGCGCTGCCTGGTTTGAGTCATTTCTTTTTACTCTGACCAGCCTGCAGCACCAGCTAACGTCAATCCTCAAATAAGGAGCCTGCCTGGTGCGTAGGAATGGCGTTACCTGGCGGTAAATTTTTTGACGCAAACCAGCGCCGGCGCTGGTTTGCGTCAAAAAGTATAAATATGGGCCTAAATGTACTTGGTTGTTCAGATGCATAAATGCAGTACAAAGAAGGAAATTGATGTTACAAATAAGGGTAAAAAAAAGGTCAACGTGTTCTACACATAGCGAATAAGCTGGTAAATATAATGCAACTATTTTGGTTGTGTTTGTAACCATTTTAAATCAATAATGTAGTAAGGTTTAAATTTCTTTATTGGGAAAGATCTGGTGAAGCGTTATAATTTGTACACACAATATAGTCACAGATTTTATCAAAGTTGGAAAGATTTCACTTTTAAAGAGTGTTGTGATTCAATGTGAGCCAGATGCTGCAGCCATTGCAACTGGAATGTTTGTCTTCACCATTTTCATAGCGTCATCCAGTACAATCATATGCAAAGGGAAGTTGGGGTTACAGAGGGACTTCAGAATAAACAAAAACATTAAAACGAACTAGAGATTACCTCTCACTTTCTAAAATTTGTCAACAAATAATGTTAGAACTTGTACCATCTCGTAGAAGGTCGTATTATGGTGCCCTGCAAGAGAATTGTCCTTTATAGGTTCAAGGCCTACTATAAAGAGTTAAATATTGAAAAGGTCAATAGTTGTAACTTTTTATAGCAAATAAATAACTCTCCGTGTTGACCTACCATAGCTATTCTTCTTCCCACAGCCCTTGTACAGAGTGGTTGGGTATGTGGGATAGTTTCTCTCAGTCTACAATGGATTTATTCCAGAATATCAAAGAAAACTATTCTATTACAAATATGTATGTGGTGTTAGGCCTAGGACAGTAATGAGGGGTAGTAGGAGTGAGAGATGCCGCACATCCAGAGAGTAAGCACACGAATACGTTAAGAATGCAAATAAAGTTCAAAATGGGGGCCAAGTGGTCAGGTGCCTTACTACCCAGTAGGCACAAAAGTGTGTACCGATGTACACAATAACAATAAACCAAAAAAATTACCACAGCACACCACTAACCAGTATAATCAAAATAAACTGGATATGGATCCCTGGTAGAGCATGAAATCGAAAGTAGAATGCATAAATGTCCCAAGTCCGTTGAAGAAGGTGTCTTTATTTGTAGGCGCAGTCCGCCCCAAAACAGATAGTGAGTTCTCCGAAATACAGCCAAAACAGATAGTGAGTTCTTCAAATACAGCCATCATGTGTTTCGTCACTCAGGTGACTTCATCAAGGCTAGACTATCCGGTCAGTTAGGAAAAGTCGAAGAACCAACGATAAGCCAAATAAGTGATAATCTTCAGAAATCTGTAACTAGTATTCTCTCTTGTATTAATTTCTTTTTTCGAATTGGGAACGACCGAACGACTTTTCCGGCTCTACTCCTTGAGACGACTTTATGACTTTCGGATTATCAGGCCCGTCCATTTCCTCCTTGGTCACCTTTGGAGACACTTTGCACCATTAATACAAGAGACAATACTAGTTACAGATTCGTTTTACAAATCTGATTTCATCTGCGTCCCAATTCAGCTTCCCAGCAAGAGATAGAATTTCCACCCCATATTGAAATTGAGAGTTCATCATAGCATTAAAGGCAGAGAGTAGTGGGCAAAGGGACGGACCTCCATACTTTTGACTAAATTGTTTTAAACCCCCTGCTACTGTCACTTCCGTGGTTTTTAGTGTCTCAATATGCTCTTTCCATATTAGTTTTAAATCAAAACACATTCCTAGATATTTATATTTATCAACTAGTTCTACTTTATCAGCTCCCAGGGAACAGGATAACTTTCTTTTTCCTAACACCATTATTTTCATTTTGTCCACATGTACTGTTAGTTTTTTGTTTTGACAATAAGTGTAAAAGGTATCTAATTTTCTTTGCAGCTCCAGTTCTGTCATATCAACTATCACCAGTTCATCAGTGTACAATAAACAGGAGATATGAGTGCCGTCCATTTTTGAGAAAAGGCCTTTAAAAGCCTTCAGTACCCCAGACAAATCAGACAGAAATATTCAAACAATGACAGGGCCAGAACACATCCTTGTCGCAACCCATTCTATATAGGTATCTTCCTAGAAAGTGCTCCTTCAGTATCCAAGATCACCTGGGCCCAGTTTGCAAGTGTAGTCCCTGAAGGAGGAAAAGTAAGTCGGCAACCCGAGCCGCTTCAACATATCCCATTTCGGTCCACCGGATCAAAAGTAGCATGGAAGTCCACAAAACAACAGAACAGGCATCCTCGTACCTCTCTTGACTTTTTTTGCTAGTGCCCACAAACTAAAGCAATGATCTATTGTCGAGTGGCCTTCTTTAAAGCCCCCTTGCTCTAGAGGGATCAAATTCTTTAACTCTACCCATGCTTTCATTTGCCCCAGTAATAACTTTGCAAAGATGCCTTCACCCACATCCAACAAGCTAATTAGGCGATAATTCTTTGGATGTGTTGGGTCATCTTATTTGTGGATTGGCCTTATTATTGCACCTTTCCAATTCTCTGGGATGCAGCCAGATGCTGCAGGTTGTATGAACCTGCTGCTTTAGTTAATTTAAGAGCCATATTTACATCTTTTATCTTTTGCTGGGAGTAAGATGATCTGAGGGCTCCACCTACCTCAATTTTATTTCCCTGTTTTACTACCACGTCCTTCCTCCATATAGTTTACACTGATGCTTATTCCAATCTTCTTCCCCAACTAAACACCTCATATGCCCAATAGCTTTCCCCTCCTTAACCAACTGACAGAATCTCCTGATATTGCGTATTTCTATCACATCTATCATTCCTTCCCAATTTGCGTTTATATATTCATGTTTCCTCTTCCTCAGAATTTTCTTATATTCTTGCTTACCCAAGCCTAACTTCTGTTCTATTCCCTTGGTGCCCTTTTTCCTGAATTCTCTTTCCAATTTCCATTCCTTCAGCTTCTGGATCCCACACTCTTGATTATACCAGGTATTATTTTTGTCCCTTCTGATTTGGCCCTCAGCTTTATTTTTTCTTTTTATTTCTACCTTCAAAAAATCTACTACTTGTTCAATTGCCCTATTATATCCCTTAGGTATATTGTTAGTATCCTCCTCTACTCTAAGATCTCAATAATATGTATGATCAGCTCATTAAGTAGTTTTAAGCTACTTTCTGTAATTTTGGTAGTTAACGCTGGTACCGCACCCGCAGTGCCACCACCCTTCCTCTTTCTTTTAATACTTTGGGTGTATGTGTGCCTGTCACAGAATTTCCCCGATGACAAGCAAATCGTGTGTGCCTATTACAGAATTTCCTTGAGTACTGCTAGCACCATTTCCTTTCCTTATTTTCTTTAAATAAGCATTCACACCCATAAAGGCAGCTAATTTTTCCTCCAAATAGTACTCTAATCCACATCCCAGTTGTGAAAGCAAAGAAAAACAAATTCCCATCACTGAGAAACGTACATCGTCACACGAGCAGTAAACCTCTTGCTCTTCCTCTCACTCACACTCGACACAGCAACTGCTTGCACGTGCACGCCAACGCTCGTGCTCACCACCCTGCTTGAGCTCCAAAACACCACAAATAGGTTTTGAAGAAAGTTAGCTTCACAGACCAACAATCTTCACAGGGCCTCAAGACTGGAGAGCCACACCAACCACGAGCTGTGCGCAAATTGTTGGAGCGCTGCTTGCCTGCTGCCACGTCGGGACCAACATAGTCATAAAATCCACCAGCTCTTGCCAGTCCAGCTCAAAATGTTGAACAGCATCAAGGGAGGTTTCCTTAATCCCCGCTGCACTTTTCCTGAATCCACAACAGAAGATTTGGGGATTCCTCCAAGACGGACACACAGTCATCGACTGCAAGCCCGTACTTGAATCCAAAGCAGCCGGGTGCCTGCCAAACAAAGGCAATGTCACTGTAGCACTTCCTAAGCTGCTGTTGAGGTAACATCCTCCGATCCCATCCTTGTCGTCAAACTGTGGTATTGGTTTTAAAGATAACAGAGACAATGTAACAGGTAAGAGATTCCTTTATTCACCTCATCCAGTCAGATCCCCCAATGGTCCTCTCCTCTGCATGACATTCCATGTTCCCATGGCTTCATGAGAACATTGCCATGTCACAATGTAATGGCCTGAATATTGACTGGAAAGTTATCATAAAAGTAAGCACATGTAGGTAAGTATAGATTTACTACTGTTAACGTCAAATCCATGTACCTTGAAGATATTTTAATTGTCAAAGTACATATATGTGTGTTAAGTAGAATAAATCTGTATTTACCTATCTATATGATATTTAGATCATGATTTGTTCCTATGCTGAGATTCTGACCATGATTTTCTGGAAGAAAAACTATCAAGTAGAGAAAGCCCCCTGAAAAAGGAAATGCAAGTCCAAAAGGAACTTTTCTGAAAAATGTATTTGCTTCAATGATTGAAAAACTATGGCCTAGTTCACAGAAATAAAAGTCCAGATGTCTGCCCATAATAAATCTACTTCGAATATTAGGATAAATTCCACACTTTCAGAGGATTCACAAAAATAGTTTTGAGCACACAAGGAAATCTGAATTAATTGTAGATTTGTATTCTGTTACTCAATACTGAGGGCAGGAAATCCACAGGAGCACACCAGACAGACATTTGCACTAGAGCACATCTTTTAGTGTTATGGTTTGCTACAAGAAACATATATTTCTCTTTGGAGAAACCTCTACTGCATACCCCTATGAATTATATAAAGAATAGCAGTGTCACTTTTGTTTTTCTACCATGAAACACACTTGAGTGGCTTGGCAGTAGCTATGCAGGCCACAACTCACACACCAAATACGATGCTCATGACCTCCCCCATGATGTGATTAGCCTTTGGCCAGGTACTGCAGCCAACTCACCATGGGCAGCCAAGTCTTGCTGCACATGGCCTTTGGCTGTGCACAGTTGGTGCTGCCTTCAGGGCCAGACCTTAAACCTAGCCCTCTACGGGCAGCATTGCCAGGTTAAAAAACAATAAATAAGCTCTTTGATTTATTAATCTTGGGGGTTGTCCATGCTTTATTTGATTTTCTGTGTCCGAGAGGAAGTTGTGTTTTTTTTTTTTTTTTTTTTTTTTAACAACAGCTGTGGCAACTGGCCACATTTATACATTACTTTTACCTGATGAAACATCCTGAAATGTTCTTCCACCTTCTACTCATCAATTATTTTGTTTTGTTCAACACACCATACATGGACCTTGTCATACGGTAGAGTGTAAAGACTTTGAGGTGAAAATGTGTTTCCTGTTGTTTGTTCTCTAGCAGGAACACTAGCGTTTTGTTTTTATGTCCTTCAGCACATGATCTTTCTGTCACTTTGAGTTCTCTTTTTCCTGCTTCAACTTTTCTTTTTCCTGTTTCAACTTTAGTTGTCCACACATGATTGACATACCACAGGAATAGTGTCTTCTTGACCATCTGCTATTTTTGATCACATCACATGCAGGTTACCTGGCATACATTCAGCTTCTTCTCTTTTGCTCAATGCGTAAAGAACTCCCACATGTGGGACTCAACCTTCTCCAGTTCCTCAGTCTCTTACTGGCACTGGTCCTCTTGTGGAGAAGACGTGGATGGTCTAGAAAGCACTCATTCTCCAGATTGCACCATGCTGTAGTAAAATGAAGCTGTGAACAGAAACAACAATTGATCAGGTCTCTTACTCCCTACAAAAATGTGGCTGTTGCCAAAGAAAAGGCAACATGTAATGTGGTGGAAGTGTACCTCAACTTTTAGCAAGTGACAAACTACAAGAGAATGATTTTTTTTTAACATATAAACTAGTCTGCGCACTATTCAGGGAGTACATGGACTCCCTAGGAAATCCAGCTCTTACTGCTATGCATGCCAGGTCTCTAGTCTTGGGAGAGACTCTGCCTTTTGTGGTGCACCACAAACAAAGTTGAGTTCAGAATGAATCACCCCCTAAAATGTAGTTCTCAATTTTATGTGGGAAAAGTTTTTTTTTTTTAATTGTATGTGTTCTGTCCATGTTTATCAGTAGTCTAAGGACTATTTTTCAAGGTGGGGGACTGGCCACATCCAAATGATACCTGTTATATTGTGCAAGGTTATATGGAATGTGATGTATCTTAGCAACATGTTGCTAAGAGGGGAATTGGAATGTTAAATCATAAGATGCGTGTGATGGATTCAGGGGACTTGGCTGATTTGGTCATTTTGCTTGTGACTGGAAATAAACTAAGAAAAGAATACATTTTCGGCACAATTTCCTTCAATACCCAACCCTATCAACTAGACCATGGACATCAATAGGCCCAAAACTACCCCAAGTATACTGCACATAGTCCACAGTTTTGGTTCTGCGACCTCGAGTATAGAAGGGGACACAATGTTAGTCTTTACAGTCCATGATCTTTCCATGGAGGCTGTGGAAGTATTTCATTCAAAATGGTGCCCATACATTTTGGCCTTTGTAGCTGGGCAAATGATTAAAACATCTCTGAACCTGTGTTGCATTCCCACCTGTAGTCTTTGCCTCCATATTAAGACCTGTGACTATGTGCCATGGATTTGAGGGGTCCTTGTCTGATGGAGTTAGCAGACACCTGGTAGGGTTCTCAGACACCGTGATATGGGCATTCTTTTTTTACTTTTTGATGTCTAGGGAACCTTTGGGGCATGGAGGGCAAGGTGTGCTCAACCCAAGTCCTTATGTCTCTTTTCAAAAAATGTCTTTGGGACTGGGGACCATGTTCGAAATCCTGTAAAGTTGTCCACATCAGAAACATTTCTCTTGTGGCCAGCCAATTAGATTGTTGGGGTACATGAATGAGTGACTGTGGCCCAAAACAACGCATAATGGAAGACAGATACCTTTAGTTTAGTAAGATTTGACAATTTTGTAAAATTTGGGCTGAAGGATAGTTCTTGAACCCAGGCTCATTAACCATCTGTGGCCTTCTGGTCCAGATATCTCTATCTTGATTGACAGCTCACCAAATTCAACACCTGTAAAAACACCTTTTGAATGCTAATTTCGTTTTAAAAAAAACTAATGAGAGGATTTACACCAAAACAAGGAAAGCCACTTCTATGTGTAAATTCAACTTTCATGCCGTGTTTGGTGTGATTAATTTCCGCAATTTTTCTGTAGCCCATTTCAAAGCTTCATATTGGATCTAAAAATGTAAAATGCCACTTTTTTTACCACACTTTTTGTCCCCCACTTGATGGATCTGCATGGAACCTGCCATACAGCATCAAAATCAAATAATCATTTTTGGGGACGTTTCATGCAGATTCTCCAAATGTTTCTAGAATTATTAAGAAAACAAAAAACAGCTTATCAATGAAAGTCAAATATAACCTTAACTACACAGGCACTATAGCTGCTATATAGCTTTCATAAGGAAAGCATATTTGTAGATGAATGCATATCTTTAATCACACTCATACACATTATGGGAGTGTTAATGCACTATTACATACTTCTAAACGTATTGCTTGACTTCATCTATGCAATAAGTATAAGTGTTTGATTTTGCCACATTTTAAGCAAACCAGAGAGTTGGTTCATAGAGCTCTTTCTCCTAAGACCATAACTGGCATTGGAAGATCTGAGTGCCCTCTGAGGCTCATACTGGCAAAAACCTGCCAGTTAGATATTTAGGACCTGTAGCGCAAAAAGCTCTGAAAACCAAAATGAGAGTCTTAAATAAGACCCTCTTATTAATCAGTAGCCAGTGTATCTCTCTGAGTGCTTTGGAAGCAGAGCTGTATTTGAGGAGTTTAAGCACCAGTCTGGCAGCAGAATGTTGAACAATCTCGACTTTATGAAGCAGTTGTTCTAAGCTCCCTGCATAAAGGCTATTACAATAGTCCAGCCTTTAAGTTATAAGGGAAAAGGCCACTGTTTTTCTTGTGGATAGGTGGAGGAAATCAAAACATTTGGTTAAAGATTTAATTAATTAACTGCACCTACTAGCTACTAATAGTGCTTGTGGTTCAAAAGAGAGTGCTTTATCAAATTTGACTCCCAAATTTTTAGCCATTTCTACTGTGGGTGGAAGAGGAGGCACAGAGTCAGTGTTGCATGTTAAGTGTTTTTTCTCATCCAACAAATAATGTTTACAAAACAGTTCTTGAAGTTCTGTTCGGACCCAAAGGAGCCCTTGTCCAAAGACATGATCAATTGAATGTCATCTTCATAGGAAGAGGTTGCAATTCCACAAGACGTGATCAAGAATATCAGAGGGGCCGTATAAATGTTTAATAAAGAACAATTATGTGATGAACCCTGTGGGACTCCAAGGCGATCTGTCTTTCAATGGATACTGACCAATGGATGCTAATTATTTCCTATCAGCCAGGAAAGATCTAGACCAGGCCCAAGCCTTGTCAGAAAATGTCTGATGTCTTGAAGACGCTGGAGGAGTATAAAATGAGAAATCATATAAAACGCTACCAAAAGGTCCAATAGGGTCAAGACAGTGTTGTTAACAGCATCAAGCATCATCTTAATAGCCTCTGAGACTTCTAGCAGAGCCGACTGTGTAGACTCAATACCATCAAGTGTGTAAAATGTGCATGTTGCAGTATACTTTACATACGTGTAGAGTATTTGCATACAATGGTGATTTACATGTATTTCTCTAATACTGACTGCATGCATTACAGTTTTAAAGAGTTGGATAAATTACAGCCACTACTTATTCTTTTTTACCTGAGTTCTTAATTCCCGGATCAATGGTTTTTCACATATGATACCCATTCATAGACACTTCTTAAAATGACTGATTTTTTTCCACATTTTCTGCACTAATTATGATAAATTAATTTGGTTGTAAATTAGGTGAGCAAACAAATGTGAGAAATATATTCCCAGATGATTGTGATTCTCCAAAAAGATAGGAATTTGTGGGCAGAAGCTATGCTTCCACTGCATGTTCCTTGCCACTCTTCTGATACTCCACCCCATTTCCTAAACCCAGCTGGGATGTACATGTGCCTTAGTGTAATATGTGGATACCTTTTGAACATTATGTAAAAGTTTCCCACACTTCTGTGTACAATGCAAGTCGGTTCAGTTTTGTAAAACTTGTATAATAAACATATGGGTACATATTCATTTTATCCAAGAAGTGGAGTGTGTGTTTCCCTGTAATTTGCACTATTCGGTGACACTTACTAAATAAATATTATGCTCTGGCAACAAGTGAATTCCCACTGCAACTACTGGATGGGTGTCATCAGTAATGATTGAGCACCTAATTAAATGTACGTGTGCACACATTATTTTTACAGACTTGCACAGCTCTTTATCCTACACAGCCTCACAGACTGGAGGACCCATGTGTCATGTTGGGCTGCTTGACCCCCAGGGTTTTGTTGTGTGGATTGAGTAATAGGTTTCTTAAATGATAGTAGGCCCAATATCTAACTACATTTGCCCTCATGCAGCTCTCAACCCTGGCAGCAACAGGCAGGAATACTGTTTCTTGGTAAGGATCTACGCTTTTTGGCCAGTGCAAAATTCCCAGGTGCAGATCCAGCAAGCATGTGCCATGGCTTTGGCAAGGAGCATGTCCTTCAACCCACTAGCAGGGTGAAATCCATGATTGGGTACATGGCGCCTCCATTGCCCCTTACCAAGCCAATGTCTCATGACCTTAACTGATGACTTTGCACAAGTGGGACCACAGGGTGAATTCTGCATTAACTTCAACTTCATGGTAAAATACAGGGTTTCATGTGCACCTTCTTGTGCAAAGGACATAGAGATAATAGTAAAAACCAATCTTCGAAGTTCTGCATGAAGTGACCATGTTCATTATGTTTAGACAGTAAAGATCCAGATGCAGGTCTAATTGGTACAGAAACGGTTCAGTCACTTTTGATCCCTTGGATTCACCTGTAGTTGTGATTTGCTTTACATAAGACATAAGAAGCCAACATGGTTTGCAGTCCTCCTTTAGGGTGTATTCACAGGCTCATCTTAAAAGACATACAGATTTTGCTTTTAATCGGGGGTGTGTGCTGATCACATTGATCCATGCCACTTCTATGATTCTTCTTCTTGACTTTACCCTACAATACTTTTATTTTTATGGTGAAATTAATTATTATTACACTGAAAAACAAGATGAATGCAATGCAAAGTGGCTATAAATTGGTCAGTTGGCAGGTTGTATTTATTGGGTAAGTAAGTTAAAGTAGGCTGACACTGGACAAAAAGAAACATCAAACGATAAATGTTGCCCTTTTGAATAGCTCTGTAGCCTAATTTTATGTAACCTATGCTTATTGTGGAGATTTTCTAAAATATCATGTTTTAATGCTCGTTAGCTCATTACTTAAGATTGCTATTCATTTCTATAAAAGTGTTATTTTAATCCTAAAATATTCATCAATGATGCATGTTTATCATTTTGCAGTATAAAATGTATTATTTTAGTAAAACAGCTATATCACGTGGATGAACATAACACTGTTCAGAATACCAAGTAAGGCACAGAAAAACATAGGACATACACTTTTGCCTAGACCTCATAAATATTCCTACCTTTAACATCCAAATCAGGTTCCCCAAACATCACATTTTAAAGGTAGTCCTAAACACCAATACTGTATTATTACTATGAGCCCTTTCATTTCCCACTGATCAGCATGGTTCATAAGGGAAACTATTATCACCAAATCCTCACAGAACATTTCCTCCAGTGACTCCATTCGGACCAATGTGTCAACCTAGTCAGATTTGTAGCCCCCTCTTAGCTGGACTTCTTAAACAGTCCTAATGGTGGTTTCAGGAGGCAGATAGTGAAATTCTACAGAATACAAATCAAACAGGCAACATTTTCATGAAATGGGACATTTACCTATTCACTGAAAGCCTTACACTGACTCCTAAAGGAGCAGAGAATTGATATTATAGTCCTGCGAACTATGCACAATGATTTCTGGGTGGAGTACTCCAGTTAACCATAAACAATGCCTTCTCACTCGAAACAATCCATAAGCCTTTTAAATAATTCACCATCGGACTGCCTAATCATTGGGCACCAACTTCTCTGTGAATCAAGAGTTGGAAACAATTAAAAATACAAACTACTTTTATTGAGGCTTTTCAAACGTAACTGTGCAGCCGTGGAATTACAAATTGGGGGGTCATTCTATTATATGAAACAAAATTATTTTTAGGCCAACTGCCTTAGAAAGCAAAGTTATGCAACAATCTACATGAATATACATTTTTGAACTTTTCAGTGCTGCCTTTTTTATATGTACATCTTACATTTCTTGTTAGCCCAAGGTGTGCAACTGTTGGTACAGAGCTACAATACTTTAAATACACTTTCGTGTTAAAATTTCCAATGATCAACTGTTTTTTCTAATGTCTTTTGTTAACTACATTCAAGGTCCAGTTGAAAAGTGAGGAATGCAAAACATTTGCAATGAAGATCCTGAAAAAACGCCACATAGTAGACACGAGGCAGCAAGAGCACATACGTTCTGAGAAGCAGATCATGCAGGGGGCTCACTCGGACTTCATTGTGAGGTAAAACGCATTGCTGCCCTAATGTTTGACCACTCTCTCTTTTCTGGCCATAATACCCTAGGTGTATCCCATGCCCACATCATGAATGGAAAACATCACTCAACTTTACTCCTACTCATGTGTCAGATACCTTCCAGTTGTTAGTCAGATAACTCATTACATTTGGGTAAGTTGTGGATTTTTAATATCAATAAAGCTCATCATGGATGATTAAGCTTGATATATAATTTTCTGGTTTGGAAAGCATAATCTCATTTCCCAAAATGTTTCTGGATAGAGACACATGTAGATCTTGTGTCTCTGTTTGGTCCCAATTCTTCTTTTTTAAGTAATGATTACTGTTAAAACACTCTAATACGAGTGTAGGAAGAATATTTGGGTTTCTCTCCAAAAATGTTCACTTGACAGAATTCTAAAACTTTACAATTGTTGACACAAACAATTCCATTACATATGACTATCCAATGGGGATCAAAGCAGACCCCTATCTTCATGACTTCTTTGAATCTCATTAGAATAATTTATCTATTCCAAAAACATTTATGCCTGAAAATATATATTTGCCTCTGCCTATTGTTATGGGTTCACTTCACGTGTCTCAATGGTTTTGAGTGTTGATGTAGATGTCACAAAGGTATGTGCTGAGCGAGGAGCAGGAGAATCAAGTTTGAAAGTTCCATACTGTCAGAATTCCGGAGGGTTCTTGTTTTCAGTAATGAAGTAGAAATTCTTGAAATAATATTGCTTAACCACTGAGAATATGCCTGGCGAACATTTCTTACAAAATAGACCAGCTTTTTGCAAATTAGTTTAATTTGCCCTGAAAGGAGACATCTAGTCAAAGTGTTAAACCACATATGATTTCGGCTTATCAGTGAGTTGTTGCTTAGTTCTCTAGTAAAAATTCCTACTCCAGGTCAAGTGAGTCAAAAGATAAAACAAAACGATGACAATAATTACAGTAACCACTCTTAAACTAAGAGGAATACTTCTGGTTAGCAATAGCTTTCATGATTCAGGTTGTGCATAGCATTACAAACAGGAACACATTGAGACGGAGAAAAGATTTGCTTTGTCACTGATTTTCATTGCAGTGGCAAGCCTCTGCAAGCCTAATGGATTCTAAAATCTCAGACAGAATATTCTCTTTCTTGCCATTTACTTTATGAAAAATTTTATTTAGGTTAAATTGCCTTCCACTGTTCTCTTTTCTTGTAGCTGTTAAAGCCCATTCTTTACCAAACATTGTACCTATCATATTAAGTGCATCATCAGCGGATTTCTCTCTGTAATGCAGAAATGCATACAGAGGAATTCAAAAGATTTGGATATGAAATATCGTCAACATACTATTATATTCAAAGATTCATAGTGAACCATTTTATCTTTGTAAATCACCAAGCTATGAATGGGTGATGTTTCCTAACCACACACACACACACACACACACACAATGTATTTGATGAGATGTAACTATTTGCAAAAGTAACCTGATTTCTAATATGCATTTATATTTTTAAGTCTGTTGACATTGCATGGCAAAGGGTTGAGTTAGTGAGCGGGGAATTAAGGGCTACTTTGGCTACTTTTTCCACTTTGTGTAATGGAATCCATTAACTACAATGATTTTATGATTATTATAAATTATATATCATTACCTATTGTTAAAATGGTGCTATGTGTTTGAAATAAAGTTTTGCCATTAAAGAAAATGGATGTTTGGTTAAGAATAGATTACTTTGTGTGTAAAGAAATACTAACTTCCAACATATGCCTGACGATTTGTTTATATTCTCAACATTTAGACAACTTTTTGATCATATATTTATTATGGTGCACTTCACATGACTTAATAAATCAGGCATTCCACATACATGTTTATATATATTGTCATGAGTAGAGGAGTCTTGACTCATGAAAGAGGTAAAACTAATTTGGGTGTGAATTTAATGTTTGACATAAACAATTCAAAATGTTTATCTGACCCTTTTACTCAGGAAGATCATAGGCATGTACTGTCTTATCAAAATGTCTGAGTCATTGTGCAAGGGTTAAACATTAATAGTATGTATTCAGTCACCAGCCATGTTGGGAAATGCTACAGACTCAGAGTTAGTTAGAGAACCAGTAAAGTAAATATTTTAAAAAATAATCAAATATTTTTTCTCATTTTACAGGCTATATAGAACGTTCAAGGACAGTAAATATTTATACATGTTGATGGAAGCTTGTTTAGGAGGTGAACTTTGGACGATTCTCAGGGACAGGTAAGAACTCTCAGTGCCCAAGTTAATGTAATTTTGATTTACTATTGCTACACTGCATATTACTATTAATGCTATCATTCAATAATCAGCCATGTAGATTACTATTCAAATTTCATTTAAGGGTTCCCTTTTTTTCCTGGTAAAATTCACCCTGTACGAGACTCTCAAGCGATTTATGGTGACTGTGGCCCACCTCATTCACTATCAAACCTCAGCCAAAAGAAGAACAGTAATGTCTTGCTGTGGGATGGCCTACAAAATGCGCTCTAAAGGGGCAAATTCTTCTCTTAAGCTATGATCTGTACTTGCTACATACATAGAGTGAAGGGGGATTCTTTCATTTGCATGTGAAATGCCTCTTTGTAACTTTCAACCATAGATGAGGTTTGCAGTAAGCCTGGGCAAAATTTTAATTATGCTGGTTTAAGCCACAAACTTTTGGGGATATCACATTATGATTGTTATGCTTGTTTCCTGAAATTCCAGAGATTATGCCATTTTGCCATATTTTGTATTTACGAACATTAGCTTTAAACGTTTGCTGCAAAAGTTCAATTCACAGTAAGGTACGAGAACAAAAGAACTCTCCAAACTCAATCTCCATCTTTTACATTTTCTTCTTTTATCCTTCAACCCGGTGATCTGTAGATCAGACCCCTGTCTCTCTTTACAGTGTCTGCTTCTGAGGGCAGCACAAGTTTGCAGAGTCCGTCACTTTCTTTAGGACACTGTGGAACGAAGCAGTAACCGCCTTCGTTAAAAGGGCTTTGTCCTGATTGTAGCAAAGCCTCTTCTTTACATGGAGATGGCATTGAAAACCCCTGCTTTCCTGCAGAAGAATTGAAAACCACAACAGATAAAGGGTCATTTGCATTTAAAATGTCACAGCAAAAGTGCCAGTAAACTTGTTTTTAGTTATATTCTAAAGCACAGGCACGGCAGAAACCTAAGAATTGACCCACAAAAAAACCAATGTTAAACTATAGTTTACAAACTGATTTAGTGAACGAAGACGACTGTAATAAACAGGGATGAAGAAGAAGCTTTTCATGAAATCAGAACCATACGGTCTGTGTTTTTCAATGTAACTAAACCTTTCAAATCACGAAACCCCAAATGTGTCCTTGACTTCAGTTATGCGGAACATTGTGCACGTTTCCAGTAATGGGAAGCACCCTTCTAATTCTCTTAGGCGACAGTGGTTTAAGTGGTTTTCCAACATTTTATTCTTAGGCCAAGTAATTCTCACTTCATGACTTGATATACATGTTTTAAATGGGTGCCTATATTTATTGAGTGAAAAAAGCAGTCACCACTGTCTCATGTGTAAGCATTCTTGAAGACCCTGATACAAAAACCTTGTCATATGCAAACTCTAGTACTTTGCCCCATTGAGCCTTCTAGAACTAAAATATACAAATATAAACAAGAACATATTGTTCAATTGTAGCACAAACATTATTTCCATATACAGTCGAGTGTTGGTTTTAACCCGTTCTCTGCCTACGTGAACTACTTTTACCTAGGCTATTTCTTCAGTAAGTTAACCCCTTACTGTTTAAAGGTCATGTGAGTACACACAACAGCAAAAAAACAACTATATTACCATTCTCAGCGGCACTGAAAGGGTTAATTATCTCAGATTACGAAAGCTAGGTGTTGTATTGTTGCACTTGTACAGTGGAGAGTTGTCTGCCACTCACATCTCATTCTCATGGTTGTCGACTCACCAAAATGCCAGTGGTAGAGAACATATCAAGCACCCTGACCCTGGATAACCTCAGAGGGTTGGCTCTATTTTTCCCACTTTTCCTCAAAAGCATCCTGTTTGCTCCTGAAGGACCAGTTGGCGAAAAGTAGAGACAATTGCAGAAAGTAAACAGGGTTTTTAGTGACCAGCTAACTTTCTATCCCTGCTGCTGCTTTCTCAACTCCTGAGGTCTGGGCCAGCAAGGAAAATCCCAGGGTTCCTAAACGGCAAGGGTAGCTGGTGATGCCCCTGCCTACACATAAATGATGCCCACACTCATTTTGCACATGAAATACAAACATTCTACACCTAAAAGATCCCACAAAAGCAAAACAAATAACTTAGAATCATATTTTGAGAAAGGCCCCTCCTAGGAAGAGCTACACTTTACCAGTTGTATGGGTGTGTTGATTGAACCGCACTATTCTTTGTTTAGGCTGTTTTGTGCTCATTGATAAACAATGGTTATGAATGCTTTGTAAATGGTGATCCACGGACCCTAGTATTACGAGATAATTTACTGCACATTTGTGGGTGGCAAAGCCGTAGAGCAGTGGTTCTTAACCTGTGGGACAACGACTCCCAGGAGTCGCCAGTACATTCTGACGAGGTCTATGGGCTAGAGTGCCTACCGCCAGCTGAAGCTGTCTGTGGAAGCCTGGGCCAAATATATTTAATCAAAATGAGGTACTCTATGTCAGTAAGAAAGCTTCTCACGTTTTTCTTAATTTACTTCTCTAAAAGTATTTGTTTTTTTCCAGCACGCTGTTTTCCTGTAGTTGTTTTTCATACTGCACATTAATCTTGTATTGAGCGTTCTGTAACTTAGGTCGTTCGTAGGTGTCTCTGTGAATTCAGGCTGTGGATGGGTGCTTCTAACATAATTCAGAGGCGTGGGGTTGAGGCTGAAGGCGGGGCGAGTTTCTCACAGAGCCAATCCTTTGCCTCCGTGCAGGGCGCGGGGCACGGAAGTGAGTGAGATGCATGAAGGTAAGTACAGCAGGGAATGAAAGGAGTGCAGAAGAAGAAAGTAGTGATGTGTGAAACGTGAAAATAAAGGGCTTCAGAATGAGGTGGGGAGAAAAAGCCTTAGGGTCCCTAGCTTTCGGTAGTGATTATTAGGGGTCCTCCGAAATTAAAAGGTTAAGAATCACTGCCATAGGCAATCCACTGCTTATCATATCACATACATAGCAAACAAATCAATTATCTGTGGCTGCATAAAAAGGGAAGGTGGACAATTAGCTGCTTCCACAGAAAATATTAACCGATGAACATTGTTTCTGATGTAAATTGTAAGAAATGAAGAACACGTTTCAAAGTGGGGCCTGTTGAAGAAGTCATGTTTTTATTCTGTGCATTCTGCTCTTTCCAAAAACCGTCCTTTGACAACATTCCAACAGCAAACCAACACCAGGAATAACTCAAACTGTGTATAAGTATGAATTTTATTCTGTTTGGCGTTTTACTGTATTTTATTTTTTAACTGTACATCGTGGAGCCAATTCAGCGTGCTGGAAATGTGCCAGCAGTGCCAGGGATACATCTCCCCAGTTATCCCCCCATGGAGATGTTCACGGATATTGCTGGGCACATTCCTGTGCAGTTTCCTGAATTGGGCCGTGTGTGTCTGGTACCAGTATGTATTTCCATCTTGCCAGAAGCGCAGCTGCTATAAATCTGATGATCGCTCGTTTTTCTTTGCCAGTAAGAGCAGACTCATACATTAAACTGTATATTTAAACGGGTCTGCTGTGAAGGCGTAATTATATTTACCACAAGAAGTATCAGCAGTAATTGGATGGCAAATGGTTGGCTTGCTAAAATGCTGCACATACTGGTAGGAGACAACAAACTTGGAGGTTTTTTTTTGTCCATGATTTTGTTGAACTTCACTTCCATTTTTTGCGCTCAACCAAAACTGTCTCATTTTGATGTCCATCTTTCATGCATATACACATATTTGGTGACACGTGAATTTGGGGACTGGTGGGTTTCTAGGAACAAAATCCCGAGATAAGTTGGATTTTCATCGTTGGCTTTCACAGAGACATATTGGTATGTTATTGAACCCTGGCTCGTGGCTACAGTGGCTTACGTCAAATTCCTTTTTGAAGCTCGTCCAATGGCTAACCACCGCAGTTCACTGGCACAATACATGATGTAGGTATTCACGGTTTTCTGTCAATATAAACATCCTACACCAGGGATCAACAACACAGTTTCCAATGTTGCTGTCCCACCATCTGAAATTAGTTTCAGCTGTGCACAAAATAGAGCATGTTTAGAACCTAGTTTACTTCTCTTTGTGTAGCTTGAATGTATTATCATATAGAGTAGCCGTCCAGTGAGGTTTTAGAATACCTAAAAATATGGATATGTGATTCATGTCGGGCGGAGTGCCTCCTTATAATTTGCCAAAGCTGTCGTAAAACAGCAGAGACACAAACATTCAATTACTTTAACTCCCCTTTGCAGTTTCTATAATTGTTTGTTTACATGAGCTGCCAAAGGTCCAAAGGTGCTTGTAATCAAAAACCAGAGCGAGCGGAGGAGGAGGGACAGAGGAGCGAAATAGACACATTTTGTGTATTTTGTGTCTACAGTTAACAAAGAGATTTCAGGGGAATTAAGAGATGAAGTGGCCCACACCAGAATTGGATTGCTAAACATCGGGTAGAATTACGCTTATCTCCCCTTAACAAATTACCTAACACTGCCTGAAAAAAGGATGGCCAACCAGGGATAAAGTTAATCTGGTTTTGATTGGCTGAAATGCAAAAGAAAATAGCAAGGAACACATTTTTACTCGCAAAAAATAGGCAGTATTGTCAGTAGATTATCAGAAACGATTTTAGCTTCATGCAGTACACTGATTTTGGCGCCACATCACGAAGATGCCAACTTTGGGGGAGTGTTGTCTGGATTGTTGTCCCGGTCCCTCATGACCCCTTTGTCTCTTCATGCAGAATAGTGACTATGCTTAATTTATAGGTGCACCAGAAAATCAATCTGGAGGCCAATCAGTGAAGACTAGCAGCCTGCCAGGGTACCTTGCTGTAACAATCTGAGTTACAGTCTCCCTTGTAATATGTTTTACTTGTAGATTCGAAAAGTAATACCCTCCAGGATGTTGTGTAGGTATCTATCAATAAAGACATACATACTTATAATTGGCAAACTGGTTGAAACATGTGTAAAATTAAGGAAGCATTTCATTGGTTGTCTGTGTGATTCGTCATCATCATCCATGAGTCAGAACGTCAGACATTCAATCTCATTGTGCTCTTCCAGGTGTTTTTCTGCATCCTTAGACAGCTGTGCACTGCTGGCCTAAGGCCATTCAACATTTGATATGTTGAATGTCAGATATCTCAGACTCTATTTATGAAGTAGATTGGTCAAACATCTCATTTAATAAGCCTTGAATTCTCTAATTTGCTGTTCTGAATATCTCTTGCAGAGGTTCATTTGAAGATGCGACAACTAGATTTTATACAGCATGCGTAGTAGAGGCATTTGCATATCTGCATTCCAAAGGAATCATTTATAGGGACCTCAAGCCAGAAAACCTCATTCTGGATCATCGAGGATACGCCAAGCTGGTGAGTAGCATAGAGGAGATTCAGTTCACAATCCTCTACATACCTTTATTCAATGCCTGTGATGCCGTTGCCAGAGAAATGTTCTTTGTTTCACAGTTGCGTTCTCTGCTCAGGACAGCCGTGAAAGTAAATGAAACAATTAAATAAAACAAACTGGGTTAAATTTCAAGATTAAGTATAGTTTGAATACAACCTCTAGCCCTTGTCTTTACATTTGCAATATTTCAGAAAAGCAACTTCACATTTTTAGAACAGTTCTTTAAGAATCTGATGGCCCAAAGAAAACCCCTGTGCTTACATTAGAAGTAGTTGCCTGAAAAATCATGACTTTTTCATAAATTCTTGTAAGCATGAGAGAAAATGTTGCACAATTAACTTGTCAAAATCACTCTCATTAATAATATGAAGAATTCAAGCATGCAGGAAAAAAATATGAACATTTTCAAGGAAGTCATATAATCCGAAATTTGTGAATCTCACAATTTTTACATAAATCTACATAAAAACACAGTGGGCCCGATTCACAAAGGTAAGCTTAGACTTTTGGCCTAGGCTTAGGCCAAAAGTCTAAGTTTATGACTTTTTGGTATTCAGAAAGGTAAGTTACAAGTAGTATCTTTACTTCCACACTCGGGCAGAATCTCCGCACTCAGGGTGGAGATCCACCCCAAGTGCGTAGATTCCACTCTGGGTACCGAGATTACACTCCGGGTGCTGAGTGGAATCTCTGAACTCGGAGCGGAGACCCCACCCCGAGTGCGGACGTAAAGATACTACTCGTAACTTACCTTTCTGAATACAAGAAAAGTCATAAACTTAGACTTTTGGACTAAACTTAGACCAAAAGTCTAAGTTTGCCTTTGTGAATCTGGCAGTACACGTTTTTTTAAATAAATTGGATAGTTTTTGTGAAAACATATGTTTAATTGTCCACTATTTATATCAAATTACTGGAAAGTTCTTAATCACAGAAATTAATGAAATATGTAAAAGAATGATGATTGTGAACACAATTTATTTGTTGGCAAGTCTCTCTGGTACTGCTTGTGCATACGTGTGCCAGTAGGGTAACATTTTGTGTAGGTAGACACTGCCTATCCTTAGCAAGGATCCAAACGCAGGCTGGCTCTTCAATGTGGATTTTTGAGGGTTCATGGAATTTTGCTTCTTTCAGGTCGACTTTGGCTTTGCAAAGAAAATAGGATTTGGAAAGAAAACATGGACCTTTTGTGGAACTCCAGAGTACGTAGCCCCAGAGATCATCCTGAACAAAGGCCATGACATTTCTGCCGACTACTGGTCACTTGGCATCTTAATGTATGAGCTTCTGACTGGCAGGTATGGGCATTACCATAGCAACTGCAGCTAACTGAGGGCAAGGTCACGGCAAGACATGTCTGCCTTTGTCACTTTCATTAAAATGATGAAGGCTGAATGAAGTATTATATTAGCGGACATGAAAACACAACAGTGAATCAAAATGAGCGAAAAACTTTAGAATGTCATAATGCTTTGTGACTGCAAAGGTCTGTATTGAGATGAAGGCCTCTTCATGGATCTTTACAACTCCAGGGCCTGTATCTTTGAACTGTCGCATGTGCGAATAGCTCTGACTCATGTAAGACACTTGCAAAATCTTTTCGGTTCTGTACTTTTTTCGACTTCATCACACATTAAGATTGCACATTTGCGATAAAAGTGTTAGAAGAGGATCCAAATATCTTAGCACATGCATAAACGGCAATATCACATGTACAAAAAGGGAAATGAGGCACTGACAAATGCAGTAATGCAATGCAGTGGAAGACAGTATAACATGTAAAAACGTTAGTACCAATGTGGAAGAGCACTAATAAAAACACCGTACTAATGCAATTGCACATTAGTGCTTTCTCAGACACATGGGGATAGATTTATACTTTTTACCGCAAACCTGTAGCGCAGGTTTGCGTCAAAAAGTATAGCACCGGCTAGCGCCATTCCATTATGCCGGGCAGTCGCCATATTTATGGAATGGTGCTAGCCGGCACTAAGGCCCTGTTAGCGTCCTTGTAAAGGAGGCAAACAGGGCCGGGGAAGCGTAGGGGGAACCAGGGCTTGTGCGCCAAATTATGGCGCGGCACTATTTAGAGGCAGAAAAATTGCCCCATGGACATGGACATAATAAAGACAGGAGCTATGCCCACCACCCCAATGGCCATGCCCCGGGGATGAATGTCCCCTGGGCATGGTCATTGGGGCCAGCACCGTGCAGGGGGCCCCAAATCAAGGCCCCGAGCGGCGTTGGACAAAAAAAAATACTCACCCGGACTTACCTTCAAATGGGACCCCCATCCGTAGGTGACTTCCTGGTGTGGGTAGGGGTGGGTGGGGGTGTCCCTGGGGACAGGAAAGGGCACCTGTAGGCAGATTTCCATGGTCTCTGACCATGGAAATCTGCCTGCAGGTCCCCTTACGCCCGCCCAGACCCTGGCATTAAATAATGGCGCTAAACAGGCTTAGCGCCATTATTTAAGGCCCTCCTCCTCCCGTGCGTGATTTGTGCACAGGAGGTAAATAAGGCGCTAGGGCCTTTGAGGAATTTTTTGACCGGGAACGCCTACCTTGCATTTCATTAACTCCAAAATGTTGGCGCTAGACATGTCTAGCGCCAAAATATAAATATGGAGTTACGTTTGCGCTGGATTCGCATTAAAACAATTACGCAAATCTAGCGCAAACAGAGTATATATATGGGCCATGGTGTGCAGATGGGCAGTCTAAATATATGGCACACCTGAAAAAATGCAGAACGCTGAAGGCAGTATTCCATATCATGGAGGAACAGGAAGGAGGTCGCTAAAATGTGTAAACATATATGCTCATGTGTACTTGAATTAAGCTTTCCATGATAAAGTGCATGTTTTATCAAATCTGAGAATAAGTACTACTGCACGTTGACATTAGCGGGCAAGAAAAGTGATTGAAGTGTCTGCCTAGCTTGCCAATCCTATTGTGAAATCTCTCTATTCATGACATATGAATCCGTTTGGGAACAAAGGCCCAGATTTAAGAGGGCCTTGCCCCATTCTGACACCACATTAGCGTACCCTAATGTGGCGTTAGAAGGCCAAAAACAATGCACCATATTTACAATGTGGCCCAACGCATGCATTGCGCCACTGTGTAACCCTTTGCGCCACATTATGCCTGCAGCAGGCGTAATGTATGCATAGGAGGCGTTCCCCTAAAAAATGGAGGCAAGGAAATCCAGGAGATTGACACAATCAGACTTTCTGGGTGGAAATCAACTTTTTACTGTAAGTAAGGCTATCTATTTAAATTAATTTTCTGCTGGTGTATGTGAGGATTAGGGGTAGGAAAATGGAAGGATAAGTACAAGTCAATGGAGTCATGACACATTTTTGGACAATTTGTCGGTATTTGCAAATATTTTCCATGTGTTTTCCCACCCTCAAAACACATTGTAATTTACTTGTCCAAAATCTGGTCATAAGCACACTTTCTGGGTCATTTTGGGAATGGAACACCCCATATTTAATGGAGACAAAAGGGAAGGAGTTTGTGAATTGGTTGAAAAGAAAATGGAAAATATGCTGCAACTTGAAAGCTAAACTACATCTTGTCTGCCTCTGGACCAACCATCTGATGTACAGATATATTTCTGGAAACTTTAGATATATTCCTGGCTGCTGTAGATTACCAGGGCATATTCCAGGGCTCTTTGTGATAAATTCAGTCACAAATGCAAGTAGGAGCATGCACAAGCATTGAAATTCACATTTTTAAAGGCCCAATACTCCATCTAGTATATTCTCCAACTTCACTCCTACCATAATCTGTTCACCTTAAGGATTTTGTTACACTGGAATATAGTAATCGAAATACTTCAGGGAGAAAGAATATTTTTATAGCATTATTCACCCACCTTTTAGAGGGAACCTCTTAGCACTAGTGGAAGATTACACATGTTTTCTGTTACCAAACTTAATGGTGTCATTGTGCCTCCCTGCTCCCCTTCCCGGCAAAAGTAATTGAGAAGGCTGTCAACAGATAACTAACCCACTTCCTTGAGGGGAACCGCACCCTGGACCCTTCCCAATCTGGATTCCGCAGCAACCACAGCACCGAAACCACCCTCTTCGCTGCCACCGACGACATCAGAACCATACTAGACAGTGGCAAAACAGTAGCCCTCATCCTCCTGAACCTCTCAGCCGCATTCGACACCGTCTACCACCACACCCTAAGCTCACGCCTCAGCAATGCTGGGATCCGCAACAGAGCCCTGGACTGGGTCACTTCCTTTCTCACCGGCAGAACCCAGAGAGTCTGCCTCCCCCATCCCGCTCGGAGGCCACCAAAATCATCTGCGTCCCTCAGCCCGACCCTCCTCAATGTCTACATGGTCCCGCTCGCTAACATTGCCCGATCCCACAACCTCAACATCATCTCATACACCGATGACACCCAGCTGATCCTCTCCCTCACGAAGGAATGAAGGCCATCGCTGAATGGATGAAGAGAAGCTGCCTCAAACTCAATTCCAACAAGATGGAAGTCCTCATCTTCGGCTCCACCCCCTCCGCATGGGATGACTCCTGGTGGCCTGCCACTCTTGGAACCACTACCACAACCACACACGCAACCTAGGATTAATCTTGGACCCCTCACTATCCATGACCCAGCAAGTCAACGCCATCTCCTCCTCCTGCTTCAACACCCTCCACATGTTCCGAAAGATCTACAAATGGATACCCACCGAAACCAGAAGAACAATCACCCCAGCCCTCGTAAGCAGCCAGCTGAATACCCTCTGCGCAGGAACCACGGCCAAGCTCCAGAAGAGGCTGCAACGCATCCAGAACACCTCCGCACGCCTCATCCTGGACATCCCCTGCCACTGCCACATCACAGACCACCTGAAAATCCTGCACTGGCTCCCAGTCAACAAGAGAATCACCTTCAAACTCCTGACCCACGCTCACAAAGCACTGACAACACCAGACCAGAATACCTCAGAGGACGACTCTCCTTCTACTCCCTAACTCGGCATCTCCACTCCGCCGACCTCGCAACCATCCCACGCGTCTGCAGAACTACAACCGGAGGTAGATCATTCTCGCACCTCGCAGCCAAAACGCAGAACACTCTTCCCACTCACCTGCACCAGACCAAAGACCTCCTTACCTTCAGGAAACTTCTCAAGACCTGGCTGTTCGAGCAGTAGCACCACCTAACCCCCCCCCCTTCATGACTCCCCCTCCTCCTCAGCACCTTGAGACCCTCATGTGAAGTATTGGCTATTGACCCTATGACCATAAAGGCTGATCAAAAATTGCTGCAGTGGATGCATTAGTCTACTGTTCCACTAGATGTGGCTATAGATTTATGTGTGCAATTTATAACCTCTCAAAAATCAATTTCTCAAACATTTTATTGGGCGACTTCAACTAAAAAGGGGGCTTTGAGGCTTACAACCCAGTCCCATGCCTTATTTTCTAACCGAATGGTAATGCAGGTATCCAACATGCCATCAAAACTATTCACATTAAAGATTCCATCCTTGATCGTATTGTGTTTGAGGAGGATATTATCTCAGTAGATAAACCATTAGTTGTGGACTAATCAGATCTTTCCAAAGCCCTTCCTCCATCAACATCCTAGCAATAGGTTTGTCAGTTAATCAAAATATGTATGACAGTTCAAGTCACAATCTGTATCTGCCACATCAAAAACAGTGGCCCTGGAGAAGTGGAGCAGAATTATTTTGCCCAATACCTAGCTGAAACTTTGGAATAAATGATGATTGCCTTATAACTCAATATAATTCAGTCACATCAGAATTATCAATGGCATGACCCCCTTGGATGAAAAATAGATAGAACCGAGAACACCACAAAATGGTTCACTTGTGAACTTAACAATTAAAGAGTTTGTTTGAGAAATTTAAAACATAATTTGCACATAAAACTCACCATCTTCCCCTAACTGAACTTGATGTGTCAGAATGTCTTATAACACTCACATTTGCTGCAATATTTCTTCAGATAACAATGTGATACAACTAGAAACAGAACAATAATATTGTTTAACATCATCAAATCCACCATTATTAATACATTTACAGATCCACTGTGCAAATGTGGAGAGTGCAAAAACATGTATCTGAGAATACACAATCCATCAGACACAAATATCACATATCACCCTCTACTCCGTGCCTTAAGCCATCATAAAACAGTCTCCTTCACCTGGTGAATATCTGACCCAATATCATTGTATGATGGAAGGCAGATCATCTCACACCTCTGTCCCTTATGGTAAATGGTAGACCCTGTCTTTCCTGCTCTTAAGAAATCAGCCTCCTCATTGGCCCCTACTGGAGGGCTCCTGCACATTACCCCTTGTCACCAGGTGAATTTCATAAGCTGCCTGAAAGTAGGGCTTATCAAGTTCCATCTTATAAACATTAAGTGCCTACAAGGATGACCTCAACAGCTTTAGGTTGTTCTGAACACAGGACTTACCTTTCCTTGCACTAGAGAGCTGTATTGCAAACCAGCCCAAGGAATGCATCACCCCAAAACAACCTGCTCAATCTGGGCTTTGACAGGGTTGTAGTACTGAAACAGCCATGCTGTAGATGGTACTATCTGCATTCTGGAGAGTGAACACTATGGTCTGCTTACCTCTCTAGAATAGTAAGTGCCCTTTAATTTTCTCAACCAGGATATTGTCCATATTATGTTAAAATAATGTAGGGACACTGAATGACTGAATGGCAGATGCTAAGCTGGTTCACAACAACTTGAGGGCACATAAGGAACCATTGTAGACCCATTACCTTCCAACTGTACCTTAGACCGCGTTGTAAAATAGTATGGAACATCATCAACACCTACCATAAGTTCACCATTGAGGCCAAACTCTATTTAAAAATGAACTCTGAATTTGGCGTAAGAAAAATCTCCCGAGGTGCACACTGAGCTTGATATCAGAACAATGTTTAAAACTTAATGTACTGAAGACAAAGGGGCATATCTACAAGATAGTGGCGCATCGGTCCTGATGTGCCACTTTTCTTGCGTCACCCCTGCCCCACCTAATGACACCATGGTTGTGCCATATATTTACAATACGGCACACCATGGCAGTCATTAGGATAATAGCGTCAACATATTTGACGCTATTGTGGCGCTTTGCTGTACTAGCATCAAAAATGTTGACGTTAGTGCACCAAAGCACAAGGAGGCCCATTGATTAAAATGGGTGCATCCTTTTAAAGCGTGCTCTGAGCAGACATTAAAAATTCCGGAAAAAATGTTGTGGTGCAATGTTGTAAATTTCACTGTGCAATGTTTTTGGGCCTCCCTGCGTCTGAACGCTCCCCTTGCATACATTATGCCTGGTGCAGGCATAATGTGGCACAAGAGTTTACAAAGAAGTGCAATGCAAGCATTTCTCCACTTTGTAAATAGGCGCCGGAGAAAGGCCTTCTTAACACTGCCTTAGCATTAAACAAAATGACGTTAGGGCAGCGCAAGGTGGCACTAGGGGCTTGTAAATATGCCCCAAAATTCCCAATGTTAATCACCAAACCATCTTCCCTTCCAGTTTCACCCTAATGGTTCGCTCTCAAGGTACAATCCCCAAAATCATTGACAATGTGAAATCTCTAGGTTTTTAGTTAATGAAACATTGAAACTTGACCTCCTTTTAAAATATACAAATACACAATACTATCTCACATTTTAAAACGACTTTAAAAACATCATTCTTGACGATGTTTTTAAATCAACTGTTCAATTTTGCATTATTATGTATTCTATCTAAGATTAGAACTGCACCTTTAAACGTAGGCATAGGCCTCAAATAGGGTTGAGGGTTAATTGTGAAATGTGCAATAACTCCTGTTTCTGCACATACCACTAATCTGATTTGAGCCATAAGCACTGTCCCTCCACATACATTTCATTAGGCCAAAAACTGACGAAACGTAATTGGGGAAATGCTAGATAAATAATGGAACATGTTGGTGTGATAAGCAACAACAGTTGCATGTTATATCCCATTTTAACGGCAATAATTGCAACTAGATGCTATTTGTGGAAACCGATAAATTCTGATCTCTGCATTGCCCAGATACATCAGATGAGATAAATATCACAACCTTCTACAGTCCGGCTGTAATGGAGGCCTCTCTTGCTGCTGTACATCTGGTTTCAGTTTTTTGTCACTTTGACCTGATTAACCCAATTTTGATCGCCCTTCAATGGTTCCATGCTTGGTCCATAAAATTCTGCACTCTGGATTCTCACTCCACTTGATGGACAGTCTATCACCGGAAGTCAACATGTTCTCTGTAGCACGGATGGTCTATGCCTTGATATTCCCATTTAAAACAGTGTTGCACTGTCTTAATTTTTCTCATGTTGTGCCCCAAGTACCTGAAACTAATTTCCTGCAGAGCTATGCTGAATGTTTTCTATTCAGAACGGGGGGAACCAGAAATTATTCTTGATAAGCCGCTATACCAGTGGTTCCCAACCTGTGGTCCGGGGACCCCTTTCAGTAATGATTCAGTAGAGGGGTCCCCGGATTCCAATAATGATTCAATGGGGGTCCCCGAGTTCCAGTAATGATAAAGTGGGGGGTCCACAGAAGTCAAAAGGTTGGGAACCACTGCGCTACACTACAAAACCCTAAAAAACTACCACAGGCTCCCAATATCTGTATATTAGCGTTAGAAACAATTCTGCTACAAATACATTAGACTTTGCCTATGTTATGCTGAGCGCTAATCCACCTCTGTTTTAAAGCACTTCCAATCTCTCTCATCCTGTCTGGAAAATCACTGCAATTGCAAAGCACTGTGCTGTTTATGAAAAGTAGTCTCAAAAAGTTTCTATTCCATGTATTTCCACCTTACAGCATGCTTAGTGAAACGCCGAAAATACTGTACAGTTTGAAGTGCGTTAATTGGCCTTTTCTTCTACCAGCCCACCATTTTCAGGCCCAGACCCTATGAAGACCTACAATATTATATTGAGAGGCATCGACATGATAGAATTTCCAAAGAAAATTACCAAAAATGCTGCTAATCTAATAAAAAAACTATGCAGGTATGACAAAATATTTAATAGCTTTAAGAATCAGAAATTAATGGATGTCAAATCATAATTTGACTGTTGACATGAACCTTCTTTCTACAGGGACAATCCTTCGGAAAGATTGGGAAACTTGAAAAATGGTGTGAAAGACATCCAAAAGCACAAGTAAGCTGTTTCAAATATGTACTCTTATATTTTAACTGTTTTTTTGTTTTGATACGAGAAGAGACATGTTACTATTTAGTCATATGTTCATCCAAACAACATTGCAGTTTATAGACTAACCCTTTCTCTCTCGTTTGCTCCTCTCGCACATTAACACATTTACACTGAGTTTTTTCAGAAAAGTTAATATAATAATATCTTGGTAAAAAATGATGTGCCTAGAATAATCTCCGTCTTTGCTATTCACACAGTGGTCTCCAGGTGCAAGTTTCCCTTTAACGCTCTTACAATTTTCCCCAAAGCAATACATTATTTATTTATTTGAGTGTTTTTTCCTACTGCAGACCTAACTGTCAGATCAACAGGTTCCTTTACAAGTAAAAGATAACAATGAAGACTAAACTTGTTTCTTGATAATGAACAGGAGCGTAATTATAAATATGCATTTAACAGTGTTTAGCTAGCTTTGTGTCATTTGAAAATAGGGTTTATTAGGGCCTTTGGAATGGAAGCAGGTTGGATACAAGTCTTATATTCTCTAAGAGTTGGCTCCAAAATTTTGGGAGAGCCTGTTTCGTTGTCATTGCATGTTTTACTGTTTGGGATCTATAAGAGTGGTCTGTTTGGTCTCTAATGGTCCTCTCAGCTCCTGGGGTACAGAGCTTGCCTTTCACATAACTCTGGAGGCCTACATGTAGTGCCCCTTGTGTGGTACAGGCCATTTTAATTTAATGTGAAGCCAATGTAGATCTCTCAGAATTGGGGTTGTGTGATATAATTGTTTTCACCATTATCAAGGCAAGCCATTGCATGATGAATAGGTTTAAGTAGTTCTAAAATGGTGCTTGAGAGAGTTGAGAGTAGAGTGTTGCCCCCATCAAGGAGAATGAAGGCTAGAGCTTTCATTGCTTCTCTGATGTCAGTCTCCGTGATAGATGGTGTTAGCCTTTTTAAAATAGTTGTAAAGAGACAGTTTTTGCTTTCTGCAAGTTTTCAATACAAGGTGTGATATTTAGATTTTGGTTGATTGTCAAACCCAACAATTTGGCAGATGGGACCAGTTTGGTAGTGATGCCAGAATGAGAGTTGAGGTGCCATTTTTGCACTAGTGGGGTTAGGGGAAAGGGTTTGCATGGAGTAGGGGAAGTTTCCAGTTTGTAGTGAGTTTAGTTTCAGACAGAAGAAACTTGTCCAGTTTTGTCAGTTTTTCAGAGATGGTATATCATGTTTAAGAATTATTAGATACGTTTCATACTTTAGAGTTGGGTAGAGTCTACATATTGTTCTATATGAGTCAATGTTTCCTAGAGCACCTGACCAAGTGGTTTCATATAGCGAATAAACAGTGAGAGTGATGAAGCACTGATATACATGGCAATTCACTGACAGGGTAAAGGATCTGCACGGGCCTAGTTTAACAAACTGTAATCTGTCAGAAATGAAAGTTGTAACTCATCACTGAACTTTGCATTTGGATCCTATCCTTTCTAATAAGATGGAGAATGGAGGGTCATGATTAAAATTGTCAAATACCACTGACATATCGAGTAGTACTAGCAGGCATGCATCACTGTTGCCAGTCGTACAGACAGTATTATTTGTAAGGTAGTTATTTCCAGTTTAAGAGGTCTCTGTGAGAGATATGTGACAGTCATTGTATACAGACTACTTTTTCAATACCCTTTTCCGAGAAAGAGGAGTTTGGAGACCAGACTGACTCAAGTTCTGAAAGTCTGTCTAAGTTAAATCTCCTAAAAAATTGGTTAATCTGACCTCGTTTTTGTGCTTATTGGAAAACGTCCTCTACTAGGGAAAGATTTACTATTTTATGAATCAATAGAGTGGTTGTTTTGTGAAAGGAAAATTTCACTAATTGCATTTTATAGATTTTTTTTATAAATATGTTTGAAATCATGATGAAGGGAAATGGTTCTAAGATAATAAAATGTTTTGTAGTAAGGAGTCATTGTCAGTAGCTATTTTCAGATAGATGATACATTGTGATATATTCTTAAAACAAAGATGATGGTTGCTCTTGTAAAGAGAGTGATGTATTGAAAGAGAAAACTGTCCACTTTTCGGTAGTCTCTACTTTTGAATATTAAGTTAAACTATACTCTTGGGTCAATGGGATTGTCTAATTTAGTGGGTGGAAGCTTAAATTCAGCAGGGCTATTTGTAAAGGATTGGAAGTGTCTCTCCTCTCCCTTCCATTTAATGACTCTTGTTACACTCCCTTGAGTAAAAGTCAATGTAATCAATGAATATGTGTTTAATATGAACGGGGCATTTGTGCTTCTCATGCAAATGATGGCTTATGTTAAAAAAAAGAAAATAGGTACTAATGAATACTTTTAAACTTATTGCATGATTCTAGTTTGTGGTAATTGCCTAAAACCTTGTTTTTGCCCAGAAAAGAGCAGTCAAACCAAAATTTTAATTTAATATGAAGGCCAAGCAAAATCTTCCCAACTCTCCAACGCTCAGCATGGATCTATAAAGAAATGAGAATCACTTGTCAACACCTTATCAATAAGCCATTCTAGTACAGAAGGCAATCTACATCCAAATGTAAACAACCTCACACTACACTGCTTAAAGGATGTAACCTCCAATAAGCAAATGAACACACACATTTATATCTTGGGGAAGGGATAATATAGCCTCATTCTTCCAGTGTTCTACCAGTCAGAAACAGGTTCAAACTGTAAGATGGTGGTTAGGCAGGGTTAGCACCAATCTGATAACATTATCCATGCCTCTGTCAGTGGCCAACCAGATTTAAAAACAAGGTGGCAAACGCTGCAACCCTAATTTTATATTGCCTGGTGAGTCACAAGGATGTTGTTTGGGTTTCTGGGGAATCCACCATTTTGGAATTGGAAATAACCCAAACTGTTCCTTCTACAAGGGATTCCTTGAGTCCCAAAAAGGGGTGACAGTTCTTGTCACCCTTGCACTTTAAGGCACACTGATGACCTCTGGATTACCTTCCCAATTGTGTGCAAGCAGCGCTACATCCCATCTGATAAAAGAAGATTCCGAAGCCAATTTAAAATGCATGTGCACTACCAATCAGTGAATTTTCTGGGATGCCCTTTCGTCAAGATGTGTATGCACATCCCTAGTTGAGATGATCCTGTAGATTCCCTCTGGGAATGCCAATATTCATAGAAGTGAGGGAAATCCCGTGGGTTTCCCAGTACCTGGGTATCAATGCCAGGTCTTGCCCCTGCTTTATAATAGTGGCCAAGTGGAATAGGGACAACAGCAGGGTGGTACGTGCAATTGTTCACTTATTTTTGCCTCTGCCCATTAAGCCTCCTGCCAATTGCTGGTTACCCATGTACTTAGAGCAATTATCAGGAGATGGCAGGGTGATTATGTGTCACAATCCTGGCATGAACCGGATCCTCCAACCAGTTCTCAGAGGCCAAAATGATCAATGGTCAGCACCAGCATAACCCTTTGCTTACAAAACATATTTTCCTAAGCACGTTATATTTAGGGGCATATTTATACTCCGTTTGCGCCGAATTAGCGTCGTTTTTTTCGACGCAAATTCGGCGCAAAACTAACGCCATATTTATACTTTGGGGTTAGACGCGTCTAGCGCCAAAGTATGAGGAAAGAGCATCATTTTTTTGCGTGAACGCCTTCCTTGCGTTAATGAGATGCAAGGTAGGCGTTCCCGTCCCAAAAATTGACTGCGACACAAATGCGTCGTATTTATACTCCCGGGCAAAAATCACGCCCGGGAGTAGGCGGGGCAAAAAACCTCGCATTTGCGCCTCTTTTTAACGCCTGGGTCAGGGCAGGCGTTAAGGGACCTGTGGGCTCAAAATGAGCCCACAGCTGCCCTCCCATGCCCCCAGGGACCCCCCCTGCCACCCTTGCCCACCCCAGGAGGACACCCAAGGATGGAGGGACCCATCCCAGGGACATTCAGGTAAGTTCAGGTAAGTATACATTTTTATTTTTTTTATATATTTTTTTGGCATAGGGGGGCCTGATTTGTGCCCCCCTAAATGCCTCAATGCCCAATGACCATGCCCAGGGGACATAAGTCCCCTGGGCATGGCCATTGGGCAAGGGGGCATGACTCCTGTCTTTACTAAGACAGGAGTCATGTAAATGGCGTCTGGGCGTCGTTAAAAATGGCGCAAATCGGGTGGAGGCGATTTTTTAGCGTCAACCTGACTTGCACCATTTTTAAGACGCCCTAACGCCATTTTCCCCAACGCCGGCGCTGCCTGGTGTACGTGTTTTTTTTCCACGCACACCAGGCAGCGCCGGTCTGCTAGCGCCGGCTAACGCCATTCAATAAATACGGCGCCCGCATGGCGCTTCAGAATGGCGTTAGCCGGCGCTAAACTTTTTGACGCTAAACTGCGTTAGCGCAGTTTAGCGTCAAAAAGTATAAATACGGGCCTTAATGTTTACACATACAACCATTACCCTAGTCAGAATTCTACTTATTTTTTTAAGTGAGATTTATGACAAACTAGATTTCCCTTAAACTGCTACATGCTGATCACACATAAAAAACCTCTGTGAATACTTCATTGAAGCAGGATGAAAATATATTTGGGAACGCAGTAGCCAACACATTCTAAACAGTGTGAAGCCCTAGCAGCATTCCTTTAGATATATTTTTGTTTAATCTGCAGCAGTACGGAAGGGAACAGCGTGTGCAGTTTAGTCTATCCCCATGACTGTAGGTGCAGTCTCACACAAAAATGGTAGGCCACATCCCAACTGCATCACTTGATTTTTTTGTGCATCACTGGACCTTTAAACTGAAGTGAACACATCGGAATTGTTTATTAGGAGAATATGAGAATGCCTCTCTATTGGAAGGATTTATGACATCCACCCTGACATACCACAAGGCCTATTTACAAGCCCCATGTGCAGCCCGTGTACCACTTTTTGTGACTCACCTGTGGTGCATAGTGCAGACCCATATCTTCAAGGCCACGCAAAGCCACTTTGCAGGGCTTTTCATGGCCTTGGAGGTACGGTGTAATGCAACGGAGCACAAGTCACTATGCTGCCTTTCATAGTTTCAGGGAGGCCTTCCATGGAAATTGAGATGGATTTTCCCATGCAACACCCATGGATTTTGACACATTCCCATATTTACAAGAATCTGTAAACCTAGGAATGCGTCAAACTGTACGCTTCCCCAGGAGAGGCGCAACAAGGAGAAATAACTTTATTTCTCCTTGTTGTTTCCTCTTTCCATGAATCACTCAATCTGCAGCACACTTAAAAAAAGGAACATGTCTCTCTGGATTGTTTTTGTGCAGGAAGGTGGCGCTTCCTGCACAAAAACAATCCTGCTGACAACGCAGACTCCCTTGCACCATGGTGCAAGGGTGTCTGCATTGGTGCTAGGCAGCAATTTGCACATCATCACAGGGGTAAAGGACAGAAATGCACCGTATCTTGTAAATAGGGTGCATTTCTGCCCTGCTCCATGGGGCTTGTAAATATGCCCCCACAATTTTTGGGGTAGTCATGGGACTGAATTTTGTTGACCTTTTACAGTATTTCGTATGAAAAGTCTCTATACAATAAGAAAGCCTTATTTATGGTGCTACACATTTGTGACATTTTGCACACAACTTTCCTCCCATTTCTTTACAGCTAATGGAAACAATGTTTCTTTGTGAAATCCTCCCTCAGTAGACAAGACCAGGACAAATGCGATGTGTACCTTTCCACATTTTGCACCCACTGATTGTTTGGCTCATTCAAGAAAGCGTAGACCATAAGAGGAAAGGCAATGCACAGATTAATGTGTACCCACAATTATGACTATGTGCGTAATCATCTAATTTGCACTGCATTTTCCTTACCAGGTTTTCCTTACAATTGGGTTAACCTGTCACATGCAGATCACACTTAAAACACCTCTGTGAGTGCTTAACCTAAGAAACACAGCAGGTTAAAACACCCGGGTAATGAAAGTGTTAACTAAGAAGATGAACTAAATGTATAGTAAAGGTGTACTCACTGTTACCCTTGCCTCCACTTCCAGCATACACATATGTTGAAATGTTTTGTGCTATGCACGGTCACTTGCACAGTGCATTTCCAAGGATCATTCTGGGTAGCACAAGAGACTTGATTAACACAATGAATGATTAAACCAGAGTTAGAACGAACAGGGCACAGGGAGATAGTGGTATCCTGTTAATACAAGTCGGGGTGGCAGACCAAAGTGAGGAACGAGGCTTCAGGCGGAAAACTCACCTGATGAATTGTAACTCTCAGACCTTGGCCCTGTGGGTGGCCCAATGACACGAAGAGAAAGAGATAAACCTCCTGCTGGTCACAAAATTAGCCAATTTTCTCACCATGTTGAAAATATATGGTGGCAGTTTCTACTTTAAAAAGTGTAGCGCTTGAATACACTCTTTTTCTGTATTTTTTTAAAGAGAATTTCTATCCTTCAACACGCCAGTTTATTCAAGGCTCAAAGCTGTGCTTGCCTGGTTTCCGCGGCAGGAAAGTATGGTAAACATTTTAAGGGGTATTCCAGCTAGCACCTCCAAAAACTAGTACATATACATAGTTACATTATATTTGAATTAATGTGCACGACAGATTAGCAGAAACAAAGTGAGATTTTAAGTCTGAAATGCAAGGAAAGCTCAAACTTTGGAGCAGAATGCCCAATCGCACTCTGGGAGCAGCTGCTGTCAAAGGGGCACCCCTCGAATGAGATAAAGGGGTGATTTGATCATGTAACACAGCCACATAAAGACTTAATCAGGGGATGATTTTCAGCCAAGAACAATAGATAAAGCTAGGGGGGCGTCCACGGAGAATGGGAGGGAGGAGTTTTAATCTGCTTCAGAGGCAAGGGCCTCGGCCCTTTGAAGGGTTCACGTGTGGAATGTTCTGTCTTCAGAAGGTCTTAGCCATCTCAACAAACAGTCAACGAGGAGCTCCTGGAAGTCAACCACACTGTAAAACGCCAGAAGCCTAGTTTAACTTATACGATTCTACTTAGAGTGTCGAGTATCTTTGGTAAAAATTAGAATGTGATCTTTAGCTAACTCTCGCCTCTCTTTCCACAGATGGTTCGAGGGTTTTAACTGGGAAGGTTTAAGAAAAGGCACATTGACACCACCTATCATACCAAGTGTAAGTACCGCATACTGCATGCAGAGTGGGGAATATGCTTTTTATTTCATTTAAAGCGAATGTCTGGTATAAAATCAGCTCCAACCAAGAGATGAGGAAATGTTGAACAATCGTAAAAAGTGATTTTAACAAAGGCCGAAGGAGTGAAAATTACAGACTGAACGTACAGAAGCAAGAGATTAGCAGTAAGTGATTATTACTTGAAAATGCATCTCTTCGCACACACGTTCGCCAGTGGGGAGTAATTGCCAGAGAAATTTGAGAGGCTCTACGTTTACTTAAGTTACTAAAGGAAGTAGTAAGAACAACAGAACAAGGAAGGAGCAAATACGTTCATTTTTTTTTAAAGTTGTGTCGTTGTTTGTGTGACAGTAATTGTTTGTTATAATTAATGCCTTAACGAATATTCCTTCACTTCAAAGACACAGTGGAAAGGAACTATGTTGTTTTGCTCTCTTGGGAGAGATGATGTATTAACACCAACGTACCAGGCAGTTAAGGCTCAGTTAAAACTCACTTGACCGTGCACACATTCGACAATGGAAGGAACGCATACTTCATGAAGTCAGGAGTACCGAAACTGGTTCTCTTCCCATCAGCCGTCACATTCTGCAAAATGATATCTGGTCCTGCAGAATGACATTCAAGTGAAAAAGGGCCCAAGCAGTGTATCCTTCTACCACTTGCTCAGCGTCACGCATCAAGATAGCTCACCCTTTTCTTCTCACCCGAAGAGTTGTTTTGTGTATATATACGTGCATCCTTCTTAGTGCTTTGTCACTTTGTGTACAACTTTTTGGTGGTACTAAAACTGTCACTAACCTGTCAGCACAGTCACACCTTTTAGTTTAAAAAGATATGGAAACGTGACAGTTCTGTGGCTTCAAGAACAAAGGATTGAAAATGGAATACTATGCTGTTACTATAAGCTAAACATACTACATATGATGCGTTGTTCGCCATATTTAAAGGTCCAGGGGCCTATTTATACTCCGTTTGCGCCGGAATTGCGTTGTTTTTTTTGACGCAATTTCGACGCAAAACTAACTCCATATTTATACTTTGGCGTTAGACGCGTCTAGCGCCAAAGTCCATGGAGTTTGCGTAATTTTTAAGCGTGGACACCTACTTTGCGTTAATGAGATGCAAGGTAGGCGATCACGTCTAAAAAATCGACTCCGAGGCATGTGCGTCGGATTTATACTCCCGGGAAAAATTCATGCCCGGGAGTGGGCGGGTCAAAAAAAATGACGTACGGCCGCTTTTGCGCCATTTTTTAGCGCCTGCAAAAGGCAGGCGTTAAGGGACCTGTGGGCTCTGAAGGAGCCCAGAGGTGCCCTCCCATGCCCCCAGGGACACCCCCTGTCACCCTTGCCCACCCCAGGAGGACACCCAAGGCTGGAGGGACCCATCCCAGGGACATTAAGGTAAGTTCAGGTAAGTGTTTTTTTTTTTTTTGTGGCATAGGGGGGCCTGATTTGTGCCCCTCTACATGCCACTATGCCCAATGACCATGCCCAGGGGACATAAGTCCCCTGGGCATGGCCATTGGGCAAGGGGGCATGACTCCTGTCTTTGCTAAGACAGGAGTCATTTCTATGGGGGTTGGGAGTGAAAAAAAATGGCGCAAATCGGGTTGAGGCGAAAAAATTGCCTCAACCTGACTTGCCCCATTTCTTGACGCCCAAGCCCCATATCCCCCTACGCCGGCGCTGCCTGGTGTACGTCGTTTTTTTTGGGATTTTGGAGCTATCGATGTAAGAAACATTTGCATACAATCAATTTAAATGAAACTTATTTACATAGTCAGTGGTTATCGTGAAACTCTGGCATGATTCAAGCCTTCCTGGCCTTGCTTGCAATAGAAGATAAGCAGCATAATTGTTTGAGAACTACGGGCCAGATGTATCAAGTTTTTTTGCATTCGCAAACGGTGCGAATGCCCGTTTGCGAATGCAAAAAGCCAGTTCAGAATGTATGAAAGACATTCTGAACGCAAATTGTGACTCTCTAAATAAGAAATCGCAAATAAGGATTCCTTATTTGCGATTTCTTAGCACATGTATGAAGCCATTCCTAAATGCGATTTGGGCATTTAGGAATCGCTATGTAACAATGTGCAAAATTTTAAAATGCTTTTAAAATGCATTTTTAAAATGTACATGTAAAGCACACATGCCCTTTTGGCATGTGTGCACCTTACATGTCCCCCCAATTTTTTTTGGGGTGCAGCAGAGGGGGCCTTAGGCCCCCAGCACCCTGGGGTTTTGCATTTCCAAAATTGCGATTTCTGGTTAAGAAATCGCAATTTTGGAAATGAAAAAATTCGCAGATATGGGCCAACAGGCCCATAGGTGCGAATGGGGACAGATTCTCTATTTGCGATTCGATAATAGCATTTGCGATTTTTAAGAAATCGCTATTACCGAATCGCAAAAATCATGCATACCTTTTTGCATTTCTGAAATAGCGATTTCTTAAAAATCGCTATTTGAGAATCGCAAATCGGTTGTATGATACATCTGGCCCTAAGTTCTTACCTCTTCTTTTTAATTTGCTATTCAGCTGTAAAGAATATACATTACATATCTGTTAAATATTGTTGGACAGAGTCAGAAACTCTTTGAGGGCCTCCTGAAATTACACTCCTCCAAGAACCAGAGCTTCAGAAGGATATGCAATCCTACTTCTGTTGGAATCTTAGCTAAAATGTACAACATGAAGATCATATTGTAAAGTATACAAAATCCATCTTAGTTAGGAGGTTATAGTTACTTCAACTGCAACCACATGGATCAACCACAAGAAACTTAACGGGAAGCACAAGCACCTTATTGGTAAAGGCTGGTAACAATAGGTGCAAGGGAATGAACGGAAACAAAGAGCAGAGCTTTATGGAAATAGGACAAACAACGGTAACATATTTTATAAGTGTTTTTAATTGTAAATGACTCTCCCACTGATGGTACGAATGAAAAGAAAGGTAAAGTGAATACATTTATAGAATTTTTTTTAATGGGGGATGGAACTGATAGCGATCGAATTTCTAGATGCCAGTCACATTAACAGTATTCTTGTGCTATTATGCGCAGTGGTGAAGATGCAGAGAAATAGGTATCATGTGCAATAAATACAAATGAATATCATACGTATAGTGTACGAGGATCATAACAATTTCACTATCAACATATTTACATATAAACAGTCAAAAACAAAAAAATGTTTACTTCACTATTACCGTAAACTCCTATTTCAAATGTTCTTAGGTAACATATCCAACATGTTTATTTAAGTTTCAGTTTAAATCACATCCCCTTCTTTTGGGCTTGATGTACTATATGCTCGAAAATATCATGCTATTAAAGGTCTCTTTTGCTGTGTTTCTAACAAAAATGTACTGCCCCAACATTTTTGTGGTTTTGATTTTTGATGGCCCTGATTTGTTCTTTAAATCTCATTGTTATGAGTCTGTAGAGACCAGATATTGTTTTATAGAGATGCATATGATCATATATGTGTGTCAGCTAATTAATTCCTGAATACTATGGGGGTCATTAAGAGTTTGTTGGGCGGCCTCCTCTTCCCTCCATCCGACCGCCTGTGCGACATAAGCCCTGCCGGCCCTAATAGGACTTCACAGTAGGGCCGGCGGGCAGAAACAGTGTTTCCGCTGGCCGGCCCTGCTGTGAACAGGGCCTCAACATTGACGCCGGCTCCTAGTGGAGCCGGAGCAAATCTGGAGGTGCAGCGGGTGCAGCGGCACCCGTCGCACATTCCACTGCCTGTAATTCTGGCAGTGAAATGCGCAGTGGGGCTGTACATGGGGGCCCACTGAATCCCCCATTCTGCCAACCTTTCCATGGTGGTGTAAACCGCCATGGAAAGGCTGGCAGATGGGGACTCCTAATCCCAGGGCAGCACTGAAAGCAGTGTTGCCCTGGAGGATGTGACTTTACTGAGACCGTAAGTCTGTCGGCTTGCAGCAGCCTGGCGGTGTCGGTGGTCTGAACGTGGCAGCTCCGCCACGGGAGGAAAGCTAATTTTTTCTTTAACATCAAATACATTACATGATTTTCTACATTTTAATCTGTAACACATCGGAGAGCTTCATCATGTCACCTCCTAGGTTTGCCTGGGAGTAACATTCATCTGTCTTGTTGGAAATGTTTTGCAGAAACCCATAAGGCTTTCCGTTTGTTGTCTCTTACTAATGTCTTAGTGATTCTTTAATTTGTCATTTTTTTCACTGCCCCTACTTGATTTGCAAGAATCTGTCTTAATACAATTTCCCATGATGTGTAAGAGTTCCCATCAGAATATATTTGAAATCAATCTCTTACTTTGTTCTGAACTAGCAGGAAGTATACTGGGGGTTGCTTTAGTCTTCCTGTATATCTTGCCCTGTAAAACGTTATTTTTCATGTGCAATTCCACAGTTAGAAATCAAATCCTGCCTTCGTGAAATTCTATAATGAGATTATTATCAAGATTATTGTTATCAGAGTAATGGTAACAATGTTATCTATTGTAGAATAGTGCAATCTAAATCCGGATTGATGTAATGGCCAAATATGTTTTTTTTCATTGTCCATATGTGTAAAGCATTTAAAAGATGCTTACCCACGTTTTTAACAAAGTTTGAGTTGGCAGTTCTTTGAACTAGCTTTGTCCCCTTTTCTATTAATTGGCTAGAAAATCGCTTGTTTATTAGGATTTTCATGAGGAGAAAAAAGGTAAATTTCTTTCTTGTGATGCAAACTTCTAACTGCCCCTTTGACTGTAACACTCTACCATACGTTTTGTTGCACAGAGAAGTGTTTTGATATCATCTCTTTGATATTCTGTCATGAACACTAAGATCATTAGAAATTAGAAATAGGGTAATTTAGAGATTGCATGAGAGAGTGCACTGCCATAAACTAGTGGTTCACACGCCCTGTGGAAACTTGCAGTTCACTCACCTTATTTACCTTCGACTAAGTGTTCTATCCACTACAGGATCTAAGTGATGGTCACCCCTTTGTTTGGCATGAGATTCGCCTGCCTGGGATTGAAACGTATTACAATCCTGGGTAGAGAACTTAAAAAATGACGCTGACCTGCAGGACAAAACTCCTTGCATATTAGAAACACTATTTTTGTTGTTATTTTCTAAAAGTCACCTTTGAAGTTTTTGAAAAAGTTTGCTGAGTCTATCCTCCAAGTTGCACATTTACATTCTGTGACAAATGTGAAGCAAATGCATCAATGAGAAGCACATGAGTTAAGCATAGATATCAATGAATGACAATGCTGTGTAAAACTAAGGCAGTGATAGAAATCACATCTCCTCTTCTTGTTTTACAGGTTACATCTCCAACAGACACAAGCAATTTTGACAGCTTCCCTGAGGACAATGACGAGCCCCCACCTGATGACAATTCAGGGTGGGACGTGGACTTTTAATACATTTGTCTGACCTGCTTCCGCCTTGCCGAAGACAGCTTTCCTGAAACATGGCTGCCAACAAAATCGAAGGAATTGGGGAGGAAAATGCTCGGGGTCACCATGATGCCTTGATTGATGCTGCTACAGTAAACAGAGTGGCATTCAGACTTATTGCTTAGATGACAATAGAGCTCTTCACACGTTTTATGTTTGACCTTAACATAGCAATTGACATGGTGGTCCTGACGCAATGCCCTGTTCACCAGTTAATAATAAGCTTTTGATCGCTGTATGACTGTGCTACGCTCAAATTATGATTTGAAAGAAATAACTAATGTAAGGAAAACTTCAAGCCAGTATAACAAACCAGACCTTGAAGCTAGAGTTATCCATAGGATGAGATAATAATTTATTGTAAGTACTGTAGACTTCTATGGTACGACCCTGCCTCTGCTCCACATGTGGGGAGTATGCGAGGGATCATCGACTGCAGGCCAGTGTACATACAAAATAAGGACCACAAAACCCATGGTCAAAAAAATAATGTAAAATCTGTACTGATATGTTTTTATCAAGTTGTGTTAATGACAAGACTGAATGTTGACTTTTCTTTTGAAAGACTTTTAAATTGTGTTGTAATAATAAAAGCACAACTGCTACAGATGCTGTTGAAAACTGTTATGACAGGAAAGGGTTTCATTCTCACCTACACCAAAAAAAGCATGGTGCAACCAGTACTCATTTTGTTGTTTGTCATTTTTGCCATCAACTCACTTGTCACAAGGGTCACTGATCATCGCACATTTCATTTGACTGAAGGAATACGATCTCAAATGTGAAATAAGGTACGAAGGCAGCTAATGTTGTCATGGGTTATGGTACGCAAGACATCTTACTTTCTTAGAAGGATGCAAGCAAAATGAAAAAACATACATAAGTTAATTAATTAATTAATTAATTAAGTCATGCAGCCTGATTCAGCATAATTTCCACATATAAAGTGCGATGAAACTTATGTGCTGAAGCATTAAAAAACAATATGGGAATTGTGGTCATTCTTAATTCACTGTAAAAGGAATCGACAAGATACTTGCACTAATTTAGTTGTTCTACTATAGGATGAAGTGGGGTACAGCATAAGTTACTCAAATGTACAAATTCTGTTCAAAGAAAAGCGTCAGCCTTAATTTCAATATTAAAGGTTCTTACACTGATGGCCTCATTTGCATTTTTTGAGTCCAGGTGACCTTTAAGATAGACTTTTACTGCAACATCGGGTTGGTATCTTACATTAAGTGGGTGAAGCTTATAGGGTGATCTTTTCATGGTTTATGAGGTACCGATCTATCTAGCCCTCATTGATATTATGGGGCATGCAGGCAGTCATCTTTAAAAGTCATCAAAATGCCACATACAAAGTCCTGGGCTCTGCGAAGGAGGAGGTTTTCAATTACTTTTAAATAGCTTGTCACTTGTACAATTAGATGTAAAATTAACAATGGCAAGTTCCTGTTTAAAAAGAGTAAAAATAGAGAATTTGATGGTGTTTAGTAGCAGAAACAACTTTGCTGATACCATGTCTTCTTCCCCTTTGCTTCTGACTGAATAATTAGGTTATTGTGAACTTGGCCTGATAATGTCAGAAAGATATTTCAGTCAATGACCTCTATCATTCAGTCCAATACTCGCCCAGTCACTTTTGAATGTGACTAGGGGACTGCATTTTCATCTCTATTAAGGAGAGAGAAGATCCTTAAATGAATGAACTAGCATGGATCTTCCCACTGAATATGGCCCATGACACAAGTTGCAGGTGCTAGGTGTATCTATAATGTGTTGATCGCATAGTCTTGCAAAAAAAAAATTCTGGACAGAGATCAGTCTACTTCAACGTAATATTCATTCATTGTTCACTGCATTTTGTTATGCCTCTCCATTCCCTGTGTGCAATTCTATTATTTCAACATCGTTTTATTGTATTTCCTAAGTGAAGCTACTAAACCAGTGTAGAAGAGTAGCTCTGACTATGTTCAATCCTGAAGGTTATTGAAATACAGTGTTCCTTGAAAACATACACTTCTGCCTGAGCCTGATAGTACCACACTTTCGTAGTAAGTTTGTACATGTGCGTAGTAAGTCCTGATCGTGAGCAGGAATATTTCACAATCACATTGAGGTGTCCCTCATGATGCATCTAAAATGAATTAATTATTGTAATTAAAATTTGATACATTATCTAGAAGGAACTTTGATAGTAGTCTTAGCTTACAATACAAATTACAGTGTTGAAGTAATATCCTTCAAGGGACTTATCCCTCTAATAAATATTCACTAAATAAGGACTACTAATTGCATTATATTTTGAAGATTAAAATAATAGTTTTTAAAGTTGAAAATAAGTACACCAAGTGCTTTGTCCTCCTGCGCTGTGAACAACAACTGCTTCTGGAATTTACTTTCCTATAGGTAAATATATTACATTTTGAAAACAGTGAGGGATAACACATCAGAAAACACACTTTCTTTGTTTGAGAGAGTTTAATGGTTCCCTACTCAGGGTATAAATGAGTCATTGTTCTTCCGAATTCAGATTAATTATTAGTATACATGTATTTAATAACTCCAAAGGATTTACATCTGGATAACTCTGAAACTTTACCAGCAAACACGAACTTTAGTAGCCTCAGTATACTACAGGAATATCATTGAAAAATGTTGCTCTATCAAAATAGCATAGCTTGAATATTGAGCATCAAAATATTGTGTAGGTAAGTGTATGTACATATATTACTCCACATATGTGTAGCGTGATGATATTAATATATCCTCAAAGTATATGGAGTTAAGAGTAGTACATTTATCCTTACTCTTGTGTACATAACTTCACAATACTTTGATACTAGATATTTAGGCTACAATATTTTTGACTATCAATATTTAGTCAAAGAAATATTGACATGCAGTTCCTGTCTCACGATCAGCTCTAGTATTCACATGCCTCAGTATAAAACATGATATACCAAACATAGTGTAGGAATTAACCTTCCTACACTAGGATAGAAACAAACCAGCTCACATTTCTACTGTGTTGATACTATGTAATGGTTATTCATTTGTACAATGCTTCAAACTCAATGAATCAGGCAATATGCTACACTGTATTTTTTTTATAGATCATAGTTTACAAGGGTACGTTTAGAGGGTGCCTAATAGTATTTGGGTTATTCCTAGGTCCAACTGACATGGTGCAAATGGAAACCAGTCTTCCATAAATGTAACAGGCATGCATTAATGAAGGTTGTTCAAAGAAAGACCATGTTGTAGTTGAACATGATAAATCTGTCCTGTTTTCATCGTTAACTGTCTGCTCCTTGTCAGTGCATTCTGACCCTGTGGGAATATACCGATGTAAAACATGTCCCCTCGAGCTAACGTACTCCATGTCATTTTCATCGGCAGAGTTTGCAGTTCTTTTATTTCACTGAGTGTCTGTGTATGGCTCTCTCTTCATTCATTTGCCTCATCACTGTGGGACACGTCTTGAATCATCCACATGACATTAATAACTGCATCAGCATGGACTGGTATTCCACACGTCATACGACATGTAATGCATTAATCATTGTGAAAATGGTTTAAATACCATCCGAGTCAAGACACTAAGCTGCAGGGCAAAACAAAGACCAACCACACAAATGAAATGTGCAAATTATTTCTTTGTTTCTGAGCTGAAAGGTATGAAGATCTGCTTGTCCCGCACAGGACAAATCTTTAGAAAAGCTACTGGAGGAAACGTGATCAAAGGTTTTCCTGTTCTGGCATATATATATGCAAATGAACTAACCACAAGACTTGTGCACTGACAGCTAATCAAAGAAACATTTTGATGAGAGAAAGTATCACCTCTGCGTTGCTCTGTGATGAAGCAAAAAGAACATGGACGCAATTTATGTCTTTTTTAAACTATGTTTACCTTTGTCTGCTATTTCCTAGTGACACTTGCAGTAACTTTGGACACATGCAACCTGTAGATTGAATTAAAAATATTTTTTAATGTAAACAGCCTGCCACCTTGCTCACACCTGCTTTTAGGCGGACAGCTTAAGCTTAAGTGTCTGCTGAGCGTACCACTGCATCACATCTAATATGTATATTCAATTTTTAGCCACAGAACACATCTGTATTTCTTTTGATTTTGTTTTGTATCTTTGGTGTGGTTCGGTTATGGCTCAATCTAGAAAACAAGGGAGCTATGGTGCATTTTTAAGGGAAAAAGCTACTATATTGCAACCAAGTGACGTGATTGGATGCCCAAAGTGCACATCACCAGCAGCTCATTACGTGCTGCATTCTCCATAGTAATATATTATTTAACTGTAGGACCACAAGCAAATATTTATGTAAATAGATATTTTCGTGTTGATATTTTGTAAAACACACATAAACCTCTTTATTTGGAGATCCATGGCATTATTACTTAATTCTCTTATTTGTAACCTATAGTGCTCTCGGTCCAATTAGACTTGAAATTTTGTCATATTTGTCAGTATTATTGAATTTTTGTCAATTGTGCCCTGTTACTCATCTGCTCCATAGTGTATACCATTGACCTGGCTATTCGGCATTGTTACAAGTGCCTTAAATAAATGGCATCTTTAAGAACAAAAACAATTGGTGTTATGCTGCATGACAAAGACACACACACCTCAAAATGTTGTCCTTTCTTAGCTTGCTGCGTTTTACAGTTCTTTCTGCAAACGATTTTTAAGCCTTTATTATATTCTAAAATGGAATAATTACAGAAATTCTGAAGTTGTTCTCCTATTTCTGTTCAATGTACCAGAGCTGTGTATCTGTTTATGGGATACAGCGTCATTTCTGTGAAATGTATCAATGTATGTGCAGGTGAAATTAACATATGACATACTATCAATCTGTACACAGGTATTCCTGTTTTGCTAAACTGTGCTGTTGCAAAAAATTAAAAGGTAGTACGTTATTCTACTTCCGTTTAAACATATCATTGGTTATTGAGCATTTGACACAAACAGTGTGGTGTCAGTGGGACAGTGTCATAATGGGATATACATCTGCACATATTTATTTCAAGTCTCTGTGTTTTTTTCCATTCAACCATAACCCAAAACAGAAAATATCAGCCTTACAATAGACACTTTTTCTTTTAACTTGTAAAAAAAGGCAAAATGTAAGGGCATCATCTTTTTAAAAAATGTATTTGAAGTTGCACCCAGTGATATTTTCACTGCTATGTTCTGAGATCCTGTTGCAGAAAGGCCAAGGTACAGAGTACACTTTCCTAGTAGGTGCAAATGAAAGCCCTGGAATACTATACCCCCAGTATATTGCATATGTTTTATTGCCTGGCCGTAGTAGTGCGTCCACTACACTGACTTAACCACTATATCGCAAGATAAGCCTAGCTAAATATAAGTGGAGTTAAGAATAATAATTCCCTACTTATCTTGACGATATAGTAATAGATTTGGTATTATTTTAGTTCAATGTTATCAACCTTGATATAGTGTCATATAACTATAGTAGAAGTGTCATTTGCTGAAATGCACCACATTCTGAAGGCCATCACTTCTTAATCTCTGGGGCCCTTTTCAGTGAAAAATAAGCTTCACTTTTGATAAGGAAAATTGGACTAGGACTAACCACAGTATTTTAATTGTTGGGGCCACGTTGATAAACGTTGGAAAACTAGCATGCTTCTCTAGACCCTCGGGAGTGGGATTGGCGAAGGGAGGGTCATGGCTTTTATGGCCAAAAGAATGTCTCTGACTTGTGTAGGGCCATTACATGACTGCACCTAGGAATGAATGGCCTCGTACACTCTGCCCAACTACAAGAAAATACCTTAGTGTACCACTCAGCAAACAGGATCATGCTTTCTATGAGTTCTATATGCAAATCATTTGGAGAGCAAGCTCTCAGCACACATAGAAAGCAGAACATTGAAAGTGTGTTATTACAAGATCACCTTCTTCACCGAATAACTCCATGGCAGGCAGTGCCCTGAGACTTACCTGATTCCTCAAGTGTGCTAAGTACGCACAGCAAGCAAAGTAAAGGGAAGTGCACACAGACATTGCCTACCTATTCAGATCTATGCTATTCTATCATCCTTTATTACATGCCAATGGCTATTAGGTTGCTTTGATTTTTCTCAACCATCCTATTCCAATGTACATGAAGGCTTATTTATGTTGTTTTCTTAGATATGTCTGTCCTCCAGTGGTCATCGGACCAGTTGCACTCTTTTGATGTAGAATATGAATTTTCTTCATATACTGAGTTGCTTTGATTTGCTCTGTATTTTCCCTGCAGCCGTAATTGCCGAGTGCCTGTTGTATACTTTATAGAGTTGAAATAAAACAATTACTTTTGAACATGGTTCAGATGCATTCTTGAGTTCATTTCCTGACTGTCATTGAAAGTTTCTATGACTAATGGACACCTATAGTAAACGTGATATATATCAGCCTCTATATGAATATTGAAACCTAGTATTTTTGTGCGTCACCAAAAGGAGCACCAAAATGTAAGATCATGCCCGACCCCCTTTACCAAACAATATACTTTCAGGGATCATGTGCAATGGGAGGAAGATTTGCCTACTGATTTGTGAGTTACATATCAAACCACAGTAATTCATTCGAACAAGTTGTTCAGTTTACATTGGTATTGATCCATCCTATACACAGGAATCAATTTGAGACCTAGAAGGGTGTGTCAAATTTTTTAATAAAAAAGGAGCATCATTGTACATTGTAAATAGAGGATTTTATCTCAATATTACGTGACAAGGCTTTCACGCATCTAAAAACGTAAGACAGGGCTGATTATCTCCAAAGGACATGTTGCAAATGTCTGTTACTTTTAGGAAGATAGTGCCATATTGAGTAATATTTTAACAGATCTTTGACATTCGTAGACTATCAAATCTTTCAAGGTGAATGCCATTCATAGATTATTTGTTTCTGATTCGTGGAGAGGCACTCCTTGGGCTTTCTTCTTGATCTTCACTATCTGGCTTCTCGTGGTCTCAGATGGGCATCCCAACACCACACTTTTTCCTGTGCACTTCTCCTAATCCCTCTTACTTTACCTAACAGGGCACCTCCCCATTATTCATCTTATATGTTTTTTCTTAACCCCGCCTGTATCATAGAAATCCGTCCCCAATTCATACCCTAGTATGGTTGCCACTATCTATAACCTTGTGCTGCTAAGGATATATTGGGACCTCTATTTAATTTGTTAATTAGATATAGGGACTGTGTAGGAAATTGCTCTGGGTGAGCTTTGCATGAGTGAAAATAGATCACAGTGGCAGCCGTGAGAGAGCTCTCTCAGTGCCCAATATGAGAATCCTCTGAGAGAAACAGGTTTCACTTAGGGTACCTTTGATCACCTTCGTAAACAATGCTAAGCACCAAGGCAATCACCAGAGAAAGTAATGTGTATTTTGTATGTGCACAACAAGTCACTTTACAGGTGTTTCACAGCAGAAGCACAGAACCTACAATAATCACAATAAGTTAAAGAATATATTTTTTTATGTGCATAGAAAATGGAAAGAGCATTAAACTTTATAAAGGACTCCCTTTCAGCCTACAAGAACATATTTGAACTTAAAATAGTCTTTGCAGTTTACCAAACAACCAAGAAAAGTTTCTGGAGGGAAGCAGGGCACTGAATATGATCACAAGAGATCACAAGGTAGAAGAGCTAGACAAATAGTAGTCTAAAACAATAAGGCTACTGCTAAATTGGGCAGTTATTATATGGTCAGGCAGTAGACACGTCACACCACACTTACATGTTCAGGCCCCAGATAGAAGTAGCAATATCACAGAAAACTTTATGAATATCTACGATGAAATGTTCCCACATGTCTTGAAAATATAGCCATATAAATGTAGTAGGTGGCTTCTGGTACAAAGCTGGCAGTATGCTTCCTAAGAGAAATGTGAATTATACATCAAATATCAGATTTGAATACATTTCATAAAAGCAATAATTGTAACAGAAAATCAGATTGTGGATTCTAAACCTACTTATATTTCACCATAACATTCATAAACTGCATTTTGGATAACTAAGCTCAAATCTTCCCAAATACAAGCTCTTGAGTTTAATTAAGAGCTGCATTGCAGTCCTCATGTGCCAAATTATAATTTTATTAAATGCATGTTTCAGTCTCAAAAACTAAATTTATGGCATCATGCTCGCATAAATTGGGTTGTCGACTCTTTTCAACCCATTTTAATTAGTGGGTCCCCTCAGGGCAGGGAACCAAATAACCTTGCTAGTGGGAATGAAAAATCAAATCGAGTCTGAACCTAGTAAGTGTAATATTGAAGTGGCAGGAGCGGCATGGATTATTCAGGTCAGCTAAATGTTTTTAGTCGTTTATCAGTAGACCTGCAGGCAAAACAATTTAGCTAACTTTGGATCAAAGCTTCTCGTCCTGTGATGGCGTGCTGAGTATGCTCATTTCCAATTTCCAGACAAGGGTAACACAGAAACTCTCAACCTCTCTGCCTCATTCAACACCATCTCCCACCCCATCCTCATCCAATGCCTCCGTGTCTAGAATATGCAGATATGTACTCTGATTAATCATTTCCTTCCTCTTAGGATTTACCCAGTCACTCAGCCTGGCCCCGTTCACCTCCTCTGCTTCCAACTTGATCTGCAGCATCCCCAACTCTCCTCACTCAGCCCCACACTCTTCAATGTCTACATGGCCCGCTTGCCAACATCGTCTGAGCCCATCTTGTACACTGTTGGCACCCAACTCATGCCCAAAGTTGTAAAATGGATGAAGATCAACCGTTTGGATTTCAACTCAGACAAGACAGAGGTGGTACATTTCAGAAAAGACACCTTTCTGTGGTCCTGAGCCTAGTGGGTCTCAGAACTAGGAACAAAGAACTGTGACCCAAGCCCTAATCACTGGCAAGCTGGACTTTGAGACCACACTCTGTGTCAGTATCAAACAACACACAGCTCACCAAGAGACTCCAGGTAACTCAGAACGCAGCAGCCAGGATCACAATCATACTCCCACCCTGTACCCACATATTCTCACACATAAAAGACCTCCACTGGCTCCACATTCACAAATGTGCCCTCTTCAAGCTCCTCACTCACACACATAATGCTATGCACAATAACGGTCCTGCATACCTAAGCAACTGGGGGAAGCTCACACGCACTGTTTGTTTGCCATCAAGATTCCAGGAAGCCGCCTGGCTTGGAGGAAACCTGCCTACCACCGTGATCGCACCAGAAGTAGGGTCAAAACAGCCACAGCACTCCTGCAGCGTGGAAAGCTCACAAGTGATATTTGTTTTTCCAGCAGGACTCCAGGAACCAGCCTGGCCTAGGGAAGCTCACCTACAGCCATGATCACACTGGAAGGAGCAGGGTAAAAACAGCCACAGCTCTCCTGCGTGTGCCCAGGCCAGAACTGGGCCAGTCTGCACCTGCCAGCCGCTATAGGAAGCCAGGATGGGCCACCCCTCTTGGCCAGGTCTCTGTGTCCACAGCCCATTTTGATATCGGCCGGCCTTGTGGTCCTAAGGTAAGAGCATGGGGAAAAGAAAGATCCCAACTGGTACTGAAGCAGATGATAACATTACCACCTTAGACTGTTTCTTGTCATGTGCAGCGGGAGTCCTCTCAAAAGAGATCGAACTAACTGAGCAGCGCCTCTCTTGGAGTGCCGGTTTAGACAGCTCCCCCCAAAGTGAAATTGCAGGGGGAAGGGAGCAGAGGTAGCATTCCTTGGCTAACAATGTGTCTGACTTACCAGTATTTCCATCCAGATCTAGTCCGCTGCACTCTCTTCTGCTCTCCTCAGTAGAACCCCCAGTGAAAAAGAAGAAAGAGGGGGCTGTGCAGAAAAGACCTGGTCCTATTTCTAAGGAGACATTGGAGATCCAGGAGAGGGCAGCTCCAGCAGCCATACATTATAACAATGATGAACTTTGTGCCAGGTTGAACTCATGCTGAAACTTCTCCTGGAACCCCTCCAGGACTGCCTTGATGGCATCAAAGCTAAATTGTCTAACTTGGTGTTCAAGCATTGTGACAATTATATGATAAATCTTCGGGGGCATATACAACATTGTGTCCCTTTAGGGCGCAGGTTGACAGTGGTACTTGTGTGAAGTCACATCAGTTAATACCTGCTGCGACTGAGGAGGTGCACAGGGATGTGGAATCCTTAGGGGAAAATGCTTCAATACAGAAGAGGGCGTCAACGGCAGTTAGAGCATTGTCTGCTAATAACATTGCAGCACTTGCCCATACACCCGCCAAGTCCCATAACATAACAATGGATAGCCTGAAGGAGCAGGGAACTTTAGGGGTGAAACATGCTTACCCCTTTAGCAAAGGTGAGGGCCCCATATCAGCTTTAGTCCTGAGGAGGGGTAGTGATCAAGTAAGGCTACACCTTCACCCGGCTTCATGCCCAAATGTCCTCATTTTGACAAATGTACCACGACTTAGGTCAGTGCAGACCGAAACCACTGAGCAGTAAATAGCCAAAGTCACATGCTAGTTCACTACTGTTTATGGCCAGGCGTATGTTGTCCCATTTCAAATTCTTATGGCTAGAAGGGTGGACTGGGTGTGTATGTCTCCTAAGTCTTTAGCTGAGGACTTTGTAGTGGGAAACTTTAGATCCTCAAGGGTGGTGACCAATTTATTGAACTGTGCCTTCAACCGTCTCCATCGACCCTCAGCAATCTCCATCCTCCTTTTGGGATTTTTTATAAACCTCCCCACCTCTCTTCCGCATCCAGAGAGTTGAGTATGGGGCTCTCTAACATGTCTCACTCAAAAGGGCACTGTGGCAATGATACAGGTCTTCCCCTTTCTAATGGGTTGGAGCAACTAAAGGGGTTGGAGAGCTGTGATTGACTGACTATTAGGCCACCCAGTGAGCCTCCCCATCTGGTTGTGGATCAGTTACAACATGACCACCCAATAGCAAATCCCTCCTCACCAGACTTGGTTAAGGTTTCCCATGGAACTTTGCATGGCTAAGTAAGAAGTTGGGCGACTCTGAGTGGTCAGAGTTAGTGCTGAAGTACCAAATGATCTGCCTTCAAGAGACGTGGGCAACTGATACATGTGCCATAGGTTGCTATCAGACATATTGTTTACTCGCAAGACGCTCTAAGGCAGGTAGAGCGAAGGAGGGTTGGTTACATTTATTTCAAACTCCTTTAAGTGGTGAGCTACTATGCATTTTAATGAGTTTCCCTTTTTCCAGTGTATTTTGTTGGATGTAGATCAAGACTCGGATCTCCTTTTAATCAACTATTATAATAATTCTTTTGACGGGTCTGCTCCACACGTAATAAATGCATTAGAGGCTGTCATCCAATGGCTCATTTGGGCTCACATGAAACCATAGGAATTCCTATCAGCTGGTGATTTTAATACTCAGCACTGCTCTATACTCTCCAATTCAAGCTGTGGTCTTACAAACTGTAGTGAAGAGATACTTGTGCATTTCAGGCACCATCCCTACGGTAATGACCTCAGCCATTTTGTTGTAAAATACAACTTTAAAATGCTGATGTGAAGTGGGATATGGGTGGCCTGCCACCGACCTTTTGAGGTAAGATCGGTCCTTCCAATATTGATTACATTTTCAGTACAGAGTTGGTAGGGGCTTCATTGGGAGGATTTCAGGGTTGAATTCACTGGTTTTAGTGATCATGCGCTAGTGTGCTGCAGTCTGAAAGGGGTGGGAGCAAAGAAGCCCCGGACTAAGGTAGGGTACCGCCCTATACTTGGTAGGAAAAATAGATTTATGGTTAAGTTGGCTAAGGTGGATAAAGTCATCTTTATTCCATCATACTACAACACAAACAACAGGCTTTCTCCCTATGTCTTGACATGGAAGAAGGTTCCAGTGTGATTAAGGAGTGCTTTAGGAACATTACAGTTTCAAGTAGCATTGCGCTCACAAGAGTGACTGACTCAACAAACTCGCACCCTACGGGATGGTTTAAATCAGCATGTTCCTAAGCCCTTGCTAAACTTCATACTGATTTATGAGCTGAGCTGCAGGAGAGAGACCTGCTAAAGGCCAGGACGGATTAAAGGAAAGCAAGGGAAGAGTGGGTTAGGGAAATCAGGGATAAGACATGAGAAGATCTCAAGGTCACGAGTCAAACCAAGGATAGTGCCACCTTTTGGAGGGTCCTGAATTCCTCCTACTTTAAAGAACAGTCTGACTACTGTACGAAGGTGTTCATGCAGGAGGCACAATGGATTAAATACTTCTCTAATATATGTTCATGAAATTAGGAGGCTGCAGAGAGTGGAGGAGTTATGATCAATCCGGGTGCGCCAACATCTCTGGTGTTTGAACTTGAGGAGCTGATGATGGGACTCAGGGGATGAGGCAGAGGGAAGGGCATTATGGGCTCCCGGTGGAACTTTATCTGGAGTGTCAGGATTTGTGGGGCCCAGTACTAACTAATGTTTTTACTGCGTTTGCAAAGGTTGGCCCACCTCTGACGTGGAAAGAGTCTGTTATTCTCTTATTTATAAAAAGGGAGCTAGGACCCTCCCAATCAATCACAGGCCCATATCTCTTCTGGACTCTACAGCCAAAATAATGGGCGGAATATTGCTCCAAAGGTTAGAGGAGTGGGCAAATACCAATAACTGACTTACAGATACACAATATGGGTTCAAGAAGGGAATGGGTACAATGGATCAGAGTTTGAAACTGAGTTTGATTATTTCTAAATATGCTGTTGCAAAAAACAAAATTACTCTGTTCATGGCTTTCATGGACTTATCAGCAGCCTTTGACTGTGTTACACGCTCTAAGCTTTGGCACATGTCCTAGATGGGTATAGGGGAAGATATTGTTACTTTTATTAGGCAACTCTGTTTAGAGGCAAACGCATCAGTCCTATATGGTAGGGACAAGTAGTGTTCAGACCCATTTGATATTAAGCGAGGTGTGAGGCAAGGCTGTGTCTGTGTCATTGGCCCTTTTCTTTTCTCATTTTTCACTTACTTTTAGGCCAAGAGTCCCTGCTTATGTGGGTACCCAGCATCTCTTGAACCTACTCTACCCGGACGACACGGTTTTAGGACTGGTCGAGCATTACAGGACCTCATTGATGATTATATTAGCTTTATGAAGGACCATCACCTACAGGTTAACCCTAAAAAACAATTACCATGAGGTGTGGGTTGTCCCCTAAGAAAACCCCACTATTTTATTTTAACAGTGCCAGAGTTGAGGTGTCAGTGACTTTTTCCTATGTAGGGCTTCTTTTTGATCATAACCTCTCCTGCAAGCCAATGGTGGAAAGCAGGTTGGCGCTTATGGAAAAATCCTTAGTGGGGCTACAGAATTTTGTAAGAAAATAGCCACAAAACCCCTGAAAGAGCTGTCTAGGCATCTGATTCAGTACTGATTGCTTTGTATGGGGCAGTGATATGGAGAATGGTGGACACGGGCATGGTGTAGATGGTAGAAAATGTCTTCTTGAGGAATGTGTTAGCCATCCCGCAGGGGTGTACCACCACTTTGTGCTATAAGGAGCTCAGCATGCCCTACATACAGGATATGTAACTTCTGTTATGGCGGGCCATCTAGGCAAGTGAGGCGGCCCCACTGACTCATCTGATCATTAAAGATTGCCTAATCCTGTGTCGGGTCCGAGAGATTCCCTGGCTTGCATATGTTAAACAACACTTGAGGAGATTGAGTAACCGGAGCTGTTCCTACATCCTAGCACATGTAGTACCTGTACTAAATTAATCCTAATAAAGAAATATATGGGGAAATCTCTGACCACGAGAGAGGCTACCAATTGTAGTAAAACAACAGTACGTATCTACAAGCAGTTATTCCCTCGAAAAGGGATCCAAATGTATTTATCAATAGTTCAGAATCACCAGCACCACTTTGTTCTCACCAGATTTCATTTTAACTACCTTCCATTAATGGTGGGCTACCCAGCGAAGTGTAACTCCTTTTTGGAACTTGCCCTCTGTCCTTGTGATGGTAAATCCACCCAGTCAATCATGCACATCAGATTCTTTTGTTCCTTTTACATAATACCTATGAGAAAGCTACTGCTCCCAATTCTCAAACAACTTAACTTTTGTCAGTGTAAACCTGTGTTGTTATTCCTCCAACAGTTACAGTCTCCCTTGGTTTTGCTACTTAATGATCAGTTTTATCTGGCAAGTACTGAAAATTAGAGAGGAGTATGTCTAACTGTTGGGTGGTTAAGTCAGACTAAAGCTCTGCCTATTTTACTGTATTTATTTTACAAAGCTGCTCACTGTTGATGGTATTTTTAAGGTTTTTATACTGAAAGTATCCCGCATGATGCAGCTGAAATTTAAAATGTTATTGTAATTAAAATTTGATACATTTTCTAGAAAAAACTTTGATAGTGGTCTTACCTTACAATACAAATTACAGTGTTAAAGTAATATCCTGCAAGGGACTTATCCCCTCTAATCAATATTCACTAAATAAGGACTACTAATTGCATTACATTTTCAAGATTAAAATAATAGTTTTTAAAGTAGAAAATAATTACACCAAATGTTTTGTGATCCTGTGCTGTGAACAGCCACTACTTCTGGAATTTACTTTCCTATAGGTAAATAAATTACATTTTGAAATCAGTGAGGGATAACAGAATCAGAATACACACTTTCTTTGTTTGAGAGAGTTTAATGGTTCCCTGCTCAGGGTATAAATGACTCATTGTTCTTCTGAATTCAGATTATTAGTAAACTTGTATTTTATAACTTCAAAGGATGTACATGGCGTCCCTCTGAAACTTTACCAGCAAAGACAAACTTTAGTAGTCTCAGCTTGAATATTGAGCAACACAATATTGTTTAGGTACGTGTATGTACATATATTACTCCACATACGTGTAGCATGATGATATATATTTATCCTCAAAGTATATGGAGTTAAGAATAGTAACTTTATCTTTACTCATGTATACATAACTTCACAGTACTTTGGTACTAGATATTTAGGCTACAATATTTTTGACTATCAATATTTAGTCAAAGTTATATTGACATGCAAGTGCTGCCTCATGATCAGCTCTAGTATTCACATGCCTCAGTATAAATCATAATATACCAAACATAGGCCCTCATTACAACCCTGGCGGTAGATGCCGCATACCACCGTGCTGACGGCCACCAATACTGTGTCCGAGGCGATGTTCCGCTACGGGTATTATGACCCACACTGCAAAATCCGCCACTATACAGACACTCACACAAGTCTGCCAGCCCAAAGGTCAGTGATAAATTGGTGATAGCAAAACCCACACCATTACGCCAACAGGAATACGCCCACAGCATCACGACCCACGAATCAACACAGCGGTTTCTCAATCGCGGTAAACCATTGGCGGTACACACCGCTGCGCTCAAAACACACACACATTTACAAAACACTGCCACATTGGAATATTCAAACTACACACACCTGACACACATACACATACACCACACCCACACACTCACACCACTATAAAACACACACCCACATTACCCACAACCCCTTACAGTGAAAAAAACGATAGCACACAGAGAGAGACAAGGCAGGAGCACCCACTCAATCAGAGGCACAGAACACCATCACCATACACTATCCACGCACATCACAGCATACACCACAACACATTACCCCACACATCACCCCACACATCCTCACACATATCACTCGCACCACATCTATGGCACCCCAAAGACATCCCAGGTTTTCAGAGGAGGAGCTAAGGGTAATGGTGAAGGAAATCATCCGGGTAGAGCCACAGCTTTTCGGATCACAGGTGCAGCAGACTTCCATAGCTAGGAAGATGGAGCTATGGCGGAGAATCATGGACAGGGTCAACGCCATGGGACAGCACCCCAGAACAAGGGATGACATCAGGAAGAGGTGGAACGAGCTACGGGCGAAGGTGCGTTCCGTGGTTGCAAGACACCAGGTAGCAGTACAGAGGACTGGCGGTGGACCCCCACCTCCTCCCCCACAACTAACAACATGGGAGGAGCAAGTCTTGGCAATAATGCATCCTGAGGGCCTCGCAGGAGTAGCAGGAGGACTGGACTCTGGTAAGTCAAATCTCTATTACTATCACCACCCTACCTGCATGCCATCACATACCCCCACCCTTACCCTCACTCCCATCACTCCATCACCTCACATATACCCCATCATCACAACCCACCCATTCCAATACCAAGCCCTGCATGCAACACCAATGCATGGACCCCCATCACAGACCTGCATGGACACCCATCACCACAGCATGTCCAGTAAATCACCACTCACACAATGCCAAGCTGACAGGGAACTCACAATCATAGAGGGAAACAAACCCATGCACAATATGTCCCACACAGATACAATAACACTGCATTTGCATCCCCATAGGACCCATACTCCGGAGAGGAGGTGCCAGCTACATCCAGTTCCCCCACAGTTCCCCCACAGAAGAGGCCCACAGTGACGACAGCAGCTCTGCACGTCTGGATCTTGATGACCAACCTGGCCCATCCAGGACCTCTGGACAGTCGGTTCCCCTGCCACAGTCCCAACCCACCACAGCACCCACCCAGCGGGCCCATGCAACTGTCCCCAGGATACGTCAATCAGCAGTGGGTCCACAACTACAGGGACCCCAGGATACCCCGAAAACCCAGGACAACCAGGGACCTGGGGTCAGTGGCAGGGGGCACACGGTTCAGGGGACAGGGGCACAGGAGAACAGGGAAGCTGGGAGGACTGCTGTACGACAGGGGGAGGACAGGCCCAGGGAACCCACTCTCCATGAGGCTCTCTCCAACATCCTGGGACATACCACCATTCCCAGGAGACGATGGGCCAGATACTGGCCAAGCTGCAGGAGACCCAGTGGCTGCAGGAGGGACAGTACCTGGGGATCAGGGATGACCTAACAAACATCTACACCATCCAGGTCACCATTGCAGGGGTGCTGGCAGACATGGACAAGACCATGAGGGAGGCAGTGGCACAACAACGGGTGCCTGACACTAGCCAAACCGATGAACAGCCTTCCAACTATGCCGGCGCTAGTGGACAGGAGGCCCCACCACAGGACCAACAGGCCACCAGCACCCCACCCCCTGCAGAAGGAGAACCACCCCGCAAACAGTCCCTGTGATCCAGGCAGAAGACAGAGAACATTGCCAAGACCCCCGCCAGGAAATAAGACTCTCCTGATTGTCACCCTTCTGTCCCACACTGTCACCCTGTCCACCTTGAACTGCCATTACTCCCCTTCCTATGCCCCATTGGACAATGCACCTGTGATACCAAGAGACTAGACTCTACCCTGAACTTCCTTCCACCACCAGCCCAGCCCCTTTCACCACCCCCTCTACTTAGGCGCACCTAAATAAACACCCTTGGAACAAATAGCAATATGGAGTCTGTCATATGATTCAAATATGTATTAGTACAACATTATCAAAGCATTGCAACTCACAAGTACAGTTAAATATACTTTAGGATGACCTCTGGTGGGCAGCAGTACACATAGCAGGAGCCAGAGTGGGGCACAGAGATCTGAAAATGGAGATGCAAAAGGGTACAGTCAGTGGCCATAGACATAGGGAAACAGGCTGCCTTATACAATGTCCAACAGATAACTGAAATGTTAAGTGAAGTTACAGTGTCTTACCTGTGTGTCAGTGGAAGTACTGCCGAATAATATTGGTTCTGTTATCAACATCTTCTTCCTCTGCCTCCTCTTCCTCACTGTCCACAGGCTCCACCCCTGCCACAAGGCCATCTCCAGGCTCAGCTTCCTGCAGAAAAGGCACTAGGCGTCTCAAGGCCAGGTTCTGCAACATGCAACATGCAACGATGATCTGGCACACCTTCTTGGGTGAGCAGTACAGGGATCCACCTGTCAGCTGAAGGCACCAGAACCTGGCCTTCAGGAGGCCGAAGGTTCTTTCTATAATCCTCCTTGTACGCCCATGTGCATCATTGTATCGTTCTTCTGCCCTTGTCCTGGCATTCCTCACTGGGGTCAGTAGCCATGAGAGGTTGGGGTAACCAGAGTCACCTGCAAATATCGAGGGGCAACTGTTAGACACACACTAACCCTTAGGGACAACACCATACCCAGACACCTACTCATACTGTGTGGGGACCTTGGGCTCACCTATTAGCCACACCCGGTGCCTCTGGAGTTGGCCCATCACATATGGGATGCTGCTATTCCTCAAGATATAGGTGTCATGCACAGAGCCAGGAAATTTGGCATTCACATGGGAGATGTACTGGTCCGCCAAACACACCATCTGCACATTCATTGAGTGATAGCTTTTTCTATTCCTGTAAACTTGTTCATTTCTCCGGGGGGAGGGGAACAAATGCCACATGTGTACCATCAATAGCACCAATGATGTTGGGGATATGTCCCAGGGCATTAAAGTTAGCTTTCACTGTGGCCAAATCCTCCACCTGGGGGGAACACGATGTAGCTGCGCATGTGTTTCAGCAGGGCTGACAACACTTTGGTCAACACCTTAGAGAACATTGGCTGAGACATCCCTGATGCCATGGCCACTGTTGTTTGGAAGGAACCACTGACAGGACCTGCACTAGAGGGGGGATACCTGTGGGTTGGCTGATAGAAGACATCAGGACTGGCTCCAATTGGGCACACAGTTCTTGCACTGTGGCACAATCAAGTCTGTAGGTAATGATAATGTGTCTGTCCTCCATTGTCGCTAGGTCCACCAGGGGTCTGTACATCAGAGGATGCCGCCATCTCATATTCTGCCTCAGCGGTTGAAACCTATGGAAGAGAACGGTGAGCAGAGGGTCATATTCACACTTATATTGCATTAATTATGAATTGTTGACTTTACAGAAACAGTATGTGAACTTGAGAGTCCATGGATGTGCCAATGTCTGCTGTGATGCAGTTAGGTGCTATGCCCTGTGCCCCCCTGAAATGGCGGCTGCATGACCTCTGAGGAGTGACAAGTAGAAATGAGATAATTGCACTGGCATTGAGCTCCGTCGCGGTAGGCGGTCAATGACCGCCGCACAAATTCGCATTGGTTATCATTGAGCCCATTGGGTTCCAGGAGCCAATGGCGATGTACGCCGGCAGTGACGGTAGGCACCGCCGCGGACGTCACCGCCATTTTCTAGCTAATCACTCACTTGCTACCTGGCCTTCAACAGGAGAGGACCTACACTGCAAGTGCTGCTGTGACCTGTGTCTGGAAGCGACAATGGCTGATGTGTCTAGGGAAAGGGCCCCTGCCTTCACTAAGGAGGAGTTGGAGAAACTGGTAGATGGGGTCCTACCCCAGTACACGTTACTCTACGGTCCTCCAGACAAACAGGTACACTGTGAGCCTGATGGGTGGGTCATGAATGTATGGATTGCTGTGTGTAAGCCACATGTGGGGGGACGAGGGGTCCTGGCCAGACTGCAGCATATAAGGTGGTCAATGTATGTGTGTCAGGGGATGTGTGGGATCTGGTGGGCAATGAGTATGATGGTCCAGATGGGTGAATAATTCCCATTTCTGCTGTCTTTTCTCTTCAGGTCAGCGCCCATCAGAAAATGGGTATTTGGCGTGCCATCGCCAAGGAGGTGTGGACCCTAGGGGGTCTTTGACAGGCGGAGCACCCACTGCCGCAAGAGGTGGGAGGACCTGGGCCGCTGGGCAAAGAAGACGGCGGAGCTGGCCTCCAACTGAGGAAGGGGTGCCCGTTGCACTATGACCCCCCTGATGTTCTGCATCCTGGCGGTGGCCTATCCGGAGTTGGATGGATGCTTGAAGGCATTACAGCAGCCACAAGGGGGTGAGTACTGACTCTGAAACCTGACTTTGCGTGTGTTAGGAGGTACTTGGGTTGAGGATGTGGGTTGTGGGTGCCCCTAGGCCAGGGCGAACATGACAGGGTAGGTCCCTTGTTGGGCTGGCTCAGAATCACTCCTACCCCTATAGTGTTGGCGGTCATCTACTCCTGGGCAGGGTCCTGTGGGTTTCAGGGGTGCCGCAAATGGCGTTAGGCATTGAACCGCATGGGCTGGTGACTAACTGTGTAACTGGTAGTGCATGGCCTAGTGCACAGGGCTGCTTCCTGTGTGTTGTGTTCACCAACAGTAGTGGTGTTGCTGGCATTAACCAAGTGTATCCACTGTCTCTCCCCCCCTTTTTGTTTTGTCACCCTGTCCTTGTGTATTAGCATAATCTGGCAGAGGAGCAGAGGCACCGGTGACAGAGTGAGCTGCATCCCACATGACACATGAGGCCAAATCCACAGAGGCTGAGGGCAACAGTGGGACGGAGGGCGAGGGGAGCACCACGACGGGGACAGGAGGGGAGACAACAGACAGCGACTCATTCTCAGCGTGTTTCCCGTGCCCACTCACCCAGGAGGGTGGGCATCTCCTTCGCCCCAGGCACCTCAGGCCCGGCCCCGGTCAGCCCTGCTGCCCTCAGTGAGGAGGCTATTGACCTCCTGAGATCCCTCTCTGTTGGGCAGTCAAACTAATGCATACCTGGAGGGCATTCACTCTGGCGTGGCGGCCCAACAGCGAGCATTTCAGGCTCTGGCCTCAGCACTGATGGCAGCCTGTGTCCCTGTGTCTAGCCTCCCCCCTCCAACTTCCTCTACCCCGACCCAATCCCCTCAAGCCCAGCCTATCGCAGGCACACCTTCAGACCAGCATTCACCCAAATCAACACACAAAGGTGGCTCAGGCAAACATAAGCACCCCACTTTATCTCACAGGCACTCACACCACTACCTCCATCACCAGCACACCCATCACAACACACCCCTCACTGGCAGTCACCACCCACACAACCATGCACATGTCCCCTGTGTCCTCTCCCAGTATGTCTGTGACCCCTCCTCCCAAAGTACACAAACGCAAGCACCCACCCACACAACAGCTATCAACCACACAACTGCATCCAGCCCATGCACCTTCACCCAAACTCAGCAGAAAGACACCTCCTACAACCACTCCCTCTTCCTCCACTCCCGAACCCTCTCCATCTTCCCGCCCCAGTGTGTCTAAAAAACTGTTCCTGGCAAACATTGACCTGTTCCCTACCCCTCTCCCCCGTCCTTCCCCTCAGGCAAGGGTGTTCAGAACCCAGGCCAGCACCTCAGCCACCAAGTCGGCGTCAGCTGTGGTACCTGCAACTCCCAGAGGCTTCAAGGGGGCACCTGTCAGGCCAGCAAGTGTGCCACCAACCCCTGCAAAGGACCATACCTTTCCGCCACCTGCCAAGGTGAAGAAGGGGACAGCATGCACCACGGGCAAGGAGCATGAACCACCCAGCAAGGCCTCCTCCAAAACTTCAGCTGCCAGAGCCAAGGTCCCAACAGCAGCTGCCAAGGTGAAGAAGGGGCAGAAAAGCCAAGGCAAGGCACATCAGGCGTCGGAGCCTGCAGGTGAGGGGTCTGGTGGCCACCATTAGAACCGACAGCCCTGCCACCTGCACCGCGGGCAGCAACGCCAGCATCCCTACTGCAAGCACTGCCACCTGCACTGCCACCTGCACCGCCGCTGCCATCACTACTGTCAGCAGCAGCATCCCCAGTGGCCAGCAGTCCGATGCTGCAGGAGAAGGGCTGGTGCCTCCCTCCACCACTGGCAGCACCGGCACCTGCACCACGGCCAGCACCACGGCCAGCACCGGCAACATCCCCGCCGCAAGCACCGCCACCTGCACCGCTGACAGTAGGACCACTAACAGCAGCAGCAGCCCCAGTGTGCATCCGTCCGGGGCTGCAGGAGACGGGCTGGAGCCTCCCACCACCACTGGCAGCAACCCACCAGCACCGCAACAACCACCAGTTTGCAGCCTTAGTTGCCACAGGATGGAGTCTGGCCCTGCCTCCATGGACTTTCCTGCTACCTGTCCCCTGCAAATCTAGTCACTCAGACACCCAGGTGAGGGAATGTGAACTGCCACACCCCATGTGCTGCATCACTGGGCACCAAGCCTCCTCCAGAACCAGTGGAGAAAGGCATCCACTCACCCAATCCTTGGCAGGATGAAGCAGACTGGGAACCAAGCCGCCTCCAGAACCAGTGGAGAAAGGCATCCACTTACCCAATCCTTGGCAGGATGAAGGAGACTGGGCACAAAGCCCTCTCCAAAATCAGTGGAGAAGCCATCCACTTGAGACACTGTGGCCTTGCACTCCCCAGGACCAAGAAGTGGGCAAACCACCCACTTGAGAGACTGTGGCCTTGCACTCCCCAGGACCAAGCAGAGGGCAAATCACTCACTTGAGAGACTGAGGCTTGGCACTCCCCAGAGTCAAGCAGTGGGCAAACCACCCAGTTGAGAGACTATGGCTTTGCATTCCCCAGGACCAAGCAGTGGGCATGGATCCCCCTCGAGGAGCAGTGGCGTTATTCCATCTTCTGGGTGAGGTGCCCCCCTCCTTCCCCATCCCCCTGAGGTGCCTGTGTGTTTTTGACCTGATGCCCCTGCAGTGGTCTCTCTGTATTGAGGCAGGAGTCAAGTGTGGGCTTGGCCCATGATTTTCGGCCCAGTGGGCCACGGACATTTCCACAGAAAAATGTACGACCTTATGTACATATTGTATATTTTTGTGAATATTGTTTTTTAAATCGTTATGTATATCTGACTGTTTCTAAAATATCACTGTTTAACTCAATTCCTTTTGTCCTTGCGTTCTTCCAGGAGGTTACGGGGTGTATATGTAATGTTGCTGCATATTTTTGTGTGTATGGTGTTGTGGGTGAGGGTGGGGGTGGGGGTGGGGGTGTTGCGTGTTGCGTGTTGCGTGTTGCGTGTGTGTATCACTCTCTTTTCCTCCTCCCCTCCCCTGTGTGCTAGGTGCAGTACTCATCGTGGTCATCGCCGCCGCCTTTGATATTCCTGGTGTATGAGGAGGTACACCAGCATGGGGAGGACCTGTAACTCGATCTCCATGGCGTCCTGGTTCTTCGTTGAGTGTCGAGAGGTGAGTGGTTTCCCTTCCAAAGACTGTTTCCGCCATGCTTTTGATGGTGTTGGTACCGCTCCGGAAAAGCTGGCGGATTGGCGGGTTGTATTGGGGTGGGCGGTACATTGTCTTCCGCCTATCCGTTGGCGGTGACCGTCGCAGTGTTGGTTGCTACCACCGTGGCGGTCGGAGTGTTAAAGTGGCTGTCTATGATGGCAGTTTCCGCCGGCGGTCATGATCCCATTTTTTTACCACCGGCCTGTGGGCGGTATTACCGCCGCTTTAACACCAACCGCCAGGGTTGTAATGAGGGCCATAGTGTATGTAGGAACTAACTTTTCTACACTAGGATAGAAACAAAACAGCTCACATATCTACTAAGTGTGTTGATACTATGTAATGGTTATTCATTTGTACAATGCTTCAAACGCAATGAGTCAGGCAATATGCTACACTATATTTTTTTATAGGTCATATTTTACAAGGGTACGTTTAGAGGGTGCTTAGTAGTATAAAGGTTATTTCTAGGTCCTACTGACAGGGTGCAGATGGAAACTAGTCTTCCATAAATGTAACAGGCATGCATTGATGAACGTTGTTCAAAGAAAGACCATGTTGTAGTTGAACATGATAAATCTGTACTATTTTCATCTTTTACTGTCTGCTCCTTGTCAGTGCATTCTGACACTGTGGTAATATACCAATTTAAAACATGTCCCCTCGAGCTAATGTACTCCATATCATTATCCTCAGCATAGTTTTCAGTTCTTTTATTTCACTGCGTGTCTGTGTATCGATATCTCTTCATTCACATGCACATCACCAAAAGGAGCACCAAAATGTAAGATGATGCTCGACTCCCCTTACCAAACAATATACTTTCAGTGATCATGTGCAATGGTAGGAAGACTTGCCTACTGATTTCTGAGTTACAGATCAAACCGCAGAAATCCATTCAAAGAAGTTGTTCAGTTTACACTGGTATTGATGGGTTTCCATCCTACACTTTGTGTAACATACAATTAACAAGTGAACAATCAGACAAGGAGACAAACAACCTGGTACATCACAAGCATAAAGGGAAAGGTGGGCAATCCACACTGGTGAAACAAAATGTTAAAGACTGGTCTTCGGAGATAAAGGAATTGAGTGGCTGCTGAATTAAATGAGGTTGATGGTGCTAGTGCAGGTGTTTAATAAAAATTATTAATGGGTGTCATTTATTATGAGTAAAGGATTTGTGTTTGAAAATGTGATCACGAGTGGCCGCCAATGTTCACAAAGTGTACTTATTAATAGTTTATTAATATGAAATGTTGAGCATTTGTTTGATTAATATAGTAATATGTCTAATTAGGGGTTATGCATTATGTATTAGCCTTATTAATTGCAGGCCTTATCTTAGCGAAGGTCTTGGCTTAGTTGCCCGGCCTCATGTCAAGCTGTGTTTCTTAGCGTTTATTAAATGGCTGTCCTAGAGACGTAAACTGTGATTTTCCAATGTATTATTTAAATGTGCTCGTAGTTAAACGTTTTCTCATGAGAACCGATTGCTAGAAGATGCTGTTCTTGCTAAATGTAACATTATGTGTATATTGTGTGTGAGCCTAACTTTCTCAGGAGGAGAACAATTTAGATACTGACTGGAGTAGAAGCTGCAACAATATTGTTACCTGACTAGCCCGATGATGAGGACATTGCAGGAAAAAACAATCAGTGACAAGTGAACGGAGAAGTAGAAGAATTTATAGGTTTGAAGTTTTAGTTTTATTGGTCAAAATGTGAACATGTGATCCCTTGACCAATAGGGACTTGGGAAGTAGTTTTAGGGAATTTAACTTAACAGGACTACACTGAGAAAAACCAACTTTGCGCCTTTTTGTCTTTTTCCAGGTCATTCTCTCTATTCTTCTTGCGGGTTTACCTCTTTTATTTCGAATTGCTTAAAGACTTTGGCCCTCATTACAACCCTGGCGGTTGGTGCAAAAGTGGCGGTAATGCCGCCAACAGGCTGGCGGTAATTACGGCCAAATTATGACCATGACGGGAAGATCTCAGATAGACAGCCACTTTACCACACTGACTGCCAGGATGGAAACAACAGGCACCACGGCAGTAGCCGCCTAAAGCCAGGCAGAAGTCAATTTTCTGCCCACCATATTAGGACATGCCAATCCACTCCTTTTCCAGGGCAGTCCCAACGACATCAAAAGCCTGGAAGAAACAGAGCTCAGAAGTGAATGGACTCACCACTGGAGACATAGGGAACAACCACGCCACAATGGAGCCCAAGCTGCATGTCTTCCCCATGCTCTTCTACGTACTGCTCCACCACGAACACCAACGACGGCGAAGATGACGACGGTGAGTACAGCCGCCTAGCACACAAGGGAGGGGGGGAGGAAAAAGAGAGTGACACACACATGCACACACAACACACACACACACCCAACACCGTACACACAACCAGATGCACAAGAAAACAAGTTATTCCCCCCAAATCGGCTGAATAGTGCAAGGACAAAATTAATGTACTAATAGAATAAAACTGTAATAAGATCAACACAGTATAAAAATAACTTAGCCAGTTTTACAGATATTTACAATTGTACAGTTCAAGGGACACTGCCCAATCCTCATTTTGCGTGGCCCATATGGCCACAGGCCAAAGTCCAAGGCCACACTTGTCACCTGCATCAACACGGAGAGAACACCGCAGGGGCATCAGTTGGTAAATAGGCAGGTACCTCAGGGGGAAGGGGGATGGGGGGGCACCTCAGCCGGGAGATGGAACAACACCACTGGTTCTGGGGAGTGCAAGGCCACAGTCTCACAAGTGGATGACTTGCCCACATGCTCTGGAGGGGGCAACCTGCCCTGTGCTTGGCCCTGGGGAGTTCAAGGCCACAGTCTCTCAAGTGGGTGACTTGCCCACATGCTCTGGAGGGGGCAACATGCCTTGTGCTTGGTCCTGGGGAGTGCAAGGCCATAGTGTCTCAAGTAGGTGACTTGCCCACTGGTTCTGGAGGGGGCATCGAGCCCTGTGTTCTTGATCCTGGGGAGGCTGGGGTTAGTGAGGGTCTTACTCACTGGTTCTGGAGGGGGCAGCGTGCCCTGTACTCTTGGTCCTGGGGAGGCTGGGGTTGGTGGGTGTCTTACCCACTGGTTCTGGAGGGGGCATCGTGCCCTGTGCTCTTGATCCTGGGGAGGCTGGGGTTGGTGGTTGTCTTACCCACTGGTTCTGGAGGGGGCAGCGTGCCCTGTGCTCTTGGTCCTGGGGAGGCTGGGGTTGGTGGGTGTCTTACCCACTGGTTCTGGAGGGGGCATCGTGCCCTGTGCTCTTGGTCCTGGGGAGGCTGGGGTTGGTGGGTGTCTTACCCACTGGTTCTGGAGGGGGCATTGTGCCCTGTGCTCTTGATCCTGGGGAGTGCAAGGTCACAGTCTCTCAGGTGGGTGTCATACCCACAGGATTTGCAGGGGGAAAGCTGCACAGCAGCCCATGGAGGCAGGACTACATACCATCTGCCGGCGGTGATGGCTGCTCAGTGGTGGAAGTGGTGCTGCTGCAGCTGCTGGTGGGGAAGGCTCCAGCCCATCCCCTGCAGCCTCGGATGGCTGCCCACTGGTGGAGGTGGTGCTGTTGCTGCTGGTGGGGGGAAGCTCCAGCCCATCCCCTGCAGCCTCAGATGGCTTCCCACTGGTGTTGGCGGTGCTGCTGCTGGTGGGGGGAAGCTCCAGCCCATCCCCTGCAGCCTCAGATGGGTGTACAACCTTGGTTGGTGGTGGGGCACCATCACAGTTCCTGCCCCAGGCCCCTTTCCCCTCCTGCCTGCTGGTGCTAGTTCCTTGCTCTTCCTGGCAGCAGCTGGGGCAGGCTCCTTGCTCTTCCTGGCAGTAGCTGGAGCAGGATCCTTGCATCTTCCTGCCAGTAGCTGGGGCAGGCTCCTTGCTCTTCCTGGCAGCAGCTAGGGCAGGCTCCTTACCCTTGAGTCTGCCAGGTGCAGGCTCCCTCACCCTCAGGACATGTGCCTTTCCCACCACAGGTGGGTGTGGTGACTGTTGGGCCTGTGGACTGGGTGGCTGAAGTGCTTGGCTGGATTTTTGCCACCCTGGCCAGACGTGCAGGACGAGGGGGGGGGGTTGGGAAGAGGACAATGGTGGATAGGAAAAGCTTTTTAGGGACATTGGGGTGGGAAGAGGGAGAAGGTTTGGAAGTGGAGGAAGTGGGAGAGGTTGTTGGAGGTTTCTGTCTGCTGATTATGGGTGCAGGTGCATGGGCTGGATGCTATTGTGAGGTGGATGGCTGTTGGGTGTCTGAGTGCTTGTGTTTGTGTACTTTAGGAGGTGGGGATAGACACGGTGGGAGAGGACACAGGGGAAGTGTGTATGGCTGTCGTGGAGGTGTCTGCCAGTGAGGTGTGTGTTATGCTAGGTGTGGTGGAGATGCTGGTAGTGGATGAATGTGTAGTGCATGCAGGTGTAGTGTAGACGGAACTGGGAGGGAGGTGAAGGAGGAGGAGGTAGGGTACACAGTGGAAATTCTGGATGTTGGTATGTCTCCATCTGGATGGTGTTTGTGTGAGTGCCTGTGGGAGGAAGTGTGGTGCTTGTGTTTGCCTGTGCCACTCTTGTGTGTTGTCTTGTGTGCATGCTCCTCTGCCTGGGTGCTTGGGATGGGTTGGCGTTGAGGGGAATAGGATTGGGAAGAGAAAATTGGAGGGTGGAAACAGGGACAATGGCTGCCATCCGAGAGGTGGCCAGAGCCTGGATTGATCTCTGTTGGGCCGACAAGCCAGTGTGAATGCCCTCCAGGAATGCATTAGTCTGTTGCATCTGGGCTACCAGCCCCTGGATGGTATTCACAATGGTTGACTGCCCTACAGAGATTGATCTCAGGAGGTCAATAGCCTCCTAACTCAGGGCAGCAGGGCTAACTGGGGCAGGGCCTGAGGTGCCTGGGGTGAAGGAGATGCCAACCCTCCTAGGTGAGTGGGCACAGGCAACTCGCTGAGGGGCTGCTGGGAGGGCGGTGCTAGTACGGGTATTGCGGCTGTACCTGTAGCTGGGGTGGTCACAGAGGCGTCTGCCACCTCCAGGGAGCTTCCATCAGAGGATGTATCTGTGTCAGAACTGTCCCGTCCAGTCTCCGCCGTGGTGCGCCCCTCGCCCTCCGTCTCACTGGTGCCCTCACTGTCAGTGGACTCCACCTCCTGGGTCCTGTGGGGTGCAGCTCCCTCCATCGCTGGTGCCTCTGCTCCTCTGACAGATGATGCTAAAGCACATAAGGACAGGGTGACAAAACAAAAAGGGGTGAGACAAAGGATACACTGGGTCAATGGCTGCACCAACACCACTGTTGGCATACACAGCACACTCAAACACAGGGTACAGGCCTACGCACTATGCATTGCATTACCAGTGACATTGCTAGCCAACAAGGCATGGGAGGGGTGCACACTTCCAAATCCAGCACACCTGGGACCCACACAGCCTTGACCAGTAGTGGATGCCTATTACCTAGGTAGCAGGATTATCCCTTCTGGACCCTAGCCACCAGGGGACCTATGCTGCAATGTCAAGCCTGGCCTAGGGGCAACCACTGACACACATCCCGCTCCCAGATACCACCCTACCATGCGTAAGTTATAATGATAGGCACTGTACTCACCCCCTTGTGGCTGCTGTGATGCCCTCAAGCGCCCATCCAGCTCTAGATAGGCCACCGCCAGTATGCGGGCCATCAGGGAGGGTCAGGGTTCGATGGGTACCCCTTCCTCGTTGGGAGGCCATCCCCAGCTGGGCCTCTGCCATCTTCCATGTCCAGCGTCTCAGGTCCTTCCATCGTTTCCGACAGTGGTTGCTCCACCTGCCATAGACCCCCAGGGTCCCCACTTCCTTGGCGATGGCACACCATATACCCTTCTTTTGATGGGCGATGACCTGCAGAGGGAATAGACACAGGAAAATAGTATTAGTCAGAGAGTCCTGCCTGTTACACTTATGGCCCACCATACTCCTTCACATCACAATTTATACACACATGGCCCAGCACAAAACCTGTACGCCGCCCAGGGGACATCCACCTTCCCCCCTTACACAATGCCTTCACACCCCACTCCATGCAATCATGCCACATGCATTGTTGCCATAGTTTACTCACCTGTTGGTCTGGAGGCCCATACAACAGTCCATACTGGGGTAGGACCCCATCCACCAGTCTCTCCAACTCCACCAAAGTAAAGGCAGGGGCCCTTTCCCCAGTCACACTGACCATGGTAGGTTCCAGACACAGGTCACAGCAGCACATGCAGTGTAGGTCCTCTCCTGTTGAAGATCAGGTAGCAAGTGAGGAATCAGATAGAAAATGGAAGTGACGTCCATGGCGCTGCATACCGTCACTGCGCCGTACATCACCATTGGCCACTGTACCCCACAGAGCTCAATTATAGCCAATGAGGAGTTGCACAGCGGTTCCTGACCGCCTCCTGCAATGGTGCACAACGTCAGCGGAATTACCACACTTCCACCTGTCCCTACACACAGGACAGGCGGATGCCATTTCGGGGGGGGGGCAGGCCCTGGATGATTACTGTGTCACTGTTTAATTTTGGACATCCAGGCAATTCTCACTGACCCATTACAATTTGCATTGTACTGTTGTAGCCCCATTGTTCAGTTTGTGACCGGCTCCTCACTCTTTTGTCCCTTAGATTGCTACCGCTGCGGATGAATAGGAGATGGTGACATACCCCTGTCTACAGACCCCTGGTGGACTTGGCAACAATGGAGGACAGGCACATCATCCTCACCTATAGACTTGACAGGGCCACAATCACAAAGCTGTATGCCCATAATATCTGACCTGATATCTGCTATCCGTCACCCCACTGGGATCCCCTCTCTTGTGCAATCTCTATCAGTTCTCCATTTCCTGGCAACTGGTTCTTTCCAAGTAACAATGGGCTTGGCAGCAGGAATGTCTTAGCCAATATTCTCAATTGTGCTGACCAAAGTGTTGTCTGCCCTGATTAAACACATGTGCAGCTACATTGTATTTCCCCAGGTGGAAGATTTGGCCACAGTGAAGGCTGACTTCTGTGCAATGGGCATATCCCCAACATAATTGGTACAATTCATGGAACACATATTGCATTTGCCCCCCGTCAAAATGAACAGGTGTACAGAAATTGGAACAGTTTCCACTCTATGAATGTTCAGATGGTGTACTTGGCAGACCAGTACATCTCCCATGTCAATGCTAAGTATCCTGGGTTGGTACATGATGCCTATGTCCTGAGGAATAGCAGCATCCCAAATGTGATGGGCCAACTACAGAGGCACAGGGTGTGGCTAATAGGTGAGCCCTGGTTCCCACCCAATAGATGTTGGGGTATGGGTATGGTGTGGGCCATATGGGATAGTGTGTGGCTAAATGTTGTCCGTCAATATTTGCAGGTGACTCTGGTTATCCCAACCTATCATGGCTACAGACCCCTGTGAGGAATGTCAGGACAAGGGCAGAAGAACGTTATAATGAGGCACATGGGTGAACCAGAAGGATCATAGAAATAACTTTTGGCCTCCTGAAGGCCAGGTTTTGGTACCTCCATCTGACAGGTGGATCCCTATGCTACTCACCCAAGAAGGTCTGCCAGATAACAGTGGCATGCTGCATGTTGCACAACCTTGCCTTGAGACGCAATGTACACTTCTGCAGGAGGAGGAGGCTGGAGATGCTCGTGTGGCAGCAGTGGACCCTGTGGACAGTTAGGATGAGGAGGATGAGGACAACAGAACAGCAGTGATCAGACAGTACTTCCAATGACACACAGGTAAGACAGTGTTACTTCACATTTCATTGTCATTCTTTTGAAATTGTTTGGCACTGGCATGCTGTTATGTCCCACTTCTATGCCCACTTACTGTACCCTTTGGCAATTCATTTTACAGATGTTTGTGCCTCAGAGTAGCTCCTGGTGTGATCATTGCATACAACTACAGGTCTTTCATATGTGCTCATTTACTATACAGTTGATTTGCAATGTTTGTACATGGTTAAACGTATACATACTTAAATATTGTGACATACTCTATACTTCTATTTGTTTCAAGGGTGTTTATTTAAGTGCTAAGATATTGAGGGGCAAGTGCAATGGGATGGGGTGATGATGGAGAAAATTCCAGGGTAGAGTTCCAGTCTGTAGCACAGGTGCATTGTCCATGGGGACATAGGAAGAGGAGCAATGGCAGTTCAAGGTGGACAGGGTGACAGAGTGGGACACAAGGGTAACAATCAGGAGAGCCTCATTTCCTGGCAAGGGTCTTGGCATTAGTCTCTGGCTTCTGACTGGATCGCAGGGAAAGTTTGCGGGGTGGTTCTCCTTCTTCAGGGGGAGGGGTGCTGGTAACCTGTTGGTCCTGTGGTGGGGCCTCCTGTCCACTAGCAGCAGCCGAGGTGGAAGGCAGTTCAGGTGTCTGGCTAGTGGCAGGGGCCCACTGTTGTGAGACTGCCTCCCTCATAATATTGGCTATGTCTGCCAGCACCCCTGCTATGGAGACCAGGGTGGTGTTGATGGCCTGCAAGTCCTCCCTTATCCCCTGGTACTGTCCCTACTGTAGCCGCCTGTTCTCCTGTACACTGTCCAGGAACTGTCCCATTGTGTCCTGGGAATGTTGGCATGCTCCCAGGATCTCTACAGGTGCCTCCTGGAGAGTCGTTTCCCTGGGCCTATCCTCCCCCTGGCACACAGCACTTCTCCCAGTTTCTCTGCTGGCCTGTGCCTCTGTCCCATGAACCGTGTGCCCACTGCCACTGACCCCTGGTCCCTGATTGTCTTGGGAATGAGGTGTGCCCTGGGGTCCCTGTAGAGGTGGACACACTGCTGATTGACGTGTCCTGGGGACAGAGGTGTGGGTACGCTGGGTGGGTGCTATGGTGGTGTTTCCAGATGGGGAGGCTCTGTGGTTGTCTGTGACTGGGATTGGGTAAACAACTGTCCAGAGGTCCCTGATAGGCCAGGTTGGTCATCCAGATCCAGGCGACACGAGTTGCCATCATTGTGGGCCTCTTCTGTGGGGGAACTGGATATTGCTGACACACACTCTCCACTGACATTGGCTGGGATACCTGTGCGGATGTTAATGCTGTGTTATTGTTTCTGTGTGTGACATATTGTGCATCTGTGGGTTGCCCTCTTGGGTTGTATTTGCCCTGGCAGCTTTCACTTGTGTAAGTTGGTATATGGTGGGCTAGCTGATTCTCTCTAGTGTGCATGCTTTAGTGATAGATGTCCATGCAGGTCTGTGAGTGGTGTCCATGCACTGGTAGAGCATGCAGGGCTTGGCATTGGGATGAGTGAGATGTGATGGTGGGGTGTGTGGGAAGTGGCGGAGTGATGGGGAGTGAGGGTGGGTGTATGTGTTGGCATGTGGGTAGGGGGGTAGTAGTAGTATAGAGTTGACCTACCAGAGTACAGTCCTCCTCCTACTCCGGCCAGGCCCTCAGGATGCATGATTTCCAAGACTTGCTCCTCTCATGTTGTTAGTTGTGGGGGAGGAGGTGGGGGTCTACCGCCAGTCCTCTGTATAGCGAGTTGGTGTCTTGCTGCAATGGAACATACCTTCCCCCGTAGGTCGTTCCACCTCTTCCTTATGTCATCCCTGGTTCTTGGGTGCTGTCCCACGGCATCGACCCGGTCCACGATTCTCCGCCATAGCGCCATCTTCCTAGCTATCAATTTCTGCTTTACCTGTGCTCCATATAGCTGTGGTTCTACCCTGATGATCTCCTCCACCATGACCCTTAGCTCCTCCTGAGAATCTGGGGTGTCTTTGTGGTGCCATGGGTGTTGTGTGAGTTGTGTAGGTGAGGGTGTTTAAGGTGATGTGGTGGGGTGTGTGATGTGCGATGCATGGGTGGTGTATAGATATAGGTAGTGTGTGGCTCTGGTTTTGTCTGTGGCCGTGGTGTCTGTCTTGTGCCAACGGTTAGTAGTTGTAAAGGGTTGTGGGTAATGTGGGTGTTTTTTAAGGTGGTGTGGGTGTGTGGTGTGTGTATGGGTGACAGGTGTGTGTTGTTTGAATTGTCCAATGTGGTGTTGTTTTGTTTGAGTGTGTGTATTTTGAGCACAGCGGTATGTACCGCCAATGGTTTACCGCCATTGAATGTCCGCCGTGGTGATTCGTGGGTCATAATGTAGAGGGCGTTGTTCTGTTGGCGTAACGGTGTGGGTTTTGATACCACAAGTTTATCACTGGTGTGGCAGATTTGTGTGTGTGCCTGAATATAAATGGATTGGTGTGTGTGTCATAATATAGTGAACGGATATCCGCTGCGGCAGCAGTATGTTGGCGGCAGTCAGCGTGGAAGTAAGTGGGATTTACCGCCAATGTCATAATGAGGGCCTTTGCGTTTCTGAACTGGGATGCTGAATCCTGATGCCTCGCTGACTGAACTCATGTCATGATGACGAAGACTATCTTAGCTTGCCGATCCATTTGAGGAAAGGTATTATTGTACCCATGTGTATGTTATGCCTATTTGCTTTTTCCTTCTACGTACCAACCGCACTGTATTGATGGAGCCATAGTTAGATGTTTTCCAAAATTTGTTTTTACTAAATTGGTTTGCATGAAGCACAACATGCTGATGCTAATCTGATATTAGTTGAGGATTCTCACTAAAGAAGGTCTGACAATAGGGAATAACGTTTAATGAATTTCTTTGCTGAATCTAAATGTATGTGATATCGTTTGTGCAATTGTCCTTGTTATTAATTTGCACTGCAACCTTAGAATGTGTCATAGTTTACGCTTTAATTAGATAACGTTTCTTCCGTCGCTTTGGACAGCCAGTGTTTTTTTTTTTTTACGTGTAACATTTGATATCGAGATTATCTTACGTGACTTTAGCATTGTTAATACAGGGAAATAAATATTCTAACTTTTACTAAACAGTGTGATTATTCATGACTCAAAGATCATGATGTGTGACAATTACTGACTATTGATTATTAATGCTATTGATTATCATTGATTATTGATGTTATTGATTGATTAGTGATGATTGATCTGCATGTACTGGAGTTATGGTGGGAACATTTTAATTGTGAGTCCAAAGGTTCATCGACCTATTCGCGTCCCCTTGTAAGTTTACTTATTAAGGTCTGGCGCGCTAACAGACCTGGTAGCAGAGCTGATGTTTGTCTCCTTAAGAGCTCATCATAGACATCTGGTACAGAGTGACAGGTACTAACAGAGATGATAGCAGTGACTGATGGTTCGTCTCCCTAAGAGCCCGTCGCAGGTGTTCGCAGAGATGGTGGTAGCTTGATGATTTGGTTTTCTGAGAGTTCATTATTACTGAGATTTGGATTTTATTTTTCGATTATGTTAATTGGAGAGAAAATGTTTCTGTAGGTCCAGTAGGTCCAGAAATGACTTTCCCAGAATCTCTGATCTTACTAATCGTTGTTTGAGGATGTTCTTGGTGTTCTAGTTATGTTTTTGAGGGTTTAGGAAGTTTGTGTACTCCAAAATGAAGTTGTAGAAGGAGTGTGCATACTCCGGAGTGTGAGAGTAGGGAATTCATCGAACTTCACATGTGTGTGGCGAATTGTACTAAAAAATTGTCCACGTGGTTGTTGATGTACGGACCCTGGAGTATATTGAAAAGTGTATGAGACACTTGGGTTTTATGTTGTAATTTGTCTGGTTTAGTAGGTCGATCATGCATGGTCGACAAGTCAGACTGTGAGTCAAAGTGAGTGAAATAATTTTTGACTGAGATCTGGCAAGTCCTATGTGCACCAGGACAGACCCACTGATCAGTTGAGAGTATAATGTGCGGGTCAAATTTTGCCTGCGAATCAGTGAAACTGAGAAAGAAGGAGTAGCTGCAAGAGTGAGAGCCGTCAGTGAAAAATCCCTAAAGTTTCTGAAGCGACTGTGTTACCTTTCCTGTAGTAAACCAGCAGATTTGTTTTTTTGGTTTTGATTAGTGCTTGCAATTTTGCATTAGTTTTGTGTGAATCAAAGTTTGGGAGGACAAGCTGCAAGACTTTGTCAGCTGCAGTACATGTGAGTGTGATGTCATTGGAGCCGTGCTGGGATAGGTCGGTTAGTGAGAAGGGTCACGCATAGATTGGCAGCCATCCGTGACAGGCAATTGGTTGAGAAAGTAGGTGAAGGGAATTCTGGGATTAAAAGTCACTTCCTGATTTGATTTTGAATAACAAAAAAGGTCGAAAAGATTACATTTTTCAAAGCTTTAAAGGGAAATACGTATATGACAACGAGTATAGGCAAGTCTACACTGCCAGAAGGTACACCATCTTACATGGTAATGGAAGAGAAGGGTGTCGCGCCATGCCTTTGGCTAAAGCAATGGCGCAAAGTGACAGGGGAAGACGGGAACTTAGCATTTCCTACAAATGGGATGTTTAAATTTAGGGTTTTAGAGCATGTAAGGATGGTGCTAAATGACCTGAGGCCCCTTCCGAGACCAGCACAGTTTGAGGCATTAGTGATTTAGGAGCTGGTAGCCAGACAGCAACAGCAACAGAAATTCGAGAGGAGAATGAGAAAAGCAGAAAAGATTTTAACAGAGGCTAGGTGGGACAGTGATCAGAGAGGTTGGAGGATGGAGACTTTGCACGGAATTAAGTTGTTTCCGGCAATAACGCAGGACAATGAGAAGGAAGGTAGGAAATCTACTAGAAAGACTACCAGGAGTCCGTCCAAAAGTAGGAGGCTAGAAAGTCTTCAACAGTGGAGGAAGAATCAGATGATGACGAGGTCATTTTACAATTATTGAGAAATCGCCCACTTCCAGTTGCAGTAAAAGCAAGTGGTCCGAGTACCAGTGCTGATCCTACAGCCCCGCCACAGATTAATGGGATAGTGAGCCTGACACAGAATATGATGCAGGTGGTCTTAATGCACCTATTACTCCTGTAGTGCAAAATCAGGTGCAACAGCCACAGGTTCGGAGAATTTATCCTGATGTGCCCGTTATGGAAACAACTTTGAACTTAATGGTGCCTATGGAACAGGTTTACCTGAGACCGATGTTGGTTCAGACAGAACCAACTCCACTTTTCCTGCCCCAGGTGCAGCCACGAGTTATGCTGAGATTCACTCCAGTAACAGGGACACAGTCAGATATGCCTTCAATGATGAATCAGAACATGGGAGTTGTTCTCCCACAGAGTTTGAGTGCCAGACCAACCCCAGATGCTATATCCCTAACTATTACTGTTGGTCCACCCGTACCCTTATTTGCACGGAAGAAACCTACTGTAGGTGAACAGGGTGTCATGACAGAATGTAATGAGGGGAGGACACAATGAAAATGCTAAAAAAAAAACTCTCCTGTGGCACAGACTTTTGACGGATCAAGGTCATTGTTAAACCTCAGTCCATTTGTAGCACTTTCAGATACTATGGTAGGGTCAAACGTTATCCAGAGTTTGAAATTGTTGACACCACAGACCCCCAATGCAGTGGCACAGCAGGTGCCACCAGTCCAAACCAGTAACATTTTGTTGCAAGATTTGACAGCTCAGCAGTTGACTGAATGGTTAGACAAGCTGAATACCCCGCAGAGTGCTCCTAAGGGAGAGGAGTGTTTGAATCATGCTAGGCTAAGCATGGAAACAGGTGAACTCATTGAGGGAACTATGGGTGTGAACAGGTTAGAATCCTACGTAGAAGCAGAGTTGAGATATTTGTGCCTGAAGATTACAAGGGAGGTGAGCAATGTGCATCATAAACTAACAGACCTGCCAGAGAAGTACAGCATGCAAACAGAGAAAACAAAGCATTTGAAAAGGAGTTACAGATTAGATTTTGAGACTAAAGATTTTGAACACATGAGATCTGCCAGAATGAAGGCACACCTTAGGGAATTGCTTCAAAGTGCCCAGCCTTGGGAAGCATTAGACAAATGAGAAGGCAGATGAGTAAAGAAAAGAGACAAAAGGAAAAGGGATTCTGTGGAGCTGAATGCAAATGAGCAGCAAGGTCCAGAACCAGTGAAAAGTTTACAATGAGTGAGATTGCAAGAGGGAATTTTATTCATGTCCCTTGGAGCAGATGTGACATTCTATAATTTACAAATGATTATCCAAAATTGAGAGAGAAGCCAGTAGGGTGGTATCAGCAGACAGACAGGTTTGTGAAACTTGCAAAGTGCCTAAGGGAGGACTTGAACACATTTCTAGAGATTGTGGTTCCAGCTGATTTGTGGATACAGTGTAAGAGGAGTGTAGACTGGACAACCAGTGAACAGGAGAGAGATAAGAATACAGGTGCACCGTCTCCTGAAGTAATGAAATATTACTATAAGGTGATTGAGTTTTTGAAAACGAGAATTTTACCCAAGAATATTGATTGGCAGGGGATATACAGGACAGCTCAGGAAACAAAGAAGTCGATACATGCATATTATGAGAGATTGTTACAGGCGTTCAAGTATTACAGTGGTCCAGAGAGAATAGAAGCAAAAGACATGATTCATTTTGTGTTCAGATTTGTGGAAGGATTGAGACCTGAAATTAGCCAGATGATTAAGAGTCATTTGATCTGCTGGCTAGCAAAGCCAATTGATGACGTGTTGCAGTATGCAAAGTACTACAGTGATTAAATTGAGTTGAAGCAGAGAAAGCTGAAAGAAAATGTGATGGTGATGCAGAGTAAAGCTGCTCAGACAGGCATGCGAGGAAATTCCACAACAGTCCCCACAGCAGCAGCAGCAGGGAAACATGGAATTTCAGCCACAGATGAGGGGTAGAGGTCGCGGATGTAATATGAATTGTGGTCCAGACTTGGGTACCGTAGGGGTTCAGAATGATGTGCAGGGAATGAAGAAATTATTGCTGTGTCACGTTTGCGGAGCCGTTGGACATTGGAAACGGGAGTGTCCGATGATGGTGCAGGAAGGTGTTGTTCAGCAATGTAATGATATCAATTCGTTCCGGAACATGAGAGGACTGAGAATGAGAGGTCCTAATCCAAATTTTCAAAATAATGTGAATCAAGTACAGAACTTTCAACCCGTGCAGCAGGTGCAAATACCACGTGTACAAATGACACAGTTGCAGCCAATGCAGCAGCATGTTCCCATGGTACCTAGACAGCAAATTCAAATACATCAATTCCCTATGGAACAGCAGCAGATGATGCTTTCTCAACAGGTCACAGGTCAGAGGCTTAACCAAAGTAATAATACAGTGCACCAATTCCCGTTACACAGTGAGAATGGAATAACCGATGAGTGGATGAGCGAAAGTTCATACGAGGAGCCATGTGTGCTTACAACCTCCTTAGAAGTAGATCAGAGTGGTCCCTATGTGAAGGGAAAAGTCATGGGACACAGAGTTTCATTCTTGTTTGACACAGGAGCTACACGCTCTACTGTGAGAAGTGCAGAAGTTCCAAACTTGCCCCTTTCAGGTAAAACAGTTCAGATTGTAGGAGTAGCAAATCTGTATTTGACCAACCCATTACAGAACCAGTTGAGGTTCAAATTGGTAACTTTCAGGGATTGCACAAATTTGTAGTCTGCGATTCAAGTCCAGTATCCCTACTGGGAAGAGACTTGCTGTGAAAGACCAAATGTTCGATTACTTGTTCAAATGATGGAATTGAGATTCAGATGAATAGCAATGATGAAGATGACCAAGCCCCAGAGATAGAGAGTGAAACTACAAATGAGGAATATCCTCTGATTGAATTTTTCCCAATGCTCAGAGTGAAGGAGCTTCATCCTGATTTGCAGGGAACGGTTAAGGAGAAAGTGTGGGATATGATAGGAAAAGAAGTAGGTCTGATTAAGGAAGTTGAGCTAGTTAAAGCTACTGTAAAATCAAATGGAGTTTTTCCTTAACTTCCACAGTACCACATGCAAGATGTCCTTATGAAGGTCACCCAAATATTTGCAGACTTTGTAAAGCAAGGTGCTTTGAAGGAAGTATTGAGCAGCCCATGTAATTCGTCGATAATGGGTTTGCAAGAGCCCTGTGGGAAAGTTCGAATGGTCCAAGATTTGAGAAAAATAAATGAAATCGTTGTCAAATGTTTTCAGAGGTGCCAAAACCAGCTGTGATAATGTTTCAGATTCCATGTGATGCTGAGTGGTTCACTGTCATTGATTTGTCACAAGTCTTATTTTCTGTGCCTCTTCATGAGGACAGCCAATTTCCATTTTGTTTCAAATTTCTGGATCGAGTTTATGTTGGCGCAAAATTCCTCAAGGGTTTTCAGAGTCACCTTCCATCTTTAATCAGATCTTGAAAAATAATTTTGAGTTGTTGGAATTGCCTTTCCAATCGACCTTGGTACAGTACATTGCTGACTTGCTGATTGCGTCAAAAACAAGGGAGTGCAAGTATGACACGATTGCCCTGTTGAACCATTTGGGAAAGAATGGTTATAAAGTGTCTCCGCTTAAATTGCAATACTGTCAAAAAGTCGTGAAATACTTGGGTCACCAGATTCAGAAAGGATCAAGAAAGATATCCAGAGAAAGGATTACAACCATATTGCAGATAAATCCCCGACCACACAGAGAGATGTCAGAATGTTTTTGGGGATGGTAGGCTACTGTCACCAATGGATTCCAAATTTTTCAGTCATTCCAATACCATTGCAGAAGCTGACTCATAAGGAAGTCACTGATCTCATAGCGTCATACCAGGCTGGAATGAAAGCGTTCCCTGAATTGAGAGAGAGTTTACTGAATTGAGAGAGAGTCTGTGCAAGGCTCCAGCTTTAGGTATGTCTGACTACACAAAACCTTTCACAGTGTTTTGTGTGAGCGTGATGCGTGTTCTTTGTCTGTCTTGACACAGATCCATGGAGGTGTAAACCATCAATTAGCATATTTTTCAGCTACTTTGGACCCAGTTGCAGCAGCCTTACCAGGTTGTTTGCGCGCAATTGGATCGGTTGGCCAAAGCCTGACACAGTATGAAGGCATTGTGATTGGACATCCCCTGACTATAATGGTCCCTCACTCTATTGAGATTCTACTTACAAGGATGAAAACCCAATAACTGACTGGTGCGAAGTTGACCAGATATGAAACGAGTGTTCTAGGGTCACCAAATGTATAATTGAAAAGAGGTACAGTGCTGAACCCGGCAACCTTACTTTCTAATTAAAATGTTGAAGTGATGGAAGACGTTGAGCTTGATTGTCTTGAAGTAACTGACATTAGAGATACCCGATCGGAAGAGAATTACCAAATTATCTTAGTTGATGGTTCTTTTCTTAGGGACAATACAGGGACACTGAGAGCAGGATATGCCGTGTTCACAATTACTGGTATTCTGGAAGCTTTCTGGCTTCGAGGAGTGTATTCTGCCCAATTAGCAGAACTGGTAGCCCTTGCTAGAGCGTGCCATGTTTCTGCTCAGCTGAAAGTTACAATCTATTTGGATAGACATTATGGATTTGGAATAGTCCATGATTTTGGCCAGTTGTGGTCACAGATAGATTTCATGACCTCTTCTGGTTCACCTCTGAGAAATGGTGAGAGGATTAAAGAACTGTTACATGCTATCCAAATGCCTGAAAAGATTGCAGTGATGAAATGGAGTGCACAACTGAAGTCGCAGGACTTCGTATCATTGGGAAATGGATATGCGGATCAAGTTGCAAGGTTTTGCGCATTGAACTGTATGCCGTTCAAGGATAAGTGGGAACTGTTACCTGAAGAAGATGAAACATGTCCAAGTTTTGCATTGAAAGTAATTGACACCTCAGAGGAATTAAAAAAATTGCAGAATAATGTTGACAGGGAGGAAAAACATTCATGGAGTAAAATGAAATGTGTGCGAATACAAGATGAATCGTGGGTTTCAGAAAAGGGTCAATTTGTTTTGCCAAATAGTCTGTTGTCTCAAATAGCTAGGTATTATCATGCTCAAGCACATGTTGGGAGGGATGCCTTGATCTGGATGTTCAAACAGGATTGGTTCAACCCAAAGTTTAAACAGGTTGCTGAAGCAGTTTGCCATTGTTGTGTGATTAGCCAACAATTGAACGCAGGGAAAGGGACAGTGATTAATTTGACCCACACTGGAAGAGTAGGAGGTCCATTCAGAAGCACGCAGATGGATTTTATTGAGATGCCTGTGTGTGAAGGTTTGAGATATGTGTTGGTGATTATCTGTATCTTTAGTCACTCGATTGAAGTTTACCCTACACAAAGGAAATGACAGTCTCACAGTAGCAAAACTACTGCTTGGGGAACTGATACCACGTTCTGGGTTTCCGATCTCTTTAGAATCAGATAGGGGGAGTCACTTCAACAATAAGGTAATTAAATTACTGTGTTCAGCATTGAACATTGAGCAGAAGTTGAATTGTAGTTACCGCCTCAAGCATCAAGGCTAGTGGAGTAAATGTATGGTACCTTGAAATGTGTCCACAAATTTGAAAAGGCCTGACGCATTGCCTTTAGTTTTGATGACAATGAGAAACACACCCGACAGGAAGACAGGATTGTCGCCACATGAGATCCTTATGGGCCGAGCCATGAGGTTGCCAGAGGTGCTTGCAAATGCACTTGTCAACATTACAGATGATATGGTGTTGGACTACTGCAAAGGTCTGGCTGATGTGGTTCGCTCTTTCTCTCAGCAGGAGGAGGCTACCACACTGCCACTGATCCATGAGGCAGGGCTCAACCTGGGAGTCGGAGACTGGGTTGTGGTCCAGAAACACGAGAGGAAAACGTGTTTGGAACCTCATTGGGAAGGACCGTTTCAGGTAGTTCTGACAACTATGACAGTTCTTAAGTGCGCTGGAATTCTGAATTGGATCCATGCCAGTCACACGAAGAAAGTGGCATGTCCACTGGATCATGTGGAAGAAGAGTTGTTGAAAGTACCAACAACAACAAAACAAGTCTCAGGGCCAGAAAGAGTACAAAGAGGAACTGAGACCAGATCTGAACCCGTTGAGGACGGTTCAGTCACTCCTGTGAGAGACGAAGGAGAAGACCTCCAGGAGGGTGATGGAGAGCTGATCTCAATTGAGGTAGCAGGAGAGCCTTGTCAGAGGAGGGATTTCCCAGAAATAGATGATCTTGAGAAACAAGAAGCTGAGGTGGATCAAAGTCACTGCAATCTGGCTCCTCCTGAACCAGTTGTAGGTCCGTCAAGAGAAAACACCATAGAGCAAGGAGAAGTTTCAAGTTTGATTCTGAAAAGAACATTGACTAAGGGTCCACTAAAAGGAGATAAGTGGCAGGAGTCACAAGCAAAAGGAAAGGAAGGGGTTGTTTGCACAACAATCGAGGAGGAAGTAGATACAACAAGGTGAGAAGATCTAAGTGAAGGAGAATTGAATGATGATCGTATTTGAAAAGAAAGAAAATAGCAAGTCGAAGATACACAGCTCTTGAATGGGCGTATGCAACTACAAATGAATGGCAGCAAGAATTTTTGTCTTTTTGTTTTGATAGAGACATTCCGCGACAGAATTTTGGCACTTGAAAGAAGCTGATGAACTGAACTGCTGAAACAATCTGAGAGAACATTTGTGAGAGAGAGACTGTTGAAAGTAACCGGAAATGACTTTGATAACCTGATTTGACTTTTAAAACCTGATTTTGACAAGCTGCTTACTGATTTTGACAATGGATCCTGGAAGTGAAACTGAAATCTGTAAATAATTCCTGAAAGAAGAGTTTGTTTTTTGATTTTTGCTACAGTTTGAGTAACATTAGCCAGCAGGAGAAATACTGGGCACTGTAAATATATGAGTATTGGTTTGGCGATCATGTGTGGGATATTGTTGGTGGTACTGATTGTGGGTATGTATGTTCTTGAGGGTGAAGCCAACCATACTTCTGCTTTTTAGACAACTGCACTAATGGCAATAGAGAGATTTAGGGTAGATGAGAAGTATTTGCATGAGGGTACTAATGCACAAGGAGAACTTTCTTCTAATGTCTTCTATTGCTTCTTGAGTGAGTATGTTGAGACGATGGATGTGAGGAATTGTTATGTGTTTACGCAGATTCCTTCATCAGTTGAGGAAGGAGTTACATACCATAGTTTGCCAGTATCACATGGATCAAGTTGTAGTCTGCTACTACCAAGGTTCTATAACCAGGGGTACATTCAATATTTCTACTCAAATTAGAATGTGAAGTTTACATTTGTCTCTATAATTAGATATTTGAGTAGAGTAGCTAAGGATTATGACATAGTAATAGAGGTTTCTTTGAACCTACATTGACATTTGGCACAGTTTATGCACACCGCAATAATCTGACAAGCTTGCTTACACCTTTATAGAAAAGTTTCTTAGATCACACAGATGACAGGAGAAAGGCGTTGAAGGAAAAGGTAAAAAAAGGCTTAGGAAGAGGACATACAGGAAGGATTATGTTTATAGTGCAATTAAAACACAGGGGAAATTAGCTTTAGATGCTCAATTCATAGGGAAACTTTATATATATAGGCCTAAATCACGCACTGAAACATTGTTTGAGGGAATGAGTGAATGTAGACGTGTTTTAGTTTCAGAGTAAATGGACATTTATGTTGAATGGACATGACCTGGCAATTACTGGGATTTATTACATCTGTGGTCCTAATACTTATTACCGTCTTCCAAGAGTTACTTGGGGACATGTTACTTGGGGATAGTTTTCCCAAAGATTTATCAAATGAATGATTTGAAGAAGTTTCTGAAAGTGACTGAACTGCATCATATGAGACAGAGGAGGGAGTCTCCTAGTATAGTGAGAGATATATTTGGAGCAATTATTCCTTCAGGGGGAGTTGTTCTGAACTTCATAAATATTCAAAAGTTGTCTACTATTGTGGATAACATGCTGACAAATTTTTCAGGGGGCATACTCCTGATAGATACTGAATTAGCTGCTGAAAGAGCTTTGACTCTTCAAAATCATCTTGTTTTAGAAATTCTCTTAGCGAAGGATGGCGGAGTTTGTAGAATGATTAATTCTAGGTATTGCTGCTCATATATTCCTAATAATAGTAAAGAAATTAGAGACTTAATTACTAATTTGATTACTGAAAGTGCTGATTTGAAAGAATTGAAAGAACCAGGTGTGTGGGAAAAAGTTGGCAAAGGTTTTGCTTCAGTGGGAAATTGGCTCAGCAACATTTGGAACGGGATTCTATTGAAAATCTTGCAGGGGATATTAATTATTGTGGTTTGCCTAATTGTAATATGGGGATTGTGTAAATTATGCAAAAAGATTAATTTGAAAAGGTCAAAGAATGATCAGAGGAGGGAAGAAAAGAAAATGGAAAAATTGTTTAGGAAAATGGCTAGGGTATGCCCAGACAGGTGTCCCTTGCTTGCTGTGCCACTGGATTCAAGCTAGCCTGGCTGATAAATGGTGATACGCTGAAACCGGTCCCAGGGAGGACCTGGCTTGGCAGTTCGGATTGGACTGCTCCCATTGGGAGCAGGGTCAAGACTGATTTGCATATAGTTGGGTCTGAACTGAGGTGACGTGGCAAGCAAAATGACAATGGATTAAACCCAGATCTGTGACTGGGGGTGAGTGTTTGAAAAGTTTCAACACTCTGTCCATCATTTTATTTTGTGATGTTGTCCTAGAGAGTTAACATGTCATAGTATTGTTTAAATGTGCTCATAGCTAAAGGTTTTTCTCATAAAAACTGATTGCTAGAAGATGCTGTTCGTGCTACATGTAACATTATGGGGGTTATTCTAACTTTGGAGGAGTGTTAATCCGTCCCAAAAGTGACGGTAAAGTGACGGATATACCACCAGCCGTATTACGAGTTCCATAGGATATAATGGACTCGTAATACGGCTGGTGGTAAATCCGTCACTTTTCCGTCACTTTTGGGACGGATTAACACCTCCTCCAAAGTTAGAATAACCCCCTATGTGTGTAATGTGTGTGAGACTAACTTTCTCTGGAGGAGAACAATGCACATACTGACTGGAGTAGAAGCTGCAACAATATTGTTACCTGACGAGCCGGATGATGAGGACATTGCAGGAAAAACCAGTCAGCGACATGAATGTTGTTTTTGTACGAGTACATTTGATATTGAGATTATCTTACGTGACTTTAGCATTGTTAATATAAGGAAATAAATATTCTAATTTTCACTAAAAGGTGTGATTATTCATGACTGAAAGGTCATGGTGTGTGACAATTACTGACTCTGTTGAATATTAATGCTATTGATTATCATTGATTATTGATGTTACTGATTAATTAGTGTTTATTGATCTGCATGTACTGGAGTTATGGTGGGAACATCTTAATTTCGAGTCAAAAGGCTAATTGACCTATTCGTGTCCCCTTGTAAGTTTACTTATTAAGGTCTGATGCGCTAACAATGGCTGCATCATTCAAAAACCCATCTATTGCTAGAACACAAATGTAGCATACACAGAGGTCAATTTGAGACCTAGATGGTTTTGCAACATATTTTAATAAAAAGGAGCATTATGCAAATAATGTACATTGTAAATTGAAGATTTTATCTCAATATTTCGTGGCAAGGCTTTCATGCATCTAAAAATGTGAGAGAGGGCTGGATATCTCCAAAGGACATGTTGCAAATGTCTGTTACTTTTAGGAAGATAGCGCCATATTGAGTAATATTTTAACAGATCTCTGACATTCTTAGACTATTAAATCTTTTAAAGTGAATGCCATTCATAGATTCCTTGGCTCATATTTATACTCTGTTTGCGCCAAATTTGCATATAATTTTTTATGCAAATTTGGCGCAAACTTATCTTCATATTTATATTTTGACGCTTGACATGTCTAGCATCAAAATATTGGAGTTTGCACTTTTTTTGGGATGCATGAACCTACCTTGCATCAATGAGATGCAAGGTAGGCGTTCCCATCCCAAAAAATGGTGCTATCCCTTTTGCTCCATATTTATCCCCGATGCTAAAATGAAGCACAGATGGGAGGAGAGGCTAAATTATGGTGCACAGCCTGCTTTGCACCATTATTTAACACGTGGGTCAGACCAGGCATTAGAGACCTGCGGACCCATTTCCATTGTTAAACATCATGGATTGGGTCCACAGGTGCCCTCCCCAAGCCCCAGGAACACCCCCACCCCCACCAGAGGGACACCGGAGGATGGGGGACCCCATCACAGGTAAGTAGGGTAAGTATTTTTTAATTTTTGCCATCGGGGGACCTAACTTGGGACGGCCATGCCCAGGGGACACTTGTCGCCATTGGGGTGGTGGGCATGACTTCTGTCTTCTCTAAGACAGGAATCATGGTTTTAGTGGTTGTGCGCCAGGAAATGGAGCTAGTCTGGTTAGAGGCATATTTCTTTGCCTCTAACGAGGCTAGTGTCAATTTCTGACGCACAACCCCCTCCTTCCCTACCGCCACCCCCACCCGGCTGGTGTCTCGTTCTGAGGCGCAAGCCCAAGTTTAGCGCCGGCTTGCACCATTCCTTATAATGGCACCCGGCTGTCGCTATACTTTTTGTCACAAAACTGCATTTGTGAAGTTTTGTGGCAAAAAGTATAAATCTCGGCCTTTGTTTCTGATTCATGGAAAGACACTCCTCTGGCTTTCTTCTTCAGCTTCACTATTTAGCTTCTCATTGTCTCAGAGGGGCATCCCAACACTACACCTTTTCCTGTGCCTTTCTCCTAATCCCTCTTCCTTTACCTAACTTGGTTCCTCACCGTAATTCATCTGGAATGGTTTCATTTTACCCCTGCCAGTATAATAGAAATCCTACCCCAAGCCATAACCTAGTATGTTTGCCACTATCTATACTCCTGTACATATACTGCTATGGATACCTTGGGACCTCTATTTATTTTGTCAGTTAGACATAGGGACTGAATAGGAAATTGCTCCTGGTAAGCTTTGTGTGAGTGAAGACAGATCACAGTGGGAGCTGTGAGTAAGCTCTCTCACTGCTCAATATGTGAAGAAACAGGTTTCACAAAGCGCACTTTTGAAAACAATCCCGAGCAACAAGGCAATCACCAGAGAAAGTAATGTGTATTTTGTATGTGCACATCAAGTCGCCTTACAGGTGTTTCACAGCAGAAGCAAAGAAGCTACAACGATCACAATAAGTTAATTAATAGATTTTTAATGTGCACAGAAAATGGATAGAGCATTCAAACTCTATATAGAACTCCCCTTTCGCCTACAGGGAAACATTTGAACTTAAAATAGTCTTTGCCCTTTACCAAACAAGAAAGGTTTCTGGAGGGAAGCAGGGCACTGAACCTGGTCACAAGAGATAGATCACATGAGATCACAAGATAGAAGAACTAGGCAAATAGTACAGTCTCAAACAATAGGGCTACTGCTCAATTAGCCAGTTATTATATGGTCAGGCAGCAAGCACGTCACATCACACTTACATGCACAGGCCCCAGATAGCAGCAGCAATATCATAGAAAGCTTTATAAATATTAGTAAATGCATGTCTCATTTTCAACAACTACATTTATGGCATCATGCTCTCATAAATTGAGTTGTTGACACTTTTCAACCCGTGTTAATTAGTGGGTCTCTTCAGGTCAGGGAACCAAAAATCCTTGCTATTGAGAATGGAAAATAAAATAAAATAAAATTGTGTCTGAATCTAGGAGGTGTAATATTGAAGTAGCAGGAGCGGCATGGAATATTCAGGTCAGCAAAATGTTTTTGGTCGTTTATCAGCAAACCTGCAGGAAAAAGAATTTAGCTAACTTTGGATCAAAGCTTCTCGTCCTGTCATGGTGTGCTGAGTACACTCATTTCCAATTTTCCAGACAAGGGACACCCAGAGGCATTCAACCTCTCTGTCTCATTCAACACTATCTCCCACCCCATCCTCATCCAATGCCTCCATGTCTAGAATATGCAGACGTGTACTCTGATTAATCAGCTCCTTTCTCTTAGGATTTACCCAGTCAGTCAGCCTGGCCCCGTTCACCTCCTCTGCTCCAAACTTGATCTGCGGCATCCCCAAGTCTCCTCACTCAGCCCCAAGCTCTTCTATGTCTACATGGCCCACTTGCCATCATCATCTAAGCCCATCTTGCAAGCTGATGACACACAGCTCATTCTATTCCCCCTCCAATAACATGTCCAAGACCCAAATGAAGTTCTTCAATTGCATGTCCAAAGTTGTAAAATTGATAAAGATCAACTGTTTGAATCTCAGCTCGGCCAAGGCAGAGGTGGTGCATTTCAGAAAATACACCTTTTTGTGGTCCTCAGCCTGGTGGCTCTAGGAACTAGGAACAAAGAACTGCCCTGATCACTGGCAAGCTGGAGTTCAGGACTACATTCTATGTCAGCATCAATCAACACACAGCTCGCCAAGAGACTCCAGATAATTCGGAACACAGCAGCCAGGATCATCCCCATACTCCCACCCTGCACAGACATATCCATACACATCAAAGACCTCCTCTGGCTCCTCATTCACAAATGTGCCCTCTTCAAGCTCCTCACATGCACACATAATGCTATGCGTAATCACAGTCCTGCATATCTAAGCAACTGGGGGAAGCTCACATGCAATGTTTGTTTGTTTGCCAGCAGGACTCCAGGAACCAGCCTGCCCTGGAGGAAGCCAGTCTACTGCCATGATTGCACCAGAAGATGAAGGTTCAAAACAGCCACACCGCTCCTGCAGAGTGAGAAGCTCATATGTGCTGTTTGTTTGTTTGCCAGCAGGACTCCGGTAACCGGCATGCCGGGAGGGAAGCCCGCCTACCGCCATGATCATGCCAGAAGGAGCAGGGTAAAAACAGCCAGAACACTCCTGCGAGTGCCCGGGCCAAGAGTGGGCCCATCTGCGCCCATCAGCAGCTGGAGGAGGCCGCGATGGGCCACCCCTCTTGGCCTGGTCTCTGTGTCCCCAGCCCAGTTTGATATCAGTTGGCCTTGTGGTCCTAAGGTAAGAGCATGGGGAAAAGAAAGATCACAACTGGTACTGCAGTGGGTGATACCATTACGTGCTTAGACTCTTTCTTGTCATGTGCAGCGGGATTCCTCTCATAGGAGATTAAACTAACTGAGCAGAGCCTCTCTTGTAATGTTGGTTTAGGCATCCCGCCCCCACACTTGTGGAATTGCAGGGTGCAGGGGTAGAGTTCTTTAGGTAACAATGTGTCTGACTTACCCATATTTCCACCCGGGTCTAATCTGCTGCACTCTCTTCTGCCCTCTTCAAGAGACCCCCCCCCCCAGTGAAAAAGAAGAAAAGAGATTGTGTGGAAAAGACCTGCTGCTATTTCTAAGGAGATATTGGAGATCAATTGGAAGTCAGTACCAGCAGCGGCACAATAACAACAATGAACTTTGTGCCAGGTTTGAACTCATGCTGAAACTTCTCTGGAAACACCTCCGGGACGGCCTTGGTGGCATAGAGACTAAATTGTCAAACTTGGTGGCCAAGTGTTGTGAAACGTTTATGATAAATCCTCGGGGGGGCATATACAACATTGTGTCACTTTTGTTTTTTAACTCTTTTTTCGCGTGTGAACAACAGCAAATAACAGTACAGCAGCATAGTAGACAATGTTAAGGTGCAGTTTAGCCACGCTACATGCCTCAAGGGCTCCCTGAGGCCCATTTCCTCCCTCCCACCCCCGGCACAGTCAAGCGTTACATGGAGATACTGTTACGTCTGACCACATCCCTCCACTCTTACAGGGCTGGGCGGAGAGCACAAGCCCCCTCTGTAGGTGTTCTATTTACCCCAGGCCCCAATCCATTTCCTTGGAGATCCTCTACTCACGTAGACCACTCTTTCCGCCAACATACCAGTCTAGGTCCTGTTTCCAGTCCAGTATTGTTTGCAGATGACTCGCCTTCCACACACAGGCTATGTTACGTTTCGCTATGATCAGTCCAGAGTCATCCACACCCAGTCCAGACGAGCAATATCTATCTCACCCCAGATGTTTAACAAGTAACACCTAGGGGAAAGCTCAACAACCCTCCCACACACAGTAGTTAGGCATACCCGCACTGTTTCCCAGTAACTTTGTATTACCGGGCAGCTCCATAACATATGGTAGAAGGTCCCATCCTGTCTGCAATTTTTTGAGCAAAGGGGGGTTTCTAGTCTACCCATCTTAGCCAATGTCGTGCTGGCATAGTAACCCCTGTGGAGGATTTTCAACTGGACTAGGCGGACTCTAGAGCGCACTGCCATCTCTCTCGGGTAGGCAAGAGCTTCCTGCCACCCCCCATCATCCATCCTTCCCAGATCCCATTCCCACTGACCCCTCAGGGCCCCGAAAGCGTCAGGGGAGTTATTGATGAGTTTCTGGTATGTGAGAGAGATGGCCTTCCTGGGTATATAGTCGGTAAGTAATTGCTCTTCGAGCAGAGAAGACTCAGGAAGGTCCACCCCCCTCAGGGGTGCCCCATCCAGTGAATGTTGGATCTGTGGGTATCTGTATTTTTCTGTGGATGCCAAATGGCATAACATTGTGTCACTTTAGGGCGCTGGTTGACAGTGGTACTTGTGCAAACTTATAGCAGTTAGTCCCCGCTGCAATTAGGAGGTGAACAGAAATGTAGAATCCTTAGGGCAAAATGCTCCAATAAAGAAAGGGGCCTCAAAGGCAGTTAGGGCATTGTCTGCTAATAACATCACAGCACTTGCCCATACACTCAGCACATCCCATATTATAACTATGGGTAGCCTGAAGGAGCAGGGAACTTTCGGGGGTGAAACATGCTTATCCGTTTTGCAAGGGTGAGGGCCTCAAATCAGCTTTAGTCCTGAGGAGGGGTAGTGATCAAGTAAGGCTACACCTTCCCCCGGCTTCATGCCCGTGTGTCCTCATTTTGACTAATGTACCACGACTTAAGTCAGCACAGACAGAAACCATTCAGCAGTAAATCCTCAAAGTCTCACACTGGTTCACTACTGTTTATGGGCGTGAGTATGTTGTTCCAGCTCAAATTCTATGGCTAGAAGGGTGGACTGGGTGGGTATGTCTCCTAAGTCTTTAGCTGAGGTCTTTCTGGTGGTAAACTTTAGATCCCCAAGAGTGATGATCAATTTATTGAACTGTGCTCTCAACCATCTCCATCGACCTTCAGTAATCTCCATCCTCCCACTGGGATTTTTTATAAACCTCACCACCTCTGTTCCCCATCCTGAGAGTTGATTATGGGGATCTCTAACATGTCTCACTCAAAAGGGCACTGTGGTAATGATACAGGGCTTCACCTTTCTAATGGGTTAGAGCCCCTATGGGGGTTGAAGATCTGTGATTGAGTGACTATTAGGCCACCCAGTGAGCCACCCCCATCTGGCTTTGGGACAGTTACAACATGACCAGCCAATAACAAATTCCCCCTCACCAGACTTTGTTAAGGTTTCTTATGGAACACTACAGGGCTAAGTAAGAAGTTGGGCAACCCTAAATGGTCAGAGTTAGTGGTGAAGTACAAAATGATCTGCCTTCAAGAGATGTGGTCATCTGATACATGTGGCATAGATTGGAATCAGACATATTTTTCACTCGTAAGACCATCTAAGGCAGGTAGGGCCAAGGCTGGGTTGGTTATGTTTATTTCAAACTCCTTTAAGAGGAGAGTTACTGTGCATTTTAATGAGTCTCCCTTTTTCCAGCGTATTTTATTGGATGTAGATCGAGACTGGGATCTCCTTTTAATCAACAATTATAATGATTCTCTTGACGGGTCTGCTCCACATGCTATAGATACATTAGGGGCCTTATTGGTGGGATTTCAGGTTGAATTCACTGGTTTTAGTGATCATGCACTCGTGTGCTGCAGTCTGAAAGGGGTGGGAGCAAAGAAGCCCCGGACTAAGGTAGGGTACCGCCCTATACTTGGTAGGAAAAATAGATTTATGGTTAAGTTGGCTAAGGTGGATAAAGTCATCTTTATTCCATCATACTACGTGACAAAAAACAGGCTTTCTCCCTATGTCTTGACAAGGAAGAAGGTTCCAGTGTGATTAAGGAGGGCTCTAGGGACATTACAGATTCAAGTAGCATTGCGCTCACAAGAGTAACTGAATCAACAAACTTGCACCCAACGGGATGGTTTAAATCGGCATGTTCCAAAGCCCTCGCTAAACTTTATACTGTTTTACGAGCTGAGCAAAGGGACACAGACCTGATAAAGAAGGCCAGGGCTGATTTCCAGAAAGCAAGGGAAGAGCAGGATAGGGAGATCAGGAATAAGGCATGGGAAGATCTCAAGGTGGCGAGTCAACCCAAGGATAGTGCCACCTTTTGGAGGGTTCTGAATTCCCCCTGCTTTAAATAACAGTCTAACTACTTTACGAAGGTGTTTGTGCAGGAGACGCAATGGAATGAACGCTTCTCTAATATATATTCATGTAAGTAAGAAGCTGCAGAGAGTGGAGGGGTTACGATCAACCCTTGAGAAGGTAATGATGGCACTCAGGGGAGCTGCAGTGGGAATGCCCCGGGCCCAGATGGGATCCCGGTGGATCTTTATCTGGACTGCCAGGATTTGTGGGGCTCACTACTAACTAATGTTTTTACTGCGTTTGCAAAGGTCGTCCCACCTCCGTCATGGAAAGAGTCTGTTATTTTTATCATTTATAGGAAGGGAGATAGGACCCTCCCAATTAATTACATGCCCATATCTCTTCTGGACTCTACAGCCAAAATAATGGGACAAATCTTGCACCAAAGGTTAGAGGAGTGGGCAAATACCAATAACGTACTTGTAGATACACAATATGGGTTCAAGAAGGGATGGGTACAATTGATCAAAGTTTGAATCTGAGTTTGATTATATCTAAATATGCTGTTGCTATAAAAAGTACTCTTTTCATGGCTTTCATGGACTTATCAGCAGCCTCTACTGTGTCACACACTCTAAGCTTTGGGCACTTATGTTTGAGATGGGTATAGGGGAGGATATCATTACTTTTATCAGGGAATTCTATTCAGAGGCAAAACAATCAGTCCGCTATGTTAGATACGGGGAGTGTACAGAGCCATTTGATATTAAGTGAGGTGTGAGGCAAGGCTGTTTCCTTTCCCCTTTTCTTTTCTCACTTTATACTACTAAAATAGAGGTAGCTCTTACTTTTAGGCCAAGAGACACTGCTTATGTGGGTACCCAGCATCTCTCAAACCTACTCTACGAGGATGACACAGTTTTAGTTACAAGGACTGGTCGGGCATTACAGGGCCTTATTGATGATTACATTAGTTTTATGAAGGACCTTGACCTACAGGTTAACCCTAAAAGACATTTACCATGAGGTGTGGGTTGTGCACTAAGAAAACCCCACTGTGTTATATTAACAGTGCCAGAGTTGAGGAGTCAGTGACCTTTTCCCATCCGGATGTTCTTTTTGATCATAAACTATCCTGGAAACCAATGGTGGAAAACAGAGTGAAGCCTATGTAAAAGCTGCACTATTTTTGTAAAACAATTAGCCACAAAATCCCTGAAAGAGCTCCTGTTTGTCTACCCATCCATATCAGTATTGATTGCTATGTATGGGGAAGGCATATGGAGAATGGTGGACACTGGTGGGGTGTAGATGGTAGACAATGCCTTCTTTGGGAATGTGTTAGTCGTTCTGCGCGGAGGATATGTAACTTATGTTATGGCAGGCCATCTGGGCAAGTAAGTCTGCCCCATTGACTCATCTGATCATTAAAGATTGCCCAAACCTGTCTCGAGTCTGGGAGATAACCTGGCTTGCGTATGTTAAACCGACACTTGAGGAGATTGGCTAAACTGAGCTGTTCCTACATCCTAGCGCATGTAGTAGCTGACCTAAATTAAGCCTAAAAAAGAAATATACGGGGAAATCTCTGACTGCAAGAGAAGCTGCCAATTGTAGTAAAATGACAGTACATATGTACAAGCAGTTATTCCCTCAGGAAGGGATCCAAATGCATTTATCAATAGTTCAGAATCACCAGCAGCACTTTGTTCTCACCAGATTTCGTTTTAACTACCTTCCATTAATGGTGGGCTACCCGGTGAAGTGTAACTCCTTTTCAGAACTCACCCTCTGTCCTTGTGATGGTAACTCCACTCAGTCAATCATGCACATCATGTTCTTTTGTTCCCTTTACATAACTCCTAGCAGAAAGCTACTGCTCCCAATTCTCAAACAACTTAACTTTCATCAGTGTAAACCTGTGCTGTTATTCCTCCAACAATTACAATCTCCCTTAGTGTGCTACTTAGTGGCAAATTTTATTTGCCAAATATTGAAAATTAGAGAGGAGTCTGTCTAACTGTTAGGTCAGACTATTACTCTGCCTATATTACTGTATTTATTGCCTTTTTAAGGTTTTTATACTGAAAGTATGCTTTTTGAACTTTTAAACTGTGATCCCCTACTGGGCTTATTTTTGGTGTTTTTTAATTATATGTATTTATAATATTTATGTTGCACTTGTGTGCTGCAGAAATGCAACGAATAAAGGCCCATATTTATACTTTTTGACACAAAACTGCGCTAACGCAGTTTTGTGTCAAAAAAATTAGCGCCGGCTAACGCCATTCTGAAGCGCCATGCAGGCGCCGTATTTATTGAATGACGTTAGCCAGCGTTAGCCGCCGGCGCCGTCTGGTGTGCGTTAAAAAAAACGACGTACACCAGGCAGCGCCGGCGTAGGGGGATATGGGGCTTGGGCGTCAAGAAATGGGGCAAGTCAGGTTGAGGCAATTTTTTCGCCTCAACCCGATTTGCGCCATTTTTTTTTCACTCCCAACCCCCATAGAAATGACTCCTGTCTTAGCAAAGACAGGAGTTATGCCCCCTTGCCCAATGGCCATGCCCAGGGGACTTCTGTCCCCTGGGCATGGTCATTGGGCATAGTGGCATGTAGGGGGGCACAAATCAGGCCCCCCTATGCCACAATTTTTTTTTTTTTAAAACACTTACCTGAACTTACCTTAATGTCCCTGGGATGGGTCCCTCCAGCCTTGGGTGTCCTCCTGGGGTGGCCAAGGGTGACAGGGGGTGTCCCTGGGGGCATGGGAGGGCACCTCTGGGCTCCTTCAGAGCCCACAGGTCCCTTAACGCCTGCCTTTTGCAGGCGCTAAAAAACGGCGCAAAAGCAGCCGTACGTCATTTTTTTTGACCCGCCCACTCCCGGGCGTGATTTTTGCCCGGGAGTATAAATCCGACGCACATGCCTCGGAGTCCATTTTTTAGACGGGAACGCCTACCTTGCATATAATTAACGCGAAGTAGGTGTCCACGCAAAAAAATGACGCAAACTCCATGGACTTTGGCGCTAGACGCGTCTAACGCCAAAGTATAAATATGGAGTTAGTTTTGCGTCGAAATTGCGTCAAAAAAAACGACGCAATGCCGGCGCAAACGGAGTATAAATATGCCCCAAAGCGTTTTAACTGAACTTAACTTAAACAACTGCATCACCTTCCACACACAAATGAACCACTTCTGCTCCGTTGGCCAACTGCTTGCCATGCCCCCACTTCTGAAGAGCCAGAGTTAGCTGTTGTGCCTTTTCTTACCCGACTACAAAAGCCAAGACCAATCTCCCACTGCACATCAGAGCCATCAGCCCAGTCCTAGATTTCCATACAAGGTGAAAGACTTGGCTATTCCAATTGGCCCCAGTCACGGCTGCAGCCTTCTTCTCAAGATGCCAGGATACACTACGAGTGACATGCACACCATACAAAAACTCATATCATAACATACTATAACACAATAACTGGCATCAATCTGATGTCATCCACTGTGATCAGGAGTTTCTAGAGAGGTTACATCAATGATTACTGCACTATGACCCAATATATTATTTTAAAAAGAGTACGTGGAGTAGAAAAGAAGCTTTAGTTATTAATAAAAAAAACATGCCTGCATGAACGTGGCTGATTCCCAAATAACCGATGGCTAAAATAAATGCAGTATTCTGTAGATAATGCAAGTAACATATTTATAACACTGCAGACTTTGGGTGTATTTACAGGTAGTTCTACCCACCGGTCACACCCCCCATCTTTTTTGGTTCGAGGATGCAGTTATCCCAACAGCAAAAGCACTGCCATTGAAAAAAAAAACCTCTCAGCTTAACGTATTCCAGTGAAGATTGTGTAGAAAAGTCCACCATATTCGTGGCAGGCCTTCCCACGACATATGTGCAAGAGCAAACTCCTGCCATGTACTTAGTACACTGTGAGTAAACCCCCAGGGCATAAGGGGTGTTGTCTATCAATCAAACAAAAAGTCTCTGTTCCATTTTTATAAAATCATAAGAGAGTACTGAGACATGCACATCATCTCTACACAGTGCGTTAAAATTTAAATACAATATTACCAGTCATTAAAAAGGAATAATTTGCCTAAAAGAATACAAGCATAAAAGACTTTACAAGCATACTACTTTTTATCATAAAACACATTGATAAAACATGGTGTAAAATGAGATCATATTTCAGCGTATCATAGCCGTATGTCACTTGCCACCATGCTTCTCAGTCTGACAGCAGCTGGACTACATTTATAAACCATAATACAGACAAACTCTGACTGGAGTAATTGTAAATATAATAGGGACAGGCCGCATTTAAGAGACTTCAGTCAGGGAAATAAAAACAATGTGGTACAGTCTGTAGTGTTTGTAAAAGAAGAGTGACACGGTTTTCATTGACTCTGAGTCGCACGGACATTGTGCGAAATCCGAATCCCTATATACATCCTTAGGGTAGGAAAACAAAGAATGTGCTATGTTGAGCCGGCCGAAACCGACCCAAGTACTACCTACACAGTGCTTACCTATGAAATATAAATAGAGCTCCATATGGTTTGTGTTTGATAAACATTAACATAGAGAGAAATTCTTCTTAGACAGGTGCTTTAACAGAAGGATAAATACATTCAGGATTACTAAGAAGTTAAGGCCACCTCAAACGATGGAAACTGCTCTTTTATGTATGTCAGCCAGGGGATATTACGTACTTTTTCATGCCACAGATATTCTGAAATCACATTTCGTTTAAACTTTTCTCTGTCTTTGATCAAACAGAAAGCCAAAGCAATAGGGGGAAAGTTTCACATAATCCACCAAACACAATATGCCAAATTCCGAATGACAGACATACATAGGACTGCTGGTTATAAGAACAAGTTACTTACCTTTGGTAACGCTTTTTCTGGTGGATACACTAGCTATCTGTCGATTCCTCACCTTATGAATTCTCCCAGCGCGCCAGCATTCGACAGAAAATTTTCTTCTCAGCTATCCACGTCGACGAGGATGTCACAATTGCACGGCTCCGCACGCGACTCCGTCTGACGTCACCGTGGCAATAAGAGGTCCTCGCTGGCGTACTGATGTCAGTTTCACCCTTTTTTACGCGCCTTTGAGGCGAACAGGTGAAAACCAACCCCATGATAGCACAACATTTATTAATACAAAAAATAATCAAACATATATACACTTATAATAAAAAAGTCTTGGTATGACTAGACAGGCAACAGGGAGGTGGGTGGAACTGTGAGGAATCCACAGGTAGCTAGTGTATCCACCAGAAAAAGCGTTACCGAAGGTATGTAACCTGTTCTTCTGATGGATACAACTACCTGTGGATTCCACACCTTATGAATAGAGTTCCAAAGCAGTACCGCACTCGGAGGTGGCTGCATGACTAGTCACACCAAGAAATCCTGCAACACAGAAGGTGCAAAATGGCCATCCGTCCTGACTTACCAATACAATCAGTAGTGCTTCGCAAAAGTATGGAGGGAAGCCCAAGTTACCGCTTTACAAATATCTACCACTGGAATACCTCTAGCAAGCTGAAGTGGCAGCCTTAGCCCTGGTAGAATGAGCTCTAATACCCTCAGGAGGAATCTTCTTTGCTAACGAATAACAGATTTTAATGCGGCAGCCAACCCGCCAACAGGCTGGCGGTCTAAAAAATGGAATTCCGACCCTGGCGGGAACCGCCAACACAGCCCGCCACTTTAACACTCCGACCGCCACGGCGGGACAAGCAAACAGCGCGGCGGCCCCGCCAACAGACAGGCGGCAGACAATGTACCGCCCACACTATCACGACCCACCAATCCGCCACCTTTTCCGGGGCGGTTGCCCTGCCGATAAAAGCACAGCAGAAACAGACTTTTCTAACGGAAAACGCTCACCTCTACACACTCCACGAGGAATCTGGACAGCATGGAACCGGAACTACACATCCTCCCAGCCATTGTCTTCCTGCTCCTCTACCAGGAGCACGAACGCCGGCGCAGACTACAACTGTGAGTACTGCACCTATGACACAGGGGAGGGGGGAGGCAAAAAATTACGGGGACACACATACGCCACACACCCACCCCCACCCTCACCCACTACAACACACACATCAATGCAGAGCAACAACTCAGAGTGACACCCCCCAAACCCCCCAGAAGAATGCAAATACAAAATAAAATGATCATTAAAAATGAAGTATATTATAGCATAATTGAAGTTAAGTGAAATATGAAATATATAAATAAAAAATATTACATCATGAACAATATATACATAGGTCAAAAGTCCAGCCCATATTGGCTATCATCCATTGTTCGTGGGCCAATGGGCCTAAACACATGGGCAAAGCCCACACATGAGACCTGATTCCATTGGAGAGAACACTGCAGGGGCATCAGATAGTAAAACTACAGGCACCTCAGGGGGAAGGGAAGGGGGGGCACCTCAGCCAGTTGAGTCCACGACGCCAGATCCACGAGGGGCCTCCATGCCCACTGTACTATCCTGGGGAGTGCAAAGCCACAGTCTCACAAGTCTCTACAGTGGGTGGGTTGCCCACTGTACCATCCTGAGGAGTGCAAAGCCACAGTCTCACAAGTCTCTACAGTGGGTGGGTTGCCCACTGTACCATCCTGGGGAGTGCAAAGCCACAGTCTCTCAAGTCTCTACAGTGGGTGGCTTGCCCACTGATCCATCCTGGGGAGTGCAAAGCCACAGTCCATCAAGATTACAGACTCCACTGGTTCTGGAGGAGGCATGGTGCCCAGAGTGCTTCGTGAAGCCCTGGCCGACACAGATCCGGCCCTGCCAATGGGCCAGCGGTGCTTGAGATGAAGGGCCCAGCGGAGCGGTGCTTGAGATGAAGGGCCGAGCGGAGCAGTTCAGAGACGGCGGTGCCCAGCGGAGCGGTGCTTGAGATGAAGGGCCCAGCGGAGCGGTGCTTGAGATGAAGGGCCCAGCGGAGCGGTGCTTGACAGGAAGGGCCCAGCGGAGCGATGCCTGAGATGAAGGGCCCAGCGGAGCGGTGCTTGAGATGAAGGGCCCAGCGGAGCGGTGCTTGAGATGAAGGGCCCAGCGGAGCGGTGCTTGACAGGAAGGGCCCAGCGGAGCGGTTCTTGACAGGAAGGGCCCAGCGGAGCGGTGCTTGAGATGAAGGGCCCAGCGGAGCGGTGCTTGAGATGAAGGGCCCAGCTGAGCGGTGCTTGACAGGAAGGGCCGAGCGGAGCAGTTCAGAGATGGCGGTGCCCAGCGGAGCCGTGCTTGACAGGAAGGGCCCAGCGGAGCGGTGCTTGACAGGAAGGGCCCAGCGGAGCGGTGCTTGAGATGAAGGGCCCAGCGGAGCGGTGCTTGACAGGAAGGGCCCAGCAGAGTGGTGCTTGACAGGAAGGGCCCAGCGGAGCGGTGCTTGAGATGAAGGGCCCAGCGGAGCGGTGCTTGAGATGAAGGGCCCAGCGGAGCGGTGCTTGACAGGAAGGGCCCAGCAGAGCGGTGCTTGAGATGAAGGGCCCAGCGGAGCGGTGCTTGAGATGAAGGGCCCAGCGGAGCGGTGCTTGACAGGAAGGGCCCAGCGGAGCGGTGCTTGAGATGAAGGGCCCAGCGGAGCGGTGCTTGACAGGAAGGGCCCAGCGGAGCGGTGCTTGAGATGAAGGGCCCAGCGGAGCGGTGCTTGACAGGAAGGGCCCAGCGGAGCGGTGCTTGACAGGAATGGCCCAGCGGAGCGGTGCTTGACAGGAAGGGCGCAGCAGAGCGGTGCTTGAGATGAAGGGCCCAGCGGAGCGGTGCTTGAGATGAAGGGCCCAGCGGAGCGGTGCTTGAGAGGAAGGGCCCAGCGGAGCAGTTCAGAGACGGCGGTGCCCAGCGGAGCGGTGCTTGACAGGAAGGGCCCAGCGGAGCGGTGCTTGTCACAGCGGGGCCCTGTTCAGCGGTGCTTGTCACGGCGGGGCCCTGTTCAGCGGTGCTTGTCACGGCGGGGCCCTGTTCAGCGGTGCTTGTCTTGAAGGGCCCAGTTCGGCGGTGCTTGTCGTGGCGGGGCCCTGTTCAGCAGTGCTTGTCTTGAAGGGCCCAGTTCGGCGGTGCTTGTCACGGCGGGGCCCAGTTCGGCGGTGCTTGTCACGGCGGAGCCCTGTTCAGCGGTGCTTGTCACGGCGGGGCCCTGTTCAGCGGTGCTTGTCTTGAAGGGCCCAGTTCGGCGGTGCTTGTCACGGCGAGGCACTGTTCAGCGGTGCTTGTCTTGAAGGGCCCAGTTCGGCGGTGCTTGTCACGGCGGGGCCCAGTTCGGCGGTGCTTGTCACGGCGGGGCCCTGTTCAGCGGTGCTTGTGACGGCGGGGCCCTGTTCAGCGGTGCTTGTCACGGCGGGGCCCTGTTCAGCGGTGCTTGACATGTGTTCCCAGGGAACCAGATCGGGCCAATATTTTCCGCTCAGTCGCCATCCGACCTTTCGCTTGCGGGGCCCTCCTGTGCTGGAGTCCTGGGCCCGTGGGTGTCCTCCTTCACACCCGAAATGGGGCTGGTGGGGCCCTCCTGGGCAGCTCGCCTGCTGCCGGACTTGTCCGCCCTGCTGCCCTTGCCCTCCTTCGCCGATTCTCTGGGGCCCTTGCCTCCCTTTGTGGATGTGCCAGGTGACGGTGCCAGGGTAGTGCCTTTGGGGGCTGCCGTCTCTGGCCTCTCGCGCCGGCCCTTCCCTTTTTTAGTTTTTTTCCCAGGGGGTGGGCTGGCTGTCCCCTTGCTGCTGGCCGATGTTGCTGCCCTAGAAGCTGGTGGACTCCAATAGCCCTGGACTATGGTCCTTGTAGGTGCAGGGCTTGTGGTGGCTGAGGTGCTGTTTGGACTCTTACGAGATGGAGGGGGTGGGTCAGGTGATGCAAAGAGGTTAATTTTGGAGAGGAAAAACTTTTTAGGAGCAGTGGGAAGGGTAGGTGCAGTGGGTATGGGAGTGGAGGAAGAGGATGTGGTTGTAGGAGAGTCAAGTGTGGTGTCTTTGGGTGCAGGTGCTTGTGACGGAGGCTGTCGTGAGGTGGTTGGCTGTTGGGTGGGTGGCTGCCTGCGTTTGTGTGGTTTGAAAGAGGGGGTGACAGACACACTGGGAGAGGACACAGGGGACGTGTAAATGGCAGTGGGGGTGGTGACTGCACGTGTGCGGAGTGTTCTGGTGGGTGTGCTGGTGATGGACGTACTGGCTGATGGTGGTGTGCATGCAGGTGTGAGTGGAGACGTCACAGGGAGGGAGGAGGGAGACGAGGAGGAGGGGGACACAGAGGAGGCAGTGGCTGTTGGCATGTCTGCATGTGGATGTTGCATGTGTGAATGCTTGTGTGATCTGTGGTGCTTATGTCTGGATGAGCTGCCCTTGGGTGTTGATGTGTGTGCAGGCTGGTCTGTAGGTGTGGCTGGGATAGGCAGAGGAACAGGGGAGTGGGACTGGGATGAGGTAATTATAGGGGGGAGGCAGGAGACAGGGACAATGGCTGCCGTCAGTGCTGAGGCCAGAGCGTTGAACGATCGCTGATGGGCAGCCTGACCCGAATGAATGCCCTCCAGGTACGCATTGCTCCGGTGCACCTCCCTTTCTACACCCTGGATGGCATTCAAAAGGGTAGACTGCCCAACAATGAGCGTCTGGAGGAAGTCAATGATCTCCTCACTGAGGGCAGCAGGGGTAACTGGGGCAGGGCCTGAGGTGCCTGAGGCGAAGGAGATGCCCGCCTTCCTGGCCGAGCGGGCACGGGGCGAACGCTGAGGGGCTGCTTGGAGGGCGGAGCTGGTGCGCTGGGTGGCGGCTGTACCTGTTGTAGCGGTGGGCACGGATGTTGCCGCCACCACAAGGGAGCTCCCTTCCGAGGACGTGTCTGTGTCGCTGACGTCTCCACGGGTCTCCGTTGAGGAGCTCCCCTCGCCCTCCGTCTCACTGGTGAACTCGGAGTCGGTTGCATGGCCCTCCGGGGCCATGTGAGATGCAGCTCCCTCGTGCTCCGATGTCACTTCTCCTCTGCCTGATGATGCTAATGCACACATGAACAGGAAGACCAAAAAAAAGGGGGGGGGGGAAATGACATGTTGAGTGCATGCATTGGCGACACCGTTGGCAGAGAGGACAGACACAGAAGCCCCCTGTACTACGCCGCGCACTCGGTGTACACTACTCAATTATTGTGACTTGACCTACAAGCCTATGGACGACAACTGCACACATAGGTGACCCAGGGCCATGGATAGCTGTACTTAGCACCCTACAGAGGTGGGGGGCGGGGGCACAGGGCCATGCCTTACGGAGGGGCCTAGCCTACAGAAATCGCCCTGGCCTAGAGATACCCACAGCCCTCCTCCCCCACCCAGACACCTCCTCTGTGCGCTAATATAGCAGAATGTGCTGGTACTCACCCCCTTGTGTCTGCTGTGATGTCCTCACGCGCCCATCCAAATCGGGGTAGGCCACCGCCAGGATCCGGGACATCAGGGGGTTCAATTGCCGTGTGGCACCCCTCCTAGGTTGGGAGGCCATCCCCAGCAGAGCCTCCGTGGTCTTTCTGCTCCCGCGGCGGACGTCCTCCCACCTCTTTCGGCAGTGGGTGCCCCGTCTGTTGTGGAGCCCCAGGGTCCGGACGTCCTTGGCGATGGCACGCCAAATGTCGATCTTCTGATGGGCGCTGACCTATGTGACATGGACAGGGTGGGAAAATAAATATCATCATTTTCTGCATGGTCGATGTGAGTGGCCCCCCTCCCCAACCTTGCCATATGGCACATGCTCTCATCTGTCGTGCGATGCATGCCTCATTCGCTCCCCTCCCCACCATCTTTCATCCACCCCACTCAACACAGGCATTGCCCACAAAGCATGGTCCCAGTGTACTTACCTGTTGGTCTGGAGGACCGTAGAGTAGCGCATACTGGGGGAGGACCCCATCAACAAGTTTCTCCAATTCCTCAGATGTGAAGGCAGGGGCCCTTTCCCCAGTCGCAGCAGCCATTGTCTCTTCCAGACCGAGGTCACAGCAGCACTTGCAGTATAGGTCCTCTCCTGTGGATGATCAGGTCTCGAGTGATTAAGCAGATAGAAAATGGCGGTCACGCCCACGGCGGTGCGTACCGCGGCCGCCGGCGCACATCGTCATTGGCTCCTGAGACCCATAGGGTTCAATGTTAACCAATGCTGCTTTGCGCCGCGGTCTTCGACCGCCTACCGCCACGGTGTGCCACGCCAGCGCATTGACCTCACATCTCATTGTCACACTTCACAGGTCAGGCAGCCGCCATTTCAAGAGCCCACATGGCTTAATTTCTACTGCGTCACACAGGCCTAGGCGTTGCATTGCCACTCATACAAGCCATTCAATGCATAGCGAATCGTGTTCTGTGCAAGCTGTGGTTACGTACCTGTGGGTTGCTTGACTCTGTGCTCCATGTTGTCCTTCCTAGGCACCGTCCGCTGGGACTTGCGAGGAGATGGAGGAATGTTCCCGTGTACAGACCACTGGTGGACCTGTCGACAATGGAAGAAAGACATGTCATACTGACATACAGACTTGACCGAGCCACTATACAGGAACTGTGTGCCCAGCTGGAGCCAGACCTGATGTCCCCCATTCGCCAACCCACAGGGATTCCCCCTCTGGTGCAGGTTCTGTCAGTACTCCATTTTTTGGCAAGTGGATCATTCCAAACAACAGTGGCCATATCATCAGGGATGTCTCAGCCTATGTTTTCTAAGGTTTTGTCCAGAGTGTTGTCTGCCCTGATGAAATACATGCGGAGCTACATTGTTTTCCCTGAGGTGGGCGATTTGGCTACAGTGAAGGGTGATTTCTATGCCCTTGGCCATATCCCCAACATCATTGGTGCCATTGATGGGACCCATGTGGCTTTGGTTCCCCCCAGTGAAAGGGAGCAGGTGTACAGGAACAGAAAAAGTTATCATTCGATGAATGTCCAGGTGGTCTGTTTGGCTGACCAGTACATCTCCCATGTAAATGCCAAGTTCCCTGGGTCAGTGCATGACGCGTACATCATGCGAAATAGCAGCATCCCTTATGTGATGGAACAGCTACAGAGATACCGTGTGTGGCTAATTGGTGACTCTGGTTACCCCAACCTGTCGTGGCTACTGACCCCAGTGAGGAATCCCAGGACAAGGGCAGAGGAACGGTACAATGAGGCCCATGGGCGTACTAGGAGGGTGATCGAGCGGATCTTCGGCCTCCTGAAGGCCAGGTTTAGGTGCCTGCATATGACAGGTGGATCCCTAATGTACTCACCAAAGAAGGTGTACCAGATCATCGTGGCCTGCTGTATGCTTCACAACCTGGCTTTGCGACGCCAGGTGCCTTTCCTGCAGGAGGATGGTCCAGATGGTGGTGTTGTGGCAGCTGTGGAGCCTGTGGAGAGTGAAGAGGAGGAAGACGACGGGGACGACACAGACAACAGGGACACAGTGATACAACAGTATTTTCAGTAGCACACAGGTACGAATCAACCCCGCTATTTTACATTTACTTAAAGTCTCCTGCCTCTCTACTGTATGTGTTTCCCCCCAGTTCCTGTTAACTGAGTTGTGACTTTCCCTTCCGTTTTCAGAGCTGTGGGCCCCACTGCGTGACCTCTGCTTTGTTTGCCCATGGACTACAGCTGTGTGACAGTGGTATGTTGTCATCACAATGTAACTGAACATTTTGGCACCGTTATGTCTAATACATTTGTTCAAAATACAAGCAGACTCCAGATATTTTAAGTGCAATAAGTGATTTTATTAAAGTGCTAAATTTAGGGACATGATTGTAAAACGGTGATGGGTGATGGTGGAGTAATGTCCATGGCAGAGTCCAGTTTTCAGTCTCACAGGTGCATTGTCCATGTGCCTGTGGAAGGATGGAGCAGGGGCAGTTTAAGTTTGGACAGGGTGACAATGTGGGACAGTGGGATGACATCAGGGGGTATCGTTTGCTGGCGGGGGTCTAGGCATCCTACTCTGTCTTCTTCCGAGATCTCAGGTACCGCTTGCGGGGTGGTTCTTCTTCTGCAGGAGGTGGGGTTCTGGTGGCCTGTTGTTGTGTGGGGGCCTCCTGTCCACTAGCGCTGGCGGAGGTGGTAGCCTGGTCTGGGTCCATGCTAGTGACAGGGGCCCTTTGTGGTGCCACATGGTCCCGTAATGTGGTGACTATCTGGTTAAGGGCCACGACGATGGTCCCCATTGCGAAACTAATGTTTCTCAGTTCCTCTCTGAACCCCATGTACTGTTCCTCCTGCAGTACCTGGATCTCCTGGAACCTGGCCAGTACCGTAGCCATTGTCTCCTGGAAGCGGTGGTATGCTCCCATGATGGAGGAGAGGGCCTCTTGGAGAGTCGGTTCCCTGGGCCTGTCCCCCCCCTGTCGCACAGCAGCCCTCCCAGTTCCCCTGTTTCCCTGGGCCTCTGTCCCCTGGACCGTGTGCCCACTACCACTGCCCCCAGGTCCCTGTTGTTGTTGGGGTGGTGGGTCAACCTGGGTGCCCTGTAGTGGTGGACACACCGCTGATTGACGTGTCATGGAGACAGAGGCATGGGCCCGCTGGGTGGGAGCTGTGCTAGTGTTCCCAGAGGGGGTTAGGTCTGCTGTAGCCTGTGGCTGTCTGTGGGGAACCGACTGTCCCGAGGTCCCCGATGGGCCGGGCTGGTCATCTGGGTCCAGGGAGACAGAGCTGCTGTCATCACTGGGGGCCTCTTCTGGGGGTGGGATGGACATCTCTGTACCCTCCTGGGCGGTGTGGTGGCGTTCGGGTCCTGCAGGGGTATAAGAGTATGGTTATTGCTTCTGTGTGTGCCATTTTGTGTAATGGGTGGGTGGCCGTGTACCCCAGTGCTGGCATTCCCTTGTGGGGGCTTTTGTGACGGTGGCTTGTGGGGGAGATGGGTATGTGCAGTGGGCATGCTTTGGTGCTGGGTGTCCATGCTTTGGGGACGCATGCAGGGCTAGGTTTTGGGATGGGTGGGTTGTGATGGTGAGCCATTTGCAAGGAGTTGGTGTGATGGGGGTGAGGGTGGGGGTATGATTTGGCATGCAGGTGGGGTGGGGGGAATGAAGTAGTGAAGATTTGACTTACCAGAGTCCATTCCTCCGCCTACTCCTGCGAGGCCCTCAGGATGCAGGATGTGCAAGACTTCCTCCTCCCATGCTGTGAATTCTGGGGGAGTAGGTGGGGGTCCGCCGCCAGTCTTCTGCACCGCGATGTTGTGCCTTGATACCATGGAACGCACCTTCCCCCGTAGGTCGTTCCACCGCTTCCTGATGTCGTCCCGATTTCGTGGATGCTGTCCCACAGCGTTGACCCTGCCCACTATTCTTTGCCATAGCTCCATCTTCCTGGCAATGGTGGTGTGCTGCACCTGTGTCCCGAAGAGCTGGGGCTCTACCCGAACTATTTCCTCCACCATGACCCTGAGTTCTGCGTCAGAGAACCTGGGGTGTCTTTGGGGTGCCATGGGGTGGGGTGGATGAGGTGAGGGGTGGTGTATGTGTTGTAGAGTGTGGTGAGTGTGGTGGTGTATGGTGTTTTGTGTGTGGATATTGTGTGGGTGATGTTGTGATTTGCCTCTGTGTGATGGTCTACTCTATTCTGTGCTGTCTCTCTCTGTCCTTCAGTCGCAATTGTGGTCGTAAGGGTTTGTGGGTGATGTGGGTGTGTGTTTTATATTGTATTGGGTGTGTGGGAGTGGTGTGTGTATGTGTCTCAGGTGTGTGTATTTTGAATTGTCCAATGTGGCTGTGTTTTGTAGAGGTGTGTGTATTTTGAGCGCGGCGGTGTGTACCGCCAATGGAATACCGCGGTTGAAAGACCGCTGCGGGGATTTGTGGGTCAGAATGGCATGGGCGTATTTCTGTTGGCGTGACGGTGGAGGTTTGGTCATCGCCAGTTTTTCGCTGCCTGTTGCTGTGGTGGAATTTTGTTGATGTCGGGTTTTTGGCGGTTTGCCAGTTGCGGGTCAGAATGACCGTGGAGGTTTACCGCGACCGCGGCGGTGTTATGGCGGTCTTCTGACCGGCAGTAAGCGTCTTTTACCGCCGAGGTCAGAATGACCCCCTAAGAGCCTAAAGCTCACTCACACGTCTAGCAAACGTAATAGCTATAAGGAAAACTGTCTTAAAGACCAACAATCTTAAAGAACAAGAATGCATAGGTTCAAATGGTGAACCCATTAAAAAAGTCAAAACCAGATTTAAATCCCACATGGCATAAGAAACTGAGTGGGAGGAAATTTATTTGTTAGCCCTTTCATGAACCTAACAACTATTCTGCACTAAAGTTAAAGCAAACACAAGAACATCAGACAGATGGGCTGTCAAGGAATCAATTTGTTTCTCTCCACACCAAGCTATGAATTTTGCCCACCTGCCGGCATAAACAGTCCTAGTGGAGTGCCGCCTGGCCTATAAAATAACATCCACTACCTCTGGTGGGAGAGAGAAAGAAATCAGATTTTCCCGTTCAGTCTACAGGCATGTAGGTGCAGGCTCTGGAGGAAGGGGTGTAGAACTTGCCCCTGCGACTGCGAGAGGAGATCTGCCCTGAGAGGAAGATGGAGCGGAGGGCACAGTGAGAGTTGGAGTAGGTCCGTGTACCACACCCTTCTCGGCCAATCCGGAGCTATTAAAATGACTTGAGATCGACCTTGGCGAATCTTCCTCAGAACCTGAGGAATCAAGGTTAAGGGAGGAAACGCTTAAAGCAACTGGTCCCACCAAGACATCTGAAACGTGTCCCCCAAAGCTCCTTGCACCGGAACCTGGAGGTTGCAGAACGACGGGCAGTGCACGTTCTCCTGAGTGGCAACTAGGTCTACCTGCGGAAAACCCCACATCCGAAAGAATTGAAGGACCAGGTACGTCAGTATTCAACGTGCAACCGGTGCCACTGTTAGCGCGTCTGACCTTAATAAGTAAACGTACAAGGGGACACGGATAGGTCGATGAACCTACTGATTCGCACATAGCTCAGTACATAATCAATAATCAATTCACAATAATCAATAATCATTAGCAATCAATCACATCAATAATCAATGGAGTCAGTAATTGTCATGCACCATGACTTTTCAGTCATGAATAACCATACCTTTAGTAAAAATTAGAATACTTATTTCCCTATATTAACAAAGCTAAGGTCATGTAGATTAATCTCAAAATCAGATGAAACAAATATAGAAACAATACTGACTGTCCAAATCGGCAGAAGAAATGTAATCTAATCAAAGCTTGAACTACAACACATTCTAAGGTTATGATACAAATCAGTAACAAAGTCAACAGCGTCAATGTAATTTTATACATGAAGTTTAGCAGAGAAATTAATCAAGCATTAGTCCTGTTATCGTGATTTCATTAGTGAGGTTCCTTAACTAACATCAGATTAGCATCAGCATGTTGGGCTTCATGCAAAACAATTTAGTAACACTAATTTATAAAACCATCTAGCTATGGCTCTATCAAAACAGCGCAGTTGGTACCTAGAAAGAAAAGGCAAATATGCAAAATAATCACAGTTTAGGTTATAGTAGCTATCCTCAGTATGAATCAGTAAAGCAGAATCAGTCTTTGTCCTCAGGACATCAGTCGATCAGCAAATCATCAGGCTTCCGCATCAAAGTTCAGAAAATGCAAAGTATTTAAGAACTCAAAAGAATAGAGGTAAACCCTCTAGAAGAATAGAGAAAAATGGCCCGTCTTCCCTGTGCAGTGTCGTTAAGTCAAAGTTACCTAAACTACCTCCCAGATCCCTATTGGTCAGTTAATCGTATGTCCACACTTTGTCCAATAAAACTAAAATCCCAAATCTATGAATTCTAATATCACTCCGTTCACATGTCCTTGATTGGTTTGTCTTGCAATGTCCTCATCATTCGGTTTGTCAGGTAACAATATTGTTTCAGCTTCCACTCTAGTCAGTAACTTCATTGTTCTTGTCCTGGAAAAGTCAGTCTCACACATATTACACATAAAATGTTACATTAACAAGAACAACATCTTCTAGCAGTCGGTTCTCATGAGAAGCTTCCGTTATGAGCACATTTAAACAATACAATAGAAATTCACAGTTTAACTCTTCTAGGACAGCCATTTTATTAAATACAATTTTTACATGAGGCCTGGCAAGTAGGCCAAGACACTCGCTAAGTTAAGGCCTACAATTACTAAAGCTAAAGCTTACTGAATAACCCTTAGGATGACATATTACTACAGTAGTCAAACATGTATTCAACATTTCATATTATTAAATCATTGATTAGTACATTTCGTTAACATTGGTGGGCATTCTTTGTGAGCACATTTTCAAATGCGTGCATTATTTTTCTACGTTGTTATATTTTCTACACAAGCTTATTATTCAAAATACATAAACACTCATTAATAATTTTTATTAAAACACCTGTGCTAGCACCACCACACAGGGTGCTGACTTCCGATGGAGGCTCCCTGTTTGAAAGTGTATTATGATTTGAAAGGAACCTGCTGCTGGCATTCCTTGCCTCTAGCTATTTTTAGGCAACAATAAAAATGTCAAGATAACTCTCTGATTATTCATGTTCTTTCTGGAGAGAGACCAGAGTTCTGTTTAGAGGAAGTTTTGACTCTATCTTAAGGGTTACTATGTCTGCTGCACAGAACATGTTCCATGCAGATCACAAAATGCATACAATGGAGAAAGGTCAGAGCGTTCAGAGAGATCCTTTTTTTACTTGCAGTTTATGAGCTGAGATCCTAATATAGAACAATTGTTTCTGTACTCTGACTAGTATGAGTGATGCTATAAAACTAATTAAATGCATCCACGAGAGAGTGGGTATGGAGACTTAAGTGGCTCTGTTAAAGTGTGGTAGTGAGGGGATCCAAGGTGGAAGTGGCATTGGGGGGTGCCTACAATCATTGTCGCATTGGGCACCACCAGCACTAAAGCTGTCCCTGATTTGTGGTGTAAGGGGTACCTTTTTTCTTTTTAAACCTGCAAGTTCATTGCTAGAAAGTCTGTCAGATATGATTGGTAAATTGCCTGCACAAATGCAAGGGTTAGATACCTCACCCACCTGTTCATGCTGTATGTGCTCATTAGCTGTGCAGTCAGGAATAAGGTCTTGGCCAGTGACCAAGACCTGTGAAAGTGCTTTCTGGGCAACTCTCTATCTTTGTTCCACCAACTATATCTCAGAGTTAAATGCACCTATTCCATTAGTTAAGAAACTGGTAATTAAAGATGTTAGAGGTCGGTCCTTACCAAACCTGGTCGAAGTTCTGGCTTTTCTCTTTTAAATGAGTTACGTTAATTCAAATTCCTAGTGAGAAAAGACATGAAAAAGAGGGATGACCCAGCCAGCAGCGTCAGCCCTTGGACAGGCGCAGACAGGCCTACTCTAGACCGTGTCTTTGCCCGGGCACACAGAATACTATGGAAGTTAAACATGAATATCCAATGATACTGAAAAGGTGACGTGAGCAGAGAAATGATCAGGAAGAATCATAGGAGGCTGGCTGTTGGAGGATGCAATTACAGATATGCATGCCAAGTATTTTCTTGTTATTAGCGAAACCAAGATGAAGAAAATGTTGATGAGTGCTAATGTGCCACCATTACTCCACTATCAAAGGCCTCCAACTCTTGCCTCAGACTGCTTAGACTCAGTGGTTTTGGATGACTGAGTGATTCAATGGACAATTTAAGGCTGTTAAAGGACGTGGTTTTCATCGCTGTTTTGTTATTATTATTCCTTCCCTGAATTTTCAGACCAGATTGTCTCTTACTCAATGAGTAATTCTTCCCAGGATTAATTAAATGAATGGTCTGAATTTTTAATGTCTGGTTTATGTTATCACTCAGCTACAGTAAGCATAGAGCTGTGCATTAAAGGTTATCTGTCTGCTCCAAGAGAATCCACTGAGTTCCCCCAAGACTGCCTTCCACTACTGGTTGCTGGTAAAACCAGCAAAGGGTAAATTTAAAGTGTTGGTAATGGGCCAAAGGGCCCAGAGACATTTAGGGCATAGGCAAAGTGGGAAATTTCCCAGGGCCCAACCTTCCAAGAGCGGTCCTGAGAAAAGGACCTTTCTCTCTAGCTAGGTTCTGTGTGTTTTTGTATCCTAATCTTTAACATATACTTCATTGGTGTTAATCAACATAGAACTAGAATTACAAAAAATAATTAGTAAAATTCAAAGATTAACCAAACAGGGGCCACTAAATATTGCTTGCCACGGACCCCCAAAATTCTTAAGAAGACACTGAAACTGTCTATGGAGGCGAAGGTTCACTATACTTTAGCATATCGATTTTAAAGGATCAGCAAGCCTAAACATGTAAGCGTAATGCATACTGAGTTATAGCACCAATGACGTCTTCATGTATTTATGAGCATGGGACACTTGCAAAATGTTTACAGGAATAGCCTGTAGTGATCTCTACCAAGTGCACTGTGTGGAAAGCCAGAACTGAGTTACTATTCATGGAATAGCAATAGTCACCCTAGCTGAGCATAAATGACACACCTGACAAATGAAAAGCTACACCATGAGAACCCTTACATGAATTATCTTACTTTTATTCTTATTCGAAAAATTACTACTAGCAGGTACTTCTCATTTTATTCTTCTTGACTATGTTCTACCTGCATGAAGGCATAGTCTTATTTGCCAGTTCTGAGACTTATGTCACATAAATAACATCGATTAGTACATAAATAACAACACACGAATAACACAGCAGTTCCGGTCAGCTCAGCTCACCTTTAAAACTACCCTTCACTGTGTAAATTAGTTGTTAGGTCAATAAAGGATATGCAAGATGAGACTGACGTTCCCTTGTTTGTTTGTACATCGCAAAGGTCGGGTCGCTGAAATCAACTTAACCAGACAAAGGATAATGGCTCTTTACCAGCTTAGTTGAGGACAGGATGGCTCTAAGAGTTCCTGATTACCTAGAATAACCACTGGGGAATAGGCATGGCTTTATAGAGATGATGACAAGATGGCCGCTAAGATTTGGATCTCACACAAGGTCTCTGAATTCATGATTAAGGGACTTCCATGAGTACCCCAACCCTCAAACCTGTAGCTATCCAAGACATGTAGTCTGTGATCAAGCCTCTCAGTCTCCTCCATCCCCATACTCTAACTGTCCAACAGGGCCAAGGCTACAAAAGGCTTCGGACTTGTACCTACATAGCCCAGCCAATCAGGACATCTACCTTCTATGGACCATGTATAGGAACATACAAATTCCAAAACAACTGTGAGATCAGTACACTGCTTCTGATAGATTTATAATCAGCATGTAAAACAGAACCCTGCAATCGGTTGGGAAAAGGGTTGATCATCATAAAAGTTGATGGAGGTGGAGATGGAACCAGTCAAATGTTTGTGGAGACATTGCTTTACGACGCCAATAGACTTAATGCATCTCTAACTGGATACAAAAAGATACATTTTAAACCACGCAATAAAAAATTGTACCAGAAGAAGGAGGACAAACATTTGGTGTGAAAACGAGAACACAATTGAGAGGAGAGAAGAAATTAGAAACAATATAGTTGTAAACTTGTCTGAAAGACGCTTAACTGTACATTAACTAAGTGTATTGCAGATGGGACTATCTTTTGCCCTACTGGACACTTTGAATGCTTTGAATTGAAAACTGATCTTTTCAGGTTTACTAGTTTGTTGAAACTGAAGAAATACTTTGCCACACTACTGGAAAGACCTATAGAAACTTCTATGACTCCTAAAATATCTGGTTTAGACGTGACATCCTTGGTGTGATATTCCTCCAATCTTTTTGCCTTCACCCCTCCTGTTTTCTGAATTCATTTTGTTGCCATTAGGACTTTCCACACTATACCACTGCAAACCAGTGCTAAAGTGTTTGTGCTCTTCCCCTAACAAATGGTAAAATTAGCCTATATGTATTAGGCCATGGTATATGGTACTCACTGTATCCAGGGACTGTAAATTAAATGCTACTAGTGGGCGTGCAGCACTAATTGTGTTTTTCACTGAACTGGCACTTTTAAATGGGCCTCAGGGCTGCCATTGCAGCTTTTAGAGCAGATTTAAACTGCCCTCTCAATGTGGCAAAATAAACCCTTTGCCAGGCCGTAAACCTTCCTTTTTTACTACATATGTCACCCCCAGGTAGACCCTACAAGTCCATGGGGTAGGGTGAGTTGTATTTAAAAACTTGTAACCTTGGGTTTAAGTTTTACATATCCAGGTAGTGAAAAAACCTTCAATTTCTTTCCAAATCTGTAGCACCTACTTCTACCATTGACTTACATAAGGTTGCCTTATTACATTTAATAAGTGCTAATATTTTATTGAGAGCAGGTAGGTGAGTCATGTTTAGACTCAAATGAATTGTAATTTAAAATCCTCTTTAAAGGTAACGTTTTTGCAACAAAGTCTGCAGGTTTTGTCAAATATGTAAAACTGATATTGGAATTTGTTGAGTTTGCATTGAGCAACAACTATTCCTAATATCAAGGTGAATTATACCATCAGGTTTGCACAGCTATAGAAGCCAGGTTTCATGGTTCTATGACAACCTCTTTATGGGCTGGTATGAAAGGGAGCATGCATGGAATGACTCCCTAAATAAAGAATATCATTATGTAGATTTATAGGTCCGCTGTATAGATATTATATTGCTTATTTGTAGTGAGATGGAAAAAGACTTGCAGAATTATCACAGTTTTCTGAACAGCGACAACAGGGTTGAGTTAACTCTAGAATACCATCAGACCTCAATAACATTTCTATATTTAGCGTGAAATGTGAAAGATCAAACAACGAATGCTTAGGTAGTACAGAAAGTAAACTGTGAGCAACACCATTCTCCTCTTTGATTCAGGACATTCATACAATCAGAAGAAAAACATTTCATATGAAGAACTAATGAGGCACAAAATAAGTTGTAGCGATGAGGAGGAGTATATAAAAGTGATGTTATAATTGTCGGTAGACTAGAAGATCAAAGGTATCCAAATAAGGTATTTGTAGAATCTGGAGAAAAAAAAATGAAGTATGAATAGACAAATGTTATTAATGGAGAGAAATAGGGTCACAAGAGCTGGCAAGAACAAAGTAAGATGCATAACCAAATGTTGTGCAGTGAATATTAAGATATACTACTTTCTACATTGGAACATACAAAAAATTATCAAACACTTAAATGAGATTATTGTGAACAACCAATTAGCCACATATAGAAAACCAAATACAGTAAAAAATATACTGAGCCCAAGAAATAGCACCAGATATACTACAACCAGCCAACCAAATTGGTAGAGATGCTAACCTCAAGGATGTTTTAACTACAACAATTGAATGCACTGCAAACATGTTCAACTGGGACATGACAAAAACATTTGTCATAAGAAATTGTATAAATTACAATACCACATTGTGCATTGTAACTGCAATATGTGCCTGTAGTAAACATATGTAGTGTCAACTATGTGCCCACTGAAGGAAGGATTGAAAGGGATTATTAGTGCAATAAAAACATAGGCAAAAGGTATCGTCCTCAGTGTGCACTTTAATGAAAACCATAAACATGAAGACTTGACTAATATCTTTGCCTTTTTAATCGATCATACACATGCTCACCTCAGAGTAGGGAATAGGACCCATACATAGGCTGTGATTGAAATAAACATGTTGAAATGGAGATAGGGAACTTCACTTCACACTGTAGCCTCAATGTTTTAGCAAAGACTTTATTGAAGTAATAATTACACGAGTAGATGTCTCATTTGAGCTCATGACAGAGATTTCATTTTTAAATAAATTTCCTAACAATGCAGAGCTATGGAAGAGTTGTATTTTATTATTTTAAAGAGCTTTGAAGCATTGGGATTATGAGAGCAAATAATAAATGCTAATTTTCCTATGGCAACAACCTGGGTGGGAATGACAACGTTTAATATTGTGCTGTCTAGGACTCATACTAACGAGTAGGAATAAAAGGATCATGTGGTACAAACGTTTTGCATTCTAACACTGAACAGGAGCCTGCACTATGAGGTGACATGAGTATGTAAGAGTCTAAGGGCTGTGCATCTCACTTGGATGTCCTAATTTGAGTGATGTGTGGACTATTAAGGGCATATTAACAAGCCCCTAGTGCCATTGAAGTGTCACTTTTTGTGACACTCTGGTGGTGCTGTGCACAGAGCGGTATTTAGAAGGTGGCATTAAGCCACCTTTTTTGGCTTAATGCGACCTTGTAAATTTGGCCCCTTAACAGGCAACACTTTGCGTGGAAGGGGTGTGCAATGGGTTTGCTGTGGGAATTCCACAGCAACACCCATTCCATTTTGACGTTGCCCCAGATTAACGAGATTTTGTAAATCTGAGGCAGCGCTAAAAACTAACACCACCCCAGGAGTGGTATTAGCATGATGCAACGAGGAGAAATGCTTTCATTTCTCCTTGTTTTTTGCTCTTTATGTGTGTGCACTGCATTCTGCAACACACTTAGAAAGAGGAACTCACCTTCAAAGATTGTTTTTGTGCAGGAAGGTGTTTCTTCCGGCACAAAAACAATCTCCCCTGCAACACAGCCATGCTTTCACCATGGCACAAGGGTGGCTGCATTGGCGCCCTGCAGCAAATTTAGTGCGGCGCAGGGGAAAATACAGGGGTGCGCCATATTCTTGTTAATACAATGCATCCCTGCATTTTTAAAGAGACACAGTGTGGCGCTGCCAATTGTGGCACAGCGCTGTGTCACTTTATTGTAAATATGCCATGTAGGGTATAGTGATGAAGATGAATAAGGTGTGTGCTATTGCATGTGAATAGATATGAGGAAACCAATCAATCAATCATTCAGTGCTTATAAAGCGCAGCTACTCACCCGTTAGGGTCTCAAGTCGCTGGGGGGGAAGAGTAGTGTATACTGGTGAGGTGGTTATTGAAAAAGCCATGTCATCAGTTCCTTGGTGAAGTTGAGGAGGGAGGCGGTTTGTCTGATGTGGAGAGGAAGGGCGTTCCAGGCGGTGGCTGCGAGGTAGGAAAAGGAGCGTCCCCCTGTTCTGTTTTTTCTGAGGTGGGGTACTTCTGCGAGAGAGAGCTGGGCTGAGCGTAGGGCCCTGTGGGGTACTTGTAGGTTGAGTTGCTGGTTAAGGTAGGCTGATCCGGTGTTGTGGAGGGCCTTGTGTGCATGGGTGAGGATCTTCAAGGTGATTCTTTTTTCTATGAGAAGACAGTGCAGTGTACGCAGGTGTTGCAAGATGTGGCAGTGTTGAGGTAGTTCGAGGACCAGACTGGCGGTGGCATTCTAGATGTTTTGTAGTTTGTGGGTGAGTTTCTTGTTGGTTCCAGCATAGATTGCATTGCCATAGTCCAGTCTGTTAGTGATCAGGGCGTGTGTGATGGTCTTTCTATGTTCGAGAGGGATCCACTTGAAGGACTTGTGTAGGAGACAGAGGGTGCGGAAGCAGGAGGAGGAGACTGAGTTGATTTGCTGGTTCATGCTGAGGTTGGACTCCAGGATTATTCCGAGGTTGCTGGCTTGGCTGGTGTGGGTAGGCGGGTTTCCGAGGGTGGGTGGCCATCAGGAGTCGTTCCACGCATTGGGTTGAGGGTCCATGATGAGTACTTCCATCTTGTTTGCGTAGAGTTGAAGGCAGTGCTATCTCATCCTGTTGACGACTGCTTCCATGCCTTTGTGGAAGTTGTGTCTGGCTTTGTCGGGTTCGTTGGGGAGGGAGAGGATGAGTAGGGTGTCGTCGGCGTAGGAGATGATGTTGATTCTGTAGCTTCTGACGAGGGTGGCTAGCGGGGCCATGTAGACGTTAAATAATGTGGGGCTGAGGAAGGATCCCCAGGGCACTCCGCAGGTGGGGGGGTGTGGGGTCTGTGAGGAAAGGGCTGAGTCTCACTCATTGAGTTCTGCCGGAGAGGAAGGATTGGATCCAGTCGGCCGCCTTGTCTCTGATGCCAGCTTCGAGGAGTCTACTTATCAGCGTGTGATGGGAGAGTGTGTTGAAGGCCCCCAAGAGGTCTAGTAGGATAAATGCCACCGTCTATACCTTGTCCAGCAGGGAGTGGATGTTGTACGTTGCAGCGAAGAGCGCTGTTTCAGCGTTATGGTTTTTCCTGAATCTGGATTGGGAGATGTTGAGGATGTTGTGGTCTTCTATAAATGTGGCGAGTTGGCTGTTGACTGCTTTTTCGATTACTTTCACAGGAAATGGAATTAGGGAGATGGGTCTGAAGTTTTTGAGGTTGGTGGGGACAGCCGAGGGTTTCTTGAGGAGGGGGTTGATCTTGGCATGTTTCCAGTCCCCTGGAAAGGTGGCAGCAGCTAGTGAGCAGTTGGTGGTGAGGCAGAGCTTGGGGGCGATGGTGTCTACGGCTCTGTTGAAAATGCGGTGCGGGCATGGGTCAATGGGGGCCCCGGAGTGTTTGAATCTCATTGTTCTCAGTGTATCTTTGGTGGTGAGGGGGGTGCAGGTTGTGATTGTTGGCTTGTTGGTGTCGGGTTTTGGTAGAGAGGGTTCTGTGCATTGGTTGTCCTTGCTGAAACTGTCGCAGATGGTCTTGATTTTGTGGTGGAAGTAGGTGTTGAGTCTGTTGCAGAGGTCCTGTGAGGGTGGGATGTCCGTTGTTTCACTGTTGGGTTGGGCGAACTCCTTGATGATGCTGAAGAGTTCCTTGCTGTTGTGTGCATTTGAGGAGATTCTGGGCCTCATTACAACCCTGGCAGCCGGTGGTACGCCACGGCCATACCACTGGCCCCTCCACTATACTGCCAGGCTTCTGCCTGGCAATCATAATCCCAAGGGCAGAGGTGAAAGCACCGCTGCCCTGGGGATTATGAGTCCCTTACCGCCAGCCTGGCCACAGTGGTAAACACTGCCATGGAAAGGCTGGTGGTAAGGGGGACTCGGGGTGCCCTTGCACTGCCCATGCACTCGGCATGGGCAGTGCAGGATCCCCCAGGCACAGCCCCATCGCGCATTTCACTGCTCGAATTTCGGGCAGTGAATGCGCGACGGGTGCTACTGCACCCGCTGCACATCAGCATTGCCTCTGGGTCTATTACGAGCCGGCTGCAATGTTGATGTGACTTTTCCGCTGCGAAAAAGTGGAAATAGGGAGCCCGAAATACCACCAGCACTGGCGGTATACTGGCACCCGCAGCTTCAGCGGTCTTTACCAAAGACCGCCAAAGTTGAAATGAGGGCCTCTGTCTTGAATAGCTTTCTTTCTGGTGTTTCTGATGAGTTGGTGGTGTGCGGTTGTGGCAGCTCTGAAGTGGCTATGGGCTTCTGTGAATTTGGTGTTTCTCCAGATTTTTTCGAGGCAGCGACAAGTGCGTCTAGATTCTCGGAGTTCCGGGGTGAACCAGCGGGCTTTCTTTGGGTGGGTGCTGTTGTTCTTTTTGAGGGGGGCTACGGTGTTAGCACAGTCGGCAATCCATTTGTGGAGGGTACGTGCTGCGGTGTTTGGATCTTAGTCGTGTGTGTTGGTAGGGCCGGCAATGGTGAGGGCGGCAGTGAGCTGATCGTCGGTTGTTCTTGTCCAGTTTCTATGTGATGGTTGGAGTTGGGGTCTGATGACGGTGGGAGTGTTGAAGGTGAAATGGATGCATCAGTGGTCTGTCCATGTGAGTTCTGTGGTGTGAATGAAGGTAGCGGAGGTTCTTGTGGTGAAGATGGAATCGAGGGTGTGTCCTGCTGAGTGTGTGGGCTCGATCACAAACTGTCGGAGTCCTAATCTGTAGAGGTTGTCTAGGAGGGATGAGGGGTTGGAGGATTTTTGAGGTGGAAATTGAGGTCTCCCAGTAGGGTGTAGTTGGTGGCTGTGATGGCTTGTGTGGAGATGCAGTCCGTGATGAAGTCGGCGAAGGGTGTACGATGACTCGGAGGGCAGTAGATGAGGGATCCCCTGATGGTGGATGTGGATGGAGTTCTAAACATGGTGGACATTAGTGCAACCAGTGATGAGCTTCTGTTGCTGTCCCTTGAAGGTGTATAATAATAGTGTCTTTGTTTTTAAATATATTTTGAATGAAGAAGAGTTTACCATACTAGGTATTGTTTAGCATTTGTTAGTAAGACTAAGAGGGACATGAGAACTGTAACTTTAAATATCAGTTGCCTGCAAACAGTGAAATGGAAGATCTGGGGAAACCAATGGAGTCTGGTGAGGATACAATGAAACCTATAAAACTTTGAAGAGATGGGATTTGAATCCCTAGTGGTATGTCATTTTAGTGAAGAACTTTGGTTTGACACTCTATGTGAAAAGAGTTATGTAGTGGCATAGTTTGGTGATTTTTTTGACACAAATAAGACTAGAGTGGATTTATAAGTGAACTATTCTGAAACTTACAGTGATGCAAGATGATGGTGCACTAGAAAAATTTGACAATACAACTCTGGTAAAATGGAGTGCGAATCTCAAGAGTGATGAATTTATTGGTAGCATACTTCTTTTTTTAAATGTGGGAATAGAGAGGGCACCGTTGACATAGATTTATATTTTGATTTATTGTTTTTTTTAAGAATTAAGGATTTAAAGCAACAAACAACTAATATCTTCACACTCTACATAAAACAGCCTGCCAGTGCAAAGTTTGGTGTTTTTTAACAATTGTAAGAATAAGGTGTACCTATTGGAGAAATATATTGTTCATATCTGAGAGTCACACTGGTGTTTGACAATGACCACAGGTAGAACCTGATAGATCCTTTAATATCTTGTTGCCTTGGGCAAGTATATGGATCACACGTGGCACAAACCAATAGGAATCCATTTACAAAAATGTATCTATTACTAAAAGAAGATAGAATATTAAAGTTGTCATATAAACTGTTCCCGATATTTTTTTTCTTTCTTCACCTATACATTGCCTGGGACTTTTCTGCTGAGGATTTGTTGTGGAAATTGGTGGTATTTTAAATTTAATTGTACTTTAGAATTAACCTTTTCATTCCTGACAGGTGGATAATCAGATATGAATTGAATACCAGAGATTTTGTCTTAAATACTTAACTATAATTTATTATATTGTACAGAAATGCAAAACGTAGGCCCTCCTCCAATGTTCTTATCTTCCTATGGGTAACCCATTCTTTGTTGGACTAAGAGGAAGAGAGTATTCTTACATTATGCCAAGGCGTGTAGTAGTTAAGTGTTGTACGCAAAACCTCTCTGTAGTTACACTGTCCGGGGCCAGAAGGGAAAAAGGTTTATGGGCATCTTCCCAAATTAAGTGCACCTGACTCATCTGACTTGAATAAATTTGAAATGTGTATAAAGAAATTGGATTTGTATTCTCTTCCCAAGGTGAGTACGGTGTTAGAGTAGTATCTTTTTGAGAAGCGAATGTATAACATCATTGCATACGTTAGCATCTACATGTAATTTTGGTGCTTTATGTGAGAAACATTTAAGAGATCAATTTATGCTGAGTTGTATTATTGAAAAACATGAGAAGCTTTGTGGAGGATAATCCTTCTCTGAACTACGTTCTTACTACAGCAAAAGCTCTTGACTACCCAATGGCATGTGTAGAAGCTACAAAGAAGATGTCTCACGCACATGAAAAGGGTGATGGTGACGAGATAAGAAGTGTGAGGCTCAAAACACACAAAAAGGATGAATTTAAAGATGCTAAATAAAATCTCAACTTAGGTGTTTTCATTGAAATAGCTCTTCACATTTAGCTAATTGGTAGGAATGCCCAGAGTGGAAGTCTTTCTGTAAGAAATGGGGGTGCAAAGGTCATTTTACGACTAATTGCAGATCTGCCAATAAGAAGAGCCAAGTAAGAGAAGTTAAATATTGTTTGGATGGGTCAAATTTTGTAGAGACAGCCAAGACATGTCAAAGATGATAATTGTTTCTGAGATCTTTATTATAGCAGAGCTTCATGAAGGCAGCTTGTACAGGGACCTATGAGATCTATAAGAACACTGTACATACTCCCTCACAAACATCTCTACTTCTGGATCCACACACTAGGCAACCAGAAACCATTCCTAATTTCACATCTATTTGTAGACATGCCTAAATGACCAGAATGAGCCATTTCTAGTATTCTTTGTCTGAAACACCTGGGAAGTACCAATTTGCCACCCCTGACTCACACATTATTTTCTGGAGACACTTCATCAGCCATCTTGCAAAATGGTTGTAACTCTACATCCACAGACTTTTCTTTAGGCTATTATGACCTGCTTTAACACCACATCAGCCTTCCAGGTACGACCAAATCACTCTGTACTTAACACTTGCAATAATGCATTCCTTTACGTCTTCTTGTTCTTTTGTTTCCAACTCACTATCCTCAAAAATCCGCCCTCACATTCTTTCCCCCTGCAATATGATTGATGGTAAAATTTAACTCCAATAACTTTGAAAACAATATTACCATCTATTCATCAATTTCTTTATTTTATTACTAGGCAATATGACAACCAATGGTTTATAGTTCATTTTTAACCAAAATTTCCTTCCCCACAGATACGGTCTGAATTTTCCTACACCCTACATGAAAGCTAGCATTCCTTTCTCTATCACTGAGTATCTCAACTCTATTTCCTTTGTTCTTCTGGATGCAAATCCAACTGTGACCTCTTTGCCTCCAACCACTTGTGACAGCACTGCATCTATACAGTACGAACTAGCATCAACTTTCACATAGGTATCACAACCCTCAACATACACCTGAGGTGCTGGAGGTCCTATTATACTTTGTTTGATCAGCTAAAAATTCTCTTGACAAGTTGAAGTCCAGATGAAGACTGCTCATTTTTTTTCTAAGTGACCCTTGAAACATTCTGTGAGGCCAGCAACATTTTGAATAAACTTTGTGTAAAACTCGCATAATCCAATGAATGAACTTAGCAGATCTTTATCCGTTGGATGGGGAGCATTTATGATACCTTCAACAACGCTGGGTTTAGGTTTCACCCGATCCTTTGAAAGACTATGGGGGTCATTTTGACCTTGGCGGTCTTTTTTAAAGACCGCCGAGGGACCGCCGTGCAGAAGACCGCCAGTGGTGGCGGTTTTCCGCTCGGCGTATTATGACTGTTGGCAGCTCTCCATCCTTTTTCGGACGGAGAGCCGCCAACAGCCATACTGGCAGGCGGCGGGGAAGTGGAGGTTGCTCCACCTCCACCGCACGTCAACAGAACACCGCCCACCGAATCACGTCCTGTGATTCGGCGTGTGGTGTTGGCGGAGCAGCCCCCATGGATCCCGTCCCCTCCCGGAGGATGGACAGAGCAGGTAAGTCGATCGTTCGTTAGGGGAGGGGGGTGTTGTGTGTTGTGTGCGTGCGTGGGGGTGTGCGTGTGTATGTAGAGGGGTGTGTGAGTGTGTGTATGCTTGCGGGGGTGTTGTATGTTTGGGAATGAGTGTGTGTATGTCTATGGGTATGTCTGTATGGATGTGTGTGTGTATGTTTGAATGTGGGTGTGCGTGTCTGACTGTGTGTGTGGATGTTGGCATGTATGTCGGTGTGTGTGCGTGTATGTGTGTTGGTGGTGCCTGCGTGCGTGTCGTGTGTGAGTGAGCAATGTGATGTTGGGGGTCAGGGTGGCGAGGGGTGCCCTGCCACATTTTGGGGGTGGCAGGGGTGGTGGGGGTGTAGGGGTGGGAGTCGGGGTGGGGGTGGGGGGTGGGGGAGACCCCTATCAGTGCCAGGGAAGGAATTCCCTGGAACTGATAGTGCTTACCGCCATGGATTTCATGGCGGTTTCAAACCGCATGAAATCCATGGCGATCAGCTGGGTCCAAATACCGCCGGCGGTATAGTGACGGCCGCCGGGCTGGAGACCCAGGTCTCCAGCCCGGCGGTCGTCTACGCCCTGGCGGGCGGAACGGAGAACCGGCGGAAGACCATGGCGGTAACCGCCATGGTCATAATTCCTAAAAAAACAGACCACCAGCCTGTTGGCGGTCTTACCGCCACTTCTCCGCCTTCCGCCAGGGTCATAATGACCCCCTATGTCCCAAATATTTAATTGCGTGCAAACCAAATAGGCATTTATACTCTCTAAATGTCACACCATTTTTCTGTAAAGTAATTAACACTTCTTTCATAACATTAGTGTGCGTTATTTCTGTATCAGTATGCACTAGAATGTCGTCTTGGAAGATGACTACATTGGGCATCTCCTGTAACATTCTGGTCATTACCTTCTGAAATACTGATGCCACAGGGGCCAGTCCAAATGACATACAGCAGAAATGAAATATACCATCAGCTGTAACAAAAACTGTTAAATAGCAAGAATGTTCATCCAAAACCACCTGATGGTACGCCAGACAAATATCCAACTTTGCAAACCACTTGGACTGACCAACAGCTGTAATCAAATCATTAATGGCAAATGATAGTTTCCCCCAGACCGCATTGTTGAGACATCTCAGATCCACGTACAAATGTAAGTCTCTTGTTTTCTTTTTTTGCTAAGACAATCGGTGACAACTATAACATGGTATCCACTCTTTTAATTTTTTCATAAACTATGCGGTCCATTGTAGACCGTAGGCTTCACTCGAGTTGCTGTTTTTTTTACCTTAATAGTGTGAACAAAACTAAAACTTTGAAAGTGTGTTTCCATTGCATCTGATCCGAAACAGAATTTATCAGTGACACAGGACATTTCTGACCAGGTTTAATTATCATTTCAAACTTGGCCTGCTGCCACCATCCTAGCACATGTATGCCTTTATATGTTGCATACACTTTCACCTCTATAATTTTATTCTCAAATGCTATGTCTCCTCAAAAATACCCCAACAGATCCATCCTACTTCCCTCAAATGCAGTAACCATCACATCTGGGGGTAATAACACTTTATGTGACCACAATTCGCTATACTTGTCAATTGATATAACTAATTCTTGCACCTGAATTAATAAGAAGGGTTCTGGTGATGTTTTCAATTCTTACCGACACCACAGAATCACCACATCCTTTCTCAATTTTTCACAATGTTAATCTCCACACAGTCCACTGGCAATACCACCTCGTCTACCCTTTTTTCAACATCTCCACAATCATCACTCCCCCCCTTAGTCCTGAACACTGTTAACAGGGATGTGTCTGCCAGCCCTGCATACTTCACCAAAGTACCCTAATTCCAGCATTCTTGTGCAAATGATGGACAATTTTTGGAACTTGAGACACGTGTTGTTGATCCACATGGGAAACACATCAATGTCAAATGATTACTCACTGAATTTCTGCTTTTCATACCTTTGTTGTCATTCTCCATGCCACTTTTACCACCTCTACCATAATTTTCATTGGAAACAGAAGCATGTAGCCCTTTATTCTGGGAACTAATATTTTTATCACAAATGTGCAGATTTTCAGCCTCTAATTTTTTGCATCCTGGTGTGAACACTCAATACTCTTAGCTATATCTATAGCGCCATCCAACAATGGGTTCTTAGAGGATAACAATTTTTGATGAATCTTTTTCGAGCTGGACCTCCATACAATTTGATCCTGAATCCATTGCAATGTGAACCCCCCAAACACACAATAACTTGCCAACATCTTTAAAGCAGTCACATACAAGTTTATTGATTGACTGGGACCTTGAACCTGAGTAAAATATTTGTGTCTGTGAACTACAAGGTTTACTTTTCCTTCAAAATACACTCTTAATTGTTTAATGGCAATTGATATTCCATCTATTTTTTTACTGTCAATTGCAGTGAGTGGTCAAAAACAGTTTCCAAATAGTAGTGTTGTAAATTGCATTTCCTATCAGCTTTAAATTTCAACCCATGTATTGCACCCAAATATGCGTCAATATTTATACCACAAACACAATTTTTCAGGCGGCTCACAAGGATCCTGTAAGATCCTGTTTGAATTATAACAGCAGTAAAAGTGTGAAATAATCCAATAAGTAGTTGAAAGCTCCAGAAACAAAAAAAGAGTCAACAAATATAGACACTACGTTTGAAAGCTGCCAGGCAAGAATAGCATGCCAATCGCTGTTAACAAGTACTGGATGCAATACTTTGCTCTGTCAGATCAGAATAGCGTGCCAATCACTGTTGACATGTACTGTATGCAGTACCTTACTCTGTCATATCAGAAAATTGTGCCAATATCTGTTGACACATATTATATCAGAATAGCATGCCAATCGAGAAACTCTATTTTCTGGAACTGATCCTATCTTCCACTAAAGTTACATAGCAGCACTAGTGATGACCGCCAAAACACAAGTAAAGCTTTGATGACATTCTTGAAGCGCTTATAGATCGCATCAGTCACCAGAAACTCTGCACACTCATAAATGTGAAAGCGTACAACAACCCTGTAGCTGTAGAGCACAGGTGCATGCTTCATCGTAATTGCTGCAGAGTCCGAGAAAATTCCCCCCACATGGCGGCTTCACGTGCTGTGCTGGTGCAGACACTTCATTTTTACCCATCAAACAAAGATGCACTCATGATCCTCATACACATTAGGATTCAATAAATGCATATTTAAAATGGTTCCATGCTCATGCACTGCTGACTCCAAAAGGCAAATTTGAGATTTTCCTAAAAAAATATGCCAATGAACAGCGGCAAATCACAGCAAGGTGTCCACACTCTTTCCAATACCAACGATACCTACACTCCCAACCAAGGTCATAACAGTACCTTTAAACATACGTAGGAGTAGTCCGATGTAGTGCATTTGTTCCAAAAAATAATTACCAAAATAATTACCAGTCGAATCCCATGCTTGTTGCCAATTTTTGTGAGGATAGGAAGTCAAGCCAACAATGTGATTTCCAATTGTTGTTTTTTTAAACAAAAGATGAACAAGATGTAGGTCTGAAGGGCCCAGGAGGTGAGCATCAACTGCTGTCAGTGTTCTCTTCCCTTCATCATCACATTCTACCATACGCGTTCCATGAGACATGATGTAATGTAAGCCCAACAGTATACTTCTAATATAAACTCACACTACTTTCTACATTCTAAACACCACAAACATATTCAGAGTTTGTTTCTGGTAAGAAATTGGAATAGAATATTTATGTCCTTTGATATAGTAATATTTTGGGCAAGTAGTATGGATCTCATGCAGGGCAAAACAATGGAAATCCATTTTACAAAAATGTAGCTATTACTAAAAGAATGTATACCATTAAGGTTGTCATATAATGAGATCTCAGTATAATTGACATTTAGGCCCTCATTATGAGTTTGACAGTCCAAGGACTGCCACGGTGGAGGTGGCGGTTGCACCACCCCAGGCCCAGCGGAGCAGACCTCCATATTATGAGCATGGTGGTATCCCGACCAGAACACAGTCAAGTCACAGCCAGTCCCACCAGTGCGGACCGGCTGCCGTGGCTGGCGGTAGCCATCTCCAGGCCGGCGGAGAGCATGTTTCCACCGGACATATTACAAGGTCGCACACCACCAGGATTTCTGCCATAGTTTCCCCACCATAAAAAGCCTGGGGGAAACGAACAACATAAAAGGGGACACTCACCTTCACAAACACAGGTGCGTCTGCAGCCGCCATGGAACCCAAACTGTAAGTCTTCTCAATACTCCTGCTGGCCATACAACTCCAGACCCAGCGACGGTGAACAGACACCAACCGTAAGTACACCTGCCTAGCACACAATGGAGGGAAGGACATTAGTACACACCCACACACAAAACACACACCTGGCACGGCTAGCCTTGACCACACACACACATGCAAACAAACACCCGTAGCAACACACACACACACACACACATACAAAACACAAACCACACACAATAAATTGCACATATGCAACACATACAAGTGGAAGGAAAGCCAGGACAAGTTTGTTACCCTTGACACCAACTGGTGTCAGGTGCAGAAATATTATATCAAAATGTGCAAATCATAAATAACTATATACAATGTAGGCCTACTGGCCAGTCCAACTGTATTGTGTGCCCCAGGCACACACGGCAATGCCCATGGCCCCAACACAATTCCTGACTTCAAAGTGGCCTCCACATGGCAGGGGCATCAATGGGGCAAGTAGGCACCTCAGGGGTGGGGGGCGGAGTTTGGGTTTGGGCTTTGAGGTGGGGTCCTTAGGTGTTGATTTGGAGGGGAGGTGGTCCTTTGGTTTGGGTTGGGAGGTTAGGTTTTGATTTTGTAGGAGGGGACTTGGGTCTGGTTTTGGGAGGGGTAACCTTGGCCTTTGTGGGGGCAGAAGTCTTAGGTGAGGAGGCACATGGCTTGTACCAGGGGGACCATGGGAGGACTTGGAGGAGATAGGCAGGGGTTTTGGCATAGTAACAGGGCACCTGGCGGGGAACAGGCAGGTGGGAGAGTGGGAGGGAACAGGTACAATTCTTGCTGGAAATGTTTATTAAGGGCACAAGGCTGGTCAAGGGATAAATGTTTGGGAGTGGAGGAAGAGGTAGTGGTTGTGAGGTGTGGATGGTGAGGTGCCTTGAGTGTAGGTGTGAGCGTGGATGCCATGTGTGTGCTGTGTGATTGTTGGGTGGGTGAGTGTGGGCATTTAGGAGTAGTGGAAGGAGGGGGAGGAGATGCAGGGAGACAGCAGGGTGGATGTATGTTGTGGTGGGTGGGGTCTGTGAGGTGGGAGGTAGTGGAGAGTCCATTTAGGGAGTGGATGTTGTTGTGTCTGTATATGGCGGTGGTGTCTTTTGTGGTGCTTGTGTTTGTCCTTGCGAACAGTATCTGTTGATGCATGTTGGTATGAAAGTGTGCCTTGGATGGGTGAGGGAAGAGGGTTGTGGGATTTGGAACAGGTAGTTGGAGGGGGGACAGAAGAAGAAGGGACACTGGCTGTGATCAATGAAGAGGCCTGAAAGGATCTTTGAAGAGCAGCCAGGGCACTGTGAATGCCTTCCAGGTAGGCATTGGACTGCTGCATCTGTGATGCCAGTCCCTGGATGGCATTCACGATGGTTGACTACCCCACAGAGATGGACCTCAGGAGGTCAATAGCCTCCTCAATGAGGGCAGCAGGGCTAACTGGGGCAGGGGCAGAGGTGCATGAAGTGAAGGAGATGCCCAACCTTCTGGGTGATTGGGTGGGGAGCTACAGGAAGGGTGGTGCTGCTAAGAGGGGTGGTGGACAAGGATGGTGCTGGGATGGTCCCAGATGGGTCTGCCACCACCAAGGAGCATGTATCGGAGGAGGAAGCTGAAGATGTTGTCTCCCCCGTGGCACTCCTCTCGCCCTTCATCCCACTAGTCCCCTCGGCTTCAATGGTGTCAGCCTCCTGGGTCCCGGGGGCTGCAGCTTCCCCACTCGCCGGAGCCCCTTCTCCTTCACCTGATGATGCTGATGCACACAAACACAGAGGAGGAGAGGGAGAGATGGTGGCAGAGGAAGACAGGGTGCAATGGATCAATACAAACTTGACATTCACATAGAGTAACCACATCATTATCTGCTGTTATGCAGCACCTTTACATGCTACAACAGTAGGACACCATGGGGGAAACTACAGCATTGCTGATGTAAACTGCTAATGGTGGAACAATGGCACTAATGTACTTTATGAGTGTCATACTAGTTACACTTACCCAGTGCTTGCCACAATCTCATGGTTGTTTATTGAGACATATCCTTTACTTCTTACTCAACAGAATCCTGCATGGGTAGGTAGCATGCCCACTTATCTATTGCCTATCTACACATACAGTAAATGGCAGCTGATTGATGACTCACTAATTACCACTGTAACAGTGGTACAGTGATACTGATGGCAATGCCCTGATACCACAGGTGTACTGATGCTAATGTTAGGAGCTGGGCTCTTAAACTTTGTTGAGGGTGACCACACAAATCACAGATTGGAAGTAAATGTTGTTATAAGTCACTGTCTGTATGGTATATCTTCAAAACCAAACCTGAAAGGGTGGCTGATACCCATAGTCGAAGTGCATCTACCAAATGACCTACGCTACATCTTCCAACTAGTGGGCAACCCAAAGACATACAAGCATGACATTATCGAGGTTTCAGTGTGTACTTGCCCCCCTGTGGCTACAGTGCTGCCCTCAACCGGCCATCCACCTCAGGGTAGGCCACCGCCAAAATGGAGGCCATTAGAGAGGTCAGGGTCCGACGGGCATGCCTCCCTCATTGGGAGGACATACCAAGCTGACCCTCTGTGGTCTTACATGCCCAGCTTCTCAGGTTCTCCCACTGCTTTCTGCAGTGGGTGCTCTGCTGGCTATGGACCTCCACGGTCCACACTTGCTTGGCGATGGCACGCCAAATCCCCTTTTTCCGATGGGCACTGACCTGGATGGGCGACACAGACAAAAGACAAAGGGGGTCATTCTGACCCTGGCGGTAGACTACCGCCAGGACCAACGACCGCGGATGCACCGCCAACAGGCTGGCGGTGCATCCCAGGGCATTCTGACCGCGGCGGTACAGCCGCGGTCAGAAACGGAAAACCGGCGGTGTCCCGCTGGTTTTCCGCTGCCCTGAGGAATCCTCCATGGCGGCGCTGCAGGCAGCGCCGCCATGGGGACTCCGACCCCTTTACCGCCAGCCTGGTTCTGGCGGTTTTGACCGCCAGAACCTGGCTGGCGGTAACGGGTGTCGTGGGGCCCCTGGGGGCCCCTGCAGTGCCATGCCAATGGCATGGGCACTGCAGGGGCCCCCTAACAGGGCCCCACCAAGATTTTCAGTGTCTGCATAGCAGACACTGAAAATCGCGACGGGTGCAACTGCACCCGTCGCACCCTTCCCACTCCGCCGGCTCCATTCGGAGCCGGCATCCTCGTGGGAAGGGGTTTCCCGCTGGGCTGGCGGGCGGCCTTCTGGCGGTCACCCGCCAGCCCAGCGGGAAACTCAGAATTACCGCGGCGGTCTTCTGACCGCGTAGCGGTATTCTGCCGGCGGAACTTTGGCAGTCATGTAGAGTGGCATCACAGGGACAGCAGTGGACATCACACATCAGACACATCTCATGAACACACTCACAAGTCATCACACCAATAACGCTAAGACTCCTAACTCATTTCCATGCATTCACTCTGTCTGCCTTGTCCCAATGCCTTCATCCTCACACACATCACTATCAGACAGGACAGTGACATAAGACTCACCTGCTGTTCTGGTGACCCATATAACTGTCCATACATGGGTAGGACTATGTCCACAAGCTTCTCCCGCTCCTCCAGGGTGAAGGCTGGGGCGCTATCCCTTGCATGACGTGGCATATTGGCTTCCAGAGTCAGAATACAGTGGCACATGCAGTGGAGGTCTTGCTTGCACGAGTGTCAGTAGGAAAGTGAACAATGCCACTGTAAATGGCGTTGACACTCACCGTGTACATGACGACCACCGCCGGCGGTGATCACCATTGGCCCCAGCCACCCAAAGGCAACAATGTTATCCAAAGAGGAGTTGCATGCCGGTTGACACTGCCTACCACCATGACAACTAACACTGGTGGAATGGGGTCACTTCCATCTGTCCTGTGCATGCAGGACAGGCGGCTGACATTTTACATGTAATTAGTGATTAGTAGATGAATTTTTGGTGCATCATGGATGAAATACAGGCCCTCATTACGACTCTGGTGGTCCGGAGACTTCCAGGGCTGCAGTGGCGGTCTCACTGCCGACGGTGAAGACCGCCACATTACAAGTGTGGCGGTTTGGCCTCTACCAAACAACCATATCTCCGCAGGTACTGCCAGGGTGGTAAGACAGCTGGGCCAGAGAACAGCACCTAAGGACCGGCTGTCCACTGAAGACTGCCGATGGTATTATGAGTTGCCTTTCCGCCAGGGTTTCCGCAGCAGTAGCACCTCTACGAAAACCCTGATGGAAAGGCTAACGGCAACAGGAAATTCCTTTCCTTTCACCGGCAGATGACTTCCCCAAACTTCCCCCTTCGATTCCATGACTCCCCACTGCCCCCTTCTATGACAGCACCACCCTCCCCACATATATACACACACACACACACACACACCAACACGCACCCCGCATACACTCATTCACCAACACGCATACATACACTCATTCACCAACACTTACACTCATTCACCAACATGCATACATACACTCATTCACTCGCACCAACAGACACGCATTCACAGAAACATACCAACACGCACTCACTTCAACAATCACACATGCATACCCACTTACATTCACACATGAATACACAACAACCCCTACACTCTCACCTCCCTCCCCTGTCGGACGATGAACTTACATTGTCTGGCGAGGAGGTCATCCGCCAAGGAACGGGTCCCGACTCTTCCACCCCCAGCAGCATCCCGCCATCAGGACACCGCCACGCAGTATTACTGCTCGGAATATGGCGGGCAGAGTCCTTTTGGTATGGCGTGACAGCTGTGGAACCACCTCTGCTCTGCCGACTGCCAGCACGACTGCTGACGGATTTCAACCCAAATTGAGTCAGAAATCCTTCAGTACTTGTAATATGGTGGACAGAAGACCCGTGGCTTCAACGGTCTTTGTAAAAGACCGCCAAAGTCATAATGAGGACCATAGTGACTACTGCATAGATTGACTATGTCTACACATTGAATACATCAACTTTTGATTTCTCCTCTCTCCTAATCCCAGATATGGTGAAATGCTGATAATGAGACGTGCCCCTTATACCAGTCCCTAGTCGACCTTGCTACCCTGGAAGACAGTCACGTCATACAGACGTATCGCCTGAACCATCAGACCGTCATGGAGCTGTGTACCCAGTTGGGGCCGGATCTGTTGCCTGCCACAGATCACCCCTATGCCATCCCTCCCACAGTACAGGTGTTGTCGGTTCTCCACTTCATTGCCTCAGGGTTGTTTCAGATTACAGTGGGCTTGGCAGCAGGGATGTCACAGCCGATGTTCAGTAATGTGTTGAAGGATGTGCAGTGTGCTTTGCTCAAATATCTGCCCTGCTACATCAGGTTCCCCCAACGTGTGGATTTGGCCACTGTTAAAGCTGCCTTCTATGATTTGGCACATGTCCCTCATGTGATAGGCGCCATAGATGGTACCCACATTGCCTTGGTTCCACCAAGGATAAATGAACAAGTGTACAGGAACCGGAAAAACTTGTATTCATTAATGTCCAGGTGGTGTGTCTTGCTGACCAATATATCTCCCAGGTTACGGCGAAGTTCTTTGGTTCTGTGCATGACTCATTCATTCTGTGGAACAGCAACCTCCCACAGAGGGACCGGGCATGGCTCATTGGTGTGTAACCAACAGTATGTGTGCCCCTGTAATCACACCTCTCTTCACAATCTGCCCTGCGCCTCCACTGGTATTGAGATGGGTCCAACCTTTGTGCACACAGGTGGCTCTGGCTACCCTAACTTTCCCTGGCTGCTGACACCTGCGAAATATCCGACTACAGATGCTGAAAATAATTTCAGTGAGGCCAACGGCAGGACAAAGTGTGTCACTGAGAGGACCTTTGGGCTAATGAAGGCTAGATTCCAGTGTCTACACATCTCCAGAGGTGCCCTACTCTACAAACCACTTAAAGTGTGCCAGATCATTGATGCCTGCTGCATGCTACACAAATCTGGCCTTAACACATCACATCCCATTGCTGGATGTAGAGGAGGTGGCAGCTGGACCAGTGGCTGATGAAGGGAACATAGTGAGTGATGAGGGTGCAGCTGACTCCAAAGCAGAGTTAATTCAACAATACTTCCCATGACAAAAAGGTATGTGTCAACTGTTTTGTATGTGACCTGTACTCCTGTCTGCCTTTTCACATAGCTCCTCCTGGTGTCTGTCATCAGTGGAGGTATTGAGTGCAGCTCTGCCTCTGGGTGGGGGTGGGGAACATTTTGCCTATCAGAGGAGGTGTTACTGTTCAAATGTCAGTGCTATTTTCACTCTGCTGTTGTGTTGCATCACTTATGCAATTTATTGTCCATGTTCTATGTTCCCTGTACTGCTATGTCAACTGCAATTGTAGTGCCAAACATAGTGGTGTCATCAGTTGTTATACTTATCCTCTAAGTCCACAATGGGAGAAAGTGTAACCTAACTGTTACTGACTGTGGAACATGCCTTTAGTTGAGTTTTGTCAACTGTGAGGGAAGGACCATTGGGTAAGGATGTCTGGGAAATGTGGATCTGACATGGGCATATGGATTGAGATTCCACCTGACAATTTACACTAGGGATTTTGACATTGCACTACATGTGTGTTGAGTGGCCAACATTGACTCCTATTGTGATAGTTGTTCCTGTCTTTGTCTATTTGCAGGGCATTCATGTGGCGCAACTCTGGTTCCTGCCTTGCCTGTTGGCTCCCTTGACACATGTATCCAGATTATTTCTGCTCCACTATCATCCTTGCTGCATATTGCTCCTCCTTCTGTCTATCTCACAGACCTTTGCAGGACAATGAGTTGACTGTAATGACATGTTTTACAACAGAAAATCTTACTTATTACAATAAAGACACCTAGGCAGTAGCTGTGCTCAAAGGTGTTTAATGTGATTCACAGGTGCAATGAGTGATGAGTGGGGTCATGGTAGGTGAAATTATCAGAGTAGTTGTCCTAGCTGTAGGTAGTCCAGGTCCAGTATCCAAGGGGCCATGGGAAAATGGAGACATGACAGTGGACAGTCAACAGGGTGTGTCAGTTGCAGACAAGAGAGAATGTTCAGGAGAGGGTCACTCCCTGGCAGTGGTTTTGGCATCAGGTCCTGAAAGATGTCTGGATTGACGTCCTCGCTTGCGTGGGGGTTCCTCAGCTACAGGGGGAGGGGTGCTGGTGGTCGGCGGGTTCCCTGGCAAGGAATCCATGCCACTAGTTGCCGCAGAAGTAGTGGGCTCTGTTGGAATGTGGCTATTGGAAGAGGCCTGCTGGTGGGTGGAGGACGCACGCAGGATGGTGGTCAGTTCCTTGAGCACCTGTGCACTGGATGCCATGGTGGCATTGAGGGTCTGCCACTGCTGCATGGCCTCCTGGTGGTATTCCCTCTGTAGCCTCTGGTTCTCCTGCACAGTTGCTAGGATTTGGCCCATTGTGTTTTGTGAATGGTGGTATGATCCCAGGACATGGGAAATGGCCTCCTGGCCAGTCATTTGATGTGGGTACCCCATCCCTTGGGCCACAGGTGTCCTCCCACTGCCTCTGGTCCCCTTTGCCCCTGGCACAGTGTGCCCACTCCAAGTTGCACCAGGACCTTCATTGTCTTGGGTGTGTGGCCTTGACGCTGGTCACTGTACTGTGGGGCACACTGCTGATTGAAATGTCCTTGGGACATAGGTTTGGGGATGAAGGGTTGGCTGTGCTGCAGTAGCCACATGGGTGGTGGACTCCGATGTGTCCAGGGAGGGGCGGGTGGTGATGGGCTAACCAGTTGTCCCAGATATATCAGGCAAATCGTCATTATCCAGAAATCCACTGGGACCTTCATCCTGTAGAGGGCTGTCTGTCTCTGGCATCTGCTGACAGGTGGCAGTGGCAGTGGGACCTGTGGATGGAACGGGAGAGAGTTACAGTGTGGAAATGTACTTGTTTGTATCATCGTCTGATGAATGGAGTAGCTTGACTTGCTTCCCAATGATGGCAGTGACAGATGCAGCACTGCAGACATTGCTTGCGGATGACGGACTGTGCATTGTTTCCATTTTCCACTGAGGGTTGAGGATAATGGATAGCATCGCTGTCATTGCCATGTGTTGGAACGCGGTGGAAGCATACAGTTGGTGTTGCATGTGCTATGGATTTTCAGGCAGGTGTTCCACTGTGAAGTGGGACTGTGATCTTTTGATGAGTAGGGAGTGATTGTGGGAGTTGTGGTGCTTGGCATTGTGATTGGTATCTGTGCATTAGGGCGGGACTGTGTGGGGATAGTGGGGGTGGTGTGGCATGCAGGGGAGGGGCATAGGGTAAATGGAGGGGTGCAGAAGTGTGAGATGGGGTGGATTAGGGAGTGATGGGTGGTGGGGACGCATGCTGGACAGGAGTGGTTGGTGCCTGGGGAGTGTTGTTCACTTACCAGAGTCAAGTCCTCTGATTATTCCAGTCAGGCCCGCAGGAAGCATGGTGTCCAAGACCTTCTCTTCCCATGATGTGAACTCAGGGGGAGGAGGTGGGGCCCACTGCCAGTCTTGTTCATGGCAATCTGGTGACGTGATGCCATGGAACGCACCTTCCCCATAAGACATTCCACCTCTTCCTGATGTCCTCCCTTGTGCGTGGATGGGTGCCCACTGAGTTAACACTGTCAATGATCCTCCACCATAACTCTATTTTCCTGGCTATCGTGGTTTGCTGGACCTGAGCTCCAAACAGTTGTGGATCTACCCTGACAATTTAATCTACCATGACCCTCAACTCATCATCTGTGAAACTTGGGGGCTTCTGACAGGACATGGTGGTTGTGTTGTGGGTGGGGGTAAGTGTTGTGTGTGTAGGGTGCAGTGTAGCGTGCTTGGGGGGTGGGGGTGTTTTTGTTGTGTGTGCTGGTGGTTTCTGGTGTTTGTGTGCAGTGGCAATGTGTGTATTGTGTTGCTCGTGCAGTTGTATGGTGTGTGATGGTTGGGAAGTGTCTTAATGCCTATGGTATCAATGTGCAGTATCCCTATTGGTGTGCTCCTCAATGTCTCTGTCAGTAGTTGTGGTTGCAAAGGATTGTGGGGTGTGTGAGGGTGTTTTATATAGTGCAGTGAGCAGGTGTGTGTATGTGTGTAAGGTGTGGGGTATTCAAACTGTCCAATGTGGTGTTGGGTTCTGGTAGAGGTGATATTTAGATCACGGCAATTCGCACTGCCAATGGTTTGCTGCTGTGCAATGACCGCCATGCTGGTTTGTGGGTCGTATTATGGAGGGCGGGATGTTGTCGGCGTGGCAGTGCTGGTGGTGAGACCATCTCTCTCCCACCCTCGGTCGGCCTGGCGGTTTAGGATTTGTGGCTGTATTTGGGCGGTCTTCAGTTTGTGACTCATAATATAGCGGTCACTGTACCACCATCACTTGTGGTTTTTTCGCAGCCGCCAGTGCGGTGGTCTTGCCAAAAGACCGTCAAACTCGTAATAGAGGCCTCAATAATGCTGGTTGAAATGCAGTATCAAAATATATGTTATAACTCCTCTCTTTGAGAAAAACAAGTATATGTGGCATATTAATGGAAAAATTTGAGATACATATGAATTGGAAATGCAGCATGTATACTTTTAGCATACTTTGTTGTGTACTTCAATAAATGCAGAGATAGGTGTGCAGTCCAACGAAATGTATGCTGTGAAAAATGTAAAACTGAGTAACATCTACGCAAATAAAAATCAACCTGGTGATATCCTTGAATCAAAAGTATTGCAGTTTCACAATATGTTGATATGTTTGTAAATATATGTTTTTAATAAAGCTCTGGAGAACTGGCTTATTAACACAAAACACATATTTGCTGTAGTTGTTTTTAATTCTTTTTGAGTGTGGGTGAACATCTTATAAAGAACAGATTCTGTGCTGTATAACTTAAGAAACAAAATATGATAGTGCCTTTGTAAAATGTGTAAATGTTTTGATGTGCATAGGATGTAGTGTATAAGAGGCTTGTCAGGTTTTAAAAGTATCAGTGTATACAAATGTGTGGAAAATGGGCAAAAATAAAAAAGAGATAATTGAATCTATATTTTGATCAAATAAAGGAAATACAGTTTTATATAAAGAAAATACAGTTATATATATATATATAAATCTATATATATATATATATGGTTCAAATGTATTGTCTTTCATAAAACAAAGTTAATTTTGTAGGTTCTGCCCCTTATATATGCATAATGTTTGACTGAAATTATCTGTCAGTGGTGTTTTTGACTGAGTGGATAAGTAGAAAGCTCAGGCTATTTGTCATCTGATAATCCTGAATTAAAATGTGTTCTAAACATTTGATACTATTTTCAGGTAGCTTTGCCTTTATCCCTTGTCTGTCATCATCAGTTAAATTCCTCTTTTGTCCCCACAAGGTTTCGACAGAAAAAAGCAGGCATACGTGTCATGTCAGAGAAATCACAACATGACGAGGCGCACCCATGCTTCATACACAGAGTGAGTCATTTAGAGTTTCGTTGAAGACCTGCTGTGTCACCCCTTTGTTGCCTAGGCATCTCCTAGGACATGGCAGATGACCATCTACATCAGAGGTCTTCAAACTGGGGGGCGGGCCCACTTAGGGGGGCCTCAAGTGATCCCAGGGGGGGCCCCAAACACTGGCCAAAATAAATATTATACAGATAACAGGCCTTTGTTTTAAGCAGAAACATGTTATTGCAGTTTTAAAAAGGTAACAGTAGTTGACTGCAATGTTTAAATAGGTTTAGACATATTTAAACATTGCCATGTTTATAAAATAATTGTGAAAAATTCTGAGGGGGGCCCAATGATTTTTATTTTTCAACTGGGGGGGCGCGGCATTAAAAAGTTTGGAGACCTCTGATCTACATGGTTTCACCATGATAGCAGGTCTTCAAACTTGGGCACACCCTATCATTGAGCCTAAAACATCAGGTGGACTGTCCGTTTGCCATGGGCTACCACTGTTTACCAAAGTTGGTAAGTTTGAAAACTGTCCGGTGTACTTAGTAAAATAACAAATACTGGTGCCCAAAGCTCTGCTCCAACAGTGATATTAATGATTGGTGCACCGAATACCAAGGCTGTGTAATGCTGAATTCACCTCAGGTCTCTTTACTCAACTACCAGACATTGCTGGCCCTTTATCTCACTCTTGCTGGTCTCTCCTTTCTCCCTCGGTGCCTGTTTTTCAGTGTTTCTTTTCCTTCTTCTTTCCTGTTTGTGTGTTTTTCTCTCTGTCTTGCTCATTGTCAATATCTGATGAGGAAAAATAGGTTTCAGTCTCTAAAAATGAATGTTGTTGGTCTCCAAAAATGAATGCTGTTGCTTCCCTCTCCAGTAACCACAACTCAAATTAAGCACTGGGTATATTTAGAGTTATGTGGTGCCGATGTTTGGAGTAGGATCACTCAGACTAGATGTCTATTATAAGTGGACATCTTAAGACATGGCAGCCTCCCAATAATGTGGCTCCCACCTGCCCAATATCAAATAAAGAGCAACACTCACATCCACAACTTCATAGCACAGCTAATCGAAAAGACTTTCAAGTGACTTTTTTTAAAAATGCGTGCAACACTAAGTGAACCCTGATACAGTGACAATGAATTAAAGTTAAAGATGAGTGAGATTGTTAGGGTCGTGCCACGGCTGTTTTGTACTGAGGTATTGGCTCAGTCTCAGTAAGTGGTGAGCAGTGAGGACCAGAACTGTGCACAGGGTCAATACTGTCTCCACAGTGCCACATACACATGAGATGATGCCAGAATAACATGGAATAATTTGCAAGGGAAAAGGCTCTGCATTCATTTTCAGTTCCAGAGAGCATGCTCTAGGAATTGTGGTGGGTCACCCAGCCCATTAGATCTGCAGCTCACAGAGGAGAACGTAATTGACAAATACAGTTAAAAGGCACTGCCTGCACTGAAGGAAGAGTTGCTGGTGCTATGGTTACACAGTGTTTGTCAGCCACATAAAATAAGTCTCTGGATCCGAATTTAAAAGTCAGGAGTGTGCTGTGGGTGCCACATTTATTGTTACTGTCTCTTCCTATGATACAGTTCCCATGTCTGCTGCATACTGATTAAAAGTCTCAGTTGAATTCCCACTTCACTTTATAAAAAAACAAAATCATGGAATTAACAATGTGTTTTGCCATCGGACACAAAAGGTTTGCAAGGTTTTGCCAAAACCCTGACTTATTACTCTTATTGATTTTACTATTACTTATTTCTACTAATTTACTATTAATTTTCTTCTCCTGTTCCATGCAAACAGCTCAGAGGGAGGCCTGCAATGAACAGCACAGTTCCATCCGTGCATTGGCATTCACAAAGAGCCATTATTGCAGTAAGTTTAACTTAAAGTGAGCGGATATGAGGGAGTGGGGGGCATGCAGCTGTTTCATGGTCCATTGTTTGTTTTTTAGGGTCAAGAGCAAAGTGCTCTGTCCCTGGTGTAATATCTCGGTGGGCTTTTAACCACGCCCATGTCAAGCCCATCACTTTGTTCGGTTCGTGGGCTTGCCTTCTAAATTGGCTTGATTAAATTAGTGAAAGGCATGCTTCCCTCATGCCTTTTCCAGTGTTTAACCCTCCTTGAGCGAATCGGCCAACTACTGAAAACATACGAGGCTCTGTGTTTTCCATATGGTTTCTGGACTACTAGGCAGTGCGATCTCACTGGGCAGTAGTCGAGCGCATTGCATGACATCAACCCTTTTACATGGATATTTGCACTTTTGCCAGTTACATGGATAATTACACTTTTGCCGATACGTTTCACTGTGAGCGAGCTTCTGTTTCCTTTTGTGTGTCTGCTTTGTGCTCATGGCAGCCGTAGGTTTGCTTATGTGAAACTGTTTAATTTTCATTTTCAGTTTATGTGGCAAGAAAAGTCCAGTTAGTTATGTGAAACTGTTTTACTTTTCATTTTCAGTTTATGTGGCAAGAAAAGTCTGGTTAGGAGTTTACAATGCTAATAGTTTTAACTCGAGCAAACATGAAACCCATTGCATTGCAAATGCTTGTTCTACTTCCCTTAGTTAACATTCACACAGCAGAACGTGTCTATCACAGACACATTTGGCTGTGTGAATGCAGACCAACAGGTTGTGGCAGTCTGCAATGTTTTATTGGTTTCAGACCACAGCAGTATTTGTAACCCCTTAATATATTACCTTGCTAGTCCCAGATAAAGTGGGAGGATTCGCAATATGGATATTTTGTGTTGCAAATCGATTTTGCATCTAGCAGTTTTCTTGTCTTAGTACATTGCAAATCGTTTTCTACTCTCAAAACCTACCAAGTAACACCATACAGGCTTTGAGATTGCAAGATCCTTTTGTACAAAACTACATATTCCCGACCATGGCAAGTTGCCTAAATATAATCAAAATAGCGATTTGCGCTACTTTGCTTCAAGGTAACATCACATGGATGGTACATGGGAGTTCCAATGCTACCAGCCATATTTTCTGGAAAAAGGCCCACTTACTAATATTTTTAGATTGTCCTTTGTGCCAAAAAATACACCTCATGGAAGCAGGCACAAAGTAGGAGGAAAATGTTTTTTTTCTACAAAAGTTTCTCAATTTGCATGGGTGCTGCACTGTGCAACAATCATACAAAGGGTTAAAGTTAAAGTTAGTCTAAGCATGGTGTTTTGTACTGGGATGTTACATTTTAGTATAAAACATATGCTGGGCTCACTCTCTCACACATGTAAAAAAACATTTTCACTATGGTGTAAAGGTGTGTGAGTGGTACAAGCCATCTAAATTATGCACCAGTGCTTGGGAAGAGATCAGCAGCACCATTTCTTAGTAGATATGGAACCATCCCACTCACTCCCTTCGCATTATATGATTCTGGTTTCTCTAGAAAGGGAAAAATGTAATCAGCAATACATTTCCTCTCATATGAACTGTGCCCTCCTAGGATTCTCATACACTCACCTACAGTAATCATGCCCCATAATCATGAGGTGTAACCTATTTCTTCTTTGGTGATTTCTCTGCTTGTGGACTCTGTAAAGTCAATTCCATCAACTGCAGTCCTTCTTTGCGGATATTATGTCTAACTGGTCAGTTTTATGTGCATACACATCCACATAACCTTGCAAAAATGAAATTCTCTTTGAAATCTCTATACACAGAGTTTCTTCTTCGTTCGTGGTGTAGAAATCAAAGCAAGCTTGCTCTAGGCAGACACATCCGAATAGTCATGAAAAGAGAAACACTCCCTGCAATGTTATATCCAAAATATAACTTTTGTTATTTCTTAAGTTAGAACCACCAGTGAATATTGTAGCATGTTGCTAATTGTGCACTCCACATGTACTTCACAGGATTTTTTACTTACCTCTAGTCTCTTTGACAGGATTCATGGGATCTCTTTCGGCTTGTGTCTGTGGCTCAAAGGAGAGATTTTGTTAATCTGCTTATGAGCGCTGATGCAGAACACCAGATGAGCACTTCTAGTCTGGATTGCCCATCAATGGGAAGTTCTTAGTGAGGGCCTTGTTTAAATAGAGTCAAATTCTCAAGGTCCATGAAACTCCGAATGTAGAGTCCAGCTGGACTCATTCTAGTCTTTCTGCCAGCCACTCTGCTGAGGGCTGGTCTTACTTGTGTAACCTACACCCACCCAACACAGGCGTCACCAGTCAGGTGACCCTGCCAATAAAAGGGGCCGGGCGCACGTGCCTGAGGCCAGTTCAGTACCACCCTACCACCGTGTCTGCGTCCCTTCCTTTACTAGCATGAGGGCCTAGGGCCCCACATTACAGGTAACACCATAACCTTTTGCGGGAGGGTCTGTGAGAGTTGAATTCTCGGGTAAAACCCATGTGACAGAGAGGCTCCATGTAAACAAAGTCTTCAAGCCTGTTTCAACCCCTCCTATTTCCTGGTACCTCTTGGCCTTGGGCCAGGGCAACACTGGTTGGTGTGACATTGTTCTGATGTGTGTCCTTGTTAACTGATGTGCCTTAATTAACAACTTGATGCTTCATTGCTTTAATATTTTTTAATCATAGGTTCGTATTTGGCAGCTTTAACTGTATGTCAAGCACTGGTAAATCAATCCCACCCAAACCCTTCTGGTATACTAGCACCTGACTGGTACTCGAACTCCCATGTCCATAGTGTTAATTGTGTAGTAGGTGCAGTCACACTTTGACACTACGCAATTCTTCAGTACAAATCTCAGCATATGGGAAACAGTGCAGAGACATACTTATAACACACTCAACCAAGACATGGATGTGAGCGTGCAATAGTGGCTTTGTCCCTATGTGGAATTTGAATTTTCTTGTCATGATTAACAAACACCTAATGTTCCCTGGGAGAGGTTAGACTGAAGAAGGCAAGTACATCATGGGCTTCTTGAGCTCCCTTTTGTGGAGGCGCACAGAGGGCTTGTGTTTTTTCATATTATGCATGTTTGGTTGATTAATGCATCTCTTGACATGAAACAGGTACCAGTTGGTTGTAACAGAAGGAACACAGGGCCTTGGGCTAGCATGGAATTGACAGTTCCCATGACCAAACATAGAACAATACTTCATATGTATGGAAAGACTGCTTAATTATTACACGTCCACAAACTCCTGCAAGTCTGTGATTGATGAGACACGAATGTGTGCTTCACCAATGTTCCGAACTGTAGTAACAAAGTGTGCTAACAAGCTTTGTTTCAACATGAAATACTTCTCATCCTGTTACTTAAACTATAAGGATAAAGTCAGATGCATATTCCATTCAGTGAAAAGTCGTACACTTTTTTTAGGGTAAGGTATATTGACATTAGAGCTAATCACTTTGTTGCAGCTAAGTGGATGAGGATGGCATGTGAGCTGAATCAAAGTACTTGATTAGCTTCAAATAGGTCTACCCTGTCACAAGCAGATGTAGCTAATACGCATGCCTGCACTTTATATTGCCCTCCAGTCAGATCAAACTCAGGGGGACTCTTGTTGACATCACAGTTTTGGTCGCAGCTGGATCTGGGCTGACTATAATGAATCAGAAGAGATTGCATGTCTCCGTTACCCTGGTGTGTGAATGTATACGGATGTATAAAACTGGGACTAAGTGTGTCGGAGCACTGATCAGAACACAATGCTGGGTAAGCATAATCTACATAATCTACAGGTATAAAGCTGTGCCCCAGTGTATATCCCTACAACATGTAGTCCTCCGATGGAGTAGAAACACCCAGCAGGCAAGACTGTAGTGTGAGGCAGTACCAAAGTGGACCGAGGCCAGGGCTTGAAGACATATCATCAGTCAGTGCTGTAGACCTCAGGGGACACAGGTGCAGTACGTCACTGTCACTGTTCTGGAAATCAACCTGACCCTGGTGGGAGACCACATCTCCTTGCGCAGCCAGGTAGGTCTCCTGTGGGTCACAGATGTCCTTTGCTCCTTCGCACACAGACATCAGCTCCCAATAGGTCTTAAATTGTTCTTGCATCATCACACAGCCTGTGATTAAGTCAAGGGGCGGAGCACCTGCCCCAGTGAATGGCAATTCTATGCTTGGCCAGCAAAAGTAAGATTGCGGTTGGTTCATGGGTGTCTGGTGGAATGTCTTTCATATAGCCTAGCAGAGCAACCAGTGGCAAACACCGGGACACATGAGCCATACTCACCTCAATTGTGTCAATCACCCCAGACCAAACGTTTGCAACCGCAGGGCACTCGAAAGCCAAATTCACAAAAGTGTAACAGACGTAGCGCACCTCAGGTAACACATATTGTGAGCCAATCCCATCCTACCCAGATGGACAGGTGTACGGTTCATTCTATGTATGTATTTAAAATAGATTAATCAGAGCCTGTAGTTTGGGGAGAGGGCTTTAGATTGGATGCAGCAGTAGTGTCACTGCTCCTCACTTGTGGAAGATTCCATGTCTTTAGACAATAGAGTGGAATTGACTAATGAGTTTGTGTGGGTAGCGGTTAGCGTTCATCAGTTCCAAAGCATGGAATGCTGGTGGAGCTGCAGGAAAAGTACTGTGCAAAGCTGGTGATAGGTAAGTACATTAAGAAGCGTATGGGATGGGTCATCAATAATGCACTGTGAAGGCAGGGAGTAGACTTCTGGGTATAGATCTCCAGAGGTGTGGAGTTTGGGGCACTGAAGGCATCTGCGAGCACCAGTAGCAGTCAATATGTGAATCAGTGGTGCCCTACAAGTGGAATAGTTGAGGTGTACATGTACCCCAGACCCAATCTATACCACACCCATAAAGTACCAGTGGTAGTCAATTGTAATGGAAGAACAGGACCTAGTGGCAATTTCATGCTAACTACGATGAAGGTCAGGTTGGATACACTAACCAGGCATGCCTTGATCAAAGATTGTACCTTCTAACTTTAATCCTTTAAGTCCCAATCCACCACAGGAGTGCACGCTTCTAAAAAAAACAAGGATGTCAAGGAGGGCACTTAGAGAAACAAAGGGTGGCAGGCAGAGGGTCCATTTCAGGCCCATTTGCCACTGATCTTCTGGGCAGTGGCATTAAAAGGCCTCTTTTAGTTTGTTGTGTCGCTGTGGCTTAAACAGGAGATCAGCCTTATAACCCCGGAGGTCCACTTCTTTGTCCAGGGTACAAGAGGGAGAGCACGTCCAGTCTTCTAGGCTCTTCTCAAGTCTTGAACAGCAGGTTAAATTCTCTTCTGATCTTCCACAGCCCTGGAAGTGCCCAGAAGTGCTCTGAAGTGGGTGCCTGGAGGTGCCATATTTATGGCTAACACAAGCTTGAGGGTGAGAATGACACCTGGTGACACCCTGATCACTGGTATAAGGTCCCTGGGGATAACCCTACCCACTTTGGGCATTTTCAAGCTGACTGAAGTCTTGAGCCATACTAACATTGGGCTCTGAGGGCTGAGTGTGTCGTGGGAAGTGTAATATGGTAATCGTAGTGTCCTCCAACACTAAAACCTAGTTTTGGGCAGTTCCTGTACATTGGACAAGCTTGGGGATAGAAGTGTGATACAACAAAACTAGGCTTTCAGAAACCAGCCAGTCGATACTCAGAAATTGTTTTGATGTTCTGTTTCCCTCCTTTTAAGTTCCCCTGTGAATGCTATATGAAACACCTCAGCAGATCTGTCTAGCAGGTCTTGACTCTCCAGCTAGATCCAACACTGTGATGTCAACAAGAGTCCCCCTGAGTTTGATTTGGCTGGGGGGCAATACAAGGTGCAGGCATGGGTGTTAGCTACATCTGCGTGTGACAGGCTAGACCTATTTGAAGCTAATCAAGTACTTTGACTCAGCTCACATGCTATCCTGTCAAGGGCACAACAATAACTTCACACATTCAAGACCTTTTTGTCCCTATTCTGGGAGCAAATTCACACCCATTAAAATGCTAATTAATGGCTGTCAGAAGGTAGAAAGCATAGTTAGCTTTCAAGACAAAGGTGACTTTCTTGAAGTTAATTCTCCAAACTATTTATTACAAATCCGCCTTTACTAGTGAATTGGACTTGTAATAAATATTTTATTAAGTCAAAAAAATAAATTTATAGCTGTTTAATATTTTATCCCAATGCTTTCCTATGGAGCAGCCAACTGAGCTACAGTAAAAATAGCTTTGATGGCATTTTCAATGAAAAGACTTGCTTAACATTATACTTCAACATGTCCTACATTTAAATACCATGCACCCTGCCCTAACAGCAATAAAACCTATTTAAGGGTGGCTTAAAAATATTTAAAAGGAAGGTTTAGGCTTGACAAAAAGTTGTTATTTGTGACAGGTTGCATTTGTAGTATAAAACTGCACAACATGGCTACAATGTTAGGCCTGGAAACATGATTTAAAGTGCCACTGCAGTGGTTGGCACAGTGAGTGATGCAGTTCCTTAGTACCACTTAATTTACCGGCCCTGGGTACAGTTGATGCCATATGCTAGGGAGATACAGGCAAATTGAATAAACCAATCAGCAATAGAGTATTTCATCATCTGAAAAGGAGGAGTGTTGTAGTTTGGACTCTTGGTCTGGGAAAGACTGCTGGTTTAAGGATGACAGTACTTTTGTTTTTAGGCGACTATGCCTATACTACAACAAGTCACAACTGTTGTCCCAACCTTACCGGCTCACTAGCAGCACCTCACGAGAAACACAATAATAAAAGGTGATTTGTAGAAGCATTTATGCATGGACTCGAGAATAAGACATCTCAGGAATTGTTGTGGTTAAACGGAGATTACCCCTTTCTCACATATATATCATGTCTCATACAAACACAGGCAATGACAAAGATGCAGTAAAGTGTCAATAGCTTGTATTTAGCACAACTGCAATTTGCAATATGTTGCATGGGCTGCAATGATTAGGATAATGAACAGTGCAAGAAACAGAAATGTGAAGACGAGAGTCATTATCACAAAGACCCCCATCTTGCAATGCATGTAAAAGACATAAGAGGTGTAATATGCCCTAATACCCTAATGTGATAGGCCTAACCTCCTACCTAAAGGAGAGCTTGGTTTGTTAAACCTTACCTGCCAATGCCATGTCCATGAAAGGAGCCCCCAACCCTCGTTACCTTGGAATGAGGTCTCTATCACAGACTCCGCAGGGACACGAATACTGGGTCAGCGTCAAGACGACGTGCAGCATCGATATCGGCAATGGTGGTGATGCCCCCTGGTCCGAATCCCTCTGATTATCTGTCTAAAGTGCAATGTATTTATACAGATCTACTAGGAACCCTGACGTAGGTGCGTTCCCAAACAATAGATAACAGACAGGCTTGGGCCGGCAATTATTATAAATAAATCCCTCGAAGGTATAGAGAGGGAAAATCCCTAAGTGTGAACACCTACTGTTTGTTTGTCTTTGTCGCTTGATCTTGACGCCTTAGCGCAGTGGCACTGATAATGCAAAGCATAACAAGTGGCCTAACTATAAAGAAGGCAGCCATCTTAGATGAATTAAATAATTAAATGGGCTAAGACAGAATTAAATAATTAAATGGGCTAAGACAGAGCAAGCTAAGAAGGTTAAAAGTCACTAGGTGACGGGGGCATGAGTTCTGCAAGCCAAAGGCTAAGCTAACTCCTGTAATCCCATTAAAACAAACTAGGATTCACTATTCCCTCCCCATTGCCGTAACAGGTATGAGGAAGGTACAGGAAACCAAACGCTAAAATTGCTCGGAACTAAAAAGCTAAAAGCATAAAAACTAGTTTAAAAACTCATTAAAATGTGTTAAAAAAGGAAAAAAAACAATTCAGCTAAAATACATACAGCGATGTTAATGTCAACCATGACAAGCACAGCGTGCCAAAGCAAGTTAATTTCAATGCAAAATTTTAATCGGGAATGGCAAGCCAATTCATCAAATTATTTGCTGTACGCGTGATCTCGAAGAGTGTCATCGAACTCACCAACCAAGGACCTAAAAAATGAGTCAACATCATCTGATGTTAAATCGAGTGCAGGGCGGACAAACGGATCCACAGAGCAGTAGTGAGCAGTAGTCTCTAGTGTAAAGTCATTCGTTGCAGTGACGTCATCCATGGTAGACCTTAAAATGGAAGGCTCATAGGTGGCCTCGCGGAGCAACCTCAGTCTCAAGGGGCATGACCGTGTATGAACCCTCATCGGGGTCATCAGCAGTTCTTGGCTCACAGGAGATGTTGGTGCAACAGCAAGACAGACCATAGGCAGATGTTCAAAGAGGCACCATATGCAACGGAAAACTGGTTGTACGCACCAGAAAAGGGGCTGAAATGACAACGACCAGTCATGCTCCAGTTCCACCAGTAAGGGTGCACCGAAGATCCGAACCATGCGTTCACGGTACAGCGGAGTTGGTGGGAGCAGCTCCATTGCTCTGCGTAGCTGGAAAGAAACAACCACTGCGAATCAGAAGAAATAGCAGCGGTAGTCCACCAATCAAAGCCAAAATAATTGGAAAGCCACCAAACACACTTGAAAAGAGCGAATGGATGGCCGACGGGATGACTCCGAAGACAGTCTGGAAGATGGACACAAAACCAGACCCGACAGCCTTAAAGAAATGGACAATCCCAGTAGTGCTCGAAGCATTGAATTTTCTGGATACCAGTTCTTCAAAGTGCTTGGGGAAGTTGGTATTTATTAGGGATTGTATCTCGGCTGATGATCTCGCAATCTGGAGAGCATACGTCTCTTTTGCGGATGTCAAGGCGACCTGTTTTTGAAACAATAGCGTCTTTAGCCTGCTCAGCTTGTCATAGTTTACATTAATAGTATCTATGTGGGGCCACATGTCAGATACTTTTATCTCTCGTGTGGGGGGGAGTAAAACATGTCCAGAACACATAACGACCTTCGAGACCGAGATTGCGTAGGCAATTTCTGGTCGCATGCCGCAACAACTTTGATCGTTCAGTACCACATAACTTCCTTTGGAAAGTACATGAAATACTGGGCGAATTGAAGGGACAGGAGTACCCTTCAGTAAACAGGCCAAGTTCGCGACCCCCGCATTGCAAAGACCGTGAAGGGACACCTGCTTACATATCATTGAATGACTAACATCAGTCTCACATTTGCTTCCGCTAAGAAAGACCACTGTTTCGCTGTTCAGACATTTATAATCAAAGGGCAACTCCCACTCTGCCTTAATATAGCTGTCTCCTAGTTGCTCGTACCTTCCCACTGCAAGATGTTTCAGGCAGCTTGAGAAACTAAAGGTAGAAATGGGTAAATTAATTATGCCATGCAAGAGCCAGATAGTTGAAGGACTCGCTGCTACCGCGAAGGGCAACTTATCTAGTTTTTCTCAGTGAAGCATGGTGAAACTAGCCTCCCTTTTAGCCATTGTCTGTTGTTCTCTGGAAAAATTAAAAGCAGTGAAGAATTCACTCCAGTTAATATATTTCCATGTAATACGGCCATTTTTCAGTGTCTGTAGAGTCCAACCCAGCTGCATGATGGAACGGAGCTGTGTCTGTCCATGATATAACCGGGACAAGTCTGTCTGAGTGATATCAATAGCAGACAACACTATATTTGATAGTGAATAAATCCTGTTGGACAGAGTATTCATGCCGTTGTCGACAACCGCTAAAGCCTTCTCTAAATTTTCCTTATCTAATTGCCGTAAACGCGCAGTAGCCTCAATATGTGAAAGTTTCCAAATTTCATTGTACATAGCATATAGGAACATTTTCGAGCGCTGTTTTGTAGGACCCAGCAGAAAATCCTGCAAGTCTATATCCCCGGAAAGAGTGTACAGATGTTTCTTAACTGCGGCTAACGTGTTAGTCTGTACCCATTGCTGGCACAGTTTACCCACACTGTATGTCGTAACTATACCTGTATGTTGATCCGATACAAAGCAAGGGTCTGGACTGCTAATTGAAAAAATACCTGAAGAGTTCAAGAAACGCGCATGACACTCATTAATGTCAGTGGGCCATATTAACCACCTGCCGGGACTGGAAATTGAAGAATTATATGTACCAGCCTTAACCATTGCATCTAGCCTTTCCCCAGTGATATTAAGGAAATATTGCCAATCTTTAAACCTTGCCAGAGTGGGGATACTGGGCGTGTTCATGTCTTTAATTTTTGCTAACCCCAGACATGAAGTCTGCTAAATAGTGTCATTTAAGAAAATCATTTGCACAGGAATCAGGCATGCTCGAAATGAAGCTCCCCTACCCTGTATCTGCCAATCTTGTGTTCTCCATGCATTTTTCAAGTCAATAGTGCTCTTCTAGTATTCGTAACCTTCAACTGTGAGCCGGGAAACAAAGGGATCTGAGTAAATCAGTTTTGTGTCAGTTAGCAAACTTTTTCTAATTTGTGCTGGAGGTATTTTAAAATAATATGACTGCTTTTTTTGTATCATGCCCAGAGAAATATGTAAATTTATCACTATAATATTTTGGGCTCCCCACTGGTGGTGTAGAACAGTGTTCCCACTGTGTGTAGTTTAATACTGGTCTGTATCTAGTGGCACAGTGTAGGTAGTAATGTCCCCAATTGTTACAGCAGAACATTTCCCCATAATTCATTGTATGTTCATATACATCATCACTTTCAAAAGCGGAATAGTCCTTCATTTCCATTAGCATGGAATCAACTGTTTGGACATCCCAGTCATCAGGGACAACATCAGGTGTAATTACATCTGTCATAGATATTCTGAACACATATGGTATTTGAATAATCTCAGTAGGCCCGTATATTTCAAAGGGAACTTTGTCCCACACAATCCCATCAGAAATCAGTATTGCTGTAACATTTACAAGGGACAAGTCTCTTCGGACCTTATGTAAGGAACAATATGGAGTTAAAACATCATCAACAGGCTCAACAGAGGAGCGATCAGGAATGTAATGACCATTTATGAGCAAAACGAAAACAGTCACAAAACCAACCCATAAAAATAATGCTGAAAATGTCAGACAGAACCATAAATAGTTCCACAGGTATATTAAATAGTTATTTTTAAACCATTGATACAGCTTACTGCTTGTTGAAACATTGTCAATCACAGTAGTGGATGAGTGTGAAGAAAAGTCATCAATGTTGATGAAATAGCCAGAGGTAGTGTCAGCAAACATGGGAGCCGGTGCATCATTTGTACTTTGGTCCACTTCACGTGGAGGCTCTTCATAGACCGTGTCAATAGTCTGTGAGGTGTTTGTGTAAAAAACAGCCAAATCTTGGACAGAAGTGGTCATCGAAGTGGTGACTGGAACTAGCAAAAGTTCATTTTCTGCCCTCCCCAAGGTTGATGAGGTGCCTGGAACAGCTTTGGACATTGTTGCATAGTCCATAGTAGTGTTGTTCATCCTACTATGTAGATGTATGTCCTGTTGGGTAGTGAGAGGGGATCGGGAACCACCCAAGGGACCTCCTGGTCTACTGTGAAGGATCGGCCACATGGTGTAGTTTGATGTTATCAATGGAGATATATCTGTTTGTTCGAGAGCCAGACAGTGGTGGTAAGATGACAGTCCTGGTACCTTGAATTCCCAAGACCGGTACAGGTGCTCTGTATGATGGACCGAATTCCTTCTTCACAGCGATCGTCTCACGAACCAGATCCCCAACTCTAGGAATCCAGCCAGTTGAAGTTTTCGCTAAATCCCTTATTCCTAAGGTGGCAGCACTGGTAGATGATTTATCATCACAAAATTGCTGAAGCTCCTGTAAGACAGTGAGACGTTCATTTATGTCAAATGGTGTTTCTGCTGCCACCAAGCCAGGGGCATCAAGATCTGGGACATATAAAGGTATCCCAAAGAGAACCTTATAAGGAGTGCTCCCCCCAAGGACCATCTTGGCAGATTATTCAGTGATCTCTGGACCCCATATAGGTGATGTAACCAACTGCGGCCTGTGCCTAATACCCGAGCTGTTAAGGACTGCTTTAGATCACGATTCCGCCTCTCCACAACCGAATTTCCCTCGGGATGGTATGGTGATGAGTAATGGAGTTCAACACCCATCGTTCCCATGGTGTACCTATTCAGGCCTTAGAGGCAAACGCAGGGCCCTGGTCCCAGTGGGATGCTGCAACTGCATATGTGCCAATAAAGATCAGCAAGTATTTTATAACAGTCCGAGCGTCAGCCAACCGCTGTGGCAATACCCACAGGAATCTAGAACAAGAATCTACAGCGACTAGAATTTATTTGTATGCATCATCAGACTGTAAGGGACCACAATGGTCCAGGTACACACACTGTAGTGGCCTGTTGGACACTAAGAGGGATGTCTGCGGTGGGTGTTTAATATTGGAGCCATTTATCTGCTGGCAAATGTCACAGCAAAGGATATATTTCTTTGTCCGTCTGCATAGACCAGGCCACCAGAAGCGTTTCTGTAAGAGTGTTATCGTGGCCGATATACCAGCATGTGCAGAAGCGACACCGTCATGCGCTGCTTTTACTAGATCTAATCTCTGGTCTTCGTTGGGGATCACTCGATCTCTAACCCCAGGAATTGTTGCGTAGGCAACATTCTGTGCACTGATATGGTAAGAATACTTTGTAGGGTATCACTTAGGAAGGGGCTTGTCTGCAGCCGAAGCTTTCACGGCAGTCAGTATTTCATTATCCAATCTAGTTTGTGAACAAGTCACTGCAGCCACAGATGCCGTAGCCACTGCTGCTTTGGCCGCTTCATCAGCCAATTTGTTGCCAGTAACGTGTACTCCTACACATTGGTGGCCCAATGTATGTACTACATGGGCACACAGTAGCTTATCTTTAAGATCAGCCACCCTCCCCCACAATATTTTGTGTTTAATGGTATTCCTTTTTTAATCTCTAAACCCGTTCAACTTCCAATTATTAAGATAATCATTGTATGACTGGACGCAGTATTAAGAGTCACAGACTATTAAAGTCAGGCTTCCAGGCTCTGTATGTTCGAGCGCTAGTATAAGGGCTTTAAGTTCAGCCAACTGAGCTGTGCAGTCCCTTAAGGTCTGCATGTAAGTATTGTGAGGGTGGAAGACTCAATCTACCATCACTCCACTCACGGCTGCGCAAGCTGCTGAGTATTGATTTTGAGAGAGCGTAGATATGTATAACCTATATTAGAGTAGAATATCTATATTAATGTGTGACAATACTGCATAGAAAACTGTAATAATAGCAAACTTGCTTAAACATGCATCTGATTTGTGACTACGGTAAATGGCCACCAATGTATACGCAAACTAATAATAATGAATAAAATGTTTATATTAGATTCAATTAAGCTTATATTAACATTCCTATTAATGGAACTGTATTAAAATTCCTCGTAGGCCTTAAGTTAGCGTGAGCTGTAGTTTAGTTGCTCAGCTCTCATATTAAATGCATTTTTTCCTGTTTTCCAGTGTGCTGACTTGCAATGGGCCATGACCCTGTAAATGTTCTTTTTCTTCAAACTTGGAAAATAAATGTATCTTTGTGATTCCGTTCCCAAGGGCATATTTGGTGCCTTGGTTTAAGTTTATTGAAACAAGTGTAGATTAATGTTATGTACAAGGTCACTTAGACCGGTGAACGACGAAAACTGCTGACCAAAGAACGTGCCAAGAGATGCCAAAAGGTTAAGTACCTCCGGATGTGCCACCTCCGAAGACGTCAATTATGGAGACCAATCAAAATGTGGGGTGACAATTGGGATTACTTAATGTTTAATTTGATAGGTTAAAGATAGTGGGGTATAGTAAATGACTAATAAAATTTTGGGTGACTGTACTATGAAAAAGGGATAAAAACCCATGTCACAGAAGAATCAAGAGAATTAGGTAGGGAATGCTATTGATTTTATCCAGAAACTCTGTCACTCTGTTCGGTGACTTGAGAATTATTAAAACCATCCTCATCCATAGACTGCCCATTTTTACACTTCTCCTCCTTATGAGGGAAGTGTCCCCTATGCCCTTTTAGTTGAGTCCTGTTTAATGGCATTTTGACTGATGTCCTGAAGACGAAGACTGATCCTGGGTGCTGATCTAATCTTTGGAGGGTAATTATGACAATGCAATTTGTAATTTGTCTGTTTGCTTTTCCTTTCTAGGTACCAACTGCTCATTTTTGTTAGAGACCATAGTTAGATGTTTTTTTCTCCAAATTGGTGTTCTAAATTGTTTTGCATGAAGCCCAACATGCTGATGCTAATATGTGGTAAGGACAGGAGTTCACTTAGACTGACGCAAATAGACAAATGACTGACATTATGCTATGCTGATTTGATACGTATAAGACATTTGCTGTATTCTGATCTATGTTTACGCCGTGTTATGTTCTATTGTTTGTGATTCTTGCGTTAATGAAATCTTATCACAGTTTCCATATCGTGACTATGCTATTATGCTTTTTGGTATTGAGATTGACTGTTTTGCTCGTAGATTGTAATCAATAGGGAATAAAATACATAAAATTCTAATAAAGGTGTGGTTATTCATGGCTGAAAGGTCATGGTTGCGTCGCTAAATTTTGATTAATGTCTTTTACCAAAGTGAAGTGTACAGTTGTAGTAAATATTGATGATATTATTGATATATTGATTGACATATTGATCAGCTATCTCGTCCTACGGTGTCTCTCAACTGGGTCACAAGATTCATTGGCCTAAAATGAGTCCTAATGTGTAATAAATCATCATAAAAGGACGCGTTATCAGTTCTGGTAGCAGAGCGACGGTTAGGCCCTTTGGGCCATAGGACGTAGAATCATTGTTTAAATTGTTTTTCTGTGATAATGCAAATTGGAGGTATGATGGATTTCTAAGTTCACCATGACTTTCCCAGGATCTCGGAGCCTGCCTAAGTGAGATAGGAATGTTCTCAGCATCATAATGTGTGTTGTACGGTTTTTGCGCTTGCTCAGCTTATGCCTTTTGCAGGTGATTGTGAAGTTTGTGCGTATCTAGGCCAGGTAAATGTTGTTTTAGTAGGAGTAGGCATACTCCGCAGTATGAGAGTAGGAAAGTCGGCGTACTTCATATGAGTGTGGCGCTTGATGCTCAAAATTATCCACGTGGTTGGTTGTTTTATGTATGGACCTGTTGTGGTCTAGACTCCGGAGTATGTTGATAAGTGTAGGAGATACTTGGGTTTATGTTGTAATCTGTGCGGTTTAATAGGTCAATCAGGCGTGGTTGACAAGTCAAGCTTGAGTCGAAATGTATGTGTGAAACCTTCGATGGAGATTTGTCAAGTTCTAAAGTGCACTAGGACGAGCCATTGACAAGTCGAGAGTAGAATTTGCGGGTCAAATTCTTTGCGTCCGCGGGAGCTGATAAGGAGAAAGTAGCGGCTGAGGCTTCAATGAAATCTCTGTAAAGTTCTGAAGCAAATGTGTTACCCTTCCTGTAGTAACCGGCAGATTTGTGTTGTTGTTTAAGGTGCTCGCAATAAATTGCATTAGTTTGTGTGGATTCAGTGAGGTGCGGACGAGCCGCAACACTTTGTCAGCTGCAGAGTGTGTGAGTGTGATGTCAGTAGTGCCGCGCTGAGATAGGTCAGTTATCGAGAGGGGTCGCGCACAGATTGGCTGCCATCCGTGAGAGGCAATAGGTTGGGAAAGGTGGGTGAAGAGTGTCCTGGGAACTAAGTCACTTTCTGATTAAATACAATTAAGAGAAAAATCGCAAAATGAATTTTGTCAAAGCATTCAAGAGCGCTCTGAAAGGAGACGCATATATTGTAGCAACCTACACCTCCCGAGGGTACTCCAGCCTACCTGGTTATGGAAGAAAAGGGTGTCGCGCCTTGTTTATGGATGAAACAATGGCGCAAATTAACAGAAAAAGAGGGATGTCTAGCGTTCCCAGAACATGGGACATTCAATCCGAAGGTGCTAGAGAACTTAAGGTGGATGTTAAGTACACAAAAACCACCTCCGAGGCCAGCTCAATATGAGGCTTTAGCGATTTGGGACTTGATGGCTCTTAAACATAGACAAGAAAGGTTTCAGAGAAGATTGAAAAGGGCAGAAAAATCCTATGCAGAAGCTAGGTGGGATAACGAGAACAAAATGTGGAGACAAGGGATTGTTGACGGGTTAAAATTGTTCCCCGCCATAGCTCAAGGAGATGGGTCACAGGGAAAGAAAGCCTCCTGTAAAACAGATAACGACTCTAGTAAGTCTAAAGAGAATAAGAGACCTTGGGAAGAGGAAGACGATTCAGACGACAAGGAATTTATGGACCGATTATTACATGATCACCCGCCACCTTATGCGGTGAGCGACAGTGTTCCAAGCACTAGCATGGGTCCTGGGAACCAGACGCAGGAAAAGGGAGTTGCTGATACAGTACAGACTAGTGATACGACTTCGATACAGAATGGTGTCAGTGTACCCACTGCACTAGACATGCAGATACAGTTGCAACCTCCACCGCAGATACAGAGAATCTATCCAGACGTTCCAGTACTTGAGACTACTACGAATCTGATAGTGCCGCCAGACCCGATATATATGAAATTAAAGTTAGTGCAAATTGAGTCAACTCCGAAATTGCTGTCCCAACCGCAAGCACAACTGATACCAGGGTACAACCCAGTAGCTGGTCCACCATTAGTTCCTGTCCCGGGAACTTTGGAACAGACCTATGGAGTTACTGCTCCACGGAGTTTGGGACCAGGTCAGACACCTGCTGCCATATTGTTGCCAATTACTGTCGGTCCACCAGTGCCATTGTATGCTCAAGGCAAATCTGATGTATGTGATCAGGGAGTAATGACCCAGGATGTGATAAGAGTAAGGTCCATGCGAACTCCCCAGATAATGGCCCCGGGAGAACAAGCAATTGAAATGCCAAGGTCTTTAAAAGACATTAGTCCAGTGGGAGCACCCATAGAAGCAATGCGTCAAGCAGGGCTAGGGGTTTTAACTCCACAGATGATGAGTACGAACGCCTCACAGTCGCCAATGATACATGCAGGGAATATCTTGCTGCAGGGTTTGACAGTGCAGCAGCTGAACGAATGGCTAGAAAAGACATATACTTCACAAAAGACTACAGTGACTACAGTCGAACCAGGAAAGGAAAGTCAAGATGAGTACCTAAACTTTGTAAGGTATGGGGCAGAAGCTGCTGATTTAGTGGAAGGTACGATGGGAGTAAATAGATTGGAGTCATACACGGAAGCAGAATTGAGATTCCTGTGCCCCAAGATTACCAAAGAAGTAGGCAAGGTGCATCAGAGATTAGCAAACCTGGCAGATAAATACAATATTGATATCGGAAACACTAAACATTTGAAAAGAAGTTACAGATTAGATTTTGACTCCAAAGATTTTGAGCACATGAGGTCTGCGGGAATGAAGGCACATTTAAAAGAATTGTTGCAAAGTGCGCAAATCTGGGGTGCACTGGAAAAATGGGAAGGCAGATGGGCAAAGAAAAGGGATAAGGAAAAAGGTGACAGTCCAGGGTCAAATCAAGCCAAAGCCTCACCCGATGTGGAATCAGTAAAAATACTACCTATGAGAGAAACAGCTGGTGGTGTCTTAGTTCATGTACCATGGTCCAGGGGAGACATCCTATCTTTTACTAATGATTATCCCAGATTGAGGGAGAAACCAATCGAGTGGTACCAACAGACAGACAGGTTTGTGAAACTTGCAAAGTGTCTTTGGGAAGACTTGAATACCTTGTTTGAGATCATTGTTCCGCCTGATTTATGGTTCGAGTGCAAAAGAGGGGTAGATTGGCCGATGAAGGAGCCGGCAAGGGATAAGGTGACCGGGGCACTCTCTGAGGAGGTGATGAAGTACTATCATAAGGTGATTGAGTTTTTGAAACAAAAGGTGTCGCCGAAGGTGACTGATTGGCAGAAGATTGACCGGACCTCACATGAGGTTAAGGAATCAATACATGCTTACTATGAGAGATTGTTAAAGGCATTTAAACACTACAGTGGTACTGAGACTATTGAGCCGAAGGACATGAACCATCTTGTGTTTAGATTCGTTGAAGGGCTAAGACCAGAGGTTAGCCAGATGATTAAGAATCGTTTGATTTGTTGGCAAGCGAAACCGATTGATGAAGTGTTACAGTATGCGAAATACTGCAGTGACGAAATTGAGTTAAAGCAGAAAAAGCTGAAAGAGAAAGTGATGGTGATGCAGATAAGGGCTGCACAGGCAGGAATACAGGGAAATGGAGTTCAACCGATGATACAGCAGCAACCGCAAATGAATGGTGTGTTTCAGACACAGCCGAGAGGTCGAGGCCGAGGGTTTGTGAATCGCGGTCCAGACTTGAATACTATTGTGGTTCAAAATGACATACAAGGGGCAAAAAAGATGTCACCATGTCACACGTGCGGGGGCGTGGGGCACTGGAAACGGGATTGCCCGAATATGGTACAGGATGGTGTTGTTCAGCAAAGCACTAATGTCGGTACATTGCAAAATGTGAGAGGTCCAAAATTGAGACATCAAAACCCGAGTTTTCAAAATAACCTGGTACAGATGCAAGGGGTACAGCCCATGCAGCAGATGCAAATGCCGCGTTTTCAGCCAGCACAAATGCAACCAGTACAACAGCAGGATCCCATGGTACCTAGACAGCAAATGCAATTACCAATGGCTCCGATGGGACAGCAACAGGTGATGCTTCCTCAACAGGTCACAGGTCAGGTAATGAGTCAAAATAATACAGTACAACAATTCCCATTATGAGGTGAAAATGGCATGAATGAAGAGTGATCAGATGATAGCTCAGATAGCAAAGAGTGCAGGCTTGCAGCATCTTTAGAGGTGGATCAGAGTGGCCCCTATGTGGAAGGAAAGGTGATGGGCTACAAAGTCTCGTTCCTGGTTGATACCGGCGCTACGTGCTTTACAGTCAGAAGTGCAGAGGTTCCAAAATTACCACTTTCAGGGCGTACCATAAGGGTAGTCGGAGTAGCAAACCAATATCTAACAAACCCGATTACAGATCCAGTACAGGTTGAGATCGGCAACTTCCAGGGGCTACATAGGTTTGTAGTCTGCGATTCAAGTCCAGTATCCCTACTGGGAAGAGACTTAGGGGGTTATTCTAACTTTGGAGGAGTGTTAATCCGTCCCAAAAGTGACGGTAAAGTGACGGATATACCACCAGCCGTATTACGAGTTCCATAGGATATAATGGACTCGTAATACGGCTGGTGGTAAATCCGTCACTTTTCCGTCACTTTTGGGACGGATTAACACCTCCTCCAAAGTTAGAATAACCCCCTTACTGTGTAAGACAAAATGTTCGATTACCTGTTCCAATGATGGAATCGAAGTACAGACAAATAGTGACGATGAGGGAGATGAAGGTCAGTTTTCAGAGGGGGAAACAGGGACGACTAATGAGGATTATCCTTTGATTACCGTGGTCCCGATGCTTACCATGATTGATCTACCTGTCGAACTACATGGAACAGTAACAGAGAAAGTGTGGGACCTGACAGGAAAGGAAGTGGGACTAATAAAAGGCGTGGAACCAGTTAAGGTACAGGTAAAGCCAAATGCAGTGTTTCCCCAGGTGCCTCAATATCATATGGCACAAGATGTTCTCATTGAAGTCTCACAAATAATCGCAGATTTTTTGAGACAGGTAGTCCTGAAGGAAGTTATGAGTAGTCCGTGCAATTCACCGATAATGGGTCTGAAAAAGCCTTGTGGGAAAGTCCGAACTGTGCAGGATTTGAGAAAAATCAATGAGATTGTGGTAAAATGTTGCCCCATAGTGTCCAATCCAGCAGTTATCATGTTCCAGGTTCCATGTGATGCTGAGTGGTTCACCGTTATAGACCTTTCACAAGCTTTCTTTTCGGTACCTCTTCATGAGGATAGCCAATTTTTATTCAGCTTCAAATTCCTGGATAAGGTGTACAGTTGGTGCAGAATCCCTCAAGGGTTTTCTGAATCACCGTCCATTTTTAATCAGATATTTAAAAAGGATTTAGAATCCTTAGTACTGCCTTTCAATTCGACTCTAGTACAGTACATCAATGATTTGCTGATCGCATCCAAAACAAGGGACAACTGTAAATACGATACCATTGCCTTACTGAATCATTTGGGAAAGAATGGACACAAGGTGTCACCTAAGAAGCTGCAGTACTGTCAGAAAGAGGTGAAATACTTAGGGCATCTAATCGAAAGAGGGTCCAGGAAAATATTGAAGGAAAGAATAACAGCCATATTGCAAATGAACCTTCCAACGACAAAAAGGGACGTCATGATGTTTATGGGAAGGGTGGGCTACTGTCGCCAGTGGATACCCAACTTCTCGATCATCTCAAAACCTTTGATAAAACTGACAGGCAAGGAGATCAAGGTTGAGCCATATACCATAGCTTTGTCCAAAGAAGAGCTTGAGTTATTTATGGAATTGAGAGAGTGCATGTGCAGGGCACCAGCGTTAGGTATGCCTGATTATACGAAGCCTTTTCTACTGTTTTGTCATGAAAGTGATATTTGTTCTTTGTCTGTCTTGACACAGGTCCATGGAGGTGCAAATCGCCCTGTAGCATATTTTTCAGCTACCTTGGACCCCGTCGCAGCAGCCTTACCGGGTTGTTTGCCCGCAGTTGCAGCAGTTGCTCAGAGCCTTACGCAGTGTGAAGGCATAGTCATGGGATATCCCCTAACAGTAATGGTTCCGCATTCAGTTGAAATTTTGTTGACTCGAACCAAAACTCAGCACATGACAAATGCTCAACTTACTAAGTATGAGACAATCATACTGGGGTCACCGAATGTTTCACTCAAACAATGTACTGTATTGAACACGGCAACTTTACTTCCTGTTGAAAACACTGAAATTAACAACAAGGAAGAATTCGAACATGACTGTCTTGAGGTAACAGAATTATGTACTATACCACGACCAGATTTTCAGGACACACAGTTAAAAGAAAACGATTGTATCATGTTTGTCGATGGGTCCTGTTTAAGAGATTCTGTTGGAACACTGAGAGCTGGTTATGCTGTATGTACATTAGCTGGTATTATTGAAGCTTCCTAGCTCGAGAGAGTGTTCTCTGCACAAGTGGCAGAATGAATTGCCTTTACTAAGGCATGCCACGCAGCTGTGAATTTGAGAGTCACTCTCTATACTGACAGCAGATATGGATTTGTAATTGCACATGATTTTGGCCAATTATGGTCAGAGAGGTTTCATGACCTCTTCTGGTTCTCCCGTGAAAAATGGTGAACAAATAAAGGATTTGTTACATGCAATTCAGTTACCTCTTGAAATTGCCGTGGTGAAATGCAATGCTCATGTTAAGTCACAAGACTTTGAGTCCATGGGAAACGGTTATGCAGATCAAGTCGCAAGGTTTTGTGCATTGAACTGTATATTGTTAAAGGAGCAGTGGGAATTGTTACCGCAAACTGAAAATGACACGTGTTTGAACCTTGCATTAAGGGTGGTTGATACTCTAGATGAGTTAAAAACATTACAAAGTCGTGCAAGCAAGGAGGAAAAACGTTCCTGGCAGAGAATGCAATGAGTACAGAAGGCTGATGTTTTGTGGGTCTCAGAGGAAGGGAAATTAGTCTTACCAAACAGCGTTCTATCTCAGTTTGCCAGACTGTATCATGGACAGGCTCACCTTGGGAGAGATGCAATGATCAGGTCATTTAAAATTGACTGTATCAACCCAAAATTCAGACATGCTGCTGAGGTTATCTGTCACAGGTGCATCATCTGCCAACAGATGAATGCTGGAAAGGGAACTGTGGTAACTTTGAACCACATCGGTTGGGAGAGCTGGTGGTCCGTTCAGCAAAATGCAAATGGACTTGGTTGAAATGCCTGTTTGTGGAGGATTGAAGTACGTGTTGGTGATTGTGTGTGTTTTCAGTCACTGGATTGAAGCCTACCCCACACGTAGAAATGACAGTCTCACAGTTGCAAAGCTGCTACTTAGGGAACTGATACCAAGGTTCAGGTTTCCGGTCTCTATAGAGTCAGATATGGGCAGACACTTCGACAATGAGGTGATTAAACTCTTGTGTGCCGCACTAGACATCGAACAAAAGCTGCATTGTAGCTACTGCCGTGAAGCATCAGGACTAGTAGAGCAAATGAACGGTACTCTGAAATTGAGAATGGCAAAAATGTGCGCAGCTACCAATATGAAATGGCCAGATGCATTGCCCTTAGTGCTGATGTCGATGAGAAACACCCCTGACAAGAAAACAGGACTGTCCCCCCATGAGATCCTCATGGGTAGAGCTATGAGGTTGCCCGCAGTACCTGCAAATGCTCTAGTGAATATCACATATGATATGGTGTTGGACTACTGCAAAGGCTTGGCTGATGTGATACGCTCTTTCTCTCACCAGGTAGAAGCTAACACATTGACACCGATTGGAGATCCAGGCCACACCCTACAAGCCAGTGACTGGGTGGTTGTCAAGAAGCACGTGAGAAAATCGTGTTTGGAGACACGCTGGAAGGGGCTGTATCAAGTAATCTTGACAACTACCACTGCTTTGAAGTGTGCAGGCATTCCAAATTGGATACATGCCAGTCACACAAAGAAGGTAACGTGCCCAACTGACGAGGAACTTGAAGTTTCCGGCACAACAGTTCCAGAAAGAGAAGTCTCAGGGCCAGAAAACAGTCAAGACGGAATTGAGACTGCAGGAGAGCCCACTGAGAACAGCCTCATCCCTCAAACAGTGAATGAGTTCGAGAGAGGTGACAGAGTGCCTATCTCAGTAGAGGCAGCAGGAGAACAAAGTCAAGGAGAGGTTCTCCCAGAAGTAGACAGATACGGGTTAGAACTTGAACCCGGTACAGATCTAGAAGAAGAAGAAGAAGAAGAGGGAGAAATAATAGAAAGAGATCAGAGTGTGCCAGCATCCCCTGAGCCAGCCGCAGGTCCATCAAGTGAAAACACCATATCACAAGAGGAGGGTGCTGTCCAGCGTCCTGAAAAGGCACAACGTAAAAAGACGCATAAGGGTGATAACTGGCCATAGAAACCACTCTTAAGGATAAGAAACATACCAAATGAAACAATAACAGAGGAAACTGATACATCTTGAGTGGAAGATCTAAGTGAAGGAGAACAGCAAGGTGAACGAAGGTTGAAAAGAAAAAGAATCGCAAACAGAAGATTTACAGGTCCTGAATGGGCGTATGCTACAACATTTGAATGGCAACAAGAAATCCTAGCATTCTGTTTTGATCGAGAAGTACCAGGCCAATACTACGGTACCTGAACTGATTTAAAGGAAAAACTTGGTTAAAAATCGAAATTGAAAACTGAGAAAAGAGACTTATAGATTACCGAATGTGACATTAAAACCGAATTTGACCTTGAGAAACCCGATTACGACAAGCTGCTAACCTAATTTGACAAAAGGGGTCCTGGTGCGAGTGAAAAATGAGAATTTTAAAATCATCCTCTAATTGATTGTTATTCTGCTATCTGATTCTATACAGACATGGCTTATAATAGAGGTAGTAACAAGGGGAGTAACGTGTGTGGTTGGTTAAGCCTTATGATAGGCATTGTGTGTGCAATAATAATTGTAGGAGTGATTGTGGGAATGCCGGGGTTAGAGAAAAAGACTATTAACGCTACTTCAAAACCTGAAACTACAACACTAACACCGTGGGAAAGATTTGAGCAGGATGCAAGACACTTGCATGCGGGAACTAATTCAAAGGGGGAACTTTCTACTAATGTCTTCTATTGCTTGCTAAATGAGTATGTGGAGACCATGGATGTGAAAGACTGTTGTGTGTGCACTAAGATTCCTTCATCTGTGCAAGAAGGGGTTACCTATCATAGCCTTCCTTTAACATACGGGATTAGCTGTAGTTTGCTACTAACCAGATTCTATAATCAAGAGCATGTGCAGTACTTTTATTCAAATCTGGATGTTGTGTTGTCTTTTGTGCCTGTGATTGAATTCCTGAATAAGCTAGCTAAGGAACATGATATAAAAATAGTTAGAGGATTCTTTGAGGCAACGCTTACATTTGGAACTGCTTATGCACATCGCAATAATCTGACATGCTTACTATCAACGGTAGAGAACAGCTTTTTAGATCACACTGATGATAGACGCAAAGCTTTGAAAGAAAGATTAGAAAAAGGGCTAGAGAAACGCACGTATGGACATGATTATGCTTACACCACAATCAAAACACAAGGCAAATTAGTTATAGATGCATTACATGTAGGTATGCTTTTTATATATAGGCCAAAATCTGAGCAGGACAATTTGTGTGTGGGAACGAGTGAATGTAGACATGTGTTTTTGTTTCAGAGTAAGTGGACATTTATGCTGAATGGACAAGATCCAAAGATCCCTGGGATCTATTACATCTGTGGACTTAATGCTTATTACCGTCTCCCTAGGGAATGGTATGGGACATGTTATTTGGGGATAGTTTTCCCAAAGATTTACCAGATTGATGACTTAAAACAAATACCTAAAACGTCTGAATTACAACATACTAAACAAAAGCGAGAATCAGTGGCTGCTGTCATTGGTGATATATTTGGAGCTATAATCCCTTCAGTAGGGGTTATCTTGAATTCTATGAAGGTTCAAAAGTTGTCTACTATTGTGGATAACATGCTGACAAATTGTACAGGGGCTATACTCCTGATGGATACTGAACTTGCTGCAGAAAGAGCTATGACTCTTCAAAATCGGCTTGCTTTAGACATTCTTTTAGCAAAGAGTGGAGGGGTCTGCAAGATGCTCAACGAGCGCCATTGCTGCTCATTCATTCCGGATAATAGTAAAAAGATTAGAGGTATGCTTACTAACCTAACTAGAGATAGTGCAGATTTGAAGGATTTGAAGGAACCCGGAGTTTGGGAGAAATTTGGAAAGGGCATTGCCAGAGTAGGGAGCTGGTTTACCAACATTTGGAATGGGGTACTTGCTAAAATACTAATGGGTCTATTAATTGTTCTGTCCTGTCTATTAGGATTATGGGAGCATGCAAAATCAATGATAAAATTAAAAGAAATTGGACCAAAAGAACCAGGAGAAATGAAGAAAGTGAAAGAGAGAAAATGTTCAATGAAATTTGGGAAAGCTCACACAAGGGACAAGATGTTGAAATGTTCATTATGCGCAAAGTGAAAAATTAAAGTGAGGGGTCAGGAGAGAAGTTTTGTGTGATGACGAGCGTCATCAGAGGAGGGACTGAGAGAGCGTAGATATGTATAACCTATATTAGAGTGCAATATCTATATTAATGTGTGACGATACTGCATAGAGAACTGTAATAATAGCAAACTTGCTTAAACACCCATCTAATTTGTGACTACGGTAAATGGCCACCAATGTATACGCAAACTAATAATAATGAATAAAATGTTTATATTAGATTCAATTAAGCTTATATTAACGTTCGTATTAATGGAACTGTATTAAAATTCCTCGTAGGCCTTAAGTTAGCGTGAGCTGTAGTTTAGTTGCTCAGCTCTCATATTAAATGCATTTTTTCCTGTTTTCCAGTGTGCTGACTTGCAAAGGACCATGACGCTGTAAATGTTCTTTTTCTTCAAACTTGGAAAGCAAAGTTTTAAGTTTATTGAAACAAGTGTAGATTAATGTTATGTACAAGGTCATTTAGACCGGTGAACGACGAAAACTGCTGACCAAAGGACGTGCCAAGAGATGCCAAAAGATGAAATAATTCCGGATGTGCCACCTCCGAAGACGTCAATTATGGAGACCAATCAAAATGTGATGAACTAATGTGGGGTGACAATTGGGATTACTTAATGTTTAATTTGATAGGTTAAAGATAGTGGGGTATAGCAAATGACCAATAAAATTTTGGGGGACTGTACTATGAAAAAGGGATAAAAACCCATGTCACGGAAGAATCGAGAGAATTAGGTAGGGAATGCTATTGATTTTATCCAGAAACTCTGTCACTCTGTTCGGTGACTTGAGAATTATTAAAACCATCCTCATCCATAGACTGCCCATTTTTACACTTCTCCTCCTTATGAGGGAAGTGTCCCCTATGCCCTTTTAGTTGAGTCCTGTTTGATGGCATTTTGACTGACGTCCTGAAGACGAAGACTCATCCTGGGTGCTGATCTAATCTTTGGAGGGTAATTATGACAATGCAATTTGTAATTTGTCTGTTTGCTTTTCCTTTCTAGGTACCAACTGCTCATTTTTGTTAGAGACCATAGTTAGATGTTTTTTTTTCTCCAAATTGGTGTTCTAAATTGTTTTGCATGAAGCCCAACATGCTGATGCTAATCTGTGGTTAGGACAGGAGTTCACTTAGACTGACGCAAATAGACAAATGACTGACATTATGCTATGCTGATTTGATACGTATAAGACATTTGCTGTATTCTGATCTATGTTTACGCCGTGTTATGTTCTAATGTTTGTGATTCTCGCCGTAATGAAATGTTATCACAGTTGCCATATCGTGACTATGCTATTATGCTTTTTGGTAATGAGATTGACTCTTTTGCTCGTAGATTGTAATCAATAGGGAATAAAATACATAAAATTCTAATAAAGGTGTGGTTATTCATGGCTGAAAGGTCATGGTTGCGTCGCTAAATTTTGATTAATGTCTTTTACGAAAGTGAAGTGTACAGTTGTAGTAAATATTGATGACATTATTGATATATTGATTGACATATTGATCAGCTATCTCGTCCTACGGTGTCTCTCAACTGGGTCACAAGATTAATTGGCCTAAAACGAGTCCTAATGTGTAATAAATCAACATAAAAGGACGCGTTATCAATGTTTAGTACCTACAGCTTGTTGTGCTGAACCATCAGTGTATATGACAGTATGGTATCTGTCTAGTGGCAAGATATTTAGAGAAGTGGGCTACTCTTGTTCGTACTGGAGAAACTCTTGTGTCTGAAGTTTTGGATCAAAAATGTAATCAACATCTGTAGCGGTCAGAGACGTTGCCCATTGAATTCAATGTGGATGTAATGCTTTAGCGTTAGCTTGCTTTGGTGACAGCCTCAAAGGCCGGCACCAGGGAGACAACAATAATACATTTTCCCTGGGCAAGTGGCCTCTCTTTTATGACGGTTATCTGAACTGCCGTCAGAATCTCTTCTGTAGGTGCAAAACGCTGTACTGCATTAGAATATAAATGCGATTTAAATGCTAAGGGTACCGTGTCACCCTTGTTGAAGGTAACACGAGTAAATCCAATGGCACCAGCACGTATTCTGATGACCAAATTTGTTTTATTATCACGTGTGTGTAAGTGTTTAGCTTCTAGCATGTCCTGTTGCATTTCCCTAAGGATGCGTGTGTGTTCAACTTTCCAGTGTTTGCTAGAAAAATTGGGCTGAACCAAGTCATAAAGTGGCTTGATACGTTGTGCATAATCTGGAATGTGTGCTCTGCCAAAATTAAAGAAACATAGTAATGACTGCAGTTTCTTAAGGGAGTTAGGAGGGTGCAGTTGAGCACATTTCTCTAGAAAGTGTGGGGCCAGGCTCTTTCCCTCGTTTGATAGCTCATATCCCAGGAACAGTACACTGAAAAAGGCTATTTTACTTTTTTTAAAGTTGAATTTGTAACCGAGGTCTGCAAATCCCAAAATGAGCCGATCGACCCTTGCAAGATGAATGTCGAGGACTTCGTCCGTGAGATATATGTCATCCACGTAGAATAACGCCTCTGAATCAATATCATGAAATATTGATGTTACACAGGCTGAAAATAGCCCTGGGCTGTTTTATAGCCTTGAGGTAGACGACAAAAGCGTTTTTGAGAGCCAAATGAGAATGCACTCAGGTCCCGCCTTTCGTGTGCTAAGTTCTGGCAGAAAAAGCCATTAGATATGTCTAATGTTGTTTTATATTTTTTAAGCACTATATTGTTTGTTAGTGCTGTGCTGTGTGAGTTTTGTATAGCATATGTGCGTGTGTGACAATTTAAATGTCTGTAATCAATGACTATTCTGTATGAATGGTCTGGCTTTGCAACGGGGAATAACGGGTTATTCATTGCAGATGTACATGGCTCAATTACTCCCTGGTACTCAAGATGAGTGAGGATCTCCCTCACTGGAGCTTTCGCTTCATGTTTGACAGGATATTGTGGCTGCGGTTGGGGTGTAGACCTAACGGGAATAACATGACAAGGAGACTCCTTGTCCCAACCTATATGATTGCGGTATAATGCAGATGCCTGCGCTAAAGCCCATTCAGCAGCATAGGCTTCTTTTTCTGCTTCCGGAACAAGATTGGAGAAAGAAGGCAAAATGACATCTTCCCCATGCGGGAGCTTACGGACCTGTTCAGATGGCCAGTCTCTTTTGGCCAATAGGCTATCACTAGTAAGTTCATCCCAAAATATTACACTAATGGTGCGCTCCACGTCTTGCTCTATCTGAATTTTTTAATCATAAACCCTTTCGGGTGGGAGAATGCGGCCATCGCAGTTTCAACTGCGATAAAATCACTAGTTGCTGTTGCATTCAGACGATCTTTCAGACTCTGGTGACATATCGTGACCTCTGCTGTGCTGTCTAACAGAGTTACTGCCCATGTCTTGTTCCACAACAATGTTCTCAAGTATACTGAGATTTTTAGCTGTCAGTGCTGCCATCTTTTTCTTTTTAAACTGTGGATTTTGCTGAGGAGTTTTTTCTTATTTTTTAATGGTAGACTGCGGCGTTTCTTTCTTTTGTTTCACGTATTCAGGACATCGATCAGGAGGGGCCCCTCTCTTGCTAGGTCTATCTGGTGCATCCTGAAAGGAACGAGATGGGCATGAATCAGTATATCTGTCAAGAGTTTTAATGTTTTCCCTATTTCTGAGATTGTATCTCCTTTTGGAGTTCTTCGGGTGTGGAGAATCAGCTCTCTTATTTCTTCTATCTTTTAAATCTTTCTGTTTTTCCCAGCGCTTCCTAGGGCCCTCTTGTGCCTGCTTTGTACCCTCCTTATGGGTGGTACCTTGTAACTCCAATTTCTTTGGCTTGGCTCCCAAACTATCCCGCCCTATACTAGTATAGGTGTCGGAAATTATTTTCGGTAGCTGTCTCTCTTGTTCCAGGTGTGGAGTTTCCCGGAGACGCTGGCGTATTGCCAGTGCTACCGCTTCCCCTTTAATATTACTGAGTATTATTGAGGAAACCGCATCAAAGTTATGCATTAATTTCATCCCCAAATCCAAGGCTGGTGCAGCCCCGTGCTCATTCTGTATTTTGTTTTCACACCTCTGGTAAATTGGCAAGTGTCGGGTACCATGTGTGGTAGTGTAAATAGCAGCGAAGACCGTACCCCATGTGGCGCAGTCATCCACCAAGGGAACCATCCCAGACGGCAAGCACATAGTGAGCAGTCAATGTTTTTCCTGTGGTCTCGTATGGGGAAACACAGCTTCCAGCTGATTAGTTTTCTGGGCAATCAAGAACGGTATTTTTACCCGTTCTGTGGGTACTTTAGCCATGATAGTATGCACTGTTTGTGGATTAATCCCAGTAGCCAATTGGTATCCACCAGGTACTGGAAGTGCTGGACGCGCTGGTGTGGAGTCCAAAGTTCGCATTACAAACTGAACTAGTCGTCTATATAATGTCACTAATTCATTATATAAATCTCGCAGATATGCTATTTTCATATTTTGTATGTCTGGGTGAGGGGTGTATGTGGCAAACATAAGCCACATCAGTCTGTTATTAGTTAAAGGACCTAGCCTCACTCTTTGTAATATGTGTGGTAGGGTGCCTTCAAACCAGTTCTGGTGCTCTTGGACAAGGGGCCAAGCTGCCAGGTCACGGGCACCGAAGACAGGTGTGGGCCGGATCGGACCAGTCACAGGCAGTGGCCAACAGTGGCCACGTTTTGAATTTTCCGCGGTGAGCAACCATTGGTTGCTCCCATAAGTGGCGGGGTCGCCCATGCAGTCGTCAGGGGTGGCAGGGCATGTTAAGTAGCAAGCAGGGTTGCCCAGTTACGCGTTTCTGCCTGGGCCCCCCTGATGATTGCTGCCGCCGCCCTTTGGCCCCTTTGGCCTGCTCGAGCAATGGAGTGTGAAATGTATCTCTGGTCCACCTCAGGAAAGGTGACCCAACAATAAAATGTTTCTGTTTGGTATGCTTCATTAGCTTCTATTATAAGAGTAACATCCCGCCCTCTTCTGTAAGGCCGTGCGCTAGTAGGTGTTGTGTTAGAGCTTGTCTAACATTCTTAGGAATGTTGATGGCGTTAGCCATATTTGTTTAGAAAAATGGAACACCAAAATAGGGAGTAAAGTCCTTTTATAAGTTTGAGCTTGAACAACCTACACCTTAATCAGCTGTCACCTTTTCAGCTGAGGAGGAATTGCCCAAAGACCAAGGACGTATCCGTATAATGGGACTTAGGGTACCCGTCATCTGTGAGACAGTGATAGTTGGGGTATCTGTAAATTAGTGCCCAACTACCATTGTTGGTGGCCCCATGTCGTAGTTTGGACTCTTGCTCTGCGCAAGACTGCTGGTTTAAGGATGACAGTACTGTTCTTTGTAGGCGACTATGTCGATCCTACAACAAGTCGCAACTGTTGCCCCAACCTTATCGGCTCACTAGCAGCACCTAACCAGAAACACAATAGTAAAAGGTGATTTGTGGCAGCCTTTACGCATGGACTCGAGCATAAGACATCTCAGGGAGCGTCATGGTTAAACGGAGATTACCCCTTTCTCACAGATATATCATGTCTCATACAAACACAGGCAATGACAAAGATGCAGTAAAGTTTCAATAGTTTTTAATTAATACAACTGCAATTTGCGATATGTTGCATGGGCTGCAAAGATTAGGATAATGAACAGTGCAAGAAACAGAATTGTGAAAACGAGAGTCATTATCACAAAGACTCCCCACCATTTTGCAATGCATGTAAAAGACATAAGAGGTGTAATATGCCCTAATACCCTAATGTGATAGACCTAACCTCCTACCTAAAGTAGAGCTGGGTTTGTTAAACCTAATCTGCCAATGTCATGTCCATGAGAGGAGCCCCCAACCCTTGTTACCTTGGAATGAGGTCTCTATCTCAGACTCCGCAAGGACACGAAGGCTGGGTCAGCGTTAAGACGACGTGCAGCATAGATATCAGCGATGGGGGCGATGCCCTCTGGTCGGAATCCCTCTGATTATCTGTCTAAAGTGCTATGTATTTATATAGATCTACCAGGACCCCTGACGTAGGTGTGTTCCCAAATAATAGATAACAGACATGCTTGGGATGGCAATTATTATAAACAAATCCCTCGAAAGTATAGAGAGGGAAAATCCCTAAGTGTGAACACCTACTGTTTGTTTGTCTTTGTCACTTGATCTTGACGCCTTCGCGCGGTGGCACTGATAATACAAAGCATAACAAGTGACCTAACTATAAACAAGGCAGCCATCTTAGATGAGTTAAATAATTAAATGGGCTACCACAGAGCAAGCTAAGTAGGTTAAAAGTCACTAGGTGACGGGGCATGAGTTCTGCAAGTCAAAGGCTAAACTAACTCCTTTAATCCCATTAAAACAAACTAGGATTCACTACAGGAGTACGAGCAATTTGCTACTGGTTAGCAGGGATAAAGTGCACAGTGTTCTAAAGCCTTCAAAAATAAGACTTCACAAAAAGGAAAAAAAAAACAGGATGACCCCACATATAGGGCAAATTTCCAACTGATGCCTACTCAGTTATCCATTCAGCCAATGGAGAGGGTCATGATGATAAGGCAGCATATTGGTGACAAGAAGTCCAGATGGTCAGTTTGTACACTTCTGCACTAAAACCAAACCCTGACTTATCAACGTGGTCTCCAGCCTTCAGCTGTTCCACAATATGTTGAAAAATATAGCTGTCATGTGTTGCAACTGAAAATCAGCACAGAATAGAAGAACCACATCTAGCATTGTAGATGACTTGCACATTGGTGATAAATGTCAGACCGTGTTCGGGGAGGCGTCTGACAGGCAGGAGCTTCCAGGACCCAACTGTCAGGGTTAGGGATCCATTTTCTCTAGTGTCTTGAGGTCTGTCCTACACTAGCTCTGCAAACTTGGCCAAGTACACCCTTACCGCATTTGACTCTCATGGTAGCAAGAGTGGGCAATCAAAGGCTTCTCAGGAGGAGGTGTGAAGACAGTGACTCAGAACTCCAAAGTCAAATATGAGGCACAATAAGGCCACTGCTTGTCATAGTAAAAAGAGAAGAACTATAAGAGTGCAGCAAAACAAAGTTCAACACACAGTAAGGAGAGAACAACAGGATTCTGCAACATACTATGGGGCTCTAACCAATTTTCATAGTTCCCACACCAACCATGGTGTCCTAGTGCAATTGCAACAGTTCCCGACCCACTATAGCATTCTAGCACTGTGCATTTTCCATACTACTAGAGTGACCTGGTAGTAAAGGAAATCTCATGGGAAAGAGTCGGCAAAGATGCAAGTTCACTAACTGGCTAATGCGGGCAATCATTAAATATGGTGACCCGTAGGTCAGTTCAGTTCATGTCTTGCAAAAGTGTTTTTGCTGGCAATCATTACACTCTTCAATGTGCAGCTCTGTCTCGTTAAGGCAAGACACAGTCTCTTAGTCTCTCAACATGTCTCCATGCTTACCTGAGAGCACTTATCATAGTTGTTGTGGTGCGCTCTCTGCAGTCACACGCATGGCATGTCCACAAACGGGCATGGGTTGTATTGACAGCCCTGCCTCTCAGACCAAAAGTCTTGCAGCAGTGTCATCTTCCTCAGTTGCACCTTCCATGCCTTTGAAAGAAGGGATGTTCTACTAAAGTGGTGCTGATGTCCTCATCCACGGAACATTGAGGAAACATAAGAGCAGGTCCCTCAGATTATTGTGGGGATGCTGGACAGCATGCTGTCACGCAGGAGATTTTTATACTTAACACAGTTCATCATATGAACCATGCAGGGAGCCTGGGTGACCCATCACTGCTTGGGTCTGAGCCGGTCACACTCCTGATCACAAGTCAGCTTTTCTGCGTGAGCCACACACCAGGCATTATGCTGGACTTCTCATCCTGTACATTCTCTCTTCCTATGGGGCCAGGCACTCTTTTCCTTCTCTAAGCAGGGAGGTAGGCTTCTTTGTGCAATGCAAATCCTCTGCTCCCACCTGAAAATTGGTTGCAAGTCTGACAACAGCCAATAGGACTCGGAAGCCGCCAGCAGGCCTTTACCCCAACACAAGTCATACACCAACCGACAAGACAATTAAATTGTTGGAAAAAGTATTTATTTATATACTTTTGTTTAAGATCAAATACCATTAATCGAAATTATGCAAATCATCTTATGCAAATGACTCTATTAAACATTTCACTGCAAATCCTCAATATACACTGATATATGTACATTTTTACATTTGTAACCATACATTTTTACAGGATCCCTTCCTGTCCTGAACCTCCTTTGGACCACACAGGGACTGGTCGTCACCTGTATTCCTAGGGGGGGTGGTACCCCTGCTTCCTCTGCTCCTTGCACCCATGCTCAGGGTTCCGCCCCCTCTCCAAACATCAATCAGCCAAGGGGTGTACAGGGGCGGCCCAGGACATGAGCCCCGTGACCACCCCAGTGATCTGGGCTCCCTACCCCCAATCTGGTGTGTCCATCAGCAGGTTGGTCCAGGACTTCATGATCCTATCTCTGTTGTTATACCGGGGTTCCACCCTTGGGGTCCCCTCTGTTGCTTCAGGTTACTTTAGTCTCTCTTCTTCCGCCTGAGGGCAACCAGGGGCCCAAAGGTCCTTCGCCTTCCCCACCAGAAAAGAAACACCTAGCGAAGAACCACATATCAGCTATGAATTGGTCAGTACCGGGTCGGACAAGTGAACCAGGTCCCTGTGAAACATTTCCAGTCCTTTTAATTGTCTATGAGGGATGTTCCACAAATGGCCTGGACCAGGGAAGAGTTTTGTCATCTCCGCATTGAGTCTCCTAACTGACACATTGATTGTCCTTGGTTTTATTCCTGGGCCCCATTTCTTCTGTGGCACCATGTAAGACCAGGTGATGGCTGCGTGTGGGAATTGTTTAGCTAGCTGCGTAATTTCTAGAAATATGGCCTCCTTGAGGGCCTTTCGTCCTAAGTGCACCAGGTCGTTGCCCCCAAGGTGAATGATGATGAGGTCCGGGGACTGGAGCCCTGCACATCCACAAGCCAGATCTACCAACTGCTGCAGCTGTTTCATTCCTTTGCCGCCAACCCCACACCATCTGAAGGCCATGTCTAAGCTTGTCGCCGGATTCAGTTTACGGAGCTGCTGCAACCGGTATGCCGCCGACGAACGAATGAATGCCCCAATACCCAAACCACACAAGGAGCCATCTACTGTAATAAAGGAAAAAATGTGTGAGAAATAATAATGAATGTGAAGACATGACATATAACCACTGCTTAGACCAGTTCTGGCCAAACGTAACGTTTATAGCAATTGGATGCCCATCTTCCAATGGCTTTCATCTCTGAGATGGGCATGCCTGTCCCTGCTGCCAAGGTAGCCGTGCCAATCCTGAATGAATGGGGGGAGTAACCCTGAGGTTCTACGCCCGCTGCCAGTAGTGTAATCTTCAACACCTCTGCAAATTGGTAGCGCGACAGGCAAGCCCCATTCGCATGTATGAATAGGGCAGTGGATTTCTCTATGGGGCGTACCTTCAAGTAAGCAGCTAGATTGGCCACAGGACAGATTGTTGACCCATGCGCTGCCCGAAGCACAATCCTCGCACCCTTGCCTAACTGATCAGTTTTGGACTTAAGCAGCTGTATAATGGTGGAGTTATTATCGATTATCACATCATGCCACTGGAGACCCCCGTGTGGTCATTCTTGGAAGCACCTATCAATTCCCCGATGCGGAAGGCCCCGTAAAAAGCCACAGTAAAGGCCGCTCTGAATAAATTAGCCTCAAACTGTGAGGATGTAACTAAGGTGACTGAGCCCAGCAATTTTTCTAATAATTGCGGGGTTATGGGCCGCCTGGAGTCTGATCTGGGATCGTCCGCTCTAGACCACCCCACTTGTGCCTGCTTAATAACAAAGGCATTGAGTTTAGAATCTTGCTCCCTGATCTTGGCAAAAAAAACGGATGGCTGACAAGTTGGCTTTGGCGCAAGACACCGGTTTACCCTTGGTCTTTAAATGCTGCAAAAAGGCACAGACTGCTTCTGATGAAAACCAATCTAAAGTGTTCACGGATTTCAAGAACCGTCTATAATGCAAGAAAGCCCTTTCATATGCCCCCCTAGTGCGCGTCGCCAATGATGACACTACTAGGGCTGCTAGTGCGGGACACCAATCCTCCACAGTGATGTTGGAAACTCCGTCATCTTCTCCGACGCCTGTGGGTGGAACCTCTGAAAATCCTGCATCAATGATCGAGACAAGGCATCAGCCGCATTGTTATTTACCCCTGGAACATGTTTTGCCCGGAATGTGACATTGAGTTTCAAACACTGCAGCACCAAATGCTTAAGTAGTCTAAGTACCCATCTGCAACTAGCTTTCTGTCTATTGATAGACTCCACGACAGCCATGTTGTCTGACCAAAATACTACAGACTTGTCTCTTAATATGTCGCCCCAGACCGACACTGCGACGATGATGGGAAATAGTTCTAAAAATTCAATATTTTTTGTGAGTCCTAGGTTAGCCCATTCTGTTGGCCAATCCGCCCTGCACCAGGCAGAACCCAGAATAGCCCCGAACCCCACGCTGCCTGCAGCATCTGGGAATAGGCCGAAGGAGGGGCTATCTACTGAGAGGTGGGGCCAAATTGCCACCCCATTAAAATCTTGCAGGAAAGCATCCCAGACCCTCAAACCTTCCTTTACTGCAGCAGACAGTCTGGTGTGGTGGTGTTTCTCGGTCAATCCCGCCATGGACCTAGCTATGGATCTGGAAAAAGGGCGGGCCATGGGGATGATTCTCAGGGCGAAGTTCAATTGTCCCACTAGAACCTGCAGTTGGTGAACTTGTGACTTTATTATGGGACACAACAGCATTGATGGACCCCTTAAAAGCCTGAAGCTTATCTAAAGGAAGGCGACACTCCACTGCCTCAGAGTCAATTTCAATGCCCAGAAAAGTGATGCAAGTGGAGGGGCCTTCTGTTTTGTCCTGCGCTATTGGGACCCCAAATTCCTTGAACATGTTAGTTAGGGACTGCAGGGCCCATAGGCATTTTTAAGGCCTACGGGGGCCCAAGAGTAGAAAATCATCCAAGTAATGGATCACGTTTGCATGACCGGTACGCCTGGTGAATATCCACTGTAAGGCAGAACTAAACTGTTCGAAATAACTGTAGGACTCACTGCACCCCATGGGCATACAATTATCATAAAAATAGTCCCCGTTAAATTGAAATACTAGGAGATGGTAATCTTCAGGGTGGACTGGCAGAAGCTGGAAAGCTGCCTCAATATCTGTTTTTGCTAGCAGCGTACCGTGCTCCAGAACCCTCAGTTTCTCCAGCGCCTGGTCGACGGTAGCATAGCGAACTGAACAGAGGACCGGGTCAATAGCCTCATTTACTGAAGCACCCCAAGGGGCTGACAGGTTGTGAATCAACCTGAACTGACCAGGATCTTTTTTGGGTACTACCCCTAAGGGGGAAAAGACAAAATCACTAGTATGTGGGAAGGGAAAGGACCTGCCAGTCTCCCTAGTGTGTATTCCTTAGCAATTTTTCTAGCAACTACTTCAGGGTTCCTGAAGGCAGACAACAGATTCCTGCAATGCTTTAGAGGGGGGACCCGGGTGGCGGGAATTCGAAAGCCCTGAGAGAAACCTTTAATCAATAGTTCGGCTGAAGCGCCTTCAACCAAGGGATAAGAGCATTTAAGTGAATGGGCGATTGCAGGGAGGAACTATACACTGGGCTTACTCCCCTCCTTAACTTTATCCCATGATTTCTTAAGGCATTTGAATTCGGAGTGGGAAGGATGCCCACAAAATGAACAGGAGTGCCTGAATTTGCACGTCCCAGAGGGGCGTGAACATATCTTTCTGTTGAACGCCCAATATGAGCCTTTTTTTGTCATTCGCATACTGTGCTCGAGAGGGCTGCTTGCTAGGTAACTTGTTATTCACGCACTCTAACCAAACGTTTACTTCCGTCTGATCCCACCCGATCGCTGGGTCCTCCACCTTTGCCCACCTGAAATCTCTGTCATATTCTAGCCAAGCGTTCCCTCCATACACATGGTGGGCTTTTAATATTTTGTTTGCATAGCATATCACAGCAATACCAGTTTCTGGCTTCTTCTCTAGCATGACTGACATAAACACATTAAAACCGAACAACCAATTCGTAATGCTCTCCTCAATCTTTTGTATTTTATCGTTAAATGATGAGGCTTTTGCACCCTTTTCTTTTGGTTCTACCTCCCTTCTCTTAGCCCTAACCAGGCTAAAAATATCTACAAATTCCCCTTTCCATATTTTTTATTTAATTTCAGGAGCCACATGCGCAGCTAACTTCCCTGGCCTAGACAGCAAAGTGTCAAATCCTGTCCCCTCAGCAGAAGCAAGTGTTTTCATGGCACTAACGCCTTGTTCGCTAACCTTACCATGCTCTTTTTCCACCTGCGGATTCTGAGAGAGCGAGCCCGGTGCCAGGCTGACACAGGGGCTTGAAGTCATCACCTGTAAAGAAGGAACAGTACGCGCCGTCGCCAATGCTTCGACCTGGCGCTTAAGATCTTGCACTGAACTCTGAAATGAATCGCTAGCCCACGGATTTGTAGGGGGTCGGGGGCGTGTGGCGCATTAAGATTGGCTAACATCTGTGACACCGCCAATAGGGCTTGGGTTGTTGGGTCTTGAGATGCTCCTGGGAGGGTCGGCGCACTTTACCCCTGCTCTGAAGTTGTGCCCCCACTGGTGTCATCCCCGGGGGAACTGGGGGATTCTTGGACGGGTAACTCCTTGGTTGGTGCTGCCAGTACTGCTAAAGATCGCCGTATGTCAGCCAGCATGGATTCCACCCCTAAGGCCAGTCCTGGGGTAGCCGTCCGTCACCCCCCCCTGGGCATAGGGGCCCCCATGGGGACTGGATCAACTATAGGAGATGGGGGGGGAGCTGAAAGTGTCAGACTTGGTTGTTGGACCTCTGCGACCTGCTTTTTATTCCTACACTTGAATGGAGGAAAAGCTGCGCGCGCTGCCACATGAGTTTGCCAAGGACGGGAAGGGCCTTCCCCACAGTCATCCCTTTTTGAAGGGACATCCCCCCCATCTGAGTCACCGTCACCCAATTTTGCTAAAACCAATTTCAATAGTTGGGCCAACTCTGGATCAGTTCCCTTCCTCTTGCCCACCCTCACTCTATTGGATGCCATAATGTAAGAGACAGGTGAGAAACAAGGGCCTTAGCAGCTTAACTAATTCTGTGTCTTGCTACGAGTAATGCCTAAAAAACACATTAACCCGCCCCGCAACCAGCGTGTTACTGGCGCCTGAATGCTCTTGTTGCAAAAGTAAAAATGAGGGGAACCCCTAGCAGGTGAGCGCGCACACAGTTAAACCCACACTCCTAAGAACGGAGCACAGCCACTGTGCGCTCACTCACCTCGGTTTCAAACAGCTAACGTGCCCCAGAGACCTGCCGCCGGCTCTCCGCGAAGCCTGGAATGTCGAAATCCTGGGTCTGGAGAAATCTTGAGGGAAATCCTTTCCGCGGGGCACAAACCTTGGTTTGAAAAAACAGCTAACGTGCCCTCAAAAGGAATCCTGACCGTTCGGGCCGCCGCGCCAATGAGAAGAAGGCCGAGCCTTCGGGGGGGGGCGCTTTTAAGCCACCCTCTGGCTTGTGGTGGCCCAAACCGGTCCGGCTCGGACGCCGGCCCAACGTTCCCTCTAATGGAGGTACTTCCGCTCCCACGCCTCGCGAGGCGTGCAAGCGGAAGCCTCGGCCAGCCCGCGCACAACTAGTGCGAGGGTTCGGCCCCGGCGTCCCCGACCCCTAAGGGGCTGCGCTCCCCCCATGTTGGGAGGCGCTTTTCCAGAATCATAGCAGCTCTTCTACAGCTTGGTAAAGCACTCTTCCTTTATCCAAATAACCTGGAACGGGAACATGGTGTGATGATTTGGTTCCCACCATTATAATGGTTATCCAGATGTTGAGCCATTGTCTGAAGCCCAGACACTAGCATGGGTTGATTCATTTTCAAATGTAATTTTTTGGCTGCTGTGCAGACACAGCTTTTGTGAATGCTGATGGCTCTCATAGCAGGTAATGATGATAATGCTGGCTACCCCAAAACATGAGCCCCATGAAGTGTGAAGACTCTGCATTAGGCTGTCATCGGTCTCTGCATGAAAACTTCTTTAGGCTTAAAGCGAAATCTGTTGAATCACCCCTGCTCCTACCATTCGCCAAATGATAGTGCTCAGGAAGGACTTACTGTCAATTTCCCATTACAATGGTCTCATAACATTTCCAAGAGAGCTCTGTCTTTGTCTTCCATACTTCAGTGTCTGGGGCTCCTCCAGTAAGCTCCAGGAATACCGACAATACACTTCAGCTGTCTGGGAAAGCTCTTTCCCATTCTCCATCTTGTACCATGTCAAAGGAGGATCAATCCAAAATGGATCTCACTGGCCCCAGAAACAATACTACCACCATTACATGGATGCATGCTAACATCCCTGCTTCTCTCACACGCACATTGGATGGCAATGCAAGTGTTTGGGTGTTTCAATCAAGTGGAGATTACATGATTGGCACCAGTTGGAACCTCAGTCTACTTGAACCAGAAAAAGGGCATTGTCAGTATAATCAATCCACAAAAATCAGTTTGATGCACCACCACTACATGTCAGCAACTAAAGACATGGACAGTAACCCATTTCATCATAGAAGGCATGCTTGGTGCACACCTGCTGGTCACAGAACAGGTTCTGGATCTTGGAATTACCATGGACAGGAAAAGGACACATGCATAAGTTACACTAGCATGTCAGCTGTGCCATTACAAGATACCGGATTTACATGCAGTTTGATCACCCAAGGCAGCGGTAGGCACCTGTTTACCAAGCAGTGTTCACTCCCATTCCACTGGAGATGATGGCATAACAGATGCTCTATGGATCTAAGGCCTGTAAAATGCCCTTTTTGAATCCTAGTGCACCAATCACATTTGGAAATTGCCACAAAGAAGAATTGTTGCACCAATCCGCCTGTTCTACAAAGACTATGGTATGACAACATATCTGTACCAAGCAAAGGCATTACACTGGCTAGCAAGCAAGATTAACATTATGATGCTGGTTGTTAGCAGCCTCAGTTCAGCAAGAACCTTGACTTGGGCAGGGGTGGCTTTAGAGTGGGTTTTTAAGAGTTCTGAGCTCACTCTCTCAACTTCTCCCATGCCGAATGGGAGAAGCATGGGGAATTGAAGCTATATTACGTACCTGCTATTCCTCAACCATGCAAAGCAGTCTCACCAACAACTTGCGTAGCCAATCATCTCCTGGGCAATAGGGCCATATCGAGAAGATCTGGTTCTGATATTCTGGAAAAACTTCCAGGAGAGTTTTTATTGCTTTTATATCTGTCACTTGTGCTCATGGACATCATTTAGGGGTCGTCAGAGGTCGCGGCTGAGACCCCTGGCTTGCCCTATGCTACCCCTGGCACTGTCTTTGTGATGCCTGCCTCAGTGGTGGTAAATTCAATGCCAGGAACACAGTGGCAGCTCTTCCTTATAGACGTCAGTTGGGGCTACACTCTCTTTGTTTTCTGTCATTTATTACACTAATAGAGAATAATAATATAGTATTCACTAATAGTGTGATGAAAATGGAGCACAATTAGCTGGAACATGCCTTTCCATGGCAGCTAAGGTAAATGAAAAATGTTTTAAATGTATGTTGTGTGCATGCTTGCGGGTGAGAGTGTTTATGTGAGAGAGGGGGTGTATGTAAGTGTAAATGTGTGTGTTTGTATAAGTAAGTGATGGCACTTCCACTACCCCTGACATTTCGATGAATTGACGTCAATGCTTGTGCTACATTCGTGTGAAACACAGCAAGCATACGCAGCAGTGAGTGGATAGCTCGGTTGTCCTGTAAGTGAACTGACACAGATTTGTTTGAACAATAAATGATGTGTTCCTTCTAGGACATCACTGCGTTGAAATGCACACGGACTTTAAAGTTGTCTACATTCCCATCTTTACAGCCGCTACATGGTGCATCGTATACCTGTATCTGCTGCTCAACTAGGAAACTTGAGATCTGGGAGTTAGACCAAGGCGGTCATTCTGACCCTGGGGGTTGAAAACCTCCAGGGCAGAGTGCCACAGAAGCACTGCCAACAGGCTGGCGGTGCTTCAGGGGCCATTCTGACCGCGGCGGTAAAGCCGCGGTCAGAAAAGGGAAACCGGCGGTTTCCCGCCGGTTTTCCCCTGCCCCAGGGAATCCTCCACGGCGGCGCTGGTGTCGTGGGGCCCCTGTGGGCCCCCTAACAGGGCCCCATAAAGATTTTCAGTGTCCGCAAAGCAGACACTGAAAATCGCGACGGGTGCCACTGCACCCGTCGCACCCCTTCAACTCCGCAGCTCCATTGTTGAAGGGGCTTTCCCGCTGGGCCGGCGGGCGGCCTTCTGGCGGTCGCCCGACGGCCCAGCGGGAAAGTCAGAATGACCGCCGCGGTCATTTGACCGCGGTACGGTCTTCTGGCGGTTCCCGCCAGGCGGGCGGCTTCCGCCGCCCGGGGGAGTCAGAATGATCCCCCAAGTGTTGAGAACCAGCACTCCTTTGGGCTGACCTTCTGTTAATGGGTTCTTTGATTTGCCATTTAGTTTGAAATTCCTCGGACACGCCTACATTTTCGTAATGGTTTCACATTTTGGAAACACCCGTTGGGAACTCCCACTTAGTTACTACCATCATTGCAGTATGAAGTTTTGAAGTCGGCGCGGACGTTCCACAATTATGAAGTGCAGGACGGCAGGCATAAACATGCCTTTTCTCCTTCGTGAATAGAAGTGTAAGCCATACCTAAAATCCACTCCTACGCATTGCATAAATCTACTAAGGCTTTTGTGAATAGGGCCTATTGTGTTTTCTTCCTTTTCTACCTAGCTATTACCTCTTGTGCGCTGGATGTTTCTCAGCCAGAACTATCTCTTTGCTCACACAATTTTAATAAAATATTTAGACACAGAAACTGAGTCATCAAGTACATATTAAGTTAACACATAACAGAGGAGTCAAAGATGGCCGCTCCCTGCCCCATATTTGTTGATTAGCCAAACCTTACCTAATTCGATGTTTGTTTCATTTCATGGTAAATGTGCCCTTCGACAGCAAAAGGTGGTTCGTTTCTGTAGTCCTTAGACTAACATCGTCACAGATTATATTTTATCAACGGAAGGGTATTTGCCAAGTAACGCCGTCTGCAAGCGTGTTTTGCTTTGGTGGCGTGTGAAGTACATTGTTTTTCACCCAAGTTCGAAGTTTGCCTACGTTTGTCATTTCTAGAAAGGTTTGTTAGTCTTTTGTGCATTTAATGAAGAACAGTTGGAAACCTGCCATTCTTAGAGGTACAAACAAAACCTCGTGCAGGTCAGCACCTAATTAAAGTTCCACTAGGGGGAGCTAAGAGAGTTGGTTTCCGACATGCTGCGCCAGATGTGCCGGGCGTTAGTTAATTTCGCAGATAGTCTATTTTCACGCTGTAATCATCTTGCCCCATTATCACCCCCCTTTAAATACGTCAGAACGCCCTCGCTTGTATTTGCACCTGAAATGGCACGTCAAAGAAAACCAAACAGAGCCCATTGTAGTGTGAATGGATTTGTGACTAGGCAGGCGCTTCAGTGCGGATTACCTGACATCCAACGGGACGAATTTGCTGAGCACAATGTCCGTGATGACCTGCTAAAAGCCAAGCAAACTGAGCATTTGTAGAAAAAAACTCTATCCGTGCCGAAGTCTGATTAAGACCTGGGGTCCCGAGACTGTTTGATCCTGCTCATCAAAGGGAGTCCCTTAAACAAGCCTCATTTGCACCATACTCGGGGATGCGCTGAGAAAACAAAAGGGAGGGCACCAAAGCTGAGGGAGAGGAGCAGCGCCTGCTCTCAGTTTAGTTCAGAGAAAGAGCGCACAGCACGAGATTAGCGCTGGCTTCTGCCGAGTTTCGTTCGCATTGCCCTCTGACACAATCGGATGCCATCACAGCCCTCGTGCTAAAAGCTAAGTTGTGATTTTATAGCCATTTGAAAGTAAATCGACTCGTGTTAATAAAACGCAACTATACCATAACGAAGGTGCGAGCGGATGGTGCGCATACCTAGATGTATTACGCAGACAACGTAACATTGAAAGGATAACATTATATTATGCTGGTATGCTCTTGACGGTTATATAGCTAGATCCTAACTGAGGGACTTTCGAGGCCTATATATTAACTAGGTAGGTTACATCTTATCCCCTAGCAACATATATTAAATCAACATAAACTGCCCCACGTAAAAAAAGTCCCTCATAAAGAGGTTCTCTTATTTTTTCCCGCAGGCGGTGTCTGCAGGTAAGAAACAGGAGACTTCCCATGCCAAGAAAAAAAAACTAATTAGACTGAGCCTTTTTAAGACCATTCGAGTCCGTTCAAAGTAACCTGGCGTTTATCTGCAGCATTAGAACCATGAAGCCTTGTTGTGTTCAAGGGAAATGTATCACAATGCCTGCTAAGCAATCTAGCAGCAAAACCATTAGTTTAGCAAGTTAATAGTGACTTAAATGTGAGGCTGGAGTCAAGTATGTCAAATTCTACAAGGTAATTATCTGAAATGTTTTGGAAAGAATGCTTTCTTTTTATGTACAATAAACCTGGGTCAAGTGACACTAGCTAAAACATATTTGTGTTAGGCATCTATTTGAGCATAAAGCAAGCTATTGGTAAATGCAAATACAATTCTGATCACAAATGGGTGAAATCCGTTAGTTCTTCTAAAACAACATCACTGCTGAAACTGCTTCTGTAGGCTTTCTAGATTTAAGGTCCAAGATTCTGGAATGACCACCCTTTGCATATATGACAGCCTGCATCTTTAGGACTATTATGGAAAACCCTCCCGAGGCACCTCTACAATGTTCACTTACCTTTATCGAGGACAACCCTTCCCCACTTCCTCCACTTTGTGCAGTTAACTATATTTAGCATGAATAATGTCCTAACTTCTCTTTACAAACATACCTACATGTCTTTCTCCCCGCAAGTGAGATATGTATATTGTGGCTATGCCCAGCCGCTGTTGACTCCAACTGCTAGGTTAGCATTGCATAAATACCCCCAATAAATTACTACAACGGAAAGTTCGATTTTACTAACCATCAAACATTTTAAACAGTATGCTGTCAGAGCAAAATGGCCAGGAAAAGAAAACACAATCTACATGTAGAAATACTCTGATATCATAAAAAAACACAGTTTGACCTGTACACCAAAAAATAAGACTCTAAAAAAGGTAGAAGAACATTGAAAACATAGACATCAATGTATCCGACTACTAAAGTCATCCTGTGGTATTAGAATACCATGAACTAAAACATTATTATTATTATTATAGACCAGCATAACTATGCCCAACCGACAATCCAAACACAAAAGAGCTCGTGAATTGCTCACACATAACAGTTTATGATTTTGTATTGCTTTTAGTAACACAATTTTTGATGGTGGAAGAATTTAAGCGTTGTACAGTAAACTGAGGTTTCTATTACACTGTTAAAGTATGACATAATTGCAAAGAATGCATACAGCAGCAAGGCAACTACTGAATTCATGAAAAAGGATTCAAAAGCTCAAGCTGCCATCTCATAGAGGTACCCTGATGATTTACGCCGAACCTTCCGGATCAAGAAGCACATACTAGCGTACTAACCACTTCTTACATCACCAGCCACATCAGGTGGCTTTGTACTAGCTCATGATTTGATCTGTAAATTAAAAGATTCAAAGTACAACGGAGTGAGGCCAGAAAAAAAACTATTCGTTTCAGTGAGAAAAAAAAAAGAATATATATAGAGTGATACATAAATTATGCAAAAAAGAAAAGAGAACTCTGGGTAGTTCCCAAGTTTAGGCAGAGAGCAGCTCCAGTAAGGAGCACCCTGAAACACCAGCGACACTGTAGATTTGCTCACCTCAAATGTCTGTTTATCTAGCAAAGTTTTTAAGCCTAGGATCAGCACAGTGCTATCCATGCCGAGATAGATAAGGACAAAGTCTTTTGCCATTTGTACAGCAAAGTCTTTAAGCATAGGTTTGACACAGTGTCAACCTTGCCGAGCTGTAAAATGACAAAAGCCATTTGATGTGAGCAAATCTAGAGTGTCGCTAGTGTTGCAGGATGCTCCTTACTGGAGCTGCTCTCCACCTAGACTTGGGAACTACTCAGAGTTCTCTTTTCTTTTTTGCATAATTTATGAGTCACTCTAACCCTGAAAGGGATTTGTTTTGACTTATACTGGGTGCTCCCTTGTGTCTGGACATAGCTAAACCTCTCTGAAGAGATCTACTGAAAGCGAAACAAGTGTCAGTGGTTTCTTTTACTCATTCCAGGTTGGCTTGGATAGTATTTTACCAGTCCAAAGCTGTAATACTGTGCCTGGAGTGGTAAATGGCTTTTGTCATTTTACAGCTCGGCAAGGTTGACACTGTGTCTGCATTTGTGCGTGTAAATTCAGAACCTAACCATAACGTCCCTGTAACACTTGTTTTTTTCAGTGAATTTCTATGTTTTTTTAGCACACACGTACATAAATATAACCAGTGCCTAAGGCCAGGCCCAGGCCCAGGCGCCAACCCTTCTGAATGCGCCCAAGCCCAAGCAGCGCATGGCCTTTGGAGGTGCGCAGCATGTTAGATGCAGTGGGTGGGTTTTTTTTTTCAGGTTTTTCTGGATCCTCAGATCGACCGCATGGAGCTGTGGATCCACAAATCAGACAAAAAAAAAATTGGGCACTTCTTTCACCACACGTGGTCCCTATGGGGCATATTTATACTCCGTTTGCGCCGAATTAGCGTTGTTTTTTTCGACGCAAATTCGGCGCAAAACTAACGCCATATTTATACTTTGGCGTTAGACGCGTCTAGCGCCAAAGTATGAGGAATGAGCGTCATTTTTTTGCGTGAACGCCTTCCTTGCGTTAATGAGATGCAAGGTAGGCGTTCCCGTCTAAAAAAATTACTGCGACGCAAATGCGTCGTATTTATACTCCCAGGCAAAAATCACGCCCGGGAGTGGGCGGGGCAAAAAACCCCGCATTTGCGCCTCTTTTTAACGCCTGGGTCAGGGCAGGCGTTAAGGGACCTGTGGGCTCAAAATGAGCCCACAGCTGCCCTCCCATGCCCCCAGGGACCCCCCCTGCCACCCTTGCCCACCCCAGGAGGACACCCAAGGATGGAGGGACCCATCCCAGGGACATTCAGGTAAGTTCAGGTAAGTATAATTTTTTTTTTTTAATATTTTTTTTTGGCATAGGGGGGCCTGATTTGTGCCCCCCTACATGCCACAATGCCCAATGACCATGCCCAGGGGACATAAGTCCCCTGGGCATGGCCATTGGGCAAGGGGGCATGACTCCTGTCTTTACTAAGACAGGAGTCATGTAAATGGCGTCTGGGCGTCGTTAAAAATGGCGCAAATCGGGTGGAGGCGATTTTTTTGCCTCAACCTGACTTGCCCCAGTTTAAGACGCCCTAACGCCATTTTCCCCAACGCCGGCGCTGCCTGGTGTACGTGGTTTTTTTCCACGCACACCAGGCAGCGCCGGTCTGCTAGCGCCGGCTAACGCCATTCAATAAATACGGCGCACGCATGGTGCTTCAGAATGGCGTTAGCCGGCGCTAATCTTTTTGGCGCAAAACTGCGATAGCGCAGTTTTGCGTCAAAAAGTATAAATATGGCCCTATGTGTCCTATGGGATCAGGATACCAGTATCCTTACCCCTTATGTGTGCTTGCACTCTTCTTCCCCCCTCCAGCCCCCAAGCCGATACGACATACAAAATGGCAGCCACAAATTTTCTGTCAAGTTGAGTCCAGCGAATCAGGGCATAGCTTTTCCTTCCAGATCCGCAGACTCGACGCCAAATCTGCGAATCCAGATCTGCGACTCCTCCGCGTTCCTTTTTATCTATATGTTTTTACACCAAATCACAAAAAGCACATATGTGTGTTACAATCTAGCTTCCTGCCAAACTTGGTGTAATTCCGTTCAGCAGTTCGGGCTGTAAGTGTGTCTAAAGACCCTATAGGAAATGCGTTTTTGGACCCCCGCTTGACGGATCACCCCGAAACTTTGAAGACAGCAGCTGAATTGACCGTCATATAAGTTTTGAACATTTAAAGAAGATTTGTCAAGCGGTGTCAAAGTTATTGGCAAAACAAAAAACCTCTTTCTATGGAAACTAGGTCCTATCTATAACCATCTACTAGTGACCGTCAGTAGGTTATTTATATATGTGTATATATATATATATATATATATATATATATATATATATATATATATATATATATATATATATATATACACACACTTAAAACACCAAAGGATACAGGGACATGATAGTTAGGTTCTGAATTTACTCACAGAAAACAATAGATATTCAGCAGTAATTGTTGCAGTTATTTCAAGTAACTATAACTCGCGGCCTAAGGTAACTATAACCCGCACCCCTGCCATGCACAGTTTTTTCTTCAATATTTTGACTGCTAATGTTTCATTTACATTTTTAATGACATTATAAAAGTTGTCATGAGTGTTGTAATATCTGTGGTAATTAGCAGTGCATGGCGAGGAAGAGAGTTATAGTTACCTTAGGCCACAATTATTAGTTACTTGAAATAACTAACTATAACTGCTGAATTTCTATGGTTTTGTGCAAGTAAATTCAGAACCTAACTATAACAAGCCTGTAACCTTTGGGTTTTTAACTGAATTTTTATTTCTTTCAAATCTATTTCTAACTATGAAGCTCCTGTAACCTTTGTTTATGTATTTGATTTTCTGTTTCTTTTAATTCTATTTCCTATGACGTGCCTATAACCTTTGATTTTTTCAGTGAATTTCTATGCTTTTTTAAATGCAAAGTACTTTTAATTACTGTATGTTAATCCAACTACTGCCACGCACAGCTTTTGGCCGTGTACACCAGGGGTTGGCCGCAGTGCCTGTGGCCAGGCCCTGCAGCCAAGCCCCCATAACCACACAAACCATGCCACGCACAGCCTTCGGCTGTGCGCTGTGAGGGGGACTGGCATTCAGCCAAACACCTATACCCACCCAACTCCAGGCAGTGCATGACCTTTGGCCATGCGCTACGTGGGCTGACTGCATGGCCTGGCCCAGGGCCCTGTGGCCAACCCCATATAACCACCCAATCACACATTGACCCGATGTTTCTCCTTGCTGTGCAGTTTCCTGACACACACATTACATTCAACCCAAATATTTTGATGGCAAAAACACGTTAATGTTCCATCACTAGAAATGTTCAAAATACTAGTAAATAAACAGACAAAGTACCATGAAATACCAGGATTTGAACTTTCAACCTACTGAGTGTCAGTCTAAGACCTTTACCAGTGCCACACAAGAGACTCTTTTCTGCTGTGCCTTAAAACACAACTATAACATTTGCAACCAATCATTTAGCCAGTGTGACACTTTTCAAGTTATTGCATGGAGAGACCATTGTGATAACAATCTCTCTCTCTCCTCCATTCTCTTTATGGGATGGAAGAGAGAGAGAAAGTGACAGGACCTTGGGGGGAGCCTGAAGGCCCCTCTCATCTTAGCCAGCTCCCCAAATCCTGCGAGAGCTGGCATTGCTCCAGCAAGGAGCGAGCTTCTTGAAATAACATCACATGTTTCCCTGAGTGCATATCTGCATGCAGGGAAACATATGAAATCTCTGCTTTCTGCAACCAAGAGCTGTTCAACAGCTCCTGTTGCAGAAAGAGGAGTTATGTTTGCTTTTGCTTGGTGGGAGCTGTCAGCTTCCACCAAGCAAAAGCAAACAGCTACCTCCTGAGGGTGGGCACATTGGAAGTTAGCAGGAGTCAGTCCTGGTGGATGGCGGCCCCCAGGACCATATATGGCTTTTGATGGGGGCTGTGTGGCCCACCTCCATTATTAGAGTTTAGCCCCAGGGAGGTGGAGGTCCCCAGTGCTGCAGGTGCCCACAGGCTCCTTGAATTAAAATGCATATGCCCCCGGGATGGCGGTGATCCCCCGGGGCAGGGGGCCATCAGCCCCCCCACACATATTATTGGTGTTTGCCCCAGGGAGGTGGCGATCTCCAGGGCCTGGCGGGGCTGGGCAGCCCACCCGACACACATTATTTGGGTTTGCCCTGGAGAGGTGGGGGTCCTCGGGGCAGGGGGTGCTGCATGGCCCCCCACACTACATATCACATTGTCCTGGGAAGGTAGCGGTCCCCAGGGGACCGTGTGCCCCCCCACACTACATACCACTTTGGCCTGGGAAGGTGGTAGCCCCCAGGGCTGTGGGGGTGGTGGTGTGCAGACCCCCCTGCATTAAATAAAATGCATGTGCCCAGTGGAAGGGGCAGTCCCCTGGGCCCAGGGGACACCGTGTGGCTCCCCCACACATTATTGGAATCTTCCCTAGAGAGGTAGTGGTCCCCGGGGGGGCACACAGCCCTCCCACACTACATACTACTTTGTCCTGGGGAAGTGGTGATCCCCAGGTTTGCAGGGGGCCTGGGCCAGTGCCCTACATCATATTAATTACTTTTGCCCCTGGGAGGTGGCGGTTCTCCATGTGCAGGGGGTGACACATGGGAACCCCCTACATAGATAATGCACAGTGCCTCTGGGAGGTGGCAGTCCCCGGTGCTTTCGATAAGCCCTAGGAGGGGGCCCCCTGGCACCCCATTCATTTTTGCACCCCATCAATGCCCCAGTTACCTAGCCTACCTGGGGGGGAGGCAATGTAAAATAAAAGTGTGGGAGGCCACCCTTTAAAAAAAAACAAATCTTGGAAAATCTGTGGATCCATCCAATGATTTTTCCGATATTTAAAAAAAAGAAGCTTATTAGCCTTTTCTGTTTTTGTGTTTTTTTGTGGGACTCGGCTATAGCCAATTCCCAAATTGGCTGCCAACACTTCCATGTTGAAGTGTTGGCAGCCAATCAGATATCAGCACGGGAACAGTTGAATCCGTGGAGGATCAGCGTCCCTAGATATCTAAATTTTTGACCTTTAATCCTTTCAAAAATACTGAACAGATTTACAATAAATCAAGAAAGCACACTTTCAGGACCAACAACTAGCTTTCTGTTAAATTTGGTGTAATTCTGTCCAGCGGTTCAGGCTGTTGTCATGTCCAAACTCCCTGTGGGAAAATGCATGGGGAAAACATGTTTTGGGACTCCCCCTTTTTCTCAGCTCCGCTTGACGGATCACCCCAAAACTTCAAGACTGCAGCTGAAGTGACTGAAGTATACATTTTTAAAATTTTGGGAAGATTCGTCAAGCGGCGCCAAAGTTATTGGCGGAACAAAAAATGCTCTTTCTATTAAAACAAAGTCCTAATTATAACAACCTTCTGGCATCCGTCAGTAGTATGTATGTATGTATGTATGTATATATATAAATGTATGTATGTATGTATATATATATATATATATATATATTTTTTTTTTCACTGAAAAAACAAAGGTTAAAGGAAAGCTATAAATAGGTGAATTTCTAAGTGACAACGTTAGTGTTTTGAACTTGAGAAAAAAACACAGAAATGTACCCGTTATAGTTAGGAGCACTAATTATAGCTGACGCGCCCGCTATGCACTTCTCATAACCTCACGTATGACATCACTCATGACGTGTTCTATAACATCATTTAAGACATCACTGATGACATCTCAAATGACATCATTCAGGACAACATCCAATGAAAGTGCAAGTTTGTTTTACGGTTTAAATAGAGGTGAGTAACTACCATAGAAATTCTATATAGCCTTGTAGAGTTATAGGACATGTGATAAAAGCTGGCTTTCAATAGTAGCTCTGTGTGCAAGTGACAGTACACTTGTATTCAATATGCTCCAAGCAACGTTTGGCTCCGTAGAAAAAGTTTCAAACAGAAGAAAGATTCTTTGTAGTAGATACTAACTATTCTAAGCAGCCTTGAGTTATTAGTCAGAGTAGTTTAAGAATGAAAATTTGCACATTACATAGAAGAGTGTGTGGGCACAACAGGTACTAACTTATATGGACGTGCTGCTAACTATAACTGGCAAATATCTGTGTTTTTATAGTACAAAACCTTAACACTGTCACTCAGAAAGTCACATACCTATAGAGGTACCATAACCTTTGTTTTTTCAGTGAATTTCTAAGATTTTTCAAATTCAAAACACATATTTTTATTATACCTAACTATAACGTTACTTTAACCTTTTTTTTCAGTGAGTGTCTAGGGTCCCCTTAATGCAAAGTAATAATTAACAACCATACATAAAAGCAATCCCCGCTGCGCAGGCCTTTGGCCGTGCCCGGCTGGCGGATGGTCAGGTGGCCGCAGTGCATGCAGCCCTCTAGCCTAGGCAAATTTCAGCCCCGGGAACCCCATCACCCAGGGCTCTCACCATTCTGAATGGGGAGAGGGGCATGCAGCCCGCTTCCTGATTTTTGCCCTGGGTACCCCAACCTCCAAGGCCCATCGTTAGATAGATGGGGGCTGGGCAGACAGCACCCTCCCCCCGTCCAGTTTCAGCACTGGAGGCCCATCTCTCGGGCCCAGCAAAGTAAACAAGGGGGAAGGGGACATGTAGCTCCCCTCTCTGGGCTGTTTAGGCCCCAGGGACCTGTCCTGTGGGGCGCAACACCTATTTAAATGGGGAGGTGGCACATGACCCCTTCGCCCTGGGTCATTTATGGCCCAGGAACCCCATCGCCTGAAACCCAACACCTATTTAAATGGGTAGGGGGGAACATGGCCCCCCTCTGGAGACTGATTTCGGCCCCAGGGACCCTATCTCTGGGCCCAGCCAACAAAGAATGGGTGTCCCTGTGCCCAATTATGCCACCCATGATATCCTGGATGGGACCCTTGGCTCCCCACAGCCCAGCCAGCTCCTCACATCTATCAGGAGCTGGCATTGCTCCTGCCCGTAATGAGCAGCTTAAAATGCTGCTTCCTACAGGTGGGAGCAATATTCAGATCTGTTTCCCTGTCAGCATCACCAGAGCAGTGAAAGAGATCTGAAGTCCACGCCCAGATGGCAGAAGCATTTTCAAAGCTCCCGCCAGATGGGAGCATACTTCGCGTTTGCTCTCACATGAAGGAAGATTTGAAATTGCTCCCACCAAGTGAGAGCCACACCAGTGCAGGCAGGAAAAAAGCTATGTCCTGGGGGTTGGCACCCTGAGACATAACCTGTGAATTGGCCCTTGGCGTGGACTCCCTGGGGTAATTAGTGGATCAAGCAGGGTGGTCATGCAGCATCCCTTCCTAAAAAGAATCAGCCCCTCCGGTGGGCTCCCAGGGCCTTTGGAAGTTTGGGGTGGGGGTGGTCCCCTTCTCCATAATCTATCTTTTTCAGCTTGGGGGAGGTGATCCCCAGAGGCACTAGTAGATAAGGGTAGGGGGCGCATGGCCCCCCTCCCATAACATAATCGGCCCCAGGGGTGGGCTCCCTGGTTCCTATTGGGCTAGGAGAGGGGGCTTCATGCCCCCTCCTGTTATTATATATTTTCAGGCATGTGGTAAGCTCCCCGGGGCCCCTTAAGAATTGTGGAATGGGTAAATATCATTGATTTTGCACACATGACTGGGATCAGCTGTTCAGACTACATTACTCTGCTATGGACAGTATTGCATTTGTTTATTATTGCTTATCCAGCATATGATTTTTTTAATGTTCCTGTATTCAGGGTTTTAACAAATTTGAGTTGGAGGGTTTGTTTCACCTATGTTCCTCCACTTTTTTGCCTCTTTCATCTTTCTTTGGTCCTATTAGCCTATTGGGGCATGATTGTGCTTAGCCCAACTAGGAAGTGATTATATGAACACCTCATTATATGTATTTTTACATCATTGTGTTGCAAATTTAAGGCCTGATTGTGTGGGTCATATGAGCTCCCCGGATAATTTGTACTTTGCCGGCCAGGATGTGATTACAAAAATACCTGATTAGAAACACTTTGGGCATCCTTTGGTGGCGAACTCAAGGTGCAATTGTGTGGGTCTTGCTCAGAACCCCCCCTTTCCTGTTTTTAAGACTCTTTTTTGCAGAGAAATTACAGTTTTGCAATTTGATGGATTGGGCCATATCATTTCATACATGTATGTTTGCCCATATTTCACTGGTTCATTAACGCTTTCTATGGAGCGCAATTAAGTATGCAATACTAGGTTCACCTGTAGTAAGCTTCTTATTTAGTACAGCATGTGTTAATCTGGATGACTTGATTATTTCTTTTTTTAATATAATTTGTGCCAATTCTGCAGTTGTTTGACCATTGTAATTAATCAACCTTTACAAAGCACAGCTTATCACCCTTGCTTTGCTCTTTATTATTTTGTTCACTATCACTATGGGTATGAAATACTTTAATGTTGGGAGAGAGATCCACCCATAACCAAGGCATGTAAGACGTCCCAAACACGGTGGGTTTCAGATCTGTTTTGCTGTTGTTTTCTAACCTCCATGTAAGAGATTGAATAAAACAATTTTTCATCACCAACATGCTGCCGGAGTACATGTAAGTTTCTTGTGATTTGGAGTGGTTACAGGTGGAAGCGATACATATATATATATATATATATATATATATATATATATATATACATGTATATATATATATAATAATTTTTTTCACTGAACAAACAAAGTTAAAGTAACATTATAGTTAGGTGAATTCAATAGTGAAATGGTAATGCTTTGAAAAGCACTAACTATAACTTGCACCCCGCCATGCATTGTTTATGAACTCACAAATCACTCATGACATGTTCTATGCCATCATTTATGACATCACTGATGACATCTCAAATGACATAACAGATGTCATAACTGATGACATCACTGGTTACATCATCCATTGAGTGTGCTTGTTTGTTTTATCCTTTTCACAGTGGCTGGTAGCTCTTATATTACTTTTCTACTTTTGTACAGCTTGGTTTCAGATAATACTTGTAAGTGTTTACAAAATGGATGTGCTCCTCATGCATCATAGCTGTGCGGTGGTATTCAACATGCCTTACATTTTTTTTATTCAGGAGTAACTCTGTGTGCAGATGACAACTGATTTTAGTTCATTATTTTTCAGGCAAGTTTTTTGGTTCTACAGAAAAAAATCGTACAGGAGAAAGGTTCTAAGCAGTAGATACTAATACTTGTAAGATGCCTTGATTTATTTAAGAGAATCTTATCAGCATGATCATTTATACTCATATATAAATGGATAGAAGTCTGTGTGTACCAAGAAGTAAGATATGCATGTCTGCTAGTTATGCTAGAATAGATGAGCTATCTGTAAGATTTTCACAACGGTGTTAAGGGTGCAGGTAGTAGGTTCTTTAGCACCTTCAAATGGCGGTTATTTTTTAGCAAATAGTATTTTTTACAACTGTTGTATAGAGTGTACACAGCTCTAAGTAGATTTTTTAACTATCCAGTGGTGCATTTCTCATCATAGTTTCACTGTCTGTGTTCAGTGTGATACAGAGTAAACTCTCTCAGAGGATAAACTGTTTACAGTACCTACTTTTCGACTCATATCAACTTTATTTCTCAAAATAGGTTTGGTGAGTGTCAAGGGTTTGGTACACATAACCGTTGTCAATATTAGGGCATTTGTTTTTGAAGTGGCAATTACTATTTTGTCTTTCTGTCAACAACTGTAGAGCTATTGAACTTTGCAGTCAATGTGTGTTTCTTATATATTTGTGGTTGATTGTTAATTTGATCTAAGCTACCTGTAAAGTGTATGTTCCAGGCTCAATGTTGCAAATAATGCTTGTTTTCAACATCTAAGTGAGTTATGTCTGCGGTGGCAGTAGTAATGGGTGATTTTCTCCTGAGTTATTTTGTACTTACTGTCAGGCCTCTAACATCATCCGAATTTATAGATCAAGTTGTGTGAAAGTGAAGTTTGAATTACGTCAACTGGGATGCCCAATTGATGTCATTTCAAATGTCATCAGTGATGTCATAGATGAGGTATTAGCACATCTCATGAGTGATATCATATGGGAGGTCATAAGCAGTTCAAGGCAGTGGTGCAAGTTATGGTTTGTGCTGCCAACTGTAACTGCAGAATTTCTGTGATTTTCTTTAGCACAAAACGTTAACGTTAATGAGAAATTCACCCAACTATGACATTACTTTAACCTTTGATATTTCAGTTTATTTCAACTTTTTTTTAAGCCAAAATCAGATATTTTTATAACCTGTGTTTTGTTTAGTGAACTTCTAGGTTTTCTTAAAGTAAAATAGTTTATTATTTAATGCTAATCTATAATAGAGTGAATAAAGCATGCATGGATATTTATTTTTTTCTAAAGCGATGGCTCTCGCAAGACGCTTGCAGGAGCAGGATGCACAATCCCATGCGTGGACTCTGAGGAGGCTGTACTTCCTGTTTGGCGAACCATTTGCAAGATCGTACATTTAGAATTAAGTTAATTACAGTGTTGAACAGAATAGATTATTACACATCTTGTATACGGTAGAAAAAATGAATTATGTACTGTTCCATAACATATACAAAGGATTTTCTTTTTAACAGTCTCATTAGACTTGGTGAGAGTAGATATATTTTGTTTGCTCTCCTATCCTGTTTTGCTTTCAGCAGAAAGATGTCTTCATCTGATTCAGAACAGCCAGGGGTTTCTGCACTAGCTCAACTACCTCAGCCACCCAAGGTGTCCTTTGTGTGGCAGTTCTTTAAAATGAGACCAGGTACCAAGAAGGTATCTGCCAAGTACGTTCAGCCAGGGGAGGAAAAATAATCAATAAAGGATGTGGAGACACTGGAGGTGTGCGCATCCGCAAAGGCTATCACGGACAGAGTTGGCTCATGCTGCAGAGCTAGACAGCTTTACAGGGGCTTCAATATGATTTTCTTCCGGAGATTCTGTGTCTGCACAGGTTCTAAGCGCATAGGTTAACAATTACCTTGTTTTTTTAATAAAGCACTATTTTTTTGCTTGTGAAAGCAGATTGTTTTTTTTTTATGAAAGACAAGCGTGTCTGCCCTGGACAAGCTTGCTCAAGAACACAAATGCCCCCCTATGGAGTAGTTTTTTTTAAATCAGGTTTTTGTAAGGTTTTCTCTTTTTTTTTTTTAGGAAGTGCTGTTGGTGCTTGTTTAACTTTTCAAGTTCTATGTTTTTGTTGCACCCTTTAAAAGAAAATTAAATACCAAAAATTATTTAAAATATTTGAAAACACAAAACCAAATTCATATTTCTTGAAAACTGTTAACAAAAACAGCTATCTTTAGAGATACCCTCTACTTTTATGATCTATATTGGTTGCACAGTGATCCTATCTCATACTAATCTGAAAAAGCACTCTCTCTAAGTTACAGTTCAGCAGAGATCAATTGCTTTGTGTAGAAGACCTTTGAGAGCTTGTACCTTGTGAGGGGAAGGGGCGGAAATATGGCTTTGGAGGCATGGCATTCAATTAAATTTACCCGTTTATGGAATATGTTTGTGGTTCAAAGAAAATGGGTCACAAAAGCGTTGCAATTTTAAACCGGACCCCAGGAGGGAATGGTGAGAGTGGCGTTTTTCCCATCTTGACAGGACCAGAAGTGAATGCTTTCCTTTCTTCTTTGTACGGTAACCACTAGAGCCCTCCAGGAGAAAAAAAATGGATAGTACCGTGAGTGTGAGATTTTCCTCTTTTACCACACTTGTTCCGATCACCGGTTGCCAGAGTCGTGAGATTTTGAACTCTCTTTATTTTCTTTGTCTTTAGGGATGTCAGGAAAAAGCAGAAGGCATGACCACGTTTATGTAGTGAGATTTTTGGTGAATAAAAAAAAAAATTAACTGAATCAAAAAAAAAATCTTTCTGTTGTAACATCTTCAATGTTAATAATAGAGAGGGGTATTCTCAGTAGTGAGACTTTCTATTTTTATGCATGCATCTCAAGTGTTCCCCGATCTTTGCAGGCATACCCTTTTTGACTTATAGAGGCTCTTCCACCCTTCCCCTCACCCTTCTGGGCTGTGGCGGGCTGTAGCAGCATCTCTCACAGCTTTTCCCTGACTGCATCAAACCACACTTCGGTTGCCTCCTCTTGCTGTCCGATATCAGTGTATCTCTTTCCTTCCTCCTATCCTTGACTCCTGATGCTGGCACCGTCTTCCTTTCTTCTCCCTCCAGCTCCTTGTAGTCCACGTCGGTCTTTTGCTCTCCTTTCTTGTGATCCCCATTTACGGCGTCAACATTCGTCTCCTCTTCCTCATCAGACTTCGCATCACTTCCTGTTTTTCTTCTCCATGCCCAAACAGTTGGCTTTTTACGTTGGTTGGGCCTGCCCCTCCTTTCCTGCTGAGAGAAGTCTGTTGTTACTTTTGTGGGTTTTTTAGTCACTGCCCAGCACTGTCCAGTTCTTTCTTTCTTTCCTAGGTCTTGTCGCCCCTCCTGATGACCCTGTGAAGTGGATGGTTGGCACACCCCCAACACAGCTAAGGAGATGGATCGAGAGGAGGTTCTTTCACATATCTCCTCCCCTACATTCTTCCTTGGAAGAAATGAGTCTCTTTGGTACTGAGGCAAAAAATCAACTCTGCCCTGTTTTTGTCTCTTATGGTGTTGTGTTTTGAAGCAAAAAAGTTGAAGGGCCACAAGCCATTTGAGTACACAGGAATTTCTTCCTTTGCTAGTAGTCATCCGCTCTAGAGGAGCATGGTCTGTGTAAAAGGTAAATTCATGTCTCTCCAAATAATATCGCCAGGCTTCTATGGCCCACTTCGTAGCTAAGGCTTCTTTCTTCACGGTTGTGTATTTCCTTTGTTGGGGAAATAGTTTGCCACTCACATATAGGATGTGTTTTTTTCTCCTCTCTCATCTTTTTGTGACAGAACCACAATAAAACCAACCCAGACAGCATCTGTTTGTAGAATGAAAGCTTTTGAAAAATCAGGACTGTGAAGTATGGGGTCTTAGGTGAGAATGGTTTGCAATGTATGGAAAGCCTCTAAGACTTCTTGGGAAGGATGACACAACCCTACGTAGGCCTCTTTCCCCTTTTTCAAGTGGTTCTTTAGGGGGTTAGCTATTTGAGAAAATCTGTGCATTAATTTCCTGCAGTAACCCAGCAATCCCCCCCAAAAAGCTAAGATCTCTTTTGGTTTTAGGGAAGGGTATTCTGAGAATGGTCTCAATCTTTTCTTCCGGAGGTCGAATAAGGCCTTCCCCTAGTAAATAGCCTAGGTATTTTACCTTTCTGGCAGGCTTTTTGCAGGATTAACCTCGAGACCTACTGACCCTAAGGACTCCAAAATGCTACCTAGATGTTGTAGGTGGGTTTCCCATGAGAGATTGTATACAGCGATATCATCAATATAGGCTGCCACATAAAGATTTTCACATTGCTGAAAGGTGGCAGGTACCCATTGTAGTCCAAAGGGAGGGACAGTGAACTAATACAACCCCCCTGGGGTAGAGAAGGTGTTTATTTCCTTATCCTGAGGTCTGAGGGGGGCCTGCCAATACACTTTATAGAGATTGAGGGTACTAATATATTGAACTTCTTTCATTTTTTCTATCATCTCATCAATTCTTGGGATGGGATATGGCTTGAATTGGGAGATCTTAATCACTTCCCTAAAGTTTATGCAAAAATGAATTGAGCCATTGGGTTTCATGAGCAAGACAATAGTGGAGTTCCATTCACTTATGGACGGTTCAACGGCACCCATTTGTAGCATGGATTGTACTTCCTAATTGGCCTTTGTCCCCTGGTTTGGTGTTGATAGCATGTGATATTATGTGCATTCTCCCAGCTGTGGTGGTGAATACCTCTTGATATATGTAGGAAAGTGCCCCTTTTGACATGGTTGCCCCCCCACTTTTTGTCTGATATTACTGACTTGACAGAGTGTGCTGGGATCCTGCTAACCAGGCCCCAGCACCAGTGTTCTTTCCCAAAACTGTACCATTGTTTCCACAATTGGCACTCCACTGGCACACAATTAAGTCCCTTGTAAACGGTACCCATTGTATCAAGGGCCCTGTGACCAGGGAAGGTCCCCAAGGGCTGCAGCATGTTTTATGCCACCCCAGGGGACCCCTCACCAAGCACATGCACACTGCCATTGCAGCTTGTGTGTGTTGGTGGGAGAAAAAGACAAAGTCGACATGGTATCCTTCTCAGGGTGCCATGTCCACAAACCACTGCCTGTGGCATAGGTAAGGCACACCTCTAACAGGCCTTACAGCCCTAAGGCAAGGTTCCCTATACCACAGGTGAGGGTATAGTTGCATGAGCAATATGCCCCTACAGTGTCTAAGTCCAATCTTAGACATTGTAAATGCAGTGTGGCCATACTAGGTATATGGGCTAAGAGTTTGTCATTACGAACTCACAGCTCCATAATGGCTTCACTGGAGTCTGGGAAGTTTGGTATCAAACTTCTCAGCACAATAAACCCACACTAATGCCAGTGTTGGACTTATTGGAAAATGCACCCTGAGGGCATCTTAGAGATTCCCTCTGTATTTTAGCCAAACTTCTAGTGCAGGACTGACCGGTGCCAGCATGCCCCTTCCAGACAAGTTTCTGGCCATATGGGTGAGAGCCTTTGTGCTCTCTGTGGCCAGGAACAAATCCTGCACTGGATGGAGGTGCTTTACACCTTCCCCCCACAGAAACTGTAACACCTGTTGGTGAGCCTCAAAGGCTCAGAGCTCTTGTTACAGTGCCCCAGGGCACTCCAGCTAGTGTATATGCCCACCACCCCGTACAAAGCCCCACTTTTGGCAGCAGCTCCGGTGGGAAAGTTAGGAAAAACAAGGAGGAGTGACTACTGCAACTGGGACCACCCCTAAGGTGTCCAGAGCTGAAGTGCCCTCTTCTTGCAAAATCCTCACTTCTTCGTTTGGAGGACAGGGACCAATAGAGTTAGGTCTGTGTCCCCCTCCTCAAAGGGAGTAGACAACGGAAGGGTGCAGTCACCCTCAGGGACAAAAGCCAATGGCTACTGCCCTCTGACTCCTGTAACACCCCTAAATCCAGGATTTAAGGGTTCCCCTGAACCTAGCTCATCAGAATCCTGGCGACCTCAAGAAGATGACAAGAAGAAAGAAGAAGGACTGCCAAGCTGACCCTCCAGCAGAGAAGACTGAAGACACTAACTGACTTCGTCCCAGCCCTACAGGCCTGTCTTCAGCTTCTGAAGCTCTGCTACAAAAAGGCAACGCATCCTGCAGGACAAGTGACCTCTTAAAAGCCTCAAGAGGACTGCCTGAACCCCAGAGGACCAAGACCTCCCGTGGACAGCAGCCCTGTCCAGAAGGAAACTCCAGCAAAGGACTCCAGAACCGGCCCGGATTCGCAAGCCCTGTCCACTCTGTACCCGACACCCACGGCCCATGTCCAGTTGTCCCACCGGTCCAGGGCAGGTCTCCAGGTGGTTCTGGCCAAGTGTATACCCTGGGTTGACCCCTCCTGCCCAACACGAGGATGCCTGCAGCCAAATCTGGAGGGTGTGGGAGTGGGTTCTTTAGTGACTTAGTGGGTGCGTCAGTGTGGGTCTGTGAGTGGGTGAGTAAGGGTTTTAGTGGGTCTGTGGGTGGGTGAGTGAGTGGAGCTGTGAGTAAGTGCAAGAGGGTCTGTGAGTGGGTTCATGAGGGTCTGTCAGTGGGTGCATGAGTGTCTGAATGGGTATGCCAGTCGGTGTGTAAGGGTCTAAGGGGGTATGCGAGTAGGAGAAAGAGATTAAAAAAGAGAAATTGAGAGACAGAATGAGTGGGTGAGAGAGAGTCTTTTAGGCTTCAATGAAATATACATTTAGAGTGAGATATTTCTGGACAAATTGAAAAGAAAAATGTATTTGCCAATTAAAAAGAGTGAAGTCACCTTTCAGTATGAACTGAAAACTTTTGAAGTTTAAAAGAATTAAAGAAGATAAATGACCACCGGCACACCTGGAGTAGAACCCTCAACTTTCAGTGTGAGGGTCTGTGGCCTTAACCTTTAGGTGATGGGTGACATCTTACTGTGATGCATCTAGACATACCTATGATTGTCAACCCACGCATGTGATTAGAAAGAAACATGAATGTTCCATTACTAGGAAGGTTTAACAGTCAAAACACTAGTAAATACACAAACACACTGCTAAGAAATACTAGGATTGACCCTTCAGCCGACTGAGTGACAGCATAATACTTTGACCATTAGGCCAGAAGTGACTGTTCTGCTCTGCTTCCAAATGTAACTATAACATTTGTGCCAAGCAACTTGATAGTTTTACTCTTTGAAATCACTGCACGAAGAGACATTGCAATGACAATCTCTCTCTTTCTTCCATCCCTTTGTGACAGGACCGCAAGGCCTCGCAGTCCTAACCAGTTCCCCACATCTTGCGGGAGCTGGTACTGCTTCCACAAGCAGGGGGCTGCTGTAAACAGCAGCTCCCTGATTGTGGGAGAAATGTTTTCATCTGTTTCCCTGCATACATATTTGCGAGCAGACAGATGGAAATGCTGCTTTTTGCCAGCGGATGCTGTTTGACAGCTCCCACTGGCAGAAAACGTACTTTGTTTGCTTTTGCTTGGTGGGAGCTGTCAGCTTCCACGAAGCAAAAGCAAATTGCTATGTCCCAGGGGTGGACACCCCAGGACATAGCAGGAGCAGTGTCTGGGGGGTGGCTGTCCCCAGTGCAATCTACAACTCCTCTAGGTGGCCAGTAAATACATTGCCCAAGGGAGGTGGTGGTCTTTGGGGTCAGTGGTCTGAAATGGATCCTCCTCACTATGGTATTTTAGCCCCAGGAAGGTGGTGGTCCCCTGGGCTGCGGGTGGGCATTGCGGCCCCCCTGCACAGAACTAAATATTTGCCCCAGGGAGGTGATAGCCCATGGGGCTTTGGTGAGGCTGCATTGTCCCCCTTCATACCATAATTAATTGGCACCCGGGAGGTGGTGGTCCCCAGGGCTGTGGGAGGTCTGCACTGCAAGTCCCGATTTGATTACGAATTGTGCCCTGGGGAGGTGGCAGTCCCTAGGGCTGCGGGAGGGACAGGAGGCCACCCACACTGGATTTCAAGTTGTGCCCCGGGGAGGTGGTGGTCTCCGGGTCTGGAGGGAGGGCCAGGTAGCCCCCCCTGCATCCATTTTCTATGTAGCCCTAGGGAGGTGGCAATCTCCAGGGCTGTGTGGGGCTGGATGGCCCTCCCATCCAAAATGTAAATGCCCCTGGGACCTGGCCCACCCGGGGGCTTCACGGACACAAGCACAGAAGCCCACCCACATTCCCACTTAAAATGTTTAAACAAATGCTTTTTTGCTCTGAGGTGGTCTCTCTGGGACCAGATCTAAGGGGTCAGGGTGTCCCTAACCTGGCCCCTTTTCTTTTTTCTAATCTTTTTTCAAGGTATTGGCTGAAGCAGAGTCCCAGCATGGCTGCTGATACTTCCATGTTGAAGTGTTGGCTGCCAGTCAGATCTCAGCACAAGATCGGGAGGGTTTGCAGAGCCTTTGCATCCCTGTATATATAAATTTTGATTTTCTTAAATTTCTCAAAAACTACTGAATGGATTTACACCAAATAACAAAAAGGTCGCTTTCTGGACCAAGAGTTGCCTTTCTGCCAAATTTGGGAAATTCTATTCAGTGGTCCAGACCCCGTTCCTGTTTGAAATCCTTATGGAAAAATGCATGGGGGAAAAAGTGTTTTGAGACCCCTCCTTTTTCTCATCCCCTCAATTGATGGATCAACCTGAAACCTTCCAGACAGACGCTGAAGTGAGCGTCTTATTTTCTTTCATGAGGAGTCATCAATTGGCACCAAAGTTATTAGCAAAACAAAAATCGCTTTTTCTATAGAAACTAGGTCCTAATTATATATTTATATTACCTAGAGCGGTTGCCACTAGGTAGTTAGAGTTAGTGCTTAGTTTCTATAGAAAAAGTGTTTTTTTTGTGTTGCCTATATCTTTGGCGCTGGTTGACGAATCTTCACGGTATTTTGCAAAAAAAAATAAAATCAACGCTCACGTGAACTGCTCTCTGAAAAATCTGACAGACACACTCACACCCACTTTCACACCCAGAGACACCCTCTGACACCTATTCTTCTCCTGACACCCAGAGATACGAGCTCTGCAGCCAACCCCCGTCTTCGGCCATGGAGTTTGCAGGGTTGGGTTGTTATGCGGGCCAAAGGCTGTGGGCGGGGGTGGGTGGATTGACATATAGTAGTTAAAATTACTTACTGTTAAAAAAACATAGAAATTGACTTTAAAAACCAAAGGTTACAGGGATGCTATAGTTAGGTTCTGAATTAACTTGCACCCTAAGCTAACTTTAATCTTGGGCCCCTGCCATGTACTTCTAATTACCCAAGATATTACAGCACTCATTAAAACTTTTATTGCATCAATAAAAATATCAATGAAACATTAGCAGTCAAATTATTGAAGAAAAAACTGTGCATGGCAGGGGTGTGAGTCATAGTTACCTCAGGACGCAAGTTATAGTTACTTGAAATAACTCAAACTATAACTGCTGAATTTCTATGTACAAGTAAATGCAGAACCCAACTATAACATCCCTGTAACCTTTGTTTTTTAAGGCATATATACATATATATATATATATATATATATATATATATATATATATATATATATATATATATATATATATAAATATACGTACATATACTTTGTACTTTGAAAAAAACAAAGGCTGCGGGACGTTATAATTAGGTTCAGATTTTACCCACACAAAACCATGAAACAGCAGTTATAGTTATACTATAACTCATAGCGAAAGTTACTTTCCAGCAAAGTTATAGTTATATGGCAAAGGCCCAAGTTATAGTTACTTTAGAGTACGAGTTATAGTTACTTGAAATATCTCTAACTGCCAAATTTCTATGTCTGTCCATTATGGTCAGCTTGCTGACCGTGCCTCTTTCCCCTCTGCTCTCTGGTGTCCATTTGCATGGCCCTGTCCACTTCCCATTGTTTTCCATGGTCTGTTGTGCTGCACTGCCGTCCTGCTTGCCCCTGTGTGGTGTATTGTGCTTCTGCAACTCCTGACACCTGCTATGTAAGACCAATTTGGTATCCCTGCCCATCTCCCTCCTGCCCTCTCTTATCCATGTCCCTCTCCCTAACCCATTCCTCCTGCCCTCCACAATCTAATGTACCATACTTTCTGACATTTTGAAGTTAGTAAGTGGGAGATTTTGAAAAAAAGGAAATTTTAGCTTTGAGACACAAAATAAAGCTATTTTGGGCTTAAAAGCACCAGGAGTCTCCTGCCTAAATCAGGTCTGTTGGCATGTATGGTTGTACTGCCACTGCCTCTTCCCTCTACCCTCAATGGTCTGTTATATTTGCTTAGCCACTCTTGCCTATCCTGCATGGTTGGTGTGTTGCCCCTGGCCCCCTTTCCCCTGCCCTCTATGGTCCATTGTGGTGCCACTGCCCCTCCCACCTTCCCATTGTGGTCTACTTGTTGCTTCTGCACCCTCTTCCATGCCCTCATCTATCTGAGTCCATGCTCCTGACCTCTGCCACCCCAAAGTATTCTAAAGAACGACTAGCTTGCTAACAGTCTATATTTATTACAAGTGTGGCACACCTGACATCATCTTGATGTAATCAGAACTGTAATACCTAAGGCATTTCCTTCAGAAATTATAAAAATGAGAGGGTCTTTTTTTCATAGAAATTATGGTTAGTGCTCTAAAAAACTAAAATGAGGACATATTGTCCGTGTTCCCAAATAATGACAAAGCACTTTTAAATTATTTGCTTTCTTTATGTTTTTTTATCCAGTTGATTACTTGATTATATGTTTCACTTAGGGGAGAGGATGTGGTGTTACGGCCAGAGCTGCAGATTTTGCAACTGGGGTGCTAGGTTTGAGTTTCAGAATCAGCTCAACATCCTGTGATTCTGGGGAAATCACGTAATCTCCCCATGCCTAAAACGAAATGAATGTGTCCTTGTGTAATGTAACTGATGCACATGTAAAGCACCTTAACGTCTGCACTAAATAAAACTGCAAATACAAAGAAAATAAGTGTTTTGCACACGTCTATCATTGGGCTACACTTGGCCTACATTTGGGCTCCTTTTTCTCTGATGGACATCTCGGAGCCTTATTTGTTATGAGGCTCTTTAATCTCCTCATTTACTGTAGTATCCCCAGCAGGAAATGCTTTCAGTTTTCAACTTTGATTCCATCAAGAAGGCGTTGTCACACTTTTGGCATATATTCACAATGCTAGCACTCTAGTTACTCATTAGAACACTGTAGTAAAGCTGCTTATCACCAGGGAGTTAACTGGCAGTCAGCTCCTGGTGCTGAAAGTGCTTTTCTTCAGTCTGTATGTCAGAATGTTTTAATGAAATAGAAAATGAAGGTATTTGAAAACTCACGTAAGACATGTCCTAATATTTATTTTTACAGCACTAACTTTAATTTCTATGACAAAATGAACCCCTTCATTTTGTTCCTTTTTTTAAATTAAATGTTTTAAGTGTTACCAGTTTGAATCAGTCAAGATGCTTCAGTTGTATTACAATTGCCATAAGTAAGACTGTTAACACTCTAGCTGTTCTTTAGAACACTTTGGGAGGCAGCAGCAGAACACAAGGGAACCAAATGACAGACTGCTCCTGTTAGAAGTTCATGTTTTACTGAGAATATCAGACTTCATTCTCATATGGCAGTGTGAATTTACAGGAAATATGCTCTCATTTTAGCTTCTGGAGCAACTTCCATAACCTTTATGTGAAAATCGTGAGAAAACAGTTTTCTACCAAACATGATTCATTGAATCTCAGCAGGAGAAATCATCTTAGAAAACACCACAATTCCTAAAATTAGTGTGGCACCATCAACAAGTGATTTAAATTGTAACAAAACGTTGTTTTCCACCCTTTATACGTTCTCCTTTTTGTGACCCCCAAAACCTGCCATTCACTACAATTCATCTCATTGAGTACTATCATGTATATAGGTCCCAAGATGGCCGCCATCACTTTCTGGTTTTGTGCTGACAGCCAATCAGATTGCACCATGGGCTCTGTGCTTAGGCTCCGCCCAGATATACAAATTTGGATTTCCTTTAATATCTCGAAAACTACTGAACAGATTTACACCAATTTACAAAAAGCATGATCTCTGAACCAAAAGCTACCTTTCTGACAAATTTGGTGTCCTTCCGTCCAATGGCGGGGCTGTAGGCATGTCTAAAGACTCTATTGGATTACCATGGGAAACATACTATTTTTTTTACTCCCTTTTTTCTCATCTCCACCGCTTAACAGATTATGCTGAGAATTTCCATGCACTACAAGACCCTAGAGGGCACATTTTCTGGAAAATGTTTGAAGATTTGACAAACCGTGGCGAAGTCAAAAAACACTTTTTCTATGGAAACTAGTTCCTAACTACAACTACCTAATGGTGACCATGTGTTAAAAAGCAGAGATAACTATAATTTGTGCCCCTGCCTGCACTGTTTTTGACCTCAGATATTGCTTTACTCAAGCCTTGTTCCATTACATCATTTATGACATCTCAAATGACATAATTTATGACAAAGGTGAAATCATCCAAGCTTAATTTTTACAAATATCGTTGTATAAATTAGTATGCCACTAGTGGCCTGAAAGTAAGTACAAAATAGCTCAGAAGAATATGAGGCATCATTAAACCCATTGCAGACATAGCTCCTGTCCCATCCACAAGGCCCTATGTATTTTCAAGGGGAGGGTGGGCTATGCAGCTCCCCTCCCAATCTTCATTAGACCTTTAGGGCCCCATCCCCCAGGGCCTTTTTATTAATAAAGGGGAGAGGGCTTTATAGCCCCTCCCCGAGTCCTGTTAGGTCCTAGGGAACCCATCTTCCATGGGTGCGACTTAAAATAAAGGCTAGGGGGGGCTACACGGCTTCTCCTCTCCGAGCCATTATCAGCTTCTGAGACCTCATTCACAGGGTCTGCATTATTAAAGGTGGTTGCCCTGACATGTGGTTGCATGGTGACCAACCCGGACACCCACCATACATTCACTATTTGGAGGCCGACGGGGAAGCTCCAGGGCCTCCGCAGCCCCTGCAGGCTGCCCACATGCACTGCTCTCACCCACAGGAAATGGCAGCTACAATCACTTGATCTTTCTATCTGCCCGCATCAGTGTGGGCAGGGAAACAGATCTTATTTTTAACGCTCCTGCCCACTGGAAGCAGACTTTGTCTGTGCTTCCGCATGCTGAGAGAGAAAAAAATGCTCCTGCCAAGCAGAAGCAAACACAGGTTTTCCTGAATGTGTTGGTGCAGGCAGGGAAACTGATATGTCCTGGGACACATAAATGAGCTGGCCCCCAGGGGATGAGTTCCCTAGGGCCATAGAAGAATTAGGGAGTTGGCTGCATGCACCCTTCCCTTTTAGTTAGTTTAGTGGCCCTGGTGGATGGGGTCCCTGGGCCCTTTAGTGCCTTAAGGAGGGGAGCCATGCAGTGCCCTTCCACTTTTTACACATTTTTGCCTTGGGGGTGGGCTCCCTGGGGCCTGTGATGGCTCGGGATGGGGCCACATGTCCTCCCTCCCTCCCTCCCTATATTGACTGATTTTGCCACAGAAGTGGGCTCCTCAGGGCCTATAATGGCTATGGGAGGGAGGGCCATGCAACCCCTCTCATTAATATAATAAATTGCTGTTTTTGTTTTATTTTGGCCCCAAGTGGAGTCTTTGTGGGTCACCCCCACGGAGCTTAGGCGGGCTGGGTATCATCACCATGCCCCATTATATTATTTGTGTGACGTGTTGAGGACAGGGTGCTAAGTCCCTGAGTCCTATAATGGCTGTCAGCAACATTTTCCTGATGTTGCTGGCAGCCAATCAGAGTTGTTGCTCCTGCAGGAGTCTGATTACATGCAAATACATATATGTTTTTATGCTTCTGTGTCTGTATTTATTGATAAACATAATTATTATCAAACATGTCACACTATATATATATATATATATATATATATATATATATATATATATATATATATATATATATATATTTGTTTTTGGGCAATCTGCGGATCCACTGTAGGTTTGAGTGCAGCTACCCCAGCATATATTTGTGACGGAGATATATATATATATATATATATATATATATATATATATATATATATATATATATGTATATATATAGAGAGAGAGAGGGAGTTGTTTTTATATATTACATATGTTTTGTTGTACTCTGATTTTTGTTATGAATGATTGGTTTACAATTTTCACACTTTCGTTTATTTTTTGTGTATGTATATATGTATATGAATATACACACACACATATATATATGTTGTTGAAAGTATTGTGGTCATGTAGGAAATAGCCAACTCTTGACTAACATTCTGAAGCTGAGATGGTTGTCCGTGGATCTTATATTTGGGGAAACAAATTCCATAGTTTGAATGCATAGACATAGAAAGTTGTTCCACCCATGGTTTTCTTCTTGTAAGCTAGGATTTTCAGATGGGGTGCCAATCTAGAGCACAAGTTCCTCTGTTGTATATAGTTATTGATTTTCTTCCTGATGAAAAAGATAGAGCGAGACAGAGAAAGAGAATCAGAGAGAGAGAGCTAGAGAGAGAAAAAAGAAAGGTTAAGGTGAAGTTCTAGTTAGGTGTTGAATAAGGTAAAATAAACATTTTTTTAAAACCAACACAAACGACTGAATTATTAGTCAACAGCTTCACATTTGTGCAATAACCAATGACAAGTTATGCTCAACCAGATCCTAAACAACCCTTTACCCTTTACACCATTACAGCATTTACAATCCTGCTGCAACTGAAACCACCTGTAAAGAGTCACTGACACATCATATATTGTTTATAAATGCATAGTCACAACAGTATCAATGAATTTCTAGAACTATCATCACCTTATAAATGTGTCGTTTACATAAAAACTGTATATAACACATCATGACAATTCTTTAACCTTTATCTGTACCCAAAAATCCACAGGTGAATAATGTATTGTAAGGAGAATTTGTTTTTCTCATATCTATATATCGATATCTATATATATAATACCTAGCCACTAGGTATAGTTGCAACCTAGTTTCTATATAAAAAGCATTTTTTTACTTGCCTATATCTTTGGCGCCGTTTGACGAATCTTCATGAAACTTTCCAAAATAATTTGCCAATTCCGTCAGCTGGTGCCTGGAAAGCTTTGGGGTGATCTGTAATGGGACGGGGGTAGGGGGGTCGACAAAATGGGGATCCCAAAACTCGTTTTCCCCATTCATTTTTCCATAGGGATTTTGAACAGCGATAGTGCAAAAACTACTGGACGGAATTACACCAAATTTGGCAGGAAGGGAGGTCCTGGTCCAGAAAGAGTGCTTTATTTTTGTTTTTGTGTAATGCCGTTCAGTAGTTTTTGAGAAATTAAGGGGAAAACAAATCTGTATATCTAGTGACCCAAGATTTGATTGGCTGATAACACTATAACAACAGAAGCTGTAGAAGTGTTGTCAGCCACCTTGGGACTCTGCTTCAACAAAGTCAAAAAAAAAAGTTTAAAAAAAAATGAACGAACACCCTGACCCCTTAGATCTGGTGGTTGTGTCCCAAGGGGATTACCCCCAGGGCTAAAATGCATTTTTTGAAATTTTACGAGCAAAGACACAGTGACTCAGCAAATCTGCTCGTAACATTTTAAAAATGAAGTGTGGTCTCCATCTGCCCCCGCTGACCCAGGGACCACCCCTCCCCAGGGCAACACCGTAGTTGGAGTGGGGGGGCCATGGCCCCCAATGTCCCGGGGACAACCACCCCCTGGGGCAAATGTTTAAAAAATAAAGGGTGCCCTATGGGACCTTGGTGCCCCAGGGACCACCACCCCCGAAGCATATTCCCGTTGGAGGGGGTCTGCATGCCCCCCCCTCGTGGAGTCACAGATCACCCTGGGGACCGCCACCTCCCAGGGCTGGCTCCTGCTATGTCCCGGGAAAGCCCACCCCTGGGACACAGCTGTTTTCTGTGGCTTAGTTGCAGCCAAGCCACAGCAAACACGTCGGGTTTTGACAGCTGGACTTTAATGCAGGTCCCGCTGTCAAAATCCAAAATTTCATCTCTGTCTCCTGCCCACGTGCAGAGTTCAGAGATGAAATGCTTCAGCAAGCACGGAGCTGCTGGCAAAGCATTCTGCCATTCACACACCCACTTAGACATGCACCCACTCACAGACCCACTCAGATACTCAGGTACACACTCACAGACCCACTGACACTCTCATGCAGCTACTCACAGATGTGCGCACACACTGATGCACCCACTAAAACACTGATGGACGCACTCTCACACCCAGACAATCTGACAGCCACGCTCACCCCCAAATACACCCTACCACGCCCTCGCCATGCACTGCAAATTACCTCATAAATTACGGCAATCATGCCATCTTTCATAGCATCATTGATAATATCAATGTAATATTTGCAGTAAAATGTTTGACAAAAAAAATGCATGGCGGGGCACGAGTTATAGGGTGCCGTAATTTGTTGGGTAATTAGTAGTGCATGGTGGGACACGAGTTATAGTTACTTGAGATAACTAACTACAACTGGTGAATTTCTATGGTTTTGTACGTTTAAAATGTGAGCCTAACTATAACTTCCCTGTAACCTTTAGTCTTTTACGTGAAAAAAATAAAATTATATATATATATATATATATATATATATATATATATATACATATATATATATATATATATACACACACACAAACACACACACACACACACACACATACATATATGTATATATATTACCTATTGGTGATAGACAGTAGGTAGCTATTGTTAGGGCAAACTTTTCCCATAGACTAAGCATTTTTTGTTTTGCTAATAACTTTGGTGCCGTTTGGTTAATCTTCACAAAATTTTCTAAACTAGTTTGCCACTCACAGCTGCTGTCTTGAAAGTTTTGGGGTGAACCACTGAACGGATTTACCAAATTTGGTAGAAATCTAGATTTTGGCTCAGGAAGATCTCTTTTTGTAATTTGGTGTGAATCCATTTAGTAGTTTCAGAGTTATTAAAGGAAACAAATATACATATCTAGGGATGTTGGATCCTTCGCAGATCCGTGGCTACCCATGGGGGATCCGCAGGTACCCATGGGTACCTGTGCTTCTGAAGCCCAATGGGGAAAACAAACTCACCTACTCACACACCATACCCCTGCTGGGCACTGCCACAGGCTGTGCACAGCGTGAGGTTGAGTGCATGTGGGGTGGACTGGCCACAGACCCTGCAGCCAAACCCCATTGCACAAGGCCAAAGGCTGTACGCTGCAGTGGTTGTATGAATGTATGGTATTTAAATATTCATTTATGTTAAAATAAAGAATGAAATTCACTGAACAAACAAAGGCGTTATAGTTGGACTCACATCTTCCCCACACAAAATCATAGAAATTCAGCAGCTATAGTAATACCTAAAGTTATACTTCTATGTTTTTTATGTTAAGTAATATTTAACTACTTTATGGTAATCCAACCCATGCCATGCATGCTGATTTTGTACCCAGGCACCCCATGCCCCGGGGTCTGGCAACTTTATTGTGAGTGCCATGGCCCTGCCAGGGCACCCAGTGTGCATTTTCAAAGGAGGAGGGGGCTGCGTGCATCCCCCAGGGCCCGGTCATTTTCTCCTGGGTGCCCTGGCCCCACCCAGGGCACCCATTGTGCATTTCTCTGTACCGCAGGGGAAGCTCAAAGCCCCTGTGGTCACTACCGGCTCCCTGCCTCGAGTGGGAGCCGGCATTGCTCCTGTACACAGGGAGTTGCAAGAAATGCTACTCCCTGCATGTGGTAGCAATTCTTTCATCTGGTCCTCGGGTCTAAAGTGGCCCAGGAGTGCGGTAATCCCCCTCCCACTTAAAACTTGGTCGCGCCCAAGGGAGGTGGTCCCAGGGCTGAATATGGCCCATGAATGGGGCTCTGTGCCCCCCTCCTTTTTTGAAAATCACTGTGGCCCCCAGGAGGTGGTGGCCCCTGGAGCCCTATACGGCTCATGAGGGGGTTCCTAGCAGCGCCCCTCTTATTTCAAGGCCAAGCCCCAGGAAGGTGGTTGTCCCTGAGGCTATAAAAGGCCTACGGTGAGGGGACGTGCAGCCCCCCTCCTCATATTTGAACGCTGGCCTGGACTGAGGAGATGGTGCGCCCCCCCCACCCCCCAATAACATATAATCAAATATGGCCTAGGGACCTGGCCCAACATTGATTTTTTCCGAGGATCCACAGATCCTCCACGGATACAAGGGAATTTTAGTTTTTTAATGATTATGGCCCTGGCGGGGTCCCTGGGGACCCCACCACCAGGCCGAGGGCATCAGGTAATTCCTAATCTTCCTTCTTCTCTTTCTTTTTTAAACTTTATTTCAGGGACTGGGGTAAGTCTGAGTCCCAAAATGGCTGCCTTCCTGGTGGAAGTGCTGGCAGCTGAGGTCTGTCGGATTTGCAAAAGGTCTGCATCCTCAGATATACAATTTTGGCTTTTTTTTTACTTTAATTACTCAAAAACAACTGAACCGATTTACACCAAATCCCAAATCACAGAAGGGATCTTTCTGGACCAAGAGCTAGCTTTCTACCAAATTTGGTGTAATTCCGTCCAGCGTTCTGGACTGTAGTCATGTCGGAAATCTTTATGAGAAATTGCAAGGGAATACACATTTTAGGACCCCCCTTTTTTCTCCGTATCCATTTGACCCAAACATTCCACACAGCAGCAGAAGTGAGTGGCAAACTAGTTTTAAAAATTAAATGAAAATTCGTCAAGTGGCATCAAAGTTATTTGCAATACAAAAAATGCTTTTCCTATGGAAACTAGGCCTCAACTATAACTACCGTATTGTCGACTGCCAGTAGGCAATTTATGTACATAATATTATATATAGATAGATTATAAATAAATAAATCAGATTTCTTGCTGCTGGAAGCTGTGCTACTTGCTTCTTTCCCACCATGGAGACAAGAGAACTTTTAGTGAAAATGGGTCTGAGCTGAAGCATTGGATGAAGGATATAGAATATATATATATATATATATATATATATATATATATATATATATATATAGTATACGATCTCCAATGTTAACCCCGTACATATCTTTGCTCTCAAATATAGGAGAAATGCCTGAACGAAATTACACAAACTTTGGCAAAGAATATGGCAAAAAGTTACAACTTTTCTCAGAAATGGTGTTTTTTGTTATCTGGTGTAATTTCGTGCAGACGTTTTTGAAACATTAGCAATTAAAGAAGGGCTTGGGTTGGGCATTAACCCAAACCCTTCTTGGTGTTAATGCTCAGAAAAACGTAGCTATACATGGACGTTTGACCCCAGCTTCTAATTGGCCAAGAGAGTTTGTCTTCCATCAGTCATTTTGTTAACACGATACTGGTCCCTTTTTACTGAATGATGTGTTTGGCTAGCCACAACACTGAAGAAAATGTTACAGGACATAACATTTTCATCAGTTTTGTGGCCAGTCAATCAGATCACTCAGTACTGTGGGAATTGCAACCAGCTCCCTCAGGGAGTGGACAACTCCTGCTGCACAATGTCTTTGGCACATGGGGTGGCCTGTTAGGTCCATTATCTCTTTATTGGTGATAGAAAATTGTGATAGGAAATTGTGCACCGATGTAGCATATTGAATTACTTATAGTCTACACACCCAATGGAACATTGTCACAATTACTGTATGATGTTATCAGTGATGCCACCTGAGATGTTACTAGTAATATATGAGGTCACAGCCAGTGCATGACGGGGGCACAAGTTCTGCTTAGTTCACTAAGGTAAAATTGGCGAATTTCAGGGTTTTTCTTCTTTTAAATATTAGTTATTTTCTCATTTCAAAACCTAACTATAATGTCATATTAACCTTTTTGCCAGTGAGTATACTTTTTTTTTAAAGAAACACAATACAAAGTGATACATGGTTCTATCTCAAACACATAAAACCATTGAAGTTCACCAGTTATCGTTGCCAGCACATTCAATAAATGCCATGCCTTACACTGCTCTAGCTGACAATTTGATCATTTTTTGTGATTTTCCTTGTTTCTGTACCTTTGCAAATTGGCCATTAAACCATGGCAGACAGCGCACAATATGGCATCTCAGTGGATTACATTGTCACACCAAGTCCTTACACAAGCTCATGGGACATTCAAGCAGTTGTTAGATGATCTTGACTAGACAATGACAATCCTTGTCATTATGCAGCCAATTATCATAAGTTGTTTTTAAAAGAACCAAACACATTGCTGGGAGAATAAAGGTGACTGACAGAGAAATAATGCAGACCTCTTTTAGATAATGGCTTTCAAACTCTATCTACAAGTGTCCGTTTTATCTCTTCTATTATGTCTACTTTGAACATACTAAAAAAATGTATTGAATTCTTTAGTACAGGAACAAGTTCAACAGTGTGCAGTAACACAATTGAGTTGGACATTACAAATGTTTAGATCGCACAAAGTGCCCTGGTCTCCAATAAATGAAACTAATCTTTTACCCCCTTATGGTCTATGACATAACAGCAAACCTTATTTTTAAAAGAGGCACTGTACAATTTATTTTGCACATCAAGTACATTTATTGTGTTTAATGTATGGGACTATTGTGTTGGCTTGTACTGATTTTCACATCTCTGGTTGTCTAAAACAAAACTTTTTGAATAGTATGAACTCATAAATAATATATTTCGCCAAGATTTTCATTTGAAATTTTATTGTCTCATCAAAAGAACTCCTTGTTTATTAACGCATCTTCATGCGCTATCCCTTTGGGGCATTCACTTCTGTGTGGCACAATTTTGATGCATGGATTTTGTAACCCCTCCGAACCTGGTTTTGCTTGCAAGTTACTTGCTGCACTTTCTTCATTCATCCATATCTAGGATTGTCTTCCGAACAGAGATAGTTATGTTATTATAAATATATATTTGCTGATGTGATCTCATGGAAGGATTGGTTTGTCTTCTAACTGTTAAAAAAGAAGCAAAATGTTGTGGAGTTACATTTCACTCTTTTCAAGGAACGTCTTACATATTGCTCCATGGCAGAAGGCCAATTTCACAAATATGCACATTGTAAAAACTGAATAGGCTCTTTGCCGTTTTAAAACAGTGAAGACTTTTAACTAGCATGATCTGCATTTGAAATACAAGTGGTCTTTGCACACACAATTCCCGACACAATTTCATGCTTACAAATGGCGTACCATACCTTTTTAATACAATTGGCTCTGGACCTCTGGATTAGTAACTGGCTGTACGGTAGGTGCAGAACAGTACCTTCATTTTTGGGTTCACCAGTTTCAAACTTGCTTAGTGGAATTTCAGCAACTTTCAGTGCTGTAGGTGATGTTCTCCTCATCCTACTTCTAATGTGATAAACATGAACACACCATATCCAACTGAACAATATTGTTGTCAAGCTAAAGCTTTTTCTTGGATGAAGATTAGCTCTCTTGCCTGAAGAAACATCTATAAGCTTCACCCACTGTTTGTGATACCTCTCTTTTAGGGCTTGAACTGTTATCCCACTGCCATTTTAAATGTTTTTTTTAGACGAGGAAGCCTTGCTTCCTGTGGATCGTTACAGCATAGCGATGCTTTCAACGAGTTCCATTGTTATAAAGTCATATATTATATTCATATACTATAACCTTTAGAGACAAACACAATAGTCATTGACAAACATGCAAGGGAATTCACATGTTTTAATTCACACATTACATCACAAACCACAAAGCTCATTTTTCTCATAATAATGTTAAGAAGTAGTATATACGGTCCAGGTGAGAGACTCTTGATGAATGAGTAAAGGTGTAGGCATTTCAGACATAATATCTTTCACATAACAGTAGTATGTGTCAATGTTGTACACTGGAACTTGCCAGTATTAGCTATCTGCTTCTCAATAGAATTGGAACATCATGTAGACGAAACTCCATCATACATTTCACCCATAGATTGCTTTACCATTATGTTAATAAATGCGATTACACTTATTCATACACTCCACAAAAACAGGATTTAAACAGATTAATAAAGCTTCTTAATTTAATAGCATGGATATCTTGTGTGAATGAATCTTTTGGGGAAAAACGTTCCAGCAAATCACATCAAAATAAATAGATTCCTTTGAGTCTTTGGCAGGACTGATAGCTGCCCAATATACATTATTCCCACATAAGTGATGAGAGATGTATGAGTCACAGCCTGTCGGCCATTTCCCCACTCATGGTGGTTAGCTTGTTCAAAACGATGCTTGCTTGAGTGCTAGAAAAAATCTACTGTGGCATATTTACATTCATACCTCTAAAAACATTTACACGCATACCTGTAAAAAACTTATTAGACATAGCCCGCAAATCATTACATTTGCAACAGAACTATTGTGAAAATGGTGTAAAAGCAGGGAAACTACTAGCTTATAAGAAGGTCCAAACCAGAAACTGCATGGGCCCCAAGGCAGCGAAATTATTAGTTCATACGTGCAAGGAGGTCCCAACCAGAATCCACATGGGCCACACTAGGAATCAGGTGTCTTAGACACCTACGATGATGAGATAATGAAGGATTTTAAGAAATACTTCATCATGTTATACAGCTCTACAGGCGATGACACCTGAACATAAGAGAAGTTTCTAACTAGAACTTATGTTGCTAGACTAGTTCCTGCAGACATGAAGTCCCTAAATGAATTGGTCAGTTTGGTAAAAGTTGGCAATGTGATTAGTCCATTATTGGGGTGGGAGCAGCAAAGCAGACCCTGACATCTTTTCTGTATCTTGTTATAAAGCGATCATCTTGCAGCGCAATATTAGTGGCACTGCTCTCAAAAATCATTACTCTTCTCCTTACACCCCTGTCAATGACCCCAATTATTTTGAAACCAGGGTCATAGAGACCCCCAGAGCCCCTAAATAGTGATGTGAAAATGTTTACCAAGATCATGATGGCCAGATTATATAGAATATGGCCATGCCTTTTATACCCTTAATCTAAACAAGATTAATTAAAGCTAGGACCGGTGCATGGAAATGCTCTACCCACAGTTGCTCAGCCTCAGGCACAATTGGTAGTAGCACTTTCTCTCGATACTGACAAGTCATTTGTTAGAATCGAATGGAGATACTTGTTTAAACTCCTTCATCTAAGGGGACTGAGTCCCATGCTGATAAGTGATCTCAAATCTAATTTTATGGACTGGCAAACAAAGTGAATGGTAGACTGTCCTCATCTATCCCACTGATCCAAAGCACTAGACAAGCTGTTTATCATTTCCTTAGCTTGTTTCTTTATCATTATTACTCTTACCGTAGATGATTATTGCCTCTGAGAATAGGAAAGGCATGCAAACGGAATTTGGAGGCCATAAAGCAAGCATGTTTGCCAATGATGTCCTTTAGTTTTTAATGGAAATCCAGACCGGTCTGCCAGCACTGTTGACTATACTGGATAATTTCATAAGAATATCAGAGTTCAAAATTAACATATACAATTCCCTCACATGACAAACCATTTACAGATAGTAGGAATCTAGAGATTACCATATTTAATCTAGTGGAAATTTTGGGACCACTGATCCAACATCTTGAGGCAATCTGACCTCTGTGTGAGGGACCACCCACAGAAAGAATGCTACAGGGTACATTTAAAGGTTACCACTCCCCTTCTTTTTGTGTGTCTAGCCAGCCTCGTTTACATATAATTGCCAATAGGACTTGTGCTCTGTAAATAATGGAAGAACGCTGTTGTGTCTAACTTCGGGAATTTATGTGACAACCACGCATTAACTTTAAACCCCCCTTCCACCCCTAACAATGAGCTTGGTTATTCTTCATGATACAGAATTCACCACTATGAAAATATCATTGATCAGCATTAAAGTCCCTTGTGTGAAGCAATTATTAGGGATTGATAAAAGAAAAGCCAGGAGCAGAAGTGTGTGGAGTGTTCAGATAGAACCATGAAACATGGCAAAACTAATATGGTCGCCACTTCTCATTAGCATTTTTTATACTTTTATATTCCTTTGATTCCTTAAGGCGGTTCATTACAGAACCCCGTTAATAAAGAAACACATCTTCCACATATAACCTGATGGCTGAACTATCACATATACCTTAGTGTCTCTAATCTACTTGTTAAGTATGCACCACCAAGGAAATTAGGATTTGGCAATGATAACTGGGTGGACCTGTCTATGTGAGCAAATGTGCCAGTTTGTATTTTTCTTGTGTATGCACGTGAGCTTTCCATGAGTGTCCACACACGTGTTCTTTTTTTTTTTAGTTGTAGTGTTGTTTGTGGATGCTCTATGATAGATTTAGACGTATTGCCTTTGTAAACGCTTGTTAAAATTTCTTCTACTCATACGGCATCATTTTGTTGACTGTGTAGCCATGACAAATAGTTGTCATTTTTTTAAAACCCGAAATATACCTGGTTGTAGGAAATCATTCAAATATTACACAACAGTATTATCATGTTTTCAAAGCATTCTAATAATAGTTGTTACCTTGAGTTTCACAGTAGGCTTTAAACCTTTGCAATCAAGTTTAGTTAGCAGGCCTAATATTTCAGTAAACAATTTTATTTCTTTATGCCATGGCCCCACAACATGAACTAGACTTACAATCTAAAGCACGTCTTCATTTACCACACACACCATAATGCAAAATGATGTATTTAAGTATTTCAGATATGCACCTTTAGAGGGTTCTAAAATATTTCAAGAATGTTTACAAAAGTGTAAGATAAGATTTGACTAAATAAACATTTTGAACATTTCCAAACAAATACATCTGAATAAAGCTCTACAAAAATGTTTTACTTTTAGGTGCACTGCAAATATGTAATGTGTACAATTTACTTATTTATTTACCTTATATGTAAGCGGTTTAAAGTTGAACACCCTCACTTTGTGTAAGGTAGCTAATTTGATAGGCCCCTCAAGTGTATGCAACAACCAGAGGGTCACCCAATGGGTTACTGGTTCGAATATTGGTTAGTAGTGCATTATGCTATCCGTGTGTAGGGTCTAAGGAACAAAAGAATGCCTAATGATAAATAAACCACCTTAACATAATATGCCCATCTCTGAATCAACAAGTTATTTATAGAGGAGCGCGCCAGCACCTAAGCATTCATAATTACTAGCCAATATGTTTATGTTTATTTCTGACTGGTGTAAAATCTGGTATAGGGCTTCAAATACATACAGCAGCCTCGACAGCAAGAACACTATCTACCAAATAAAAATAGCTGCATTGCCTTGCTGACACGAGTTACATGGAAAGGAATACCCATTCAATGTGGCAGCCAGATTTATCGATGAACAAAACAATGAAGGGGCTTAGATAGATGTGTACTAGATCTGGTTCTAATCTAGTCGGTTTATTCCTAGAATGATACTTTCGATCTAAGTTTTAGTTGATCATTTAGCAATTATTAGGGTATTTGAGTGAATATGTCAGACCCTCTATGTCCTGTTATTCCCTATTTCGATGCATTCTCACGTGAAATATTAGTTTGTCTTTGTTCAATTCTCTAACACTATCTCGAACATCAATAATATGAAAACCAGACGTTTAGCTATGAGAACGCTGGAGACGATGGAAGTTCGATATTAGTTTATTCTAATTGAGAAGATTCTGATTTATCTCCTCTTGAAGGGCTATATTTTTCTGCTTTATTATTTAGGTAGTTTGCTAATGTTTTTCACTCTTACCAAACTATACAAGGAAGGCTGAGTTTTAACATACATATTTTACGGTAAATGTTTCTAAGACTGATCACTCGTGCTTTTTCTTTCATAAATAAATATTTTTTTCTCCACTTCTTCGATAAATAGTAAATCAATTCAGAGGTACCATCTTATTCTAGTATTTGCCTAAGAGGTTTACAGTATATTTCACTTCTTGAAAAAAAAAAGTAGTAGCATATAAATACATTATTCTGATTTTTGGGACAGTTTGACAGCGGATGTGCTATCAGTCCTCTGGATCTCCGGCTCCGTTTTCTGTCCTGACATTCTTTGCTATCAGAGATGCAATTATAAAATGCAGGCTGAACCAAGAAACAGTACCAAGTGGAATGTGGGAACTTGAGCTTGCAAAAAAGAGAACTACTAAGGCACTAAGGAGAAAAGGCCACCAAGAGGATGCATTGCCACTGCTAACGCGTCCCATTATGACTAATTTACTCACTCTGGGACTCGTTTTAGGCCAATGAATCTTTTGACCCTTACTGAAGACACCTTAGAAGAGATAACTAATCAGCATGTCAATCAATATGTCAATAACGTCATCAATATTTACCATAATAAGACAATTCAAATTAGTCAAAGACATTAATAAAACTCAGAAACCACCATAACCTTACAGTCATGAATAACCACACCGGTTTAGTACTATTAAATGAAGTTTATTCCCTATTGATTACCATTCTACTAGTAAGTTTATTAGTCTCAAAACCAAGAAACACATTAACATAGTCACAATATGGCAACTCTGATAAGATGTCATCAAGGCAAGAATCACGAATATTAGAATATAGCACAACGTCCACATAGGTTATCCTTAGCAGAGAATCATTATCACATTATTCAACAAAGCATAGATTCAGTCATCTGTCTATTTGCGTCGGTTTAGTGAACCCCTCATCTATCCTCGAATTAGCATTGGCATGCTGGGCTTCATGCAAAACAATTTAGCAACACCAATTTAGAAAAACATCTAACTAGGGTCTCTATCAAAAGTAGCAGTTGGTACCTAGAAAGGAAAAGCAAACAGACAATTACAATTTAATTGTCATATAGTTACCCTCCGTATTGGGTCAGCAAACAGGTTCGGTCTTCGTCCTCAGGACATTGGTTGATTCGCCATCAGCCAGGAATTCAGCAGTCGGGTAAAGGGCACTTCCCTCATAAGGAGGTAAAGTGTAAATGGGCAATATAAGGGCAAGGATGGTTTGAAGAACCAAACAGCAAAGTCTCTATGCAGAGCGACAAAGTGTCTGGGTCATAGCAAAATTCGCAACAGCATCTCCCCCTCCTCTATCTGAATGGCTCCCCGTGTCATAGGTTTTTATCCCTTTCTGTGGTACAATCCCCTAAATTTTAATTGGTTGGGTCAGCACCCCACTATCTCCCTCCAATAGGGTTTCAATGACTTCATTAAAATTGTCACCCCATAACAGGTTTCACGTAGTTTATTGGTCCTTATGATTGACGTCTTCAGCGGGTAGAATGTCCGGTATGATTTCATACCCTCGTGGTCCTCTTTGCATCTTCAGTCAATGGTTCCATTGTTTGTACCGGTTCAAGTGACCTTGTACCTGCGAGTAGTCTGCACTGTTGCATTCAGCAAGAATGTTTCACTAAGCAAGTCGAATTTCATGAGAACGGATCTACTATAGTTACATTCATCTTCTAGCTTTGGAAAAATACAAGTTCATGTCCTTCAGCAAGTCAGCACACTGCATGTTAGAAAAAAACATTTAATATGAAACCGGGCAGCTAGGCCTCGACTCATGCTAACTAAGGCCTAATGATTTATTAGCAGAACGTTAACATATAACCTTTTATTATTAGTGCAAAATCATACTCTAATATAACATTTCATCATTATTAATCAGTTTAATTAGTCATTGTATATATTGACGGCCACACCCCGTGGGCACATTTCAAGCGCACATTTATCAAAATACGTTAATACATTTTCTATGCAGCATTATTACGCATTAGTTCATAAACATTTCATATTAATTTCTAAGTGTATAAGCTGCGTTCTCTCAGTCCCTCCTCTGAAGACACTTGTCATCACACAAAACCTTTCCTTTCACAACCTTTCATTTTTCTTAATATACGCATTTCAACCTCTTCCCCCTGTGTGATTTTTCCCAAATTTCTTGGAACATTTTCTCCTTTTCCTTCTCTTCATTTCTTTTATTGCGTTTTGCCAAATCTCTTTGAACTCTTTTACTACTTTTGCATGATAACCATAGTCCGAATAAACAAGTTAGGACAATTAATATACCCCTTATTATTTTTGAAGAACCCCATTCCAAATACTACTAAACCAATTCCCTACTTTAGTAATTCCTTTCCCAACTTTTTCCCAAACTCCAGGTTCCTTCAGCTCCTTCAAATCTGCACTATCTCTGGTTAGGTTAATAAGCATACCTCTAATCGTTCTACTATTATCAGGAATGAATGCACAACAATGGCGCTCATTAAGCATTTTACAGACTCTGCCACTCTTCGCTAAAAGAATGTCTAAAGCAAGCCGGTTTTGAAGAGTCATAGCTCTTTCCGCAGCAAGTTCAGTATCCATCAGGAGCATAGCCCCTGTGAAGTTTGTCAGCATGTTATCCACAATAGTAGACAACTTTTGAATCTTTATGGAGTTTAAGATAACCCCTACTGAAGGAATTATGGCTCCAAATATGTCACCAACGACAGCAGCCGCGGTCTCTCTCTTTTGTCTAGTATGCTGTAATTCAGACATTTTAGAAATTTGTTTTAAGTCATCAATCTGGTAGATCTTGGGAAAAACTATTCCCAAATAACTTGTCCCATACCATCCCTTTGGAAGACGGTAATAAGCATTAAGTCCACATATATAATAGATCCCAGGGATCGCTGGATCCTGTCCATTTAACATGAACGTCCATTTACTCTGAAACAAAAACAAGTGCCTGCACTCACTCGTTCCCACAAATAAAGTGTCATGCTCAGATTTCGGCCTATATATACAAAGCCTTCCTACGTGCAATGCATCTACAGCTAACTTGCCCTGTGTCTTTATTGCAGTGTAAGCATAATCATTTGTAAGCGTGCGTTTTTCTGATCCCTTTTCTAGCCTTTCCTTTAATGCTTTCTGTCTATCATCAGTGTGATCTAGGAAGCTCTTTTCTACAGGTGTTAGTAGGCAGGTTAGATTATTGCGGTGCGCATAAGCTGTCCCAAATGTCAGTATCGGCTCAAAGAAACCGCTAACTAATTTTATGCTGTGTTCTTTAGCTAATTTAATTAGAAACACAATCACAGGCACAAAGGAATACACTACATCTAAGTTAGAATAGAAGTATTGAACATGTTCTTGATCATAGAATCTTGTTAACAGCAAACTACAGCTTATCCCGTAGGTAAGTGGCAGACTATGATAAGTAACCCCTTCTTGTACTGGCGAAGGAATCTTGTGCACCCATAGCAATTCTTCGCATCCATTGTGTCAACATACTCATTCAGCAAGCGATAGAAGACATTAGTAGATAGTTCCCCTTTTGAATTAGTTCCCTCATGTAAGTATTTTGTATCCTGCTCAAACTTCTCCCATGGTGTTAGTATAGAAGTCTCAGGATTTGAAGCATTGTTACTCACTTTCTTATCCACCAATGGCATTCCCACAATCACAGCTATTATCACTACCGCACACATAACTCCCACACCAACAACCAAACATGCATATGTCCTACCCCTATGACTATTATCTCTAGTGTAACTCATGATCTGTAAAGAATCAGATAGCAGAATAATACAAAGTAAACAATCAACTTAAGGACGATATAAAAACTCTTTTTTATTTTATTTTTCTATGCAAAGTCTCTCTCTTTCTCTGCGAGTATTTACAGCGTTTCACTCACTCCAGGACCCCTTTGTCAAATCAGGTTAGCAGCTTGTCATAATCGGTTTTTCAGAGTCAATTCAGGTTAACAGTGTCACATCCAGTAATTTAACAGTCTCTTTTCTCACCTTTTCAGCTTTCAATTTCTATTTCAATTTAACACAGTCTCTTTCTAAAGTTTAATTCAGATGCCGTAGTATTGACCTGGAATCTCTCGATCAGAATAGAACACCAAGAATTCTTGTTGCCATTCAGCTGATGTGGCATACACCCATTCAGGACCTGCGTACCTTCTGTTTGCAACTCTCTTTCTTTTCAGTTTGTGATCACCCTGCAACTCTCCTTCACTAAGATCTTCCTTCCTGGTTGTGTCAACTTCTTCCTCTATTGTTTCATTAGGTATCACTTTCTCCCCTGTGGCTTGTGGCTCCGGCCAATTATCTCCTTTAAGTGTTTTCTTTCTGCTTGGCCTTTCAGGACGTTGAACAGCGCCCTCCTCTTGTGCTATGATGTTTTCTGTTGATGGCTCTGCAAGTGGCTCAGGAGGAGTCAGAACACCTCGACTTCCTTCTGCCTCACTCCCTTCGCTTTCAGGGTCAGTTATGGGCTCAATTTCAAACCCGTATCCGTCTGCTTCTGGGAGAACCTCTCTTTGTGTCGGTTCCCCTGATTCCCCAGCTGAGATAGGCTCACTGTCACTCCTCTGGATCTCGTTTACGGTTTGAGTGATTAAGCCGTCCTCAGTGGGCTCTCCTTCAGTCTCAGTTCCCCTTTGAATACTCTCCGGCCCTGAGACTTCCTTCTCTGCAGCTGTTGTTCCGGACACTTCAAGTTCCTCACCAGTTGGACACGTCACCTTCTTTGTGTGACTGGCATGTATCCAATTTGGAAGACCTGCACACTTCACAGCAGTAGTAGTTGTCAGTATCACTTGATACAGCCCCTTCCAATGTGGCTCCAAACACGACTTCCTCACGTGTTTCTTGACAACCGCCCAGTCACCGGCTTTCAGGGTGAGACCTGGATCACTTATTGGTGGCAATGTGGTAGCCTCCACCTGGTGAGAAAAAGAGCGGACCACGTTAGCCAGACCCTTGCAGTAGTCCAACACCATATCATCTGTGATATTCACAAGAGCATTTTGCAGGCACTGCGGGCAATCGCATAGCTCGGCCCATGAGAATTTCATGAGGAGACAGTCCTATTTTCTTGTCAGGTGTGTTTCTCATTGACATCAACACTAAAGGCAATGCATCTGGCCACTTCAAATTGGTAGCTGTGCACATTTTTGCCATTCTCGACTTCAAGGTACCATTCATCTGCTCCACTATTCCTGATGCTTCAGGGCGATAACTACAATGTAGCTTCTGCTCAATGTTTAATGCAGCACACAAGAGCTTAATCACCTCATTATCGAAGTGTCTGCCTCTATCTGATTCTAAAGAGATCGGAAACCCGAAACATGGTATTAACTCCCTAAGCAGCAGTTTTGCTACTGTGAGACTGTCATTCCTACGTGTAGGGTAAGCTTCAATCCAGTGGCTGAAAATGCACACAATCACCAACACGTATCTCAGACCTACACACACAGGCATCTCAGTAAAATCCATCTACATTCTGCTAAATGGACCTCCTGCTCTCCCAACGTGGCTCAAATTCACCACAGTCCCTTTTCCTGCGTTCATCTGCTGACAGATGATGCACCTGTGACAGATAACCTCTGCAGCTTGTCTGAATTTTGGATTGAACCAATCGATTTGAACAGCCTGATCATTGCGACTCTCCCAACATGTGCTTGACCATAGTAAAACCTCGCAAACTGTGACAAAAGACTGTTTGGCAAAAACATTTTTCCCTCTTCTGAAACCCATAAGTCATCAGATCTCTGTACGCATTGCATTCTCTGCCAGGAACGTTTCTCCTCTTTGCTGGCTCTTCCCTGCAAGGATTTTAGCTCATCTAATGTGTCATCTACCCTTAATGCATACCCTGTGCATGTTTCATTCTCAGTTTCAGGTAACAATTTCCACTGATCTCGAAACGATATACAGTTCAATGCACAAAACCTTGCGACTTGATCTGCATAGCCGTTTCCCATTGACACAAAATCTTGTGACTTCACATAAGCATTGCATTTCACCACAGCAATTTCAAGAGGTAACTGATTCGCGTGCAACAAATCCTTAATCTTTTCGCCATTTTTCACTGGAGAAACAGAAGAGGTCATGACACCCCTCTGTGACCACAACTGGCCAAAATCATGTACAATCCCGAATCCATATCTGCTGTCAGTATAGATAGTGACTTTTAGATTTTCAGCTGCGTGGCATGCCCTAGTAAGAGCAATTAATTCAGCCACTTGAGCAGAGTACACTCTTTCGAGCCAGGAAGCTTCTAAGATACCAGTGATTGTACACACGGCATACCCAGCTCTCAGTACTCCTACTGTGTCTCTCAAGCATGAACCATCAACAAAGATAATGTAATCATTTTCTTCAAGTTGGGTATCTTTAATATCAGTTCTTGGTTTGGTGCACAGATCTGTTACCTCAAGACAATCATGTTCTAACTCCTCGGCATCATCAATGTCTGCATTATCAATAGGAAGTAAAGTTGCCGGGTTCAATACAATACATCTCTTAAGGGATACATAGGTGACCCCAATATAATTGTTTCATATTTTGTTAACCTCACATTTGTCATGTGCTGCGTCTTGGTTCGGGTTAACAAGATTTCAACTGAATGGGGGACCATTACTGTTAAAGAATGTCCCATCACTATTCCTTCACACTGGTTGAGGCTTTGACCAACTGCTGCAACTGCACGCAAACAACCCGGTAAGGCTGCTGCGACTGGGTCCAAAGTAGCTGAAAAATATGCTACTGGGCGGTTTGCACCTCCATGGACCTGTGTCAGGACAGACAAAGAACAAGCATCACGTTCATGACAAAACAGAACAAAAGACTTTGGGGGTTATTCCAACTTTGGAGGAGGTGGTAATCCGTCCCAAATGTGACGGATTTACCACCAGCCGTATTACGAGTTCCATAGGATATAATGGACTCGTAATACGGCTGGTGGTATATCCGTCACTTTACCGTCACTTTTGGGACGGATTACCACTTCCTCCAAAGTTGGAATAACCCCCTTTGTGTAATCAGGCATACCTAAAGCTGGTGCCCTGCACATGCTTTCCCTCAATTCCATGAATGCCTTCATTTCTTTCTCGGACATGGTTATGGCACCCGGGCCAGCCTGAACTTCTTTAACAGTCACTCTCACTAAGGGTTTACAGATAATCGAGAAGTTAGGGATCCACTGACGACAGTAGCCCACCATTCCCAAAAACATCCTAACGTCTCTTTTTGTTGTCAGGGGATTCATTTGTAGTATGGCTGTCACTCTTTCCTTAGATATTTTTTTTGACCCTTTCTCAATCAGGTGACCTAAGTTCTTCACCTCTTTCTGGCAGTATTGCAGCTTCTTTGGGGACACTTTGGGGGTCATTCCGACCCTGGCGGTAAAATCCGCCAGGGCCGGGGACCGCGGATGCACCGCCAACAGGCTGGCGGTGCATCCCTGGGCATTCTGACCGCGGCGGTACAGCCGCGGTCAGAAACGGGAAACCGGCGGTGTACCGCCGGTTCCCCGCTGCCCTGGGGAATCCTCCACGGCGGCGCAGCTTGCTTCGCCGCCATGGGGATTCCGACCCCCTTACCGCCATCCTGTTCCTGGCGGTTTTGCCCGCCAGGAACAGGATGGCGGTAAGGGGTGTCGTGGGGCCCCTGGGGGCCCCTGCAGTGCCCAATGCAATGGCATGGGCACTGCAGGGGCCCCCGTAACAGGGCCCCACCAAGATTTTCAGTGTCTGCCATGCAGACACTGAAAATCGCGACGGGTGCAACTGCACCCGTCTCACCCTTTCCACTCCGCCGGCTCCATTCGGAGCCGGCATCCTCGTGGAAGGGGGTTTCCCGCTGGGCGGGCGGCCTTCTGGCGGTCGCCCGCTAGCCCAGCGCGAAAATCAGAATTACTGCGGCGGTCTTTTGACCGCGCAGCGGTATTCTGACGGCGGTACTTTGGCGGGCGGCCTCCACCACCCGCCAAAGTCAGAATGACCCCCTTTATGTCCATTCTTTCCCAAATGGTTTAGTAAGTCAATTGTGTCATACCTGCAGTCATCTTTTGTTTTGGACGCAATCAACAAATCATCAATATACTGCACTAGGGTCGAACTGAAAGGCAGTTCTAATGATTCCAAATCCTTCTTCAATATCTGATTGAAGATGGAAGGTGGCTCAGAAAACCCTTGAGGAATTCTGCACCAACTGTAAACCTTATCCAGGAATTTGAAACTGAAGAGAAATTGGCTATGCTCATGAAGAGGCACCGAAAAGAATGCTTGAGACAAGTCCACAACGGTGAACCACTCTACATCACACGGAACCGAAACATGATCACAGCTGGATTTGGCACTATAGGGCAACACTTTACCACTATCTCATTTATTTTCCTCAGGTCTTGAACAATTCAAACTTTCCCACAAGGCTTTCTCAGACCCGTTATTGGTGAATTACACGGGCTACTCAGCACTTCTTTCAGAACCCCTTGCTTCACAAAGTCCGCAATTATCTGCGCTACTTGAATGAGGACGTCTTGTGCAATGTGGTACTGCGGGTACCCTGGGAAACACTGCATTTGAATTCACCTCTACTTTAACCAGTTCTACTCCTTTTATTAATCCCACTTCCTTTCCTGTCACTGTTCCCTGCAATTCAGGTGGTAAGTCAGTCACTGTAAGCATCGGGAATAGAGTTATCAAAGGGTATTCCTCATTTGCGGTCTCCGTCTCTAACTCTGGAAACTGACCATCGTCCCCTTCATCATCACTGTTGGTCTGCACCTCAATCCCTTTATTGGAATAGGTGATCAAACACCTTGTTTTGCACAATAAGTCTCTTCCCAGTAAGGGTACAGGACTTGAGTCACAAACTACAAATTTGTGTAATCCCTGGAAGTTACCAATCTCAACTTGGACCGGATCTGTAATCGGATTTGTCAGGAACTGATTTGCTACTCCTACCACCCTTATGGTATGCCCCGAAAGTGGTAATTTCGGAACCACTGCACTTCTAACTGTAGAGCGTGTAGCTCCTGTATCAACTAGGAATGAAAACTTATGACCCATCACCTTTCCCTCTACATAGGGTCCCCTCTGGTCTACTTCTAGGGATGCTGCAAGCCTGCACTCCTCACTGTCTGAACAATCATCCGACCATTCATCGTTTATTCCATCCTCACCACGCAATGGGAATTGTTGTACTGTGTTATTTTGACCCATCGTTTGACCTGTGACCTGTTGCTGTCCCATTGGAGCTAATGGTATCTGCATTTGCTGTCTAGGTACCATGGGAATCTGCTGTTGTGCCTGCTGCATTTGTGCTGTTTGAACACGTGGCATTTGCATCTGTTGCACAGGTTGGAGACCCTGCATCTGCACCATGTTATTCTGAAAGTTTGGATTTTGGGTCCTCATTTTTGGACCCTTCACATTTTGAAATGTACCAGCATCATTGCTTTGTTGAACAACACCATCCTGCACCACCATTGGGCATTCCCGCTTCCAATGCCCCGCACGCGTGACATGATGCCACCTTTTTCATCTCCTGCACATCATTTTGAACCACAACAGTATTTATATCTGGACCACGGTTCACAAAGCCTCCTCGTCCTCGGCCTCTTGGTTGTGCCTGAAACATTCCATTCCCCTGCGGTTGCTGCTGTATCACATGCTGTATTCCATTTCCCTGCATCCCAGCTTGTGCTGCCATAATCTGCATCACCATCACCTTCTCTTCCAACTTTCTCTGTTTCAACTCAATCTCGTCACTACAGTATTTTGCATACTGCAACACCTCATCAATTGGCTTCGCTTGCCAACAGATCAAATGATTCTTAATCATCTGGCTAATTTCTGCTCTCAGCCCTCCAACAAACCTGAACACAAGATGATTCATGTCTTTCGGCTCAATGACCTCAGTGCCACTGTAATGTTTGAATGCTTTCAACAATCTCTCGTAGTAAGCATGAATCGACTCTTTGGCCTCCTGTGATGTTCGATCAATTTTCTGCCAATCAGTCACTTTCGGCGACACTTTCTGCTTCAAAAACTCAATCACTTTATGATAATACCTCATCACTTCTGCAGATGGTGCTCCAGTAAACGTATCCTTTGCCAGCTCCTCGGTCAGCCAATCTACGCCCCTCTTGCACTCAAGCCATAAATCAGGTGGAACTATAATCTCAAACAGGGTATTCAAGTCCTCCCAGAGACATTGCGCAAGCTTCACAAATCTGTCCGTCTGCTAGTACCACTCTATCGGTTTCTCCCTCAGCCTGGGGTAGTCATTTGTGAATGACAGAATGTCACCTCTAGACCACGGTACATGGACTAGAACCCCTCCGGCTGTCTCTCTCATGGGTAACATTTTTATTGTCCCCGTGTCCGGTGCGGCTTTAGCCTGCTTTGGTTCCGGACCATCACCTTTCTCTTTATCTCTCTTCTTTGCCCATCTGCCTTCCCATTTCTCTAAAGCTCCCCATATTTGAGCACTCTGCAGTATTTCTTTGAGGTGTGCCTTCATTCCGGTAGACCTCATGTGCTCAAAATCTTTAGGCTCGAAGTCTAATCTGTAACTTCTTTTCAAATGTTTAGTACTCTCAATGTCTATGCTGTATTTATCCACCAGGTTTGCCAACCTCTGATGCACCTTGCTCACTTCTTTAGTTATTTTGTGGCACAGGTACCTCAAATCTGCTTCCGTGTATGACTCTAGTCTGTTCACCCCCATTGTTCCTTCCACTAGTTCCATGGCTTCTACACCCAGTCTCACAAAATTCAGGTATTCTTCCCTTTCTTACCTCTCTGTGGTCACTGCAGTAGTCTGCGGAGTGTTGAGTTTGTCTAACCACTCGTTCAATTGTTGCGCTGTTAAGCCCTGCAACAAAATATTTCCAGACTGCACCATTAGTGTCTGTGTCGTATTTGTACTCATTACCTGTGGGGTTAGTGTTCCCAACCCTGCTTGCCTCATTGTCTCCAAATTAACCCCAATCGGACTAAAGTCTAACAAGGATCTAGACCTTTCGACTGTCTGTTCTCCCTGCAAATGTCCTGTGGACCCTCCTCTTATTGCTTCTTGGGTCATTACTACCTGATCACATACGCCACGCTTACTTAGCGCATACAGCGGTACTGGTGGACCAACAGTAATTGGCAATGATATTGCAGCTGGTGTCTGGCCAAGTCCTAGACCATGTGGAGCATTAACTCCCATAACTTGATTCATCATTGGTGCTCTAGGTACTGACTACGGTCCCGCAACTGAAGTGTAACTTGGAACCACCTGTTGCTGTGACTGGGGCAGCAATTGCGGAGTTGGCTCAACCTGCACTAACTTTGATCTTGTGTATACCGGATCAGGCGGCACCATCAGACTCGTAGTTGTCTCTACTACTGGAACATCAGGATAAAGCCTCTGAATCTGTGGTGGCTGCAACTTTATCTGTGTGTCTGACACAGTCGGTACACTGACACCATTCTGTATCAAAACTGTATCACTTGTCTGCCCTGTACTTGTGATTCCCTTATTTTGTGCCTGGTCTTCAGAACCCACACTAGTGCTCTGTACGTTATCATTTATGGCATATGGTGGCAGGCGATCATGTAACAATTGATTTAGAAACTCTTCATCGTCTGAATCATCTGCGTCTGCCCAAGACCTCTGAGTCTCCTTTGGCTTACTAGAACCCTTGTCTGTCTTACAAGTGGCTTTCTTTCCCTGTGTCTCATCTTCTTGTGTTATTGCCAGAAACATTTTAAGTCTGTCAACTATTCCCCTTCTCCACATCTTGGTCTCATTATCCCATCTAGCCTCAGCTAAAGTCTTTTCTGCTCTTTTCATTCTCCTTTCAAATTTCTGCTGACTCTGTCGTATGGCCATCAAATCCCAGATTGATAATGCCTCATACTGAGCTGGTCTCGGAGGTGGTTTTTGCACACTTAACATCATTCGCAAATTTTCCAAACTTCTTACATTAAACGTTCCGTGTTCTGGAAACGCTAAACATCCCTCCTTCTCTGTCAATTTGCACCACTGTTTTAACCAAAGACATGGCATGACTCCCTTCTCTTCCATTACGATATAAACTGGAGTACCCTCAGGCGGTGTAGGCTCCCCCACACCCGCTGTAATGTATGTATCTCCACTCCAAGCAGTCTTCAGAGCCTTGAAAAACTTCATTTTTGCGTCTTTTTATTCTGCTTTAGGATCTAATCAGGAAGTGACTTTAATTCCTAGAACACTCTTCACCCACCTTTCTCAACCAATTGCCTCTCACGGACGGCTGCCAATCCGTGCACGACCCCTCTCAGCAACTGACCTATGCCAGCGCTGCTGAAATGACGTCACACTCACACACTGCAGCTGACAAAGTCTTGCGGCTTGTCCTCCTCACACAAAACGAATGCAATATATTGCGAGCACCTTTAACAACAAAACCCAAATTTGCCGGTTTACTACAGGAAGGGTAACACAATCGCTTCGGAACTTTACAGAGATTTCACTTGAAGCCTCGGCCGCTACTCTCTCCTTCTCAGCTCCCGCACTCGCAAGCAGAATTCAACCCGCAAATCCTACTCTCGACTTCTCAATGGTTTGTTCTAGTGCACTTTAGAATTTGCCAAATCTCCATTGAAGTTTTCACTCACACAATTTGACTCAAACTCAACTTGTCAACCACGCACGATTGACCTATTAAACTGCACAAATTACAACATAAACCCAAGTGTCTCCTACACTTGTCAATATACTCCGGAGTCTTAGACCACGACGGATCTGTATATCACCAAAAACCACATGGATAATTTTTTAGCAAGTAGCGACACACTCACATGAAGTTCGCCGATTTCCCTACTCTCATGCTGCGGAGTACGCCCACTCCTACTAAAACAACATTACCTGACCTAAATCCACACAGACTTCACAATTCACCTGCAATATGCCTAAGCTTGAGCAAGTGCAAATTCTACACCACACATGCTAGAACGCCGAGAACATACCCAACTCACTTAGGCGAGCTCCGAGACTCCGGGAAAGTCATGGGGAATTTAGAAACGCATCATACCTCCAACTTGCATTATTTTGAAAAACACTTTTAAACAATGGTCCCTTGTCCTAGGGCCCCAAAGGGCCTAAACCGTCGCTCTGCTACCAGAACTGCTAACGCGTCCCTTTATGACTAATTTACTCACTCTGGGAATCGTTTTAGGCCAATGAATCTTTTGACCCTAATTGAAGACACCTTAGGACGAGATAACTAATCAGCATGTCAATCAATATGTCAATAACGTCATCAATATTTACCATAATAAGACAATTCAAATTAGTCAAAGACATTAATAAAACTCAGAAACCACCATGACCTTACAGTCATGAATAACCACACCAGTTTAGTACTATTATATGAAGTTTATTCCCTATTGATTACCATTCTACTAGTAAGTTTATTAGTCTCAAAACCAAGAAACACATTAACATAGTCACAATATGGCAACTCTGATAAGATTTCATCAAGGCAAGAATCACGAATATTAGAATATAGCGTGATGTCAACATAGGTTACCCTTAGCAGAGAATCATTATCAAGTTATTCAACAAAGCATAGATTCAGTCATTTGTCTATTTGCGTCGGTTTAGTGAACCCCTCATCTAGCCTCGAATTAGCATTGGCATGTTGGGCTTCATGCAAAACAATTAGCAACACCAATTTAGAAAAACATCTAACTAGGGTCTCTGTCAAAAGAAGCAGTTGGTACCTAGAAAGGAAAAGCAAACAGACAAATACAATTTCATGGTCATATAGTTACCCACCGTATTGGGTCAGCATACAGGTTCGGTCTTTATCCTCAGGACATCAGTTGATTCGCCATCAGCCAGGAATTCAGCAGACAGTTAAAGGGCACTTCCCTCATAAGGAGGTCAAGTATAAATGGGAAACATAAGGGCAAGGATGGTTTGAAGAACCAAACAGCAAAGTCCCTATGCAGAGTGACAAAGTGTCTGGGTCATAGCAAAATTCGCAACAGCATCTCCCCCTCCTCTATCTGGATGGCTCCCTGTGTCATAGGTTTTTATCCCTTTCTGTGGTACAATCCCCTAAGTTTTAATTGGTTGGGGTCAGCACCCCACTATCTCCCTCCAATAGGGTTTCAATTACTTCATTAAAATTGTCACCCCATAACAGTTCTCACGTAGTTTATTGGTCCTTATGATTGACGTCTTCAGCGGGTAGAATGTCCGGTATGATTTCATACCCTCGTGGTCCTCTTTGCATCTTCAGTCAGTGGTTCCATTGTCTGTACCGGTTCAAGCGACCTTGTACCTGCGAGTAGTCTACACTGTTGCATTCAGCAAGAATGTTTCACTAAGCAAGTCGAATTTCATGAGAACGGATCTACTACAGTTACATTCATCTTCTAGGTTTGGAAAAATACGAGTTCATGTTCTTCAGCAAGTCAGCACACTGCACGTTAGAAAAACACATTTAATATGAAACTGGGCAGCTACTCATGCTAACTAAGGCCTAATTATTTATTAGCAGAAATTTAACATATAACATTTTATTATTAGTGCAAAATCATATTCTAACATAACATTTCATCATTATTAATCAGTTTTATTAGTCATTGTATATATTGACGGCCACTCCCCGTGGGCACATTTCAAGCGCACGTTTAGCAAAATACATTAATACATTTTCTATGCGGCATTATTACGCATTAGTTCATAAACATTTCAGATTAATTTCTAAGTATATAAGCTGTGCTCTCTCACCACTGCAATGCTATAAAGATGGCGACTATGGTAAGGCGTCACAGCTCTGTTCCACTGGCGTAACAAAACCTGAGGGGGGCTCCTGCAAAGGACATGGAGGACCCCACGCCTACCACCTACCACTGTTGCTGAGGGTGCTCCCAGGAACACAGGGCCACCCCCTCACTGCAGGGGGCTGCGGGGGCTTATGTTACACCACTGCACTGCCCCACGCTATTGTGATCTTGTTAGGAACCTATGAGCCTCTCCTTATTATGCTCTCTTCCAGATGCTGGATATGGAACTGCTAGAGTCGTGGAACAAACCATGACAGTAAGTATAAGTGTTAATGTTGGAATTCACTGATGTTTGGGGTGAAACTGTTGGATCTGCTGTATTTCCCTGTAGTATACTGTTATTTAACTCACTGATTACAAAGTCATTGTGATCTGAATGTGATACAACAAGATAGGCGATGAGATTTTATGAAGTCCTGTGGGACTCCAATGTCTTGTATCACTTTGAAAATGGAAGCTGTTAATTTAGGTCTCTTGACGCTTGAATTTCCTCTGCCTATTATGCTGCTTGTGTTTCTTGTTTGCTGTACTCTGGTGCCATCAAGCCATCTCTTCACCATGAAGGTCCATAAACCCCATACAGACTGACAGGTGGGCTAGATCTGTCCCTTTGTGTCTTTTATGGACAATACTTGTTCTCTCACACATGCAGTCCTGCCATCTTTTCTTCAGCCAAGCTGACTCTATCACTACAGTTACACGCAAATGGCTCATTTTGTTGCGTGGTGAGCTGGCACAAATATCGGTTCTCAAAACCCAAAACTACTGCCCATCACTTAAAACATGAATAAAGATATACAATATCACTCACAGAAGAACTTGCCTAACTGCCTGCCTTCAGATGATCACAGCATACTTACTAAAGCACTCTGCGAACAGTCTTTTGTACAGTGTGGAAAAAGTGATATTCTACTTATTCGCTTATGGCTCCCCAATAAACATTCATGCATCACCACATGTTGCACCATGGTTTAGCCTCCCAGGGGGAAAAATCCACCTGGTCAAACCCTCTGGTGGAAATGACTGGAAGAAAACTCCACTGGTACTCCCTTTTGCTACTCAGACATTTCCTGGATAAACAAGAAATGTTGCTCTCATTTGATGCGTTGAATACATGGCAAGAGTATCTTGACTGGGTGCATATAGCACACCAAATATGAAAAAATATCAAAAGAACTCCCAATATTCATTAGGCTGACCTGTAACAGCCCCACTGTTGGTGCGGTCGACACCATAACAATCCTTACTGAGTTCCAATCTGTTTTGCCCCCTTCCCTAACTCTCTACGGTGTGGTTTCAAAACTCCCTGAATTGACAGACGGCTGAGAGAGACTCATGTTCAATTTCCCCAGAGAAACCTCTGAGTTTTCTTCAATGTACACCTGTGAAGCTTCAATCATGGACAAGTTGTGCTGTTATTGATAAAAAATTTAGCATAACTCATCCCATCTTGGACATTGAGATATTGAAGTCTGCATGATTTTCCTTGACTCGCCACTAAGTTTAGTTAGCCACCCTGGTGGCATGCTCACTTTTTACAAACCACAGCGCTTTTAGTTTTAAATATTGCTGCTTACAAATACTGTAGACAAAATATCTCTAGGGCACCGGATGTAATCATATCATCCACACTTATGTTGGCAGGTAAGTATCAAGATAGGTATTAGATATGGATTGGGATTGGTGCTGGGCTCGGGTCAGAGGGTGAGGTTCAAGTTCAAGTTTACGTTTGGGTCAAGTCTATGGCTAGGTTTAGGACTAAGAATAAGGATTTTGTATACCTATACTTTTAGTATGCGGTATGTATTTATTTGCATGGTAGGTATATACCTAAACATTATATAGTATTATACCATGTACAGGTAGACTATAATATGGTAAAATCCAAAATAATGTACTAAGAATTCAATATTTTTCTAGTTGGTGTTTTGCCTACAATGAAAAGGTATAACACTATTCTGCTAGTCGACATTTTGACTTACAAGAGAAGACAAATAACAGTTAAAACACGTTTTCTAAAGAGTTACAATTAATCTACTTAAAGCTGTGCATGATACCACTCCCCAGTCATCCTAAGCTATGCCATTAAAGCTACTCCACCTCATCAACATGTTTTCATCCTATAGTCACTGACAATAAGGGACAAAGGATGACAAATTACGTGACAAAGGTTGACTAAATTAGGCAGCAAAAAAGTGGCAAGCAAGGCAAAAATATACTGCAGATCGAGCAATTTAAAGCAAATTATGCACTTTATCCAATCACACTGAAATTTTAACATACGCTTTTGTAAAAGAGCATCCAAGTCTTATAAAAACTTAGACATATTTCCTAAGAAATAAATTATACACAATCTGATACAATACAAAATGTTATGCACCAGCAATTAATAACTTTGTCTTACATAGGAGCCGAGGTACACCATTTTATTAACACTGTCCTTTCCACCTTTCAAGAAAAGAGTTTGGGTAGCAAAAGTTCATTGTGGCATTCAGCAGAAACTACAACTACTGTAACAAATATCTGCTCACTTATCCAGCGTATTCCATTTCTGTCTTAAAACTTGCCTTTAGTATCAAGTTTAGAATTTAGCGCCTCTGGAAGAACTATTTTATGCTAAGAAACAGCTCAGAAAATCAGTATAATACATTTCCTATTGATTATATATACATGCCTCATAGGTATTTGCGGAATCAAGACACTGCACCTTAAAAAGAGGGGACAACGGTTTGGGACCCTTCTAAGGCGCATTCATGAAAAAGTTGTGGCTTTAAAAGCATTGTCGCTGATGTAAAAATCTAACTGTATGAAGAGGGCAGCAAAATGCCAATGAACGAATCAGTCTTTCCTCTCTGATTGGAGTTCATCTAACCTAATATATATGGCTTTTGGTTTCTACTGCACATAAAAAAAACACACACATTTAATCTATTGGGGATGTTTACACTACCTTGGAAACACTGTCGCACCTTTAAGTGCCTGGCCACTGCAATCAACTGCTAAAAAGGGATCAGGTGGAGTGATGTACCCAATGTGCAGCAATTTTAATAACCTTTGATCTATGCGAACTGAAAGCATTTTTGCTAAAATAGCAAATTGTGCAGGAGGTGGAGTCTGTGGAAAGTGTGGGGAATCATATTTTCATGCACAATACCACTGGCTGCACAATAGTTTTTCCGTAGCTTACGACCCAGTCCCACTGGAATCTTCAGCTGGCTGTATTCCCCATCATAACTGTGTCCAAAGCATGGACCCTCTCGCCCCCACAACCTTTGGACATGATCTGGACCGACCTTGTTCTTGTGCCCCATTCAAAAACTCTTCTTTTGCACTGCTGGATAGACATGGGGACGGTCCACTTCTAAACCCCTGGGGCAAAAGTATTGATGGCTCTTATAGACACCTTTACACGTTACATGACAATGCTAATCGCTATATATATGTAATTATTCCACGAATCGAGTGCTTCAACATGGCAGAGTTTTTTCGCGTTTATATTTTGTGCATTAATAATGACAATTAATATGCCATCTCACACTGAATTAACATAACTGAAATGGAAACAAAATTAGTATGATGTGTAGAATTCTGTTTATTAATGTGTTTTATTTGTACCAAATTTCTAGTTTTTACACTATTTACACTTGCCTTAGTATTAGACCACACACTGACCCAAAGCAAGAGCAGAGCCAGCTTAGATACATCAGAAATATAGGATAGATTCAACTTTAAGTGCAAATTAAAATGAGAGGTGGTGGGTGGAAGATTGAGAAGACGTCTACGGATCTGATTTTCTTCAACCTGTGTGGTAGAGGTGTTATGGTACTCAGAAACCCCTGGAACACACTGTAGATTTTATACTTTAATCTAGGGGGAAATAAGACCCTTCTGCACTCTGAGGGAGATTGAATAAAGCCCTCGCCGCCTTCCTTAATTTCTATTAAGAGGCATTTACCTGCCCATGTGATGGACTGTCGGAACAATCACGGCTCCACTTTATGTTCTTCTGTAAATTTTTCCTTTTACACTTTTTTAAAGCTATTTTAAAACCCCTTGCATTTCAGAAGTGTAAAGATGCTTTAATGTATTCACAATTTTAGGCAGTCCAGATGTATGCTATAGTGTATGCTGCCTTCTCAAAATGTCTGTAAGTAGTAGGACGTCCATGGACAGGTGATAGAAGGTTTATTATCATATTCCCCAGATCTGCTCTCGCTTTTATGTGGATGGGTTTATCTTCTGTTCATGCACTTTACTGATGAGGGCCTTTTTCCAAGGGACTGCAGTTCCTTGTCTTTGATGTAACTCTTCATTTCTAAATCACCAGTCTTAATTGGATGTGTATATTATTATGTGATTTGCTGCTTTTTACTTTTATTATTCTCATTCTATTTTATTTTATCTATAGATTTCCTGCAGAAATGTACTGTATCTCTTTTATGGTTGCTTTGTAAAATTAAAATAAAGATATATTGAATTGAATACTGATAAGGCAAAGGGAACTTATGCTAGGTGGAGTCCCAGACATGGGTGCAGCAGGAGATAGAAAACCAATACACATACACAGTCCATCTGCAGCTGTGGTTGTGTGCAAAATAGTAAGTGCCCCATCTCAAATTGCAATGACAGCATTGCCTAGTACTTGTAGCGATACCATAACTGTTTCTCAAATTCAAATTGATCTACCTGTTATTAAAGTTGTGGTTGAAGAAACTACTAACAAGAGAACCATTAATGTTGGCCTTTTAAAAATGGAATTTGGAGAACTATTACAAGGGACAATTGATGTAAAAAGATTATCGTCTTAAAATGTTGAGAAAATGAGGTACTTGATTAAAGAAGCACCCAGGTGTGCAGATTAAGGACATGATAAATTAAAAGAATTAGCTGACGAGTGTGAGGTTAACATCAGCAAAATGAAAAATGTGAGAAAGAATTACAAAATGTATTTGCCTCATGATGAAATAAAGAACTTAGGTTTAATTACTTTATGGGCTCACATTAAAGATTAAGGGGGTCATCACAACCCTGGCGGTCAAAGACAGCCAGGGCTGTTTTGGCGATTGCACCACCAACAGGCTGGCGGTTCAATCCTGTGTATTTTGACCACGGCGGAAGCGCCGCGGTCACACCGCCGGGGCCGGCGGTTTCCCGCCACATTTGCCCCGGCGGTGATAATCCGCCTGGGCAGCGCTGCTTGCAGCGCTGCCCAGGGGATTACGAGTCCCCGACCGCCAGCCTTTTCCTGGCGGTTTGAACTGCCAGGAAAAGGCTGGCGGTACGGGGAGTCGCGGGGCCCCTGGGGGCCCCATGCAGCTTTTCACTGTCTGCTATGCAGACAGTGAAAAGCGCGACCGGTGCAACTGCACCCGTCGCACGGCCGCAACACCGCCGGTTCCATTTGGAGCAGGCTCCTGTGTTGTGGCCGAGATCCCCGCTGGGCCGGCGGGCGGAAACCAGGTTTTCGCCCGCCGGCCCAGCGGGGATCTCAAAATGACCGCGGCGGGAGTGCCAAGGTCATAATCAGGGCCTTAATGAGCAGACAAGGGAGTGGAGTGACTTGAAATTCAGAGAGAAATGGAAAAGAGGGAGAGCAAGCAAAAAGAATAAGAAAGTAAGGTGAAGTGATCAGCTAGTGATTCAGAAGTAGAACCAAAAACAGTTTTGTAGTTTCCATTAAGAGAAGTACATGGTGGAAATTAAATCCATGTGTCATGGATGAGACCTTATCTTTAAGCTTACACTATGAAGTTTACAGAACTGGGAGAAAAGTGTGAAAAGTAGGTCATGGAAGTTCATAGGTTGACAACGATTTCACAAATGCCGTGGACTGATTTGAATTCATTATTCACAATTGTAAGCCCTAGTGACTTGTGGTCTGAATGTAAGGCCACTGTCACTTGGCAATCTGAAGAACCAACTAGAGTCGCTCCTAATAATGCTCCTTCTGAAAGGGTAACAACTATAGACAGTTGATTGAACATTTGAAAAAGAAGGAACCTGAAAAGTATATTAATTGAGCAAAATTCTTGTGAACCTCATAAGAACCTAAAGTGTCGGGCGTGCTTATTATGAGAGGCTCAAGCACATTTTCAAGAGGCACAGAGGTTATTGGTTCTGTTTCTGCTTTTGTTATAAGTTTGCTTCCAGAACCGAATACACACATATTGCAAAGTGAAATGTGCTGGTAGACTAAGAGTATAGGTGAGATTGTGAAACTACTGATACAGTAGTAATTGGTTTGACATGAAGCCGAAAAGAATTAAGGAGAAGTTGATGGCTGCAAAGACAAAGCAATGTGAAGGGGTGCCCAAAATCATCTGATGGGTTCAGACCAATCAGAAAATGCTGCAGTGAGTGGAATGACTTAAGTGCAAGGTGTGAGAATGAAAAATGGATCACGGTAAGTGCAAGGTGGTAGAAAAGGGATTCAGAACAATTCTGGAATAAATACAAATGCTGACATGTTGAAGAGGAATGCTGTGTGTCACGTTTGTGGCATAATCGAGCACTGGAAATGGTAATGTAGACAAAATCCAGATATAATTCCAACAGGAGTCTATTCCCCTAATGCAGAAAAATACACTGTCAATGGCTCCAGTGAAATCAACTTCTGAGCATAGTGTGCAGAACCAGAAACCGTTTTGCTTGATGATGCTTTCAGCCCAAGTGGTGAAGCAAAACATCCAAAATAAAATACCATAGTCGAGGGTGCCAATACAATCCACTGATTCTGGGTAACTATTTTTTTCATTTTTTTTCAGGAAATAATTTGCAGTGATGGTATCAGAGAGAGGCGGAGGACAGCTTACTTGGAGCAGTCTTAGCAGTATTCAAAGTGGCCCATCCATTAATGATGAAGTCAATGGACACCCCATTTAATTTTCAATCAATATGGGGGCCATCTCTTCTACAGTTCATTCTGAGGAAGTCTCAAACCTCCCCATCTTGGGAAGAGAAGTCCAAGTTGTAGAGATCAGTAATAAACAGGTTACAGCAGATGTCCCAGTTACAATTGGACAAATGGAAAATAAAGACCAGTTCATTTTGTTTCCTCAAGTCCTACAAATTTGTTGGACCTGGGCTTGCTTCGCAAAATGAATTGTGTGATTTACAGCACACCGGATGGTGCTGCGCTTGAAGAACAAGCTGAGGATTCAGTGATTAAAATCAAATCACATGATTTGAAGTTTCAATTGTTTGCAGCTTTAACAAAAGATGACTTGCCTCTGGATGGAAAACATGTGTCAAAGAAGAGGTGTGCAATTTACCAAGTAAAGAGATAGGACTGATAAAAGTCCTTACCAGTTAAAGTTAGGATAAAACCTGACACAGTTTTTAATGGATTTAACCATATAAACTTTCATGAGAAGCAGGAAAAGAAATTAAATATGCTATTGAGAAATTGACTGAGCAGGGAAATATTGGGAAGTGTGCTTGGTATTCCTTGTAACTCTCCTGTGATGGGACTAAAGGAACAGATTGGGAAATGGCACATTGTGCAGCACCTGAGAAAAATTAATAAAATTGTCATTTCTAGTTGTCTGGTGGTATCGAATCCAGCAGTGATTTTGTTCCAAATTCCTTCAGATGCAGAATGGAATATAGTCACTGACAAGCCAAGAGTTCTTCTCAATTCCTCTCCATAAGGTGTTAGACTTGGCATCCTGGGTGTGGTCTCCCCTAACTTTTTGCCTCTGTTTCCCTAGTTGATGTGTGCTGGACTCTGTTTTTAATGCTTTTGTTAATCTGGGCACTTTACCACTGCTATCTAGTGCTAAAGTGCAAGTGTGCCTATATAAAATGTGTGTGTAATTGGCTTTCCATGATTGGCATAATTGGTTTACTAGTAAGTCCCTAGTAAAGTGCACTAGCGGTGTCAGGGCCTGTCCATCAAATGCTACTAGTTGGCCTGCAGCACTGGTTGTGCCACCCACATTAGTAGCTCTGTAAACATGCTCCGACCTGCCACTGCAGTGTCTGTATGTGCAGTTTTAAACAGCCAATTCGACTTGGCAAGTGTACCCATTTGCCAGGCCTAAACCTTCCCTTTTTATACATGTAATGCACCCCTAAGGTAGGCCCTAGGTAGCCCCAAGGGCAGGGTGCAGTATGTAAAAGGTGGGACATGTACGTATGTGCTTTACATGTCCTCACAGTGAAATACTGCCAAATTCGTTTTTCACAGTCGAAAGGCCTCTCTCTCTCATATGTTAACATGGGGGCTGCCTTTAAATATGATTAAAACGTAGATTCCCTTTGGGAGCAGATAAACATGTGGCGTTTAGGGTCTCTGAACTCACAGTTTAACAACACATCTTTTAGTAAAGTTGGTTTTTAGATTGTGTGTTGGAAGATGCCACTTTTAGAAAGTAGGCATTTTCTTGCTTAAACCATTCTGTGACTGTGTATTTTGTGGATTCCCTGCCTGGGTCAGTTTGACAGTTTGGCTGTTTGCACCTCTTCCTAGAGAGTGACACAAAGGGGGCTGGGGTGTAGCACGCACATTCTGATGAGCCATCTGTGCTAGAGGGGAAGGGAGGAGTGGGCATTCACACCTAGCTGGGCTGTGCCTGCCCTCTCACAATGCAGTCTCTAATCTCCTGGTGTGTGGCTGGGGCCTGGCCTGGACAAGAAAGGATTTCACAGACACTTGAGACTTTACTTTGAAGCAGGCCTACTTCAAAGCCAGAAGCGGTATAAGAAGAGCACCCCAACCCCCAGACTTTAGATTACTTCAAGGGTTCAAGAGGAAGCTTTGCCTGGAGAAGAGCTGAAGAGAAGTGCTGCCCCGCCTGTGACTGTGCTTTGTGGAGCTATCCTGCAGTTGCTGCTTCTGCCTGCGCAAGGGGACAGAGGCTGGACTTTGTTGCATTCCTGCTTGAGAAGTGACTCCAAGGGCTTGGAGTAGAGCTTGCCTCCTGTTTTGAAGCCTCAGGGACAGCAAAGGCTTCACCAACCAGAACTGAATCGACTTGCTGTGGACTCTAGCTTGTCAGAGGGTGCCATTCCAGTTCCTGGACCCCTGAAAGTGAATTCCTGGAGAGAAACCCATCTATCGTCACCAGACGATGCTGTGTGACTTCGTGAAGGACACCACTGCCTGGAAGCACAACGCCAGTTGCCCAGAGGCCGTGGACCTCGCTGAATGCAAATCCAACGACCCTGTGAGCTGACGCTGCTACCCCAGACCCACGATCCCGCCTGCTCCTAAGCCGTGGACTTTGTAGAAGCCCAACAACCCTGCAAGTCTTGCGTCGCTGCAACTGCTGATCCTGCCCAACTTTGTTGACATCAGAGTGTTGTAAGTCCAATGTTGGTGACGTTCTGACACATCGCAGTGCCTGCAGCCCTGTGACGTCATTGTGACCCCATGTGGTCGCCCAGGAGCACCGTAACTCTGCCGGACTTGGCATCTGCTGGAACCAAGGGACCGACTTCACATCAGAAGCTGCCTCACCTCCACCGCCCTGTAGAGTTGACCCAAATGCTGCTGCGCGACTTTGAGTCTTCCTGCCCTGTGGCACCGGAACCGACGCCACATCAGATTCAGCGAAGCCGCTCTCCCCGACTCCGTTCACCGGCCTGTTTTCTGCTTGTTCTAAAGGTACTGTACCTTGAGGTCGACCGACTCCGTAACAACACCATTACGATGCCATGTTTTACCAACTTGCAGTGTTTTCACCTCAAAGTGTTAAATTTGTATTTTTAACTGTATATTGTGGATTTTTATCATATTTGATCTTGTTTATTTTCATAAAATATTGAATATTTTTTTTAACTGGTGTTGTGTCATTTTGTAGTGGTTCCCTGGGTTACTGTGTGTGTTTGTACAAATACTTAATACATTGTCTCTGAAGTTGAGTCTACCTGCTCGTGCCAAGCTACCAAGGGGGTGAGCAGGGGTTAGATGAGTGTGACTCTCCTTTACCCTGACTAGAGTGAGGGTCCTTGCTTGGATAAGGGGTAACCTGACTGCCAACCAAAGACCCCATTTCTAACATTGGTGATCAGCGGTGAAGATTTGAACTTGTATTTGTACTTGACATACAGTAATTAAGTGCACACTCCTGTTTTCAGTGCAGACCATTACATGACCACGTACAGTTTTTCTTTTTGCTCTATTTTTTGACTTTTTCCTAATTCCATATATTGATGATCCTCAATTGGGTTTTCTTTGAACTTAATTGGAAACACATTTTTGCCTTTGAAATTTGCACTTTCTGAATAACTCTTAATCATGTCTCAATTGGAGATGCATCAGTTGGAGCTGCTTTTCACCTAGGGAAACTGAAGAGCTATACAGTGCTCAGTTGAAGCAGTTCTGTAAAAACCTTGCCTGTCCCATTAAGGGCTCCACCAGGAAGGAGGAGCTGCTAAAGGCGCTGAGGGCCTGGGTGACAGCCAAAGAAACTGAAGGGCACACAGAGGATGAGGAGGAGGAAGAGCATTCCCTACACAATGGTATTGTGGGTGGGCCTGTTATGTCCAGGGAGAGGGTCTCCAGGGCAGGTAGCAGTGTCTCATCTAAGGGTCTGACTCCTGAAGAGTTGCAGGACAGACAGGCAGAAAGGGCTCCCCAGTTGGAGTTGAAGACGTTTAGGATGCAAAGGGAGATGGAAGAGATGAGGATGGCCATAGAGGAGAAAAAGTTATTGTTGGCTCATGAGCTCAGCTTGAGGGAGCTGGATCAGAGGAGCCAGTGTAGTAGAGATGGTGGCAGCAACAGCACAGTGCAGCCTGAGAGAAGGGTGCACATTCCAAAAGACCTTGTGAAAGACTAGAAAAGTGAGGATGACATATTCTTGTGGTTTAGGGAGTATGAGTCTGCTCTTCACATGCACCTGTCAGGAATAAGGCTGTGCGCGGTCCAGGTCCCACCCGAAACTCCGCTGTGCAGATTTGCAGCGCTTTATGAGCATCACTTTTCATCCCCGCTTGTTCCAAAAGTGGTAATCAGTGTCATCTGCCCTGTGGTAAAGCTCATGTAGCTGCAGGTTCAGGACATTGGTGGACAAGATGCACTTATCAGTGCTATCCCATGAAGGGACTACAATTCCTATGTTTTTAGAGGCAGCAGCCATCTTGGGGTGTGGCAGGCCTATAAAGCCCAGCCACACCCAAGCACATTGCTCACTATTTTGAAGACTTTGATGCAGTCAGACCTCGTGGGGGTTTCCTCTGAAGAAGAGCAGAATTCCTGCAGAGCAGATTGGCAGTAACTCAGAGTATCCTTGTTTCCATGGTGAATTCAGATACGAGTAGGTCGTACTTGTAGCAGTAAGGTCTTGATGAGCCCAATCTAGAAGGGAGTTATTACTTCCAAAGGTAAAGCGTCCCCTTAGCATAATGAGCAAAGCGTTTCAGGGCACATTGGTAAAGCGCCCGGGCACGACATTCAAAGGGCTTCGGTTCTCAGGGGTAAAGCACTCGGCTCAATATTCAAAGCACTTCAGTTCACAGGAGTAAAGTGCTCTTGGCTCAATATTCAAAGCGCTTCACTTCACAGGAGTAAAGCGCTCTTGGCTCGATATTCAAAACGATTTTGTTCACAGGAGTAAAGCGATCTTGGCTTGATAATCAAAGCGCTTCAGTTCACAGGAGTAAAGCGCACTTGCTTCAATATGAAAAGCGCTTCAGTTCACAAGTGTAAAGCGCACTTGCCTCGATATTCAAAGCGCTTTAGTTCACAGGAGTAAAGCGCACTTGCCTCGATATTCAAAGCGCTTCAGTTCACAGGAGTAAAGCGCACTTGACTCGATATTCAAAGCGCTTCAGTTCACAGGAAGTAAAGCACCCTTGGCACAGTAATCAAAGTGCTTCAGTTCACATGAGTAAAGCGTCCTTGGTCAAATAATCAAAGCACTTCAGTTTACATGAGTAAATCTTTCCGGCTCAGATGGCAATTGTAAAAATGTTTCAAAGATAAGCAAATCACAGTTTCATTGTTTTTGGAAGCATAATATGTGAGATACATATTTAAGTCTTTGATGATATGTGAGATATATTTAAGTTTTTGCGAATTTCTAGACTGAGATCAAACGTTTTATGTTTATGAATGCATAGTAGTTGTATGATTGATATTCAGAGTATGTCCATAGTCCAAGGCTCTTGCTTTCTCAAGGTTCAGAGGTCTCAGTTCATTTCTTATTTCATGATTCAAAGAAGGGGCTATACCCAATTCATAAAGGGTCTCAATCTGATATTACGGAGACGCCTTTAATCAAGAATCTTTTGGCGAGTTACATTGTTATGAATGAGTATATTCATATTTGTTCTTACCTTTTCCTTTCAGATCTCTCTCCCTGCAGTCCGCTACCCTAATTCCCTTCACCCGGTCTGGCTTCATCATAACTCTGTGCTATAATAGCTCTCTGAGCTAGTGACGCCGGGAGGTAGGACTTTTTGTTTGGCAACGTGCAGATGCCGAGGAAAAGGCACTGTGACATACCTGGTCCATTAAGCGCATTTGGGGGGCGGGTCTGTGGAAGCACTTTGAGGTAGAGGGGAGGGACACCTTGACATCCCTAGGGGATCCTCAGGGGCTCACCTACAACATGATGAAAGACGCCCTGCTCACAAGATATGGTCTGACCCTTGAGCAGTATAAAGACCAGTTTAGGTCCTACAAGAAGAACGTCTCAAACCTATTTGGAGTGTGTGGATTCCTTTTGCAGGTCACTGGATGGTTGGGTGGAGGGCAGTAAGGTAACAACTTATGAGGGGCTTTACAATTTAATTGCTTGGGAGCAATTCTACAGTTTATGTTTTCCAGAGCTGTTCCAACACCTGATTGACAGCAAGCTGACTGACCTCAGGAAGCTTGCGTAGGAAGCAGACCACTGGGAGAGCACCAAGGTCCTTAAGAGGTAAGGGGGAGACCACACCAAGGGTGGACAGGGTCCCTCTCAGAAGAAAGGGGGTAAGGGTAAACAGGGGGGGGTTCTCTAAAGGGCCCCAATCTGATTCCCAGGGTAAGGATTCCCAGCCCCCCAGTGAGAAGAAGCTGTGGTTCTCAAAAGGGAAACCTGTTGCAGGGGGTCCCCCACATAAGTGTTGTGCATGTGACCAGGTGGGTCATGTAAGGGGGGGAGCCCAAATACCCCAAGATTACACTGGCACCCACTGATGCGCAGTCCCAGGGTTTGGCTAGTGTAGCGTTTGGGAAGGAGTTTGTTTCCAGGTCGATGGGAGCCAGCTGAGATGACCCTAGTCTCGCCAGGGGATAGTGAGATGGTCCAGAGAACCCTTGTGCCTGATAATACTAAGAAGTACAGGCAGTGGGTGACCATTAATGGACAGAGGGTGGAGGCTCTGAAAGACACGGGAGCCAGTGTGACTAAAGTGAGGAGTCACCTGGTGTCTGCAGAGCTGATAGATCCCCGTGTACTTCACCAAGTGGTTGCAGTGGACAACTCAGAGCGACTGTGCAGAGTGGTGCAGGTTCCTTTTGAATGGGGGGTGGAGGGGTCTCAGCTTCCTTGAAGGTAGCTGTGAGTCCAACCATGCCTGTGGATTGTTTGTTTGGCAAGGACCTGGAGGATTCCCCTTAAAAGGAGGTGGAACACAGGTCACACTTTGAGATGTTGGGTCTGCCTGTGTGGGTATGCGTATCCACCAGGTGAATGGCAGCTCATCAGTGTGGTCAAGAGCCCCTGTAACCTGAAACAGTGGACCGCCAAAAAGAGGAAGGGCAGGGGGCACGGGAAACCGGCCCCAGAAGTTCCCACGGTCCGGGAGGAGGCAGAGCCTAAGGGTGACGCCCCGTAGCCTACAGGGGAACAGGTGGCTGAACTGTCGCAGTGGCAGCAGGAAGGGGGGGCACCAGGGAGGCATTCTGTGAGGCACAGAAGACATGCCCCATTTTAGAGGGTTTGCAGTAGCAGGCTGCAGCCCAGGCAGCTGGTAAGGAGCCAGGATGTCACCTGATCTATTGGGACGATGGTCTCCTGTATAGTAAGACTCAGGTTCCTGAGCCTGGGTCAGCCTGTGTGCTCCTGGTACCCCGGTGCTTCAGAACCTTCCTACTCGGTCTGGCTCACGACATGCCATTAGCTGGACATTTGGGGCAGGGCAAGACCATTGACAGGCTTGTCACCCACTTCTATTGGCCCCAAATGCGCAAGCACTCTGATGCTCATTGTAGGTTTTGCCCAACTTGTTAGGCAATTGGCAAGAGTTGGGGGAAATGCAAGGCTCCCCTCCGAACCTTTCCCAGTGGTCAGTACTCCCTTGGAAAAGGTTTGTATTGACATTGTTGGGCCTCTGGATCCCAAAACAGCCATGGACAACAGGTTTATCCTGGTCTTAGTGGACATGCCACCCGGTACCCGCAAGCCATTCCTTGAAGGTCAATCACTGCCCCTGTGGTGGGCCGTGCCTTGATGGGAGTTTTTACCCGCATGGGGTTCCCCAAGGAAGTGGTGCCCGATAGGGGTACCAACTTCATATCGACATATATGAAGCCTCTGTGGAAGGTGTGTGGGGTAGCGTATAGGTTCACCACACCTTACCACCCCCAAAGCAATGGTCTGGCTGAGAGATTCAACCGCACCCTGAAGGGCATGATAATGGGCCTGTCAGAGCCCTTGAGGTGGAAATGGGATGTCCTCTTGCCATGCCTTCTGTTCGCTTACAGGGAGGTGCCTTGAAAGGGACTTGGCTTTAGTCCTTTTGAGCTGTTGTATGGCCACCCTGTGAGGGGTCCTTTAAATCCGGTGAAGGAGGCTTTGGAAAAAGCTCCCAGTAAACCCCCCCAGGATGTATTCAGTTACATGCTGGCTCGCAGAAACCAGACTGTCCGCTTCAGGAGTCTCGCACTGGAGAACCTAGAAGCAAGCCAGGAGGTTATGAAGCACTGGTATGACCAGAATGCCACTCTGGTCGAGTTTCAACCTGGTGAGAAAGTGTGGGTGATGGCACCAGTAGAGCTTAGGGCGTTCCAGGACAAGTGGACTGGGCCATTTGAGGTGGTGGAGCGCAAGAGTGAAGTCACCTACCTGGTGGACTTGCAGACTCCCAGGAACCCTTTGAGGGTCCTGCACATGAACCGGCTCAAGCCACACTTTGAGCAGACTGAATTGTCCATGCTGCTAGCGACAGATGGCTGGGTGGAGGAGAAGAGTGAGCCTCTTCCTGACCTCCTGTCTGCAGGAGAGAAAGATGTGTCTGTGGAGGAAGTGAACTTCTCCTCCTCCCTGACTGCAGAGCAGCAGAGGGACTGTCGTCAGGTGCTGGGACAGTTCGCCTCACTGTTCTCCTTGATCCCAGGAGTCACACGCTTGTGCGCACATGATGTGGACACTGGGGACAGTACACCCATTAAACAGAAGGTTTACAGGGTGACTGATAAGGTCAGGGCTAGCATCAAAGATGAGTTGTCTAAGATATTAACCCTAGGGGTTATTGATCATTCCGGCAGTCCTTAGGCCAGCCCTGTGGTTTTGGTCCCAAAGGCCGCTGCACCTGGTGCCACCCCAGAACTCCGGTTCTGCATGGACTACCGGGATCTCAATGTGGTCAGTAAGACTGACGCGCACCCCATCCCCTGAGCTGATGAGCTCATAGATCCGGTTGAGAGCTGCCACATACCTCAGCATGTTTGATTTAACATCTGGGTATTGGCAGATTGCCTTGACAGAGAGGGCCAAGGAGAGGTCTGCATTTTCTACCCCAGATTGGCACTTTCAGTTTAAAGTGATGCCATTTGGGATGAACAATGCCCCTGCCACATTCCAGAGGTTGGTCAACCAGGTGATGACTGGGCTGGACGAGTTCAGTGCAGCACACCTGAATGACATCGCAGTGTTCAGTTCCACTTGGGAGGAGCATCTGCAACACCTCTGCAGAGTGTTGGAGGCCCTGTAGAAGGCAGGCCTCACCATTAAGGCAATCATGTGCCAAATAGGGCAGGGTTCCATGGTGTATTTGGGACACCAGGTAGGGAGTGGCCAGGTGGCACCCCTACAACCAAAGATTGACACCATTCAGGCTTGGGAGCCCCCCAAGACCCAGACTGAGGTGAGGGCCTTTTTAGGGCTTACTGGCTATTACAAGAGGTATGTCAAGGGATATGGCACCATTGCTGCCCCCTTGAATCAGTTGACTTTGAAGAAGCAACCCTAAAAGGTGATCTGCACGGAGGTTTGCCACACCGCTTTTGATGCCCTGGAGGCTGCCATGTGCACAGTACCTGTGCTGAAGGCACCTGACTATTCCAAGGAATTTGTTGTGCAAACAGACACCTCAAAGCATGGTATAGAACAGTATTCTCACAGCTTAATGAAAAGGGCCTAGATCAACCTGTAGCCTTCATTAGCAGGAGGTTACTTCTCCAGGAACGTAGGTGGAGTGCCATAGAGGATGAAGCTTTTGCTGTGTTCTGGGTGCTGAAAAAGCTAAGACCCTACTTGTTTGGGGCTCACTTCCACGTTCAGACTGACCACAGGCCCTTCAGATGGTTAATGCAGATGAGGGGTGAGAATCCAAAACTGTTGAGGAGGTCCATTTCTCTACAGGGGATGGACTTTACGGTGGAAAACCCCCCTGGCACAGATCAACCCAATGCTGATGGTCTGACAAGATTCTTCCGCCTTAGTGATGAGAACTCCCTTGAGGTTGGGTAGTTGCTCCCCACTTTCAGCTGCGGGGAACACGTGTTAGACTTGGTATCCTTGGCGTGGTCTCCCCTAACTTTTTGCCTCTGTTTCCCAGGTTGTTGATGTGTTCTGGACTCTGTTTTTGTTACTCTGGGCACTTTACCGCTGCTATCCAGTGCTAAAGTGCAAGTACTTCCATATAAAATGTGTGTGTAATTTTCCATGATTTGCCTATTTGATTTACTAGTAAATCGCTAGTAAAGTGCACTATAGGTGCCCAAGGCCTGTAAATCAAATTCTACTAGTGGGCCTGCAGCAGTGGCTGTGCCACCCACATTAGTAGCTCTGTAAACATGTCTCAGACCTGCCACTGCAGTGTCTGTATGTGCAGTTTTAAACTGCCAATTCAACTTGGCAAGTGTACCCACTTGCCAGGTCTAAACCCTCCCTTTTTATAAATGTAAGGCACCCCTAACGTAGGCCCTAGGTAGCCCCGGCGGCAGGGTGCAGTGTATGTAAAAGGTGGGACATGTACACGTGTGTTTTACATGTCGTGACAGTGAAATACTGCCAAATTCGTTTTTCACAGTTGCAAGGCCTCTCTCTCTCTCATAGGTTAACATGTGGGCTGCCTTTAAATCTGATTAAAGCGTAGATTCCCTTTGGGAGCAGATAAACATGTGGAGTTTAGGGTCTCTAAACTCACAATTTAAAAATACATCTTTTAGTTAAGTTGGTTTTTAGATTGTGCGTTGGAAAATGTCACGTTTAGAAAGTAGGCATTTTCTTGCTTAAACCATTCTGTGGATTCCCTGTCTGGGTCAGTTTGACAGTTCGGCTGCTTGCACCTCTCACTAGAGAGTGACACAAAGGGGGCTGGGGTGTAGCACCCATATTCTGATGAGCCATCTGTGGTAGAGGGGATGGGAGGAGTGGGCATTCACACCTAGCTGGGCTGTGCCTGCCCTCTCACAATGCAGTCTCCGACCTCCGGGTGTGTGGCTGGTGCCTGGCATGGACAAGAAAGGATTTCACAGACACTTGAGACTTTACTTTGAAGTAGGCCTACTTCAAAGGCAGAAGGGGGTATAAGAAGAGCACCCCAGACTTTAGATTACTTCAAGGGTTCAAGAGGAACCTCTGTCTGGAGAAGAGCTGAGAAGTGCTGCCCTGCCTGTGACTGTACTTTGTGGAGCTATCCTGCAGTTGCTGCTTCTGCCTGTGGAAGAGGACAGAGACTGGACTGTAGTGCGTTCCTGCTTGAAAAGTGACTCTAAGGGCTTGGAGTAGAGCTTGCCTCCTGTTTCGAATCCTCAGGGACAGCAAAGGCTTCACCAACCAGGACTGAGTCGACTTGCTGTAGACTCTAGCTTGTCAGAGGGTGCCATTCCAGTTACTGGACCTCTGAATATGAATTCCTGGAGAGAAACCCGTCTACCGATGCCAGATGAGGGTGTGCGACTTCATGAAGGACGCTGCTGCCCGGAACCGAGACACCGCTTTCCCCGAGGTCGTGGACCTCGCAGAGTGTGAAACTGATGACCCTGTGAGCTAACGCCGCTACCCCGGAACCGTGATGCCGCCTACCCTGAGGCCATTGACTTCGTAGTAGCCTGACAACCCTGCATGTCTCACATCACTGCAACTGCTGATCGTGCCCGACTTCTTTGACATCGGAGTGTCGTAAGTCCAACGTTGGTGATGTTGTGATGCATCGCAGCGCCTGCGGCCCTGTGACTTCATCGCAACCCTGTGAGGTTGCCCAGGAGCCTCGTAACTCCGTCAGACTTCACATCTGCTGGAACCAAGGGACCGACTTCACATCAGACGCCGCCTCACCACCACTGCCCTGTAAAGAGGACCCGGCGCCGCTGCGCGACGCCGCAGTCTTCCTGCCCTGTGGCACTGGAACCGATGCAGCATCAGATTCAGCCTAGCCACTCTCCCAGACTCCATGCTCCAGCCTGTTTTCTGCTTGTTCTAGAGGTACTGTACCTAGGGGTCGACTGACTCTGTTAACGACACCGTTACGACACTGTGTTTTACAAACTTGCAGTGTTTTCCCCTCAGATCACTGTTTTCTTGCTTTTAAGTGCTAAATTCGTATTTTTAACTATATATTGCAGGTTTTTATCATATTTGGTCTTGTTTATTTAGATAAAATATTGAATATTTTTCTAAACCTGTGTTGTGTCATTTTGTAGTGGTTCACTGGGTTACTGTGTGTGTTTGTAGAAACACAACACATTGTCTCTGAAGTTAAGCCTACCTGCTCGTTCCAAGCTACCAAGGGGGTGAGCGAGGCTTGGCTGAGTGTGATTTTCCTTTACCCTGACTAGCGTTAGAGTTCTTGCTTGGACAGGGGGTAACCTGACTGCCAACCAAAGACCCCATTTCTAACATAAGGATATAAACATTCTTATTTGCATTTCATTTTCGAAATATAGGGCCTAATTTAGAGGCTGGCAAATGGGTTACTCTGTCACAAATCTGATGCATATCCTGTCCATCGCATTACAATCTCCATAGGCTATTATGAAATCGTAATACAGTGGACGGGATATCTGTTACATTTGTGATGGAGTAACCCCCTCTACCAAACTTTAAATCAGGCCCATAGTTCTCTTTGGTGTAGGATCCCAAAAGGGTATTCTGAAAGTCATTCAATCTTTAGTCAAATTCTGAAGAAAGATTTAGAAAATGTGAAGTTGCCCTGTAACTCAGTCTTGATGCTGTATATTGATGCCCTACTGGTCGCACAAATAGACAAAAGAGGATTGTAAACTTGATAGAAGTGCTTTGTTGAATCATTTAGCTGACGGTGGTTGCGAAGTTTCCGTCAACAAAAATGCAGCATTGTAAAAAGTAAGTGACTTTACTTGGTCACCATATTGAGAAAACTGCAGGGAAGGTCTCAAAAGAACGTGTTTCTCCAATTCTGAAACTATGTCCTCCTGCCACCCAGGGGAAGGGGAGAATGAATCTGGGAATTGTTAGCTACTGTCATCAATAGATTCTACATTTTTCCTTGATTGAGAAACCCTTAATAATGTCGACTCACAGTGACAAAAAAGATCCTGTACCATTTCACAAAGAGTCCTCAGGAGCATTCCGGTTATTAAGAGAGAGTAAATGGAATGCATCCACCCTTGGAATGTCTGATTATAATCGGACTCTCTTACTGTACTGCCATGAGAGAGGTGGGTGTGCATTGTCGATTCCTACAAACAAACATGGTGGGATAATGAGACCAGTAGCCTACTTTTCATCTCTATTAGATCCATTAGCTTTAAGGCTTCTGTATTGCTCTGGCTCAAACTAAGAGGAAACAATGCCAAATAATGCAGGAATTTTTGTCTGAGTAATGAATTTATTAAGGCACTTCTCAGATATGAAATATAAGGCACACAAATATATGAAAATAAACATATATCTCAAATTAAGTAAAACGTGTGTATAGACAAGAATAATCACAGCAGTTAAGCAATCATGAGCAATAAGAAATGAGCAATGCAGCAACAGTGAATATATATAAGTTAAATAATCAAAAATGCATAACCAATGTTTATTTCATCATCATTCTCGTCAGCCAGACCTGGGAACAGGAGATCAGCTAAGGCAGGAGACCCCCCAAATTGGGATCAAGAGATCCTGGGAAGCACGTCTGCTCCACAAGCGAGTTCCTGTCTTGGTGCCAAGTCTCTCCATCTGGTATACCTTAAAACAAGCTCAAGGAAAGATTTCTAGAAATCTCCTCCCCTCTGTTATGAAATTAAATGATGGCTGTACTTTGTCTGCATTGAAAACATGCAAGAGAGTTGGCCAGACTCCCCATGCTCATTTCTGAGGTAGAGCCTCACCTTCCTCAAATGACAACATTCTCAGTCTTGTACACTTGTATCTAGTTTGCTTCCCCCATAATATGTTCCAGCATAGTATGAAAAGAGAAAAACAAGATCTGTGTGGAAAACAAGTTTTGTGTGAAAGAACATCTGCTCTGCCCTGCCCTGCAACTGTAGCAGGACACAAAATGAAATCACTCACACAAACTGGAGTTGATGATCAAAAATGGAGTCAGTGGTTAAAAACATATAGCATTATATCTTCCTGGTTGTTTGAAATTGTTTGCAGCTGTTTGCATGGCTATTGAACAAAGTGGACAAATAGTGGTAGGCCTTGCTTTAATTGCATATCTCTCACTCAGGGACCTTGAAGAAAGTGAGAATAATCAATCAATAAATCAATCAATCAGTAGGTCTTGAAGATCATGACGTGTCACCCCAGAGGGTCTCCAGGCTCTGGTGGGATCTGCGAGCCTCAGTTGGAGGGTGATGGCGGTCGAAGAGCCAGGTCTTGAGCTGCTTCCTAAAGTCCTTCAGAGATGGGGAGTTGTGCAGGTGAAGGGGGGAGGTCATTCCAGGACCTGGCGGCGAGGTAAGAAAAGAAACGTCCTCCATAGCAGTCACAGCGGATGCAGGAGATGTGGGCTAAGGCATGGGTGAAGGAGCGGAGCTCTCTGGTTGGTTGGCGGAGTGGCAGGCAGTTGTTTATGTAGGCGGGTCCAGATTTGTGGAGGGCTTTGTAAGTGTCTGTGAGGAGCCAGAAGAGGCATCTTTCCTGGAAGGGGAGCCAGTGGAGGTCCCTGAGGTGAGGACTGATGTTGGTTCTTCTGGGGAGGTCGAGGATGATTCTTGCTGCCAAGTTCTGGATGGTCTGGAGTCAGTTCAGGGGCTGTTTGGTGGTTTTGGTGTAGAGTGCGTTGCCTTAGTCGAGACGGCTGGAGATGAGGGCCTGGGTGACTGTTCTCCTGGTTGAGATTGGGATCTATCGGAAGATCTTGTGGAGCATGTGGAGAGTGTGGAAGCAGGCTGAGGAGATGGCATTAATCTGTTGTTTCATGGTTAGATCGGTGTCTAGGATGATTCTGAGGTTGTGAGCATGGCTGGTGGGGGTGGGTGAGGGGCTGAGTGCTGGTGGCCACCATGTGTCGTTCCAGGGGCAGGGCCTGTACCTGAAGTTGTTTTGTCTGCATTTAGTTTAAGGCAGTTGGCCCTCATCCAGGTAGTGATGTCGGATCATGGTGTTTTGGAAGTTGGCCCTTGTGGTGATGGCACAGGGCAATTTGAGTGTTGTTGGTGTAGGAGATGATGTTGAGTCTGTGGGTGCTGACGATGTTTGCTATTGGGGTCATGTAGGTGCCGAAGAGGATGGGGCTGAGGGTGGGTCCCTGGGGGATGCCACACACGATGTTTTTGGTGCGGAGGTGAAGAGTGGTAGGTAGATTCTTTGTGTTCGACGGGGAGGAAGGAGGAGATCCAATTTAGTGCAGTGCTTTGGATGCCGATGTGGTGAAGTCTGGTGACGAGAGTTTGGAGGGAGATGGTAATGAAGGCTGCTGATAGGTCAAGGAGGTTGAGGGACGCTGATCCAGCTAGGTCGACGAGGTATCTGATGTCATCTGTTGCTGCAATCAGGGTGGAGTTGGTGCTGTGATGTGGTCTGGAACCGGACAGGGACGGGTCGAGCAGGTTGTTTTCTGCAAGGTAGCTGATGGTTGATGGCTTTTTCCAAGACTTTGGCAAGGAAGGGGTGAAGTGAGATGAGCCTGTAGTTTTTTGGGTTTGTTGGGTATGGCTGAGGGACTTGACATGGGCGTGTTTCTAAGCATTGGGGACGGTGGCTGTGGTGATGGAGGTGTTGAGAATGTCTGTGAGGGAGCTTACAATTGCTTCTCTTCCTAGATTGCAGATGTGATGTGGACAGGGGTCCATGGGGGATCCGTAGTCGATAGAGTTCATGATTGAAAAGGTGTCTTTGGTGGAGAGCATCTTCCAGTTGGTGATCTGCTGGGGGTGGGAGGTGTTGGTTTGGGTACAGAGGTGGTTGAGGTCAGTGGGTTGGGGTCAAAGTTGCTATAGATGTCAGAGATCTTGAGGTGAAAGTGGCCTGCCAGATTGTTACAGATGGCTTGGGAGGGCGGATCTTGTTCTCTGTGGAGGAGGGGCAGGAGAATTCTCGGACGATGCTAAAAAGTTCCTTTGTGCGGTTGGTGCTTGCCTCTGTGAGAGAGGTGAGGGCTTTGTTCTTGGTCTCCTTGAGACAGTGGTGGTAGATGCTGATGGCGGATCTGAAGGAGTTGTGGTTGGCTGAGGGTCTTGTTGGAGCGCCAGTGTCTCTCAAGTTGCAGTGGCGTTTGAGGGTCAGTTGATCTGGGGTGAACCATCTGGCCTGCTTGGATGCCATTTCAAGGGTGTCTGAGGAGATGGGGGTAGTTTTTTTTAGAGGGCAACAATTCAGATGGGTTCCATGACTTTGCTCCAGTTACGGCGAGGGTGGGGGGTACTGCCTTGGGGTTCTGGCTGGCTGTCAATTGCGAAGTGGACAATGCAGTGGTCTGTCCATGCCATCTCAGTGGTGTGTGAGAATTTGATTACATTGTTGGTGGAGAAGATGGGGTTGAGAGTGTGTCCAACGCTGTGTGTGAGGGCGGTGATCAGTTGTGAGAGGCCGATGAGGCTTAGGTTTTCAAGAAGCTTTGTGGAGTTGGTGTCGTTAGGGTCTTCTAGGTGAAGTTCAGGTCTCCCAGGAAAATGTAGTGATTGGAGTTGATTGCCAGAGGGGAAATGAAGTCTGGGAAGGATTTTCAGAAACTGTGGCAAGGGTCCGGGTGTCTGCAGGCGAGGGTCCCTCTGATGGTGGTTTTGGTGTCCGGTTAGATATACAAGTTGAGGTGTTCCATGACTGGTTTAGTGCTGTTGTCCGAAGTGGTGCAGCCAAGGGTGTCCTTGTGGATTAAAGTGATACCTCTGCTGTGTCTGTCGAGGCAGTCATAATGGATCATTTTGTATCCAATGGGGGTGGGGTTGCGGTGGCATTATCAGGTGCTGATGCTGGGGTTAGCCAAGTTTCTGTGATGAAAATGAAATCGGGGCAAGGGTAGATATGGTATCCCAGATTTCTATGGTGTGCCTGCTGAGGGATCGAACGTTGAGTGTTGAGCAGTGCTGCTGTGGTATCTGGCTGAGTGTCTGCTGGGTGGTGTTTCCAAGGGTTCTAACATCACAGGAGAAATAGCAGTGGTGGCAGGTGAAGGGTCCTTCTGTGGAAAGCCTTGAGGTGGTGCGTCAGTTGGTGTCTTGGGTTTGAGGTTTCTTAGCTCATCGGAGGAGTACCACAGGCAGCCTGAAGATCCAGGGGTCCTGGCACTGAGTGTGGTCCAGGTGTGGACGGGCGCAGATGGGCTTGCCTTTGGTGCACCTTCGGCGCAGCAACCATTAAGTAGGTCTTAGGGTGGGAGTAGTGCAGGACAGGCAGGCAGGAAGTGAGGAGCCAGAAACAGTGGCAAGGAGGCAGGGTGGGGCTGAGCTGGAGATCAAGAGCAGCAGGGTCAGGCAGACCAGCCCAGGCACCCAAGCTAGGATAGGCCGGCAAGGCCATGCAGCAGCAAACTGGCTGACTGAGAGGCCAAAACAATGGATAAAGGGATTGCGCAGAGAGGGACCTGGTTGGGACCTGCTCAATGGGGTTGCACAGCGATTGCTATTAAGTAGGTCCTGGGGTAGACGGGGTGCAAGGAGGGCAGGCAGGAAGGAAGGAGTGGGAACAGTGGTAAGAGCCAGGGCAGGGCTGAGCTGGAAATCAGGAGCTGCAGAGCCAGGCAGGCAAGGCTAGGAAGGGCCAGGCACCCAAGTGAGGGTAGGCCAGTAAGGCCAGGCAGCAGCAGGCTAGCCATCTGGCACGCGAAAACACTGGGAAAAGGAGCCTTGATGAATGAGCAGAGGGGGAGCTGGTCAAGACCTGCTCAATGAAGTCATGTAGCAACCACCGTTAAGTAGGTCCTGGGGTGGGTGGGGCGTGAGGGGGGCATGCGGCAAGCAAAGAGTGGGAAACAGTGACAAGGAGTCAGGTCGAGCTGGAGATCAGAAGCAGCAGGTCCAGGCATGGCCAGGCACCCAAGCTAGGGTAGGCTGACAAGGCAGTTTGAGTTCGGTCGGCCGGCAGGCTAGAACACTTGGCAGAGGAGTTCTGAGGAATGCGCAGAGGGGGAGCTTGTTGGGACCTAAAGATGACTAGAGTGAATATGACTGCATTGTGGTTACCTAATTATATTCCAAACCAACACCAGATATTAAAGAAATATCTCTGGAGATGGTTGATCTGAAGTTATTTGTTGATGGTTCTTGTTTGAGAGACCAATATGGAGCATTGAAGGCTACCTTGAAGCATCCTAACTGGCAAATTTAACGTCGGCACAAGTGACAATGTTATTTGGATTAACAAGAACTTGTTACCTGCCAGAAAAGTTGATTTTGACCCTCTATAGAAATAGCTAGTAGGTTTTGGTGATCTATGGTCGCAGTGAGGCTTAATTATATCTTCGGTGACTCCCACAAAGAACAGTCTTTATATCCTTGAATTGTTGACAGCAAACCAGAAGCCAAAAAGGTTGCTGTAGTTAAGTGTGCTGCCCATAATTCTAAAAAAATATCCGGTTACTCTAGGAAATAATCATTCTGCTCAAGTAGCCAGATATTGTGCACTTGAGGATGAAAGAGTGGTTCAGGAAACTGAGACTGATGAGTCAAGAATAAATACTATACGAAATGCAGAAAATGTGAATTCTTTCTTACTGAGTTCAATTCAAGCTTATCTGAGCCAGCTGAGAAACCTTGAAGAAAAGGCTACAAAAGTTGAAAAATGAGATGGGCAAATTAGATAATAAGAACAATCATCAGGATTTCTATGTTATCTCTGAAAACAAACACATTCTCCCAGATGCTACGTTATATCCCATTGCAAGACATTTACATGGATAATCTCATTCAGGGTGAGACATTATGCCCCAAACATTTAGAAAATATTAAGAAAATATCAATTTTAAAACTGTTGCTGAAATCTTATGTACCAGGTGTGTCAGAAAAAAAAATCAGAAAAAAAGGACACTGACTGTAATTAAGTATATTGGCAAAAGAGGATAATTTATAAGACTCCAAGTGGACTTTGTGGAGAAGCCAGTTTGTAATGGCTTGAAATACATCTTGGTCAATTTCTGCTTGTTTTCTAGATGGGTTGAGGCTTATTCTACTCAGAGATCAGTTAGCCTTAGAGTTGCTAAACTTGTGTTGAGTAAGTTAATTTTGCCTTTCAGCCCACCAAATTCTATTGAGATAGATCATGGCTCACATTTTAAAAATTACATTTTGCAGATAATTTGTACTGGCTTCCAAACTGATCACTGATCATGTACTTATTGTCCTCAATCTTCCACAGTCGTTTAGAGGATGAATGGAATTCTCAAGTACAAACTGGCCCAAGTCTGTGCATCTGTTAGTTAAAAGTGGGTAAACGCTCTTCTCCTTGTTTTGATGAGTATCAGATGTACCAAAGACAAAAAGACTGGTCTTTTTCCCTATGAAGTGATCATGAGCAGAGTTATGAAAATGACTTACACTCCCTCAGATGTACTAGTTTCAATAAATTACGACATTATGTTAGATTACTGCAAAGGTCTGACTGATGAGTTGAAATCTGTTTATCATCATGTGAGCATGGAAACAGTAGCCACACAAAAAAAATACTGTGTCACAGGGTTGAACCCTGGAGAGTGGATAGCGGTCCAAAGACACATGAGGAAGAACTCCCTGTAGAAGATTAGGTGTGGATTCTATCAGGTAAACACTGCAATGAAATGTGCTAGAATACTGCTTTGGATACATGCCACTCACACATAAAGAGTGCAGGTGGCAGATGAAAAAGTGGTGAAAACAACCACTGATTCTCAAGGGATCAGAGTGAAGAGCTGATGCAAAGTCAGTCAAAGGCATGAGTGGCAGCAAGAAGAGGTAGTCTCTGATCCAAACATTGAAATACATCAGTTGAAAATTCAAGTCACATGAACACTGAGATCACGAAAGTACTTCACAGTGAATTGTGCAGTCAAGATTGATCAGAGCTCAAGTCTTTCAGTGAGTGGAAAAGCAGGTGAAAGAAGAGAGAAAAGATGAAAATAAGTTATCAAAAATAATCTACAAAGGAAAATATTCTCAACAAGACAAACAAGATAGACTAAAGCCAGTCAATGAAACTTCAGGCATAATTGAACTAGATTCAGGAAACAGTGACAGTGATTCACCTGTTGCTAAAGACCAGCAAGAAAGGGAACACCCAATAGAAAGTATGCATCACCTGAATGGGAATGTCTAGCTACAGTGTCAGAAGAAACAAAAATCTGAATCTTAGAGGTGAGCCCAATAAATCATTGCCAACACACCCTTGAAAGTGAATTTGGAAGTAAATCAGAAGAGGAAGATGAATCACCTTGAAACGTGTCAAAAGACTGTAAATATTAGTAAAAATAAACCCTCCTGTTTAAATAAACAAACAGCAAGATTCAGGAAACAGTAACAGTGATTCACCTGTTGCTAAAGACCAGCAAGAAAGGGAACACCCAATAGAAAGTATGCATCACCTGCATGGGAATGTCTAGCTACAGTGTCAGAAGAAACAAAAATCTGAATCTTAGAGGTGAGCCCAATAAATCATTGCCAACACACCCTTGAAAGTGAATTTGGAAGTAAATCAGAAGAAGAAGATGAATCACCTTGAAACGTGTCAAAAGACTGTAAATATTAGTAAAAATAAACCCTCCTGTTTAAATAAACAAACAGCAAAACATTGATTGATAGCACGAGCTGATAGAATGTTTGAGTAAACAATGAAGATTATTTTGAGGTTTTATTTTGATTGTTTTAAAAAAATAAGAAGAAAAGAAGAAACCTATTATTGCTTTAAAGAAACCTTTTGATAACTTTAAATGCTTGAGCATTGAGATTATTATTTTTTTAGTCTCAATAGAAAATAGAGTGCTGTAAATGTTGTAAAATGATTATTTTAATTATATTATTATTATTATTATTATTATTATTATTATTATTAATAGTCTTAGTCATCCTTTTGTTGTGCTTACCCTCTCTGACAGGATATGTCTCCTCAGAAGTTGAATTAATTGCACCACATAATGAAGTGAAACATAACACACTGTACGTAGTTAAAGTTAAGTTGGGAGATTTCAAGATAACACATACTTAACAATGAAATAGGAATATTCTGATATTATGAAGGCAATAAATTGCTTTATATGTACATTCTTCTCTCATCTGCAGGTGAGGGTGTCGCACATACACAGCTTCCAATCCCCTATGTTTTATCTTGCACAGTGTTTACTACTATATTTAATAACAATGAATTTTTGTCTCAGTTATTGTATTTTAACATCTCACTGAAGAATTGACTTATCCTGAAGAATGGAAAATCTAAAAATGTTCTAAAAAATGGGACATTTCTGCACAAATTGAGCATTAAACTAGAACTATTTAATGGGGTTACGTGTGTGGTTTGTGTTAGGAAAAACATGAATTTAGTAAGGAATAAAATGAAAGGAGAGTAAAGATTGTGAGAGATTAGAAAGATTAAAATAAGATAACAAGAGAACAAATGAAAGAAGAAAAAAATGGATTCTCAAATCTACATTCTCGATTGAGGATGGAACAAGTGAGGAGAGGTGGAATGTATATGGTGCGTTGTAAATCTCTTAATGGTGGTAAGTGAATAAATGGGAGAGAGTGAATATGAAAGGAGTTACATAGCAAGTAGATATTATTTGGCTGGTGGGGAGCCGATTTTGAATGGACTTTATTATGTGTGTGGTAAGACTGCCTATTTTAATTTGCCATGTAATTGGGTTTGATATTGTTATCTTGGTTTAGTATTTCCTAATGTTTATTGTCATATGAGCGAAACAGATGAAATAGATGAAACAGATGATGCAGTTAGTTTGCAGAGATTGAACCAAGGATTTTGACAGATAGATTTAGACATACTATGTGTTATTATTCCTCCTACAGGTCTGACAATGAATGGTGTAAAACTTAGACATTTATCTACATTGGTGGATGGACTTGCCTTAAGCACGGCGTGAGTGCTAACTCACATTAATTTAGAACTAATTGCTATTGGAGCTAATGGTGATGCAGACCTGCTTAGCAACATATATAGTTTCTGCAAATGAAGGCTGTATCTATAAACTACTAGGAGTTAAGAGATGCTGCACTTTTATGCCTGATAATAGTTGTATTATTAATTCTGTTATCACGTACCTAACATCTGTTATGAACTTCAAGCATTAGAATGGCATTGCTTATGGCAAGCTATAGGATACTGCGATAAGGAAGGCTTTTAGTACAGTTGGTATAACTTGGGTCCAGGGAACTTACATATTATATTATTTCATAAATGTCTCATGTCTCATTTGACATTAATGGCCCATTACGAGCCTTGCGGGCAGACCGCCGCCAACGCGGCGGTCTGACCGCCACATTACAACCCTGGTAGTCGGCCCGCCAGGGAACCACTAGCTCTGCCAGGATCGGAGATCCCGGCGGTCTGCAGGTGGCGGCGGTTCTAATCCGCAGGGGCAGTGCTGCAAGCAGCGATGCCCTGGGGATTATGGCCCCCTTCTCCACCAGTGGTTTCATGGTGGTGCCATGAAAATGTTGGCAGAGAACGGGTGTAGGAGGCACCTCCTGGCCATCACCATCACAATGTTCACTGTCTGCTTTGCTGACCTTGAACATTGCGAGGGTGCTGGTGCACCCTGCGCTCTACAGCATTGCCACCAGCTTTATACGAGCCGAACACAATGCTGTAGGCTGTTTCCTACTAGGCGAGCGGGTGGAAACTCAGGTTTCCGCCCGCAGATCTAGCGGGGAAACTCTTAATGGGGCTGCCGGGGAGGTAGCCAGTATTGTGGCAACCTCCCTGTCGGAAGTTTGGCGTACAGTGGAAACCATCCACTCAACTCATAATCAGCCCCTAAATATGTAACATAAAATACAAATAACCTTGAGCATGCCATGCAGACACACAAACACCCTCTGTTGCATTAACCCACCAGGCCTTCTCCTTGGCACTGAAACCTTTGCCATGAACTGCATACACAGATGGATATGGCATTGGGAGTAGGGTTTGCAACTTCCAGGAGGGAGCTGCTCTTGTATGTACTTCATCACTTACCTATTTACTAACTGGTTTTCTAAAGCCTAGTTTAACAAAACACATAGTACCTGTAATGCTTGAAACGATTTAAAAGACATCTGATATTGTGTTATTTTTCAGAATATTCTATGCTCCACACACATACACCTAGGATGAAACAGAAGTCTAAGGAAAAACAGATGTGACTGCCCAAACTCTAACTCCACCCTACAAAGCCAATGCACAAAATGATGAGCTGAGGCACCTTAAAGTACTATATTACCTTACGCTTTTGCATATGTCCCTGTAATAGAAGTCACTAAGGGCCAGATGTATGAAAGCATTTTGCATTCGCAAACGGTGCGAATGCAAAATGGCATTTCAGAATGTATGAAATACATTCTGAACGCAATTTTAAGGAATCGCTAAAATAGCGATTCCTTAAAATTGCGACCCTGTTTAGAGAGTCTCAAACAGCGACTCTCTAAATTAGAAATCGCAAATAAAGATTCCTTATTTGCGATTCCTTAGCACATGTATGAAGCAATTCCTAAATGCGATTTTGGCATTTAGGAATCGCTAATTACCACCAAGTTGAACTTGGTGGTAACCATGTGCAAAATTTAAAAATGCATTTAAAATGCATTTTTCAATTGTACATGTAAAGCACACATGCCCTTATGGCATGTGTGCACCTTACATGTCCCCCCCAAAATTTTTGGGGTGCAGCAGACGGGTTTTGCATTTCCAAAATTGCAATTTCTGGTTCAGAAATCACAATTTTGGAAATGCAAAAAATTCGCAGATATGGGCCAACAGGTCCATAGGTGCGAATGGGGCCGGTATCGCAATTTGCGATTCGGTAATAGCATTTGCGATTTTTAAGAAATCACTATTACCGATTCGCAAATGTGATACATGGCACTTTGCGAGTCGGAAATAGCGATTTCTTAAAAATCGCTATTTCCGAATCGCAAAAGGCTTTGATGTTACATCTGGCCCTATACATCATGATATGCTAATTGAGACCTAGTATTACCTACAACATGAAATCAAACGAGCTCCCCTAAAGAATATTTTGAGGATACTTGTGTTGATAGCATCTAAGTGTTTTACCAATTACACAATAGTGCCTACTTTAGAAATAGTTTAGTTAGCCTGTCTAGTCCTCAGACAGCTTGCATTGATATTGATTCATATTTGTTGAAAGAAACATGCACTTTTATGTCAGTTAGCTTTTCCATTTAGAGGCCTCTCTGTGTATTCCTGTTTCAGAAAATCAATGAAAAGGAATCCTAACCCATGGTCTCTGTATTAATACATTGCATTAATGTGGGGTCTTCTTGAGAACGACATGCATAGGTTGTTCCTGCCATAACTTTCAAGATAGTTTGGCTGAAGTCTTTTCTGGTTTCCACTTATTAGCTGCTCTGTCTATTGTGTATTATATGTCATTTCCTTCATTTCATTTGCACACCTCATTTATTAATTTGAGACTAGTAGGTGTTTGGACATGTCTTGTATTGAATGTATCGTATGTATTTGAATGCTTGATGGCTTACTAGAAGGATACAATGGTAGTTCTAATATGTTTTAACTTAAAACTAAATGTGTGTGGCTTTCTATCTAAAACCCTATGACTCTGTGAAAGATTATGCTTTAGGGACATGTGGCAGACTTTTTTGCCTTATTAATTGTGCAGACTCTGCAATAGTCTTTCATTTGATTTGTACATAGTCTTTTAGCTTACTTCCTTGGGAGCAGACTCCATGTCAGCCTAATTGTTTGCTTTATATTTGGTTCTGGCAATTGGCTTTCTGTAGAGAAGGATCTTATATAAGTCTTCTCATATATTATAACTTGACTATTTTACTTGAGCTAAATATAGTTGAGTCACTAACTACTTTTTGCCTTCAGTAATGATCTTAATTTTGAATAAACTCATAAGGTTTGACCTGGAATCCAGTCTTCTGAAAATTATTTGATCTGGCTTTGGACTTAGGGCATGATTTAGTGGAAGGGAATACTCTGTCATAAATTTGACAGATATCCTGTCTGCAGTATTATGATCCCATTATATGCTATGTGGATTGTAATATAACAGATGGGATATCTGTCACATTTGTGATTGAGTATTCCATCCGCCAAGTTCTAAATCAGGTCCTAAGTGTTAATAAGAATCTGACTGTCCCAATCCTATGTCTCAACCCTCTTTATTATTTAATTATAGTGTTGACCATAGCCAGCATCAATCCGGCCATAGACACCAAACCAAGTATCAAATTTGATGGTGGAACATTTAAGGCAGCACCATGTACTAAGAGGCAAAACCAAATAATGCAGTGGAAATGTGGCACAGTTCCTTCCATGGAACATTTGAAAAAACGCTACTCTACCCTCTACTAATTTCTAGAAATATTAAAGAAACAAGAACAAATCTACCAAGAATTAAGAAAGAAACAGCCTTTAACACAACTCAAACCAAATAATCTGTACGAATTCATGAGCATAGCATTGAGAGTTAGACACTTTACTAACAACCCAGGCCTGCCATATTTAGACTCACTGGCAAGAACCCTATAATAAAAAACACACTAAACAACAACATATAATCAGCCTAAAACACTAAAACTTATAATTTATTAATATCTATTGCCAAGTATTATTGAAGCGAATTTAAAATACCAAACTGAATAAAAAAATTAAAAGGACAAAAATAATGAATTATATTTAAAAGATATTATGATACATATTTACATATATAAATGGAATACAACATAACCAACATTATTGTAACACTTTTCTACCACCTATAAAAATATGCTTACATAAAAATCACACACACATATATAGAGATATATATATATGTGTATGTATGTATATATATATATATATATATATATATATATATATTTATATAGCCAATAAACATATGATGAAAACCTTAACACAGCTTTGTGAAAGTGAAATATCAGTTGGGTTGGATGGTAGTCCACCACACGTAATAAGGTCACTAATCTTGTTGTTAGGCCAAGTAAAGTTTTCAATAATTTAAACCTGGCCTCAGCCCCTGGTACCTATGTGTCGAGCAGACAGGTTTAACACAAGAAAATGTGTAAAGTATTTAGAAGTACCAAAACAGTTAAAAAGTTGAAAACACAACACAAAAAATATCTGACTACAATTTACAAAAATAGAGCTAGTGGATGAATAAAAATGACACCAAAATGACAAAACACTGATAAAGAGGGACCTGAGACATGAATGTTTAAAGTGTTAAATAAAAAGGTGGCAAAAACCATTAAGACCCAACTGTGATCAAATGGTTGCACTTGACTGGGACCTAGACACAATTTAAGGCCCACCACGATGGACCCCGGGTCAAATATAGGAACCAGGTTCAGCCAGGTCAGAAGTTTTGCCTTCTATCTTTGCCTCTTAAAGATAAGTCAAAAATCGTCAGTGTGACAAAGCAGCAGGTTGTGGTTGAGAAGGGCTCCACAAGGCTGGATTGCTGTTAGACTAGTTTCAGGTGAAGCTGCTTACTTTTGGCAGAAAAGCTCTGAGAGGAAGAAATGCAAAGTTAGTGCCCCAGGAATGTCCCTCATCAAACCGTTACATTTGGCGCCTTCATTCAGTGAAGATTTATACATTTAGGCTTAGTCACATCTTTAGATCTTGGAGTCCTTCTTCAGAGCAAGGCTGCAAGCTGTTGATAAACATCGCTCCATGAACTCGGGTACCCTCTACAAAACATCTGCTGAAACGGATTTGCTGTTTCAGAAAATCTCCAAGTGGCAACCTGAATTTTTAGCCCAGCAGCAATGCTTCGTTGGATTGGCTTGGCAGGTTTGTCTGGATCCTCTAGAAATCTTTGGAGCCAAAACGATTCTAAGTCCCAGGTGTTTCAGGATGTTAAGAGTACAGTTTGATAAACCCAACAGTCCCATGGCATCTGGAACATCGTTTTGGTGCAGCAGAAGCCACCAGGAGGGTCTTGGGCAGGTCCAGTTGGAACTGTTCAGCTGTGGTTGTTTTTTAAAAAGGGAAGGATTTTTGCAGTGTTTGTAGCCCTGTAGCTTCACAGGTGCTCAGCCAATTGACTCTTTGACTCCAATTTTTTAATCTGGGTACACGTTGGAGAAGGTACAACCCTTCAGGTATCCTCACAGGTCTCAACAGTCCTCCTTCTGTCATCCACATATCCAATAGTACTCTGAAAGCAGTACCCAAGGGTGCCACATTTATGCCTGGCAACAGCTTGTGGGTGGGGGAGACTCATAGCCCCTCTCTGACCAACAAGGAAAAAGGTTTCCAGGACTAATCTTACCTAACTTTGCAGAGGTTCCTGTTTGCCTTACAGTAAACAATCCCACACTACACCTCTCTCCCTAAATCCAACATGGCAGAAACCTCCCTCTGTGCAGAGCCTGTTCGCCCACCACAGAGGTGTGGATAGGGACATGCGCACGCCAAACCAGTTCTGGAGGCAACTTCTCTCCCACAGGGATTGGTGCCTTCCTGACTTAAAGAACAAAGAAAGGCCCTGACCAGGGGTCAGCTAAAATGTGCTTGTAACAGGATAGGCCTTTTTGAAGTTAATCAGGTTACAGGGCACAGACGAGAATCGCATCCTGCCAGAGGACAGAAACTCCTCCCCACACCCAAAGCTTTCAGTCTGCTCCTGGAGCAATTTTCACACCTCATCAAGGGGTCTATTCAACTGCCAGGTGAAAGTTTGAGCTCGAGTAAATGGGCCACCAGAGGTATTGGGAAGAGAAAAGGTAACTTTAAAAAGTACAGTTTCCTTAATATTTGTTAAAAATACTTTTATACAATGAAAGTGGATTTTGAATAATTATTAACAATAGTCTTTGAATTATACTTCTTGTTGTGTCCCAACATAAATTAGCATTATTCAATGTAGTAAGGTAATCCAGTGTTTTCCTCCTGGACGAACCAGATATGCTAAAGTGAAATAGCTTTTGGGGCCTTTTCACTGTACTAACATGTCTAACATGAACATTTTATATGCCCTACTTTTAAATACCATGCACCCTGCAAGAAACAAGTACTATTTATGTGTGACTTATTAATATATTTAATATTTAAAAGGAATGTTTAGGCCTGTCAAAAGGAGTTATTTTGTCAGGTCGAATTTGCAGTTTAAAACAGCTACAGCCAGGCTACAATGATAGGCTTGCAGTTATGTTTTAACTGTCATTATTTTGGATGGCTCAATGGGTGCTGCAGTCCACTAGTGACATTTAACTTACAGTTCATAGGTACACTTTGCACCATATGCTAGGGACTTGTGTTTAAGTTAAATATGATAATTAGGAATATAAGAAATTTCAACACGTTTTGAGGATTAGAGCACATGCACTGGGGCCAGTGAGTAGAGTCCCAGTGCACAGTCAAAGGTCCACCATCATCGGTCCACATAAAAATGGGGGTGACCATGCAAAAAGAGGTGTTTTCCTTCCATTGTCCACCAAATAACATAAATAAATAGAATAACACTTATGATTTAACAGCTGAATAATGATCCAAAAAATAAAATCTCAAAAATATATCCACAGAAAAGAGCTTAAAACTGCAAAATTGAGGCAGAGCATCAAATGATCCAAAGAACCCCTCAAAGCCCAAACAATTAGAAAAAGAAATGCTTCAGCAAAAACCAAAATAATTAAAGCATAAGTTTGGTTAAAAATTAATGTTTTCCATCAATTTAAAATAAAAATAGAATGCATTAAGGTTAAATATAAAATCTGATGTCCAAAAATAATAATCTGTAAAGAAAAAACAAAACATATAAATTCACCCAAAAGCACTTACAACCCCAGAACAAACCAAAGCCCAGTAGCAAACCCTTAGAATCAATATTAATTAAAGACATAAAACACACATAAAAATAAATATTAGATTTCACAATAAGACCTACCGCAATACCATATACTAACACCAACAACAATAAAAAATGCACTAAACAACATTCAGTTATAAAGACTAGAACAACTAAGGGGCTCATTACGAGTTTGACGGTTGTATGAGCTAACCACCAAACTTGCGGGGATGAGACGGCCGTCACCCCATGTTCTGACCGGGCTGACTGGCAGAAACATTGTATTAACACATTCCCACCAGTCCCTTGTGGGGACAGTGCTACGGTATTGATCACGGTTCCCTTAAAGGAGCTGAAGCCAATACCATAGTACTACAGCACCCTCTTAATGCATACTGACTCCAAAACAGATAGTGCGCATTCTGTGGTTGCTGGGCAGGGGGTCCCTGCACTGTGTTTCCACCAGCCTTTTCATGGCAGGGTCCCCACCATGAAAAGATTGGTGGAAACTCTACTCATGATCAGTGCAGCTACGCTGACCTCAGCGCCGCTGTGGCTGAACATGACTCCAAATGCTGTCAACCCATCGGTAACCATGTTCCTGGCAGGAATAGGGGTCCCTGGTGGTCTGACTGCCAAGGTCATAATGTGGTGGTCAGACGGCTTGGAGTACGGCGGTCCGACCACCAGGACCTGCTAGGATTGGCAGTCCTAGAACTGCCAATGTGGTAAGGAGGCCCTAAATCTAAACATCATCCATGAAACCCTTTGAAAATAGATTTAACATAGTCTTACTTGAACTGAAAACCAGCAATGAGAAACTGTGACCACAAACTCTTTGAACAGCCCAGATTTAGGAACAACGACTACAAAATAGAAGCTGGGAAAAAATGGCACAAAAATTAAAATAAATAAAAAACGTTATCCCATATAAAAATCAATGTTAACAAAATTATTTTATTTATTAATGTTTATAAACTAACATGTTAAAAAATATTTCTGAAAATGTCTGTATTTAAAATATTTACACAAATGTTTTATGTATAACCCCTTTTGTGCCGGGGATGTAATGGTTACGTCAACCGGCACGGTGCTCCTGTGCTGAGGACGTAACCATTACGTCCTCGGCCATGAGCTCGGAGGGAGCACTAGCGTTCCATCTGTGGGCTTCCCTCCCACGCCCCCAAGGCAGGGATGGAAGGGGAAGCCCTTTCCCTTACACCCCTGCCCCCATCCCCCTAATGATGTCAGCACGTGATCGCACGCTCACATCATTACAGGGTGCTGGTCGCGCTGGAAGCCCTTTGCTTCCAGCGTGTGATCAGGAGAAACAGGTGAGTTTCACCTCCGGTGGGTGGGGGGTTTCAAACAAAGGGGCGTTGGGGGAAAGGAAAGGGTTTTTCTTTCCCCGCTGTCTCTTTGAGCATTCCTCCGCAGGAATGCCCACTAGACGCCAGGGATTTTCTTTTTTTTGTTGTAGTGTGTTGTTTGTGTGTCAGGGAGCGGCCCCTTGGGCAAGCGTCGCTCCCCTTTGGGGGGCATATGTTTTATGGCCATTTCTGCCCCCTTTGGGGCAGATCGCCTATTATTTTTAGGCTGATCTTCCCCCCAAGGGGGCAGAAACCACTGGAACGCCAGGGATGTTTTTTATTTGTTTATTTCTGTGGGGGGCATAGAATTGTTGACCATTTCTGCCCCCCCCGCCCCCCTTTGGGTGCAGATCGGCCTATTTTTTTTAGGCCCATCTGCCCCCACTGGTGGCAGAAGCCACTAAGGCACCAGGGATAATGTGTGTGTGTGTGCGTGTTCATTGGATGGGGGCGGCTACTTGGGCAAGGGACGTTCTCCTTAGGGGGGATATTATTTATGGCCATTTCTGCCCCCCCTTGGGGCACAGCGGCCTATTACTTTTAGGCTGATGGGCAGAAGTCACTGGAACACCAGGGATTTTTTTTATTTGTGTATTTCTGTGAGGGGCGCCCCCTTGGGCAAGGGTCGCCCCCCCCCCCAAGGGGTTTGCTTCTTCTTAGGATGCTGCATTTTGTTGCTTTAGCCTTGCCATGAGATCACCATGATTCTGACCGTCATTTTAAAATTAGGCCTGTTCATGATCATTTTATAGATCGGTTTTCAGGGGTCTATGTTCCAGGCAAAGAAATAGCTGTGGGCGACTCTTTGGTCCTCTTCAAGGGTCGCTTGGTTTTTAGGCAGTACATTCCTAGCAAGAGGGCACGATATGGAATTAAATTGTATATGCTGGCCGAAAGCAGTACAGGATATGTGTATAGTTTCCGGGTCTACACTGGTAGGGGTTCCAGTATTGACCCCCCTGGTTGTCCTCCCACTTTTGGAGTAACTGAGAAAATTGTGTGGGAACTTGGTAGACGACTGTTCAACAAAGGTCACCATTTGTATGTAGATAACTTCTACACTGGAGTGCAGTTATTCGATATATTGTTTAGAGTGGACACTGTTGCTTGTGGCACATTTTGTTGTAACAGGAAAGGCTATCCAAGGGAGTTTGTCTGTAAATAAACTTGAGAGGGGACAGTGCAGTGCCTTGCGGAATGATGAGCTGCTAGCTTTGAAATTTTCAGACAGGATGGATGACTACATGCTAAGTACCATCTATGATAAGAGTACTTCTCCGGTGACTGTTTGGGGCCAGATTGCTGAAGTGCATGAATCTGTGTGCATTTTTAGATTATAATAAGCACATGGGAGGTGTAGATAGAGTTGATCAGAGGTTGGAACCTTATACTGCTCTTCGAAAGTCTTATGTTTGGTATAAGAAGTTAGCAATTCAACTCTTCCACTTGGCAACTTTCAATGCTTTTATTGTGTTTAAGGATAGGTCTCCAGAGTCAAAGATGTCATTTGTGAAATTTCAGGAGTCAGTGATAGAGAGCCTTATTGTGGTGGAACAGGCAAGAGTTCCTAGAGAAGCAGTGGTGGAGGATGTGGCTAGATTGAAAGATCGCCACTTTGCTGTGCACATTCCTCCCACGCCCAAAAAAGACTTTCCATCTAAGAAATGTAGAGTCTGTGCTCGCAGAGGTATCCGGAGGGAGACTCGAATGTACTGCCCAGATTGTCATTCAAAGCCTGGGCTATGTGTGGGTGGTTGTTTCAGGAATTACCACACCCAGAAGAATTACTGGGAACTACCATGAGGGTAAACTGCCTGTTTTATACTTTCATGTGTTCAGTTTCATGGTTGGCATTTCTGCCATGTACTAAGTAAGAGCTTTTGTGTTTGTAGTTTTGTAACTATTTCTAATTAGTTAGTGGTTTCTTTGTTTTTAAAACAAAAACAAAAAAAAGTGATGCAATTGTGTGTGGAGTGGCGCTTGGCTGGCAGTGTAAATATTTACTTGCTGTTGGCTACTGCAACACACTGCCAGCCAAACGCCAGTCCACACATTCCCATCAGCTGGTGTGATTGCTGTATCAGGCATGTGGGCATATGTAAGTGATGGGCCCTTGAGTGGCGCTGCCTGCCGTTGAAAGTGTTGTAATGTGCTGCACCCGTGGCTGGCGGCGTGAATAGTCTTGTGCATGTCATGTATGAAAGGTGTGTGAATGGTCTGTAAAGCGCTGGTGCCTTGCAGTGGCTTTACAGCTCATGAGCTGTGAGTTATTGGTTCAGTTTTTTGTCCTTTCAGTTATTAACAGTGCATTTCATTTTTGTGAAACCTCTTGTTAATAAAATTTGATCCACTGAACCATCACTCGCCCTCATGCTAAATCCAACCAGTATGTGTGGTAAAAATGACAAAACCTGCTCCGCTGCAATCAGGTGTTGCAGCACACCTGTGACACGCTAGGTGTCTCGGGTGGGACCCTGATGATGAAGCATGCCACCAACTTGGTTGGTGGATGAGGGGTCTTTTTAACATAACCTAAGTGCGTTTCTTTTCACAATTTTTGTGTTTGGAACATCACATAAGTACATAGACACATCAAAAAGATCTATTGCAAAACTACCTGTGTTTGGTGGGGGAGAGGGCACCCATGTTTTTGGTACCGGAAGGAGAAAAGACTATCGAAGGTCCCTGGTATAATGCGTAGCCCATCCAGGGAAATACTTGAACACAAGAAAAGAAAATGAGCTACAGCTAATGTTCGCTGTTGTTTACAATGTAAAACAACCAAACAATCAAGATAAATATAATACAAAAAATGCTATTTATTCCATATGTATGTACAACAACAAAACAACAATAATCCAAGTACAATATATAAATATTTACATGTTCAAAGGGAAAGACACACACACTGATATATAGTGAGTAGATAAAGACAAAGTGTTGTACAAGACAAGACACAAAAGATAATAGAAACATAACATAAAAAGAAGAAAAACAAGAAGTCCAAACTGTACAAAATACAATAAAATACAAATTGAATATATACTTTCTCTATGGCACTACTTTAAAGCCTTAATGACATTCACAGTTGTAACATATAATAACTTAGAACAGGATCACGTCTCCACCTAATTCATAAGAGAAAATTACTTGGACCCTAGAATTTCATATTCCATTCTAACAACTGTAGGAATTAAGCCTACGCACGTTTCGGCGGCAAAACTCCGATTTGTAGAACCGCCTTCATCAGGGCAATTCCTTTTTAATATTCGGTGACTGATATCGCAGATCTTATAAATTCTCGTCTTTCCCATCTGAATCAAATCTAATAAATGTAGAAATAACAATAAGGAATACCATAATAATATATTTAATACAATTCCTTGAGATTCCGCTACCCACCTATTTCATACCACAGTCCAATTCTCATAAAAAAGATCTAACGTGCATAAATACAAAAACCCAGTGACAAGATAAATGAAAAGTGATCAAGAAAACAAATAGAATAGCCACCAAAGAAGTCCAAAGCCACAAGGCAGTGCAAGAAAATAAACACACCCAATACATGCAAAAGACACCATCAAATATACGTGATTTACCCAGGCTACTCTCCACAATAGATATATTAACAATATTAAATACCATGACAATGCTGATGCGTTCCCTAATAAAGATAACACAGAAAAAAGTATTCTCTAGCTTCAACTTCTGGTCACACGGGGCTCCTTATACCGGCATGCAGCCAGACTCACAGATCCATCTCTATTACAAAACAGAGAGCCTTAAATCAATAAAAGCAAGAAATCCATGCGTCTAAGAGACCAGCCCTTTACCTCAAGGGACAATAACTTATTTCTTCACATACCATAATAGTCTTCAAAATAACCGGATTTCTAGGGGAAAAATATTCACAGCTTCCATCAATCTTCCATCTATATATGAAAAGAGACAGGGAGAGAGCAGATCAAAAATATAACCAAGATAGGGTTCCCCTCCCTCGAATATTCTCTCCTGTCTCTTATTTTAAGAACTTGATTAAAGTCCCTTATCTCTTAACCTACAGGACGCGACTCAGATATATTAAGAAGACTCTTACTTAAGCTTTCACCATTCCCCTAAGTTCAAGACTAAATGGTAAAGTTCCTCAATATATACAAGAGAAAAATCGTATACTCAAAAGCCCCTCGTTCAGAGGAAAAACTATAATCCTTAATAGGGAGACACCATACCTTCTAATACACCGATTTTCCAATGGCGAATGTTACACGAGGACGCCCGATAAAAGATTGCCAAACACTGGTACCGGGTGTGGTCTTCATCAAGGGAAATCTAACAAACCCAGACATGTTATAAAAATAGACACCCAAGGAGTCCAAGGAGGCGTGGCTTGCCTGGATCACCCAACATTTTCTTACCCAGACTCCTCTGCAAACCTCACAATTTGCTTAAAAAAGCATTTTCCTCACTTTTCTTTGCAGGATCACTGCTGAAGCACAAATGTCCTACCACCTAGCGTTCCCGTCAGTCTCCCAAGTAAAATGATACCTCACTTGTGTGGATCCCCAAAGCAGAGTCAGCTTAAAAGATCTATAAAAGAAAAATATGTGCTTATCAACTCGTTGTGCTATCCCCTCAATCTCTACAGGTTTTCGGCATTTTTCTGTTGCAGGCACCTGGGCCACCCACACAAGTGAGGAATCATTTTTATCAGGAGACTTGGGGGTATGCTGGGTGGAAGGAAATTTGTGGCTCCTCTGAGATTCCAGAACTTTCTGTCACCGAAATAAGAGGAAAAAAAAATGTTGGGGCCAAATTTTGAGGTTTGCAAAGGATTCTGGGTAACAGAACCTGGTCAGAGCCCCACAAGACACCCCATCTTAAATTCCCCTAGGTGTCCAGTTTTCAAAAATGCGCGGGTTTGGTAGGTTTCCCTAGGTGCTGGCTGAGCTAAAGGCCAAAATCCACAGCTAGGCACTTTGCAAAGAACATGTTAGGTTTCAATGTAAAAATGTGATGTGTCCATTTTGTGTTTCCTGTCGCGAGCAGTTGGCCTACCCACGGAAGTGAGGTACCATTTGTAACAAACCTAAATAATTACAAATTTAAAATTATTCTGTACCCAATTCCTATATAAATTAAACATCCCACTCGTAAAATTATTATCGAAATTTCTGCAAATATTATTAAAACATTTAGGTTATATTAAAATCAAAAATAAACAAAGTACACTCCAAAAAAATATATCACTCTATATTCTGCAGCCATCCCTCAAAGTGTAATCCATACCAACTCCATTCTACTGTCTTCGTCCCCGTCACTTCCTGCCCTTGTTCCAAAAGAATCTGGTCCCTCTGCCCTACGGTCTTCCATTTAATGTGCTAACATCTTTTGAACGCTTTTATAGTTAAGTAAACTCCTCTCTGCTCTGGTACTATATAAAACTATGTAGGTCACCATCAATTTAAAGGCATGTTACACAGTAACGCAACACTGTGAAAATGAAATATTTACTCCAGAAGGTCCCTACAATTTGCAATGACAAACTTAGAATCAGAAATCAAATACTATGAATCTTTAACTCATAATCAAATGCTAGGGCTCTACATTTCCCTCTATTATCTAAAATATGTATTATCTGAAATGCCTTAACATTATAGCAACAAAATTACTGCTCATACAGAATCAAATTCTTCACCTTTGTTACTTATTTTTTTACAAGTGTGTGAACGCCTTGCTCTCCTTTATCAAATATAGCATCTAAGGTCGGGATATTGAACAGCATAGAAGTCGCTCTGCTCCACTGCACTACTGTGCCTACTCCCAACGCCCTGCAACACTACAAGTCTTGATGAAAGAAGAACTTATCAAGGCCCAATTCTGATTAAAGTGTAAAAATGGATGTATCTATTTAAAGCGAAATGGTTGCCTTTCCTATGTTTCCTTTATGCTCAAGTGATTTTGATGTGCTGCTTTTGAACAAAAAGGTTGTTTTCCGTGTGACTGAAAACAATATCAACTTAGACTCTCATTTTGTTTGTGACACCTATGAACATCAACTAGCTAGTTTTGTGCTGGATCCATCATTTTTCAACTCAATTATTTTGATGGCCACTATAGGCAAATGTGTTACCCAATTTGTGGCGGAACAATCCTTCACATATTTGAATCTGTAGTAATGGCTCCAGGTATATCAACATGGTATTCTCATAGAAGTTTCATAGCTTTCAATTTTAATTTCTGAAAAATATCCAGGTGTCCCTAGAGTGTCCCAGACTTACAATAACATTCCACACAACTTGAGACAGTATAATGACTACCTCGTCCACAGTTGTTTTGCTACCGCCTCATTACGTGCTGCAGAACTGATGTACACATCAAGAATCATGTTCGGTTGGCTCTTTCTGTGCACACGTAAGTCTGTGTTAGAGATGTTCAGTTTTAGAGAAAATGGGGGTTTGGGACAATATAAGCAAAATTGGATTAAACAATGTAATAATAAGAGATTTGCTAAACAGAATTCATCTATGATCTGGGTAACATATAAACAAAAGAAAATGATAGCTGCCACATATTTACTGCACTTTACCAACTTCACACTGACAACTTCAATAGATGAAGCAAAGTCGATCGCAACCACTGAATGAAAATGTAAAGGCAGCAGAATAGCTAATTATTATGCGAGAGTGAAATAAACAATGTCTGCATCAAATGGGGCACCAGAAAGTAAGGCATGGGGGGGGGCTTTGTGAAGAGGGCTGTCAAACAATTTAAATTACTGATGGTAAACGTTTAACTGCCTCAGTATGAAATGACTCGCTCCTTAATTAAATTTTCATATGTTAAACTCTTAAGCCTGGACAACTTCCCAAAGACAATGTGCCATACCGCAATAAAAAGTTAAATTAAATTATCTTTGTATGACCTCAGTAAAATAATACAAGCCTAAACTTGAATGGTGGTATCAATAAAATTATAATTACACACTTTTGCAAAGACGTATTTACTTCCCAGACATTTCAAATGAATTGGACAAAAGAAAATCGCTAACAAATAATATCACCTGGTCAATTTTTCAACAAAACAGAAAGGCAAAACTCAAAATTCAGTTGTATGTGCTACATCAGTTGGACCCCCATGCCTAAGTGTTACATCCAGAGGTTATGGGGGTTCAGCCTCAAATCCAAGCACAGTAATAAATAACATTTAGTTGTAGTTGGTCCCAGAAAAATCAGTTTTACTTAATGGTAAGAACCTATAGTCAGTACCCGATAGAATACAAAAATGATTTAATTGTTGCAGCAGACCCTGGGAACAGTCTTCTTTGGTTTGGCCTTTATCCATGTGGCAAGTGCCTTTACCTGGTCTTCGCTGTGGTCTTCAACTGAAGCTTTCTATTAAGTTTCAACTCAAGGCCTTGTTCAAAACAGCAGACTTTCTACAAAAACAACTGTCAAATATCCTTCCTTGTCTGCAAAGAAATGACATATAACTCGGAGACCATCAGAAAGCCCTCACCCCAGCACCTGCTACACACAGACCAACAAACTCATTTGTTGGAAGAATCTTTTATTTATAACTTTTACCAATTACTTCATAAAATACCGTCAGTAATAATTCACTTCAAAAAGAATCTTCAAAACATAATTACAATCATTTATAAAACCATTTCAATAAGATTTATTCAATAACCATAAACCAATGTGACAGGACCCCTTCCTGTCCTGAACCTCCTTTGGACCACACAGGTGAACCGTACCTCACCTGTATCCTGGGGGGGGGGCGGGGGTTTCCCCGGCTTCACTGTTCCTTGTCCTCATGCTCAGGGTTCCGCCCCCTCCCCAAACACCAATCTGCCAAGGGGCTGTAACAGGCAGCCAGGAGCGGGAGCCCCATGGCCACCCCAGCGATCTGGGCTCCCTACCCCCTAAGCTGGTGTGTACATTCGCAGATTGGTTCAGAACTTCAGGATCCTACCTCTGGTGTTATCTCGGGGCCCCAGCCTTGGGGACCCTTCTGTTGGTTATGGTTACTTTAGTACTTCTTCTCCCGCCACGAGGGTGACCAGGGGCCCAAAGGTCCTTCGCCCTCCCCACCGCAAACAAGTTGTGAGAGAAGAACCACATATCTGCAACAAATTGGTCCGTCCCCGCATCAGACAAATGTACCATATCTCTGTGGAACATATCTAGACCCTTTAAAAGTTTATGCTGAATGTTCCATAAGCGGCCGGGACCCGGGCATAGTCTTGCCATTCCGGCGTTGAGCCTACGAACCGACACATTGAATGTCCTTGATTTAATGTTTGGACCCCAATTGCGGCGAGTTACCATATGCGACCTTGCGATGGCCGCGTTTGGGAATTCTTTAGATAACTTGGTTATTTCAGCAAAAATAGTTTCCCTGAGTGCCTTGCGTCCCATGCGCACCATTTCATTGCTTCCATATGTATAATAATGAGATCCGGGAACTGAAGTCCTTAGCATCTCCTTGCCATTTCGACGAGTCGCTGTAGCTGCGTGACTCCTATTCTACCAACCCCACACCAACGAAAAGCCACATCCTGGATTGCCGCCAGCTTAGGCTTACGGAGCAGTTGCAACCTGTAGGCCGACCACCAAATGAAAGAATGTCCTAAGACCCAAACCACATGAGGTGCCATTGAACTGCAACGAAAGAAAATTGTATAAGAAACCAACACGCATTTTACAAACTATGAGTGAGGGAGCACCCATCATCGCAATTCAGGTCTAATGTAGCACTTATAACAATTGGATGACCATCTCCTGATGGACTTTACATCTGCTACAGACATCCCTGCGCCGGCTGCTAAAGTAGCTGCCCCAATCCTGAATTAATGTGAAGAGTACCCCTGAGGGTCTAGACCCACGGCCCTAAGTGTCACCTTTAATACTGCTAAAAATTGGTAGCGTGATAGGCATTCCTCGTTTGCATGTAGAATAAGGGCAGATGACCCCGAGGATGGACGGGCCAACAGGTAAGATCCCAAGCAACCCACCAGGTAAAATGGAGACCCTGGCGCAGCTTTAAGTTCAATGCATGAGTCCTTATTCAATTGTTCAGTCTTGGACTTTCACAGTTGAATTGTCACCAACCCCGGAATGATACGTACATCTGCCCATTGAAGGCCACCTGAGTGGTTAACCTTGGAAGACCCCAATAATTTGCTAACTCGGAAAGCACCATAGAGCGCTGTAGTGAATACTGCAGCGAATAATGTCGCCTCAAAAGGCGTGGAACACACATTGGGGATTCTGCCCAAGAGCCTCCCTAGTAAGGGAGCAGTTATGGGGCGCCTAGTGTCCTTCTTTGAGCCCATTAGTCGCGGCCAACCTGCCACCGCCCTCTTAATGACAAAGGTGTTCAAATGGGACTCTTGATTCTGTAGTCTCGTAAAGAAACGAATAGCTTTCTTTTAAATGATTTAGAAAACCACAAATGGCCTGTGTAGAAAACAATTCTGAAATTTGTTGCGAATTCAGGAAATGTCTGTATTGCTGGAATGATTTCTCATAAGTCCCCCTTGTGCGGGCTGCTAGGGATGCTGCTACTAAAGAGGGGAGGGCGGGGCTCCAATCTTCCACAGATATGCTAGGAACTCCGTCATCTTCTCTGCCGCCTGGGTTGGAACCTCAGAAAGTCCTGCATCAATGAGCGAGATAGAGCGTCAGCAGCTTTGTTATGGACCCCAGGGACATGTTTCGCACGAAAGGTAATGTTGAGTTTCAAGCAGATTAGAACCAAGTGTTTCAGGAGACGGAGAACTATTCTCCATGTTGCCTTTTGTTTTTTAATGGCCTCTACCACCGCCATGTTGTCTGAGCAGAATACCACTGACTTATCTTTATATGTCATGTCCCAGATGGTAACAGCGACGATAATGGGGAACAGTTCTAAAAATGCCACATTCTTTGTAATCCCCTTCTCATCCCACTCAACTGGCCAGTTGGCTCTGTACCAGTAGGTGCCCAGAATGGTGCCGAAACCTACACTGCCGGCTGCATCAGTGAATAGCCCCAGGGTAGGACTAGGAACCGGAAAGTGAGGCCAAATGACCGACCTGTTAAAATCCTATAAAAAGGCCTCCCATATCATTAAATCCTCCCTAACTTCAAGCGACAGCCTAGTGTGATGGTATTTCTCAGTTAAGCCAACCATTGCCTTAGCGATGAACCTGGAAAAAGGGCAAACCATGGTGATAATCCGTAAGGCGAAATTCAGTTCACCTACCAGAACCTGAAGCTGGTGCAGAGTGACTTTCTTTTGTGACAATACAGAGCTAATGGAATCCTTAAATACCCTTTATTTATCCGAGGGTAGGCGACAGTCAACAGCTATGGAATCTATCTCAATCCATAGAAATGTGATGCAGGTAGTAGGGCCTTCTGTTTTGTCTGGGGCCAAAGTGACCCCAAATTCTTCAAACATAGCAATCAAAACCTGGAGGGCCCACAAACACCTCGCTGACTCCGGAGGGCCCAGTACCAAGAAATCATGCAAATAATGTATCACTTCTTTGTGTCCTGTGTGCTTGGTAAAACTCCATTGTAACAAGGTGCTAAATTGTTCAAAGTAACTGCAGAGCACACTACACCCCATAGGCATGCATTTATCATGGAAGTACGACCCACTAAATTGAAACCCTAATAAATGGTAGTCATCAGGGTGAACGGGAAGAAGCCTAAACGCGGATTCAATGTCAGTCTTTGCTAGAAGTGCCCCATGATGGTTATATGTTGAAACCACAAATGCTTCAACCACCCACGGCTCAACAACGAGTTCGGAACAATGACTTTGTTGGTATCACTAATGCCTTTACCACAAATGCCTTTACAACGATTTTTCATTGTAAAGGCATTCCTGGTAAAAGCATTAGTGATCAGCATGCACGGTTCCAACCTACATCCACCCTAGCCCCCCACCCTTAAAAATTACCGTGACCCCCCCGCCACAACCACCCCAACTCCCCACCCCCAAAATTACCACAACCCCAACCCCCTCCCCTAAAACCTAAAGCACAACAACACCCCAATCCACCCCTAAAACCTAAACCATGGCCCCCCTCCCCCTAAACCCTAATCACCCCAAGGCCCCCACCCCACCCCACCCCCAAAAACTAAAAATATCCTGAGTCCCCACCCCGGCCACTAAAGCACCCCAACCCCCCAACCCACCCCTAAAACCTAAACCCTGACCCCCTTACCCCCAAACCCTAATCACCCAAGCCCCCACCCCACCCCCCAAAAAACAGCCCCAGTCCCAGCCCAACTTACCTCCTCCTTCGCCGCGTCGACTCCCTTCTTCTGTGCCTTAACCATGCATGTATGTGGTTCACACATGCATGGTTAAGGCCCGAAAACCAGGAAGTTGTGGAAAATGAAACCACTGTTTCGCTTTAATTTTCCATGACTTTGTGGTTTAGGAGTCATTGTTCTGGCTGCTTCCCCCCTATGACCTAATGCGCGTAGTTTCACTAGAGCCTGGTCAACAGTTGCATAGTGGACTGAGCATAATTGGGGGTCGATTCCAGCGGAGCTGATAGATTATGTATTAACCTGAACTGGCCTGGTTCTTTCTTGGGAACTACCCCCAAAGGAGAGCAAACTAAATTTGTTGGTGGGGGAAAGAAAAGGGCCCCGCCAACCTACCTTTTAGCCTTTCTTTCTCTATCTTCCTTGCCATCACCCCCGGGTTCCTCAAGGCTGATAATGAATTTTTGCAATATGGAATAGGAGGCACTAGTAGAGCAGGGACTCTAAAACCAAAAGAGAAGCCATTAACTAGGAGTTCTGCAGAATCTTCATCCAGATAGGACTGTAACCATGGGCGCAATGCGTTAATCTGTATAAGTGATGGCCAAGTAGATTTAATTAGAGGGCTTACTGCCCTCCTTAACCTTCTCTCTGGATTTTTTATGCACTTGTACTCTGGTTGAGAGGGGTGCCTGCAGAAGTAGCAGGTATGTCTGAATTTGCAAGATCCGGGGGTGGGAACATATTTTTCTATTAAATGCCCAGCACAAAGCTTTTTTAGCACTAGAATATTATGAGCGAAAGGGCTGCTTCCCAGACAATTTGCTATTTACACATTCTAACCAAACTTTCACCTCAGTTTGGTCCCAACCAATTCCTGGGTCTTCAACCTTAGCCCACCTGAAGTCTCTATCATATTCTAACCAGGAGTTGCCACCGTACATATGGTGTGCTCTCAACATCATATTTGCATAGCAGATCATTGATATAGCCAACTCAGGCTTCTTCTCAAGCATGTCAGACATAGAGACATTGAATCCAAACAACCAATTAGTTATACTTTCTTCTACTTTGGTTTTTTTTAATCACTAGAAGACGATGCCTTCACCTCCTTGTCTTTGACTTCCATCTTTCTTCTTTTGGCTCTAATGAGAGAAAAAAATTCCACAAATTCTCCTTTCCAAATCTTATCTTTAACCTCTGAACCAACATGAGCAGCGAGCTTACCTGGTCTTGATAATAGTGTGTCTTGTCTGGCCCCCACCGCCGTAGTACCACCCCAGACATGTTATTGTTGATTTCAGTAACCTTACTTTTTTCTATACTGGTGGGGGCAAGAGGCTGGATGCCCGGTGCTGGGGTGACACTCGGGCCCGCCGCCCCAGAAGGCCCTGATGTAGTACTGCGTGCTGCCGCTATCGCCTCAACCTGGCGTTTAAGCTCTGCTACGGAGTTCTTTAGGGAGTCATTTGAGGACCATGGAGTTGTAGGTGGAGCTGGGGTAGCTGAGGTATTAATACTAGCCAATAGCTGGGACACCGCCAGCAAAGCTTTTGTGGTTGCATCCTGCAAAGGTACCTGGGCAGTGGAACTGCCCTGCCCCTGCAATACCGGAAGAGGGGCAATTGGAACTGCAGCCTGAAATGGAGAGGGGGCATGGACTATTTGCACCACCGATAGTGCAGACAATGTTGACAATGACTTCCGAATATCTGTCAGGATTGCTAATACCACTTGTTCAGTTGTAGGTCCTGTTCTTTGTTCCACCGGAGGAACCTCTGAAGTAGCGCCTTCAGATACTATTAAAGTATCTGCCGCAAGGGACTGCGCAGGGAGGGTGGTTGCTGACGGGGAAGCAGATGGCTGCTGCACGCTTGGAACCTGTCTCTATTTCTGCGCGTAACAGGGAGGAATGCTGCACGAGGAGGTACATGGTAATGCCTAGGGTGGTCACTCTCTGCACAAATGTTTTCTCTGTCTGATGCAGAATCTCCGATGCCAGAATCCCCACTGCCCAGTTTCGCCAATACTAACTTCAACAGCTGAGACAGTCTGGGTCCCTGCCCTTCCTCTTACCCACCTTATTGAGAGTACAAGCCATGACTCAATTGCAATGAAAGTAACACAGTACCACTTAACATACACTATGCAACTTCATAAATGCGCACACTCAAATTCCAGCACTGTATTATCAGACTCCTAATATCAATTACTTACAAAGGTATACTTTGAATGTTTGTAACTGAGGCCACGTTAAAATACAAACCTTATCACAAATCTACGTCCTCCCCGCAATGACCCCACTTACCCTGAACGAAGAGCGTTCCTGGCCCAGACCAGGCCGACATTGTGTGACACCAAAGCAGGCGTCACCTAGCTAGGTCAGGAATGCCTAGCAGAAGCACCAATTGTGCAACAGGGGGCGAGGGTCTGGGTATTTGAGGGGGAGGGGGGTCACTCTGAGAAACACTGATAATTGCTGAAGGAGGCAGACAAATAATACAAAGGCAAAATTTAAGCCTTTACTAATTTAACCGCAATTATAACGAAAAAGGGGGATAAATGGCTCAATCACTACTTTTAGTGAAAATCGGTTTGCAGTCTAACTGATCAATAAAACGAAAAGTTGGCGTGTGAATCACAGTGTTTCCCAACTGGATTCACTGCGTGTAGCCTTCAAACAGGCTACACAGGCACATAAGGTGCACCCAGGTATACAGCGCTCTAAACTTCTAAGTAAATAGGCACTGGCACCACAACAACTAATAAAAGACAACGCGGATGAAAGGGACGGTAAAAACAACGTGCCGTGTGCTGAAGCGAAGGCGGCAAGAAGGAATCCCTAGCCACGAAGGGGCAAGACAGCCTGTGTGCAAAGGTGGTGCCCCCAACCAGCGCGACCCCCGGCTGTAACTCAGCGGCCGGTGGGTAACGCTGAATCGATGCGGCAAGGAGGAATCCCTAGCCACGAAGGGGCAAGACGCAGCCTGCGCGCGAGTAGGGTGCCCTCAACCAGCACGACCCCTGGCTGTAACTGAGCGGCCGGATGGTAACGCTGAAGCGACTCGCGGGACCACGCGCCGGGTCAATTCCCATGAAGATCGGGTCAAGTCGAAGATCCGACAACGCTGGTTCCAATGCTGGCTCCCAGGGCTTGTATGCCGATGCGCCAGAAAAGGCCGAGCCTTTTTGGGGGGGCACTTAAATAGCCTCCCCCAACTGGTGCGTGGCGGCCGGAGCCAACGTCGTCCCCGCGCACACCCTTAGCCAACTTCCGCCCTCGCACCTCACGAGGCATTAAGGCAGAAGTACCCTGGCCAGCCCATCGCACAACTAGTGTGGAGGGTTTGTGCCACAGTGGCCCCGATTTCTAAGGGGCCATGCTCCCCCCATCTTGGGGGGTGCTTTACCAAAGAAAACCCATAGTATAATATTTAGCAATGGCTTCACTTCAATACTGCTTTCTATGCAAGCAAGGTTAGAACCTGAAATTAAACATTTGGTGAGTTTATTTACTGCAAAACATATCAAATAAAGAGGGGCAATGACTACTGGTCCAATAAGTATGTTCTCAATATGTGGGGTAATTTAAAACTCTCAAATAAATATGGAAACTGTTTTAAGGTAATGGAACAATGTTTGTGACACATAGCAGATAATCCTTGAATCAAGGCATTCCAATGTAGGCTGCATGTCAGCTTAATTCCAAAAGCTTACTTTCGAAAGAGGAAATTATTTTCCAGACAAGAATAACTCTGGAACATCCTGCCTAGTGTCAGGAAAATGTTATAACTTTTACTGTTTCCGAAAACGTAATTTGCTCACTAATCTCCACCTATTCATCTGCAAAGCGCCATGGGTCCGCGTTTGTATGGAAACTGAAGGAGTAATAAAAACAGGTAAGCTACACAAAGCTGTATAAAATACTAAATTACTGGTAAGCACATAAATGTCCCAGCATGAAAACTGCTACTGACTAAAATGTACTGGTTAAAGGTAACACTGAAGACCAGAGGAGGGCTAACTCAGTTGTACTAAAAATGCATTATATGTACAATAAATGCCTAATTGTGCTATGCACAGTTTTGCTGCATAGCTACTATTATAAAATAGAACACAAACCAGCACATATGAAACATAACAAAGAAAGCCTTCACCTATGGTTGGGAATATAACCGATACTAATTACACAGGTGGGGGAAACTGTGAGGTTTCAAGTTCCTTTTCCAGCGTGCTTAACTATTTTGTAAATGAAACTCAAGAGAAAGAAATTGTCAAAATCACAGCTTGATGAATAAATCATGTGGCTTACCTGTGGGAGGAGAGGCACAATAATTAAACACAAACAGCCATCAGTGGATTACAGGGGTGGGTTGGAAAAGACAGGGAGTTCACGTTTGAAGAATGCAAGAAACTCTGGCACACATAGCCTTTGTTGACAACACGCTGCGTTTCCCCATTTTAAGTTTCAACTCCCTATCTCCATGAAGCCTGAAGAGACAATTCCACTGCACCAGGAGCACGTAAAAGATGTGATTCGCCTCTCACACCTCCAAAAATGAAGTGCCTGATTTAGACTTTAGCTTATAGGTTAATCCATCACAAACTTTACAGATATCCCGTATGCCTTATTGCACGTGCATTATAACCTATGGCACTTTCATTAAGGTGGAGGGTGTAACCGTCATATTTGTGATGAGTACCAGTCCACTAAACTTGAATACGGCCTTAAGTCACCAGCAGGTTTCAACAATCCAGGGGTGGTGATTTGAGGAAGCAGGCCCTTACAACTGGGTGCACGTCCATGAAATCTCCTGTGTCCCAGAAAAACGCGTGAGCGCCCACATTTCCACACAGAATGACTCCTGGTTCAAACCTGTGCATTCCTTCGAAGTCCAAATATCTCACATAACCCATCCATAATAGTTGTATTTGGAGATCGTTTTGTCACGCCACCGGCGTCAATTCACCAAAATGACATGGTTGGAGGAAAAGAAGTCACATGCTCTTCGACCTCAATTGATTTTTCAATTCTAAACCTTTCTTTTATGTTTTTTTGGGGGGAAACGCTGTAAACGGCATATGCAGCTTCTGACTTCGGGTGGGATGCTGGTGTTACATTGGAATAAGGCAGGCAACAACACCGGTGTTCGGTGTCGATATGATTCTGGCTCTGCTACTGAAAGTGGGTAGCTTAGGCAATAGTTACTTTAGCCTTTGCAATTAATGAGGTGCCATCAACAAAATCGACACCGACATTAACTAACAAGATGTGAGAGCACTAAGGTATGCACTATATTTCATTAATGCCGAGGAAAATGTTTGCTGCCCTAGGAATTCGTTTGACAAAATACTGCATTTGGGATTTGCAGTATTTGCTTACTTCACCTAAATCAATTGAGCTAACACACTAGATATCAATAATTGCTAAAAGGACAGTGAAGGTCTGTCTATATGGGCCCCTATTACAGAGGCAGGAAGGCTTATTTTTTGCACTCCTGGGCACTTCTGTATTTCAGAGAGGCCATAGACGCTTGAGATGCTGCCCTGCCAAGTTTCCCAGATCCACGGATGAAGTGCTGCTCCAGTCCGGGTTATTTCATTGAATTTCAGGCTGTCTTGTTTATTAAGGACTACAATTCCCAGAATTCAAAGGAGAAAATAATTGGTCCGGAATAGCACATCAGGCATGGACATGGGAAACGTGGCAGCTATGGAGTCGACCTTTTTGTAATACGAGTAGCACAAGCGCAGTGCGTACCTTGCAAAGGAAAGCTTGCGTTCACTGATTTCCATGTGTGTCACCTCGTGCAAACGAGAGAATGACTTTGCCCCTGTGTCTGCATAATATTATCAACATGGGCGCAGCACCAGTCGGGCTCCTGGGAGCATGGGAAGTGCACGGTGTGCCACCTCAGAAGTCACACAGAATTAGCAAATTCACCCCCATAATTACTCCTGAAGTTGCCTCCTGTGAAATGGCACAGCGAACTCATGTACCCTTCAGATATTGCGCAGGTTGGTGCTGTCAGAAACTTTACCTGCCTGAAGGAAGATCCTGGCTCCATTTCTAAATTCAGGCCAAGCGTCCTGGAGTGAAAAACAGACTGCGCCTTGATGCACTGCTTCAAATTCCCCAGTGAGAACTCATTTCTTTTGTAAAGTGGTGCATGGTCACAACTTGCGCTAGGAGAGAAAAATGCAGTGCATACCAAAAATAAGCACTATCACACACAACTGTGCCCCTAATAAGAATGAGACATATGGTGCAACAGGCATTTGCAACAAAAAAAATCGCACCTGTTGGTGGTATGGCTTTATAGAACGGGCTGAAGACGTTTGCACAGCCACTTCTGTTACAGATAACATCTTTGAACACATTTTGCATCTGTGTACTCTCATGTGGGTGTTACTTCATTTGCACAGCAATGTAGTACCATGTAATTGAGGAACATCTTTGCCCTTGCTCCATTTAATGACGTGGCACAGGCTCAAAGCGGTTGTATGGAGGTGCATGAGTGTGCACAACATAGGATCGTAGCATTTGATGCTCTCACCGAACACACCTTTTAGGACAGAGTATGGGGTGTCATGGAGCCTGCAACTCATCCTTTTGCGAGTGGATGCAGTCACACAATATAGCTGTCTCAAGGAGGGATTTCTGCTCCCTCTGATGGAGGCGAAGCTGGCCAATCACTTTCCAGTGAGCTGCAGACCAGCAATATGATACTGCCAGGCTGTCTTTCAATGCTGTAGAATTTCAACTGCAGGTGTATGTTTGTGTCAGTGTATTTTTCCCCACACAGGTGGGCACATGGTCCCAGTCTGAGCGAAATGCACCAAATAAGGTGTGTTGTGATGCTGACCTGGACAGTGCACCATATAGGATCCGGAGGCGTCCAGACAGCCCACACTCCCCCCACCAGCTATACGCAGACCGACAATCTTATTTGTTGGAAGAGGTTTTTATTAACACACCTTTTTTATCTTTATAGCATAAAGTCATAAATCATTTATAAAGAACATTACACAAATATTTACAAGTCATGAGAATTAGTGACCATAAATCTTTTCTGACAGGACCCCTTCCTGTCCTGAACCACCATTGGACCACACCAGTGACCCATATCTCACCTGTTTCCTCAGGAGGGGCAGTTACCCTGAGTACACCGTTCCTTGTCCTCACGCTCAGAGTTCCGCCCCGCCTCCAAAAAACAATCAGTCTCGGGATGTAACAGGGCAGCCAAGAGCTGGAGGCCCATGGCCCCCCAGGGATCTGTGCTCCCTTACCCATTGATCTGGTGTGTAAATCCGCAAGTTGGCTCAGAACTTCAGGATCCTATCCCTGGTGCCCTCCCAGGGCCCCAACTTTGGGGATCCCCCTGTTGTTTCTAGTCACTTTAATACATCAATTTCTGCCATGAGGGCCCCAAAGCTCCTTCGCCCTCCCCACCCGCGAAAAGACTGCGAGCAAAAACCCACATGTCATGAATGAATTGATCGGTACCCGCATCCGATAGATGCACCATGTCCTTGTGAAACATGTGGGAGCCCTTTAAAAGTTTGTGGGGGGTGTTCCATAACCGCCCTGGACACGGGCAAAGTTTTGGCCATTTCGGCGTTAAGTCGGCGTACTGAGACGTTGATTGTCCTTGATTTGATTCCTGCGCCCCATTTGCGTCGAGGCACCATGTGGGACCAGGCAATTGCTGCATTTGGGAATTGTTTTGCCAACTTTGTGATCTCCAAGAATATTGTTTTTCTTAGTGCCTTGCGACCCAACCGCACCAAGTTGTTGCCTTCTAAGTGAATGATGATGAGATCCGGGGACTGGAACCCCCCAAATCCCTTTGCTAAATTGACCAATTGTTGGAGTTGGGCGATTCCCACTCTGCCAATTCCACACCAACGGAAAGCCATGCCTTGAACCATCGCCAGATTCAACCCACGGAGCTGTTGCACTCGGTACGCCGCCCGTCGAACAAATTAATGCCCCAAGACCCATACTACATGCTGAGACATTGCACTGAAATTAAAAGAGCGTGAGGAGATCACATACCAGAAACCATTGCCGTCACTATACCAGTTCAGGCCTAATGTATCGCCTATAGCAATCCGATGACCAACGACCGATACCCTTCACTGTGGACACCGACAGGCCTGCAGCAGCTGCCAGTGTAGCTTCCCCGATTCGAAAGGAATGGGAGGAGTACCCTTTTTGGTCAACCCCTATTGCGCACAGCACTAATTTGAAAGCCTCTAAGAATTGGTAGCGTGAGAGGCAGTCCCCGGTAGTGTGGATAAACAGGGCAGAAGAGCCTGATGGAGGACGGACTGAGAGGTAAGCTCTCGTCAGTTTCACAGGGCAGAGGGGGGAACCACTAGCGGCACTGAATGTAATGCGCACTCCTCTTTTAAGCTGATCCGTTTTTGACTTGCGCAGGACTATTGATAATAACCCAGTACTGACAGCCACGTCTCCCCACTGCAATACTCCTGCGTGGTCGCCCCTGGAGGAGCCCACCAATTCACTGATGCAGCAGGCCCCGTACAAGGCTAACGAAAACGCTGCTGACAATAGAGCTGACTCGGCCTGCGAGGAGCAAACTGTTGGGAGTGCGTGCAGAAGATTCTCTAGCAGGGGTGCTGTTACAGGGCGCCTAGAGTCTGAGCTAACCTGGACCGCCCTGGCCCAACCTGCTAAAGCCCATTTAATAATAAAAGTGTTCAGAGGTGCCTCCATGTTCTTAATTCTAGCGAAAAAACGTATCGCAGCTAGGTAAGCTTTCGCACAAGAGACTGGGTGTCCCTTGTCTTTTAAAAGCTGTAGAAATGCATATATCGCTGACTCAGAATAACTCAGAAATTTGCTGCGCCTGCAAAAAACGCCTGTACTGGAAAAAACATTTCTCATATGCCCTCCTAGTACGCGCCGCTAGAGATGTTTCTACTAAATCTGGGAGGGCGGTGCACCAATTCTCCACAGAGATTCTGGGAATTCCGTCATCTTCACCTTCGTCTGAGGGTTGTACCGCAGAAAGTCCTGCATTAATGAGCGAGACAGGGCTTCAGCAGCGTTGTTATGAATCCCTGGTACATGTTCAGCCCTGAATGTAATGTAGACATGATAAAATTAAACGTTTTAACAGGCGTAGAACCAGTGGGCATGTAGCTCCTTGGCGATTAATGGCTTCAACTACCGCCATGTTATCAGACCAAAAGATTACAACTCTATTCTTCAATTCCTCCGCCCAGATAGTGACCGCAACAACAATAGGCTGCATCAGTATAAAGGCCCAACGTAGGGCTGGAAATCGCCTGATGAGGCCAAATAACCGCCCCATTAAAATCTTGCAGGAAAACCTCCCACAACCTTAAATCCTCCCTAACCTCCAGCGACAACCGAGTATGATGATGGTTCTCGGTTGGCCTGGCCATTGACCGAGCGATGGATCTAGAAAAGGGGCGGGCCATGGGAATAATCCTTAGCGCAAAATTCAGCTGACCCACCAGCACCTGGAGCTGGTGGAGGGTAACTTTTTTCTGTGATAACATTGTTTGTATGGACTCCTTGAATACCTGTAGCTTATCCTGAGGCAGGTGACACTCCCCTGCCACAGAATCAATCTCTATCCCGAGGAAGGTAATGCGAGTAGAGGGTCCAGCTGTCTTGTCTGAGGCCAAAGGGACCCCAAATTCTTCAAACATTGTGATCAACGCCTGAGCGCCCACTCGCATTTCGCTGACCTAGGCGGGCCTAAAACTAAGAAATCATCCAAGTAATGAATGACGTCGTGGTGACCAGTGCGAATTGAAAAGGTCCACTGTAAGAATGTGCTGAACTGCTCAAAATAGCTGCATGATATACTACAACCCATGGGCATGCATTTATCATAGAAATACTCCCATTGGAATTGAAAACCCAGTAGGTGGTAATCTTCGGGGTGGACAGGGAGAAGTCTGAAGGCTGACTCAATGTCGGTTTTTGCTAACAAAGCCCCATGGCCTAAGGCCCTCACCTTTTCTAATGCGTGGTCAACAGACGCATAGCGGACCGAGCACATCTGAGGTTCGATGGCTTTGTTTACTGATGCACCCCGAGGGGCAGACAAATTATGAATCAACTTGAACTGACCCGGCTCTCTCTTAGGAACCACCCCCAAAGGAGAACAAACAAAGCCTTCCAAAGGCGGGCCCATGACGGGCCCGCTAACCTGCCCAGCGCACATTCTTTTGCTAGCTTCTTGGCCACCACAGTCGTGTTCCGTAACGCAGAGATTACGTTTTTACAATGGTTCACTGAAGAGACATTAAGGGCTGGGATCCTAAAACCAGAGGAAAAACACTGTGCGAGTATCTTTGCAGAACCTGACGCAGGGTAAGCCTGTAACCATGGGAGCAGGGTGTCTAATTTGACAGGGGACGGCAAGGGGGGATCAGTTAGAGGGCTTGCTCGCATCTCTACCTTTTTCCCTAGATTTTTTGATGCATTTAAATTCTGGGTGGGAAGGGTGACCACAAAAGGAACAGTTGTGCCTGAACTTGCAGGACCCAGCGGGGCACGAACATATCTTCCTATTGAATGCCCAACAGGATCCTTTCTTCTCACCTGAGTATTGTGTCCGAAAGGGCTGCCTCCATGGAACTTTGTTATAAACACATTCCAACCAGACGTTCACCTCCGTTTGATCCCAACCAATAGAGGGATCTTCCACTTTAGTCCAGCGAAAATCCCTATCATATTCCAACCAAGCAGACCCTCCATAAGTGTGCTGTGCCTTCAGTATCTTGTTTGCATAGTAAATCAATGAAATACCCAAATCCGGTTTCTTTTCTAGCAACACAGACATGAATACATTAACTCCAAACAGCCAGTTTGTAATGTTCTCCTCCACTTTTGGTTTCTTGTCCCCTGAGGAGGGTGACTTAGCCTCTTTATCTTTAATATCCACTTCCCTCCTCTTTGCCCTAATTAATGAAAATATGACCACAAATTCCCCCTTCCAAATCTTCTCTTTCACTTCCGCACTAACGTGTGCTGCCAGCTTACCTGGTCTTGATAGTAATGCATCGGTTGTCCCTTCCTTTGCAGAATTATCCTTGCCTGGAACTTTGATGATCTCAGGCACCACATTTGAAACTAAAGGGGTTGCAGTATTTACAGCGCTCTGTGTCGGGGTGACACTCGGGCTCTTTGATGCCACCTGAGATGGAATTGAGGTATGTGCTGCCGCCAACGCATCTACCTGGTGTTTCAGTTCCGTTAATTAATTTTACAAAGAATTATTAGAATTCCAAGGAGCTGTGGGCTGGGGGGGTTACTGGCTCGGCCATTAATACTGGCTAGTAGTCTAGACACTTCTAGTGAGGCTTGCCTGGATGGATCTTGGTCCTGCGCCTGCTGCTTGGGTACCTGGGGTGTAGGGGGGGCCAAGGGCAGCGCTGCTTGCATTGGAACCCCTGGCACGGGGGTTGGTTGGACCCCTGGCACCGTTGCGGGAGCCAAGGAAGCCAATAATTTGCGAATATTAGCTAAGACTTCCGCCACACTTAGACCCAGTGACATGGTTGCACCCTCACTTATACCCTGAGGCTCCGGTTGCGCGCACACAGTGGGAACTGGAATCTCAGGCAGGACGACCTGCTCCGGGGGACTAACCGCTAAGGTAGAAGCCTCCTTGGGAGGGGTGGAAGCAGGAGCCTTCACTTTATTTCTGCGCTTAACAGGGGGGAACGCAGCGCGAGAGGCTACATGGGACCATCTTGGACGGCTGCTTTTTGCCCCATTATCTTCGTTATCTGATGTCACGTCACTACTGTCAGTGTCATCATTCCCTAACTTTTCCAAAACCATCTTCAATAACTAGGATAACTCTGGGTCTCTCCCTTTTCTCTTCCCAGTGCTTGCCTTGCTAGGTGGCATGATGAAATGCAGTAACAATGGCTACACTACGGCGCAGCAAAAAATTTTTTTTTTTTTTTTTTTTAAATGAAAGGCGTTAGAGATGACCCTGTAAACAAAATGACATGACACAGTTACTCAAAAAAGGTCATAAAACACAACTAGACCTAACATTAGAAGGACAGTAAAACAGGCCAATAAAACTCACACTCACAGGCTTCGCGCCAGTGCTGGACTTGTTAGGACACTGGAATGCCAGCAGAGGCCAAGGAAATTGTGGGCAGCTAGAAAAGGGAAAAATACAACAAGGGAACGAAAAAATTGTATCCCCAAATGCCACAATTTAGGACAACAGCATAGGACAAATGTTTAAAAATTGCAACCCCCACAATAAGCGCAATGCTGCGGTGACACAAATTAATGCAATAGCTCCAGAACGCCCTTAATTAAAGACACACCCGAAGTAGTAATTTCAAATACTCACACAATTCAATAATGGAGGAGCAGAAACACTTCAAACAGTAACCCCTTGACATAACATAATGCGCACCACCCGTAGTGCGCTCTAGATACTTGAAATAATGTAAGGCAGTAAACAAACGCGCGATTCAATTACATAGCGCGCACTTCGAATAACAAGGAGGAAAGGGGGGCTTGCTTGAGTCCCGCAGCGGAGACCCTTGACTAAGTAGCAGTAAATAGTTGACTAAGCAGCAGTAAATACTTGAAACAACGTAAGGCCGTCAAACCAAACGCGCACCACCCTTAGCGCACTCAAAAATACTTGTAATAATGCAAGGCAGTAACTAACGCGCGGCAAGGCAGTAAAACCAAAGCGCGCTCAAATACTTGTAATAATGCAGTCAGAAAAACCAACGCGCGGCACGGCAGTAAAACAAAAGCGCGTCCAGGCAGTATAACACAGGCGCGATAGGGCAGTAAAACAAAAGCACATCCAGGCAGTAAAACACAGGCGCGATAGGGCAGTAAAACAAACGCGTGATTCAATTACGTCACGCGAACGCCGAAAAACAAGGAGGAAGGTGGGGGGCTTGCATGAGTCCCACAGAGGAGACCCTTGGACAAACAGCAATGTGTGCGCCAAAGCCCCTTTTACTTACAACTCTTCTCCGATGACCGCTACTCCTCCGGGGACCCTTCTATGTGCCGGAACCAGGTCAAGCACCAGTCGCCACGACTGCTTTACCAGCTTCCCTTGCTCCAACGAAATGCGAAACGAGAGTCCAGTGGTTCCACACATCGAGAACCCAACGCAGACAACTGCGGGCCCCAGCACGAACCAGCCGCCGCAAACGGAAAAGAAGGACGAGCCTTCTTGGGGGGGCTCTTAAATAGCCCCCCACTGGTTCATGGCGGCTGGATCCAGCTAGCGGCCACGCAGCGTGGCGTGGGGCGGAAGTCTTGGCCAGCCTTGTGCACCACCGGTGCGTAAGGGGAGCATTGGGCCTCGGAGGCCCCCGCCCCCCATCTTGGGGAGGCGCTTTACCCTATCTGGTGTCTGGTATTCAGCCACAATCTGGCTACCTAACACATCATGCTCATAAATCAGAATGGCAGAACATGAGGTGAATAGACACAGCCTGTAATAAGAACAAAAATACAAACTGCTGTTAAAATCTCTAAATACTAAAGGCAAGAACAGGAGAGAAAATGATAACAATAAAGATGCTGTGATTACAACCACTGATGACACTTAAATATTGCACAGTCTTACTGCCACATTCAAGAAATACTGCTTGAATATTTCACCTAAAATCAGTAGCATATGAAAACGTGTTGAACTTATCAATGAGGTGCGTCTTGGTGTACATCTGAATTTATTATGTCAATGGACTAAGCAGGTTATTCTTGTTTCTTGTTATTAGAAGGCTCCAGAACATCAGGAGTACTGCATCCACATGCCATTGTTCCCAGGTGTGCTGATTCTTTTGAAATGAAGGAAGTGAATAACTTTGATATTCTACTCAAATGAGAAAAGTCAATATCTCCGAGCTTGCACTAATTTTAACCTGTGCGTTCTGGCCATTCAAACTCCACCTTCCACTCACTAATACCCTGTTTTAATCCCAATAATTGTTCAGAGTCTGACATTGGACTTAAAGGCTGCAGTTAATTTACACCCATCTTTCTAGATCTGCATGCAAGCACATGGCAATATTCAGACATATACACAGTTTTAATTCAACTTGAGGATAAACAATGAGATGTTTCAACAGTGCCTTTTTCCAGTCTTGTGGATCTTTTGTTGGGATTTGTTTCCACACTCAGTAAAGATTCTAGGCTTAGCTTGTTACTATCTGGTTTGGCTAAGCTAGCCAGGCCCCTGCCGAGCTTTGGATCATGAGTGCCACATCTACCATGGGTATGGCCACATTTTAATATAATCTCCTGTCACTCTGCACCCTAAGGCTCCTGGCTTGCCAAATGCCCTCCTCTGGTCATCATTACTCTGTGGTGTGTGTTACCCATTTCTGATTGGTTAACTTCCTGCACCATGTCCCAAAGGGGGTTTGATGTCCTTTTGTAGCTTCCTATTGAAAATCATTCCAGCCTGTGATCCTGCTCTCTGCTTCCCTCCTCTTAACCCTTGGGACCCTACAATGTTTAAGAAAAACATGTCCATGCCTGCCCTGCACAGTTGTACCCGGCCTGTGCTTAATAGCCGGACTTTAAGTTACTTAAACTATGCCCTATGTATCCCAGCCCCATCACTCTGCAGAACTTACTCATTGCAAAATTCAGCTTTCTCCTTGACTACTCTTTCGTGCTATGGGAGTTAGCGCCCCTCCCATCGACCCTAGGCATAATATCTGACTATATAATGTATTTTTTCTACAGACTTTTTTTATACATTCTACTGGTTTCCCCTTGCTCATATCAACTAGTTGTACACTGCCAGGCCTTGAATACATTCACAACATGCCCTTTTGTTCTTATTCATCTCTTCTGCGCATTAGATTCCCACTTGCTGTCATGATCCCTTACTTAGGTAAGGCAAGCAGTGCAGCCGTTGAAGCCGCCCCTATCCTGATGGAAAGGGTAACCATATTGGGCAGGTGGTAAACTTGCTTTGCTTAGTGCTCTACACAACTGTTGTGAATTAGAACTTGTGGCTATATGTATTCGGGCAAGAAGGCACAGAATAACGAGACCAAAGTGAGAGCAAAAGGCAGTTTTATTAGGAAAGGCACACAGACTGTGAACTTTTTGACATTACCAACATTTTTTCAAAAACCTTGACTAATATAATTATTTTTCCTGACCCTCCCACCCTTAAACCTCCTCACCAACAAGAAACAGCCCCCAAGCCATCATCCAAACATTCATTCCTCACCATCCCCTTTCCTTTTATCCGCTGTCCTTCACAATCGAGCGAACCATTGCTCCCCTGTATTCCCTCTGACATGACTACCCTGTAAGGCCCCCAACCCTTCCGGCCCGTCACAAGCTCCTCAGTTTCAGCCACCTGTCCTAAAGTGACAACAAATGGAACAGTCTGAATTCCTGTCCCCAACAAAACTGCCAAACAAAAAACCCTTTGAAAAACAGGGAGGGAGGGAGGGTGGGGACAAAAAATAAGGGCTACCTACAAGGACCACATAGACTGACTGATTGGAGAAAGGAAGAAGGGAGGGGACCACCAATTGCCACTAAGCCCCACCCCTAAGACTAAACTGACCTATGGGAGAACTGTAAGGGCCTGGACTGTGCCACCTGCTCGAAGAACCCTGGGGGTAGACATCCTATGGATGCCATCACTGGGACCCCCATTGGGTGAGAAGGCACAGAATAACCAGACTAAACTGAGAGCAAAGGGATGCTGACCTTGTCAGTGAACTGCTCTGCCTCCGTGCAGCTCCTCCATCTAGTGCAGCCTGTGTCGGATCAAACTCTGACCCCGGTCAGGAGTTCAAGGCCCTACGCCACCTGCAGCCTCCTGCCTGCACCTCATCCCTGCCGTCTAGTGGAAGAGCTCTGCTCTTCCGCCAGGCTGCCGTATTGTGCTTTTTTCCTTTTCTGAGCTTTTCCTTTTTTCACTGCACCAGGAGCACGTAAAAGATGTGATTCGCCTCTCACACCTCCAAAAATGAAGTGCCTGATTTAGACTTTAGCTTATAGGTTAATCCATCACAAACGTTATAGATATCCTGTATGCCTTATTGCACGTGCATTATAACCTATGGCACTTTCAATAAGGTGGAGGGTGTAACCGTCATATTTGTGATGAGTACCAGTCCACTAAACTTGAATACGGCCTTAAGTCACCAGCAGGTTTCAACAATCCAGGGGTGGTGATTTGAGGAAGCAGGCCCTTACAACTGGGTGCACGTCCATGAAATCTCCTGTGTCCCAGAAAAACGCGTGAGCGCCCACATTTCCACACAGAATGACTCCTGGTTCAAACCTGTGCATTCCTTCGAAGTCCAAATATCTCACATAACCCACCCATAATAGTTGTATTTGGAGATCGTTTTGTTCTTACATAGACGGATGCATTTTCTACCTTTAAACCACAGCTTCAGTTCACGCCACTGGCGTCAATTCACCAAAATGACATGGTTGGAGGAAAAGAGGTCACATGCTCTTCGTCCTCAATTGATTTTTCAATTCTAAACCTTTCTTTTATGTTTTTTTGGGGGGGAAACGCTGTAAACGGCATATGCAGCTTCTGACTTCGGTTGGGATTGTGGTGTTACATTGGAATAAGGCAGGCAACAACACCGGTGATCGGTGTCGATATGATTCTGGCTCTGCTACTGAAAGTGGGTAGCTTAGGCAATAGTTACTTTAGCCTTTGCAATTAATGAGGTGCCATCAACAAAATCGACACCGACATTAACTAACAAGATGTGAGAGCACTAAGGTATGCACTATATTTCATTAATGCCGAGGAAAATGTTTGCTGCCCTAGGAATTCGTTTGACAAAATACTGCATTTGGGATTTGCAGTATTTGCTTACTTCACCTAAATCAATTGAGCTAACACACTAGATATCAATAATTGCTAAAAGGACAGTGAAGGTCTGTCTATATGGGCCCCTATTACAGAGGCAGGAAGGCTTGTTTTTTACACTCCTGGGCACTTCTGTATTTCAGAGAGGCCATAGACGCTTGAGATGCTGCCCTGCCAAGTTTCCCAGATCCACAGATGAAGTGCTGCTCCAGTCCGGGTTATTTCATTGAATTTCAGGCTGTCTTGTTTATTAAGGACTACAATTCCCAGAATTCAAAGGAGAAAAAAATTGGTCCGGAATAGCACATCAGGCATGGACATGGGAAACGTGGCAGCTATGGAGTCGACCTTTTTGTAATACGAGTAGCACAAGCGCAGTGCGTACCTTGCAAAGGAAAGCTTGCGTTCACTGATTTCCATGTGTGTCACCTCGTGCAAACGAGAGAATGACTTTGCCCCTGTGTCTGCATAATATTATCAACATGGGCGCAGCACCAGTCGGGCTCCTGGGAGCATGGGAAGTGCACGGTGTGCCACCTCAGAAGTCACACAGAATTAGCAAATTCACCCCCATAATTACTCCTGAAGTTGCCTCCTGTGAAATGGCACAGCGAACTCATGTACCCTTCAGATATTGCGCAGGTTGGTGCTGTCAGAAACTTTACCTGCCTGAAGGAAGATCCTGGCTCCATTTCTAAATTCAGGCGAAGCGTCCTGGAGTGAAAAACTGACTGCGCCTTGATGCACTGCTTCAAATTCCCCAGTGAGAACTTATTTCTTTTGTAAAGTGGTGCATGGTCACAACTTGCGCTAGGAGAGAGAAATGCAGTGCATACCAAAAATAAGCACTATCACACACAACTGTGCCCCTAATAAGAATGAGACATATGGTGCAACAGGCATTTGCAACAAAAAAAAATCGCACCTGTTGGTGGTATGGCTTTATAGAATGGGCTGAAGACGTTTGCACAGCCACTTCTGTTACAGATAACATCTTTGAACACATTTTGCATCTGTGTACTCTCATGTGGGTGTTACTTCATTTGCACAGCAATGTACTACCATGTAATTGAGGAACATCTTTGCCCTTGCTCCATTTAATGACGTGGCACAGGCTCAAAGCGGTTGTATGGAGGTGCATGAGTGTGCACAACATAGGATCGTAGCATTTAATGCTCTCACCGAACACACCTTTTAGGACAGAGTATGGGGTGTCATGGAGCCTGCAACTCATCCTTTTGCGAGTGGATGCAGTCACACAATATAGCTGTCTCAAGGAGGGATTTCTGCTCCCTCTGAGGGAGGCGAAGCTGGCCAATCCCTTTCCAGTGAGCTGCAGACCAGCAATATGATACTGCCAGGCTGTCTTTCAATGCTGTAGAATTTCAACTGCAGGTGTATGTTTGTGCCAGTGTATTTTTCCCCACACAGGAGCACATGGTCCCAGTCTGAGCGAAATGCACCAAATAAGGTGTGTTGTGATGCTGACATGGACAGTGCACCATATAGGATCCGGAGGCCTCCAGACAGCCCACACTCCCCCCACCAGCTATACGCAGACCGACAATCTTATTTGTTGGAAGAGGTTTTTATTAACACTCCTTTTTTATCTTTATAGCATAAAGTCATAAATCATTTATAAAGAACATTACACAAATATTTACAAGTCATGAGAATTAGTGACCATAAATCTTTTCTGACAGGACCTCTTCCTGTCCTGAACCACCATTGGACCACACCAGTGACCCATATCTCACCTGTTTCCTTAGGAGGGGCAGTTACCCTGAGTACACCGTTCCTTGTCCTCACGCTCAGAGTTCCGCCCCCCCTCCAAACACCAATCAGTCTCGGGATGTAACGGGGCAGCCAAGAGCTGGAGGCCCATGACCCCCAGCGATCTGTGCTCCCTTATCCCTTGATCTGGTGTGTAAATTCGCAGGTTGGCTCAGAACTTCAGGATCCTATCCCTGGTGCCCTCCCGGGGCCCCAACTTTGGGGATCCCCCTGTTGTTTCTAGTCACTTTAATACATCAATTTCTGCCACGAGTGCCCCAAAGGTCCTTCGCCCTCCCCACCAGCGAAAAGACTGCGAGCAAAAACCCACATGTCATGAATGAATTGATCGGTACCCGCATCCGATAGATGCACCATGTCCTTGTGAAACATGTGGGAGCCCTTTAAAAGTTTGTGGGGGTGTTCCATAACCGCCCTGGACACGGGCAAAGTTTTGGCCATTTCCGCGTTAAGTCGGCGTACTGAGACGTTGATTGTCCTTGATTTGATTCCTGCGCCCCATTTGCGTCGAGGCACCATGTGGGACCAGGCAATTGCTGCATTTGGGAATTGTTTTGCCAACTTTGTGATCTCCAAGAATATTGTTTTTCTTAGTGCCTTGCGACCCAACCGCACCAAGTTGTTGCCTTCTAAGTGAATGATGATGAGATCCGGGGACTGGAACCCCCCAAATCCCTTTGCTAAATTGACCAATTGTTGGAGTTGGGCGATTCCCACTCTGCCAATTCCACACCAATGGAAAGCCACGCCTTGAACCATCGCCAGATTCGACCCACGGAGCTGTTGCACTCGGTACGCCGCCCGTCGAACAAATTCTCATATGCCCTCCTAGTACGCGCCGCTAGAGATGTTGCTACTAAATCTGGGAGGGCGGTGCACCAATTCTCCACAGAGATTCTGGGAATTCCGTCATCTTCACCTTCGCCTGAGGGTTGTACCGTAGAAAGTCCTGCATTAATGAGCGAGACAGGGCTTCAGCAGCGTTGTTATGAATCCCTGGTACATGTTCAGCCCTGAATGTAATGTAGACATGATAAAATTAAACGTTTTAACAGGCGTAGAACCAGTGGGCATGTAGCTCCTTGGCGATTAATGGCTTCATCTACCGCCATGTTATCAGACCAAAAGATTACAACTCTATTCTTCAATTCCTCCGCCCAGATAGTGACCGCAAAATCAGTATAAAGGCCTAACGTAGGGCTGGAAATCGCCTGATGAGGCCAAATAACCTCCCCATTAAAATCTTGCAGGAAAACCTCCCACAACCTTAAATCCTCCCTAACCTCCAGCGACAACCGAGTATGATGATGGTTCTCGGTTGGCCTGGCCATTGACCGAGCGATGGATCTAGAAAAGGGGCGGGCCATGGGAATAATCCTTAGCGCAAAATTCAGCTGACCCACCAGCACCTGGAGCTGGTGAAGGGTAACTTTTTTCTGTGATAACATTGTTTGTATGGACTCCTTGAATACCTGTAGCTTATCCTGAGGCAGGTGACACTCCCCTGCCACAGAATCAATCTCTATCCCGAGGAAGGTAATGCGAGTAGAGGGTCCAGCTGTCTTGTCTGGGGCCAAAGGGACCCCAAATTCTTCAAACATTGTGATCAACGCCTGAGCGCCCACTCGCATTTCGCTGACCTAGGCGGGCCTAAAACTAAGAAATCATCCAAGTAATGAATGACGTCGTGGTGACAAGTGCGAATTGAAAAGGTCCACTGTAAGAATGTGCTGAACTGCTCAAAATAGCTGCATGATATACTACAACCCATGGGCATGCATTTATCATAGAAATACTCCCCCTGGAATTGAAAACCCAGTAGGTGGTAATCTTCGGGGTGGACAGGGAGAAGTCTGAAGGCTGACTCAATGTCGGTTTTTGCTAACAAAGCCCCATGGCCTAAGGCCCTCACCTTTTCTAATGCGTGGTCAACAGACGCATAGCGGACCGAGCACATCTGAGGATCGATGGCTTCATTTACTGATGCACCCCGAGGGGCAGACAAATTATGAATCAACTTGAACTGACCCGGCTCTCTCTTAGGAACCACCCCCAAAGGAGAACAAACAAAGCCTTCCAAAGGCGGGCCCATGACGGGCCCGCTAACCTGCCCAGCGCACATTCTTTTGCTAGCTTCTTGGCCACCACAGTCGTGTTCCGTAACGCAGAGATTACGTTTTTACAATGGTTCACTGAAGAGACATTAAGGGCTGGGATCCTAAAACCAGAGGAAAAACACTGTGCGAGTATCTTTGCAGAACCTGACGCAGGGTAAGCCTGTAACCATGGGAGCAGGGTGTCTAACTTGAAGGGGTCAGCAAGGGGGGATCAGTTAGAGGGCTTGCTCGCATCTCTACCTTTTTCCCTAGATTTTTTGATGCATTTAAATTCTGGGTGGGAAGGGTGACCACAAAAGGAACAGTTGTGCCTGAACTTGCAGGACCCAGCGGGGCACGAACATATCTTCCTATTGAATGCCCAACAGGATCCTTTCTTCTGACCTGAGTATTGTGTCCGAAAGGGCTGCCTCCATGGAACTTTGTTATTAACACATTCCAACCAGACGTTCACCTCCGTTTGATCCCAACCAATAGAGGGATCTTCCACTTTAGTCCAGCGAAAATCCCTATCATATTCCAACCAAGCAGACCCTCCATAAGTGTGCTGTGCCTTCAGTATCTTGTTTGCATAGTAAATCAATGAAATACCCAAATCCGGTTTCTTTTCTAGCAACACAGACATGAATACATTAACTCCAAACAGCCAGTTTGTAATGTTCTCCTCCACTTTTGGTTTCTTGTCCCCTGAGGAGGGTGACTTAGCCTCTTTATCTTTAATATCCACTTCCCTCCTCTTTGCCCTAATTAATGAAAATATGACCACAAATTCCCCCTTCCAAATCTTCTCTTTCACTTCCGCACTAACGTGTGCTGCCAGCTTACCTGGTCTTGATAGTAATGCATCGGTTGTCCCTTCCTTTGCAGAATTATCCTTGCCTGGAACTTTGATGATCTCGGGCACCACATTTGAAACTAAAGGGGTTGCAGTATTTACAGCGCTCGGTGTCGGGGTGACACTCGGGCTGTTTGATGCCACCTGAGATGGAATTGAGGTATGTGCTGCCGCCAACGCATCTACCTGGTGTTTCAGTTCCGTTAATGAATTTTACAAAGAATCATTAGAATTCCAAGGAGCTGTGGGCTGGGGGGTTACTGGCTCGGCCATTAATACTGGCTAGTAGTCTAGACACTTCTAGTGAGGCTTGCCTGGATGGATCTTGGTCCTGCGCCTGCTGCTTGGGTACCTGGGGTGTAGGGGGGGCCAAGGGCAGCGCTGCTTGCATTGGAACCCCTGGCACGGGTGTTGGCGGGACCCCTGGCACCGTAGCGGGAGCCAAGGAAGCCAATAATTTGCGAATATTAGCTAAGACTTCCGCCACACTTAGACCCGGTGACATGGTTGCACCCTCACTTATACCCTGAGGCTCCGGTTGCGCGCACACAGTGGGAACTAAAATCTCAGGCAGGACGACCTGCTCCGGGGGACTAACCGCTAAGGTAGAAGCCTCCTTGGGAGGGGTGGAAGCAGGAGCCTTCCCTTTATTTCTGCGCTTAACAGGGGGGAACGCAGCGCGAGAGGCTACATGGGACCATCTTGGACGGCTGCTTTTTGCCCCATTATCTTCGTTATCTGATGTCACGTCACTACTGTCAGTGTCATCATTCCCTAACTTTTCCAAAACCATCTTCAATAACTAGGATAACTCTGGGTCTCTCCCTTTTCTCTTCCCAGTGCTTGCCTTGCTAGGTGGCATGATGAAATGCAGTAACAATGGCTACCCTACGGCGCAGCAAAAAATGTTTTTTTTTTTTTTTAAATTAAAGGCGTTAGAGATGACCCTGTAAACAAAATGACATGACACAGTTACTCAAAAAAGGTCATAAAACACAACTAGACCTAACATTAGAAGGACAGTAAAACAGGCCAATAAAACTCACACTCACAGGCTTCGCGCCAGTGCTGGACTTGTTAGGACACTGGAATGCCAGCAGAGGCCAAGGAAATTGTGGGCAGCTAGAAAGGGGGAAAATACAAAACGAAAAAAGGGTATCCCCAAAAAAGGGTATCCCCAAATGCCACAATTTAGGACAACAGCATAGGCCAAATGTTTTAAAATTGCAACCCCCACAATAAGCGCAATGCCGCGGTGACACAAATTAATGCAATAGCTCCAGAACGCCCTTAATTAAAGAAACACCCGAAGTAGTAATTTCAAATACTCACACAATTCAATAATGGAGGAGCAGAAACACTTCAAACAGTAACCCCTTGACATAACATAATGCGCACCACCCGTAGTGCGCTCTAGATACTTGAAATAATGTAAGGCAGTAAACAAACGCGCGATTCAATTACATAGCGCGCACTTCGAATAACAAGGAGGAAGGGGGGGGCTTGCTTGAGTCCCGCAGCGGAGACCCTTGACTAAGTAGCAGTAAATAGTTGACTAAGCAGCAGTAAATACTTGAAACAACGTAAGGCCGTCAAGCCAAACGCGCACCACCCTTAGCGCACTCAAAAATACTTGTAATAATGCAAGGCAGTAACTAACGCGTGGCAAGGCAGTAAAACCAAAGCGCGCTCAAATACTTGTAATAATGCAGTCAGAAAAACCAACGCGCGGCACGGCAGTAAAACAAAAGCGCGTCCAGGCAGTATAACACAGGCGCGATAGGGCAGTAAAACAAAAGCACGTCCAGGCAGTAAAACACAGGCGCGATAGGGCAGTAAAACAAACGCGTGATTCAATTACGTCGCACGAACGCCGAAAAACAAGGAGGAAGGTGGGGGGCTTGCATGAGTCCCACAGAGGAGACCCTTGGACAAACAGCAATGTGCGTGCCAAAGCCCCTTTTACTTACAACTCTTCTCCGACGACCGCTACTCCTCCTGGGACTCTTCTATGTGCCGGAACCAGGTCAAGCACCAGTCGCCACGACTGCTTTACCAGCTTCCCTGCTCCAACGAAATGCGAAACGAGAGTCCAGTGGTTCCACACATCGAGAACCCAACGCAGACAACTGCGGGCCCCAGCACGAACCAGCCGCCGCAAACGGAAAAGAAGGACGAGCCTTCTTGGGGGAGCTCTTAAATAGCCCCCCACTGGTTCATGGCGGCTGGATCCAGCTAGCGGCCAACGCAGCGTGGCGTGGGGCGGAAGTCTTGGCCAGCCTTGTGCACCACCGGTGCGTAAGGGGAGCATTGGGCCTCGGAGGCCCCCACCCCCCATCTTGGGGAGGCGCTTTACCCTATCTGGTGTCTGGTATTCAGCCACAATCTGGCTACCTAACACATCATGCTCATAAATCAGAATGGCAGAACATGAGGTGAATAGACACAGCCTGTAATAAGAACAAAAATACAAACTGCTGTTAAAATCTCTAAATACTATAGGCAAGAACAGGAGAGAAAATGATAACAATAAAGATGCTGTGATTACAACCACTGATGACACTTAAATATTGCACAGTCTTACTGCCACATTCAAGAAATACTGCTTGAATATTTCACCTAAAATCAGTAGCATATGAAAACGTGTTGAACTTATCAATGAGGTGCGTCTTGGTGTACATCTGAATTTATTATGTCAATGGACTAAGCAGGTTATTCTTGTTTCTTGTTATTAGAAGGCTCCAGAACATCAGGAGTACTGCATCCACATGCCATTGTTCCCAGGTGTGCTGATTCTTTTGAAATGAAGGAAGTGAATAACTTTGATATTCTACTCAAATGAGAAAAGTCAATATCTCCGAGCTTGCACTAATTTTAACCTGTGCGTTCTGGCCATTCAAACTCCACCTTCCACTCACTAATACCCTGTTTTAATCCCAATAATTGTTCAGAGTCTGACATTGGACTTAAAGGCTGCAGTTAATTTACACCCATCTTTCTAGATCTGCATGCAAGCACATGTCGATATTCAGACATATACACAGTTTTAATTCAACTTGAGGATAAACAATGAGATGTTTCAACAGTGCCTTTTTCCAGTCTTGTGGATATTTTGTTGGGATTTGTTTCCACACTCAGTAAAGATTCTAGGCTTAGCTTGTTACTATCTGGTTTGGCTAAGCTAGCCAGGCCCCTGCCGAGCTTTGGATCATGAGTGCCACATCTACCATGGGTATGTCCACATTTTAATATAATCTCCTGTCACTCTGCACCCTAAGGCTCCTGGCTTGCCAAATGCCCTCCTCTGGTCATCATTACTCTGTGGTGTGTGTTACCCATTTCTGATTGGTTAACTTCCTGCACCATGTCCCAAAGGGGGGTTGATGTCCTTTTGTGGCTTCCTATTGAAAATCATTCCAGCCTGGGATCCTGCTCTCTGCTTCCCTCCTCTTAACCCTTGGGACCCTACAATGTTTCTGAAAAACATGTCCATGCCTGCCCTGCACAGTTGTACCCGGCCTGTGCATAATAGCCGGACTTTAAGTTACTTAAACCATGCCCTATGTATCCCAGCCCCATCACTCTGCAGAACTTACTCATTGCAAAATTCAGCTTTCTCCTTGACTACCCTTTCGTGCTATGGGAGTTAGCGTCCCTCCCATCGACCCTAGGCATAATATCTGACTATATAATGTATTTTTTCCTACAGACTTTTTTCATACACTCTACTGGTTTCCCCTTGCTCATATCAACTAGTTGTACACTGCCAGGCCTTGAATACATTCACAACATGCCCTTTTGTTCTTATTCATCTCTTCTGCGCATTAGATTCCCACTTGCTGTCATGATCCCTTACTCAGGTAAGGCAAGCAGTGCAGCCGTTGAAGCCGCCCCTATCCTGATGGAAAGGGTAACCATATTGGGCAGGTGGTAAACCTGCTTTGCTTAGTGCTCTACACAACTGTTGTGAATTAGAACTTGTGGCTATATGTATTCGGGCAAGAAGGCACAGAATAACGAGACCAAAGTGAGAGCAAAAGGCAGTTTTATTAGGAAAGGCACACAGACTGTGAACTTTTTGACATTACCAACATTTTTTCAAAAACCTTGACTAATACAATTATTTTTCCTGACCCTCCCACCCTTAAACCTCCTCACCAACAAGAAACAGCCCCCAAGCCATCATCCAAACATTCATTCCTCACCATCCCCTTTCCTTTTATCCGCTGTCCTTCACAATCGAGCGAACCATTGCTCCCCTGTATTCCCTCTGACATGACTACCCTGTAAGGCCCCCAACCCTTCCGGCCTGTCACAAGCTCCTCAGTTTCAGCCACCTGTCCTAAAGTGACAACAAATGGAACAGTCTGAATTCCTGTCCCCAACAAAACTGCCAAACAAAAAACCCTTTGAAAAACAGGGAGGGAGGGAGGGTGGGGACAAAAAATAAGGGCTACCTACAAGGACCACATAGACTGACTGATTGGAGAAAGGAACAAGGGAGGGGACCACCAATTGCCACTAAGCCCCACCCCTAAGACTAAACTGACCTATGGGAGAACTGTAAGGGCCTGGACTGTGCCACCTGCTCGAAGAACCCTGGGGGTAGACATCCTATGGATGCCATCACTGGGACCCCCATTGGGTGAGAAGGCACAGAATAACCAGACTAAACTGAGGGCAAAAGGCTGCTGACCTTGTCAGTGAACTGCTCTGCCTCCGTGCAGCTCCTCCATCTAGTGCAGCCTGTGTCGGATTAAACTCTGACCCCGGTCAGGAGTTCAAGGCCCTACGCCACCTGCAGCCTCCTGCCTGCACCTCATCCCTGGCGTCTAGTGGAAGAGCTCTGCTCTTCCGCCAGGCTGCCGTATTGTGCTTTTTTCCTTTTCTGAGCTTTTCCTTTTTTCTCCCCCTTTTTCACGCTTTCACTCTTATTTTCTCTTATTTCTCTAATTTCTCTGCTTTCTCACTTCCCCCTCCATGCCGCAGCTGCCCCCGCGGCCCCACCCCCCCTTTTCACGCAGTTTTTCCCACTCCTGCTCCTGCCTCCCAGCTGTCCTCTCCTCCCCCCTCTGCCTAGTTAATGGAGCCCGCTGCACGGTAGGAACAGCAACCCCACTGACCTTGTCAATGAACTGCTCTGCATCCATGCAGCTCCTCCATCTAGTGTAGCCTATGTCGGATCGAAATCTGACTCCAGTCAGGAGTTCGAGGCCCTCCGCCACCTGCAGGCTCCTGCCTGTGCCTCATCCCTGGTGTCTAGTGGGAGAGCTCTGCTGTTCTCCCAAGCTGCGTATTGTGCCTTTTTCTTTTTCTGAACTTTTCCTTTTTTCTCCTCTTTTTTCACGCTTTCACTCTTATTTTTCTCATTTCTCTCGCTTTCCCCTCCCTGCTGCTGCTGCCCCTGCAGCCCCACCCCCCTTTTTCGTACTGTTTTTCCCGCTCCTGATCCCGCCTCCCAGCTGTCTTCTCCTCCCCTCTCTCTCAACTTAATGGCGTCCGCAGCGCGGCCGCGCTGCTGGCATGCCAAAGGCAAGCCCATCTACGTCCATCTGCTACCCGATCGTGACCCGTACCAGGACCCTTGGACCTCCTGCCCACCACCTCTACACACCAGCAGTACTCCACACACTCAACCCAGAACGCAACAACTGCAAGCTCTCATCTCCAACCGACACCCACTGATCCTTCAGCTGCCTCTGCTGCCGCCAATCCTTCACCACTACCAAAACCTTGGACCCTGCACAACCCACCCGCACCAACACGAAGACCCTGAAATGCATTGTCCTCAACATACCTCAATAAACAAGTCACCGAAATCTGGAACCTCCTTGACAGCACCACCCTATACGTCGCTTTCCTTACCAAGACCTGGACCAACACCACCCGGACATCACCATCACCATTCCCCAGGGATACAAGAGCACCTGGAAGGACCACCCCAGCTACCCCAGGGGAGGAGGCAAATCATCATTGTCCACAAGTTCAACATCCATCTGAGCACACACTCTGAAGACCCCACAAGTGTGATGAAACACCTTCATTTCAAACTACAAACCAGCCCGACATCCACCCTCAGGTGAACCCTCATCTACTGCCCACCGAGACACTGTGCACCCTTCTCCGAATCCATCACTGACTGCATCACCGCACAAGGTATTGCAACCACCAACTACACCCTGCTGGGAGACCTCAACTTCCACCTCAACAACCTACAAGACCCCAACACCGCATCCCTCCTAGACAACCTCCAAAGCATAGGGCTCTGACAGATCATGATGGAACCAATGGACTCAGCAGAACACACCCTCGTCCCCATCTTCACAACAAGAACAACAGTCACCTTCAGCCACACCTCTGAACTTCCATGGACAGACCATCGATGCATCCACTTTACTTTCAACACACCCACCGTCCTCAGACCCCAGCACCAAACCATCTTGCAGAAGCTGGGTAAGAATCACAGACGACCAGCTCACCACCACCCTGCGCAACTCCGCCCCCTCCATCGCACACAATGACGACCCGAACACCGCAGCACGCACCTCTCACAAATGGATCGCCGGCCAACAACATAGCCCCCCTCAAGAAGAACAATGGCAACCACGCCAAGAAAGCTAGCTGGTTCACAGCAGAACTCAGAGAGTCCAGACGCACCTGTCGTCGCCTTGAGAAAATCTGGAGAAAAACCAAATCCACAGAAGGCCAAAACAACTTCAAAGCTGCCACCACCAACTCATCAGAAGCACCAAAAAGAAACCAAAACAAGACAGAATCTCCTCACACACACACACAACAGCAAGGAACTCTTCAGTATCATCAAGGAGTTCGCCCTACTTAACAGTGAAACCGCAGACATCCCACCCTCACAGGAACGCTTTGACAAAGTCAACACTTACTTCCACCACAAAATCAAGACTATCTATGACAGCTTCAACATGGACAACCTACGCACATAACCCCATCCACCGGAACCCGAAACCAACAATCACCAACTGGACCCCCCTCCCCACCGACAACACTCTGAACAGTGAGGTCCATACACTACGAGGCCCCCATGGACCCATGCCCCCACCACATCTTCAACAGAGCCGCTGACTCAGTCGCCCCCAAGCTCTGCCACACCAGCAACTGCTCCCTAGCTAATGCCTCTTTCCCCAACAACTGGAAACACACCGAGATCAACCCCCTCCTCAAGAAACCCTCAGCAGACCCCCACTGACCTCAAAAACGTCAGGCCCATCTCCCTGCTCCCTTTTCCAGTGAAAGTCATTGAGAAAGCCATCAACAGCCAACTCGTCACTTTCATCGAAGACCACAACATCCTTGACGCCTTCCAATCCGGATTCAGAAAAAAACATAGTATCGAAACAGCCCTCCTGGCCGCAACCGACGACATCCGCTCCCTGCTGGACAATGGAGAGGTGGCGGCACTCATCCTGCTAGACCTATCAGCTGCCTTCGACACAGTCTCCCACCACACCCTGATACACAAACTTCACAAAGCTGGCATCAGACAAGGCCCTCGACTGGATCCAATCCTTCCTCTCCGGCAGAACCAAACAAGTGAAACTTGCCCCCTTCCTCTCAGACCCCACACCTACCACCTGTGGAGTTACCCAGTGATCCTCCCTCAGCCCTACTCTGTTCAACGTCTACATGGCCCCGCTGGCTGCCATCGTCAGGAGCTACAGAATCAACATTGTCTCCTACGCCGATGATTCACAACTCATCCTCTCCCTATCCAACTAACCCAACACAGCCAGACACAACTTCCGCAAAGGCATGGGAGCAGTCACCAACTGGATGAAAAAGAGCTGCCTTCAACTCAATGCGAACAAGACAGAAGTACTCCTCATGGGCCCCCTACCCAACGCGCTGAACGACTCCTGGTGGCCACCCACCCTCGGAACCACGCCCACCCCCACAAACCAAGCCCAAAACCACGGGATCATCCTGGACTCCAGACTCAACATGGATCGCCAAGTCAGCTCAGTCACATCGACCTGCTTCCGCAGCCTCCGCATCCTACACAAGACCTTTAAATGGATCCCCCTCGAACACAGAAAGACCGTCACACACGCCCTCATCACCAGCAGGCTGGACCACAACAACACGCTCTACGCCAGGATCAACAAGAAACACACCCGCAAACTACAGAACATCCAGAACGCCGCAGCCAGACTGATCCTCGAACTGCCCTGACACTGCCACATCTCCCAACACCTGCACACACTTCACTGGCTTACAATAGAAAAATAATCACCTTCAAGATCCTCATCCATGCACACATAGCCCTCCATGACGCTGGACCAGACTACCTGAACAGGCGACTCAACTTCCACATACCCCACAGGACCCTTCGATCAGCCCAGATCTCTCTCGCCGAAGTACCCCGCATCAGGAAAATAAGAATAGGGGGATGCTCCTTCTCCTACATCGCAGCCACAGCCTGGAACGCCCTCCTGCTCCACCTCAGACAGACTACCCCTCCTCAACTTCATGAAGGAGCTGAAAACATGGCTCTTTGAAGAACCACGTCAGTGATGGACGCTACATGACCCCCCCTTCCAGCGCCTTGAGACCCTTACCGGTGAGTAGCCGCGCTTAATAAACCCTGATAGATTGATTATTAGGACAGGAACACAGAATGAACATTTTAACATTACAAACATTTTATCAAAAACCCTGCCTCACTAATACAATTATTTTCCTGACACCCCCACCCCTAAACCTTCCCCAACAATAAACAGTCGCCACGCCATCATCCAAAGATTAATTCCTCGCCATCCCCTTCACTTCCATCCACTGTCCTTCACACTTGACCCAACCATTACTCCCCTGAAATTCCCTCAGCCATGACTACCATTCAAGGTTCCCTAAGCCTTCCAGTCTGTTCCGAGCTTCTCCATTTCTGCCACTAGGAAAAAAACACAAGAAATAGTTTTTTCTTGTCCCCCTCCATGCTTCTCATCTTTCATTGATATCTGTCTCAAAAGAAGTCTTGGCTTTCGCCACAGCAGCCTTCGTCATCCAGCCCTCGTAACCACAGCAAAATATTAGGCTGTAGCCATACCAGCCTTTTAGCACCATCTCAATATTGCTAATATCATGGCCAACCTTTCCCTGGTTTCCAGTACATATAATAAATTCCCCATAAAAGAGAGATGAACTCCATCCTGCATAAAAACATGAAATCTTCTTTCTTCGTGTCCTTGTGTTCTACCCAACCTACTACCCTTGCATTACAGATATGCTGCATGCTTCTATAAAACTTCCTCCTTGCTTTCTCAACTGCTGAATATTTTACAGCCCTGTACCAAATCCTTCGCAGAACCAATGTTGTCCAAAAGACATGAGTGCTTGACCATGACCTACCAATCAAAACCAAATCCTTTTTCATCTCCATTAGTAGACCCAAGCCCGAAGATTGCACCAAGTCATTCCTAAATGTAGCACCAAAACATCTGGACATGGTCGCACAATACCCAATTGGACAGACATGGAAGCAACTAACCCCACTTCATACCACCCCTACCCCTACCATTCAAAGTTTATCTCATCAAAATGAAAAACAAAATTCCATCCACAAGGCCACTTCTTTGCTTGTTTTGCTGCCCACTTAATGAATGAATGACCCACAATCCAAATGGAAAATGCCTCCAGGACCGGTCCCACCAAACAGCCTAGAATAAAAGAAAAGGTTTAATAACAGGAACTTATAAACCATCATCGTTTCTGATGTAAGGCGAGCTTGCAATCCAAAGACCATCTGCCCAGTTTTCTCACCTCCTGCAGTGAAAACTCCAACCTGGCTGCCTCTGATGCTGCAACTATCCTGAAGGAATGTGTAGCAATATTTGATGGATTACCTCTAATTTGGCCCAGTATTTTCCTTATGACCTGCAGTACCTGAGCTGCCACTAGCCTTGACCCATCCACATGCAGAACTACTAACTCATCCTGTGCCCCCCACTACTCAAAACGTATGGCAGGCTTACACCGCGCATGCTGGGCCAAAAATCCTATGGAACAGTATCTTTGCCCTTTTTCCCACGTGGCCCCTTTCTGAACTTTTCAGAATTTTTTTCCTGAGTTTTGGGATGCATCATTGTGCTCACCTCTCATACCTCCTTCGCTACCTCTACCTAATAGCTCTGAAATCCTAAAAGCCCTAAAAAATAGCCAAGACATGCATAACTTGAACAATAGGCTCTCAAACAGGGACCACAAACACCAGCTTTTCTGGATAAAACAACAGCAACTCATTCAAGATTTCTAGTTTAACTGGTGTAAAAGCCCTTCTTTCCAGAAGGGTAGGATCCCCTGCCATGTCCACTGCCACTGAAATTTTCCTGCTCCCCAAAACATTGTAAGAGTGCATGTATATCCCCACGTTTTGCAACCTCCTGCTTATATTTACATGGGTTCCTAAGGCAAAGACCTCTATTGAAGTTCCATCATCCTCTTAGATTGCATTGTGACCGCTACCCCAGTTCCCCACCCCTCCAAAGGTGGGTCACCCTTGACAAAGGCCTATACTGCACTGCTAATCACTTGCTGTATGTAATGTGAGAGGTGGTCTTTGTGGCTACAGTCATTGTACTCACAGCTAGTTATGAATGTCGCCACATGGCTTGTCTGGTGTTAGAACAATTCCTGCCCTGAATTCCTCCCCATAATGTAGCCAAGCAAACCTCCAAAGAGCCATTTGTGCTTTGTAAATTGTATCCATATATTTAAATATTGACAGTGATCATTCTGCGAGTTTTTCACAATAAACGCTGGCATAAATTAAAAACCCCAACATCCATGTGTCAACTGTTGTGGCCTCTCTTTGCCAGCTCCCATGCCACATCCTGCCACCTCCCTGGACACTTTCTTTGACCGTAATTCTCTGTGTAGAAATTTGTATACATCCACAAATTCCCCTTTCCAAATTTTTTCTTTAGTTGCATTAGATAAATGCGCTCCTAAAGGTATTGACAACCTCATATAAGATCATCTTTTCAAACCTTCTGACTTCCCATTGGTCTCATATTCCATTGATTTCTTGTGTTTCTTGTGCTTGTTATCTACCACGGCTTCTGTTTTTCCACTCATCACTCTTTTGTTGCTGTTTTCTGCAGTTGAAACTTCTTTTGTACTCATCTCCACAGACCTGGAATCAGTGCCTATCCCCTTGTCCTCTTTGTTTGCCCCACCTCTTTATCCACTAATGCAGTTTCCTTGGCCCTACCCCACTCCATCCTACTCCACCACTTCTGCTCACCTGTTTTCAACCTTGTCCTTTTTGATGGTGTAATCCTACTCTTGCTTCTCTTTTTTGTCTGTTTCAAACATCCACCTTGCTCAGTTTGCATGGAGGATGCTATTCCTTCCTGAAACACAGAACTATTGTGGAAGATGTTAATGCCCCACAGCCCTTTCTTTTTTGTTCCAGCTTAGTTACCTTGGCTTCTTGCTCCTCTTCAACATCCTCCTCATTTCTTGCTCGCATTCGATCTCCTTATCTGCATCATACCCACTCACAACAGGACCCTCCTCATCCTCCACTCAAAAGACTTCCAATTGATTTTGGTTTTGCAGTGGTTTGGGGCTGATAAGGTACTCTCATCACAGGGACCCCCAATAGCCACAGTTAAAGTTCAAGAGAACTGCACATTATGACCCGACCAGCGAACAAACACTAATGGTTATTTTCTGGATTGCGAAAGCATCTTATCTTTCCAGTTTTGTTCTTACTTAGGTCTGAAAAAAGGTCAAATACCCTTGGGAATTGTTAACTAAAATTCAGATAGTGATGCCACTCCTTTTCTTCTGTTCAGGTGATTTTGCATCTTGATTCTGTTAATCTTACTCACAGCCTAAGGCCAGCGCTAGGCACGGCAGCTGCCCAGGGCCCCGATGCTTAGCCGACCTTCATTGGGCCTTGTGCCAGTGTACCCCTCTGACCTGGGCCTCGCACCTATGCTGCAGCACTGCAAGCCCCAGGGGAGGGGCACTTCTCTCGTAGGCCCTTTGGAATGACAGGGTTGCCACCTTTCCAAGAGAAAACTCCGGGCCATTTGTTGGCCTCCAAAAACATTATGAGATAAGGGCATAGGTCTCACTGCTCGAGCACTGGTGGTTTCAATGCATGCAGATGATATTGTACTAGTCGCCTCCAATCCATGCGACAATCTGTCCCTCTTGATAAAGGAGGTGATACGCTTCGGAGGCCACTTGGGCATTCAGGTGAATTGGACAAAATCTATTATTTTTTCCTCTCCTGACAGCACTCGCCCATTCCCTGCTGTGTTCCCTCTCAGATGGGCTGAGGAACCGGTTTGATACCTAGGCATCTGGCTCAGCCTGACACTTCTGAACTTTGGCAAGCCAACTATGGCAGGGCCATGTACTGGCTGGAGGACAGGATACTATCATGGTCCTGACTGCCCCATCCCTCACTAGTTTCAGCGCAATAGCGCAGCTGGTGATCCTACCTAAATTCCTCTACCTCTTCCTTAACGTTCCTCTCCCTCTGACTGCCCAATTCTTCAATCGTTTAAAATCTAACCTGGTCACCCTAATGTGGGCTGGTAAACAACCACAGTTATCCTGGGAACCCCTTGCATTACCGTTCAAACGGGAAGCAGCCGCACCGGATATGTCATTATACGCCTTCTGTGCTCAAGCGCAATACTTACACTTCTGGTTATACCCAATACAGTTCCTGCATAGCACAGCTGTTGAGGCGAGTCGCGCCACACTCTGTCCCCTCCCGGTGGCCCTATATCATCTTTGTAGGACACCTCAGGCAGCCATTAATATGGTTGAGTGTGTACGCTGGGCATGATTGAGGAAGAGATCGGGGCTGTCAATATTATATGCCCCGTCAATCCCTCTGGCTAACAACCCTAGGATCCCCCCACTTCAAGAGACAGGCACACGTGCGCAACCATGTAACCATAACCTTTAATTATTTTCAGATCTGTATCACGATGGCCAATTTCTCTCTGCACGGCTGAGTGCGAACGAGAACTACCCCACTTTATTGGACACACTCCTATATTTCCAGCTACAAGCCACCTATTGCACTATCCACACCACTTTCCCACCTACGCCACATCCCTTCTGGCTCTTGAACACATCCTCATGAACACTGATGTGCGGCACCTGATAACACTTCTTTACTCCATTATACAAACTTCCACACCCATCGCCATCCCCAAAGCACAAGCACAATGGGATGAGGTTCTCTCTCCCGCCCTTAGCGACATCCAATGGCTCTACTGCTGCGACCAACTTGAATTTCTTTCTCCCAACTGTAGACTTTGCCTCATTCACTTTAAATTCCTTCATCGCCTCTAACACCACTCTGCACACGTAAGCAAAATCTGGCTGGCCCCAGACGCACATTTCGTAAGATGTAACCACTTGCACGCTTCCTTCATACATCTGGAATGGTGCTGTCCACGAATCATGACTTTTTTGGGGGAAGTCTTTCAAACTCTACTTGCCATCACAGGACATGCCCCTTCCCTGACCCCGCTGGTGGCTTTCCTGGGGTATGAGTTGTAACTATAGATATGAGAGGTTACTGTCTTCCTTTGTTTTACTCCCTGAGCTTCCCCTCCCTATATGACTGTACCTACTGTATTAAAAAGCATTTTTTTTTAAACAGGAAAAGACATAATATGTGGCATAATTTGGCATATTTTATGATAGTATTACTTCCTTATACTGTCATTTTTTCACTTAACACTGCCAGGGCATTGGTTGCACTTAATTAGTACCAGTTTAACATCCAAATTTAGCAATGAGCAACAGAAAGATAACCAGTCAGTCAGTCAAAAGATCTTTATTTGGCATTTTGCCATAAAGGCACACATACATTACATAAAATATAAATAACTATTAAAATACAATCCTTATAAATTAAGACAAAGTACAAACATCTTCATTTGACTAAAATTACAAGGCTAATTATCAAAGTGTATCAAAAAGTGTCCTGCAACCCTTCTAAATTAGAATATAATAATTTACAAACATTAAAATCTCAATCAACAAAATAAAATCACAGATAATCAGAGTTATATTAATAAATGGGTACATCAACCAGTTTGTATTGATTCCTAATAGCAATGGCTGATTTAATAAAACTTAAAACTGAACTACACATTTGTTTGGATGAAAGTCTTTGAATACCAATCAATGCCTCCTTATGGAAAATAGTATATAGTTTGCGCAAGATTGGCAATATAAAAGCTTTCCTAGAAACTGAGTAAAGTGAGCAAAATAGAACAAAGTAACAAGTACTTTGTTTAGAAAATTTGTCACAAGGACAAGGTAGTAGCATTTTTTGCCACATACATTTGCCTTGGAAAAGCCACTCTAAAATGGATCATATTTAATCTAAAAAGAACAAGTAGAGAGTCCAAAGAAGGAATTGGGAACCAGATGAAGTATGGTTCTATCAAAGTTGAAGTTGAAATCTGCACATATAATTCAAATGTTTTCAATTTCTCTGCCACTTGATATCTATGATTCATAATATACTCTATATATCGAATTTTAACCACTTCCTTAGCATTTGCAGGCATAAACTCTGGTTTAAAATACGTAATCTCCAAGTCCAATTTCCCAAAAGAATTATGTACAAAAGTAAGCCATGGAATCTTATTATGATTGGCTAGTTGGATGCAATCGATTAAACAGTCTTGAACTAGGCTAGCCGCAGGATTTAACCATACTTTTATCCATAACCAGTCTATCTTTGCAGAGCATGTTCAGCTGTGCAGCAACACGTGTTGTTGTGTTATTAGGAACTTTTGAACCATTTGAGCAGGAAACAAAAAAATTTTTTGTTTAAAGCTGTAGATTATGCAGCAGTTGATCGATTATGTAGCAAATGTGGCACATCTATATTTATGCGGAAACATGCAGTGGCCGTACAATTGCATAATTCCAGTGGCCCTAGAAATAAATTCAGGAACGTGATTGCCCAAGAGTGCACAAATTGGCCAACTGAGAGGCCAAGATTAAACAATCTCCAACTAGTCCACTAGACCACAACTGGGGTGTCAGTGATTCTGATGGCATGATGAAGGGGCTGCTCCTACTAGGAAACTGCACTCTTATCACCTCTGTTCAGCGTTAGAACATAGTGATTTCCATCATAAAACTAAGATTAGATGAGAAATGGTTAAAATGTACTAGCTGAACCGGGTCCTGTGGCACTGGGTAGTTACTGGACAGTATGCCTGCTAGATGCTGATATTTACACCAGTGTTTCAAATCTTAAGACTATTTCATTCTGTTTGAATACAAAAGTTCATTTTCTAAACTTCTCGCTCAAAATTGCGAGCAGTCAAAGTTTACTCCAGGAGGTGGTGAAGGGATTAGAAATCAAATATAGTATTACAAAGTATTGCACTCGATAAACTCAATCTCCAGCTGAGTTATCTTTTAACATTACCTGTTTTAGACTGGGGATTTAGAATGAAAGCCCCAAAATCTGCTAAGTGACTGTTAGCTCCCCTGCTCCCCAAAAAACATCGTCCGCAGTCTCTGCACACAAATTGTCTCTCCAAAGGTGCACTGTTTCCCCAAAGGTATAAATCATCCTGTGAAGTTTAATGGAAAAGTTTACACCCTACTTGGCTCTTGCAGCTGGGGCTGGACCATGGCTGTGAGGCCCAGGGACGGGGACTCTCTTTCCCTGGGTCTTGCCGCACCAGACCAGGGATGTGAAGCCCAAGGCCGCGGGACCAGATCCCATGGGCCTGGCAGCACTAAATCATAGCTGTGAGGTTAAAGGATGGGACAATGTTTAAATGGGCCCTCACAGCTGTGGATCATGGTGGGGTGGTCCACAGGAGGGAACATCCTTCCCCTAGGCTTGCAGTGCTACACTATTGTTGAGAGGCCATTCAAAGAGGGTTCCCCCATCTCCTGGACCTCACAGCACTAGACCATGGTTGAGAGGCACAGGAGAGTGAATGGCCTCGTAGCCATGGTGTAGCACTGCCAGACCATGGGAAGGGCCTCTCTCCATTGGGCCTTGCAGCCATGCTTATGTGCTGAGAGGCCCATGGGTTAGTGGGCTCCCTCTCTTAATCTTCTCAGCTCTACACCATGTCTGAGAGGCCCAGAAACGGGGGGCCTTGTGTGGGCCCCTCCCTTGAGCCCCTCACGTGGGCTCCATTGAAACTGTCTTACAGCTCTGTACCATGGCTCTGTACAAAGCTCGATGTCAAGGTCTTTGTCCTGTGATGTCATTTCCTGTGATTTCATAATGCATGCAAATTAGAGGGGCCCAACACATTACCTTTCTGCCTGGGCACTGCCATCGATCAGGGGTTTTACTATCAGTAGTGCCGCAGGAGCAGTTTCACTGGGGCCTGGGGTATTAAATACCCAATGTTCCAAAATGATGGTTTTGTTTTACTGTGCATTCAATGGACAAGAGTGAGGGGGTGCTTTTACTTTGCACCATCACCAATGGCACCATCGCTGTGCTTTGTGCCTCTCTTCCATTGGCATTGTAACCATGTTCCATAGCTGTGAGGCCTGGGAGAGGCTTTCCCTCCCCTGGGCATTGCTGCCAGCCATGGTTTGACAATCAGGAAAAGAGGCGCCAGTCTATGAGATTAGCAAGGGTGTAGCTATCAAGACTGCAGCAGGTGTACTGGCACCAGGGCTCATGGATGTTCTGGACCAATGCACTCAGATTGTGGCTGCGTTTTACTGTGCGGCGTCATTTTCTTGCATCAGGACCCATGGCTATATTACTATGTCACTGGTCCCTTTTCTCATGCACCACACAGCCTGATCCAGAGCTACGAAGGTCAGGAAAGGTCCATCCTCCCCTAGGCCTATCAGCCATGGTCCACTGCTGAGAGGCCCAGGGGAGAAAGCCTGCTGTTCTTGCCCTTGCAGCACAGGTCAATGGCTGCAAGGCCCAGGGCAAGAGTATCCTCTGAAGGGTGTATCTATCAATAGTGCAGCAAGTGCAGTGGGACTGTGGGCATACCCATCCCATTTAGGGCGACTCAATAAAGTATACAAAAAAGTGATGGATGAATTGCTTGAATTTAGGGCGACTCAATAAAGTATACAAAAAAGTGATGGATGAATTGCTTGAATTTAGGGCGACTCAATAAAGTATACAAAAAAGTGATGGGTGAATTGCTTGAATTAATCTCAGCCACTGCTGCGGCTGATGCCCCTCTATGATTAATTGAGGTCCACCAGGGGAGCCTCATCTGAATGTTAAGACCTCTACTTTCACCATTTGACTTTCTATTTGATGCACTTCCAATTTGAGAGATTTTACTTAGCTGGTGAGACACAGATATTTTGTTCAATACTGTTATATCTCTAGATGTTCTGATATGTTTTGCTTTTTGCACTGTTTTAGACATGCAAACACTATCCATGATGCTAAAATACTGACCACACACAACCCCAGAGGCCTGACCTCGCTCCCAAGAGCCTTGCAGCCATACCTCAGCACTGTGAGGCCCAAGAAAATGGATTACTTAGTGGGCCTAGCTGGCAGCATTATATAGTTGCATTTAGACATGTGCTTTCCAGGTTGTGTTCAAAATTAGGAGAAATCAAACGAGAGACGATGTATCGCATATCTGTCAACTGAATCTGCATCATGCTAATTTACTAAATGAAATCCACTCTGGAACCATGTAAGTGTTGTATATTAATTATTAGTTCCAGAACAATTAAAGGCTTAAAAAATGTTCATAGGGCTATTGTAACCATGTTGCTTACATATGATAGTAGTATGGTACTTTCTAGTGTTTTTCAGTGACTAGGTGATGCATTTAATAGAACTTAAGCTATTTTCAGCTGTTTTATTTGATTTGATATCTTTTTTGCACATACCCCGCTTGCACTGGGTATCTGGAAAACCATCTTGGAATTTTAATCTACACTGGACCCCTTCAGGGTACAATACATGCTGCAGCACCCCTCACTTGGGCATGAAGGAATATGATCACATCATAACACAGTGAGGAAACTCCACGGGTCCTCCTTGCCGGCCTGCAACATTTTCAAGCTCAGTTGCATTCTCTGAAAAGCTATCACAATTAGTTAACAGTCCACAAACAAGATACCTTTCCCATCACTCATTGACATTATGCTTGTCATTGAACCTGTAAGGTGCTCCACTGCTTTTGGCTAGGTTTGCACTATATGACTGACACCCCTGCCTTTTTGGATGACAAGCTTGCCATCTCCAGTGGCTCTCCACACACTTGCAGCAAAGACACCTTCAGACAGAAAAACAAAATGTGCTAAGAAGAAAAATACAGGATAACATGCCTTTCCGGTCTATGCTCCAAGGATCTGGAATGGTATTCCCTTATCCATTTGGACAGCCCAAAGTCAGTTCCTATTTAGAAATTATGCAGTCACGATCCACAGAGCATCTACTAGTCCTATGACATGTTTTTGACCCTGTACAGTACTTACCAGCCTTTCAGTTTGGCTTGCACTGTATAGCATTAATCTGGAAACAAATTGATTTTATAGGTTTTGCAGAGACTTGGCCCTAACTTTTCCATCCAGTGTGGTAATATATTTCTGGTTAATTATATATATATAAATATATATATATATATATATATATATATGTGTGTAATTGATTAGTGTTCATATTTGTTTTCATTCTAATGATATTCTACTAAAGAAAGTTGCTTCTTACAAAGTCAATCAAGGATAGTGAATTGATGGAACTTCCCATTATGTCATTTTCTATAATTTCATATTGTATGCAAATTAATGGGGCCCTCACACATTCCTTTTCTGTCCGGGGCCCAAAAAGTCCTAGGAAAGGACCTGACACTGTATTTTGTGCGTTGGCCTACACCAAAGTGGTGGGAAAGGGCTATCTCTCAGTCAGACAACCTGCTCTTTTGCCTGTCTGCTGCCCCTGCGCTGAACTGCATTGCTACCTTTTGAGGAATAATTCCTGCGAGACTGCCGCCTCTGCGCGCCCCACTTACGGGACCTTTCATTTGTCCTCGCAGGCTCCTCCCGACAGGTGGACGTCTCGCACGCAAAGCTACGCCTCGGAGCCAGGCGGAAGCGGCCGGCCCCCAGTAGAAGCTATTGTTACTGCAGCCATTGTAATTAAAGGGGCCGCTGCAGACGGAACAAGAAAGGGTTTCTGCGGCTCACAATCCAGAAACCTGTCTCCGAGCTCTGAGACAACGTCTTCAGAACACTCGGGGGTTAGAAACTAAACGCAAGGGAGCCTGGTAGATCCATATAAGCAGCCACCGCTTTTAACGTCTCCCCTGCACCCAAGGCAATGCATCAACTGCTCGAATGCTACAACTAGGTGAACTCTGAGGTCAGGAGGGACTTTTGCGCAGTGTAAAAAAGCTTGCCGCGATTTATGAGGCCGCCTTCACCTGCAGTTCGGAGGCACTCCTCATCACCCGCTGCTAATCCACCCCTATTTGTTTTATAGCACTTTGGGCGGAGGCTAATCTGTATTATTTTCCACTGTGTCGGATTTACGCGCGGCGCTTTGATCTCGAGGGATGCACTTAATCCAATTCAATGTTAATGTCCTCCTTCCTACGCGCCCTTTGACATGCACAGTTGAAAAAAGTGTTAATGGACTCAAAATATGTTTTGGTCCCATAAACCTTCCCTACAACGTGCATCCATTAGGCAGTCCAGGAGGGGAGCCGTTAGACTTGTTTGCACAAACCCAGCTTCATCTGGTTTGCAATTTACTAACGTTGTCTCTCGCCTCACCTCTAAATGTCCCATCAAAAGCCAATTAGAGAATTCGCCCTCCATTCTTACTTGGCTTTTGATGTGGAGATGGAGTTTTTTTTAGCATGTCCTCTACAGAAATCGGTTGCATAGCAAAGGGAGATTGGAAAATTCCTTCTGCTATGTACCTTAAATGTGTCTCATCCTGAGGCGACTCGCGCCAATGTCTAGTATAAGCTGCTAGGAAATGTTACAACTGTTTTGAAAATAAAATTCAGGCAATTAGTTTACACACTCCATTAGAGGGTCCACTGCGGAGTTTATTTTAAGTATTAAGTATTATTCGGGACAAGAGTGAAATACGCCAAGTGTTTAAATCGTTTGATGAATTGCTATCCCGTCGCCAAGCGGCGGGAGGATAATACGCTACCTGCAGCTATACGCATCTTTCCGTATGTATGTTTTCATCAGCAGTTGTTTTTACGACACGCTACTGTGCATACGGAGAGGGGGAACCTGCAGGGAATCCGAGCGAGCGAAGCCTTCTGAAACTGCACCGCTGTTGCGATTTGACTAATCTGACGAAAACGCGTTAATAATTGCCACTATTATTGTGAAATTCTCATCCTGGGAGTCAAGCCAGTGGTTTGGGCTCTGCGATGGGCGTCAGAAAAGCCACTGGTCTTTGAAATCCCATCCCCCTTTGTTGTAGTCTCTCGGGGGGCGGGAGTGCCAACAAGAGCTGGGTATAAAGGGCGCCGCTGAACAGGACATCCTCAGAATCCCTCAGTGCCTGGCTTAGCTCCTGACTTCTTCCTCTGTGGACACCTTACCGAGAGGCTTCCTAGGACGCGTGCAGTGCTTTGGCATCTGTCTCCTGCTCACTGCTGCTACTGTCATGGCTCGGGGACCCCAGGGAGTGCGCTCTCCCCGCGGGGTGCTGGCGGCACTCGTCCTCTGCGGCTGCCTCGCCTCTCTGGACTCTGCGCTTGGCTCCCCCGCCTTGTCAAACTCCAACTCCATCAAAACTCTGCCCGGGGGCCAGGGCACAGGATACCCGGTCAGTGTCAGCCCTGACTTCATCGCCCAGGATGCCGTTGGCAACAAAAATCAAGCTGTGGACGCTTACCAGGTAAGAATCTCTTGCATCTTTCCAGCCGTTGTACTGTACTCAGAATGGCTACGATGAATTTGGACGTTTGAATGGATGTAGCGGCGCGTATGAAAAGCTGGAGGGACAATTGAAGAAAAGGCGCATCGTTTAATGTTCACCCACAGCATTTCATCAATCTCTCAAGAAAACTGGAACCATTCTGTAATCTTCTCTGTTTTCTATTTATGGCGATGCGATATTCATAGCGCTGTAGGGCGGCTGTGGCATCACCGGCAGGCTGAGCTGACAGGTCCCGGTGACAACTTAAGTTCGCCCGCGCACAACCTGCTGTTGCCTGGGGTCGACTACCCCGCTTATAACTGGTTGCTGTGGGAATTGAATTTGCCAATTTTAATTAAAGAACACTCCCGTTTGTATGGCCTATTGGATTCTGAAACATGCCTAAATCAGTCACATTCCCGATCCATTTGGTACTGCGAGCGAGGGACCTTCTCGGCTCCCGAAGCATCATTTTCTTCGCGCGTGCTGTGCGACGGGGTGTGCTTCGATGTGGGTCTTCAGAGCTCCTGGCTTTTATACCTGGGGCATGCTGACTGAGATTAGGACCAGAAAGCCCCCGACGATTCGTATGATGATTGGCATATGTTGGTCTCGTCTTGGGGGGGGGGGGAGGGGTGCTTAAACCACCTTGATCTCCTGATACCTGGTATTTAGTTTGAAGGACCTTGAAGTTTAACTTTTATGTCTCGGAATTTGGCACTGAGATTCTTTAGAGGTTCCCAAACCTGGCTGGGGTTCGGGCTCAAATTGGAGTCGCCCTCCCCGCGCAACGTTACCTGGTGTGTGCTAGGCTTGATTTGGCTCTCAGAACTCCCCTGGCTGTGTTTATGCTTGGTGCGTGTTGTGTTTTGCGTGGTGCTGTAGTGCATCTATCTTGTCTGTGGTGATGGCCAGAGCTCCTGCGACCGTTGTTTTTAGTGTATTTCCTCCCTGCTGCGGCAGGTGCCGCTGCCCCCTCACTTACCCCATCTCTTCTCTTGCAGCCCTTCTCCTGTGTGGAAGACGACGACTGCGCCTTCAATGAGTTCTGCTACGGCTCCCGCGGGGGCGCCGCGCACGTCTGCCTCGCCTGCCGGAAGCGCCGCAAGCGCTGTCTGCGGGACGCCATGTGCTGCCCTGGCAACTACTGCAACAACGGTGAGCACCAGGGGTCGGGCTGGGAGGGCAGCAGGAGCAATGGGGAGGTAGCGTCCTCGCGTAATGTATGCCATTTAGATACTATCAGTATTTGAATAGATGCCTTGTGAGAGTGGCCCTGGGCTTTGAAAAGTCCCGCGCTGCGCCGGAGTCAATACCTCCTCCCAACTATCCCGGGCACAGCCACCGGGTAATGAATGGAAAGTGCTAGCTTGAGGGTCCCTGACCATGTAGCTGCGCACCTAGCGCGTTCTCACGCTCGTTAATCTACAGAGCGTTAAGGGTGACTTTGGAGGGTTTACAATGGAAAGGGCGTGGGTGGTTCCAAAAGGAATGTTCTTTTACCCAAATCATAGGGAGTAAAAACCCTGGAGATCAGTTTGTTAAACTCGGATACTTTTACAATTTGCCACCTGTTTAAGTGATTAGCTCACGCCTGAGTAGAGGCCCAGACATCTAACATGCGGGTGGATCCCTTTCCCCCTTCAGGTATCTGCGTGCCGAATGACCAGGAACCAGATCACGTTCACATCGGAGACATAGAGGAGATCATTCTGGAGAGTTTTACTCATGACCACGGGACGCTGGATACACAGCCCAAGAGAACCACATCTCCCTCGAGAGTGCATCATCTGAAAGGTATGCTCTTTTAGGAGTGCACAACAGGGCTAGCCCTGAGACCTTAATGTTGAAAAAAAGTGCTAAACCGGCAATTGGCGCAAAGGTGATGACCCCTTTCTATCCACCCCAGCATTTTTTTTTGCATCCACACTACGATCGTGGCCTGTTTTTCACCCTTGGCCTGTTATATTACAGTGAATAAACCGCTGATTCTGGAATAAATTTAGCTGTGTTTTAATTCCAGCCACCCTCGTATAACCGAATTGTGTAATCCTGTGCAAATCGCTTCTGAAACACAAATTGAATTGACTTTCCTGCTTGCATTTTCAGCGCTCATGCATATAGATCATCAGGATTAAACGCTGTATTTAAAAGGGCTAATTTGTTCATTTCCTGTAAATTTGCTCTTTGCTCATTTATACACTTCACTTCTGCCTTCCAGTTTTCCCATAAAGACGCAAGATTCCAATTTTATTCAAAATCAACCATGTTCCCACTTCCTTCCACACACACCCAATCTTCAGTCTGCTGCATCTTTCTGGGGGTTCCATGTTAAACTTTAACAAGCAATCCTTGCTTCACTTAAGCTCGAGGCATTACTGCCAAGTAACCAAATGTCATTTGTGTCGTTTTTGAGTGCCGACATTTTGAATCCCCTACACGCACGTTTAAGCTGCAAGACCCACAGTATTACGTATTGGTGCCTAAAAACACAAGACTTTCTAAAGTCTAGCGCATGACGTCAGCTTGCTGGAAGCAATGCCGCTATTCCAGACCATCCTTGTTCTTGGTCAGCTTCGAGTTCTGGTTTTCGGTCCATCTGCATGGCTTCACTCAAACCTACATGACCCTCCTTTTACTTTATTCTGCTCCGTCTAGGTTAGCACTTAGTTTCTGAAGTTTGATACTTCACCTTAAGTCATGTGTTCTGCAGTTTATGAACAATACTAAATGGAACAGTTCATTTAACTCTCTTTTTCTTTCTTCCCCTCCCTTCCAGGTCGAGAGGGCGATGTCTGCCTCCGGTCTTCAGACTGCTCCGAAGGTCTGTGCTGCGCCCGTCACTTTTGGTCCAAGATCTGCAAGCCCGTGCTGACCGAAGGGCAGGTCTGTACTAAGCACAGGCGGAAAGGTTCCCACGGCCTTGAAATCTTCCAACGCTGTGACTGCGGGGACGGCTTGGTCTGCCGGACACAGAAAGGCGAGCACACCGCCAGCAAGTCTTCCAGGCTGCACACCTGCCAGAGACACTAACCCCCAAGAAAGGACTCTTTAACGAGACTGTATAACCAACAGCGTGAGCGCGCGACATACTCTGACTTTCTCTGAGTGCGGGGTACACGGCTTGTTTCTTTTATGGAACTACTTTAAATTCACTCTTTGCAGTAAATTACTGTGTTGTACATACAGTGTGGCACTTGGCTGTACATATGGACCCTATTGTAAATTCTGGTGCTGCAGGATGACTGCTTTCTGGTATTGTAAATATGTACACATTTTTTTATATATTTTATCCAGAGCCTGTAATATGAAATGCCTTTATTTTAATTGAAATAAACAACATTGAACTAATAGAGGATGTGTTTTGCTCTTATAAACTAAATATTTGGATTCACACCTGAGCATCGTATACCCATCACGTCTTTAACATTTCTGGCGATGTGTTGGAGTTATTGCAGTAGTCTACCGTGGGGGGGGCATCGTAACCAAATTGATCAAATTGACGATGCACTTCGAGGCAAACATGTCCGCTACAAACTTGTATAAGGAAAACATGTTATACATATACGTAAACGAACACAACTGACTAAACATGAAACGACGTTTGTCTCTCTCCACTAAATGATTGTCTTACCTAGTTATTATTAGACGTCCCTCACAAAACAGCAATACATTTGTGCACCTAGTGATTATTTGGCCTTCCTATTTTTTCCTTCCCTTAAGGAAAATAACCAACTAATTATACATTGTCAACATACTTCAGTATGGTAAGCAGACGGCGAGTTTTCCGGAAATTTGAACTACTTTATAGCACAACACAGCACTGCAAACAAAGTTTTATTGGAAGCGATGCTGACCTGTACAAGTTATTGTATAACATTGTCAGCAATATCAAGTGGGATTCAATTGTGTTTTTAACGTGGGGAAGGGTTGGGTTTATCTTGCTCTAAGTAATTTACTAAGCGTCTAATCAATTTATTAATCTTCGTTGCAATTAAGGGATTTGAAAATGACCCCCAAGGATTAAACTGTACTGATAAATCATTGCTTCTTGAACTATGGTGTAGATGTTAAGTAACTGGAATTATGTGATAGGTTAAGACCCCAGACCGTTTAACAATCTATTGGGAGCGTGGATGAACTGTTTAATCTCTCCCTGCCCCTTTTTCATAGTTGGGCACTTAAAGGTTATTTAAGCAACATCTATGGTTTCTGGAGGACAATCGTTTTCTTTTTAAAACTCTGGAGTAAAACATAAACTTGCAATTTTACGGCTACTCGAGGAAAACTACATCTGGATGCTCTTGTGATGTAATTTGGCATGAGTCAAACATTTGGGGTCAGAAGTCAAAGCAGCCTGAACTACTGTAGTTCAAAGGCAGGATGTAAGGGCGCGATGGCGTCTTTTGATGGGGATCGTCGCCTTCCCTAGCCTTTAGGAACTCTCTCTTTCTGTCTGCTTCCGCGCCATGTGCCATTGTGTACATCCGGGACAAGCTTTCCGTTTCCAGGGCCCCGGGTACCCGAGTCAGCCGTCTCGCGGGAGCACAAAGGAGAGGAAACAGACACCCACCTGCTACAGATGCACCAGAGAGATACTTCCGCTGGAAAGAAAGGCCTTGCCCAGCTCTCCCGGGGCCGCGGTTATTTGATCCGCCGCCGCTCGAGGGACAACTCTGAAGAACAGCACTTTAGGGATCACTCTTCACTTTTCAGCAGAAAACGCCCCGGGACAGGGCCGGATTTCAGTTTCACCTGCACATCCTGGAGAGCGAGTTTGGACAGTAAGCTGTGGGTTTCTCGTCCACACAGGAAGGAATCCTGCGGCTGCTCTAACTTTAACAGGGCGCACAATATCATATTGCCTGGGACTGAGGAGTGGCAGGAGCGGGCCTTAAAAGCAGCAGCAAAACATAAACCCTCGCCCTCAGTCAGAGGATGAACGGTGCTATGCATTCAAAATCTCACCCCTTTGAAATGAAACGTGAACCATACAGATACTGCTACAGAACTCGCCCTCGGACGTGTCTTTTGCACGGTGCGTTCTGGTTGCATACAAAACCGGTAATACTTTCATTTTTCCACCAAAAAGACGAACTCTTTTGTATGACCTCTTCAGAATATGACCAGGGACGTCCACAATATGATATGGGACATCACTAGTTAGTGAAAGTATGTAATGGAAGTACAAAACCCATTTCATTTACCAGCCTGTTTCTTTTCAGTAAATTGGATGCAGACTGGACGGGTAATATTTCTACCACAACACAGCTATAAACGGTTGTCTAGAATCGCATCTATATGATGGAGAATAGGGGACCACACTAATTCTAAGGTGAACAGCCAGTGTCTATGTCCACACCGCTCAGTCACACCTCCGTACTTCTGAGGTATTTCATAGCATACAACGTGGGGGAACAAGCTATCATGCTGCGGTTAAGTAAGGAGCTCCAGTTTCAGAGATGTGACACAATTCATTAGTAAGGAATGTTTTGAGGAAGAGCTGGATTTGTACTAATGAGGGTGCTTGGAATGTGTTATAAGTGCTATCCAGGTGAAGTTCTTGGCACGCTAAACAGCAATGAACTTGTGGTCCCATCACAACCCTGACGTTTTAATTAGGGAATGATTAGGATTCCGTGGCTGGTGCATGTAGGCTTCCTCAGAGGAAGGTGGTTACTTTCAAGGATTCCATCTGAATGTGTCTGCAGGTGAGAAAGGTAATGTTGCATCAGCTACAGGTGTTGGTAGGGCAGTTGAATTTCATGTTGTGCATCATATCCATGGGCCTATTTTCCAGATCCATGGGCAGGTGATGTCTGGTCGTGAGATAAAATCTCCAAGGACAAGATTATTAGTAAAGTCAAGCAGGATTTGAGAATCTGAGAGTCTTGTCTTGAGGGATTTAATACTGGTCTACATAAGCCCACCAAGAGTTGGACCTGTTCACTGATGTTGAAGGAAACATGATCTTTGAAGCAATTCTTTGGTGAAAATCGTGTACGCAGATGTGGCCTGAAGGTTCATTTGTGTCCAGTTTTGTGACAAATATGGGTTTAACGGGGTAGACTTGATACAAGGCAAGTCCTTCACAATGGCAAGCTAGGAATCATTGTTTCAGGACTGCCAGGGGGTGTGTCCCTCAGGCTTTGAGGTCATTCTCTTCTAGGTTGCCTTCTGCCTGGCCTTATACAGGGCTTTCAGGGTGGAGGCAGTAGTGGCTAGGTCAAAATTAAACATCCATGAGGTTGTGCTGGCCCAGGGGCTCTGGCAGTTCCCATACCTTTCTGTAAGACTGATAAAAAAGGGCAGGATGAACAAATAATTCATAGTGACCCATGGGCCCCAATGTTGCACAGTGTGAGCAGGGAGGCACTACATGGGAGTTGGCAAGGATGCTATTCTTCTAAGCCGGTGGGGTTCCAATTTTTAAGTATTATTTCACAAAGGTCCTGAAGTTGGCCTTGGAGGCAGTAAGGATCGACTTATCAGTAGCACACACTCTTTTCACATTGGCACAGCTATAGGTTCTGACTTTGATGCACAATTAGTTCACAGGATTGTGTGGTGGAAGTCAGTTTGCTTCAAGGGATAAGTTCAAATTCATATGGTCTAGTGGCAGCTATGTAATCTTGCATTCTTTCCCTCACGTATTTCTCCTCATTTGTGCAGCTAGGTGCCAGGCATCTACAGAAAGTCTTGGTGCTGAAGCAGTCCTATGTGAAGAGTGCTTGGAAAATGTATTGCACTAGTGACTTCACTGAGTAGGCCAATGAAACCGACTTCAGAATGAGGTGGAATGGTCAAGGAGGCTTGTGCTTCAGGAGTCTCCAAACAGTCATGAAAAATGTTGTTCCAAGTGGGCATCCACCTCTGGTTTTGGTTATTCTCCATTATGGGAGGTAATGATCTGGTTGAGCATGCTCCCAGGGATCTGAATTATTAATAGCTGGAATCTCATGGTTACCTCTGCGTTTCCCTGACCCAGTAGTCCCAAGTTATGTGTGGCATGGCAGTTTCTCTGCTCAGGCTCCTAACAAATCAACAAAGTGCCTGAACAGAACAATACAGAGGCTTTCGAAGACACCTGGACTTAGGTGCATCCCCTATGGTATAATCAGGGGGCAAGGGTTGTTCTCCCTGATGGAATACATCTATTTGCTTCAGGTAATGACATGTTTGTGAATATACTGTTTTCACCTGCCTTCCAGTTCATTTTATAGGTTTGGGTAGGCCAAATTATAGTTGAACCATGCTGGCCTGTGGTGGTTTGAATGTATGGTTGAACACTTCTGGTCACCATAGCATCACACAAGAAATGAGGCACCCAGAATACCAGTTTTATGTGGAACTCTTAGGGGGCGTTTGCAGCATTTCATAACCTTTTACTGGGGGTTGGGTCACTTGCATATGTAGCTCTGACCAACCTTCCGTTCATGGTGGTGGTTCAAATTGTTGGTGGCCCTTTGGGTGGTGGAAGATGCTGTCTGTGCCTGTAGACCAAGTTACGGCCTAGGTTCCCTGCACATATCTCTGGCAGGAGGTGGGTACCCCAGGGGAATTGCTGGTGTGAGGATTAGGCTCTAACATAGGTGAATAGAGACTGGTTTTATATAAAGCAGAGTTTATTTTCTCTAAAGTGAGGCCCGGAAGGGTTAAAGGTGCCAGGGGGACCAGGTGGGAAGTCAAACCATGAGTTCACAAAAATGTTTGGATGTATGAGGAGGGACAAGCGTTCAGGCAAATTGTTATATAGGTGTCTATGTACTGGATGGAATAATTTCATACAATCTTATAACTAAATGTGCCCGTGGGTAGCATCTGAAGTTTTGATGAGTTGTATGTTTGTTAATAAATATGACTTACATTTTTTGCTCTCTAACCAAAACAACAAACGAGTCTCAGGTGGGTATTTAGATGATTATGTGGTTCTAGGGAGGGGATGTGTACCCCTGTCAGAGGCAGTTGATTTGGTCCTGCCATATAATCTTCACGCTCCCTATCGTATTTGTCTTGAATGGAAAGTAAGGCATTCCTCTTAATTGCTGTTTTTCCTCCATCTAAAGTACCTTCCTTACGGTGATTGGGATTTCTTTGTTTCCTCAAGGTAGAACTGCCATGAATTTCCCTGTGCATGTCAGTGTCGGGTCCTTAACACAATAAAGATCAACTAAGGCCCCAGGATTAGCATGTTACTTCCACATGCCCTGCTCTGCCATCTAACTACATTACTGTAGTTAATTAATGTCATTATTTCATTATTAATGAATGTCTGTTACTAATTATATATGCTAATTACAAGTGAAAGATTTTGCAGACTAGCACCATATCAAGTTAGGCGCGTGCCCCAAAGATGTTTGAGATCATTCTGGATCATGGACCATTCTACTGAATGAGAAAGGGCAACCTATCACTGTTGAAGGTACAGCAATGATTCAGGCTAATTGATTATTTGATAGTTTATTGTAACCAGTGAGTGAGGTGGGGTTACATGGGAGTTAGCTTTTACGGAGTGAAGCTAATTGAAAAGGTAACCCATAATGAAGCAGCATGAGCAGTGAGCGATAATATCACCTAATGCTCAAATAGTGGGTTAAGCTAATCAGCAAAAGGGGATAAAAACAGTGGATGGGACATGCTGACCAATAAATTAGGCAAGGTGACCAATGAACAAGGAAAGGTATACCCATTAATGGAAACAAAGTGACCAGTTTGAGTAATTATAATAAGTGAATGATCAGTAACAAGGCCTGAAGATCATTGATCAAGGTATGGTGACCAACCAATGGCGCTATGCGACCACTAAATGAGATATGGCCACCAATGAGTGAGTCGCAGTGACCAGTGAGTAATCTGTGAGCAAGGTATGATGAGCAGCAAATGAATCATGGTGGTAAGTCTTTTGTGGTTGAATACTGAAAAGCATGTGAGGAATTAAGTATGCTCTTGCAAGCTGGGATTAGCCAATGCTTTTAAGTTATCTATTTCCTGCTCTACCTCAAAGACTAGAGATTATGTTCCAGTGTAATATTAAAGTGACTCTCAATGATTTCACTTATTTCAATTAGCATGTATAGTAGACTGTCTATTGAATGTTTAAGATTGTACTTCATTCATATATGTTTTGAATGAAATTGTAACACATTGTTTTAATTAAACAAGACAATATAAAAAAAGTAGTTGAGTTAGAATGGGCATTATATGAGACATCTGTCAAATGCATGAACCAACATGCAAAGTGCATGTTTTAAGGTGCAGAAGAATGAGACAAACTAGTTAATTAATGTATTTGGAAGACCAGTGAATGGAATAATGTGACCAGTGTATTGAGCGTGGTGATAAATGAATGAGGCAGAGTTACTAGTTAATTAAAAGTGCTAGACTGTTGTTTGAGGTGCCACTATTTATTATTAGTGTAAGGTAATTACATGACCAAAGGTGATCAGCAAATGAGCATCTTCTGTATGTTCCTAGAGGTGCTCTGTCTTCTGTCTCGAAGCTCTGTCCAGAGCTGCCAACCTTCTCTCCTGGCTACAGTTCATAATGCAAATAAAGCCCCTTAGAGTACATCCTTGGATGGAGTCACAAATCCTATTAAGATGACTCTCTCTAGGTTGATGTGTTTCCATGGGAGGAAAGTAGACTTCAGAGAGAGGAGGTGTTTAGAAAGAATGTGTTAATGATTGTGTCATCACAGGACGGCGTGCAACGGGTGGTGAAGGGTATAAGCAGCAGGAAGCATGAGCAAGGTAAGAGATAGGGGTAACATTCCACAAGAAGGCACATTTCTTTTCATGAACCAAGAAGAGAGACTGATGTAAAATTGAAAGAAGCAGGCAAGTCTTCCTTGGATGAAGAGAATAATCAAGCAAAGAGTAAGAGAATAATCAAGCAAAGAGGAACTAAAAATAGAAACAAAAATTGAATCAGTTGTTCCCTCATCTACATTTGCTTTGGGTGCCTTGTTTGACACCCCGCTTTTATTATTCTTGAAAGTGAAGGTGTTTTGGTATTGAATCCTGTTGTAAGTATTACTCTAGGTTCAAGGTTCACAACAAGAGCACTCTGGAGAAAGAGCTGTGGCCGACGCTGTTTTAGAAGTTTTGGTGCACCACTATAGAAATTTCCTTCAGTTCACTTTCAAGCCATTTCAACAAACCTGATCAGGTTTGTCAAAGTTACAAGAGTTTTGATAGAGAATTGTACTATTACCCCAATAATAAATCTTTCCATTGTCACTTGTTCTAGTTTCCTTTCTGCTACTGCATTTTTACAATGTTACCTCAATTGAGATTGCTTCACTTTATTTTGTCGGTGTGTTTCTAATAAGGAGGAGTCTTCAGAAATGTTTATGTCCCCATCTACCCAATCTGTTTGTGAATGGCTTCCAGCATCTTCCTACCAGTGAGTAAGTTAGCGTAAGCAATAAGTAAGACACATATGAGAAGTGAATAGGATAGAGTGGTTGTTGAATGAGAGAGTGATTATGCAGTGGGAAATGTTGACCATGGAATGAGTGATCCAGAACGATATTAATTCAGCAACCCAACCGGTGAGACAGTGACCAGTGAGTGTGGCAATCATCGAGAATGACAGAGCGAACAGTGAATGAGTTTGTCAGTGGAACATGATGCTCAGCTGGTGGGTATGGTGTAATTGAGTTGTGCAGTCTAAACAGTGATAAGGTAAGGCAGGCAGTAAGCAATACATTTGGACCTCTATATAGTATAATATAGCAGGTGAATGAAATAGAGTGATTAGCGAATGAAAAAAGATTGTTGAGGCAGTGAGGTAGAGTGACCATTGAATGAGAGTGAGGCATTATGGCCATTTAATTGGGCAATGTGACCAGTGAGGTGTATAGTAACCATCAAGTGAGAGAAGGTGACCGTAGTGTAAGGAACGATGACCAGTGAGTGAGGGAGGATGACTGTTAAGTGAGGCAGGATGACCAGGAAAATAGGGGTAGTCTCAAATCCATGAGTTGGGGAGGAGAGGGCATCAAACGATGCAGAGTGACTCACAATCTCTATTTTCTTATGCATGATGTTGTTCACTTTTTTACTCTCCACCAATGGCACTTTTGATTCCTTCAGTCTGCCCTTCTCTCATCTGCAATTAATTCAATTTCCCCCTCTCTCCTTCTTGCTCTCTTTTTCTGTCGCTCTCGCTCTCTTTACTTTTCACACCCTCTGCATCATTATGGCTTTTTCACCCAGTCCTCTCTTCCTCCTCACAATTTCTCTCTAACACTGTTGTACATTTTGTTTTGTGACTCACAATTTGCGATTTCCAAACAGATCTCAAATTGTGAGCTGCAAAACAAAAGGTTGTACATTTTTGGTCTAAGTGTTAAGTTTGATTCGCTGGACTGGTTTAAGTAGTTCCATATATTTTTCCAATATATTTCACTGCAGCGCATGACCAAATGTGGAGCTAGCCTTACTTTGTGTATCCTGTGTAGCAACTAATGCACCATCACCATCGACGACCCAACTCCCCTCATAGGCCACCTCAACGTCTGACTCTATACCAATGCCAACACCACGATGCAAGGCACCCTTGCATAGAGACCCCCGGGACCACACGTGGCCTTCTGCAATTCCATCGCCAACCTTATCGCCGCCCTCACCATCATCTCCTTTCTCTACGTCCTACTCAGTGATCTCAATTTCCACCTTAATGACCCCAATGACACCAACTCTACTTCCTTCACCGAGAATCTCAGCAACATCAGCTTCACCCAACTGATCACCAAACCCATGCACTAAGCCGAACGCACACTGGACGCCATCTTCACTTCTAGTGAAAGAATCAATTTGACCCACATGACTGAACCCACCAGGACCGACCACGTCATCATCCACTTTACCATCTCCAATTCCCAGCACACCACCTGCAAATACCTGGGCACCCCCTCCCACCAAAGCTGGAGTAACCTAACTGAGACCCTATGGGCATAGTCCCTAGGTACAACACAACCCGAGCCCACAGCGGACCTCAATCAGCCATCCAAAACTTCACCACCTGGATCACCAAATTCCGCAACAGAGTCACCCTACTGAAACCATCTAAAACCAACAACTTCTCCAAGCCAGCAAGATGGTACACTCTGGAGCTCAGAAACTCCAAACGTGACTGCCACTGACTCTAGAAACAATGGCACGTGACCAAGGACTCTTCCGGCAGAGCTGCCTACAAGGCAGCCCTCAGCAAGTGAGGCGAGGATTATGCTTTCTCTTTCTTTACTGAAAGAATACAGCAGCCAATAAATGTTTAAATAACCAAAAAACTACATCAACCAACATTCCCAGTAATCCAATCTGACCAATTCCTGGTCTACAGTCCATATAAATGTCTTTGTATCCTTAGTCCTGCCTCATTCTTTGCAATAACAAAACAAAACAACCTGAAGAAAAAACTTATCTTGAATCCAACCAGAATTTTCGTGTAGGTCTCCAACCGACAACTGTCCAACTGTACTGGTCATTGAATCCTTATGCATTCTTGTTATCAGAACCTAATAAAGAAAAACTGATCAGTAATTGGCTGGGTCTGGTGGCTTAGTGGACCAATGCGCCACTGTAGGGGTCCGTGTTTGACCTCATGGTCACAGGTTCAAATCCCTGCGGGTCCACTCAGCCTTTCATCCACAATTCTGAGGTTGATAAAATGAGTACCGTTGGGTAGCAATAAACATCTGTTAGTCAGCACCAAGAGGCCTACCGGTGAACGTGCGCTTTACAAATACACATGTTATGTTATGTTAGTGTCTCATATAGAATGCATAAAAGGGGAGGGAAATCAGGCTAGATACAGATACCAAATATGCATTACAGTTTTGATAACTTCAGAAGTGAAATAAATATCAAACGTATTTCTGAAATACATATCACATAAGAGTGGGATAATCCTCGCCTCCGTGTCTTTAATAGAATTGAAAATTCTTGACGCGATAGGTAGACATTTTTTTATTCTATGTCAGGACAGGAGGCTTCAGATTATGCTAGTTCAAAGCTGATCCACCACAACCGAAGCCACATCTACAATAGATTTATGATAAAACACTTTAAATGTACTATCAGAAGACCAATCCGCAGCATTCATAATGTCCTCCAAACGAGAACCAGCTCCAAAAGTCTTAGAGGCCATAGCACCTCTCAGAGAATGTGCCCCAAAGGAGGAAACATCAATACCTTCTTCACTCAACAACCTGTTAATCCATCTAGCCAAAGTGGCTGAGGAGACTGGTGAAAATGGTCTCTGTAAGGAAATTAGTAATTGTCCTTGAGTATCGCTATGAAATTCACGAGTACAATCTTCATATGCCTTTATGCTTCGAATTACATATAATTTAGGTTGATGTGGAACAGCTGGATAAGATACACATTTTAAGCAGTCTTAGTATGTCTTAAAATGGAAAAGGAAACCCCAGAAGGACCAAATACTATACCTGCTAAATCAAGGGCCCTTACATCTGATACCCTTCTGCATGAAATAAGACACAATAAAATTGTGAGCTTAGCCGACATTTGCTTATGTGATAAATCTTCATTGCATGGCCAATTTCTTAGAAAACGAAGTACAATATCAACATCCCATGAATCCGTATATTTAGGCTGAAGGGGTTTGACCATCCTGATCCCCCTTAAAAGTTTGCAAACTAACTGGTTTTCACCCACTGGTTTGTCATCAATATGAGGATGTCCAGCTGAAAGAGCTGATCTAAAATGATTGCTAGTCCTTAAACCCTGCGTAGCCAAATCTGTTATGAAATTGATAATCATGCTAATGTGGGCCCCCAGGGGACCAAAACTCTGTTCACTGCGCCAAACCACCCAATGCCTCCAAGAAGCTTCATATCTTTTATGGCTGGAAGGTGCCCAGGACTGGGATAAGAAGAAGATAGCTTCTCTGGAAACTTTCAGCATTTGCCAATGTCTCCTGAAAGTCTCCACGCTGTGAGGGACAACAGGCCCTGCAGTACTAGAGGATGAGGGAGGAGACCCAGATCCAGAAGTAACAAGAGGAACGACGGCAGAAGGATCAGATGGGCACAAGACAGTGACATTGCATCGGTAACCACAACTGAGCTTTCCATAGAGGGGTTATTAAAATGATCTCCGCCCCCTGTCTCCAAACCTGAGAGAGTACCCTCTGAATCATGGAGAAGGAAGAAAGGCATATGATAGAGAAGTCGTCCAAACCTGAAGAAAAGCGTCTGTCGCCAGGGCTAACGGATCCGGCCTCCAGCGTAAAAAAGAGGAAGTTGAGAATTGAAGCGAGACGCAAAGAGGTCTATCGCACACTTTCCCCAATGACTCGTAAGTGTCAAGAATACGGACTGGTGCAGCTTCCAGTCACTGCCATCCCTCAAAAACGGAGTGTTTCAATCCGCTGTCACATTGGAATATACCGGAATGTATTCTGCCATCACCGAAATCCGATGATGAAGACAAAAATGCCAGAGCTCCTTGGCATTTTCCACCAGTACTCAGGACCTGGTCCCGCCCAAGCGATTGATATATTGCACTGCAGAGATTTTGTCCCTAAGTAACAGTATGCAACAGCTGGCTATGTGGGGAGAAAGAGAACGAATCACGAAAGTTCCCACCAGTAGTTCCAAACAATTGATGTGGAGGGATAGTTCTGCCCCCCATCTCTACCATTCCACATCATGCTCCTCAGCCCGATTGACTGCCATCCAACTCTATGACTATCTCCGGGACAGAGGCAAAGATCGCTCTGCCATTCCAAGCATCCATGTGCTCCAACCACCAGTATCTTTGCTCTGGCTTTGTCCGTCAAAGAAATCTGCTCCGCATAACTGAGACCTTTGTGCAGATGTAGAATCTTTGTTAAAGGGCCCCGTAATGTAAGGGGCCCAGAAATATGCCTGAATGGAAGAGGCTAGAAGTCCTACCAACCTCACCAGAGTCCTTAATGATATACTCGGAGAGGCAAGGACTGTCTGTAACTCTTTCTTGATCATAGATCGTTTCGTTAGAGGAAGTTTTAACTGTGCTTTGACAGAATTGACATGGAAGCCTAGGCATTCTATGCATTGTGAGGAAAGGATGACGGATCTGTCTGAATTTATCAAAAACCCCATATCCTGCAAGATCTGAATGGTCCAATTTAGATGGATAAGAACTAATTCTCTTGTTTGTGCCATAATTAGAATTTTGTCTAGATAAATAATTAGACATACGCCTCTTTCTCAAAGAAATTGCCTGACAGGATGTATCAACTTGGTGAAGCACCAAGGGACTAATGACAGATCGAAGGGAAGGGCTGCAAACTCGAACCACAGGTTTTGCCAACAAAACTGCAGAAATCTGCGATGTGGCGCGAAAACTGGTACTGTCAAATAAGCATCCTTGAGATCCAGACGAACGAGCCAATCCCCCTCTTGCAACAGATCCCTTAAAAGGTGAATACCTTCCATCTGGACATGGCAATAGATTATGAAGGAATTGAATTTCCTGAGATTGAGAACCAGTCGGTACCTGCCTCCTTTCTTTTGCACGGGAAAGATTGTGCTGTCAAAAGCTGAAGGGTGCTAATATGTGGGTACAATCACTCGCCTCTGTAGAAGAGAAGCAAACTCGACATCTATCAAAAAGCTCTCTGCTTGGAAAAAATGTAGAGGGGAAGGAATGACTGTGTGCCTGGGAGGGGAATAAAACTGCAACTGGTAATCCATTACAATTTGAAGGATCTAGGGATCCTGAGATATTTGTCTACAAGCTTGCAAATGCTCCCTTAATCTGCCCCCCAAATATACTTCGGAAAATGGAATTATTCTCACCTGTTATTGCCAAGTCTGGGTTGTTGAATTTTCCCTTGTTTCCACCCCGATGGGTACAACCCCGACCTCTCCTGCGGGAGGGGTAGTATCCGGAAGAGGCTTGGTAGTGCTGCAGCGCCACGGAATCCTAGCTATTATTTATACTGTATAGTGGATTCTGCGCTAGAGTCAGTGGATCAAAGCGACATAGATTTGAGGGGATGTCATCAATGTGAAATGTAAGCACCAACAATAATCAACCTAATCAAAGATATTGAACCTCAAACAATAATCACACCAGTTTATTAAGAATGAAAACATTTATTTCCCTAGATTAACAATGCTAATGTTACAAAAATAACTTTCAAACACAAATGGTAAGCATATAGAATTAATAGTGGTTGATTAGAACATCTTATATGTCTACGTTTAATCAAAACAACCAGACAAATATTCTCCAAAATAATTACACTTGTTAGTAGTACCAGAACTTGTCATAATGGCAAAGTATACATTAGTACAACACCCAAAAGATGTCAATGTAAATCATGAGCATTCTAAGTTTATACCCTCACTAACCACAAATTAGCATTAACATGTTGGGCTTCATGTAAAAAGAATTTAGAAACACAAATTTAGAAAAAACTCTTTAACTTGGGTTATTATGAAAAATATTATTAATATGCAGCAATCAAATTATAAGTTGCAGCTGGTACCTGGAAAGCAAAAGAGACACATATAACATTACAATGACATACGTTACCGTATTTGACCATAACATGCAGACTACTTCAGCAAGGGGACACCATCAGGTATGTCTTCAGAAGAATTGGGCCTAACAACAGCTAAACCTACACTGCTAATACAACTCGAATCTTCAATAGGAACTCTGGAATCTAACGACTTCGATCTCTCTGGCTGAAATCTGCAATCTGACTTAAGAAAATCTTACCTAGATTGTTATACTAATCTCTAAAAAGTGTATGATTGGTCAGTTCAGGGGGTGGTTGCGATTCAGCCAATAGAAAATGTAATTGATAACCTAAAATACGTCAACATTACATTAACTAAAACATTTTCTCAACAGTAACTTTTCCTCTTCCGTCTTGTCTGTAGCTCCATTGTTCCATTCCGACTAAACTTCTCTTCCCAGGAAGAAACCTTTACAGTTGCAACCTTCACTTCCATCCTCGTGGAAGAAATCATGTATTAGTAAGATTCTCAAAACAATAGAACATTCAACTTATGCAATGCTCAGTTAAAACATGGCCATGTAAGACATAATGCAGCAACCCACTAGGGGTAGCTGTGGACACATCCATTAAAACATTGAATACTCTTTTATGTATGCATTGAATTATGGAAAATAGCCACAACATTTAGTTAGAATTTTGCTCAGTTAGGAACAGAAAATGAACTGTGGCGACCATTTTCAAAAGTCACCCATTTTACACGTTAAATCATTATACATTTAGTATACCAAAATCATTAATAAACATATTAGAAAATACACACTCTCACAATCCCTCCTCTTATGACTATTTATGTCATCACATCAATCTATAATAAATTTATTTATTATCATCAATTTTCAAAATTTGATCTCATTTATTTTCTCATTATTTCTCTGTCTCCTTTTATTTTCTCTATAGAATTTATTCATTTGAATTTCGAAATTCCTTCTATTCTTTTCCAATTTTCTTCTTTTTAAACATTTTATCATTTTATATGTTCCCCAAATTCCAATTAGACAAAATACAATTATTGACACCCATTTTGCCATTGTCAAAATAATACCTCTTCCCACATTACTATACCAATTTCCGTACAGCTTTAATTCCCTTGCCAGCTTTTACCCAAACAGTAGTTTCTGTTAGTTCTTATAAATCTTCTTTGTTAATTGTTAGTTTTTAATCATCTCTTTAACTTTTCTTGAATTATCAGACATAGATGAACAACAATGACTTGAACCAAGTAATTTACAACTTCCGCCCTCGTTTGCTAAAAGAATGTCTAACGCAAGGCGGCTCTGAAGTGCCATAGCTCTTGTAGCAGCCAATTCTGTGTCTAGAAGAATAATAGCTCCAGAATATCTTGTCAACATGTTATCCACTATTGTAGACAACTTCTGTATTTTGATTGAATTCAAGACTACTCCCACTGAAAGAATTCTAGCCCCAAAAATGTCTCCCACAGTGCTAGAAATTGATTGTCACTTGTGTCTCGTTTGAAATTTAATTTTTTCAGGAATCTTACTCAAGTCTTCCAACTGATAGACTTTCAGAAAGACTATTCCCAAGTAACATGTTCCATACCATCCTCTAGGAAGACAGTAATAAGCATTTCACCCACAAATATAGTAAATACCAAGTACTGGTGGGTCCTGTCCATTCATCATAAAATCCCACTTACTCCTGAACATAAAAACATGCCTACTCTCACTCGTTCCTACACACACTCTATCAATCTTACTCTAATGTCTGTACATACAAAGCCTTCCCACATGTTCAGCATCTATTGTTAGTTTTCCTTCTTTAGTAATATCAGTATAAGCATAAACTCCAGGTTTTCTACTTATTATTCCCTTATCTATCTTTGCCTTTATGTCTCTTCTTCTGTCTTCTGCGTTATCTAAAAATGTATTTTCTCAAGGAGTTAGTAACTGTAAGGAAATGCCTCCTTGGCATGGTTACCCCCTGACTTTTTGCCTTTGCTGATGCTATGTTTTGAATTGAAAGTGTGCTGAGGCCTGCTAACCAGGCCCCAGCACCAGTGTTCTTTCCCTAACCTGTACTTTTGTTTTACACAATTGGCACACCCTGGCATCCAGGTAAGTCCCTTGTAACCGGTGCCCCTGGTACCAAGGGCCCTGATGCCAGGGAAGGTCTCTAAGGGCTGCAGCATAGCTTATGCCACCCTGGGGACCCCTCACTCAGCACAGACACACTGCTTGCCAGCTTGTGTGTGCTGGTGAGAACAAAACGAGTAAGTCGACATGGCGCTCCCCTCAGGGTGCCATGCCAACCTCACACTGCCTATGCAGTATAGATAAGTCACCCCTCTAGCAGGCCTTACTGCCCTAAGGCAGGGTGCACTATACCATAGGTGAGGGCACCAGTGCATGAGCACTGTGCCCCTACAGTGTCTAAGCAAAACCTTAGACATTGTAAGTGCAGGGTAGCCATAAGAGTATATGGTCTGGGAGTCTGTCAAACACGAACTCCACAGCACCATAATGGCTACTCTGAAAACTGGGAAGTTTGGTATCAAACTTCTCAGCACAATAAATGCACACTGATGGCAGTGTACATTTTATTGTAAACTACACCCCAGAGGGCACCTTAGAGGTGCCCCCTGAAACCTTAACCAACTACCTGTGTAGGCTGACTGGTTCTAGCAGCCTGCCACACTCGAGACATGTTGCTGGCCCCATGGGGAGAGTGCCTTTGTCACTCTGAGGCCAGTAACAAAGCCTGCACTGGGTGGAGATGCTAACACCTCCCCCAGGCAGGAGCTGTAACACCTGGCGGTGAGCCTCAAAGGCTCACCCCCTTTGTTCCAGCACCGCAGGGCACTCCAGCTAGTGGAGTTGCCCGCCCCCTCCGGCCACGGCCCCACTTTTGGCGGCAAGGCCGGAGGAAATAATGAGAATAACAAGGAGGAGTCACTGGCCAGTCAGGACAGCCCCTAAGGTGTCCTGAGCTGAAGTGACTCTAACTTTTAGAAATCCTCCATCTTGCAGATGGAGGATTCCCCCAATAGGGATAGGAATGTGACCCCCTCCCCTTGGGAGGAGGCACAAAGAGGGTGTACCCACCCTCAGGGCTAGTAGCCATTGGCTACTAACCCCCTGACCTAAACACGCCCTTTAATTTAGTATTTAAGGGCTCCCCTGAACCTAAGAATTTAGATTCCTGCAACTTACAGAAGAAGAAGACTGCTGAGCTGAAAACCCCTGCAGAAGAAGAAAGAAGACACCAACTGCTTTGGCCCCAGTCCTACCGGCCTGTCTCCTGCCTTCTAAAGAAACCTGCTCCAGCGACGCTTTCTGAAGGACCAGCGACCTCTGAATCCTCAGAGGACTGCCCTGCTTCAAGAGGAACAAGAAACTCCCGAGGACAGCGGCCCTGTTCCAAAAAGACTGCAACTTTGTTTCAGAGGAGCAGATTTAAAGACCCCTGCAATCCCCGCAAGAAGCGTGAGACTTGCAACACTGCACCCGGCGACCCCGACTCGACTGGTGGAGAACTAACACCTCAGGGAGGACCCTCCGGCGACTCCAAGACTGTGAGTAACCAAAGTTGTCCCCCCTGAGCCCCCACAGCGACGCCTGCAGAGGGAATCCCCAGGCTCCCCCTGACCGCGACTGCCTGACTCTAAAATCCCGACGGCTGGAAAAGACCCTGCACCCGCAGCCCCCAGCACCTGAAGGATCGGAACTTCAGTGCAGGAGTGACCCCCAGGAGGCCCTCTCCCTTGCCCAGGTGGTGGCTACCCCGAGGAGCCCCCCCCTTGCCTGCCTGCATCGCTGAAGAGACCCCTTGGTCTCCCTTTGATTTACATTGGAAACCCGACGCTCGTTTCTACACTGCACCCGGCCGCCCCAGTGCCGCTGAGGGTGTACTTTTTGTGTGAGCTTGTGTCCCCCCCGGTGCCCTACAAAACCCCCCTGGTCTGCCCTCCGAAGACGCGGGTACTTACCTGCTGGCAGACTGGAACCGGGGCACCCCCTTCTCTCCATTGAAGCCTATGCGTTTTGGGCACCACTTTGAACTCTGCACCTGACCGGCCCTGAGCTGCTGGTGTGGTAACTTTGGGGTTGCTCTGAACCCCCAACGGTGGGCTACCTTGGACCCCAATCTTAACCCCGTAGGTGGTTTACTTACCTGCAAAACCTAACAATACTTTACCTCCCCCAGGAACTGTGAAAATTGCACTGTGTCCACTTTTAAAACAGCTATTTGTGTTTTATGTGAAAAGTATATATGCTACTGTAATTATTCAAAGTTCCTAAAGTACTTACCTGCAATACCCTTCAAATGAGATATTACATGTAGAATTTGAACCTGTGGTTCTTAAAATAAACTAAGAAAATATATTTTTCTATAACAAAACCTATTGGCTGGATTTGTCTCTGAGTGTGTGTTCCTCATTTATTGCCTGTGTGTATGTACAACAAATGCTTAACACTACTCTTTTGATAAGCCTACTGCTCGACCACACTACCACAAAATAGAGCATTAGTATGATCTCTTTTTGCCACTATCTTACCTCTAAGGGGAACCCTTGGACTCTGTGCATACTATTCCTTACTTTGAAATAGTGCATACAGAGCCAACTTCCTACAGTAACCATGTCAAATTATTTTGGTGAGCGAATGCAGTACCAAAAGTTAATGTAGGCTCAAAGAAATCTCTCATAATAACTATGTTATTGTCTATGGCTATTCTATTCAAATAACCTATGACAGGTACAAATGATAGTACCATGTCATAATTTGAATAGAAATACTGGATATATTCTTGATTTTAGAAGTGCGTTAATAAAGGACTGCAATTTATAGCGTAAGCAACAGGCAAACTATGGTAAGTAGTTCCTTCTTCCACTGAAGTCGGAATCTGTGTACATACATAACAATCTTTCACGTCCATCACTTCAACATACTCTTGCAATAAGCAATAGAAACATTAGAAGAAAGCTCTTTCTCTTCATGTAAGTATTTAACATCTATTCTAAATTTATCTTTCGTTAGTGAGGTATCAGTTATATCTAAGGAACTATCAATCTTTGTAGTCTGGTTGGCTCCATCCATCTCATAAACAGTCACCTCTACGAACAACAATAAACACATTAACACACTCACTACCGCCAATCCAATATTTAAAAGCGTACAACAACTAATGCTACTGTTTTCATTATGTAAGTTTCTCACATTTTCCATAGTCTAAAAAAAATAAAAAACAAAAAATGTTCCCAAATTTTCTAAAATTCAAAACAAACAATCAAAAATCAAAATCCCTCCTAAATTATTATTATAAAAAAATATCATTAACTCTGGACAGTCTCCTTGTCAATTTCAGTATAGCAGCTTGTCAACTCCAGTTATTCATGTGTCAATTCGAGTAATTATTATTGTCTCTCTCTAAGCACAACTTTTCATATATATTTTTTCAATATTTCTTCCCAAAGTCTTTTCTCACAATCTTCACGTGCCAAAGGAAAAAATTTCAATGTCTCTGTCAAAAAAACAGCTTCAAAATTCTTCTTGCCAGTCATTTGGAATTATGTATGCCCATTCTGGCACTGCATATCTCTTGCTTGCAACTCTTTTCCTTTTTGGTCTTCTGCCACTTTCGCCTTCTTCTTCACTAGTATTTTCTCCTTCATGCAATTCCTTTTCTTCTTGAATTGGTGGAAGTACATTAATTTTTTTTCACTCCGTGAGCTTTGCTCTAGCCAATTGTCTCCTTCCAATGTATTTTTTCATCAACAATTTTCTCAAGATTGAGTCTTCACTTGCCTTTGAACATTTTTCTTCTGACATTCCCGCAAGTGGTTCAGGAAGAGTATAATCCACTTGGACAGGACTGTCCTCAATTCCTTTCCCAATGGGGTCTGTACTTTCTTCAGTTTGGTATGTCAAACTACCTGCTTCTAAGGACACCCTCCTCTGAGCAGATCTTCTTTCATTTGATTCTTTCTGATCACTCTCATTTGAGTAATACACCCTCCTCAGGCCAGAATCAGTTTTTTCACTTTCTTCTTGGACTGACTCTTCTACTCCTTATACAGATTGTTCAACTTTTTCTGTATTTTGTTCTTTCTCGTCTGTTATAAGAGTAGACACATCCATGTCATTTTTGCTGTTCTGTTCTCTTTCTTTCTTTCTCTTTGCTCCCAGTGTTTTCAACTGTTGGTAATCTCAACAGTTCTTCTTCTCTTTCTGTTGGATCATGCACTTTTCTCGTGTGGCTTGCATGAACCCAATTCGGTAAACCAGCACACTTTACGGCTGTCGTTGTAATGAGCACGATTTGATAAGGACCCTTCCACCGTGATTCCAGGCAAGACTTTCTCACATGCTTCTGTATGAGCACCCAGTCACCAGCTTTCAAGCTGTGGCCTTGACCTTGCGTTTGTTCTACTGTTGTTGCTTCCACCTGATGTGAAAAAGACCGAAACACATCAGCTAGGCTTTTGCAATACTCTAGCACCATATCATCTGTAATATTTACTAGTACATTTGCAGGTATTGCTGGAAATCTCATTGTCTCCCCATCAAAATCTTGTGTGGAGACAACCCAGTCTTCTTATCAGGAGTGCTTCTCATTGACATTAGCACTAGTGGCAAAGCATCTGGCCATTTTAAATTTGTCAACGCATACTTTTGCCCATCGTGATTTTAGTGTTCCATTCATTTGCTCTACGAATTCTGAAGCTCCTGGGCAATAATTACAATGTGGTCTCTGCTGAATGTTTAATGCTGAGAAAAGCAATTTTATTACTTCATTATTGAAGTGTGTTCCCCTATCTGATTCAATAGAAACCGGAAAACCAAAACATGGAATTAGTTCTCACAAAAGTAACTTAGCTACTGTAAGACTGTCATTTATCTTTGTTGGATATGCCTTAAACCAGTGACTGGAAATTCATACAATCACCAACACGTATTTCAAACCAGCACACACAGACATCTCAATAAAATCCGTTTGCATTCTACTGAATGGACTTCCCGCCATACCTCTATGTCCCATGTTGACAATTGTTTATTTGTCGACATTCATCTGCTGCCAAATTACACACTAATGGCAAACCCAGTTCAGCCACTTGCCTGAATTTTGGATTGTACCAAAACTGTTTAAAACTCCTGATCATCGCATCTCTCCCTATGTGTGTCTGGCCATGATAGTATCTAGCCATTTGTGTCAACAAACTGTTTGGCAAGACTACTTTCCCCTCTAATGTCATCCAAATATCGTCTTCCCTTTGAACGCAAATATGTTTTATCCAATCCCTATGCTCTTCCTCTGGAACATTGTTCTGTATAGCCTTTAACTCCTCCAATGTCTCAACAATCTGCATTTTAAAATTTGCATACACCTCTTCATTCTTAGACATTAATTCCCAATTACCTTTGAACGAGATTCAGTTTAGAGCACAACATTTTGCATCCTGTCTGCATAAGCATTTCTCAATATTACATAATCATGTCCTCTCTGGTGTGCACTGCATTTAAAGACGGCAATTTTCTCAGGCTTCTGTACAGCTTGTAACAAATCATATATTCTTTCTCCATTTCTCACAGGTGAGCCTGAGGAAGTCAGGAACCCCCTTCGTGACCAAATTTGCCCCAAATCATGTACAGTACCAAATCCTTACTATCAGTGTAGATTGTTACTTTCATCTGGTCTGACAATAGGCATGCTCTTGTAAGAGCCACCAATTCTGCGATTTGTGCAGAAATTACTCCTTTAAGCCATGAAGCTTCTAGTATGCCAGTAACTGTACACACACCATATCCTGCTTTTAAGGCACCCTTGTTGTCTCCTTAGCAAGAACTATCGACAAAGAAAATGTTATCATTGTCTTCCAAACAAGTGTCTGTAATGTCATCTCTTGGTTTATTGCATAGTCACCTCTAAACAATCATGTTCAGTGTCATCTATTGTATTTGGATCTTCTCCCACATTTGGTAACAATGTTGTCAGGTTAAGCACTGTGCACCTTTTGATCATTACATTTGGTGCTCCAAGAATCACTGTCGCATATCGTGTTAATCTTGCATTTGTCAGATATTGTGTTTTTGACCTGGTCAATGGAATTTCTATTGAATGAGGTACCACCACTGTCAGAGGATAACCCATCACAATGTTTTCACTTTGAGTTATACTCTGCTCAACTGCTGCAACTGATCGTAAGCATCCTGGTAAGGCTGCTGCAACATTATCCAAAGTAGCTGAAAAATATGCTACTGGATGATTGACACCACCACATGTTTGTGTCAAGACAGAAAAAGAACATCCATCTCGCTCATGGCAAAACAACAAGAAAGATTTTGTGTAATCAGGCATACCTAAAGTTGGAACGTGATACAAACTCTCTCTCAGTTCAGTAAATGCTCTCATGCATTCCTCATCCATCATTATGGGATCTGAAACATCCTTATATGTCAATCTTTGCAGTGGTTTTGAAATAGCTGAAATATTTGGAATCTATTGGTGACAATATCCTACCATTCCCAGAAACATCCTCAACTCTTTCTGTGAACTCGATATTTTCATTTTCATTATTGCCACTACTCTTTCTCTTGAAATTCTCCTTGATCCTTTCTCAATCAAATGACCCAAATACTTCACCTCTGGCTAACAGTACTACAGCTTAGTAGGAGATATCTTATGACCATTGTCTCACAAAAAGTTCAACAACACAATTGTATCTTCTCTACAACCTTCCTTTGTCTTTGATGCGATCAACAGATCATCAATGTACTGCACTAATGTAGATTGGTAAGGCATCACTAATGACTCCAGGTTCTTTTTCAAAATCGGATTGAAAATTGATGGTGATTCTGAAAACCCTTGAGGAATTCTACACCAGCAATAGACTCTGGTAAGGAACTTGAAACAAAAGAGATATCTCCTGTCCTTAAGTAGAAGTACTGAGAAGAAAGCTTGGCACAAATCAATTCCTGTGCATCACCTGGAGTCTGAAACATTATCACTGCTGTATTTGGCACAACTGGACAACATTTCACCACAATGTCATTTATTTTCCTCAGATCCTGGACAAGATGAATTTTCCCATTCGGCTCTTTAAATCCCATTATTGGTGAATTACACGGACTGCTCATCACGTCTTTCAAAACTCCCTGTTCCAAAAACTGTTATATCCAAGGTCTTACCCCTTCAATTGCCTCATTTGTCATTGGATATTATGCAGTCTCTGGAAACACTACATTGTCTTTCACTGTTACTTTGACTCCTTCGACTCCTTTAGTCAAACCAATGTCTTTTCTTGATAAGTCCCAAACTTTTGACTTAACTCTTTCTTGTAAGTCAATCGGCAGATCTCTTCTTTCAAAAACTGGAAAGAAATTAACTAAGTCTACCAAAATGTTATCCTCATTTGCCTGTTCATTTTCATCTGTCTGGTCATCGAGATCTAGCAAAGCAAATTCTTGAGACACCGTCTTCCTTTTGACATCAACTGACAATTCTTCTTATCCATCACTGTTTGTCTCAATTTCAATCCCTTTTGCTGAACACAAAATCGAACAATTTATTTTGCACAGTAAGTCTGTTCCCAATAATGACGCTGGACTAGAATCACAAACCACAAAGCTATGGTAATCTCTAAAATTTCAATTTTCACAAGTCCTGGTTCTGTAAGAGTATTGACCAAATGATTATTTGCAACTCCTACTATTTGCACTGTCTTTTCTGAAATCGGTATGTCTAGAACTTCTACAGTTCCTACTGTTGAACGTGTCGCTCCTGTATCGACCTGAAAATTAACCTCTTGACCATGTACTTCACCTTTCACATAAGGACCTCTCTGATCCACTTCTAATGATGCAGCCATCATACACTCCTCCTCATCTGAGCTATCCACTGGACATTCAGCTTTCATTTCATACTCACTGTGTAAAGGAAACTGTTCAGCTGTTCTTAAACTTTTGTTCTTACTCTGATTTGTGACCACTTGCAAAAGCATTACCTGTTGCTTATCCATAGGGCTCTGTATCATTTGAACCTTTCTCGGCATGTGCATTTGCTGTACAGGCACCATCTGCACCTGTGGCTGCATCTGTTGCATTTGTGGCATTTGTACCTGATGTACCTGATGTTGTGCATTCTGTACCTATTGCATTGGCTATAAAGGCTGAAAACCTTGCATATTATTCACATTGTTCTTAAAATTTTGGATTTGACCCCCCATCCTAGGATCCTAGGTCCTCTCATGCTCTGATATGAATTAACACCATTTGTCTGTTGTACAATTCCTCCTTGATTTAAACCTGGGCACTGTCTCTTCCAATATCCAAGTACTCCACAAATATGACAAGGTACCACCTTTCGCCTTTGCTGCTCATCCTGCATCGCCACCGAACTCAAATCCACATTTTTGTTAACTACCGTAGGCATCATTCCACCTCGACTTCTACCTCGACCTTGACTCTGAAACAAACCATTTCCCTGTGGCAGCTGTTGAAAATTTCCCTGTAATCCTGTTTGTGCAGCCTTGATCTGCATCACCATCGCTTTCTCTTTCAGCTTTTTCCACTTCTTCAGGAGATGGCGCACCTGTTTCTAAATCTCTTTGCAGTTTGCTCGTTGGCCAATCAACACTCCCTTTGCATCCAATCCACAAATCTGCTGGAACAACAATATCAAAGAGTGTATTCAGATCTTCCCACAGACACTTCGCAAGTTTCACAAACCTATCTTTTTGCTGGTACCACTCCAGTGGTTTCTCTCTCAACCTTGGGTAATCATTTGTAAAACTTAAAATATCACTCTTATTCCAAGGTACATGTACAAAATTCCCTCCTGGTGTTTCACTCATTGGCAGCATTTTCACTGACTCTCCTGCCTGTGTCACATCATCTTTCTTTGGTCTTTCTCTTTTCTTGACCCATCTGACTTCCCATTTATCTAATGTTCCCCAAACCTGTACTTTCTCAAGTAATTCTCTAAGATGTGTTCTCATCCCTACAGATCTCATGTCTATAAAATCTTCCTCCTCCATGTCTAATCTGTAACTTCTTTTCAAAGTTTTCATTTTTGAGAAAGCAGTGTCATAATCGTCTGCTACTTCTTATAACTGCTGCTAAACTCTCTCTGCTCCTCTAGTAATTATTTTACATAGATATCTCAATTGAGCTTCAGCATAGGACTCAAGTCTGTTCAAACCCAAGGTCCCTTCTAAGAGTTCATTTCCTTCCATGTTCAATCTCACTCTGTTTATTGTTTCTTCCTCTCTATCTTTTCTCCCTATTATGAAAAATATTATTAATATGCAGCAATCAAATTATAAGTTGCAGCTGGTACCTGGAAAGCAAAAGAGACACATATAACATTACAATGGCATACGTTACCCTGTTTGACCATAACATGCAGACTACTTCAGCAAGGGGACACCATCAGGTATGTCTTCAGAAGAATTGGGCCTAACAGCAGCTAAACCCACACTGCTAATATGACTTGAATCTTCAACAGGAACTCTGGAATCTAACAACTTCGATCTCTCTTGCTAAAATCTGCAATCTGACTGAAGAAAATCTACCTAGGTTGTTATACTAATCTCTAAAAAGCTTATGATTGGTAAGTTCATGGGGTGGTTACGTTTCAGCCAATAGAAAATGTAATTGATAACCTAAAATACGTCAACATTACATCAACTAAAACATTTTCTCAACAGTAACTTTTCCTCTTCCGTCTCGTCTGTAGCTCCATTGTTGCATCCTGACTAAACTTCTCTTCCCAGGAAGAAACATTTACAGTTGCAACCTTCACTTCCATCCTCGAGGAAGAAATCACCTATTAGTAACATTCTCAAACAATAGAACATTCAACTTATGCAATGCTCAGTTAAAACATGGCCTTGTTAGACATAATGCAGCAACCCCTAGGGGGAGCTGTGGACACATCCATTAAAACATCGAATACACTTTTATGTAAGCATTGAATGATGAAAAATAACCACAACATTTAGTTAGAATTTTGCTCAGTTAGGAACAGAAAATGAACTGTGGCGACCATTTTCAAAAGTTACCTGTTTTACATGTTAATTCATTATACATTTAGTATACCAAAATCATTTATAAACATATTAGAAAATTCACACTCTCACAGTAGAAACCATGGCCTCTGTGCGAGTAAGTGAAGGAGGCATGACAAAATCTACGGTCTGCCGCTCGGCCTCTACAGCATCTGGCACTGAGAAAAAGGCCACCACTGAACATCTTTTTCATGGAGGATTGAGCCTTGTCCAGAGCGGAGAATGCAGAGATGTATTTCCCAGGATCTTTAATAAATTTGTCTCCTAACAAGGGGGGGCGTGGCCTGAGTGCCGACGATGGCAGACACGTAATCACAGCGCTCCATTACAACAGAGTAGTAATCCTGTCCCAACATGCCCCGGGGGCCGAATGGTGTCCCCCGGGCCCGCATTGCGCTGGAGTGGTCAAATAGCTGGGTTTCGAGGTGACCTTGGAAGAGCAATAGTGGAGAAAAATCTGGAGAACTGAAGCAGCCCGGGTGTGGTGCCCTGAACAACAATACAGCACTGGAGAAGCAGTGGGAATAGGAGGCCCGTGAGGAACATCGGAGGTGTGGCACACGAACCCCCACCGAGAGGACAGTCGGAGGGACACAAAGGTAGTGCGGAGGCTGTGATGTAGACATGAGCCACGCAAGAGCGAGGCCCAGGTGCTGCCTGCAAGGCAGTGCCCCCAAGTGAGGATGCCAGAGAACCCAGGAGAGCAACGCTGAGGCGTGGCGGGCCCGGGATAAGGTGATGCTTCAGAGAGAGGTGAGACGGGTTGGGGAGGCCTGCGGCGAGGAGGAACGGCAAAGTGGGACCGCTGCAAATGCAAGCCATGCAGGAGCCCGGAGTGACAGCCTAGACAGTGAGTGACTGGTGGCCCTAGCCCTAGCGGATCCACGAGGCAAGAGATCAGCAGAAGGGGGCAGACCAGGGTCCCTTTGGGCTGGGAGAGACTCAAACGGGATTGAAGTGACAAATACGTTGCTGAAAGCGAGGAAAACGACTGCGGAGGAGTCCCCAGGCACCAGAGCAATCATTGTGGGCCCGAGGGCACCCAGGCAATAGCCTGCAGCAATAGAGGCACCTGAGTGGTCGGGCCTTTAAACCAGAAAGTACAGCTTGAAACATAAGAATAGTAGCCCCCTGGAGAAACGTGCGCTCCTGCTTGCAGCGATAAAGACCCGACAACAACCAAGCCCATTGAATTGGGTGCTCCACAGCCCAGCAGACATAAGCAGGCCTAGGCCATAACGGACTAGCTATGGGGAAGTTCAGAGGCAAACAACGAGACTCACAGATGGAGACTCCAGACGTGACCCACTATACGTTGCCCTCAGAGAGAGATAAGGAAACTATGGGCCCTATGATACAAGCACAATTTGATCGCATTCTGGCAGCAATAGCGGACACTAAAACAACACTGCAGCAAGATATTGGAGTGGTGTCTGCGGGCCTGGGACTGCTGCGGGCTGAACATAGGAAATTGGCGGAAAAGATGATGGAAGTGGAGAAAGTAGTCGAGGACATGCACCCAGCCCAGTGAGACCTCAAGAAACAGATTGGGCAACTAGGCGAAAGGATGCTGAAACTGGAACGGAAGGCCGAAGACGACGAAGGGCGTAACCGTAGAAACAAGGTAAGAGTGGTTGGTCTGCCAGAGGGCACGGAACAAAGTGATATGGTGACATATCTGTAAAACTGGTTTACTTCCAAGGTAGCCCCGGGCCGCCTAACATCCTTTTTTGATATTAAGTCAGCGCATATGGTCCCGGAACGGCCCCCACAGCCAGGCAGACCCCCACACCCAATAGTGGCAAGACTTTCACATTTTAAAGATTGGGACACAATCTTGCAGCGTGCGAGAGACAACAGCCCCTACAAGATTGGTAATGGAAGAGTAACATTATTTCCAGACTACATGTTGGCTGTCCAATCTAAACGGGCCTCCTTCATGTCAATTAAGAAAGCACTAAGGAAGGAAGGAATCCAATACTCACTGATGTTCCCTGCTAAATTGGAGATCATACTGAACGGTAAGACCCAGTTCTACGAAGAGCCAACTGTGGCATGGGACTTGCTCGACTCATACAAAATGACAGGAGCTACTGCTGCATCTAGAGAACACAGTAACAGAGTCCAAGGAAAGGACCGAGGATAACACGAAGCAGACTAAGACCAAGCAAACCAAGTAAAGTAGAGGCAGATAGAGACAGGGCAGCAGCGCTGCAGGCAGCAGTGGATCTCCTGCATAAATCAGGAACTGATTCTGAACAGGAGTCACAATCTGATAAGCAATCAATTGACTCGGAACCCGGGAGATCCACACCAATGCATGAGGTGCTCCATGGAGTGATTCCTCATTCAGTGGAAGATCTGATCTCACAGAATGGGCAGCCAGAAGACACCACACACTGACACCAGAGAAGCTGATGCCCTAGACCATGAACAAGGGGGACAAGAGGAAAGTTGAAACAAATGAGAATGGAACAGCTGCAGAAAAGGCACAATACCTACCAGGGACTGAGACATCCAGGAGCATAGGCCAACCCCTAATATCTGGGGAGCCTTGAGAAAAGCAGTGGATCCCCTTACCTGATGCTTGGACTATATCCCCCGGGATATAACAATGGGCAAGCTAGAGTAGTCCACAATGGCGCCCCAGATAGCCCCCTTCATCTACGCACCAGCCAAGCTTGGTGAACTGGGCCAGATAAGTTTAATTTCTTAACTTTACAAGTTTGGACAGCCGGCTGTTTCTGGGCGGTCCTGGGGATGGGGAGTTTTGAGTTGGGGATGGTTTTGCTTAGATGTCTCTGGAGCAAATGGCCTACACATAAGGCCGACAGGGCACAAGCATTGACAACAAATGGGCCACATACACATGGCATACATAATCCACAGATGGCAAGAGAGGGTCTCACGCTGACGTGCATTTCCTGTAATGTACGGGGAACAGGGTCAATGTTCAAACGATATGCCATCCACCGCTACCTGAAGTGCAGAGGGGTACAAATAGCCATGCTACAAGCAACCAACCTGGCAGGCACAGAAATAGACCGCCTCTGTCGTAGGTGGCGGGGACAGCTATTTGCAATATCCTACTCTTCCTATGTACGAGGGACCCTGCTATGGATAAGGGCGGGCAATGACTTTACACCCTCTCACTCCCTGATTGACAAAGAGGGTAGATCTGTCCTGGTGATGGGTAGGATTGTGGGCAAGGAAATGACGCTAGGAAGTATTTATGTGCCTAACCATGACCAACTGCCCTTTTTCCAAACCTTGTCGGCGCCAATGGGAAAGGTGGCAAGTAGCACATTGTTGTTGGGGGGAAATTACAACTGTGTGACAGCTGTTTTCCTAGACCGTTCTGCCCCTTGTTTACCAAGTGCTCCTGCACATAAATTATCCACTGGCTTTGCAGAATGGTGATGCAGTTGGAGCTTAGTTGACATCTGGAGGGTCCAACATGGAGAGGATTGGGACTACTCCTTTTATTCACCCCTACACTCATCACATACTAGACTAGATGCCTTCCTTTGTTCTGATCAATTCAGAGGTAGCAGACACTTCACGGGATTCCTCGGGCGCATTGTCGGACCACAGTCCCATACTACAAGGGTTATGAATATCGGCTGAGAGACTACTGATTCCCATATGGCTACTGCAGCCGGATGTGCTAGATGACCCAGCATGTAGGGAGATGCTACGCACAGACATAACTAAATATTTCACTGCTAATCAGGGCACAACTATATCCATCCCCCTTCGTGGAGTGGGAGGCGTTCAAGGTGGTGATACGGGGCCACTGCCTGGGACAATCGGTGGGCATCACTGGAGAACTCACCGCAGAACTCCACACATTGGAAGGAAAAATGCACACATTGGAAACCTCCATGATTACAAACCCTACAACTTGCCAACAGCTAATAGTCACAAAGAAACAACATGGGGAGGTAATGGAAAAACTGAGATGCAATGATTATAAAGCATACTTGAGCAGAATCTACGCAGAGGAGGGTAAATCAGGCAAATTGTTGGCTTGGCTGGTCAGGCCTGAAGGCCGGGGCTCCCCAATTACGCAACTAAAGATGACAACAGGAACACCGGTATATGTTTGATAAAGTAGAGAAACTAAAACAACTTAAAAAGAAAATACAAGAACCCAATTACATGCACAAGTACTACTCGAACATTTAAAAAATAACACAATCCCACTAGGTTTACAAGTCAAAAACATTCTGGTGATTTTCACTGGAAACCCAAAATATCTGACACAATTCAGTGGGGTAGGCACCAAATGCTCTCGCGAATGGTTAGCTCTATCGGTGGAAACAGCTCTAAGGATTAGTGAGTGTGAACTCAAAGAAATAGCTTCCCTTGAACAAGAGATATCGGCAGACAACACCATACAAAATGCCCAGCAATTGCTGGATTCAGTGAATAAAATTATAGCAGACTTCAAAACCAATACGATCAGTCAAAAGACAACTAAATTAGCTCGAGATATAAAGAATTTTGATATTCTACATACTTATCCCTACTTAAGAGAAGACTTTTATAAAAACAATAACCCCATTAATCTTAACCTGCAATATCAAACAAGATCACGGAAAAAATGTATCTCTTTCTCAGATACATCGTCTGAATCCGACCCAGAAACACAAGGTGCTTACTCTACGGCACAACCTTTTTTAGGCAGAGGCAGCCGCAGAGGGTCAAGAGGGGTAGGCAATTCCAGGGGTCAATTTCAAGATCACAACTTTTTCCGGACCAGAAGGAGAGCTTACCGACGACAATAATGAGTCCAGAAGACCCAATTCCCATTTATAATCTGTCGTCCCATCCCCTAACGCCAATAGAAAAACATGTGTTGGGCAAGGGATTATCATTTGTCCCTTTTAGGAACCAAGATCCTGTGGAAAGTAAAACAGAAATATTGCAATTTCTTCGTAAGGTTAGACTGAAAGCATTTTTTAACGCATCCCCTACCCAAGATGGGAATGAGGACAGTGGCCTGAGACCGAAATCCAGCTTCCTACCAGAGAGAAATGACTTACCTGAAGAAATTAAAATATTTGAAAATTTAGTGTTGAAAGAATTAGATTCACTCAACTCTAAAAGAATCTATTTCAATGACAATTGCTCAAGAATAGAAAAAGAAGCCATTAGTGATTTGGCGGAAAATCAAGAAATCATTATAAAACCGGCAGATAAAGGAGGTGGGATTGTGATCTGGGATAAAGAACAGTATAACCTGGAAGTCATGAGGCAATTGAGTAACCTACTCCATTACCGAGAAATACAAGATGATATCCCCAAACAGGTTAAGAACAAAATTGAAATACTCACAGCTAGAGCTAAAGAACAGAGGTGGATAAGTAAAAAAGAGTACAATTTTTTAATCCAGACAGATGGAAGAGTCCCTTGTTTTTATATTTTACCGAAGATCCACAAAAACTTAGAGTATCCACCGGGTAGACCAATAGTCTCAGCTTGTGGGTCTATTTTGGAACCTCTGGCACAATTTGTCGATGTGTTTATAAAACCAGCTGTAGCCAAAACAACGGCGTATGTGAAAGATTCCATGGATATCATCAACAAGTTAGAAAATCTCACATACGAAGAGAGTAATCAGCTCTTGGTTACGTTTGATATTGAGTCACTGTACACTAATATCCCACAAGATGAGGCGATTGAGATCATTAAAATGACTTTGCATAACAATACACAACCCCATTTTCCTCCAACAGAATTATTTGTTGAGTTAGCTACTCTTTGTTTGAAAAACAACTTTTTCAAATATAATGACCAGCTATACCGCCAAGTTAAGGGCGTAGCGATGGGATGTAGTTTCGCCCCAGAGATCGCTATCTTGGTGATGGACTTCTTTGAAAAAAAATGGGTCTATCCTCAAACCAATCCTTTCAGGAAACACATTAATCATTGGTTCCGGTACATTGATGATATTATGATGGCTTGGCAAGGTACGGAAGAAACTCTTGAAGCATTTCATGACTGGCTTAATCATCGCACAGTTGATTTCAAATTTACTATGAGCAGTGATAAAGCCAAAATCAACTTCCTTGATTTATGGATATGGAATAAAAATGGCAAATTAGCAGTCAGTCTGTATAAAAAACCTACAGATCACAATACTCTGTTACATTTTTCAAGCGGACATCCTCGTACACTTAAACAAAATCTACCTTATGGTAAATTTTTAAGGATTAGAAGGAATTGTACTGAAAAAAATGACTATTTTGAAAATGCAGAGGAACTGACTAAGAAACTTACTGATAGAGGATATCCTAGGAAATTAGTCAAAAATGCAGCCAAGAGAGCGTGGTTTACTCCGAGAGAAACATTATTGATCCCGAAAGAAAAAACAAAAGATGTCCCCTTAACTTGTGTAATTACATTCAGTCCTAAGGCAAATAAAATACGGTCCATCATTGAACGTAATTGGAAGATTATCAGCGAGTTGAATATAGATAAACCACTTTTCTCATTCAAGAAGGCACGCAGTTTAAAAGACCAATGGGTTAAGGCAGTACAGCCACAAACTGAAAGAAAGAAAGATTTGAGAACTTTATTACAATTACAAGCAATTCAAGGGCACTATAGATGTTTGAAATGTCTAGCATGCCAATATACACAAGATACTAAAGAGGTTAAAATAAGTGGCAGAACACATGTACAAAACAATTTTACTAATTGCAACACCAAAAATGTAATCTATTGCATCATGTGCCCATGTGGGAAAGCGTACATTGAACAGACTACTCAACTGATAAAAACCAGGATCCTTCAACATCGTTCTAGGATTAAATGTGGAGTTAAAGGAGCCCCATTAGTCGAGCATTTTCAGGACTGTGGGCACACAGCTGAAGATATATGGTGGACAGTACTAGTGGCTATACAACCCCAACCGGATGGATTAACTACTACAAAGAAACTACAAAAGATGGAAGCAAGATTCATTGAGAGATTCCATACAGCTAGAACTGGACTAAATGATGATGACGAACTGCGGGCCTTAATTAAGTGAGACTTTATATCCACTTTAAGAAACCCCGCAGATTGGGTTGCATGTATATAACTACAATGGACTATGACCAGTAATCCATAGAGAAATAAATAAAGTAGGTGGTACCGAAATGATATATATATAGGTTGTACATGTAGCCCTGAAGACAAAGCATATATTGTTGAGTGTACATCTTTGATTATGTTTCTATAACACTACCTAAAGGAGTAAGGATACTTGATTTAAGAGTATCTGTTTGGAGCTTTTTTTAATATAAAAGCATCTTAAGATGGAAGAATTAACAATAGCAGTAAGCCAGTATTTTCAAATAGAGGGATGTCAATTGCAACAAACGAGTGAGGTAGAGACAGGTTTTTGAATAGTACCATCTCTAGCCGGTCTGGTTTTTGGTAATGCTCTAGACATATTTAAAATATATTATGAATATTTTAAACATAGTTTTTCGGCATTCAGGTGTCTGTGCAAAATGTAGTAGCTAAACATTCCCTTTCAGAATGATAAAAGCACAGGGTTTGCCTATTCTAAGATGGCCGCCGCTAATGTAGCGGGTTGGTACTTGGTTCGGCAAGATGCAGGGCTACCTAGTTCGAAGAACGATTGACAATGCTATTTTAGACGTCAGCGCGTCTGGAGCGCGTGACGTCGCCTAGCAACGTTGTCCACGCGGAAGACGCGCTTAGTATTCAACGTTCGGCAAGTTGCTAGGCTACCTGGTTCGAAGAACGATTGGCAATGCTATTTTAGACGCCAGCGCATCTGGAGCGCGTGACGTTGCCTAGCAACGTCTTCCACACGGAAGACGCGCTTAGAATCCAACTTACGGACGTGACAGGAATAGTGAGAACACGCCGTACACGGCCAAACGGTAACTACTTTTATAGATTTTTGCTGATGAGCTTTTCTCAACAGCTCGAGCCGCCAACCTGTAATTAAGTTCGGCTTGGTACTGATCTGAAGTTTTGTTTCCCTATCAGGGAACCGAGACCAGCCGCGTTGATGTAATGTGAAATAACAACTGCGTTTGCTTGCTTAAGATTATTGGATAGGATGGGTCTCTCCATTCTTCTTCCAGAATTAAGGTAAAGAGAGGAGGTGTTTGTAATACTAATAGAATTGACATTTGGAAAATTAATTTTAACAACTTTAAAAAGTTTATAGGAGGTTGTTATAGTAAGATATAAAGTTATTATTAGTTTGTCTACAAAGGAGGTAATTTAGAGTTTTTAAAAAAATGGAGCTAATACTCTCTTGACTAAAGCTTTATATAATATTGAATTTTCTGTTGGCATGTAAATATACACCTTTAATTGATGATTTAATGTATATATAAATGTGTTCCTGATATAGGTCTGTTTGATTGTTTTTTAGAACTATGATTGCCCTTCTCCAGTCCTGATGAGGCCATAAATAAGTTGGCCGAAACGTGTTGACCTCTTTGTATTGCAAGTACATTGGGCTTGTTAATTAACCGATTATATTGGAAAAATTTGAGATGCACGATATCACGCTTGTGTGAAAGAAATACACAAGGAAGTGATAGTTAAGTGCGCGAGAAGCCCAGTGCCTTAGCAAATAACAGTGGATCACATGTGGAGTGACATAATAGTGACCACATTTCTAATACATAGGGCACCACCTCAAGATTGGTTTTCTTCTCTTCTTCTGTATATATTGTTAAAATTGTATATGTAATTTATGTATTGTGAGTAATATTCTGTGTATACGTATTGTTGTAATATGTTTTAAGTCCTGTGTACACGTATTTCTGCAAACTGTTTTATAGTTCTGTAGTATATCACCATAGATCCTTTTTGCAATATTAAATTCTTTTTGAAAATAAATATGGAAAAGAAATTAACTGAGAAGCAACAGAATTAATGGCTGTTCTTATAACTTAGTATCAAATTTGTCCCTACCTGTCATTTTTTGCCTTTTTATGTTGTATTTACCCTGGGCAGGAGAGGGTTATATGGTTTCCCCTAATTTTGTGCACAAGCAACCAACCTGGCAGGCACAGAAATAGACCGCCTCTGTCGTAGGTGGCGGGGACAGCTATTTGCAATATCCTACTCTTCCTATGTACGAGGGACCCTGCTATGGATAAGGGCGGGCAATGACTTTACACCCTCTCACTCCCTGATTGACAAAGAGGGTAGATCTGTCCTGGTGATGGGTAGGCTTGTGGGCAAGGAAATGACTCTAGGAAGTATTTATGCGCCTAACCATGACCAACTGGCCTTTTTCCAAACCTTGTCGGCGCCAATGGGAAAGGTGGCAAGTAGCACATTGTTGTTGGGGGGAAATTACAACTGTGTGACAGCTGTTTTCCTAGACCGTTCTGCCCCTTGTTTACCAAGTGCTCCTGCACATAAATTATCCACTGGCTTTGCAGAATGGCGATGCAGTTGGAGCTTAGTTGACATCTGGAGGGTCCAACATGGAGAGGATTGGGACTACTCCTTTTATTCACCCCTACACTCATCACATACTAGACTAGATGCCTTCCTTTGTTCTGATCAATTCAGAGGTAGCAGACACTTCACGGAATACCTCTGGCGCACATTGTCGGACCACAGTCCCATACTACAAGGGTTATGAATATCGGCTGAGAGACTACTGATTCCCATATGGCTACTGCAGCCGGAAGTGCTAGATGACCCAGCATGTAGGGAGATGCTACGCACAGACATAACTAAATATTTCACTGCTAATCAGGGCACAACTATATCCATCCCCCTTCGTGGAGTGGGAGGCGTTCGAGGTGGTGATACGGGGCCACTGCCTGGGACAATCGGTGGGCATCACTGGAGAACTCACCGCAGAACTCCACACATTGGAAGGAAAAATGCACACATTGGAAACCTCCATGATTACAAACCCTACAACTTGCCAACAGCTAATAGTCACAAAGAAACAACATGGGGAGGTAATGGAAAAACTGAGATGCAACGATTATAAAGCATACTTGAGCAGAATCTACGCAGAGGAGGGTAAATCAGGCAAATTGTTGGCTTGGCTGGTCAGGCCTGAAGCCCGGGGCTCCCCAATTACGCAACTAAAGATGACAACAGGAACACCGGAATATGTATATTTACCATGGGACGTCAATAGGGTATTCATACAATACTATGAGCAGTTGTATGGAGCACCCCTGTCCCCCCTGGGTCCTGAAATTCAAAACTTCTTGGGCGGGCTCCCTCTCAGGACTCTGGCCCAGGATGCGAAAGATGAAATAGGGAGACCAATTAAACTACTTGAGATAAAGCAGGCAATAAAAGACAAGGTGACGGGCAAGACACTGGGAAGCGACGGACTCCCAGTGGAGTTTTATGCCACTTAGGCCACCCTGCTTGCACTGAAGTTGGAGCTACTATATGCGGAGTTGTTACGGCTCGGGTCTTTGCCCACCTCGACTCATGGAGCTACAGTAGGGCCTCTGCCCAAGGCATCAACTGTAGGGGCACCAGTCACAGCATTCAGTTCCTTATCTATGCTTAATATGGATTTTAAAATCCTAAGCAAGATCCTAGAAACCAGATTGCTTCCACATATGCAGGGACACGTACACGAAGATCAAAATGGTTTTATCCCTCAGAGGAGCACATCAGCAAACCTCAGGAGACTTTATCATACTGAGGCCATGAACCAACCAGCAGCACACTTCTTGTCGATAGATTTATAGAAGGTATTCGACCCCATACAGTGGGACTACCTGATGGGGGTGATGAGTAAGATGGAAATGGGGGAGGACTGGATGAAGAGGGTTGCCCTACTAAATGAGAAACCAACGGTGAGGGTTAAGACAGGGACCACTGTCTCAGAAGAATACAACATTTACAGAGGCAATCGTCTCTCCTATTTGCCCTGGCAATAGAATCACTGGCAGAATGTTTTCGTCAGCATGGGAAGGGAGAGGGCATCCACCTAGAGGGCGTAGAACACATCAGATCACTATACGCGGATGTATCTATCCAATGGTGGATCAGGGGTGGAACGAGCGATGCAGTGCATGAAAGATTTAAGCGTGATAACAGGCCTTAAGGTTAACAAAGCCAAGACCTATCTGTTTCTGTGTCAGAGAGATTTACCCACCCATGTGACACCCTGACGGAGCTAAAGAGGGCTCCTGTGACCTTCAAATACTTAGGCATTCACATATACCATCAAATGGATGATATGAAAAAAGGGAACCTAGATAGGGCACTAAGCTTACTACGTGGGAGTGTGACATTTTGGAGAACGCTGAGCCTGCCACTGATGACTAGGGTGGCTCTATCCAAAATGGTGATGCAGCCCGACTGCTCTATCATTTCACCAATATCCCAGTGAAGTTACCTAGAGCATGGTTTAAACATCTAAATATCCTGCTCAGGGATCTGGTCTGGAATGGAGAAAGGCACTGAGTCTCACTTAATAGCTTACAAAGACCGGCAGAGTTGGGAGGACTTGGGGTACCAGATTTCGAGTCATATTACCAGGCGGCTCAACTACAGTGGGTGACTATATTGATAGCTGAGACTGAGGAACGGAGCCCAAATCAGTTGGGGCAAGCACCTAAGCAGAATAAACTAATTGCTAAATTAGTACAACAGGACACTCGGTTTCACCAGCCAGGTATGTTGATGCAGACAGCCATACATGGGAGGCGTGGAAGTATGAGATGAACGAGGGAAGCCCCGAGAAATACTCGAGCGCTGCCACTGGTGGGACTACCCCATGGGAGACAAGTGCGTTATTTTACTGAAAGCCAACCAAAGGTATGGACGGAGGCAGGTGTGATGACCACAGGAGACTTCTTTAAAATGAGGATGCTTATGCCCTGGGCTAACCTGGCAGATACATTTCACATCCCACCTGGGCAATTCTAGTTATATGAAGCACTAGTGAATGCTGTCTGGGACCGATGGGAAACAGGGCGAGAGGAACCCCCATAGCTCTGCACACACTGATGACCCTAGGCACTTCCACGAGACAAGTGACGTGGATATATAAGGCGATAACTGAGATGAAACAATTACCTGTGACTGCACTCAAAACCAGATGGGAAGAAATGCTAGGACAGGTTATCTCAGATCTAAGTTGGGACAGAATCCTCGCATACCCTTGACATATATTGTGCAACACTAGATTATGATACATACAGTTTAATTATCTCTACATGACACACCCCACACAGACTACAGGTGATTTACGGGGAAGATACTAGACACTGCCTGAAATGCCATGCATTAGATGCTGATTTCAAACACATGGTGTGGTAGTGCCCAATTATCCAGAAGTTCTGGGAGGTAGCTATTAAACGCCTTGGGGACCAGATAGGGCGGGCACCACCACGGAAAATGGTAGCATGCTCGCTGGGAGATTTCCCTACACCTGCTAGGAAGAAGGTTCCTAGACTTGGCTCTGGCCCTGGTCAAGCGTAAAATTGTGATGGCATGGAAGTCGAGCACCGGGAACAAGGTAGAAAAATGAGCAAAAGAGGTCGCTGAATGGGCTAGAGTTGAGGGACGGAGCCTGCACAGAGAGGATACACAGGGCACTAGATGCAGACCTATAGCTGAGCTATGGCAATAAGTGTTGAACATTTGGGAAATGCCATTAACACTGGAACAGGGAGGAGAGAGGGACAATATGAGGATAGAGAATACAACAGATGAGTCAGACCAGAGTGGAACATAGTAGGGTTACTTTTAGACCAAGAAACATGGTAGGGGCGATTGACCAAGAAATCACGGGAGGGAACAGACATTACAAAGCCTCACACTGCCTATACATGAACAATGCATTAAAATGGGGATGGCTATCACAAAACATGTAAGACAAAAGACCCATGCCACCTTAGGATTCAAATCATGACAGATTGTGCCATAAACTTACCGACAAGCTCCCACACACACACACATACACAGAAAGAAGGGAGTTCCAGAGACGGTTTGGTTAAGTTCAAGTTCATGTTATTTTGCAAGCAATAATGTAGTTATAAATTAATATATGTCGCCCCCCCATGCCTAGGAGCCTAGCAAAAAGAACATGCAAGACACAATAAGAACGATAGTGAAGAAATGCTTATGCTTGTTTATTTTGTGTAGCTGACGAATTGAGTAATATTCTCAAAGTCCTGAAACCAATTATATGTTTAATAATGAAAATGCAATAAAGATATCTTTAAAAAAAATGTCTCCAAACAAGAGGCTATTTGCCACAGAACCAGGTTCCAAAGAAGCCAATTCAACCAACTTGGAATCGATCCTCATCAGAAACGACTTGCGTCGCTGCGTGGACATGGTGCAATTGGCATTACCGAGAAGACAAATGACTCTTTGCGCCCACTCCAGGACTGCCTCAGGATCCAAAGGAATATTATTCTCTTTGGCCTGTACCGCCAGCTCAAGGATCTTCGTGATAGGTCCTGAAATATCCCAAAACTTATCTTGACAGCCTCTCCAGTCTTGGTCCATTCTCTTTTTAGGATCTTTTGCAAATGTTTTAAGCAAAGCAGTCAAACTAACTCTGGTGTATCTGCCACTTTGCCTGTCAGGGAAGGACAGGGGCAGTCCGGACGCAGTGTGTTGTGAACATCCCTGTCAAAACTCTTGCGCAACCTGTTCTGGACATAGTGCGCCACCTCTACAGAGGGCACCCATTCTGTGGATATCAGGTGAATAATACTCTCTGGATCAAAAATAGGTTCTACTGAACCATTGTTTCATCAGTTGAATAGTGGAATTTATGTTTCCTTTTACCAAGCACCTTAGGGTCATCTCGAATTTTTTCAGAATCTGAGGAATGGGAAGCAGAAGACTAAGCATCCTCAGGACACATCATTCCCTGAGAGGACAATTCTCTAGGGGTCTCAGTGAGATCCTGCTCATATTCATGGTCTCTGAGGACCGAGGAAGCCATTGGTGATAACCACTCTGCCAAGGATCTAGGTCCTCTAGAACCCCTCTTGGTCCGACTCATATCAGGATTAGAGTATTAGTCACTCCAGCATCAGAGGGCCTGCCCAGAAATTCCATTGGCCCAAAATGCACTAATGGCTGAGTAAAAGGTTTTAAAGCCTTTACAAGGGCTTGATTCACAGAGTCCTGCACAGTGTGACCCAGGGCCTCGTCCGCTTCTGCATAATAAGCCGTCTCTAGAGATGAAGAGGTAAGAAGAAGTTCAGTAGGTGGGAATCAGCCCCTGCAGGTAGTCAAATGGAGAAACTCCAATCGAAAATGAGAGAATAACTCTCAAAACATGGCCCAATAAGAAGTGGAGGGAGCACCTGCAGTATATTCCCCGAGGCTAAGCTCTTTGATGTTTATTCCGCCCTGTCGGGCGTTTTCAGGGGTATTTCTGGGGTTAATTAGATCACACACATATGTGGCCAGTGAGATCCGAAGCATGAAAGCCCCGGATCTCGTCTGCGCATGCACGCAGTGTGAAAATCAAGAGAGGATTAGCCTCTCTGGAAGCCAGCACTTGTACGGTTTAAAGAAGCCATAATTCACCTCGCTCAAACACCGGAATGTCCTGCAGAGGGTTCCGAATCTCCACAAAGGTCAAGACACCTCCGCACAATAATACAAATACACTGCACATAATGTATTGGGGACTTAACTGAAGGCTGCGAGCAGCAAAGAAAGAGGAAGGACTAAGGATAGTAGGACATTTATATGGACTGTAGACCAGGGATTGGTCAGATTGGACTACTGGGAATGTTGGGTGATGTAGTTTTTTGGTTATTTAAGCGTTTATTGTCTGCTGTATTCTTTCAGTAAAGAAAGAGAAAGCATAATCCGAAGCCTCCGGTCCTGATGTAGAATACTCAAACCCAATAGCCACAGAGACCACCATCCACTCATCCCAGGAACTCTGCAACACCTTCTCAGACTACTTTCAGAGCAAGATCACGACCATATACAACAATTTCAGCCCCCAACCTTCCACCTCCAGGCTACACAACATCTCTTAAGCAGCCACACAATAGCCTTCTGGTCCCTTATTACCCGCACAAACCACCACAGCCATCATGTGATCCATCCACTCTGGGTCACCCATCAACCCCTGCCGCCACTGGCTTTTCAACCTCAGAACCAACACCATTAGCCCAGAACTAATCTGCATCCTCAACACCTCCACCTCCATGGCAACCTTCCCAGAGGAATGGAAGCATGCAGAGTTTAGACCCGTCCTAAAGAAACCTCCATCAACCCCAGCGACCTAAAAAACTACAGACTGATCTCCCTACTCCCCATCCCGGCTAAAGTGCTTGAGAACATTGTCAACCAACAGCTCACCAACTATTTTGAATTAAACCACCTTCTTGACTCCTCACAATCAGGATTCCGGGCCAACCACAGCATGAAGACAGCACTGATCACCACCATTGATGACATCAGGACCCTCCTCGACTGAGGAGAGTCACCAGGTCTGATCCTTCTGGACCTCTCTGCAGCATTCGATTTAGTCTCCCACCACACTCTCATCAACAGACTCCACAACATAGGCATTGAACACAACGCCCTTAAGTGGGTTGTCTCTTTCCTCTCAGGCCGCACACAGAGCATCCGCCTTCCTTCCTTCACTTCCTCCCTCAGCCCAACCATGTTCTAGATCTACATGACCCCCTCACAAGCCATCAGATCTTACAGATTCAATATAGTCTTCTATGCCTACAACACTCAACAAATTATCTCATTCACTGAAGACCCTCACAGTGCCAAGGCCAACTCCTGCAATGCCATGACCAGTGCAGTTAGATGGATGAAAAATAACTGCTTCAAACTAAACACCAACACAATGGAAGTTCTGATCTTTAGGAAGAACACCTCCGTATGGGACCACAGCTGGTGGCCAGCAGAACTTGGACCAATGCTCCCTCCATTAGTCCACACACAAAACCTCAGCATCATCCGTGACTGCCAACTATCCATGAATCGAACAGTAAGCTCAGTTGCCTTCTCCTGCTTCTACATTCTCTGTATGCTCTGCAGAATCTTCAAATGGATCCCTACCGACACCAGAAAGACAGCCATGCATGCCCTGGTCACCAGTCGACTCGACTATGGCAATACTTTCTAAGCCATAGTGTCCTCCCAGCTTCTTAAAAGACTCCAGACTCTACAGAACACCGCAGCCAGGCTTATCCTCAACCTCCCCAAACACTCAAGCATCACACAACACCGAAGGAACCTCCACTGCCTCCCTATCCCAAAGAGATGCCAATTCAACACCCTCACACTCACTTACAAGGCTTCCCACAACCTAGGGCCATCCTACATTAACCAACGACCGAGCTGCCTCTATGTCCCAGCAAGACAACTGCTCCCGGCCACACTAAACCTCACACACACCCTCCACACCCATTGCAGCCACAGCAGAGGCCGCTTCTTCTACAACACAGCAGCCAAGTCCTGGACCAACCTGCCCCTCCACCTCCAAACAGCTCCCTCCCTGGCGGACTTCAGAAGGCAACTCAAGACGTGGCTTTTCAATAGAGACATGGTGCCCTCAGCACACAGATACTCTTAGGGGTGATAGTGCTGCACTTTACAAATGCTATGATTGATTGATTGATTGAATGATTGAATTCAGCCCCACAATACTTTGAAAATTTGTCTGAGGTGAGCTTCTTGTAGATCTTGGATCATGAAAAAAATGTGTCTGAGGTGAGCTTCTGGTAGATCTTGGATCATGAAGCACAAGTAGTTCACATCAATTTCCTCTAAATTTTGAATACACAGTTTGTCTTGCTAACTCAAGCAAACCTATCCTTTAATTGGGTTGGACTCACATCCTCAAATTACAGTGAAGTAAAGGTCTGATACCTCTCCTTTCAGTTTTCCCCACATCGAGAAGTATGAAAAGATGGTGGAATGTAACACATTGCACTTTTTAGGCACAGGGCGATGACTCCAGTTTTTTTGCAGTTGCAAATATTTTTACCTTTGATTATTAGGCAATTGGACTTATTACTGTAGAGTCTCAAATATTTTGATCCAACCATACCTCTGCATATGGTGAGAGTGTAAGGTTGCACAAACTACCTGATATGTTTATTACTGACAAAGTGACTCAATTCATTTCACTGTAGTGGACTAATCTCTAGTCCTCTGCAGGCTAGTTTTAGATAGACTGTTGGATGAATAGATGAAGCCCAGAATACTCTCCCCTATACAAGCAGGTTTTTGAGAAAAGAACTGGTACGGTCGATCAGCTGTTTCATGTTGCACTTGCACATAGCTTTTGTCGACCTGAGGGCTGCTTTCAGTCGTATCTCCAAATCTTGTCTTTGGGATACCCTCAGGCCAATGGGTGTGTTACCTTATATTATAGACATTCTGATAAGGCTTCAAGATCAGAACTACGCCCAAATATACTGGGAGAGCTTACTGATCAAATACCAATAGAGAGGGGGGTCAAACAAGGCTGTATTCTAGCTCCTACACTGTTTGGTTTATATATTGATGATGTTATTAACTTTTTGGGTGAGTTTGTTTATGTTTCCCCCAAACTAGAAGGTATGTCTATACCAGTGCTCCTTTTTGTGGATGACACACTCGTCATATCGCGCACTCTGGTGCACCTACAAAACTTATTGAACACATTTTCTGAAATTTGTCATTTAGGGGGTTTGGAGGTCACAACTATAAAAACTAAATTTGTGATCCTTAAACCCCATAAATCTTTTAAGGGTGGATTTCCAATTAAAGGAATTTGCCTTCAAAAAAATGAAGAGAATTCACCTTAAAAAAATGGATATTTTTGATTCTCTCGGAGTTAGAGTTGACAGCTCCCTTTCATTGAAATCCCAAATACAGAAACGTTTGGTACTAATACTCCACAGGTAATCAGTATTGTCAAAATGCACAAGGCCACTATTTCCTTGATATCTATTTAGCTCAAGCCCAAACTATGAAATCTGTGGCACCGGCATTGTTGAAGATTTCACTTATAACGCAAATGTTTGATGTTATTACTCAGCCTGCCTCAAAGCACCCCTACTCTACCACTCTTCTATGATACTGACCTTAAGAGGATAGCGATTCTGAGACCCCTTCTCTTTTGGATTAGATGGTGGTCAACTACTGAGTTAACGTTGTACAGTAATGGCCTTACCAAGGGCATGAATATCGATGAAGCCCTTTCTACTCTTTGGGTATACCACATAAAACACTGCATCATGGGGCTGGCTAAACTCTGGAATGCTCCAATAACCATCCACGGGGCATCCAGGGACATAACAACATTTGTCTATTGGGCTTTTGTCCTTGAACATCAGCATCGATCTGTTATATGTGGTAGCATCACAGACATATTTTCGACCCACAGGCCTATCCCATCTTTCTGATTTTATCTGGAAGTGATATATCCACCAGAAGCTAAAACTCAATATATTAGATTCAGAATTGGAAATATATTCACCAATAACTTCATATACAAGTGGAAGGATAGCAATGTGGAATATGATAGATGCAAAAGCTAACAATGTAATTGGACATATGTACTACATTATTTTTCTGCCCAGCGTATAAATTGGAAAGAAGGAAATGGATAAAACTGTTAAGTCTGACCATTACTATTGAACACTATTTCATTGCATCGAAGGTGTTTCACTCATATACAAAGATACCCATTGTTTTTAGCTTAAGCAAGTTTTAACTTGCTGCCTAGTTTATTAGGAAAACGCAGGGAACTTTTATTCTTATTTAAAGTATTAACTGAATTGTCATATATTTTTGTTTTTAAGGTCTGGATGGAATAGATTAACTTGTACATGATTTCTTTTGTTTTTGTATAGCTCCTTCAATTGATATGCTTGTATATGTGTTTTATGGGCTATTTCCCTGAAATAAACAACTGTTTATTGGTTGTAATGTCCTTTTGAGCAAAGTGGTCAATTTAAATGCTACATTTGTCAGACAAATAAGCTATAAGAGATTATTAACCTAATTATAGCACAGTATCTGTTATGCATCCTCATGAGCTGCGGTCATGTCTAGGTGAACTAGATCCTAGTAGAGGAATTTGCATATAACAGTTATTTGCATTCTGCACAATGTTTGTATGTGTGTGCATTCTATGATTTGGGCATCCAGAGTTCATGCTTCAAGTAGTTATACCTGTGAATGATTTAGTTGTTAAACTTCAGTCTATTTATAAAACTGCAGAATAGTCTCTGATTCAGGCTAAGATGAGCTATAGAACGTGCAGATAACCATACATATTACCAACAGAGTAAAAGATGGGGAGAAGGTGTGACTATCCTCTAGGTATTTATCCCTTCTGTGTTCTTATCCTAAATTAGCTTCTACATTTTTAAGACCCTTCCATATTCAGAAAGTAATACATACATTGGTGATTATATTAGAGTTTGTTGAAACATGGAAAATCTACCTGGTGGATCATGTTCCGAGAATAAATACAGCACATGCAGTCAGAGGAGCATCACTGCCATAATATGAGATACAAGCCTTCTGAGGCTCTAGGGCAGGGTTCTGCAAAGTCGGTCCTGGAGAGCCGGATCCATGCCAGTTTTTTTAGCATATCCACATTTAGAAAAATTATATTTCAGAAATCTACATTTTTCCAAATATGGATATGCTAAACACCTGGGATGGACCCGGCTCTCCAGGACCGACTTTGCAGAACCCTGCTCTAGGGTGAGGGGAGGTCTACTGGAGTATGTAGTGAATTAGGTGGGCTATGATGTTTTGGATAAATCCTGTTTTCATATTTGTGACCCTCTGCTGGTTCACAATTAACAATTTCATTGCAGGTTTCCTAGTAAACAAGACCAGCAGAAAAGTTAGGGAACTATATGGGGGAGGTACTATCAGGACAAACTTATGAGGATTAAAAAATGACATCAGTAGTAGACTGGCATTTGCGGCTAGGGTGCTAGATGTGACCTGAATGTCTAGCAGCACTAGTTTTTTGAGGGTTTAATGGTCAAGTTCTCTGTAACCTGTTTTTGTGTCCTGCACTTTTTTTCTTTTCTCTTCATGGGGGTCGCTTTCAAATAGGTCCTTAGGGCTCATTGAGGTTAGGCTCTGTTTGTCCTGAGTGTTTAATACCAATCTCCTTTTTCCTTACTTCCTACATTGCACTCATTCCTTATTAGGGTGGTCAGTAATCTCAAGGTGACTACACTGCTCCTCAAAGTCTCATCAAGAAGAACATTGGTACGGCTGCCCTTCAGTCGTACATGTATTCATACAGTCAATACTCTTACTAGTACACAAGAGCTGGTTTAAAAAAAAGTAACTTTCTTTGTATTACAACTGATTCCTGGATTATATACATGGATTATATGTAGCGCTCCATCATTAGTCCCTCCCTCATCAGTCCTTTGAGAGTCGAGCAGAAGTCCTTCTTGCAGCCAGTGTTCTCTCCTTCTACAGTCATCCCTTCTTCCCAATCTGACATACTCCGTACTGTCCTTATATGATGCCTGGGTATTATAGTCTGGGAGGTTTTAGATTAACTATGTAAATCCAGCTGTATATTATTTTCTCCTTTGTCCTGACAATCAAATGTGAGATTCCCATCTGCAATAACTGGATGTTAAGGCTAGGCTCAAAAAATGGAAATGTACCATAGGTATACATATGTGGACCGGGTTAATTAAACGTTCTGCAGCAAAAGGACCTTTGAAAGAAACTCCATCAAAGCAAACACTATCACCTTATCTCTAGCAGTATACATAAAAGAAACATTTCAGAGCTAACTTGCAGCACACATCATGATATCTGTGATGCTTTTCAAAGTTTGTAATATAGTCTGAAGCACTGGCAATTGTTGTAAGAATGACAGAGCAACTGGAAAGGTATTGTGAATCTGAAGAACACAAGTTAAGAAACTAGGATGACAAGTTTGCAAACAGAAAAATTGAGAACCTCCCATAACAGGATCTACATTATGTGAAAAATCAACATTGTATAATACATTATTCCAATTGCTGTTGACAAAAGTTTAGTAAAATTGTTCTAATACTTGATTTACAAATGTTGTTTGACCATGAGATTGAGGGTGCCCAACAGAAGTTAGAGCACTCTCAACCCTAAATGAAAAACAATCAGCTTTCTAAAATTGGGAGCTATATTGGCAGCCACACCTGAATATCAATGTAAGTGCTTAGCTATGAAAACAAAGAAATAATACAAAATGTTGTTTTTGCCGATCTTTTGCATATGTGAAAATTGATCCATCTTAAAAACGTATCAGCAGACCAAAAACCAAGTGCATTCGTGAACAATAAATTGTGCATTATTAGTATGTGATGATTTCTCAGCAACAAGTGAAAATGCACACGACGCTATAAGCCTTTTGATGAGATGCTTTAATTTGGGCATGCACAGTGAGGTCTGGAAATAGGTCTGAATACTTTTTTGTAGAGTGGCCCGCTAAACGGAATGATGGACCAATAGCACCCATGTTGGGCTACAAAAGAGTGGTGACTCCAAGCTTGGAAATCCTTCTGGAATTTTTTTTTGCAGGCATAAATAAGGGGATTAATTTAAAATATAATTTATTTCTATTAAATATTAGTTGCTAACACAGATAAAAACAGCATTGCCTTTACAGTCTGGTAAAAAAAAAGTACCAGAACTATTGCCTGAGTCCGACATAATAGGGGTACAAGACGTTCAATCAATGACTTGTGTTCCTGAAGATAATTGTGAGATAAGCATCACCACAAAAAAGACCTGTATGCAAACTATGAAAAGTTAATTTTGAGATTATAAATAACAACTTTGTGCTTGGCAACTATCATAAAGCTGGGACTGTTGTACCACCCTTTGAGCTATGATCAGAGCCACTGGATTTATGGCAAATAGAGGATCAAAGTATGTGGCAGGGTGACTAATGTTGCAAAAACATAATGCTGCATATTCTGTGACAGTATTAGTTCAGTACTGTCTAATGTTAACACATAATGCTGTATGTGTAAAGGTTTTACCTCATTATTACCAGTTATAACCTTAATCCAGCAATCAACAACCAGTTAACCTTTGCAAAGGGTCTGGCACTCCCTTTCAACATGTGGAGAGCTCCTTTTTGGGAATGCTTGATCCCTTTGAGTGACAAACCTATGTTTTTGTTAAACTCTGCAAATTATGTAGAAGAACGTAGAAGAATATAGATCATGTGGCACAGTAAATCCATAATTACAAAGAAAAGGCCACAGCCAAAAAAGTGCCTAACTCAGGTAGCCCTTCATATTACAAGTCCCTAGATGAAAGTTAAAATGGGCTTTCAGTAATTGACATTTTCTTTTAGAATAGTCATCTACAAGACCAAAGGATTATCTTTATTGCATGCTTTTAATAGAGCAGCGTCAATATAGCTATCAGATGTACCAGTAACACATTTTTGCTATGGCCAAATTGGCAAAGAACTGCAACCATATAAAAGGCCTCTTGTGAGAATTAAAAGAGGTTTGCTCCAACTGAAATAAACAAAAGATTGAAAAAGTAGCAATTATGCCTTTGATAAAGTGTTTATAGGAATCCTAAATAAGAACGAATCAGTATGGTATGTATTACTGTTTTGCGACTGAATTCCAGTCACAAAACAGTCATATATTACTACCAGTTTAAAACTAATGGTAACCCATTCATGAACAGGAAGAGGTCCCCAAACCTTCCCTTTGAGAATTTTAAAAACATATTTTAAGAGCAGGCTGTGGTCCCACAAACCACTTCCTATTCTTAAAAAAGAAAACAGCAAAGTTTCATTTTTTTTTAAATGCATACCATTTTCCTTTAAGGAAAATGGGCTACATTAAAAAAAAAGATTGTTTTATTAAATAGCACATTAAACAGCAATCACAGACATGGTGGTCTGATGACCTCAGCCGGCCACCATTCCTGTGATGGATGTGATTCCTAATGGGTCGCAAATTGCGAGTTACCTCATTAATATGCATGAGGTAGGTTGATTTGTGACCCACTAGGAATCACTAATGAAACTAAAAAGAGATTCATACATTAGGAATATCGATTTCCTAATTGCGATATGGAGAGAATCGTAATTAGGAAATTGTAATTCCTAATGTTAGTACATCTGGCCCTTAGAGTATTAGAAAGTACTGAATCCATCAAAATACGCAATAGATGAAGAGATCCACATAAATCTATCTTTGTAAATATCTGTAAACTCTGACCATTCTAAAAATCACTAGTTTATGGTAATTAGTAATGAATATTAAATATTAAGCATTTTACTTCTTTGTATTCAGAGCCAACATGGTGATGAAAAGCCTTGTCACAAAAACCACCTGTAAGGTACAGAAGGAACAACATGCCATTTTGTATGTTTTGAAGACAAGGTTTTAGCACCTGTTTTCTAATTCAAATTCTTGTATTTCTGGTGTCTCACACACCTAGATTGTCACTTATTGTGATGTTGGATAGAATACATGTGCTGAAATCTTGGGTCATGAGGTTCCATGGTGGGCGACTAGAAAAAGGAATTGGAGAGGACATTGATTTGGCCACTGCTTATCAGAAAGTCCAGTTGCATCCATAAATTAAGAAATTAACTGTGTTCATTACTTCATTTGGGTGCTTTCAGAGTACATTTTGGGCTAGTCTCAGCTGTAGCAATGTTCCAAATGTTAATGCATGAGCTATTTAAAGAGATGAAGAATATTATAGTTTTCCAATTCAACATCATAGTGATGAGTAAGACAAGGACTGAACATGACAAGAAACGTATGCAGGTAATACAAAATGTAATCAAAAAGAGCTTACTGCAGATTATATAGCAAGTTTGAAAGAGAGAAACATTTATATGTAGGTCATGCAGTGAATGGAGAAGGCATTAGACCTAAAATGGATTTGGAAAAGGCTATAAGAGATACTTGCTCACTGAAAAATAAAGATGATGTAAGAGCATTTATAGGTCTTATTGAATTTCACTCCAAATGTATTCACTTTTTTAGTAAAATATACCCCATTTGACAACTTTTTAAAAGCAATCTAACTGAGCAGCTGTAGCGAAGGCAATCAGCAATCAGCATACAGTCGTGGACATCTGGCTGGAATCCCCCTCTAAAGTGTATGGGACAAAGTAGTGTTTTTATAATAAAACAGTTGACATTCTAAGAAAGGGTTCCCACGTAGGAATATTTGTGTTTCTGTGAATTTTGGAGACACAGTGTACCACTTTTGCCAGCCACCCTATCTGACTGCAGCCTGGAGGAAAGTGAAATGAATGTCCTGCTAAGAATGTAATTCTGTCCTAGGCAAAAGAACAAAAAGAATAAAAGAATAAAAAGAAAACAATACCACAAATGTGGCTAATGCTAGAAAAATACAGTAAAGCAATGCTGAATAAAATGTAACTGGGCTAAAGTGTACAACAGCAGGCCTAGGTTGCTAAAATAACATGTCTAAAATATGGCTAAAAGAGCAATACAACACTATCTACCCAGCACACTACAGAGCTGCCTCTTTCTTATTTAATTTGTGAAGGAGCTAAAGACATACCTTTTGAAGAACACTGCTTCTCAATATAGTAAAAGTGCACCTCCCTTTCAGAAATGCAGCATCCCCACGCCCTTCTCCACAAAGCTCTCTCAGTTTGCATAGTTGTCCTCACCATGTACAGCACTCTGCTGCAATCTGGCTACACAAATACCACTGACATGCATACATACACAATAGGGGGTACAAGTGTCTGTGAAATTGGAGAACAGTGCAAACCGCTCGACCTGTGAGTTGCTACCTTTATGGGAACTATGGGGGTAGAAGTAGATCTGAGAGCTGCACAGAGACTTACTACCATTGTAAGTTGGTAGTTCCAGTGGTTCCCAACCTGTGGGTCCACGAGACCTCCTCAGGGGGCCGGTACTGCATAGAAAATTCAGTAATATTAACAGATTAGAACCCCAGCTTTCAGTAATGGCTCAGTGGGGGGTCCCCAGATTCCAATAATGATTCCGTGGGGATCCCAGGGTTCCAGTAAAAGGGGGGGTCCTCAGAAGTCAAAATATTGGGAACCACTGGGTAGTACGATATGCTTACAGACCCAAAAGGTTCCTTATAACCAGTTACTCAGCAATTGATTGTTCTCCTTCAATGCTTAAGGGAAAATGGTAGAGTTTTCCAGTCTGACTTGCAAATGTGGATGTAGCAAACTCATACTAAACGTGGGACATCCTAAAGCTCAGATTAATAAATGATAAAGTAGTCCATGGATTGTCCTGAGACTGGTGCGGTAATGAAGACACAATGAACTTCAGTGCCAAGCCACCTTGTTTACATCATGTGCATTAATTTAATACAGGAATGTTCGCGTTATTGAGATGTAATCTGATCTGTGGTCTCAATATTGACGGAGTCTGACTTGGGTTTTTCAAATGTTATAGATTTATTTCATGGATTTTGTGTTTCTGCCTTACAAACTGTGTTTTTATGTTGCTTATATACCATCCTTTGAACCATTTGAGAACTGTATCGAACTTTAACCCTAGACATGGGGTGGAATATCGTATTCAGTGAAGCGACGTTGGAGAAACTGTGGTGGCCTTCTAGAAATGCTGCCTAGTTTTTGTAAATTAATTTCAAATATTAAACGATTTTTTTAGACTAAATAAAAAAACCTTTGAATCGAATCAAAATCCTAGAGAACGAATGACAGAGAGAGGGATGTGTTGGAGATTAAAAAAGGTATTATCATAGAATAATCTTACTGCGCCAAGGCTGGCAGAGTTTAACCATACGTTCATTGGTGAGTTTCTCAACTATCTCCAGTAAAAATCATCGCTACTAGTCTTCACTACTTACCCGGAAGAAGTACTTAGCACGCATTTTTATAAGTGCTGTACCGAATGAAAACGTATCAGAAGAAAGCCTTTTCTGAAAGGCTTGATATATAAATGACACTTGTAGATCACCTGCCAAACTGTTTGATGTCTTCTCTAATCATTTAAGCTCCTTCTCTGTACCCTTGATCCTTGATCTTGTTTGAGGTGAGTGAGAAACATACAGGTGCCCAAGCGCCTTATTATTTTAGACTTAATGAGAGGCACTGATGGCAAAGTGCTGCATATGTCGCGTGCTGTATGAGATGGACCGCACAATGTTTTATTTTAAACAAGAAACCGCCTCCCAGCTAAGCCACACATTGATTGTAGCTCTCTTTTCCTTGTAGTGTTTAATATGTTTTGGGATGTGTTTGATGTCTGTCCTTAATTAAAGCTTTTAAGAATAGTAGTGCAGAGGTGCTAGGAAATTGACAGTGAAGTCATTTTGAGGCCTGGCATTCAACTTTCTTTCATTCTTTGATCTCCCATTTCAGAGAGCTTGTGGTTTCCTTTTCTTCTTGTTTTCAACACGACATGTCAGAAATATTGTGCATCTCAGCGCGTTTGTGATTGTACTTACGTCTTACACACTAGTGTTTGTGAATATTCTGATCTAACAGACTGCCGCCCCCTACTTATCACTTTGTGTTAGATAACGGTCAGTTTCATTATGCACAGTAGTAAGGGGACACGCCGTATGTCGGAGAACAGACAGCAAAGTTAGAAAGTAAAAATGTACCCTGTTGTCAAGTACTGTTGTCACTCTGTTGTCCAGTGCTTCTTCACGCCACCCTAATGGGCCCTTTGGGGGACTGCTGAGAGCAGAGAGGTCTCCCCCCCCCGGAGTTTTGGGGAAGGTGGTATGGCCCAGGGCGACATTGGGGCTTCTTTGGGCTATTTTCATTGGGCTGTGGGCGCCAGGTATTTTAAGGCACCATCTTGTTATAGGGTCACCATTTTGTCACAGGTGACATGGTGGCCGGTAGGTAGGCGTAGGGAATTATTTATTGTTGTCGATTGTTCAGCACGTAGTTAGCCATTGGGGTAAATATAAAAAAAACTAAGAAAACAAAACAAATAAGGTGGCAGAATACAGCCAATAAATAAAAAAATAATACCCATACCGTTAGCCAGAGGATTAGCGTTAAAGGCAGCGTGGCCGTATGGCTGAGGTGAGGAAGGCGCTGCAGCTGCTCCAGGAGGCCGAGTGCATTCACTTGGTCCAAGAATGTGCCCTGGAGCACCTGCCCCCGACCAGGAAGACGTCAAGTGGCGTGGCGGCCTCCGCAGTGGCCCCGGAGTAAGGTAGACCAGGTAAGGCAGGGTGTCCGGAGGAAGTGGCGTGGGGCCAGTGGAGGGAGGGAGGGAGAAGTGTGGCCAGGGAGAGCGCATGGGCTCACCAATTATGGGAGAGGACACTCCGAAGAAGACTCAGCGTGTCGGGCTGGAGCCAGTCAGCAGTGAGGGTGGCACACTGGCACAAGACCCGTGCATTGCCCTCAGCACAACACGAGGCGGGAGGGGTGGAGGTGAATCAGCTCTGTGGGAGGTTCCTTCGGGGACCAGGAAGTGCGACGAGGGGCGGGGGTGGAGGGAGAGATCAGGAGGACCCTGCCAGGCCGGGACAGCTGACAGTGGGGGATTAGGGGGAAGGAGCATACCATTTGACAGTTGGGGCCAGCAGTTGCCAGTCGAGCAGGACGGGGAGGGGAAAGAGGCAGTGGGGGTGGGAGGGGGACATGGAGGAGGCATTCGCAGGGGGAGGGAAAGACTCCGCTTTTGAAGAAGTAGCCCACAATGTTAGTATAGAGTGACGATGAGGGAGAGGGGGGACTGATGGAGAAAGGGGTGAAACCCAATGAGAGTTAGACTGTCTTCGTGGGTTTACGGAAAAAGGAGTAACGAGCCTGGGGTGGGTGGGCGGTGGTCACCAAAGTGGGCAGGCGGGGGACAGAGTAAGTGTGTTGCTGGGGTGGTCAAGGGCCAAGAAAGGACAAGTGGTGGAAAGGGTTAACACCGGAACATCGTCCTGTTTTGGCAGGAAGAGGCAGGAGAGAACAAGTGTGACCCAGGTGGGCACAGTGCGGCTCGGTGATCCTGGTGGGAAGAGAATGTGGGGCCACGAGATGCCAGCGGGATAGCATCACCAGAGGACGGTGCACAGGCATCCCGGGCCACGGACACTCCCCGGGGAACGTGTGACGGTAGGGGTTGTCCCCCACCGGCATCGCAGTTTCAGGAGGGCAGCGTCCTGGCACATCAGAGGGGCATGGCGGGTTGTTTGCGACCTAGACCGATGCAACGAGAAGTGGAGCTGCAGCAGTGGATAACCAGGAGAGCAAGGGCCTTGGGGCAAGTTCCATCGGGTGAGTATGAAGGCGAGGTGTTGGAGACCTCCTGGTTGGAATGTGATGAGGAAAGCATGGAAGAAGGCAAAATTAGGGAAGACATGGAGGAGGGTGAGCAAGGATGGTGGGGAGGTGTGGGGGAGTTTCTAGCAATGTGAGTCAGTCATTTTAGGCACCCATGACAGGACGGTCAAGGTCAGACGGAGCCCGAAAGACGGCACCCAGCTGGTTAGGCGGAAAGCACAAGAACGGCCACTGTCCTTGGCACCAGGTGAGGGCACGCACAGCAAGGAGGCGGGTATGGTATCAGTGGCAATTGAGGCAAAAGAAGATGGGGGCTTCAGGGAGGCCCGTTTGCAGAAAGGCGTTTATGTATCAGATGTAGGGGTGGCAATGGAAGAAGGGGTTATGGCGACGGAGAAAAAGACAGGTAAAGGTGAGGTGGGGGACAATAAATCTGAAGTTGATGCCGATAGAAAGGAAGGGAAGGGATCAAAATTGCCTTACTTGTGTACGGCAAAACCATTAGGGGCACACCTCATGCAGGCAACAAAAGAAAAGATATGGTAGAGGGAATACGTTGAAATGCTAAAGTTATTACACAGGAAAGTTAGGTCAAAGGAAGGTTCTAAGGAGGAGGAATATGAACTGGCCAAGCGCCCGAAGGTTCCGATTACAATTGAAAATTGGACAGCCGCATTCTTAATATTTGCGAGTGATTATTGTGAACACTTTCCAGACAGGTCGGTTTCGCTTTTTAAATATATGGATATAATCCGCAAGGGGCAGTTGAACTATGGAGAGTACGCCTGGGTGCAGTACAATGAGAAGTTCAGGGCAAGAATGGCAGCCGATCCGGAGGTACAGTGGGGCGAGATAGACACAGACTTTTGGCAACATACAATGGGCCCGTCTAAGTTTGGGAAAAACATTTTTACTGCCAGCGGGCTCCCCATTACTTACTGGCCCTTTCGAGAGCCTACACCCAGAGTGGGGTGGGGGCAACCGCTAAAGGACAGTCAGCATCATCAGGAAGTGGGACAGCAAAGACAGGGGCCTGTTGGGACTACAATAAAGGAATGTGCTCTCGCAAGTACTGTAAATTTGGACACAAGTGCTCAAAATGTGCAGGGAGACATGCCCTCGTCAAGTCCTATGGGATCAACACACCCTCAACATCCAAGACGGGACAGGGACAGCCCAATTTTGAGGGACAATAGGGATGGCAGGGACCACTGAGAAATCGCGGGGACAGCGACCTGCAGGGAAAAGCTCATACTCCGGTTAACACTGAGAGATTGAAGTCCTGGTTAGCACGGTATGACAGGAAAGAGGACACCAATGTGCTGACACAGGGCCTCACTCAGGGATTCAGGCTAGGATTCACTGGACTGCGAGAACGATGGTGGGCTGAGAACCTTAGATTTGTGAGAGAGGAGGTAGTACACTTAAAGCTGGAAAAGGAGATGGCAGAGGGTCGCATGGCAGGTCCTTTTGATGACTGGCCGCTGCAGAACCTTATGGTGTCTCCTATTGGGGTTGTGCCCAAGGAAGAGGCAGAACAATACTAATTAATACAACATTTATCATGGCCGGAGGGGTCATCAGTGAACAATTTCCTACCAGAAGATCTGATAAAAGTATCCTACATGTCAGTAGATGTGGTGACATGGTAGAGGCAATGGGGTCTCGTGCCCTGGTGGCAAAAACTGATATTAAGTTGGCTTTCAGGCTGTTACCCGTGCATCCCCAGGATTTTCAGTTGTTGGCAATTCAATTCCAAGGGCGGTGGTATGTGGACAAAGCACTGGCAATGGACTGATCCATTTCTTACTCGAATGTTTTAGCACATACTTGCAATGGATTTTCACTACCATCACAGGGCATAGAGAGGTGACTCATTACTTGGCTGATTTGTTCTTTGCTGCCTTAATGGGTTGCGCAGAGGTCATGCAGCGAGTTGAGGACATTATTGAGGATCTGGGAGTGCCCCTAACCTCCAAAAAGACAGTGGGGTCCGGTACGGCCTCATCTTTTTTGGGATGGACACTGAGGTTATGGTGGCTCACCTACTGAAAGAGAAGAGGGTGGGCATGATACAAACGGTACAGGACATGTTGGGCAGACGCAAGAGACATACAGGTATTGTTAGGGCACCTTAACTGTGCTTGTAGGGTGGTGAGGGCAGGGAGGACATTCTTTAGACAACTGGGTCTGGCTTTAGCTGGACAATCCTTGCCTTACCATCACGTGTGTCTCAGGAGGACTTGAGAATGTGGTACATATTCTTAGACTCCTTAAATGGAATACCTTTGCACTTGTGGAAGGACTGCGAATGGGATGCACAAATATTTTCTGATGCAGCAGGAGCATCTAACTTTGGCATATATTGGCAGGGCAGGTGGTGCGCAGGAGAATGTCCGGAAGAATGGAAGAATGGAGGGTCGGAGCATATAATTTCTGGAATTGTTTCCCCTAGTGGCAGTCTGTTTATGGGGACACATGTTAGAACACAGGAGAGTATTATTTCAGGTGGACAACTTGGCAGTTGTGCAGGTAGTGAACAGACAGTCTGTGAGGGACCTATAGGGTTTACAGCTGTTAAGGGTGCTTGTGTTGGAATGCTTATGACAGGACATTTTATTTAGGGCAATGCATGTCCCGGGAGTGAACAATGACATTGCAGATGTTTTGTCTCATTCACAGTGGAAGAGGTTCCATGGTGTGGTCATGGAGGAGGACCTGATCAGGTAGGAAATGCCAGAAGTGCTGTGGAGTGTAGGCAGCAGAGGATGGTTCGCTTGGAGGTGAACTCACTGGCACACTCCACACAGAGGGCGTATGTGAGGGTATAGCAGGAGTTTTTGAGATCTAGGACATGCAGGAGGGACACTGAACGGAAGAGGGTAAAAGATGTGGTTCATCTTATCATGGACCTGGTAGATAGAGGTCAGTCCAGGATACCTATAGTGTGGAAGTTGGCAGGACTAGCTTTTATGGGGAAGATGTTGTGGGGTTACCCGCCATCAGCAGGGGAACTGGGTCATAGGATTCTTGAGGGTTGGGCCAAAGAGGGGGAGTAAGAGAGAAAGGGGTAGGCAACCAATGTCCTTGACGTTGTTAAAAAAGGTGATTGGGATTTTACGGGTCATATGTGTGGATGAGAAAGAAGTACTGTTGTTTAGGCCCCTCATGTCTTGTATGTTTCTTGGTGCATTTCGAGTATCCAAATTGTTGGGGTCAAAATAGACAGCCGGCATAACATGGAGGGAAGTGCAGTTTAGTACTCATGGCATTGCCATAATGCTGCAGAGTTCCAAAACCAATCGGGGGGAGAGGCATTGATGTTTTTCTCAGGCAGTATCCTCTGTCTACGATATGTCCCCACTCCTTGGGGAAACAACTGAAGTTTTACAGTACTGATCGGGTGGCACTGGTATTCCAGCATGCCGAAGGGAGGAAGTTCACATCCAATCAGCTGTTGGCAGTTATGAGAAAAGGCCTGACTGTAGTGGGATGAGACGCAGCGCAGTTTGAACTCATTAATTTCGGATTGGGGGTAGCGACAGAGGCAGGGAGGCGGGGATGGAACAAGGACGAGTTAGTTGGGCTGGGTAGGTGGAAATCAGACAGTTGTAGGAGGTATGTCAGAAGTGGGGGACAGTCTGGGTCGGGTGACCGCACCGAATTATCTTTTTTCTCCCTTTGCAGGTGTGGTGCCAGGTCCGTATGTGAGATTCTGGGTCATGGGCCATTTTTTTATAAAGTGGGCCAGTGGCAAGTAAGGAGAGCAATCATAGGTGAAAACCTGGGGTTGGAGAGGGAGCGGTACAAAGTGAGATAGGATGGTAAAGGGGGGGTGAAGTGGCAGGAATTGTTAGGATGTTTACAGAGGTTGACAGTCAGGTGCACTTGTCCAGATGCCTTGTTAGTACACGTCGGGGAGAATGACTTAGTGGCAAAAATGGGTTTATATCCAATGAAGGCCATGAAGAGAGATCTGCAGGAGATTCTCCAACAGTGGAGAGGGTGCCATGTGATTTATACAGCCTTTGTTCTGCATTGGTGCTGGAGAGTGGCCAAAAAGCATGGGGCTATTGAGCGGGTGAGGAGGAAAATCAATAAAGAAATGAAGGGTTTCTGTGCGGCACAAGGAGTTACATATTTGGAACACAGGGACCTTAGGTTTGAAGACGTATAATTTTTCAGGGGGGATGTTGTCCACTTGTCATTTACGGGCATGGAGTTGTACCCACTCCATATGAAAGAGACACTGAAGGACCTTCTGCAGGAGCGGTGAGAAATGGGGGGAGGTTGGGTGGGGCAGCAAAAGTCAGATGACTCGCTTTTTTTCTACCGTGGCTGAGGCAGAGAGAGTTCACATGCCAACTGAATAGGTACTGATAGCGAACCTGGCAGGATACTTTGACAACTGAAGGGGGGTGGACAACAGCAGGACAGGACAGACAGGAAGGAAACTTGGTATTAGGAGTTATGCTAGTTGCAAGTTTATTTGTTAGGTTCCATTAGGACCCGGTTAAGGAGACAAAACGGGTTTGACAGGGAAAACAGTATTAAAAGATTAATGTAGTAAGAGATGACAGGGTTAAGATAAACGGGAGGGGTAGGCCACAGTAGGGCAGGGGGGAGAGTTTTGGCTATGTGATTTGGTTGTATAGTGAGGTTTTAGTTTTGTAAGGCAAAGGCCAAGGTTTTGTTAATTGTAAGTGCACCTGTTTCCAATCAAGCGGCCTTTTTCTCACACAACAAAGGATGTCATGGTGTTGTTCCCTCTTCCCCAATGACGACTGCTGTCCATTTTGTATGAAACAGCCAAAGAAGCAGGCGGCACAGCAAATATATTTATATATAACTCCACCAACGTTCCTCAATGATTCGGACACTCCTGGACTCCGATGTAAATTTTCCTTTTATTGAACGAAATAAGCCCTCGCTCAATGCGTTTTGGCCGTATCCCTGAACATGGTATATATTTAGCACAGAAACTGCGTGAGTGATGCAGCTAATTATCAGACATTAGCCGTTGTCTTCATAATACAGGTTTTAATAGGTAATGCACCACTAGATAGGTAACGCACCGCTTGACATTTTTGCATACCATGCAAGTTACTCAGTAACATAGTGATATTTGTGTTATTATCTCAAAAACTACTAAACTGATTTATACCAACTCACAGAAAGAGATTTTTCTGGAACAAAATAAAGCTTTCTGCCAGATTTGTTGTAATTCAGTTCAGCAGTTTGGGCTGTAGTCGTGTTCAAAATATCTATGGGAAATTGCAGGTGGAAAATGTATTATGGAGGCACCCCTTTTTCTTAGTCTCTGCTTGATGAAACACCGCAAACTAGCTTGCATACCTGTTTTGAAAATTTTATGAAGATTCTTGAAACGATGCCAAAGTTATTGGCAAAATAAAAAATGCTCCTTCTGTGGGAATTAGGTCAAAACTATAACTACCTACTGGCTATCCCCAGTAGGTTTTATATATATGTAAAGAAGCGGACCTAACAATAACTACCTAGTGGTATATATGTATGTCTGTGTGTGTGTGTGTGTGTGTCTATATATATATATATATATATATATATAGACACACACACACACACACATATATATATATATATGCACACACACACACACACACACACACACACACACACACACACACACATATATGTATATATATTTTATATAACCAATCTGGTTTGCAAGCATCAATCTCCAATGTAAATAATAAATGCAGGCAAATCATGTGATTCTAATTCACTACTTATGTGAGGCACAAACATAATCACCAATCAATAACTAATAAAAGAGAATTTTGACATAATTGATTCATTTTGCATGATCATATTCACTGTCAAATGTACATGATGATACCATTGATTGACATACTCTCACTGTAGGACGGGGTGTAGCGTAAAGAACAAATATAAGGTTTAAACAATAACATCCTGAAAGGACTAATGGTATACCAATACCTCTGTGTACTCCTCTGACTACCATCTTATCAGGACCACCAACCTAACCTCCTTCCCCGTGTGTATGATCTGGCTGCTGCTTCCCACCAGGAATCTCGCCTGATTGCCCCACGTGACGGCCCCACGTCCTAGCTAAATAAAAGGCACCCATAGTGAAAATGCAATTTCCATAGACATCCGGACCATCCACACCCCAATCAAGTACGTAGGCTCTTACTCTCCTATATGAACCCAAAGCTCCTCATCACTGTTGTGACCTATTGCCATCTTAGTTTGCAAATTGATCATGTACCCAGATTCTAGTTGCCTTAAACTATACATGCTGTTGCCTCCCCTTTCCTCTTTTGGTACTTGGTCTAGGCAGAAAATTCTCAGCTGATTATTATCGCTCTGATGTACCATTTCAAAATGTCTTGAAACAGGATGTGTGAGGTCTTTGTTAGTGACTGCTCTCATGTGCTCAAGCACATGTTTAGCTGGCTTTGTAGTGCTCCTGATTTATTTGTTTGCACATTGGCACATAAGACAGTACATGGTATATACAGAATTGCAATTCAAATTGCAATTGCAATTACAAAAATTAGTATTTTTTTTCTTTTGATTAGATCCTGTGATGTCATATTGCTTAACGTTGCTACTTGCCGCACAGGCTTTGCATCTGGTACAGGGAAACAATCAGACAGTACTTATCCTATGTCAGTCATTCTTCATGAGGTGACTGTGTAACAGATGGTACCTCAAAAATCCAGACCTTTTATATGTGACTAGAGGTTGAAAAGATATATTCTGTCACCTTTCACATTATTTGTGTAGAATTGCCAGTTTCCTTTAAGAATATTATACACCTTGGAGGAACTGGTGAAAAAGTGTGCAGTCATTTGTTGGTAACTGGCCTTTACTCTGCGAGACGTTTATACTGTTCCTGTGTCCTCACCTTTTCCTTAGCTTTATGCAGGATGGCTTGTGAATAACATCATATCCTGAACTTATTAATGGTCTCTTCCTCTGCTGCCTGATAGTCAACTTTGGTTGAGCAGTTGCGCTTTTTGAGCAGCAGCTCGCAATAAGGTATACAGTTTTTTAAATTATGTGAATGATGGCTCTTAGAGCATGCACTAGGGAATTGCCTGCTGTTGGCTTCCTATAAATAGAGGTGTGCAGTTGATTATTCTTCACAAATGCTGTCAGATCAAGAAAAGATAGCTCAGTCTGACAAATGTGGTGGGTGAAATTGAGTGATTTACAGTTAAGCGTGTAACGTCATCTTAGGCTGTCTGATGAGCCCCTTTCAACACAATAAATGGATCATCTATATAGCATGCCCAAAGAACCAGGTTATCTACTCATTCCTCACAATCTTCTTCCCAGGCCACATGCTACTCACACCATCCCACAAATAATTTGGTATAGCTGGGGGAGACGCCTGTGTTGTTAAGAGAGAAATCAATCATTTGTAAGATCTTCAGTAATTCAGGGATCTGCTTCTCAAGAAAAATGCCATTGCCTTCAGTTCAGCAGAGTGTGCAATACTTGAATAGAGACTCTCTACATCACGGTCTTTAAGTTGACATATTTTAGGTTAGAGTGGGTTCTCTCACAAATTGAATCAGGTCATCCCACTCATGCACAGTGCAACTCAATGTCAAAACCAGGTTGGTGGGCCTGGGTTTTCTCAGCCTACATTTGAGTTCTCCATCACAACTCAAACAATATTCATTGGTGCCACTATGGCACGCCATTGAATTAATCAAGTTGTTTTCTAAGTTTTCATCTTTTTCTTGAACATTGTTAACAAAACCTCTTGCAGACATATTTTGAAGATTAACTCCCATATTTGATTCTGATTTTCTGCAAACGAAAGTCCAGACAACTCACTCTCCCATGGAAGGTGAAAAATGTATTTGATACGCTGTCTGAATCGTGGGTCCTTTGAATATAATTGTGTTGATCTGTATTCAGCTGCTGGTATTTGCATGGGCCTGCCAGCATACTGATCTCCTACTCCAGTGGAAAACAAGTGGGGAATACAGCAAGCCTTTAAACTTTTTCCCACACAATAATGGGAGCTCTTTTAGCTTGCTTCATTTGGAAACGGTTATTAGCATCACCAATGACCTCTTTGGAATGTAATGGATGTATGCTGTAGTCCTCATTAATTTGCTCTGATTAGGATGTATCTACTTTTTCTATTTGTCAAATTCCTGGCAAACTGACATTATCAACATTTGATATATCACGATCCACATCAACATTTTTATAATAAACATTATTTTGTACCAGGTATAATGTTGCCTGTTTAACTTTATTAACATCAACAAACTCTTGCCAAATTGTTTTATTCTTAGTTAGTACACCATTTACCAGAATAATAAGTGGCTTTTCATTGTCTTTCTCCATTCCTACAGTTTCAACATTTTTTTTAAGTCTAATGTCAAAAACGCTACTTTTCCTTTAAGCCCTTTCAATAAGTCTGTTGGATTTGTTTTACCTGTTTTTGGTCCCAATCGTATAAGAGCATGAAATTGATGTATAGTTTAAATGAGGATAGATCATATACATTTAAGTCATGTAGTTGTTCTGGTATAGCCACAAGTTCTAACCCGTTATACACTGCTCTATCTGGTGTTTTCTGATCCTTTGATTTATCATAGCAGTACTTACATATAACTTACTGAGAGCAAGTCAAAATGCTCCTCTGTAAATAAATAAGCAGCAAATAATTGCCACTTTTCTTTGTTTTCTCCTTCTTTTTTGGAAAATATGTCTAAATATCATGTTTGACTTTTATAGTGAGTGTGTCTACAGCAAATGTAAACATAGTTTGTTTTTTCTAAACAAGTTGTCTTGCACTTTATAATATCTTGTTCAAAATTTTCAATAGCAATATCCCTGCTCTCTTCCTTAATACCTGTACCTAGGAATTCTTCATTCTCCCTAGATTCATCTACAGGACCAAAGAACCAAAGCTGCCATCCTCATAAACATTTTCTACCTCTTGTACGGTACTATGCAAAAGTACTCTATTCATCTCTTCTAAACATAACTCTTGACTCTTCTAACTCAACTTCGTATTTTTGAATGGTGAACTACCAACATCCTAAAGTGATGAAGGGTGCTCCGGCACACTTTCTTGAATGAATGTCATTGTAAATTGGCCTGCGTTCTTACTTTGCATGGATCTAATACTTGCAAAATTGTAATCTTTAGCTTGAGACTTCTACGTGGAAAGTTATGTACAAACATTCTTAATAAATCTATAGCTGCTGAATTGAATGCTGCAAATACTGATACAGTTACATTTGTAAACAGGGCACTGTCTACACCGTCCCTGAACCTCTTCAGGTATCACCTCTTCCATATTTCTAGGAACAATCTCCTCTTTTTCAGTGGGTCTCCCGTCCTGCATCTCATAACATCGACCAGTTGAATCAACTACATGTACTAATGTGTTCTCCTGCAAATAACCCTCTTTAATAAAGTAAAGTTCTGTAATGGAGATATGCTTCCATTCACCTCTAAAGATTTTACAAAAATTACTTTTATTAATATATCTTTTCCGCTGGCTTCATTTTGTCATACTTGACACTGTTTTGTCTACTGTTTTCATTCTTTTGAGTAGAAAAGCAAAAAAGCTTTCTCTTTAAGGAAAATGCCTTATCAACTACATCCTCAACACATTTCTTTTGTTTCACTACTTGCTCTTCTTATACTGCTTTATATTTTTCAGTAAGTTCTGGAATAACCATGCATGGAAGATTTTAGCTCTAATTTCTTTGAACTGTTGCTGTCCTCCGGTTATGCTTTCTACTTTTTTTAATGTGTCCTTCATTTGGCGGGATTTTTGTCCATCTTTGCTTGAATGCAAACCTTTCTTTTTATGCATCTCTGCATGCAGACTTTGCAATTTTCCACAAACATATTCTAGGAATGTTACTGTTTTCTTACAAATAGATATCTGAAAACAAAACAAAAATATCAACATATTTACTTTTGCACAAAATATTGATGAATATTATACAATAAGCATTTGATTATAGTAGAAACAGTCACTTCACTATCTGGAAGACACTTAATGTATCTTATTTTCCAAGTTTAAAGAAGACTATGTGAGCCTCTGCCCTTATAGATATCAGTGTCTAATTCACTGTTACAGTATATACATCAGCATGTGCTTCGGTATCTCACTGTATCTACCTGTGTGTGTCTCTAAATCTTATGACATGCATCACTTTGTCTGTAGGTACTTTGGTGTATACAGAGCTGGGACTCTCAGTATTTCACCATATGCATCCATTTATCCCTTGGTGTGTCAGTTGATGCATAAGTGTGTGCGTGAGTGTGTTACTGTATAGATCACTATGTGACTGAGTGTATCAGTGTATGTATATTTCTGTAACTATGTGTGCTACTGCATACATGACTTTCTCCTTGCTGTGTCAGATTATCCTCCAGTATCTGCTCATATTTATTATAATATACAGCATTGTTTATCTTTACATTTTACAGTATGGGTTAGTGTGTGAATGAGTGTGTTAGTGTCTCCATTAGTGTGAGCCTAGTTTTCTAATTGTATGCATCATTGTGAATCTGGTTGTCTCACTCAGTCAGGATTTTACTGCATACATCATTGAGTACTTCAGTGTGTAACTGCATGGCTCAGTATCTTCCTGGGTATTTTATCAAATGCATCACTGTGTCCGAGTACGTTACTATATTTATAAGTGTGACCTTGGGTGTATTAGTGTCTGCATCCATCTGTCTTGGGGTTTATCTATGTATACATAAGTCCATCCCCGGGTGTGTCATTGTCTACATCAGTATGTAAATGTGAATGTACCTGTCTGTAGCAGTGTGCTTCAGGATTTCTCAGTGTAACCATCAGTTTGTAGCTATATGGATCACTGTCTCTGGCTATCTCTGTGTAGGTATTAGTGTATACCTTAGGATGTTACCATTTGGATGAGTGCATGCCTGGGTGTCTTAGTGTTGGAATGAATATGTACATAGATATGCTAGCGTATGTCTGACTGAATGCGTGGCTTTTAAAGACCCATTATACATAGATCCCTCTCATGCATAATACTGTATTAAATTGTGTTCCGTGGGTGTTTCTTGGGGTGTTCCGATTCAGCAGTCACAGAATATGCCAGAATATGATGCTTTCCCGTATTTACAAACCTGGAAAAGTGTCACTTTCCTAGGGAACCTCATGACTGACGTGAAAGTGGTAGAACAGGGACATTATTTTCCCCATTTGTTCCTCTTTGTATGTCTGGTGCTTTCTACACCACTCATGTAAAGAGCAAAACACCAATAATTATACTCTGTATATAGGAAAGGATCCCTTATTTTATATAAACACTCATCCATGCAACATAAGTACCCTGAACCTACCGTAGAAGGGTGTCAGCATTGCCGCTAGGTAGCTGTCTGTGTGCCAGCGTGGGGTAGAAATACAAGAATGCGTCATACCTTCTTCATATGGAGCAAACCTAACTTTTTTGTTTTGACACAGCACAGAGCCGCAAAAATATGTGCAGTACTACCCTGTGCCAAAACGTAAAATAGAGACTCACACTGCAGATGTGAGAAGCAACTAAATGAAACTTTAACTCTTACCTTATACACCATATAGGCTACATATAGCATACTTCAAACTTTACTCATTCAGTGTTGGAAAATGGTTTGTAACAGAAAGTTAATTTGCCGTTGGAAACATGTTATACTATGCAAAAGTTATAGCTTGCAATCAACTACCATTCTTCATTTTGTCGTACAATAAATGTCTTACTATACACTTAAATAAGAGCTGCAATACCTCTCTCCCTCTCTCTCTCTCTCTCTCTTGCAATTTACCTTTCTATATCATATATTTTTTTTAATCAATTCTATTTATGCACACATCTGTAATTATACATACATTATAACATAAATACTCTAATTTACATACATCTTAAATAGCTTTCATTGATAGTTAAAATAGTCTCATACTATCTTTTTTACTCTTTTCTTTCTGTATGCTTGAAACCTCAGCATAAAAATGGTACTCCATTCTCACACCAAGGAAAACATAATGGCAACCTTTTCAACTTTGCTCTGAGTGCTATTGTGTGGTTCACAAATCAAAAACTGTCTTTCATATTTATTTTATGTTAACCAACATCTGATTGTTTAGTGGCTGTAAACCCTTTGTTTCCCTTCCATAAAGAAGCCCAATTTGCTAGTGCATACTACTGAAGTCACAACTCCCTCACGGCGCTCAGCATGGCCCCCGTGTAACTTCGCAACAGAGTGGCGACTCCAGACGGTGGTTAAAAAATGGACTAATGATTGGTTTTCAATTAATTTGTATGCAGATATAATACATACTCATAATAATGAGTTGGAAAATATGTTATTTTCCAACTCATACTCTGCCAAACACATATTTTTTGTACAATTTCTGTATCCTTCAATGTAACTACCCTTCCCCACATAGGCCCTCATTACAACCCTGACGGTCGGTGTTAAAGTGGCAGAAATACCGTCAACAGGCAGGCGGTAAAACAAAAGGGATTTTGACCATGGTGGTTACCGCCATCCAAGACTGCCACTTTAACACCGACCGCCAGGGTGGTAACGGCTGATGGACTGGAGACTTCAGGCTCCAGTCCGGCGGCTGTCACAGTCCCACCCTTGGGATTATGACCCTGCCTACCGCCATGGTTTTCGGGGCAAGCGTACTGCCATGAAAACCATGGTGGTAGGCACTATCAGTGCCAGGAAATTCCTTCCCTGGCACTGATAGGGGTCTCCCCTGCCCCCCCTCCCCTGAGTCCTCCCCCACCCTCCCTCTCCGTCCCCAGCTCATGTACACACCCACACGCACACCCATATATACACATGCACACACGCATACCCACCACCACCACGCATGCACCGTATCATGAGCAATGATACGGCCTGGCGGTGCTTTGCTGGCGGACAGCGCCGCAGACCGTCTCCAGCCAGAGGACCCTCTGCGAGCAGGTAAGTTAGGTTCTCCGACCAGAGGTGGGGGTGTTGTGTGTGTGTGGGGTGGGGTGCATGTTTTGGTATGCATGCATGTCGGTGTGAGTCGCATAGGATGCATGCATGAATGAGTGACTGTGAGTGTTGTGCATGCGTGGGTGGTGGTGGGTATGCGTGTGTGCATGTGTGTATATGGGTGAGCATGTGGGTGTGTATATGAGAGGGGGGCAGGAGAGGGAGGGGGAGGGTGAGGGATGACTCTGGACCCAAATGTAGTATAGTTTCAATAAATGTTGTTGATCTTCAAGCTATTACACATATGGAGGATGCTACAATTGAATCAAGAGGTCAAATTGAAAAGGTAGATCAAACAAGATTAGAAGAAATTTATGGACACTACAGAATTTATCCTCTATATTCCAAAGAGGTAATCAGAGACGCTATTGATCTCTTTCAGATGAAAAAAGCAAAAGGTGCTCCCTTAACTGCATTGGAGAAAACCTTAGAAGCTCGCTGTTTTCCACCACTGTTTCCTACTGGAGTAGGTGGTGATATGATGAGCAGCTTATACAAATACCAGCAGTGGAGTACAGATCAACTAGACTTTGCTCAGAGGAGCCGAGATTTCAGCATTGTATTCCCTATATATTCCCTATAAATTTAATCTGCTATTTGAGATCAACTTGTCTGGCTTACCTTATACAGTTAATTATATTCTGAAAACAGGGATGAATTTGCAGAATCAGCAAGTGAGTTTGTTGAAAAAGTACATGGAAAGATGAAAATCTGGAATACAATAATTAATTTGATGGCATGTTAGCCTCATACCAACGAGTATTGGTATCCTCGTCATGGAGAGTTTAAATGCAAGTTGACAAACCTAGGAACACCTACCTGGTTTCTGACACTCAGTTCTGCTGAGTATACATGAGAGGAGCTCCTTGGTTTCTTAAGAGAAGCAAATTGAAATGTAAAAAACATCAATCTGAAGACACCTGGAGAACTCTGCTCAGTGGATCCAGCAAATATTTTCAGATATTTTAACCACGGGTTTCAAGCTATGATGGCTTTTAGCTGCAAAAAAATGAATCCTCGTCTTGTCACGGTTTCGGGCGGGTCTGATCAGGACTTTGGTTGGGACACCCCTTGAGGTCACCGAATATCCTAAAGAGGTAGTACAGAGGAGCAGCTAAAGGCATACACGGAAAGGACAGCTATGGACAGGCACAGGAAACAGGAAAGTAAAAGCAGAGCAACCCTTGTGTGAAGAAACAGGAAACAGATTACCAGTGGACAAACACGCTGGGGTTGTACACAGAGTAAGGCGCAGAACCTCCCACAGTGACAGGGAATCTCAATGCCTCTGTGCAGTTTGCTCTTACAGATAGTCACCCTGCCAGCCCCATAGAAAGGAGGCAGCAGAAGTGATTCTGTCTCTGGACCCTAGAGCACAAACAAGGATAGTACTTACATACACAGGACACGCTCTTGTGGGTCCAGCTGGAAACACAGTGGCGATTCCTGAGAAAACAGCAATAGCACACTGTCACTGTTAGGCACGATATACAACGTATAACACTGGACAAGGATGAGGGCTGGAATTGCCTCCTGGAAACCAGGAGCCAACCCCAGTACACAGGAGGACACGTATACACTGGTGAAGACTGATAGAACACTTACCAGACACAAAGAACCAAGAAGAAACAGAAGGGAACAAACAAAGAGGCAGAGGCAAGAACTAGGAACAGGCTCAGGCTGAAGCAAAGGCGGGTCTAGGACTTGAAAACAGGGCGCAAACTTCTGGCTGGGACAGACAGAGACAGGACTGGGAAACTGAGAACAGGCTCTGGCTGGAACAGGCAAGGACAGGACTGGAATACAGGGAGTAGGAAATGAGCAGTAAACAGGACTGTGAAACAGAGAGAAGGTTCAGGCTGAAACAAGGCAGGAGCAGGGCAGAGAAACAGGGAGCAGGCTTTGGAAGAAACAAACAGGTACAAGGCTAAGAAGTAGGGGGCAGACTCTGGCTGGAACAATCAGGAACAGGGCAGAGAAACAGGAAACAGGATCAGGCTGGAACAGAACAGGAACAAAACTGGATCACCATCCGACAAGGGGTCTGTAGCACAAAGGAATTGAAGTCCGATGCACGACGGGGAGCTTGAGGAAATGGCTGCTTATAAGCAGTTCCCAGCTGGGCTGCACAGGAGAGGTCACAGGTGTGTGTAGTTTTGGACACTTGCAAGTCCTGGAGGAGAGGATCCAGTGAAAAGGAGCAACTGGACTTCTCCCATAGAAGACAATGGGAAACAGAATCCGGGTTTTCCTGACTACCAAGCTGTGCATTATGGGATTTGCAGTCCCAAGAAGCAAATGTAGTCCTACACAAGTGTACCATGGAGAAAAGAGAAACATACAGGAGTCAGCAAGGGACTCTAGATAGGTGTTCAAGGTGATTCCCAGGCTTCTGACAGTCCCCTTACAGCGCCCCCTGGAAATGGGACGACTGAGTCGTAACACGTCTTGACAAAGTCACTGATTTCTTTTGGCGCAAAGAGTACCAAGTCTAAGGTGCTCCACATATTCACATGCTGTTATGGGTATAAGATGCCTCTAAGTTTGGAACAGACATTGATGAGTGTGTCTTGTCCTTCATAGAACAGTATGTAACATGTCATCCCAATAGAACGTACTGGCTAGGGATTGAGACATCAAGTTCTCTGATTCTAAAATCACAGGTGTGGTAAATACTGTTGTTGAACATATAAATCTAAAGCTACATTTTACACAAGGTGTTGTTTTGGATTCCCATGACCTACCATCTCAGACGGAAGAGTGAACAGCTTTTTGTCAGCAGTGAGGCACACTCTAACACAAAAATAACCAAAACATACTTACAATCTGAAAGAAAAGAAGCTTCAAAATATATAAATGACTACAACCCTGTTATTCTGAATATGTGGATTGCAAATATGTATGTACTATTGGTAGCAGATAACTCCGTTGCTCGATATGTGATTTATTATATCACAAAGGCAGAAAAGACAGAGATGAAAGAGGTTCGGGAGGAGATTTCCGTAGAAAAGAGTCTTACAAAGAAATTGTGCAGTTTTAGTTTGAAAATGCTTTCCCAGAGAGAAATTGGATCTTATGAATGTGCTGATAGGTTGAGCTCTGCAAGTTTGTTCTCCAAGTCTAGAGGAATTGTGTGGTTAAGCCTAGGCCTTGCAAGCAATTGTAATAGAGTATTGAAGTCTTTCCCAGAAATACAGTACAGTGAATAATTTGATCCCAGGAGTGTACAGACTTTCTAAAAACTAATATGTTGGATACATACTACCCAAGAAGGAGTCCTCATCTTGAAACCATGTGTCTCTATGAAGTACTTCTGAATTATACACATAGAAGTAAGGCAACTGAAAATATAGAAGAAGGAACGTTTGCAGTCACTGGATATGATAGTTGTTCGGTACACAACGAAGGAAATATAATTAACCACAGAAAGCTTGTATGCCATTCTGCAGAGAGAAGAGAGTTTTCCTATTCAGCACTTTTGGAACTCTTTAAGCCTTGGTGTGCTGAATCAGATTAACTTGGACAGTATAATTGTTATGAAAACTCATACAATGCTGTAAAAAACACTATTTAGTGTTGTGTGTTTCCAACATACTTGCAGATTTTGAAAGATGGAGATTTAACAGGAAGAAACCATCCCTGCTGAGATAGCCTGGGAGAGTTCACAAAGTAGCCAAAGGTCTGTACCAGGAAGTCAAGATCCTCTTGGAGAACCAAAAATTCTAAATGAAGCAGAAATAGCTATGAATGAGGTGGAGATTGCAATGCAACAGGCAAGAAAGGAAAATGTGGATTTTGAACAGTTAGTGGAACAACTGAACAGTGAACAAAGAAAAATGTATAATGATGTAAAAGGTAAAATAGAGCATGGATTCCTCCATGATAAGAAACTATGTGAATGTTCTTCTTATAGACCACTATTACTATACATCAGTAGACAAGCTGACACTTGGAAAATCTTCCTAATTAAAGTTCTCACCAGTTATCTACAGAAGACTACAGATTTGAATGGCATGTGTAGTCACAGCACCAACAGGATTTGATGCACATCATATTAAAGGAATTACTGTACATGGACTATTAATGCTACCTGTTGAACATGACAATGAATTAGAATATCAGAAGTTATCAAGAGTATTAAAAAACATGAAGCAACTAATCATTGATGAAGTGAGCATGGTATCAAACATAATGCTAGTCTTCATACACCTATGGATGCAGCAGAGTTTAAGAACCAACTATGTTGAACTTGTTGGAGGAAAGCATTTAATTGTCTTTGGTGATCGACTCCAACTTACTCCTGTAAAAGGACAACCTGTTTTCAAAACACTTTTGCATGAAGAAACAAGAAATTGCCTGGGGCACATTGGCAACGTGAACATTTGGTTAAACTTTGATTACAAGGAATTAGCAAAGAACATGCACTAAACATCTGATATGGAATGCAGAGATAATATTAAAATACATTGGAGTGGGTATCCTGACGAAAGAGCAGACGTGGACTTTGGAAACTCGCCTTATCATGTGTTTATTCCCAACTCACATTACAGCACCAGAAATAATGTTCAAGTTCATTAAAAGAGAAAAATCTAAAGTTTGTTTAATGCCAATACTTCAAGATTTCTCCAACTTTAATAAAAAACTACAATAACTGGAGAAAGAAGGTATTTTGGAAATTACAGCTATTGATAAAACTGAACATCTGGGAATCACGATACTACTGACAGATAAACTACGAGCAAAATTAGATTGTTTGGCAAAATCAGTATCCAAGACAGCAGTACTAGAAAAGCTTTTAAGTATCTGCAAAAATTGTCAAGTTATTTTGTGACATAATTCAGATGTTGAGGAATGCTTAGTTAATGGTGCAATAGGTAAAATTATTGATATCATTAATTTTCCAAATAGAGATAAGGTAGAATATTTGGCAATAACATTTGATCAGATAGATAATGTGAAGAACATTGGGCAATGTATTGTACAGTTTTTGCTTGGGAAAGACATTTATCCTATGGCAACAATTTCCTCTCTCTTTAGCATCTGCTGTAACCATCCATAAATCACAAGATTTAAGTGTAGATGCAGTTTTGGTTAACATTGAAAGTTCTGTATTCAAAGAAGGAATATCATATGTAGCAGTGCCATGAATTAAAACATTATTGAGTTTTTTTTTATATTAACTTTGATAAGAACAAGCTTTGTGCTGATATAAGCTGTGTAAGAGAGTACAATTGGTTAAGAAGTCTCATTTAGGCCAGTACCCGAGAAACAAATATTCTGCCCAAAGTGGGAGATTATAAAACACTATAAGGAGCCTCAAGAAAAGGCACAAGAACAGGACACCACAGAGAGAGCTAAGAATGGAAAATGGAAAATGATGGTGAAATTGTAGGTTATCAGTTGGGAAACAGTTCAGGAGTCAATTGCTATGCAAACATTGTTCTCAGTGTACTGTTCCATTTACCACATTTAGTAACCCCAATTGAACAAAGATCAGGTATAAGAATGTCTTCTGCACTATATTATGTGCTTCAATGTTTAATAAATGACAGAACTGTAATACATTTGGCTTCAAGGATCCAAGATCTTTTAGATACATGTACAAGATCAATAATGTTTACTCTCAACACTCAACAAGACGCACAAGAATTAGTATGGTCTTCCTTGGAGTTTTAGAACAACAAGTGGTAAATGTTGATGATCTCTTTGCACTCAGGTACAAATGGAACCATGACTGCAAAGACTGCTCTTTTACTTCTAGCAATGAAATCAACTCTGAACGATTTCTTTACTTAACATCACAGACTGTAAAACTGTGCAATTTGACATATTTTACTGAAATGGCAACTTTAAATGACCTGCCCAAACTGCAGATCTGACCTTATCTCTACTTTGTGTCTATGAAGAACAGGAAAATACCTTATAGTATTGTTACAAAATGCAGAGCAAGTGGTTCCAAAATGGAAATTCAAATTTAAAGCTTGAAAGCTGGGCAAATATCAATTTTAGAAAGAACATTTTCTACTTTGGATATCATCCTTCATGAAAGAGTTAATACAACCTCTGGATACTACACTGTATATTTAAAAAGCAAAACTGGATGGACAGAGTACAATGACAGCGACCTGAAATACAAACTTCCCTTCAAACTACCTAACTCATATCTTCTTCTAATTCTTCAACCAAAGTTCTAAGGAAAAGTTATGTTTAAAAAAGTGACGTACAGTGTTTCTTCTACATAGTTCATGTGTTTGCAGACATCTTTCAGCCTATTAAGGGTAGTGTCTTTAAAAAAAAGATGCTCAAATGTTAAGAGTCTTGTAATGTTCCATAAAGCAGTTAATATATCAAGTCTATATAATATTCTCTAATTCAAGTCTAAAACCAGAAGTACTTACTCCAAATACAGCAGCCAAAAGTTAAAAGAATAAAACTCCTTAAAATAAAAAAACTCCCCTTTTATTTCTCCAAACAAACTTTTACATCCTAATTGAGTTAAAAAATCTACAGTGTGGGATTTCCTATCAATTGATTATGAGCACTTTAGACATAATTTGGCCTAGCATAGCTCATGTATTTCAGAAATATTTTTACAATTATGAAGTACTTCACATTTACTTCTGATATTGTACCAGATAAAATTATTCAAGAAAAAAGTTATAGGCCCTCATTACAACCCTGGCGGTCGGTGTTAAAGTGGCGGTAATACCGCCAACAGGCCGGCGGTATAAAAAAGGGATTTTGACCATGGCGGTTACTGCTATTCAAGACCGCCACTTTAACACACCGACTGCCAGGGTGGTAATGGCCACTGGGCTGAGACTTCGATCTCCAGCCCGTCGGCCATCACAATCCCACCCTCGGGATTATGACCCTGCCTACCGCCATGGTTTTTGTGGCAAGTGTATCGCCATGAAAACCATGGCGGTAGACACTATCAGTGCCAGGGAATTCCTTCCCTGGCACTGATAGGGGTCTCCCCCACCCCCTCCTCCTCCTCAGAGTCCTTCCCCACCCTCCCTCTCCTGCCCCTGCTCGTATACACACCCACACGCACACCCACCACCACCCACGCATGCACACATACATACCCACACACCGCAACCCACACCAGCATACCTTGTCACACACATGCATTCACAACACTCACAATCACTCATTCACACATGCTTCCTACGCGACTCACACCCACATACATGCATACCAAAACATATACACCCCACCACATACATACAACACCCCCCCACCTCTGGACTTACTTGCTTGCAGGGGGGCCTCTGGCTGGAGACGGCCCACTGCGCTGCTGTCAGCAGGAGCGTCTGCCAGCAAAACACCACCAGGCCGTATCATTGCTCATGATACGGTTGGCGGTGTTTTGCTGGCGTTGCAGTGCTGCTGTCAGCAGCGCCGCCTTACCGCCGTCCGCCGCCATGACCGTCAGCGGTGTTCCGCCAGCGTTCTGGAGGAATACCGTTGGCGGTCATGATACGCGTAGACAGCTGGTAGCCACGGCGGTGGTATGTTGGTGGCTGCCGCTGTGGCGTTAGGCGGTCAATACCGCCAATGTTGTAATTAGGGCCATAGTCTGCTTGTTTAGATTATTGTAGTGACTGTAGAGAAAGCCACTGATTAAAGAATTGTAGTGAGTGCAATGCATAGTATCACTTATTTATAGTGATCTACTCTGCAGCGTTGTTTTTTTTTACAATCCATTGATTGTTTTTTCCCCACTGTTCGAAGATGGTGCCTTATACAGACCATATTTTATGAATGTATAAAAGCTGCGAAGGGTAAAAGAAGCAAAAATAAAAAAATTTACTACACTGTAATACAGTCTTTCAATGACTATTGTTATATCCGTGTCACTATGAAGATTAAATACTAAGATATTGTTATCTTTTTTTCCAATAGTGGCTGTAGTTGAGTGACATTAGATGTCTCAAAACAGCTCTTGAAGCTCATACATACTGCTCAGATATACCATTGAGAGTGTTTTTGAACATAAACTGCTCTTACCATACCTTTTCAAAAGTTTATTTTGCTTATTTCCCAATTAACCTTTCAGTGTAATACAACTAATTTTCAAGTAGTCACATAACAAGTTAAGCACTGAAGCACTTGATTACAGATGCCCTCACACAACTATTTACTCACCCATACAGCCACTCACTCAACCATTCACTCACCCAAAGAGCACTCACTCAACTCAACAGACACTCACACAGGTGCTACCTCACCCATAAACCCAATTTTCACCTTCTTAGTCACTCATACATGCACAAACAAAGCCACTAACTAACTTGTATAGCCATTCACATAGCCAGTTACTCACTAATGCAGTTACTCACACTACCAGTCCCTCACTGATTGAACCACTCATTTTGTAAATAATTCACCAATTTAGCCAGTGATGTACACACTCACTCACTCATACACAAACATTCACTCACCAATATAGCCCCTTAAGGACTCTGTCTATCACCCATACATCATTCATACATTCAGTGAATCACCTATACACAACTCATGCACTCAGCCACTTAGTCATACATGCACTCATACACTCAGTCAGTCATCCATTCAGCACTCATGAACTCACTCACTCACACATACACTCATGCACCCACTCACCCATACATGCACTCATGTACTCTTTAGTCACCCATACATCTCTAATGCATTCACTCACTTGCTCATACATGCAGTCAGTGCCTTTCCCATATATGCACTCATACACTCACTGACTCCCCTATAAATCATTCACCATTCATGCACTCATTCACTCTCTCATACATACACTCATGCACTCAGTCACATATACAGCCCACATGCAATCCGTCACTTCCCGTACATGCACTCACTCATGCATACATACACCCATGCTCTCACTCACTCACCCATACATGCACTCATCTACTCTTTAGTCACATATACAGCACTAATGCGCTCACTAACTGGCCCATTCATGCACTCATACAGTCAATGCCTTACCCATATATGCATTCATGCACTCACTGACTCACCTACACATGCACTCGTACACTCAGTCAATCACCATACACCATTCATGCACTCAGTCACTCTGCCATACATGCACTCATTCAGTGACATATACAGCACTCATGCTCTCACTCACTTCCCATACATGCACTCAGTCATTCACCCATACATTCACTCATGTACTCTTTAGTCACTCATACAGCACTAATGAATTCATTCTCTTGCTTATACATTCACTCATGCAGCCAATGCCTTTCCCATACATGCACTCATACACTCACTGACTTGCCTATACATGCACTCATACACTAATCAATCACCCATACACCATCCATGCACTCAGTCACTCTCCCGTACATGCACTCATGCACTCAGTCACATATACAGCCCTCATGCACTCCCTCACTTCCCATACATGCACTCACTCACCCATACATACACTCATACACTCACTCACTCACCCATACATGCACTCATCTACTCTTTAGTCACACATACAGCACTAATGCACTCACTCACTTGCCCATACATTCACTCATGCACTCATGCAGTCAATGCCTTACCCACACATGCATTCATACACTCACTGACCCACCTACACATGCACTCGTACACTCAGTCAGTCACCCATACACCATTCCTGCACTCAGTCACTCTCTCATACATGCACTCATTCAGTCAAAAATACAGCAGTCATGCACTCACTCACTTCCCACACATGCACTCAATCATTCATTCATACATGCACTCATGCAGTCACTCACTCACCCGTTCATGCACTCATACTCTGTTTCAGTCACCCATGCATGCACTCATGCACTCACCCATACATTCACCCATGCACTAACTCACTCACCCATACATGTACTAATGTATCCTGTCACTCATCCATATATGCACTCATGCACTAAATTACTTGCCCATACATGCACTAATATACTCACTTAATCACCCATACATTCACTCATGCAATCACCCTTACACTACTTATGCACTCACTTACTCACTCACACATACATGCACTCATGTACTCACTTATCTACTCATATATGCACTCAGAGAAGCGCCTATACAGCAGTCATGCACTCACTCACTCAAGTATACATGCACTCATACACTCAGCGAATCACCCGTACAACACTGGTGCAGAAACTGGGTCATCCATACATTACTTATATACTCACTTGCCCATACAAGCACTCATACTCTCAGTCAATCACCCATACACCAGTCATGCACTCAGTCACTCACACATACAACCTCTCTCACACTGACTTACTTGCTCATTCAGCCACTCACACACCCATTACAGCCACTCACACACCCACTCAGTCACACACTCACACAATAATCACATATGCACTCACTTACCCATGGATCACTTATACACTCACTCACCCATAAATGTACTCATATCATCCATACACCATCCATGCACTCAGTCACTCATCCATACACCAGTTATGTAGTCACTCACTCACCAATATATGCACTCATATACTCAATCACCCATACACCACTCATGCAGTCACTCACTAACCCATACATGCACTCATGCACTCACTCACTAATGCACTTATATACTCTTTAGTCACTCATACAGCACTAATGCACTCACTCGCTTGCCCATACATGCCCTCATGCAGTCAATCTCCCACCCATACATGGACTCATACACTCACTCTCTAATCCATACATGCACTCTTACACTCAGTCAATCACACATACACCACTCATGCACTCAGTCACTCTCCCATACATGCACTCATGCACTCAATCACCTATATAGAAATCAAGCACTCAGTCACTTCCCATACATGAACTCATGCACTCAATCACTCAGCCATATATGCAATCATGCAGTCAGTCACTCACCCATACACACACTCACCCATATATGCAGTCATACACTCTTTCAGTCATCCATGCACTATTTATGCACTCACTCACCCACCCATACATGCACTCTCTTACTCACCCACACACCATTCATACATTCACTCACACATACACACACTGTTGCACTCATTCACCCACCCATACATGCACTCATGCACTCTCTCACTCACCCATACATGCACTTATTAACTCAGTCAATCACTCATACACAGAATCACACACTCGCCAGTCCATGCACTCACTCACAAATATGTGCACTAATGCACTAATTCACTCACCCACACATGCACTCCCACTCAATAATGTATACAGTCTCTCACCTACCCACTCACTCTTCTATACACCACTTACGCACCCACTCACTCACCCAAAGAGGCACTCCCACAGCCACTTATTTTTGTACACATTTTACACTCAGTAACATTTAGAAAACACTCACAATTGTGGGATAATGTCATCAGTGATGTAATTTGAGGTGTCACAAGTGATGTCATCAGTGATGTGACTGTCCATATCATGAGTGATGTAACGTGTGAGGTCATTAGCAGTTCATTGCAGGGATTAAGTAATAGTTAGGCCATCTAACTATTACTGCTAAATTCCTCTGGTTTTGTAGGTTCAAAACGTGAGCCTAACTATAGCATCCCTGTAGCCCTTAGTTTTTTCAGTGAATTTCTAAGGCCTTTTAAATTTTATTTCCTGATTATAATGTCGCTGTAACCTTTGTTTTTTTCATTGAATATCTATCTATCTATCTATCTATCTATCTATCTATCTATCTATCTATCTATCTATCTATCTATCTATTTATATATATATATATATATATATATATATATATATATAAATATAGATATATCTGTACAGATATATCTATATATATATATATATTTATAGATCAAGAACTCAGAATAACCCAAACACAATCGAAGTCTAAAATCGCAAACAACCAAGACAGATGCATGCATGAATGAATGAATGGAAATATTTAAAGACCAGGCTACTCCACTGAGTGTCCTGAGGCTGTACCCGCAAGGGGCTATCCATATCCAACCACACTAGCATGCTGCAAACAAGTGGATTTTGAGAGCTTTCCTATGACCCAGAGTGAGAAACAAAGTGGATTCTCTGTTTTTTTCTGCATTATACTGTAGATGGCTCTCAGTCAATCAATGTAGAACAACCATCAAACAGGAACTGAATATAGAAAGCATGTTTGTGGAGAAAGGGATATGAGGTGAGAAGCAACTGGGTCTCATTAGGATACGATATGGTCACTAACCCATAGGATTCAATGAGTTTAGCTGGGGGAGGGGTATGTAAATATTCAATAAAGTAGGAAAAAGACAAAAGCACTGTGATACCCCTGGAGGAAGCTGCCTGCTGGTCGAGGCATAGACAGTGAGCAAGATTTCTTGCTCTCTTCCTGTAATGACTCACTCTGTCATGTGGTGACGCAGAAAAGAATGTGAAATGATGTCTTACGTCACTGACAAGCTTAGCAAAATCAAAGTGGTGCTTTACTCTTCATCATGGGTGAACCTGGTTACTTCTGCAACCTCAAGGGAGATAGTTTTCATCTGAAAATCTAACTGCAGAAGTTTATTCAATGTTAGATAGTTGGATAGTTGAGCCTTAACATGCTTTCCCAGCATCTTATCATTAGCAGGAAGCATGGCAGAAGTTGGACAAACTAGATGGATTGGTGACAATTTCTTTAAAAGGTCTATCATTTTAACTCATTTCCAGTGGAAGGGACTAATGCAGACTTTAGTGAACTGTTAAAAATCTGATTGAGGATTGGGACTATGGTCTCTGTGGAAGTGGCAAGCAAGGACAGAGGCAAGGGTCGCTAGGAGAGCCTGATCTACATTGCATGAGAGGCTGCTGTGTTTGAGCAGTAGAAAAAGGGTTGAATTTATACAAGGAGCAAAGCACGGTAGAGGCAAATGCATGTTTAAACTCCTAGCTGCTGCGCCTTTCCCCCCCCCCCCCAGTGCTGAGCCCTTTTTTGGCTTTTTGGGGTGGTTTGTGCTTAGGCCCTCATAACTTTTTGTCCACATAAGCTATCCACGCCAAATTTGCGTCCTTTTTTTCCAACATCCTAGGGATTGTAATGGTACCCAGAGTTTGTGGTTTCCCCTGGAGGAGACCAAGAAATTAGCCAAAATACAGTGAAAATTTTGTTTTCTTAAAAAAAATGGGAAAAAAGGGCTGCCGAAGAAGGCTTGTGGTTTTTTCCCTGAAAATGGCATCAACAAAGGGTTTTCTGGTGCTAAAATCACCATCTTCCCATCTTTCAGGAACAGGCAGACTTGAATCAGAAAACCACATTTTTCAACAAAAATTTGGCATTTTACTGGGACATACCCCATTTTTACTATTTTTGGTGCTTTCAGCCTCCTTCCAGTTAGTGACAGGAATGGGTGTGAAACCAATGCTGGATCCCGGAAAACTAAACCTTCCTGAAAAATAGACAAAAGTCTGAATTCAGCAAGGGGTCATTTGTGTAGATCCTACAAGGTTTTCCTACAGAAAATAACAGCTGAAATAAATAAATATTGAAACTGAGCTGAAAACAACAGCCATTTTTCTGTATGTTTTACTCTGTAACTTTTTCCTGCGATGTCAGAGTTTTGAAAGCAATATACCGTTACGTCTGCTGGACTCTTCTGGTTGCGGGGATATGTAGGGCTTGTAGGTTCATCGAGAACCCTAGGTACCCAGAGCCAATAAATGAGCTGCACCCTGCAGTTGGTTTTCATTCTATACTGGGTATACAGCAATTCATTTGCTGAAATATGAAGAGTGAAAAATAGGCATCAAGAAAACCTTTGCATTTCCAAAATGGGCTCTAGATAAGGTTTTGAGTAGCAGTGGTTATTTTCACATCTCTGAATTCCGGGGTGCCCATACTAGCATGTGAATTGCAGGTCATTTCTTAAATAGACGTCTTTTTTACACACTCTCTTATATTTGGAAGGAAAAAATTTAGAGAAAGATAAGGGGCAATAACACTTGTTTTGCTATTCTATGTTCCCCCAAGTCTCCCGATAAAAATGATACCTCACTTGTGTGGGTAGGCCTAGCGCCCGTGACAGGAAATGCCCCAAAACACAACGTGGTCACATCCCATTTTTTGACAGAAAACAGAGCTGTTTTTTGCAAAGTGCCTACCTGTAGATTTTGGCCTCTAGCTTAGCCGGCACCTAGGGAAACCTACCAAACCTGTGCATTTTTGAAAACTAGAGACCCAGGGGAATCCAAGATGGGGTGACTTGTGGGGCTCTGACCAGGTTCTGTTACCCAGAATCCTTTGCAAACCTCACATGTGGCTAAAAAAACACGTTTTCCTCACATTTCGGTGACAGAAAGTTCTGGAATCTGAGAACAGCCACAAATTTCCTTCCACCCAGCATTCCCCCAAGTCTCCCGATAAAATTTATACCTCACTTGTGTGGGTAGGCCTAGCGCCCGCAACAGGAAATGCCCCAAAACACAACGTGGACACATCACAGTTTTTCATAGAAAACAGTGCCTACCTGTGGATTTTGGCCTCTAGCTCAGCCGGCACCTGGGGAAACCTAGCAAACCAGCGCATTTTTGAAAACTAGAAACCCAGGGGAATCCAAGATGGGGTGACTTGTGGGGCTCTGACCAGGTTCTGTTACCCAGAATCCTTTGCAAACGTCAAAATTTGGCCACAAAAACACTTTTTCCTCTCATTTCGGTGACAGAAAGTTCTGGAATCTGAGAGGAGCCACAAATTTCCTTCCACCCAGCGTTCCCCCAAGTCTCCCGATAAAAATGGTACCTCACTTGTGTGGGTAGGCCTGGTGCCCGCGACAGGAATAGATCACACAATGGTCAATGTTGGTCCTCACATGAGGCAGCTGTTGACCCTGGGGTGATCCATTCCTGACGCAGGCACTAGGTGTAGGCACTCAAGTGGGGTAGTGTTTTTATCAGGACAGGTGAGGAATCACTGGGTGGTAGGAATTTTGTGGATCCCAGCATATTCCTGTAGTTTGTGTGACAGAAATGCGAGAAAAATAGAGTTTTTATTCAACATTTCAGCTTTGCAGGGTATTCTGGGTAAGAAAACTTTGGGGAATCCACACAAGTCACACCTCTGTGGACTCCCCCGAATGTATAGTTTCCAGAAATGTTTGGGTTTAGTGTGTTTCTCTATATGGCCGCCGAACCCAGAACCAAAAACACAGGTGCCTGCCTTACAAAACCAGTTTGTTTTGCGACAGATAATTTTGATGTCTCCACAATACGATTTGGGCGGTGGAATTTGGGGATGAACTAAATTGGGGAGCTCCCAAGAGAGCACTCTCTCTCTCTCTCTGCTTGCCGCCGCATTCACCTGCTCTCTGGGTTGGGCTAACCCACTATTACCCAGTTGCACAGACTGCTTGCGAAGGGACAGCAGGACTGTCCTCATCACCTCCCTCAAAATGTACTGGAAGAGGAGTTATCGAATGGGACTCCTCCGACTGAAAAATCACTCCCAGAGTCTGCGTCATTGTCCTATCCCTCAGATGCTGTCTCAGTATCTGATGTCTCAGTCTCTGATCTTATGTCAGAGCTGTCCTCTATAACCCGAGTGACGGCAGCAGTCATCCATCAAGATGCCATCTCTGCTATTGGCTAAACTGGTGCTCTAAAACACTAGCCTACGTAGACAGTCACAAAATCGATGGTGTGTGTGAGATACGTGCAACAGTTGAGGCCACAATACCTGCGCTTCTTCCATCAATCAGCACGTTCTTTCAAGACACTAAAAAAACACCTTGTCATATACCATTCGTCACAGTCTTTAGCACCTCCTGCGCCCAGTCCAACAATCATTATTGGTGCTCCCACTCCCTCCTCCTCGGATTCCCTCATTACCACCCAGCAAACGTGCCCTTCATCTCTTCACAGCCGCCCTCCAACCCGCACATACATTTCATTTGTATTATAGCGCAGGTAATGGCTGACTTTACTAATGTACTCAGCTATTTACATAAAATACAGATTTGCTCTTTGCAGTAGGCATATAAACCTTCTGCTCTTCTTTATGGCACTAAAACTGCCACTAGACAAGTCTGACCCTTTTGTAGCAGAAACATAATCACAATACTTACTTGACTTTTTTTATTGCTGCCTAAAAGCTACAGTTGAAAAGCGTCAGTTGAAGTATGTGCATTGCTTTGAAGACGCAAGCTGCAACTGCAAGACAACTGGTGGCAAATATATATATATATATATATATATATATATATCACTTTTATATGAGGGTCTGGTTTTCCTGGGGGCCGATCGCAGCCCCCAGGGAAACCACACACATATTGACAAAAGTGATATATATATATATATATATAATATATCTATCTACATAGATATATCTATACTGTATATATAGATCTATATATAGATCTATATATATATATATATATATATATTTTTTTTTTTTGTTGTTGTATGGTTTCCTTGGGGGCCAAAATGGCCCCCAGGGAAACCCTACAACAACTAAAAAAAATATTGCCCCCACAGGGGGTCGCCCTGCCCACGGGTGACCCCCGGTCCATTTATTTTTTTTTATTTAAAAAAAAAAAAGAAAAAAACAATTTAGCCCCGGGGGTGGGGGGGACCCGATCGCGCCACCTCTCCCCCAGGGGGCACCTACCTTTAAAAAAAAAAAATATATGCCCCCGGGGGGCCGTTTTCCGAGGGGGCCGACCCTCCCCAAGTGAAATCCCTGGTGTCTAGCGGTGTTTCCTGGCCCCCGATCGCAGCTGTGCTGTGATAGGGGGCCAGGAAACACTTTCAGGAAGGCCTCGTAAGAAAGGGGAGACTCTCCCCTTTCTTACGTGGCCTTCTCGAACGTGGTGAAGGCTGTTTGTGGCCGTTTTCCCCATCAGAGCAGGAAGCTTCCGTGTCTCCCAGGGATAAAAAAATAAAATAATAAATCCTCGGGTGCGACGCACCCGAGGATTTATTAACCCTCTCCCTGGTGTCGGCCACTGGTTGTGACCCGCACCAGGGAGGTAGTGCGGGCGTCGGCCAGTGGCTGATGCCCGCATTGAAAGGGTTAATATCTGCTGAGAGGGAGACTTGGGTGGATGATGGTGAAAGGAACCCCGCATGGATCGTAATGATTTGATCCTCAAAAATTAAAGATAACTTCTTGCTTAATACTGCAGAATCTGGAATTAGCTGATTGCAAGCTTTCGGCTTCAGATAGATTTTAGTAGTTTTATTGATCTCCCTGGAAAAATTCCCTGCATCAGTGATTCAAAGTGACTAGAAAGTGCATCAGACAAGTTTGATTGCCTTATGAAAAGCTGTCAAATCTGTTTTACAGCCTGACTATAATGCGATCACAGTTTGTGCTGCAGTTTTTTGCAATGCCTTTTTAGAGCCGCACCTTCAGGAGTGAACCATGGAGAGGACGGACCTCTTTGTCTGGAGGTAGGCTTTTTAATAGGGGCCAAGATACTGATGGGCTCATGTAGACAGGAATTGAAGAACTCAACACCACAGTCAATATTGCCTGGAAGGGTAGGCCTATAGTCGTCCAGAAGTTTAGTAAATTTGGATGGAATGACCTTGTTCCATTCACTGACCACTACCTTATTCTTCTTATCTGGTACACTTTCTATGCGACCAACTGATTAGAACCAGATAACGGTCAAACCAAAGAAGAGGGCTAGGCGGTTGATAGAAAGTAGAACATTGAATAAAATAAGATTTAAGGTATGGCCTTCCTAATGTGAAGCATAGGTAAGATGCTGTTGCAAATTAAGTACCTGACAAGCTTTAATCAGTTCCAGTGCTGTTTTCTACGTAGCTACTTCTACATAAATTAAAATAGTCTAGCACAATAAGGTCAGGGTGCCTTAAGGTCACTGGATACATTTCCTCATTCCAGTGAGTTAAACATTCTCAGGCCTGACTGGGAGGGCAATAATTCAGAACACCAGAAAAGGAGACCTGTAAAGAAATGGCTCCCTGTTGCAGTTACCCCCCACTTTTTACCTGATACTGATGCTGACTTGACTGAGAAGTGTGCTGGGACTCTGCTAACCAGGCCCCAGCACCAGTGTTCTTTCACCTAAAATGTACCATTGTCTCCACAATTGGCACAACCCTGGCACCCAGGTAAGTCCCTTGTAACTGGTACCCCTGGTACCAAGGGCCCTGATGCCAGGGAAGGTCTCTAAGGGCTGCAGCATGTCTTATGCCACCCTAGGGACCCCTCACTCAGCACAGACACACTGCTTGCCAGCTTGTGTGTGCTGGTGGGGAGAAAATTACTAAGTCGACATGGCACTCCCCTCAGGGTGCCATGCCAACCTCACACTGCCTGTGGCATAGGTAAGTCACCCCTCTAGCAGGCCTTACAGCCCTAAGGCAGGGTGCACTATACCACAGGTGAGGGCATATGTGCATGAGCACTATGCCCCTACAGTGTCTAAGCAAAACCTTAGACATTGTAAGTGCAGGGTAGCCATAAGAGTATATGGTCTGGGAGTCTGTCAAAAACGAACTCCACAGCTCCATAATGGCTACACTGAATACTGGGAAGTTTGGTATCAAACTTCTCAGAATAATAAACCCACACTGATTCCAGTGTTGGATTTATAAAAAAATGCACACAGAGGGCATCTTAGAGATGCCCCCTGTATTTTACCCAATTGTTCAGTGCAGGACTGACTGGTCTGTGCCAGCCTGCTGCTGAGAGACGAGTTTCTGACCCCATACGGTGAGAGCCTTTGTGCTCTCTGAGGACAGAAACAAAGCCTCCTCTGGGTGGAGGTTCTTCACACCTCCCCCCTGCAGGAACTGTAACACCTAGCAGTGAGCTTCAAAGGCTCAAGCTTCGTGTTACAATGCCCCAGGGCACTCCAGCTAGTGGAGATTCCTGCCCCCTGGACACAGCCCCCACTTTTGGCGGCAAGTCCAGGAGAGATCATGAGAAAAACAAGGAGGAGTCACTGGCCAGTCAGGACAGCCCCTAAGGTGTCCTGAGCTGAGGTGACTCTGACTTTTAGAAATCCTCCATCTTGCAGATGGAGGATTCCTCCAATAGGATTAGGGATGTGCCCCCCTCCCCTCAGGGAGGAGGCACAAAGAGGGTGTACCCACCCTCAGGGCTAGTAGCCATTGGCTACTAACCCCCCAGACCTAAACACGCCCTTAAATTGAGTATTTAAGGGCTCCCCAGAACCTAGGAAACTAGATTCCTGCAACTACAAGAGGAAGAGGACTGCTGAGCTGAAAGACCCCTGCAGAAGAAGAAATGAAGACACCAACTGCTTTGGCCCCAGTCCTACCGGCCTGTCTCCTGCCTTCTGAAGAACCCTGCTCCAGCGACGCTTTCCCCAGGACCAGCGACCTCTGAATCCTCAGAGGACTGCCCTGCTTCAAGAAAGACTAGAAACTCCTGAGGACAGCGGCCCTGTTCCAAAAAGACTGCAACTTTGTTTCAGAGGAGCAGATTTAAAGACCCCTGCAATCCCCGCAAGAAGCGTGAGACTTGCAACACTGCACCCGGCGACCCCGACTCGACTGGTGTAGAACCAACACCTCAGGGAGGACCCTCCGGCGACTCCAAGACCGTGAGTAACCAAAGTTGTCCCCCCTGAGCCCCCACAGCGACGCCTGCAGAGGGAATCCCGAGGCTCCCCCTGACCGCGACTGCCTGACTCTAACATCCCGACGGCTGGAAAAGACCCTGCACCCGTAGCCCCCAGCACCTGAAGGATCGGAACTCCAGTGCAGGAGTGACCCCTAGGAGGCCCTCTCCCTTGCCCAGGTGGTGGCTACCCCGAGGAGCCCCCCCCCTTGCCTGCCTGCACCGCTGAAGAGACCCCTTGGTCCCCCATTGACTCCCATTGGAAACCAGACGCTTGTTTCTACACTGCACCCGGCCGCCCCCGCGCTGCTGAGGGTGTACTTTTTGTGTGGACTTGTGTCCCCCCCGGTGCCCTACAAAACCCCCCTGGTCTGCACTCCGAAGACGCGGGTACTTACCTGCTGGCAGACCGGAACCGGGGCACCCCCTTCTCTCCATTGAAGCCTATGCGTTTTGGGCACCACTTTGAACTCTGCACCTGACCGGCCCTGAGCTGCTGGTGTGGTGACTTTGGGGTTGCTCTGAACCCCCAACGGTGGGCTACCTTGGACCCCAATCTTAACCCCGTAGGTGGTGTACTTACCTGCAAAACCTAACAATACTTTACCTCCCCCAGGAACTGTGAAAATTGCACTGTGTCCACTTTTAAAACAGCTAAATGTGTTTTATGTAAAAAGTATATATGCTACTGTGATTATTCTAAGTTCCTAAAGTACTTACCTGCAATACCTTTCAAATGAGATATTACATGTAGAATTTGAACCTGTGGTTCTTAAAATAAACTAAGAAAATATATTTTTCTATAACAAAAACCTATTGGCCTGGAATTGTTTCTGAGTGTGTGTTCCACATTTATTGCCTGTGTGTATGTACAACAAATGCTTAACACTACTCCTTTGATAAGCCTACTGCTCGACCACACTACCACAAAATAGAGCATTAGTATTATCTATTTTTGCCACTATCTTACCTCTAAGGGGAACCCTTGGACTCTGTGCATGCTATTCCTTACTTTGAAATAGCACATACAAAGCCAACTTCCTACATTGGTGGATCAGCGGTGGGGTACAAGACTTTGCATTTGCTGGACTACTCAGCCAATACCTGATCACACGACAAATTCCCAAAATTGTCATTAGAAATAGATTTTTGCAATTTGAGCTATTTTTCTAAATTCTTAAAAGTCCTGCTAGGGCCTTGGGTTAGTCCCTGTTTAGCATTTCTTTTAGAGTTTAAAAGTTTTGTGAAAGTTTGAATTAGATTCTAGAACTAGTTTTAGATTCTTAAAAAGTATTCCAACTTTTAGAAACATAATGCCTGGTGCAGATGTGAATGTGGAGGAACTCGACCTCACACCTTACCTCCATCTTAAGATGAGGGAGCTAAGGTCACTCTGCAAAATAAAGAAAATCACAATTGGCTCAATACCCTCCAAATAACAGCTCCAGGAGCTTTTGGCAGAGTTTGAAAAAGCCAACCCCTCTGAGGATGACAACCCAGAGGATGATGTTAGTGACATGGAGGAGAATTCCCCCCTTCCAGTCCTAACTAGGGAACCCAGGGACCCTCAATCCCTGATTCCAACTGTGATAGTCAGAGATGCTGCTTCCCTCACAGGAGGGAGCAGCACCTCTGAAATCACTGAGGATAGCCTCAGTGAAGAGGACCTCCTGCTAGCCAGGATGGCCAAAAGATTGGCTTTGGAAAGACAGATCCTAGCCATAGAAAGTGAAAGACAAGAGATGGGCCTAGGTCCCATCAATGGTGGCAGCAACATAAATAGGGTCAGAGATTCTCCTGACATGTTGAAAATCCCAAAAGGGATTGTAACTAAATATGAAGATGGTGATGACATCACCAAATGGTTCACAGCTTTTGAGAGGGCTTGTGCAACCAGAAAACTAAACAGATCTCACTGGGGTGCTCTCCTTTGGGAAATGTTCACTGGAAAGTGTAGGGATAGACTCCTCACACTCTCTGGAAAAGATGCAGAATCTTATGACCTCATGAAGGGAACCCTGATTGAGGGCTTTGGATTCTCCACTGAGGAGTATAGAATTAGATTCAGGGGGGCTCAAAAATCCTCGAGCCAGACCTGGGTTGATTTTGTAGACTACTCAGTGAAAACACTGGATGGTTGGGTAACTGGAAATGAAGTGCATGACTATGTTGGGCTTTATAATTTGTTTATGAAAGAACACATTTTAAGTAACTGCTTCAATGAAAAGTTGCATCAGTATCTGGTAGACCTAGGTCCAATTTCTCCCCAAGAATTGGGGAAGAAGGCAGACCACTGGGTCAAGACTAGGGTAACCAAACCTTCCACTGGGGGTGACCAAAAGAAAGGGGTTACAAAGCCTCCCCAGGAGAAAGTGGATTGACACTAGAAATAAAGAAAAAGAGTCCTCTGTAGGCCCCCAGAAACCAGACCAGGTGGGTGGGCCCGAGACACAACCCAAAACAAAGGTGGGTACCAGGGTAAGAACTGGGATGCCACTAAGGCATGGTACCATAACTGTAGACAGACAGGGCACCACACCAAGGACACTTCTTGTCCCAAAAACAAACCCCCTAGCAAAATCCCAGGGGTAACCAGTGTAGCCATTGGGGATGACTCCTCAGATGAGGAGGTCTTCATAGCCTTCAACTGGAAAAAGGGCCCAACAGGTGAGTTGGAGATTCCAGAGGGAAGTAGACACTTCCACCACCTACTGGTGAATGGAATCCCAGCCACTGCCCTGAGAGACACTTGTGCCAGTCACACTATTGTGCATGACAGGCTGGTGTTCTCAAACCAGTACATCCCAGGTGAGACTGCCAGAGTAAGAGTTAGCCCAGACAGGGTCACTGATAGGCCTGTGGCTTTTGTGCCCATAGAAGTGGGTGGGACTTTTAGCTGGAGAAGGGTGGTAGTCAGTACAGACCTCCCCCTTGATTGTCTCCTTGGAAATGACTACCCAGAGGTTAGTCAGAGCCCAAGAGAGGAACTGGTCCAGTGCCAGTCCTCTCCCAAGGATTCTGAAGGTGCTACCCCTGCAGTAACTGCAAGTACGCCCCAGAGGAAAAAGAAAAGAAACCAGAGTAGGAAAGGTGGACAACCTTTAGCCAAGGTTCCAGCAAGCCAAGGAGATTCTGCTCCAGTAGGGGAGAACTCCAAAAGTGGCACTGGTACAGTCCAACTTGATCCACAAGAAGTCCTGGCTAGTCAGGCAACTGTTAAGCCTGAGTGGGTGGCTCCTCAGCTAACAGAAGAAAGAGTGAAAGAAGGGTGTTTACTACAAGATGTGGTAACCCCCCACTCTAATACAGCAGACAGGCACCCTGAACCCAAAGAAGCCTGTAACTTAGCCCCTTCCCTTGTAGGTGAAGAGCTAAAGGTGTGGTTCTGGGCACTGACAGTTGTCAGTGGCCTCTGCTGGGTGTTAGCCTTTATGGCTGCACTATCCTTGGCATGGTGGTCAGACCCCATTTCAAATAGCAAGTTAGGCCCCCTGACCCTGTTGGTCATGGTGGGGTTACTCCAGCTCTGGGTAACCTCTTTGGGTAAGCTAGGTGTGACCCTGGCTAAGATAAGATTAGCAGAGGTGGATACCTCTAACCCCAAAATAGAGAGAATGGGTGGAGACATTAAAAGCACAGACAAGAGGCAATTCAGACTAGGTCCTATTACTGAGGAAGTGGGTCAGTTCCCCAGAGGGAATGACCTGAACAGGAGGATGTAAGGCAGAGTAGGCCCTGCAACAAACCAGCCTATTTCCTCTACTCTTCCTGGCCTGACAGACTAGGGAGACTCTCCCAGCTTTGGCTGAGTCTCCTGGCCTGTGGGCTGGGGGGGGGGGGCTTGTGTAAAGAAATGGCTCCCTGTTGCAGTTACCCCCCACTTTTTGCCTGATACTGATGCTGACTTGACTGAGAAGTGTGCTGGGACTCTGCTAACCAGGCCCCAGCACCAGTGTTCTTTCACCTAAAATGTACCATTGTCTCCACAATTGGCACAACCCTGGCACCCAGGTAAGTCCCTTCTAACTGGTCCCCCTGGTACCAAGGGCCCTGATGCCAGGGAAGGTCTCTAAGGGCTGCAGCATGTCTTATGCCACCCTAGGGACCCCTCACTCAGCACAGACACACTGCTTGCCAGCTTGTGTGTGCTGGTGGGGAGAAAATGACTAAGTCGACATGGCACTCCCCTCAGGGTGCCATGCCAACCTCACACTGCCTGTGGCATAGGTAAGTCACCCCTCTAGCAGGCCTTACAGCCCTAAGGCAGGGTGCACTATACCACAGGTGAGGGCATATGTGCATGAGCACTATGCCCCTACAGTGTCTAAGCAAAACCTTAGACATTGTAAGTGCAGGGTAGCCATAAGAGTATATGGTCTGGGAGTCTGTCAAAAACGAACTCCACAGCTCCATAATGGCTACACTGAATACTGGGAAGTTTGGTATCAAACTTCTCAGAATAATAAACCCACACTGATTCCAGTGTTGGATTTATTAAAAAATGCACACAGAGGGCATCTTAGAGATGCCCCCTGTATTTTACCCAATTGTTCAGTGCAGGACTGACTGGTCTGTGCCAGCCTGCTGCTGAGAGACGAGTTTCTGACCCCATGCGGTGAGAGCCTTTGTGCTCTCTGAGGACAGAAACAAAGCCTGCTCTGGGTGGAGGTGCTTCACACCTCCCCCCTGCAGGAACTGTAACACCTAGCAGTGAGCTTCAAAGGCTCAAGCTTCGTGTTACAATGCCCCAGGGCACTCCAGCTAGTGGAGATGCCTGCCCCCTGGACACAGCCCCCACTTTTGGCGGCAAGTCCAGGAGAGATAATGAGAAAAACCAGGAGGAGTCACTGGCCAGTCAGGACAGCCCCTAAGGTGTCCTGAGCTGAGGTGACTCTGACTTTTAGAAATCCTCCATCTTGCAGATGGAGGATTCCTCCAATAGGATTAGGGATGTGCCCCCCTCCCCTCAGGGAAGAGGCACAAAGAGGGTGTACCCACCCTCAGGGCTAGTAGCCATTGGCTACTAACCCCCCAGACCTAAACACGCCCTTAAATTAAGTATTTAAGGGCTCCCCAGAACCTAGGAAACTAGATTCCTGCAACTACAAGAAGAAGAGGACTGCTGAGCTGAAAGACCCCTGCAGAAGAAGAAAAGAAGACACCAACTGCTTTGCCCCAGTCCTACCGGCCTGTCTCCTGCCTTCTAAAGAACCCTGCTCCAGCGACGCTTTCCCCAGGACCAGCGACCTCTGAATCCTCAGAGGACTGCCCTGCTTCAAGAAAGACTAGAAACTCCCGAGGACAGCGGCCCTGTTCCAAAAAGACTGCAACTTTGTTTCAGAGGAGCAGATTTAAAGACCCCTGCAATCCCCGCAAGAAGCGTGAGACTTGCAACACTGCACCCGGCGACCCCGACTAGACTGGTGGAGAACCAACACCTCAGGGAGGACCCTCCGGTGACTCCAAGACCGTGAGTAACCAAAGTTGTCCCCCCTGAGCCCCCACAGCGACGCCTGCAGAGGGAATCCCGAGGCTCCCCCTGACCACGACTGCCTGACTCTAACATCCCGACGGCTGGAAAAGACCCTGCACCCGCAGCCCCCAGCAACTGAAGGATCGGAACTCCAGTGCAGGAGTGACCCCCAGGAGGCCCTCTCCCTTGCCCAGGTGGTGGCTACCCCGAGGAGCCCCCCCCTTGCCTGCCTGCACCGCTGAAGAGACCCCTTGGTCCCCCATTGACTCCCATTGGAAACCCGACGCTTGTTTCTACACTGCACCCGGCCGCCCCCGCGCTGCTGAGGGTGTACTTTTTGTGTGGACTTGTGTCCCCCCCGGTGCCCTACAAAACCCCCCTGGTCTGCCCTCCGAAGACGCGTGTACTTACCTGCTGGCAGACCGGAACCGGGGCACCCCCTTCTCTCCATTGAAGGCTATGCGTTTTGGGCACCACTTTGAACTCTGCACCTGACTGGCCCTGAGCTGCTGGTGTGGTGACTTTGGAGTTGCTCTGAACCCCCAACGGTGGGCTACCTTGGACCCCAATCTTAACCCCGTAGGTGGTGTACTTACCTGCAAAACCTAACAATACTTTACCTCCCCCAAGAACTGTGAAAATTGCACTGTGTCCACTTTTAAAACAGCTAAATGTGTTTTATGTAAAAAGTATATATGCTACTGTGATTATTCTAAGTTCCTAAAGTACTTACCTGCAATACCTTTCAAATGAGATATTACATGTAGAATTTGAACCTGTGGTTCTTAAAATAAACTAAGAAAATATATTTTTCTATAACAAAAACCTATTGGCCTGGAATAGTTTCTGAGTGTGTGTTCCTCATTTATTGCCTGTGTGTCTGTACAACAAATGCTTAACACTACTCCTTTGATAAGCCTACTGCTCGACCACACTACCACAAAATAGAGCATTAGTATTATGTCTTTTTGCCACTATCTTACCTCTAAGGGGAACCCTTGGACTCTGTGCATGCTATTCCTTACTTTGAAATAGCACATACAGAGCCAACTTCCTACAAGACCTTAGAAGAAAGGAAAATGTAAATTCAGTGACTTTCTGCTTCCCTTAATGTTTTAAGCTCAGAAATAGTACATTGAAGATCAATACCCACAATGATGGCCATTCCCCTACTCGATTGTCCACCCTATGCTGTCTCTAGATTACAAACCCCAGAGCAATGCTTCACATATATCACAAAATGTTAGTCTCCATAGTTTTTTATACTTTTTTCAAAATAATAGTAAGATTAAATTATGTTTTCATTCTGTAATAAATAATAAATAAAACAAAAAACAAAATAGACTGAAATTAATCAATGAAATTATAATGTAGAAAAAATATAATAGCATAAACAGAATGCTTTAAAAAGCATTCAACAAATAGATATTTAATACCCCCAAAAATGCAAAAATATTTTATCCAAAAAATAGATAATCCAAAAATCGATTAATAACCCTAAAAACCTGAAAAATATTAAAAAAATAAAATAACCTTTCCAGGAAACACACAAATATATTTACTATATTTCAACATGTTGATACCAAACCCAAATTATTTTTCATGAATAAAAGGAGCTAGGTGTATCAAAAAATGATCTGCCAATGATGATAAGAACTTGTAAAGAAAGAAAACACACAAATTCACCCCAAAAACAAACAATACCCATACAAAACATATCAAACAAAACTTTAGAAACATGAAATAACAATATATATCACTTATATATAATATATTAGAGCCTACGATAGACACAATACTAACTAACTACATTATGCAGCCCTACCTGACTGAAAATCTTAAAATATAGGGCCAGATGTAGGAAACTTTTGCAAGCCGCAAATGGGTCGCACTGCTATTTGCGACCTCGCAAAAAGCAAAATGGGATGTAGAAATCCCATTTCGGAGTACCAAATAGCGATGCAACCCATTACCGTCTCGCAAAAATTGTGACCTGATTTTGCAACTCGCAATTACGAAGTCGCAAATTGCAAGTCACAAATCGAATGCACAAGCCAGTCGCAAATTGTGACTATTCGCAAAAAGCCAGTTTTGCACACTCAGATTGCCACTGATTCTGAACAGGTGGTAACCAGAACCAAAGTATAAAAGGAGACCCAGAAGGCGTCTGGGTTACTCAAAATGGCTGCACTATATGTGATTGCATGGAGGAGGAGAGTCTAGGCTGCCCAGCAGAGGAGGAGGAGGCGGAGATAGGAGAGGATATACCGAACCAGGCAGACACTATTTCAACAAACTGAGGATGAGATTTATGATAAATACAGACTGAGCAGCGCAGTTATCCTAGAGATCATTGAACTGCTGAAACCTCAGCTAGAACGCCAGACAGTCCTCGTCGGCGCCATCCCCATACATGTGAAAGTGCTATGCTCACTGCACCTCTCGGCCTCGGGTAGCTATCAGGGGGTGATTGCAGTGGCAGGTGGGTTATCCCAAAGTGCCCTCTCAAGATTCTTCAGACGTTTCCTAGATGCCATATTTGCACACATGTCCAGATTTATATACCTTCCCAGGAATGAGGCAGAAATTAACAGCACCAAATTCGACTTCTACAGAATTGCCACCTTCCCCCATGTAATAGGGTGTGTGGACGGGACGCATATACCAATTTGCCCACCTGCAAATCTGGAATATGTGTTCCGCAATAGGAAATGTACCCACTCACTAAAACTCCAGGTGGAATGTGACGCCCATAATGTCATTACTGACATTGTGGCTAAATATCCAGGGAGTACACATGATGCATACAAATTCAGGCACAGTGGGATACACCAACGCCTAGAACGTGGGGAGTTTGGTGAATGATATTTATTAGGTACTGTCGAGTACACTCTTATGCCTAAAATACATGTTACAGCGTAACCCTGTGATGCCCTGCTAATTTTGCCCCTTTTGTCAAACAGGTGAGAGTGCATATGCCCTGAGACCATGGATACTCACTGCATACCTAACACCTGGCAATCAGAATGAGAGGCGATACAACACTGGACATCGGTGGACCAGAGCTGTCAGAGAGAGGACTTTCGGCTTTTTGAAGTCACAATTCCAATGCCTGCTCAAAAGTGGAGGAGCACTCCAGTATGCCCCGGAAACAGCATGCAAGATCATTGCTACTTGTGCCATCCTACACAACATTGCCACCAGACGTGGGCTATATCCCACCCCTAACGACACAGATTCGGAGGATGAGGAGCAAGAACTACCACATCGACAGCCTGGGGATGGAAGCATTGCAATGGTGGGCAGACAGAGACAGAACCACATTGCAACCCACTACTTTGGCAGGTACGTGGCAACCGTGACAACACTCACTAATGTAAGACACACATAGCCCATTTCTGTAGTTCAACAAATTATCCCTTTAATTTCAGGAATATAATGGGGAAACTATAGTCAACTAAACTGCATAAAGAAAGCAAAAAGTATAGTCTGACACCTTTAGTTCATGTGCCTCTGTCACAACACATATTGGTATCTGATAGCCTCCTGCGACTACGGCCACCACGGCTCAATCCAGGTTGGTCCCCTGATCCTTGCCGGGCACTGCTACTCTGCAGGATTCATGTATCAGTGGCAGACACACTGCTGACACTGGAAATCTCCTTGCTATCCTGTGGGGTATCGCCAATGCCCCTTGCTGCCTGGCTGGTCTCTAGCAGGTCCACTGCATGGCTGATGTGCCCAAGTCCTCTTGCCACATCACCTGCAAAATGGCCAAATCCAACCTGCAGCTTCACTGTGCGCCTTGACAGGCAGGTTGTTGTGCTAGCAAGGCGCCCTATTGATACACTTAGGGGGTTATTCTAACTTTGGAGGAGTGTTAATCCGTCCCAAAAGTGACGGTAAAGTGACGGATATACCACCAGCCGTATTACGAGTTCCATAGGATATAATGGACTCGTAATACGGCTGGTGGTAAATCCGTCACTTTTCCGTCACTTTTGGGACGGATTAACACCTCCTCCAAAGTTAGAATAACCCCCTTAGTCTGTCGAAAAGGGCAGCAGTGTTGCGCTCCCTGCGCCTTGCATGTGCCCTGTCTGCCACCATTTCCCTGACCAAGTTGTCTATGGAAGAGGTAAGGCTTGCCATGTTTGCGTTCATAGTAGTGAACTGGTTGTCCACATTAGCAAAACCCTGGGAGAGTGTGTTCTGCAGTCTGGTCAGACTATGATTCTTCAACCGCATGTGTCTGTTTTGCAGCCGGTGACATTGCATTAAGGATGCCTCTAGTCCCAACAATTGTTCGTCGGTGACATCCTCCCCACGCGCTGACTGCATTGGGCATTGCCATCTACGCACAGAGCCAGCTGACTAAGGTGGTTGACTCTCCCTCATCATTGGCCCCGGTGTCATGTTGGCTGCCTCTAAACCCAGATCAGGATTATCCATGTCCTCTGGTGCATGTTGGACGGGTGGTGTTGTCATGCACTCCCCAGCAGTTTCTGTGGCAGCCTCCACTTGTGTATGTGTGGCTGGTTCCTCTCCCTGCACAATGGTGCTGTTGGTGGGTCCTTGTGGGAGACCTGTGGGACACAGGGGAAACACTGTCAGTGCCTCACATATGTTTGATGCCTCAGAATAAAATGTTGTCTATATTTGGACTACTGTACTACATTGCCCATAATGCACTGTTCTATAGGTTGCAAAATGGAAATGGAGCTAACCTGGAGGTGTATGCTTATGTGTACTGTGGTTGTGTGCATGGTGCTATACAGTGGTGTAAATACGTTAATTTTGGTACTTACTTTTGGATGTTCTTGGTGCTGAACTGTCAAGGTCTCCAATGCCAAGTACTGCTTCTGGCTCCAGAGTGGTCTCCACCATAGGTTCGATGGCTGTAGGGGGTGGTACTGTAGATGGGCCTCCTCCAGTGCCATGCATCTCCCTAATATGCTCAGCCGCCCTTTCCTTGGTCCTGGAGCGGAGGTCAAACCACCTTTTGCGGACCTCATCTATTGTGCAGTGGCTGACTCCAATTCCATTAATTTTGGTGAGGATGTCCTGCCAGATTTTTTTATTTTGTCTGTCAGGGACACTCATTGCTGCCTTTCCAAACAACACATCATGGTGCAGGCAGCACTCTTCTGTTAGCACCTCCAACTCCTTCTCTGAAAACTTTAGTTTTATTTTCCTGCCAGCACTGGGTGTCTCCTTGTCCTGAGATGCCATTGTTGCTGTAGCTCCTCTCACCTGGGTGTGACTCTGCAGTTTGGGCTGGGTAGGCTCCTCCCTGTTCCATGGGGTTACTTCCTGGTTCTGATGTCATCTCTCAGAACCAGGAAGTGGGTTTTTCAACATTTTATTTGCACCTGCGTGCAATTTGCGACTAAGTCGCAATTTGCGACTCCGGACCACACCCTTGTGCAATTTGCGACCTCACAAATTGCGAAGTCGCAAATAGCGACTTTGCAAATTGCAAGGTCGCAAATTATGGTGCGACTCCGCACCAAATCTCTATTTGATATGGCGATTTTTACTTGCATCTCGTTTGGCGAGTTGGAAATAGCGATTCGCAAGGACTCGCTGTTTCCGACTCGCAAATTTTTTGGTTCCTACATCTGGCCCATAGTAACCTGAACAAACTATCTTAACTGATAAACCTCCTACCCACTATTCCTTTAAACTTAAAAAGGAAATATAACATTTTCTTACCTGCACCTCAGAACACAATAGATAAACCACCAACCTAGTGAACTGTTTCTGAGTACTAATTATTGTAATTGTGATTGAATTTATATACCATTTACTACCCCTGATAAGGCGTTGAAGAGCTTTTCTTTGAATAGCATGATACTCCAGGACCCAAAGGTGGAGTAGTGGTGGATTAGTTGGGGGAAATATAAATTGTTTTTCAGAGTGGTGGGAGTGGTAGACATGTGAGACTGTTAGTTGGATTAATAGGATAGGGGATTGATAGAGGAAGGAAGAGTTTAGAAATAATTATTTGGGAGTTCATAGTAGTAAAAGGTGGTTAGGATGAATCAGAGAACCTGCTAGTTTGATAAATAGGATAAAGAGTTTGAAAAGAGATGTTAGTAGTAAAAGTGGTTAGGGATGATGAAGCTCAAACTACAAAATAAATTAACCAGTAAAGAAATTGAAGGAAAATTTTTAATTTAAAAAATACTTTGGGCCTATTATAGAGTTTGGCGAATGGGTTACTCGGGCACAAATGTGACAGATATCCTGTCTGCCATTTTACAATTCCCATGGGCTATAATTTGATTGTAATATGGTGGATGGGATATCTGTCACATTTGTGACAGAGTAACCGCCTCTGCAAACTTTAAATTAGGCCCTTTATTTCCATTATATATAATTGAATAATAATTATTACAAATGTATTACATTGTAAATGAGTATATAAAATGTAAGTAAAGTAAGGAACCTTACAAATAATGAGCAAACTAATTCTAGAAATTTTAATGCTAAGAAATGTGAATAATTCCTGATAAATAAATGAAAATGAATTTTTTTTACAATGTATTAATATATCTAAATACATTGATGAATGTACTTCAAATGAGTTGTACATTGTTGACAAATACTTCAAATGAAAATATCAAAAGTTAAATGGATTACTGTATGTTAAAAAATATCATATAATATTCAACTGTTTCTTAATTTTGTTATTGTACGTAAAATTATATATATTTTGCAAAAATAAAAATTATTTAAAAAACACACAGCTGGGTCTATTGTTACGTGTTTGCTCAAAAAAGCACATGCATAAAATATGTATTAATAAAACATGCATGAATTTTTTTTGCAAAAACAAGGAAATGTTTAAAACGTGAAATACATGAATAGTTGCAATATAAACAACAACATAAAATAAATGCTCATATTGATAATGAACTTCATTTGCTCACACTGGGAACTTAAAACATTTGAGTATTAGATGGTAAAAGGATCCGATTATTCACTCTAATTCCAAACTCAAAAACTTGGGAAGAGTGTTGGACTCTAAAAGGGTGAGATTGACTATTCCCACTCCAAGCTAAGCCACATTGAGGAAAGTGTTGGGCTCTAACGTTTTGGGTTAGATTTGTTATTCCCACAATGAGCCTAACTGCATTGTGTAAAGTGTTGGACCCTAAACAGGCCAGATGTACCATTTCCACTCCTACTAAAGCCACATTGGGGAAAATGTTGAACTTTAAAGGGGTAAGATTTTCTATTCCCACTGTATTAATAGGTACATTGGGGAAAGAGAGAAGTCTAAACTGGAGAAAGAGTTGGACTTTAGAGGGGTTGGATTTACTTTTTTTCACTTCAAAGTAAGCTACACTGAGGAAAGTGATGAACTCTAAAGAATAGCATTAAAGAGACTCTAAAGAATAGCATTAAAAAGTGGATTTACAAAAATTGAAGAGACATCCCAGACATTACAGCATATTATATGATATAATAGCTTAGCTGCAATATTGTGCACTGAAGGAATGAATCTTTATTGTACAGTTAATTAAAACCATTACAATGATGTGCAAAATGTTGTCAACATAAAATCAGAAACTTTTTTACATGTAAAAATATGTAACTATTACATTTAATAAATACGGCTTAAAAAGGTAAACATTATACAAATCACTCTTCTTTGTTTGTCCCCCTCCTATCTCGTTGTTCTATTCCTTTCCCTAAACATTTCTTCTCAGCCTTTTTAATTTTTTTTAACCATATGTGCATTCAAGATTGGATCACCTGGTTTTAGGCATGCTATTACTGCTTGTCTGCATGACCTAATGCCACGTTGATTAAAAAGGGATTTTAGCAAGCATTTCCTCTCTTGCTCTAAGTCGGGGCACAGACATAAAAGGTGAGTTATATTCCACTTCCCCTTATTACATAACCTGCACATTTCCTTAGGGCTCTCCTTCCCCCCTACATAATCCTTTTCATCACCAGGTAACTTTCCTAGTCGGATATACAGAAATTCCATTCTCAGAGCAGGGGGCCAGCCTTCTTCAAAATGGAGCTGCTGTCGTAGACATTTATACTCATTTAGTACCCCCCAAGCATGCGATCTTTTCTATAATATATCTTTGTCCTTCAGTAGAGATAACATCTTGATTTTATTCTTTACTACTCTTTTGAAACATGCTACCGTTAGGTTGCTTTCCCAGCTTTCATTCAGCCCTAATTCATTTATTGCCTTTTTTAGATAGAGCGCAGCCGGGTGCTCGCCATTTGTTTGTAGTTCTTGCCACAAGCTCTGACACAGGACATTCCTCTTATTGTTTTTTATTCTGTGCCAAGGTTTCATATAGGCCCCTTTTCTTTCTATTGTTTGATTTATTAGCCCGAACTCCAATCGTATCTGTGCTGGTGATGCATATGGAGGTATACAAAATAACTGTCTATATGTTCTTATTATACTCGTATTTAAACATAGTTCATCATGTCCTCTTAATGCAGCACTGCCATACGTTAAACTAAGTGCCAGCATGGCTGATATCACCTTTAGTTATGGTAAAATGCTCGGGCCGTTCAAAGTTCTTTTTAGTTTTGAGAACGCAATGCGAAGTCTTAGACCTTTCCTTTTCAACTCCTCCCTATGTTGGGTAAAGCACCCCCTTTCATCAAACCGCACCTCCAGGTAGCAATAGGAATGGACTAATTCCACCTGTTCCTCATTCATGATCCATCTATATTTTTTGTTTATCCTACGACTACATTCCATTACTTCGTCTTTTCTAGGTTGACTGTCAAACCGTTTTGCTTTGAATAATTTGCTAGACCTCCCAGTAGTCTTTGAAGCCCAACTTGTGTTTGACTTATCAAAACAACATCATCTGCCTATAGAAGATTAGATATCGTTATTTGGCCTAAACTCGGTGCATGAGAGTGTACGGCTTTAAGTTCTTCTGATAAATCTGCTAAAAACAAATTAAAAAGATAGGTTGCAAGGACACAGCCTTGCTTTAATCCTTGAAAGGTGTCTATTTTTCTTGATAAGACAGACCCATCCCCCATCCGTATCCTCACCCAGGTGTCAGTGAACCGGAGCTGTATAGCTTTCAGAAGACTCGCTGGAATGTCCAGTTCTATAAGCTTCCTCCATAGCAAGTTTCGATTTACAGTGTCAAAGGCTGATTTAAAATCAACAAAACAAAGATACATTGGTAGCTTCTTTTGAGTTTGTTTATCCATTAACATAGATAATGCTAATATGTTAGTTTCTGTTCCTATTCCTTTTGTGAAACCAATTTGATTTAGCGGGACAATATTTCTATCCTTTGCCCAATCTCGTAGTTCCTTTAGAAGTAGGGTAGCAAAAAACATAGCTTCTATATCTTGTAACGTAATTAGCCGGTAATTTTCTGGTGCATCTCTGTTACCTTTCTTATAAACAGGGTTTATTATAGACCCCCACCATGAATCTGGTACTATCTGTAGCTGTAGCACACAGTTATAAACTGTGGTTAGTACCGGTATCCATAAATCAGTATATGACAAATACAAAACTTGAGGAAGACCATTTGGTCCTGGAGCGCCGTCCTTCCTGGATTTTAATACTATTTCCCTTATTTGATTCTCCTGGAAGGTGTCTTTAATGCTATCTTTATTTCCTTTGGCCCCATTCCTGATGTCTTCATTTTTTGACTTTTCCTCTCTAGGCCCTATAGTTATTGGTTTAAATATTTCATTTAAAAATTGAACCCATATCTGTTCTGCTATGTTTGAATTTACTACTGGTCTTTGAGGCCGATTTATTCCATTTAGTGTTTTCCAGAACTGCTGTGCATTGTTTTGTTTAGCCAAAAATAGTATCTTAGCCCAGATCTCATTGTTTCTTTCCCTTTTTTCTTCCCAGACTAGTCTTTGCAGACTCTTGTTTACTTTCCGGAAGCTATGGTGTAGATCTTTGTTTTGTGGGTCTTTCCTGATTTTCCTTTCCATTTTGTTCCTTTCTTTTCTTAACTTCTGAATGGCTATAGTTAACTTTATTCTTCCCCGGGTCTCCTCCACTATTTTTCCTCGCTGGCCCCTATGGCGTTTCTTTGCAACTCCCTTTTTTATTATACTATTAAGAAAAATCCCCCACTGTTTAACTTTATTACCATATCCGTTTGCTAGAGTTTCCTTTACTAAAGTTTCAGCCACCTCTTTTACTTGGGCACTCACTTCACTAGTCCATATTAACCTTCGATAATTTATTGTTGTGTCTTCCCCCGCCCACATGGGTATTTGTTGGTAATATTGTATTTGTGTTGAAAGCACCATTCTCTGTTGTCCGTGATCGCTACGTGAAGTTTTTTTTATACTGAAAGATTTTATCCTTCCCCAATGATTTAGCGTTACTATTGTTTAGTCTATTATCGAGCAGGCGGCGAGTGAGTAATAGGTCCACTCCGGAGGAGTGTCTGATTGAAATCTCCCATTTAGGGTTCTCATCCCTAGGGACTCCAAGTCCTTTATTAGGGAGTTCACCCTTTTATCATAAGTTCTTCTCGAGTGGTCCCTATTCCTTTGAGGGGAAGTTGACCATACATAATCTTGGTGGAATAATTGCTCTTCACACTCCGATATGTGCATCAAGTCCATATTAAAATCTCTTGTTAGTATTATGTCTGGAGCATTTTGTTCCTGTAATATGCCTATTATTACCTCACGTAGCTAATTCGCGATCGTAGACTTTATTTTTTCATTTGGGGGAAAGTACACATTCATTATATACAAGGGATTATGGGGGTCATTACGACCCTGGCGGCCGGCGGTAAGCTGGCGGTAACACCGCCAACAGGCTGGCGGTGTTCCGCCAGCTATTATGACCGTGGCGCAATAGCCACGGCCATACCGCTGGCCCCTCCAACATACCGCCAGGCTTCCGCCTGGCAGTCATAATCCCCAGGGCAGCAGTGCAAGCACCGCTGCCCTGGGGATTATGAGTCCCCGACCGCCATGGAAAGGCTGGCGGTAAGGGGACTTGGGGTCCCCCTGGGGGCCCCTGCACTGCCCATGCACTTGGCATGGGCAGTGCAGGGGCCCCCAGGCATAGCCCCGTCGCGCATTTCACTGCCCGAATTTCGGGCAGTGAAATGCGCGACGGGTGCTATTGCACCCGCTGCACGAGCCGGTAGCAATGTTGATGTGACTTTTCCACTGGCCCAGCGGAAAAGTCATAATAGGGAGCCAGGAATACCGCCGGCAATGGCGGTATTCTGGCTCCCGCAGCCTCTGTGGTCTTTTTTAAAGACCGCCGAGGTTGTAATGAGGCCCTATGTGTCTCTTCCCTCCAATTATTTAGTTTTAGTATCAGGATATTATCATTTGCTATGGGTACCTGAACTACTTCTATTCTGAGCGCTATTTCAATAAAAATTGCTAAGCCTCCTTTTGGTCTGCCCTGTTTGTTACTTTTTGTTGCTAGTCTATAATATCCTGCATACCCCACTATATCGAAAGGTTCTGTCACCCACGTTTCCTGGAGGCATATTATTTGACTTCCTTTTAGCATCACAGCTATATCTTTCTTCTGGGACTTGGTTTGGGCTCCATTTATGTTCCATGAGCTAATGTCTAAAACATTGTTCCTTCTATTTTCCCCTCTATACTCATTAGTTCTTGTCCTACACTTTCCGTGTAGTGCCTCAGTAATCCAACCTGCGTTGACCATTATTGGTCTTTCCTTTCCCTCTATGATGTTTACCTCTTGACTCTCCTCCAGCTTTTCCATCCTTCCTTTCGCCTCTTTAAGAACTGAGTATGATTGGCCTCCCCGTTCTTGGGTCTTGTTATCATAAACGGTGCTGGATACATATCTTTTGGGGGTAATGATACTTGTATTCCCCAGGCTGCGAATATACATTTTTCTCTCATCACTGCCTGGGCCAGTGGGCTATTTTGAAATGTGGCTAAATGTGTACACTCCCCGCTGTAAGCTTCAGAAATTCAATTGCCACTATATTGTACGATGTTATATTTATCAGTGATGGAATTGCATGCAATAAATGTAATATATTACCCCTGTTCAAAATGTCATGTGCACCTCTAGATTTATATGTGGGTATAAAAATTAGTTTATCTAAAATATTCGAACTTTCTATGTCAATGTTCTGATCTTCTCTTCCCCATGAGCTTCTTCCTGTGGCTTCCGTCCCATCACCTTTTCGCCATTTCCTGCTTCCTTCCTCTTCATTATCCGGTAGTCGGCACATCATATCTTTTCCAATTATACTTTGCATTTTTGATGCATCCTCATTTTTGCACAAAAATTGCTTATTTCTATCCTTGTTCTTGTCCTTGCTGTTTACCTGCTGAGGGTGGTTATTAAATCCTTTATTTCCTGTGATTCCCATATTTTTGGGAGTTTCATTTAGCTGCTATTTTTGTGGGCTCAATTCAAGAATTGTGTTCCCCCCATCTTTTACGGGAATTGTAATGAGAGGCTTCTCTGTTCCCATTGTGGTTTTTGTGGGTTTAGCTCCCCTAATTGATTTTACATCTGCTTTCTTTCCGGTGTTAACCTCATCTCCCTTCTCATACTTTTGAAAGATTGGGAAAGATTTTATTTGTTCCCTTTCCTGTTTCACTGTTTCTAGTGTTGACTCACAGGTTTTTTCCGTCTTTTGCCTTGCGATTAGGAGTTCTAATTTTTCTGTGCTTATTTGTTGCTTTTTTCTTGCTTTATGCAATTTCTTCCTCTGTTTTTTTGTTGTCCCCCCTGTCGGTGTATGATTTTTTTCTGGTTGCTTAGGTACCATGGATTTTCCCGGGTTTTCTGGCTCGTCGTTTTGTTTATTGCTCTCTTTTTTTCCTATCGGAGCACATGAACATTCCATATTTGTTGTTTCTACTAGGTTTTGTGCTCGAATAATCAAATTGTTTAGATCCACCAATTTCTGGTCAGTACCTGATATTGACGTTGCTATTATGTTTAGGAGATCTATCTGGACATCCATTTTATTTGCTTGGTATGTTAGTGCCTCGAGTGTCAGTTGTGATGTTTTAAAAACCACTTCCCATATGTCTACCGTCTTACTTTGTTGGGCTGCTGAACTTTCTTGCCTAGCATGTGTGGCAAGTGACTCTTGTCGCCCTTTCATCTTTATGCTGTTTTGGTGAGACACATGATTTTCCCTTTCTTCGTCTTCACCCTTCATATCCCTTTCAATTATTTCTGTTTTATCCTTTCCCTCTGATTTTAATACTTGTCCCTTTGTTTCGCCTATTTTGTTCCCAGCCACTTCCACAATCACTTCTATAGGCGCTGGCTGCCCATTTCTCAGCAGGGCGCTTTTATTCTCCCTTTTGCCATTTTGCTGGAAGGGGGATTCTGGCAAAATTGATAAAAGGTCTGTGTCACTTACCGACCCCCACCCTAGAACTACACTATCTTCCATTTCCTCCTTATTTTCATGTTCTCGCTTGGTTGCTGCACTTTCCAGCTCAGTTTGCTGTGAGCTCTCTCTTACATTGATTTTTAGCTCCTTCACCTTCACTGGGCTGGATTTTATTAGAGTAATTGGAGCAGTAAGTAAGTTTGTATCCTTTGGGGTGGAGAAGATTATCCCTACTGGGTCTTTCAGAAAGTTGAATTTTTCTGGGATTTTCTATACCTTGTCAAACATTCTTACGAAGGGTGATATTAGGGCTGTATTTACCCTTGCTATGTTTGCCTTTACTTTTTTTGAGGTTTCGCCCGTCTGCATCCCTCTCCTTTTGTTTGCTCTTGTAGTAACTTGTCTTTCACGTCCTGACATAATTTTAGTGGGTGTGCTGCTGTTGTTTAACTGTTTTCTAATGGCGATGGCCCGCTCTCCTCCCGTAGTAGTCCTGTACCTAGGCAATCACACAGTACCCGCCACTAGAACCTCCCTCTAGAACACCTGCAAGCTGCACCCAACGTTATCGGGCCGCTTCCGCTGTGCTCTATACTGCACTGCAGTGCTGCCTACCCCACTTTCTTGTGGTGGTGGCCGGGTTGCGTTGGCGCTTAGTTGTATGGTTATATGGTTGTATGGCTGTATGGTGAGTATGATGATATATCGTAATGCTGGGGGTGGCTGGGGGTGGCGGAGACAGCGGGTCAGCCACTCAATCTTCCTCCAGTTACCGACCCCCCCACCTACCCCTCTTCTCCTCATCACCTCACCTCCTCACTGCTGTCGTGGTCCTCTTTGCTTCTCCCTGCTTCTTACTGGCTCTCGATGGCTGTTGCTGTAGCTCCACACACCTTGCTTGCCCCTGCCTTTGCCGCTGAACGTCCTTGGCTTGGTTACTGCCTTCGGCTAGGCTCGTCTCCTTCTGGCGCCTCAATACTCTTCCGTCTGCCTTTGTGCGCTAGGGGCCACACCATTTCCCTATGGCTCCTTCGGTCTCACTCCTTACCCCGTATTTGGCACTCTGTGAAATCTGTCCTGACAATGGGGCATCGATACCGCGGCTGTGCTGTGCCAGCTGTGACAGCTCAACCGTAGGTAGCTCTGCAGGCCCGTGCTCCTACCAAACCGCTCCTTCCGCCACTTCCCCCAACCTTCCTTCCTTGAGGGGGGCAGCAGGGCAGAGGTCCTCAGCGGTAATATTGTCCGTCCCCCCTCCACAGGCCCCCACCAGCTGCACCCGGTTGGGGCGCTTCGGTATGGATCCACGGGAGGAGCCACAAGCCACTACGCCACGCTCCTGCGGCCCTCTGACACTCTGCCTCACTCCAAGCCTCAGAGCTTCAGAGCCCTAGGGGCCGGGTGCCGTGACGGGTGCAGCGGCTTCCGGTCTGCCGCGGGAGCCCAGGCATCTGGTCTAATGTGCGGATATTGTGCCAGGCACACCGCTGCAAGCACCGGCTCCAACGATGTTCCACGGCATCTCCCGGATGCGGTCCGATGTTTCCGGTTCTCGCACAAGTGTTCCTCGGTCTCGTCTCGTTCAGGTTCTGCTCGTCTCATTCAAACTTGTCCATTCATGTTGCAAAGGTATGTTTCAGTTTAACTAAGATTCATGTACTAAATGGCCAGTGCTGACGCTGGCTCGGGGCGGCCTCAGTCCCTTCTCTACCGGGCGACACTGTTGATGACACTATAGAGTGAGAAGTATTTGCCCATAGAGGTAGCTCAGGTTGTATACTGGAGCTGCTATTCAATGGAGGAAGAGAAAAGGTCTGCTGCTCCAGTGGCATTGATATTCAGGAATATTGTACTCAGGAATACAGGGATAGGTGCTGTGAAAATCAAATGAAGTCAATCAACCATTCGGCCCTAATCTCTTCGATCTGCAGGTGTACCATTGAGAAAAGCAGTTTAAGAGATTACAATAGTCCCTAGGAGAGATAGATAGATTGAAAGTTTGCCTGATGTATGTGAGTGTGACAAATTAATTTGTTCACAGAGATGAGTGCAGAGTACAGTCATTTTCTCAGGGAGACTAAAAAAAATACCTCAGGCAGATTGCCATTGTGACTAAAGGATCATGGGATAACCTCAAACATCTCACCCACTTCAGAAATAATAGAGAAACTGATGGACCCTAGGAAACATAGGCTTTCAATATGACAATACTGAGCCCTCACAATAAGTGTATAGTCTCAGATATAACAGATCGAAAATTACCAGTGAAGCCCCATTACATACTGACGGGGTCAAAAATGTAACAAACTGGATATCAACATGAATGATAGTCATAACAAAGACTGTTATTGAGTGGTTCAAAAAGAAAAGTATAGGAATGAGGCACCAAGAGATGTCATTGACAGGCCAACTTTAAGTGCTGATATAACATTAGACATACTGTGCAACAGGGGCTATTATGAGTGAGTGGTGCATACATAATGGACTCAATCTGTAAGAAAGGTGGGGTCTCCTTGAATGTTATCTATGCAAATAAATTAAACTGTTAATGTATATATGTCTCTAAAGACAAATCATTCAATTGAGCAGTTGTAGTTACCTGACTTTAAGAAAAGTACTTTTTAAATGTTTTGGTCATTTAGGTCTACACACAGTGAGGTGACTCATCACAGGGCATTTTGTTATAGGATAGCGAGATGATTGCTGTATTGAGGAAAATAGTATTTTACCACAGCTTGTCCACTCAGAAAGACACTTTATAATATGCCGTCACTAGCAATCATCAACTTGTTTTGGACAATCGGAAAATTACTTTGGGATTTCAACACGGTAACACACTGTCACAATCGTGGCATGTGGTACTGAACATAAATTAATAGGCATCAATAGGGTGTGGTAATACAAGGGCTCAATAAGAGGTTAGAACGGATTTTAGGTATGGCACCACAATATCGTTGTCAGAATATCGTCTAACATCGTCTAACATAAATATTATGTCCTCTATATTGTTCACAAAGTAGCACCCATTGGAGTAAATAGTGGAACATCTACACCAGTGGTATTGATATTATTGTAAACAATATTTAGAACATGTTATTCATGTCACTCGATATTTCTGACAATGTATTTCTGAAATATGCATGATTACTATATGGTGAAAACCCATCAATAACAAAGCCATTCAGAGTTGTGGTACATTGGAAACAAAGGCCTGTGCATTGATTAAAGTTTCAATTGATGAATGCACACCAGGAAAATTTAAAAACAACCTTTACTAAATTTCAGTTGTTTACACCTAGAGCCTGATGCACATGAATCAGAAAGTTGTTTTCCTCTTTTTGAGGCTCCTTCAATTATCAGTGAAAGAATTGAGGTAAAGATATTTGAATTGTTTGAGCAGAAAAAATGATCAGTTTATTAATCAACAAGTCCAGCTAGCACTGTTATTGAAATAGTTTAATAGGCACTTGGAGCATTAAGATAGTAGTTTCAATTAGTTAAAACAGCTATCAGCTATTTATTGAGTGGTACCCATGCAGCAGAAAGCACAGAAGGTTGCAGATGAGAAGTACACATGATTATTAAGGTAATGAAGATGTAGTGAAGTGTATCAGGTTGTAATAATGAAAATACAGTCAAAGACTGATAAGCCTGTCATAGGAAATTGGGCTATTGGTTGAGGCGGGTAAAACCCTACTCAAGCAGCAACTACACTCCTTGTCAGGGTGAAACACAGCTAACACCAAACTAACCTGTGCTTAACCATATGGTAGCTTGCCACAAAAGCAGTCAGGATTATTTTAGATGCAATGTGTAAAGTATATATGCAGCACACAAACAGTAATAAAGTGAAAATATAACATAAGAACAATTTCACACCAGTTTAGATTATTTGACACCAAAATGGTATAAATCCAATTAGTAGAGCCAGAAATATGCAATTTAAAAATGGAAGTACAAATAGTGCTAAAAAGCACAAAGCACCAACTGGGGTTCTGCTTGCACAGGACCACAACAGAGTTACAAGTTCAAGCCAACTGTGATGGAGCCTGGGCCAAGTTAGACCAGCTGAGCAAAGCATGCGGAGATCCCTTGTTGAGGATGCCTCACACAACAGCATTTCTGATGAGCTGCGGGCTGCGATGCAAGAGACTGCATTGAAAATGAATTGCACAGTGACAGTTCTGAGGAGTTGCAGGGCTCTGATGGGAGGTGCTGTGTCAAGGAGGTGTCACGAAGCAGCAGTTCTGAAAAGCTCCCAGTCCTGTGTTGGGGATGCATCATACAGTGGCAATTCCAATGTGGAGATGCGAGGAGAGGCATGTTGCTGCACCAGTTCTCCCCAAAAGACCACTGCTGGGTTGGCAGAGCACCTTCAGCCCTACTTCCAAGGGTACAGAACTGGGGTGGAACTACTTGGGGAACAAAACTCACTGTAAACAAACTCCAGGTGCAGGGTTCAAGGTAGTTGGAGGCTTTTCTTTCCTGAGGCTTTGATGAAAATGCTAGCCAACCAACCTCTGAAGTACTCTAGTGGTCATAGGTTTAAGATACAGGTCTAGTCCTCCTCACCAAGGCAGAAGGGCAGCAGAGTATCCGTCTTTCTTGCAGCAGAGCAGCACAGCTGTCTTTCTTTTAAGTCTTCCATAGGTCCAGATGTGTACTTAAGAGTTAGTTCTGAGGGTCCACTATTTACACCTGGTGCCCACTTTGACGTGGGAGAAACTTCTAGAGTCCTCCCCGACAAAGGTGTCTGGATCTTCCTGCCTCCATGCCCTGGCCCCAACTTGTCTGGGGCACACACAAAGTGTGTGAAACTTTGTGAATGTGTTGAGGCAGGGTCTTTGTGATGTGCAAGTGTGGTAGTTGGCAGCTCTGCCCCTCTATCAAGTCAGATATGGCCCATCCTGCCAACACCTTTTCCCCCTTTGTCTCACTGCCTGGGAGCAATAAATAGAGACCAGCTACCAACTACACCTACTCATGTGTCCCAGGATACAGGCTACATGTACCAATTGATTGGGAAAAGTAAAAGCAACCTTTCTAAAAGTGGTATTTTCAGAATTGTGATTAAAAATCTGACTTTACCATTAAAGAAGGTGTGAAATTACAGTTGTTTAGATGCCAGACTCTATATCCCTACCTGCTCCTAGTTGAAAGTTATTACTTAAAAAAAATTACTAAGGTAACCCAATGTTAGCCTAGAAGAGAGGTAGGCCTTGCAGTTGTAAAAAACAAATTAAGAGTGTTTCACCCACCAGGACATGTAAAACCTAAAAGTAATTGTCCAACATTTTAAATACACTGCATCCTGCCCTCTGGGCTGTGTAGGGCCTTCCCTAGGGGTGACATATGTATTAAAAATGAAGATTTAGGCCTGGCAAAAAGGTTATTCTGCCAGTCGAAATAGCAGCTGAAACTGCACACACAGGCTGCAATGCAGCCCTGATGCATGTTCAAAGGGCTACTTACATGGTGGCACAATCAGTGCTGCAGGTCCACTAGTAGCATTTAATTTGCAGCCCCTAGGTACAGGTAGTACAACTCTACTGGTGACTTACAAGTAATTTAAATGGGTAGTTTGGGTGTAAGTCAGTTTTATCATGTTTAGGGGGAGAGCCCAAGCGTGTTAGCACTGGTTACACTGGTTAGCGGTGAAAAAGTGCACAGAGTGCCAAAAACCAACAAAAACACAGAGGCCTACAAGACAAAAAAACAGATTAAGAAAATAGGAGGGTGAAAGCATAAATTTTGGGGACGACCCTACAAGAGGGCCAACACCTGCCAATTGGATATTTTGTTCTGTAGGAATTAAATACAGTGTGGGGTTCTCATTAAAGGCATTCTGAGGAGCACCAGTACAAGTGAGGTACTTTAATTAATACCCTTCTTGACATGTCCAAACTATCAGAGTGGGGAAAGAGAACCCTGTTTCTCAGTCACAACCAATCACTTCCAGACCTGACTATTTACAAAAGTATTTCTAGTTCAGATATATTGGGGGTTTTCACATATGTGAGGCAGCGGGTGAGGTCAGGGTGAAGATATGAATAAAGAAGTCTGGTTTTTATTCTTGTCTAGTACGATATTGTTTAGGAAGGTGAAGCCAGACTAACTATGAAGAATGCTGTGTTTGACTGTGCAGTATGGGGGCATGATGATAATGTGCCAATAAGTATACATTACTAATTCCACCAGGAATATTATAGCCTTATAGCAGGCTGTGACAAGCTCAACAGCTTTTAAAGGCCTGCTCCAGCAGTCCAGCCGAAGGCAAGTGCTTAAACCAAGGGAACATGTCTTTGATGGCCACGATAGCCAGCTATAGTGAGCTATAATGCGATAAGAACATTCTGTTTCAGGCAGGCAGAATGTCTTAGGTGAAGAAAAGTCACTATCTGGGAGATGCAGGAGGTTTGCAACCCCTCGCACCTTCAAAACTTTTTTTTTCTCATAGCTTTAACTATGTGTGTGGGGGAGTCCAACAGTTATTTGCACACACACACATAAAATAGAATGTGTGAAAGTGGGCATCAGTCAGTGTCGAATTTCTTTGGATACAGTTAGACTGTTCTTCTTAGTTTGGCCTGAGCCAAGAAGACGACATAGGAGCTTAGTTTAGCAGAATTCCCTCCAGTAACACTGAGAGCACTGCGAGAAAGGAGGGAGCGAAGGCTCGCTATGTGACCATGTCCACAGCCTCTGGCAATCTCATTCCCCTGTGCAATTCACATAGCCTGTGGAGAGGCAGGGAAATTGGAGATTTATAGTCTGCAGATTAGGAGATTGGAAAGTTAGCAACAGCTGGCCAATTGCAATGTTTATAGCCATTTGCTGCTCCACTGTCTTCAACTGAGCTGTCAATATTCCAATTTTCTAATTCTGGGCAAATTAGCAAAAATCAACAGTTTCATGAAAACCTCAGGGAAAGTGTCCATGGAACATTTTATTTGCATAAGATGTTTCATGGGGCAGCTTCTATGATAATAAAGATCTGGGGAGGTGCAGTGTCAGAGAACCAGAAACATAAAATCTCTCCAAAGAAATCATGTGGGAAAATCACAGAGACATTAGTTCTCAGCTTATCTGCTGAAAATGGGGTCACAAGACTGCTGAATAATATGACATGTATGAGTAGTCTGAAGTTGCTTTGAACAGTTTAAGGTTTCCATAAAATTGAATAAAAGAAAGGTAAGGAGATAATCCAAAATAAAATCCCCCTGACTTCAGCCTTCTTGTGTTGCATTTCATGACAATGTCCGAGAACAACCTCTGACTAGAGGGAGGGTGGCATGTTTGACTGGGAGGAATATTCACCTGTATGAATCATATGCGGCATCTGAGAGGTATATGTCTCAGTATCATGACATACCTGTGCCAATTTAGCAGGTGGGATCGGACAGTGTGGTGTGTAGAATGCATTTCCTCAAGTTTTTTCGAGACCTGTTCTTAGTCACATTGGAACTCACAACGTGTTATTATTTGCAGTGAGTCATTCACAGTGGGACTACCCTACCAGAAGGGTGCATCATGCTGTGTGTGACATCTTTAACCCAATTAACTGAATCTCACCTAAACATACGAATGGATTTCCTTACTGTTACATTGGTGATGAGTGAACATCTCTCACCGCTGTACCCACAGAAGCATTTTTGAAGATTACAGGCGGCCTTTCATGTTTATCTCCTGCAGCAGACAACATAATCATAATGGAACGACTGGACCACAGCAGAGGAGACATCGCTGTGGGATATAACTGCGGGGACTACAGCAACGCTATCTGATGGACAGCATCGGTGGTGTAAGGTGAACAGTATTTGGCATTAAGGGTGCTCATGCACGCGTGCACCATCACGAGCCATCCTGTAACTAGGCATGCTACTCCCGCATTGGGCATGTGCACTTTCGCTCTGAGCTGACCTTGCTGTGCACCATACTTCATATTGCAGGCACCGCTTCCTGGAACAGCTGTTGGAGGCACTACCATGCTGGGAGCGTGTATCGTTGTAGGGAGTGTACATTTCCTAAGCACCCTTTCGTGCATCATCAAACTCTGCAACCAGAAAAAGAGGTAATAAATAACTTTTATGCTTGACAGATGCTGTCAATGGCACCACTTTGATTCCCTCATTTTCATGTACTGTAGCATTGATTTCAGCAACCTCCAATCTAGTAAAATTATTCTATATCCATTTTGGGAACTCAGCATCAAATTATGCAGCCACCACCATTTCTCACCACACCAGGCAGACCAATTATGAAACAGTCACAGTGGCTCAGATTGTTTGAAAAGCATCTGGTAGTGGTTTGGGCAATTTTGTCAAATGCCCGGCTATCGGAAAGCATTGTTTAAGCTGTAAAAAAAAAATGGCCACCTGGCTGTGGCTGTGGCTGCGTGCAAGAGTACAAAAAATATGCAAGAGTCAGTCGTGTGGATGTAGAGGTTGATGCAAGTGCTGGTTCTCTTAATAATGTAGTTCTAATGATAGATTGCATTGACAAGGAAAAGCCTGTTAAAGGCTCGTTGTGCACTGCCATAATTAACAATGTTCCCTTACAGGTCATGGCTGAATCCGGATCATCCATTACTATTTTAGGAGATACTGCATTTTACAAAATTGGGGTAAAGGGTTTCCTTTGTTACAATCCAACATTAATTCAAGAGCATTCGGAGGTAAAGACAGAGATATGGTGGTGTAGTGTTTTTAATCAAATGTGCAGTGTTTGGGCAGAGAAACAAACAAAAAAGTTTGTGTCAGTAAAAGGGAAAAGCATTATTGGCTGGAGAGATTTGGCACACAGGGGGCTATACCTCGTGTCAGGTTCAGAAAGCCTGTTGATAGTTGGTGAATTACCCATTTTCAGGTAGACTGTGACAGAGACTCGGTTAAGGAGATATTATGAGAGTTTCATGCAGTGTTTATCAACGAAGTAGGAATAGTGAAAGGAGTTGTGCATCCTATTTGACTGATACCTAATGCACAATTTGTAACACATAAAGTGCAACCATTGCCTATAAACATCAGGGAAAACTTAAAGAAAACGTAACAAAATCTTTGCTCACAGGGTACCATTCAGCCAAGTGACTCGTCGCAGTGGGTGGCCCCCATTGTGGTAGCAAGGAAAAGGTCTGGAGAGACCAGATTATGGGCCTCATTACAAGGCTGTTGGTGTTGAGACCGCCAGCATCGCAGTGCCAGTCAGGACCGCCAGGTTTCCTCCATCTCTGCCGGGATCTGTGATTCCTAAGGGTTGACGACAGATGGAGGTCACAATCAGCCAGGGTGGCGGTTTTACCACCATGAAAAGGCTGGCAAAGAGCAGGTGCAAGGGGACACGTGGGGCCTGCACTGCCCAAGCACTTGGCATGAGCAGTGCAATGGTCCCCCTGCCAGCACCATTGCAATGTTCACTGTCTGCTGCCCAGACAGTGAACATTGTAAAGGTACTGGTGTATCCTGCAGGCGACAGCATTGTCGCCAACTCAATTTGAACCAGAAACAATGCTTCTGCCAGTTTCCAACTAGGCTGCCGGGCGTAAACCTTGTTTTCCGCCCATTAGCCTAGCAGGAAACA